>NC_057348.1:75816324-77242157 GCF_016509475.1 Prionailurus bengalensis
CAGTTCGTGGGTTTGAGCCCCACATCAGGCTCTGCGCTGATGGCACGCAGCCTGCTTGGGATTCGCAGTCTCTCTCTCTCTCTCTCTCTCTCTCTCTCTCTCTCTCTCCCTCTCTCTCTGCCCCTCCCCCACTCACACACACTCTCCCCCCGCCAAAGTAAATAAACTTTTTTTTTTCAACGTTTATTTATTTTTGAGAGACAGAGAGACAGAGCATGAACGGGGGAGGGGCAGAGAGAGAGGGCGACACAGAATCTGAAACAGGCTCCAGTCTCTGAGCCATCAGCCCAGAGCCCGACGCGGGGCTCGAACTCACGGACCGCGAGATCGTGACCTGGCTGAAGTCGGACGCTTAACCGACTGCACCACCCAGGCGCCCCAATAAATTTTTTTAAAAAACTTAAAAAAATAACAAAATAAATAAATTAAAAAAAAAACTTAAAAATAAGACAAGGTACAGAGAAAAGTGGAAGCCACTTTAGGTATTTTAAACAAGGGAATGGATTGGAAAAGCTGGAGCTGCAAAAAAAAAAAGAGAGAGAGAGAGAGGGAGGGGTGTGGAGGTGCAAAAAGGACTGAGAGGTGATACCTAGACCAGAAGTGGCTGACATCCCTGGGCTGGAGCCCATGAACTTGCTCTCGCTTTTGCACGTGGGTTACAGACACGTGCATTTGATTCTGGACGTACTCAAGAGGTGCTGTCTTGACCAGGATTGGAACCAGTAAATAGTGTGCTGTTCCTTCCTGGGCTGCTGGAGTCCAGAATCTCACCTGCCCCACTGTGTCTGCGGCACCTGCCATCAACTGCCTCGTTCTGGGTCCGAACCAGGACTCTTCTGTCTGTCGTGCTTTCGTGTTGCCCACCGGTACCTCCAGTTAGCACAGCCAAATGGAAAGACAGTTGGGAAAGGAGTGTGGGGATTTCGTTTGCAAACTCCAGGCCCCGGGAGAACAAAGCACAGTGGGGCAGCGTGGGGATGGGGAGGGGGCTGAAAGGCAACATTATCATGGAAACAGCACTCGACCTAGAATCACAAGACCTGAAACCAAGCCCAAGTCTAACAGTGTGATCTTGCATGTTACTTAACCTCTCTGCACCTGCGCTCTCTTGCTGGTAAAATGAGACTAGCAATAGTTAAGCACTAGGTGACAGACGTGGCGGGGGTGTGGGGGAGGGGCGAATGAGACACCGCATATGGAAACCAGTTAGAGATGTTGAAGATCTGTGTAAATATTAGTTCCTTTACATAGACCCGTTGGCAATGATCGGATTCGCTGCTTAGGAGACAGTCCTAAGGGCTTTTTTATAAACTTAGAAAAGACTTCTGCTAGTCTCTCCATTTACTCCATACACTTCGACTTCCTTTATGGTGTAGGGAAGCCTCACTAAATTGGGGGAGATGTGAGATCAGGGGTGCCTGTCAATTTAGCAGATTAAAAAAAAATTAACAATTCTCTTTTGATGGGTCACATCCAAAGATAAGCAGCTGAGCCCTCTCCGCAGCAGGAAGGAAGGGCAGCTAGCCTTGGGTTACACAAATGAACTTATTAAGCGGATTTATAAAGCCATCTAGTTAATCAGAAAGGAGGGGAGTGAAAAGAGCCTTTCTTAGCCAAGCCATGATCGCCTGCTGGACAATTAGAAGCACAGTTTTCATTAGACGGTGTGGTCCTGGGTTGGGGTCAGGCATACGAGCTAGGATACAGCTGGTGGGTGGATGCAGTAAGGCTGTTAATTAATCACAAGGGGGTGGAGACGGAGGATGAGGCGTTCACACCCTTTGATTCCGAATGGCCCCTGTTCCACCGCATTGACCCGCGTTTCCTAAGTTGACCTCTGTCAGGTTTCTATGAATTGTGGCATGTTAGGCCCTCCCTGACAAGTTGCCAGTGGCGTTGTTTAGGCAGGCCATTGATTTTGGCCTTGATCGGAGAAAGATTGGGCTCGATTTCTTTTAGATATCTTAGAGTAAAATGCTAGCTCAACCGGTGTAGGAGATTTGGTGGATTAGCCATGAAACCTGTCCTATGCTAGTGGTAACAACAACCGCTCATTCTTTCTGGATGTTTTTCTCTGTGTCAGACACTGTTCTAAGCTCTACGCTAACTTAACCTTCATAATTACCCTATGACGTAGGAACTGTGATTCCCATTTTTTACACATGAGGAGATCAAGGCAAATAGACCCTGAGTTATAAGTTGCATAAGTCACAGTAAGTGGCGAACCTGGCCTTGACCCCAGGCCATGCTGGCTGTGCTGTGTGTGTTCCTGACCACTAGGGGGCACTACCTCTCAAAAACCTAAACTTACTTTATGTCTCTTCTTTGGCGGTTGTTCCCCTAACTGAATGTGGCATATTGAACCACACAAACTTCTGTGGATAAATTATACTCCTGAATTAGCAATCGAGTCGCTAAGACTCAGATTGCAGCAGCATTTTGAGACTGTCTTGTTTGACTTCGGTATTATTTTGGTACTCTAACTTACTGAGAATGAACGTTTCTAAATAGTTCCTTCACAAGTAAAGACATTTATTACAGAAGAGGACCAGAATAGGCGTCTGGTGCCAAGAAAAGCTTGGACAGGCGTTTTTCAGATAAGGAGCCAGCCCCAAGGAGCTCCATAGCTAATTAGCATCACAAGGGCTGGAAAACATCTGGCCCCGAATGTGTTTGTTTGGCCCCCGAAGTCCTGGAACCACACAGCACTTTAAAAACAGTTGACTTCATGTAAAAATTTGAATTTATGGCTTTAAAAACAAATCAGGGGATGTGGCGACACTGGGTATGTATTGCCCTGACCACAGCTGGAGCTGACTAGCAGTGGGCTCTCAGCTGCCCGGTCGGCCGACTTGAACCTTCTTTCCTTCACTGGGCACACATTCTTTAACTGCTTGCTCCCCCTTCCCCCCCGCCCCGCCCCCCGCCCCGCCATAAGCATTTTAGTTTGAGACCACTATTTCCAGACTTCCCGATTCCAGTCAAATCTTCTTTAGACACCAGGGTATTGTTCTTTCAGAAAATCATGGCCATTTTTACAATTCAGGTACTCTTTTCAATGTTTTAGTTTAAAAGTAGAGTCAGGTTTCAGCTCCTCTCGCGGGATGGGGGGATACAGTCGTGTCTCTGCGTCTTCTCTCCTGTTCTTTCCTCTCCCCCACCCCCCTCCAAGAATGGTGGTGACATATTAGTTTCAGGAAAGGTCAAAAGAAACACTGATCACTCCCCTCATTTACATACAATAAAAAATATATGTAACAAATACAGTTAGTAACTGGCCATACAACAAAGGATAAGCATATGGAAAGGCAAATAAGCATATGAAAAGATGCTCCAAGTCATATACCATCAGGGAGATGCAAGTTAAAACAACAGGGATCCTCTGGAACCACCAAAGGCCTCAAACAGCCGAAGCGATTTTGAGGAAGAACAGCGAAGCTGGAGGCATCACACTCCCTGATTTCAAACCATATTACAAAGCTATGGTGATCAACAGTATGGTGTTGGCATAAAAACAGACACAGAGATCATTGGAACAGAATAGAGAACCCAGAGAATAAACCCACATATATAAGGTCAGTTAATTTATGACAAGAGAGGCAAGAATATACAATGGGGTAAAGATAGAGTGTCTTTCAATGAATGGTGTTGCAAAAACCAGACAGCTACAAGCAGAAGAATGAAAGCGGACCACTGTCTTACACCATGCACAAAATTCACCGAGAATGGATTAAAGACTTCAAGGTAAGGCCCCAAACTGTAAAACTCCTAGAAGAAAACAGGTGGTAAATTCCTTGATACTGATCTTGGGGATGATTTTTTTGGATTTGACACCAAAAGCAAAGCCAACAAAAGCAAAATGAACAAGTGGGACTGCACCAAAGTCAAAAGCTTTTGCACAGCAAAGGAAACCATCAACAAGATGAAAAGGTAGCCTACTGAATGGGAGAAAATATTTGCAAATCTTATATGTGATGAGGAGTCAATATACAAAACTTATAAGGAACTCCTACAAGTCAGCAAAAAAAAAAAAAAAATCCGATCAAAAAATAGGCAAGGGAGGGGCACTCTGTCGGTTAAGTGTCCAACTTCGGCTCAGGTCATGATCTCACGGTTCGTGGGTTCAAGCCCCGTGTTGGGCCCTGTGCTGACAGCTGGGAACCTGGAGCCTGCTTCGGATTCTGTGTCTCCCTCTCTCTCTCTCTGCCCCTCTCGCCCTCTCACTCCATCTCTCTCTGTCTCTCAAAAATAGATGTTAAAAAAATTTTAATAAAAAAAATAGGCAGACGATCTGAATAGACATTTTTCCAAAGAAGACATATAGATGGGCAACAGGTACATGAACAGACGGTCAACATCACTCATCAGGGAAATGCAAATTGAAATCAGATGAGGTGTCACTTCACACCTGTTAGAATCAAAAAGACAAATAATGACAAGTATTGGTGAGGATGTGGAGAAAAGGGAATCCATGGGCACTGGTGTACATGACACGCTGGGAATGTAAATTGGTGGAGGCACTATGGAAAACAGTATGGCAGTTCCTCGAAAAATTAACAATAGAACTACTGTATAATACAGCAGTGTCACTTCTGGGTATTCATTATGAAGAGGATGAAAACACTGACTCAAAAAGACGTATATAGCCCTATTCTCGTTGCAGCGTTAATTACAATCACTCAGATATGGAAACAACCTAAGTATCCATTGATGGATGAATAGTTAAAGAAGATGTGAGACAGAGAGGCAGACACACACACACACACACACACACACACACACAGAAGTATTATTCAGCCCAAATCTTTACAAAGCAACAAAATTTTGCCATTTGTAACTATCATGAGGGCATCATTGCAAGTGAAATAAGTCAGAGCGAGAAAGACACGTACCTTGTAATTTTTTGCTTATATTTAGAATCTAAAACGAAACCAAAAGCAAAAAACCAAAACCAAGCAAAACACCCGAGCTCATAGATACAGAGAACAGATTGATGGTTGTCAGAGGCAGGGGGTGGGTAGAGCTAAATGGGTGAAGGGAGTCAAAAGGTGCATACTTCCAGTAATAAGTCATGAAGATAGAATGTACAGCGTGGCAACTGTAGTTAATAATACTATATTTCATATTTCAAAGTTACTAAGAGAGTAGATCTTAAAAGTTCTCACGACAAGGGGCACCTGAGTGGCTCAGTCGGTTGAGCGTCCGACTTCAGCTCAGATCACGATCTCACAGTTTGTGGGTTAGAGCCCCACATCAGGCTCTGTGCTGATGGCTCAGAGCCTGGAGCCTGCTTTGGATTTGGATTCTGTGCTTCCCTGTCTCTGCTTCACTCACAACGTGTCTGTCTCTATCTCTCAAAAATGAATAAACGTTAAAAAAATTTTTTTAAAGTTCTCATGACAAGAAAACATTCTGTAGCTGTGGAGGGTCACAGATATTAACTGGACCTATTGTGGTAATCATTTCACAATATATGCGAATATTGAATCATTGTGTTGTACACCGGAAACTCATAAAATGTTGTAGGTGAATTATACCTCAAAAAAAGAAAGAAAGAAAGAAAGAAAGAAAGAAAGAAAGAAAGAAAGAAAGAAAGAAAGAAAGAAATAAAGAAATCAAAAAGAAGAAAATCACCAACAACGAGATACTACTCCACACCTATCAGGATGGTCAAACTGCAGAACACTGACAATGTCAAGTGCGGATGAAGATGTGCAGTATTGGGAACTCCCATACGTTACTGGTGGGAATGCAAAATGGTTCAACCACCCTGGAAGACAGTTTGGAGGTTTTTACAAATTAAACATACTGTTACCATGTGACCCAGCAGTCATGCACCTTGGTATTCACCCAAATAGGCTGAAAACTTACGTCCACACAAAAACCTTTACACGTATGTTTCTGCCAGCTTTATTCAGAATTCCCCAAACTTGGAAGCAACCAAGGTGCCCTTTGGTAGGTGAATGAATAAAGAAACTGTGGTGCATCCAGACAATGGAATATTATTCCGGGCTAAAAAAAAAAAACGAGCTACCAAGTCCTGAGAAGACACGAAGAACGCTTATTACGCATTGAAAGGAGGTGCGTATTACAAAGTGAAAGAAGGCAATCTGAAAAGGCTACATAGTATAGGATTCCAAGTATTCTGGAAAAGGCAAAACTATGGAGACAGTAAAAAGATCTGTGTTTGCCAGAGGTTAGTACTGGGGGGAGGGGAGGAGGGATGAATAGAGCACAGAAGATTTTTAGGGCAGTGAAAATACTCCGAGTATTATAATAAGAGATGCACGTTATTACGCATTTGTCCAAACCTATGGAATATGCAACACCAAGAGTGAACCCTAAGAGGAACTATGGACTCTGGGTGATTAGGGTGCGTCTGTGTAGTTTATCAGTGGTAATAAACGTACACCTTCTGGTGGAAGATGCCGATAATAGGGGAGGCTGGACATTTTGGGGGCAAGGACTACATGGAAAATTTCTGTAACTTCCTCTTCATTTTGTTTTGAACCTAAAACCACTCTAAAAAAAATATACAGCCTTCACAAACTTTTTTTAAAAATCAAAACACTGGTGATGCTGTCATTAGCCCGTCCTTACGACCTATGTTTAACTGTCAAAAAAGACAGCTTTGAGAAAGAACAAATTTATTTGGAATCGACTTGTCTTTCTCTGCGTTGCTATGCCAATCATTAGACTGTATGAATGTCTGGTTTTCTAATGATATATCATCAGGCTTATGACCTCTAAGCATTTGCTTGCTATCTGACTATTTTTAATTCAAAAAGGAATTGCATAATGAAACTAATTCTATTTTCCATTGAGATAATGCATTTTTAATTACTCAGAAGGGAGTCAAATTAAGTAGTATTTACCCAAAGTAAATGCAAGAGATAATAAAATATGTCCGTGGCATGTTTAATTCAAAACACTCATGTTTACCAATTAACCTGGTGTTGGATTAAAGGTGTATGGAGGACGGGGCTGCCCAGAAACACAGCTCTTTCCTTTCGAGCTTGTGTATTTCATCCGCCAGCAGCTAAGTGATGAGACTCTGGGTTTCCCAGCTTTCTCTGTGGAACCATTGGAAAGGTGACTGATCACAGGCAGTTTTGTTCATGCTTACATACGGATTGCTCTCTGAACGTGCCCAGATGTGAGCTCTGTAACTCCAGCCCTGCGATGCCATTTGGCGACAGAAGCCCTATGTGCAGTAGTTAACTATCTTCTTTGCATTTGACATGGTCCAGCGGCGGCGTTGTAGAGCTTTGTGGCTTCCGTAGCCGGTTGATGACAATCAGCAAATTTTAAAGCCTTTTCAGAACCCTGAAAGAATAGATAATGATGGTGCACAATGCTGAAATGACAAAAGGAATAATGGATATTCAAATGTTGATGTGGTTTCGCTTCCCCCCAAAAACCAATTACAGTTCATTTTCTTTGATTAGCTTTTTCAAGTTTTGAGTTTAATTCTTTATTGTTTAACTTCTGTAAGATGACATTCAGAAACACATTACCGCATGAAATCTGTCAGAAATGTTTAGACAGTTGTAATCACAAAGAGGAGAAATGCCTGCTTTGTTCTGTACTGTTGACCCTTCCCTGTCCTACGCCGGGAGTTGCTGATTCAACTTTTTGAGGATATAAATGATTCCTTTCTAGATGTTTGAGGGAAATGTTTTTACCTTTTGTCTCCGATAGGAATGGTGCGCAGCTGACAGAAACTTGCAAAAAAGTGAATTACACAAAAGCATGAATTAAGTGAAGTAATATAATTTTTACTCGGGACAGAGAAGTCTGGCGGGTGGCGACTTGGGGACCATATGGCACCTGCTAGATTATGTTCAAGATACAGCGTCCTTCCTACTTTCTGTTCTACCCTGCACAGGTTGTGCCCAGAGTGCTCATTCGTTCAGTTTGACTGCTGGGATGCCCACGTTTTATGCCACGAGATGGGGAAGAGCAAAAAAGATACATGCGTCCTGACAGTATTATTTTTCCATCAGACAACTTCATTGGGGTTAGCTTGGAATGTTGACCTTTGAGACTTTGAGATGAAGTAGAGCCTTCCACATTTGATGAGATTAATGAATAAACCTACCTATTACCTAAAATCGTCCACATATAATTATGTGTAGGGACACCGTAAGTTTGCCCCACGTGTGGGAAATGCATCTTCTTTCCAGGAAAGATGGAATCCCACAATACTGTTCTTCATGAAGCGAGAGTGGTTCCCAGACTGTGTTTCAGAATCACCTGAAGGGTTCTCATGGTGCATACTCCAATCTCATCACCAGAGTTTAATTCACTGGGGCTGGGGTACGACCCCAGAATTTGTCTGTTTGTCTTTCTAACAAGTTACCAGGTGATGTGGATGCTGGCCATCTGGAAACCACACTTTTGAGAACCACTCAGAAGACTTTTGTCTACCATAGGTCAGAATTCCTGCTGACGAGGAACTCCCAGAGAAGGCTCTTCTGAAGTCTTCACTTCTGTGAGGGTAGCTACTGATTTGACTCAGTTCGACAGTCATTTCTTGGCTGTTGCTGTGTGTCTGGCCCTGACAGCAGAGATAAAAATAAGCAAATTCATGGGGCGCCTGGGTGGCTCAGTCAGTTAAGTGTCTGACTTCGGCTCGGGTCACGATCTCGTGGTTCGTGGGTTTGAGCCCCACGTCGGCAGAGCCTGCTTTGGATTCTCTCTCTCTCTCTCTCTCTCTCTCTCTCTCTCTTTCTGTCCCTCCCCTGATTGTGTACTCTCTCTCTGAAAAATAAATAAACTTTATAAATAAATAAATAAACAAACAAACTAAGTAACTAAATAAATAAATAAGAAGCAAATTCAGAAGTGGTGGCCCATGTGGTTAGTTACATGGCATCCTCTGGGCGAGGGAAAACACTTGCCCTGCTGCTGTTGGCATGACTGGTGGAGAACTCTCCCTGGCTCCTACTGATTGCTAAGTACCCTGAGAGGCATTTAGGGGGTGAGGTAGTAGGTGGGGACAGGTTCTCGTGTAATTTAAGCTGTCTACCAACCTAAGACAGACTTCGTGTCTCTAATAAAACACACCATTGAGCAGAGATAGGAGAGTACAATAAACGTGTGCATCTACGTAAAGTGAGCTAAAACTAAAAGTTTCTTATGGAATCGAACTAATTGGGATGTAGAGGCACAGTAACACTAGATTACTTCAGGTTCTCAAACACTGAACTGAGGTACATTTTCCATGTGCCACAGAGTACCCATTGTTGATACATGAATTTTAATGTCAGAAAACATATTTAGTAAAGAGTTGGAATGAACAAACCTTTTTTATGTGGCCATAAAAGTTTCCTATTTAGGATTTCTTAAGACTTAAAAACTCAATGTACTGGAACCTCACCATATGAGACATGGATACAAATAATAAAAATGACACCTATCTGAGTCACTGGACACTACAGTGGAATGGAGGTGTGGGCCATGGAGGAACATCGACCTGGCTTCCAAGAGTCGTCCTGCCATTTAATAGCCACGTGGTTGTAAACGGGGAGAAGTAATGCCTCGTTCACGGGACTTGGGGGATTAAATAAAAGAAGATACACAGAGTACTTGGGAGAATGTTTGCTACAGGTGAATCACTCAGTAAATACTTTCTCTTCTGCCTCCAGTCTTCCTTTTTTTCCTCCTCCATCTTCTCCTCCTGCTCCTCTTCCTCTTCTTTCTTCCTTCTCTCCTTTTTCCTCCTCTTTCTTCCTCTACTCCCTTCTCCCTGCTCTGTCCACTCCTGCCGCCTCCCTTCCTTCTTCTGTCCCCGTTGTGGTTTATTTGTCTCTGTGAGTATTCTCCTGCTCAAAGGAATCGTCTCATTGAACCTGTGTCCATTTTCTCCAGTGACGTTGAATTTGATTTCTTTCTTCCTTTCTTCCTTCCTTCCTTTCTTTCTTTTCTTTTTCTCTTTCCTCTTTTCTTTCTTTCTTTCTTTTTCTTTCTTTCTTTCTTTCTTTCTTTCTTTCTTTCTTTCTTTCTTTCTTTCTTTCTCTTTCCTTGTCCTTCCTTTCTTTCTCTTTCTATCTTCCTTTCTTCCTTTCTTTCTTTCCTCTTCCTTTCTTTCTCTTTCCCTTTTTTCTTTCTTTGTCTCCTTTCTTTCTCTTTCTTTCTTTCTTTCTTTCTCTCTTTCCTGTTTCCTTCTTTCCTTTTCCTTTCTTCCTTTCTCCTTCTTTTTCTTATTTTTCTTTCTTTCTTTCACTCTTTTCTCTTCCTTCCTTTCTCTCTCTTTCTCTTTTTTCTTTCTTTCTTTCTTTCTTTCTTTCTTTCTTTCTTTCTTTCTTTCCTCTTCCTTCCTCTTTCTTTCTTTCTTTCTTTCCTCTTTCCATCTTTCCTCTTCCTTTCTTCCTCTTCTTTTTCTCTTTTTTCTTTCTTCTTTATTTCTTTCACTCTTTCCTCTTCCTTTCTTTCTCTCTCTCTTTTTTCTTTCTTTCTCTTTCTTTCTCTCTTTTTTCTTTCTTTCTTCCTTTCTCTCTTTCTCTCTTCTCTTTTTTTTCTTTCTTTCTCTCTTTCTCTCTTTCCCCTTCCTTCCTTTCTTTCTTTCTCTCTTCTTTCTTTCTCTTTCTTTCTTTCTTTTTCTTTCTCTTTTTTCTTTTTTTCTCTCTTTCCTCTTCCTTTCTCTGTCTTTCTCTCTTTCTTTCTCTTTCTCTTTCTTCCTTTCTCTCTTTCTCTCTTCTTTCTTTCTTCTTTCTCCCTTTCCTCTTCCTTCCTTCCTCTTTCTTTCTTTCTTTCTTTCTTTCTTTCTTTCTTTCTTTCTTTCTTTCTTTCCTTCTTTCTTTCCTTCTTTCTTTCAATATCTGAAATGGTTCAGTGTCCTTTACAACCAACACTATACCTGTGGGTAAAGCTGGTGAGCACTGTTCTAAAACAGTGGCCTGTAAACTAACTGTTGCAAATCTGGCCCTCTGTTTGTATGGCCTGTGAGCCAGAAATGGTTTTTACATTTTTAAGTGGTTAGAAAAATTCAAAAGAAGAATACTATCATGACACGTGAAAATTACATGAAATCCCAATTTCAGTGCCCATAAATGAAGGTCTGTTGGAGCCCAGCCATGCTTGTTTGTTTGGCACGGTTTATGGCTGCTTTTACATAAGCATGCCAGTGTTGTGTTGTTACAACGGAGAATGTATGGCCACAAAGCCTAAAATATTTATTATCTGATTCTTTGCAGAAAAGGTTTGTTGACCTCTGTTCTAAAGGAATGGAACATGCATGGATCTTAACGGTTCTGGGGCCAGCTCTGAAAGGGGAGCATCACAGGGGGGGCCGCCCTGGCAGGGTTAGGATGACGGGTGAGCTTCCCCAGGTGACTGTGTGGAAGACAGCATGTGAGAAGAAGGATGATGGAATTTCTGAAGATGGCCTACCCGTGCAGCAGACCCATCTGTCTGCTCCTCTCCTCTTGCCATTAACTCCTGACAAAATTTCGTGAATGATAACTATACACAAAGGAGTTTTGTTACCGGGGCAGAGGGGGGCATATAGGTTGCAGCTTGGAGTTCAAGCGCACTTCAGACAGGTTTATCTATGAAGCAATCAGGTTCCTGGTCTGGGAGGGATCAGTACAGTAAGGTTTCACTGAAACGATCCCCACGAACAGTTTGGACCTGCATTTCAGAAGGTATCTAATAACAATGTAAATTCCTCCCCTGCTCCCAATTAGTTCACTATCCTTGGGAAATCCATTGTTTTCTCTGCAAGCTGGGAATTTTATTGTATCTCTTTAGGAGAAGGACTGCCCAGATCAAGTATCCACCTTGAAACCCATTGTAAAGTTTTTTGTTTTTTGTTTTTTTTTAGAAACAGATTGAAACTGATCCCATATTCCTTGATAAGTAACCCCTCTTGGAGCCAGTACTAACATTTGTGAACAAATGCACATTGTTTTTCCAGTTAAATGCAAACAGTTATTCCTGGGAGGATTCATGGTATATTGTTGTGCTCTAAAGGAATGGCCCCGGCTGAATAGGAGAGGGTGTGAGGTCGGGCTTTTTCTGCAGCCATGTGGAAGACACGATGTGACCAGGTATCCAATGACTGAGACTCCGGGACTAAAGACACAAGACTAAAGCCTTTGGGTGGACTTAAGCTCAGATGGTCCAGCTAGACAAACCAGTGCATTTAATAAGTTACTGAACACCAGCATCAATTGTCTGAGTGCTCCCAGCTCTTCCGAGAAGCGTCTGTTCCTCTCAGTCTCCCCTAGCCCATTGCTCACGCTGCTGTTTCAGTCACTCAGTGTGTAGACTGAGCGAGCCGCTGCATCACCCAACTGATTAGTCAGCCACTCATTCAGTTGAGCGCTAATTATGTGCCAGGCGCCGCGCTAACTGCCGGAGACACAAAGCGGAACGGTAACTGTTCCCTGCCCTCCCCAGTGAGGCTCCCGGCGGAAGCAGACTTGTAAACGAGAGTAGTGATGTATGGAGGGCTCCCAGTAGATGTCTGTGCGAGTGAAAATCTTATCCTGGGGACAGACAAGTAAACTGGCGGTTGCTGAATCGGCAGGTGGCGGGGATGGCAAGAACCGTGAGTGTGTACAGGAGGGGTTCACGTCGGAAGTGAGCAAGTGTCAAGTCAGAAGGGACCAGACGTGCTACGTAGAGAATCTGAACATTACTGGGGGACCCCTGGAGACTAGAGCAGGGGAGTCCCGTGCTCAGGATTTGCAACAAAGTATTGGAAGCCATGTGGAAAGAGAAGGTATTGATGCTGGAGGTGGGTAGCCTACGTAGAGCCCTCTTGGTGAGGTAAGACCTGGGTGTATCTAGGTGGGTAGGACCTGGAGAAGGTGAGGATTAGAGGGAGGTTGGAGACAGAGATCCACTGAACGCGATGCCTTCTTAAGGTGGAGAAGAAGGAGAAAGAACAGGGTGGGGGCATACAGGTTGCGGCTTGGAGTTCAAGCACATGAGAGAAGTTCAAACCTGTACTGTTGTAGTATGAGAAGGGAAGACAGGCTCCAGTGGAACTCTGGGACAAGAGAGTTTAAGGAGTGTGACAGAATTTGGGGAATGAGAGACACGCAGGATGAATGGATGAAGAGAAGTCTAAAGGAGGCTGCCAAGGACATCAGTAAGCCATGTGTCCCAGGACGGGGCGGGGGGGGGGGGCTGTCTTCAAGCCCTCTCAGAAGGCTCTAATGCACAGCAGAGTTTGAGAGCCACTGTTCAAACCGATTTGCATTTGAAGATCACTCTTTTGCTGGTGATGACCAATTATTCATACACTGAAATCACGTGTAGTTAGAAAGCAGAAATTTGTTTTTAGCTGTCAGTATTCCCTCCTCCTTTCTCTCTCTCCTTCTCCCTGCTGCCCCCAACCCATGGGAGAACGGTTCTCAAAGCATGACTGGTGGAGCTCTTGCCAGGAGAAAAAATACCAACCTCTTCTATAAATGTGTTGGGGCACCTGGGTGGCTCAGTTCGTTCAACTTCGGCTCAGGTCATGATCTCACGGTTCCTGAGTTTGAGCCCTGTGTCGGGCTCTGCTGACAGCTCAGAGCCTGGAGCCTGCTTTGGATTCTGTGTCTCCCTCTCTCTCTGCCTCTCCTCTGCTCATGCTCTGTCTCCTTGTCTCTCAAAAATAAATAAACATTAAAAAAAATTACAAATGTGTTGCCTTGGCCAGTTGCCAACAAACAACAAAACCCTGAATACATAAAAATGTCCGTGCCTGACATGATAGAAAATACAATTGATTTTATATGGAAATTTTGAGGTGCATTAAGTGTCTTTTGCAGTACGAAGTCTCCATGTGAACTTTATTCTTACCAAGTTCCAGGTAGACAGAAATTCCTGTTAAAAACAGGGAGGTGAACACCACTGTCCAAGTGCTATATATTTTAGGTGTACAATATAATCATGTCACCAGGGGGAAAAAAGTGTATAAATGTATGAAAAGATTTCCTTCGTTAAAGACCAATGAAAGACCACGAGAGAGAACCCTTGGGTATTGATCAGTTCATCCCAGGCACTAGTAAGGCACCAATGGAACAGGAATATAATGTTACAGATTTACACACAACAGGCATCAGCCTGTTTTTCATGGCACAAATGATTTCCTGCTTACTTTTTCTGTTAGCAGTCTCAATTTTGGTCATGTCATCAGAAACAGTATAGTGACATCCTCTGTTCTTTGTGCTATATACCTTTTTATAGTATTAAGTTTGTGTAGGTATCCAGCTCTTTATAAAGAGCTAGGTGTATTTAGAAGTGCTACTATGTCAATTATCATGTGCGGCTGCTTGTGAATTAAGATATTTCCCTAGTTATGTGACCGTGACGTCAAAGAGGCACCATTACAGTGACGCGACAGCTTTCATTTTCCCTGTGGTTGGCCCCGCACGCCCACGCTGTGGGGCCTTCTCTCCTCCTGCAAGAAGCCTCCAGATTTAGGGGTGCCTGGGTGGCTCCTTCGGTTAAGCACCTGCCTCTTGGTCCTGATCTCATGGCTTCGTGGGTTCAAGCCCCGCATAGGCCTCTGTGGCGACAGTGTGGAGCCTGCTTGGGATTCTCTCTCTCTCTCTCTCTCTCTCTCTCTCTCTCTCTGTGTGTATCTCTCTGTCTCTGCCCCAGCCCCACTCATGCTGTCTCTGTCTCTGTCAAAATAAATAAACTTAACAAAAATTAATCTCCAGATTTAGCCCCTCGCTTGTGTTTAATCAAAAGTCTTCCAGATGCTTGAATCCCTGAAATCCTCTCTGTTCTGTCATCATGATGTTGGGTTTACTTTGTTCATCAAAACCACCAGCTGTATTCAAAGCCAAAGCTCAGCCCCTTCCCTAGCTCCAGGCTGCAAGTGTGGGCAGAGTAGCCCCCAGGCTGGGCAGCCAGGTCACCCCGATGGCTCCCGAGTTCCCTGGAGACGCCCCCCTCCCTCCTCCCAGCTGCCCCCTGGGCTCCATTACCTGCATCTTCTGGTGGGTGGATTATAACCCCTTCCTCAGCCCCCACCCCCACCCCCACCCCCCGGGGTGGCCAGAAGTCACCTCCAGCATCCTTTCAAATCCTTGCCAATATCCAATTCAAATCCTTCCTACCCCACGAAACCTTTTTCATTTGTAATCCTCAAATGCTGCCTTGGTCAGAACTCCCCTGGCCAGTTGTGCCATTCCTGGGCTATTCCTTGTGTTACACCTGTACCTGGTGGGACAGCCTCCTGTCTTAGCTCCCCTGATACACTCACAGCTCCTTGAGGACTCTCGTCATTCATTTTTCTCATTGCCCACCATGTACAGGATTAAGAAAAATAAAATATCATTTTTACAAAAGGCGCTTATAAAGCGTGAAGTTAGGTTATTGTCATATATAAAGTTATTACTCTATGTGTAAACAAGTGTATAATTGAAGAGAGGAGGATGTGGTGTCTTTAATTTTGTCCCTTTCATGAGGTTGAGGGGAAAAAGTAGATTTATGTTTTTTATAGTTTTTCACATATTTTAAAGTAGAAACCTATGCAACCATTTGAAGCAATTTATCTAAAATAATTGAAGCTGTTCCATGAAGTAATTATCATATTTATTATGTTATACCAAAGAGGAGGCAGCAAATCACTTACTTCCTTTAGCAAGAGACCCATTGCTAAAGACTGTTGGGATTTTAGAAGGACAGGTTTTTCATCATTTAATTTTTAACTATATTTAATGCCTCCATTTTCAAAGCTTTTAGCATAATAGGCCCATTGCTTTCCTGTCTACCTTTCCTGTCTTCATGCAGAAGATAATTTATTATTTTTGTTATCTTTTTTTGACCTGGTGTCAGTGAGCCTACAGACCAGACTGAAATGCAGCTTATTAAATATTTAAGAAATCATATTAAGGTGGCATTTGTGTCTTCTTTCTAACAGCTGCTAACTGTATTGCCAGACCCCTTATTTCATTATGTAAAATACGGCTTTGTTATTCCCATCAATCTCGTTAAGAACGGACAGGGGTCAGGCTATTTCCAGGAGCACCAAAGGGACTAAATGTAGGAGTTCTAGACCAACCTCATGATTTTTGAGACAGTTCAATGAAAAATAGCGAGAGACAGAGCTGCGTGTGTTCGTTATTGTTCGGTGGGAGGGCTCCGTTTCAACTCTTAATCTTCTGTGATTTCAATACTTCTTTGTAAAAGGATGTTGTGGCACAGATAAATAGGATGGGCTGGCACCATGTTGGATATGCCAGGAGTCCTGGGCATCCCACTAATTCTCCATGGCAAAAAAAAAAAAAAAGAGGTTTTACACCACCTACTAAATGTCTGATTTATTTCTCATACGGGAAGCTGTGGCCTCCTCCTGCCTTTTGCAGCTCGCCCTTCCTGGTGAAAGGACAAGAATTGCTGGAGCTTCAAGGCTGATTAGCCAAATGGGAGGAATAATTGTAGTTTGAGCCACCAAAGGACAGAGAATGCCGAATCCACTGAAGTTGAGAGGCCAGCTCTTTGCCCAGAGGGTTCCACCGCTGTCTTTTCATTCCGGTCTTTTTATTACTATTATATTTGCTTTTAAGTTGTTTAAATATCAGAATTACCTGGAGAGACCTAAGACCTTTTGTTTTTCACAGTGAATGTTGGCATTCATGCCGCCAAAGCTGACTGAGTGTGCAGCGAAAAATGCGAGACGCCAGTGTTCGATTCTACATTGGTGCTTTAAAACTCTCTCTGCCCAGCGTTCCTGCTGCTAAATTACATAGAAAATTCATCCCCTTCAGGAGGCATAGAATGGTAGTGTTGAAATCTCCCTGTGGGGGAGGACAGAAGTCTCCCCCACCCTCAGATTTGCAGACAGGAAAAATATAATTGTGTGTGTGTGTGTGTGTATATATATTTTTTTACATTTTAAAAAGATAAGTGTTTAAAAGCAGGTGAAACAAACCACAGCAATTGTGAAACAAAATCCAAGGTTCTACTTGATTTGTGAGTGTGGAAAATTTTCATGAAAACAAAAACAATAAAATTGATTAAAACAAAAAAAAAGGGGCGCCTGGGTGGCGCAGTCGGTTAAGCGTCCGACTTCAGCCAGGTCACGATCTCGCAGTCCGTGAGTTCGAGCCCCGCGTCAGGCTCTGGGCTGATGGCTCAGAGCCTGGAGCCTGTTTCCGATTCTGTGTCTCCCTCTCTCTCTGCCCCTCCCCCGTTCATGCTCTGTCTCTCTCTGTCCCAAAAATAAATAAACGTTGGGAAAAAAAAATTAAAAAAAAAAACAAAAAAAAAACAAAAAAAAAACACCACTACAATTGAGCTCAAGGAAAATCTTAACATTATCACACTCAAGTAACCAATGTCTGTCCAATGTTTTACACGTTTATGCCAGGAAGCCCATCTAGAGTAACACCAAATATCTAATCTATAACCTTGTATTCCTTATTCATATTATTTCCCTGTTGTCTGGGATAATGGAAAGCATACAAGCATTATAAGCAGACAGCCCTTTTAAGTGCCCTTGCCTCCTACTTGCTATATGGCCTAGTCAAGATACTGCCATTCTGTGAACCTCAGTTTCTTCATCTGTAAAATGGGAATATAAATCCATGATTAATTTTCTGGAATCTTGGTACCAGATGAGTTTTAGAATTCGGGACTTTTTTAGAATTTTTATTAAAAATTTTTTTAATGTTTATTTATTTTTGAGAGAGAGACATAGAGAGAGTGCGAGCAGGGGAGGGGCATAGAGAGGGGGAGACACAGAGTCCGAAGCAGGCTCCAGGCTCCCAGCTGTCAGCACAGAGCCCGACGCGGGGCTCGAACTCACGAACCATGAGATCATGACCTGAGCCAAAGTCCGATGCTCAACCGACTGAGCCTCCCAGGCGCCCCTAGAATTTTTATTTTAGAATGATAACACAGTGCATGTGCAAATGTTCTATAACTGACCCAGAGGGGGCTATGGCAGCATCCAATAATCAAATGCATTAGTGATTATTTATTTTTTAAATAACTTTTTAATGTTTTATTTATCTTTTGAGAGAGAGAGAGAGAGAGAGTAAATGGGGAGGGGCAGAGAGAGACAGGGACAGAGCATCCGAAGTGGGCTCAGCACTGATAGGCTGACAGCAGAGAGCCCGATGCGGGGCTCAACTCAGGAACCGCGAGATCATGACCTGAACTGAAGCGGGAACGCTCAACCGACTGAGTCACCCAGGCACCCCAAACACATTAGTAATTCTGCAGTAAAACATGCATAGTCACGCTTAGTAGGATAAAGTATATCAACAGGTCAGATTTGTCACCAAAACTTGCATTTTTTCCAGAACTTTTCGACAAATGAACCTAGATTAACCCGTACTTTGAAGATGTATTTATTCAACAAATAGCAGCTACCCCACCCATGGTAGGTGCTGTTTTTTATTTGAATTAGTGGCAGATAGTGTGGATCTCATATCTCATACAAAATGGACTGTAACTAAAGGGATTCTATACCTCTGAATTCCTGTTGGATTTTCGGAAAGGCAATTATATAGTATTTTTTAAAATGGTGGCGAACTTCACTCTTCAGAAAATATTCACAGGATGGCATAAATGCCTTCTTGGGTAATTTTAGATCCAGATCTGTGACTCTGCTCAAAGGTGATTGATAAGATCAGAATGATAGATTTAGAGCAGGAAATGAGATTTCCACGACATACAGTTAAAATTAGCACCAAGACATTTTTAGCTTTCTCTCTTTCTTGGCCATAATTCTTACTTGAGGGGATAAAATCAATCACTTCCCTAGTTCGGCTCCTGTCGGAACACGCTAGAATGATTTATGTTTATCTGTGCTAAATTTTGCTCGCGAGCCTATCTGTGCCTGATGCGACCTGTGCCCGGCAGTTTTCAGCTTACTGGCGTGCCAGGATCAGTGTGCCAGGTGGCCCACGAAAAGTTTTACTGATAATAAGGTGCCACAGTTTGTAAGTTATTTAATTACAGAATATATGAGTGATTATTTCAGATTGCCCCATGATAACCTCCCTCTCACTTTCGTAGGTTCTAGAATACTTTTTTTTTTTTTAATGGTAATTCACTTTTAAGAGAGAGAGTGTGAACAGGGAAGGAGCAGAGAGAGGGGGGGACAGAGGATCCAAAGTGGGCTCTGTGCTGACAGCAGCAAGCCCGATGCGGGCCTTGAACTCAGGCCTGAGATCGTGACCTGAGCCAAAGTCAGACACTCAATGGGCTGAGCTCCCCAGGTGCCCCTTAGGTTCTAATATACTTTCTTAAATGGAAGATGAGCAGACGGCTGTGCAGGAGTGTGGCTTGAATGAATGTTTTCCATCATATCCCGGCAGAGAAACTCTTTAAAAAAAATTTTTTTTTAATGTTTATTTATTATTGAGAGATAGAGACAGAGCATGAGCAGGGGAGGGGCAGAGAGAGAGGAAGACACAGAATCTGAAACAGGCTCCAGGCTCTGAGCGGTCAGCACAGAGCCCGACACGGGGCCCGAACTCACGGACCGTGAGATCATGACCTGAGCCGAAGTTGGACGCTTAACCTACTGAGCCACCCAGGCGCCCCTGAGAGAAACCCTTTTTGAGTGGATCTGCCTGTTAATCAAAGTTTGTAGATTTTCATCTTTGTTTAGCTATGTGTTTTATGTTACATTTGGGAAGAATAATTTTTCAAAATTCTTACTGGAAACTGCTTGATTTTTTTTTACTGGGGTAAAGTATACTTAAAAAGATTTGCCGTTTTAACCATTTTTAAGTGACATTAAGCACATTCACGGTGTTGTGCAAACATCACCACCATCCATCACCAGAACGTCTACCTCTTCCCCAACCGAAATTCTGTACGCCTTAAACACTAACGCCCTGTTCCTCCCTCCCCCAGCCCCTGGCAGCCGACATTCTATGTTCTGTCTCTAAGAACTTGACTACTTTGCGGGCCTACTATAGGCAGAATCACACAACATTGGTCTTTTGGTGACTGATTTATTTCACTAAGCTTGATGTCCTCAAGATGCGTCCACATTGTAGCATCTGTCAAGATGTCCTTCCATTTAAAACCGAATAACTTTCCGTTGTATGTATATATACCCATTTTGTTTATTCATTCATCCATTGATGGACACGTGCATTTCTTCCACTTTTTTGGCTATTGTGAATAGCATTGCTAAGACCATGAGTGTAGACAACTGCCTGGTCTTGAATTAGTATAGTTATTATACGTGTGTTCAGAGATGTTCATATTATCTTTTCTCTATTTTTTTTAATGTTTATTCATTTTTGAGAGAGAGAAAGACAGAGAGAGTGAGAGCAGGGGAGGGGCAGAGAGAGAGAGGGAGACACAGAATCCCAAACAGGCTACAGACTCCGAGCTGTCAGCACATGGCCCAACGTGGGGCTCGAACCCACGAACCGTGAGATCATGACCTGAGCCTAAGTCAGACGCTTAACGAGCTGAGACACCCCGGCACCCCTAGATGCTCATATTATCTTAAAAATAAGTTTGTTAGCATGCTAACTTGTCTGTTTAGAATCTTGATAGCAGAAATTCATAAATAGTTTTAAATTTAAAATGTAATGGTGAAAGCCTGATACTTAACCTGTTGTCCACCTGTGAATTATTAAGTTGTCACTCTCTATGTAAAGAGATCCTTGCAAAAAGGGGGTGCCTGGTCTTTTCTGACTAAGGGACCATGCAAGAGCATCACCAGATAGCTTTATGGCAGGTGCTGGAGGCCAGTTCTAACCTCAGAACGCAGGACATACTGTAAAGAAAGTTGTTGGTTTTCCTCTTGCATTATTTTTGAGTCTCCAACTTGTGCTCTTTTTCATCTTGCTGTCTTTTCCCTTGTGACAGTCCCTCGAATAACCAACCAGGTAGGATCCTTGAAAAATAGGAAAATAGAGAAGACTAGCATTTTCCCAGCTCGTGATAGGTGGCTAAGAGAAGGGAAGCTCTATCTGCTGAAACATTTTGACCTCTAACAAACACAGAGTGGTAAAGAACCAGTGCCTTGTTCGGACGCAGAATCGATAGCACAGTAAGTAGAATGTGGTCGCTATGTCCAGAAACCTTGCTGAGACTTCTAGCACACTCAAAACCTTCTCTATGGAGACAAACGTTTATGTGTTCCTTCCTGCTCCCACAAGGGGTATGGTGATCCTGTAAGATCCTATATATACAGGATCCTAAAGGCTGGATCCTGTAGCTGTAGGATGAAATGCCATCTGGCTCAGATTTTCAACTTTAATAAAAATTCTCATTGGCTTTCAGCCTGATTTATTTTCATTTTCAAGCCCAGTTTTTTTGTTTGTTATGATTTGGGCATACGGCCTTTGCTAATTTTATATTTTACCTGACTGCTTCATGGAGTGTATTATTACTCATTACACTTTTGTCTAGCTTTGTATTCGTTATGGTTTCGATGGGTTCTTCCCGTCAGGTACGTAATTGTATCACATTTGAGTAGTGTCACCTGTAGGAAGTGCATCCCTCCCTTCCTGTGACATCCAGACAGCCTCCCCATCACACACTCCTACCACCCCAGTGAGACCCTTCTTTCAGCCTGTCTGGGATAAAACAGTGACCCGAGACAGACCAGCCCCTGCTCTCACAGTTTATCATCTGTGAGATGATATTGAGATCATTTTAAAGGGCAGAGGACACATAAACACCCTGCGTTTGTACAATTACAATCTGAAATCAGAGCTATGAGGAAGAAGGAAATGTTTCAGAAAGAGGTTGTGGACCGTAGTTAGTTTCAGACTCCAAAGCAAAACCGTGCCGCACCATGTTGCAGGCCTAATACTGATCTTATCTTTATTTGAAGTTCTTTTTTTTTTTTTTTAAAGTTTATTTATTTATTTTGAGAGAGAGACAGAGAGAGTGAGCTGGGGAAGGGCGGGGGGGGGGGCGGGGAGAGAGAGAGAGAGAGAGAGAGAGAGAGAGAGAGAGAGAGAGAGAATCCCAAGCAGGCTCCACACTGACATCCCCAGTGCGGGGCTCGAACTCACAAACCGCGAGATCATGACCTGAGCTGAAATCACGAGTCAGACGCTTAACCGACTGAGCCACCCAGGCACCCACTATCTTTATTTGAAGTTGTATGGATTTAAGACATGTCATAAAGGAAGATGCCTCTAGACCATTAGAGACACTGAATGAGTCATTCTGAGCTGGATCCCATAGGTCCTCACCAGCCTGCCATCAGCGAGCTTCCCCCCTACCATTTTGGCTAGATTTACACACAACAGCAGTCACAGGACAGTCTTATGGGTAATGTGCTTATTGAGTTTAAAGGTGAAGAACTCACCAGTAACCAGGAAATTGTGGTCCACCATCAACCTCAGACAACTGTATCTTTCAGTCAGTTTCAGAAACATGGAGTGTGGCACAGGTTTATGTGTTTCTCTCACCAACACCAGGCCAGCCATCCTTGCATGGTGGCTGCTGAATCAAGCACGACTTTCAGATTCTTACCCTCACTTACTAACGCATTTCTACGCAGGCCTCTCAGAGCAGTGCACACGCGTAAACAGGCCAGTGCGTCCCCAGGATCCCCACTCGTAAAGTCCACCGATTGTGTTCCCGTCTGTGCAGAAACACAGAGCTTTCTGCTGGCATTTATTTCTAGTGTCATTTTAAATTCCACTCATGGAGATGCTACAAAGTCTAATACGCTTCTTTTTTATTCATGTAAGAGCATTTTTTTTTTAAGAGAGAGAGAGCGGGGGAGACGGGCAAAGGGAGGGAGAGAGAGAATCTCAAGCAGGCTCCATGCTCAGCAGTGAGCCCGACGCAGGGCTCGATCCCATGACCCCGAGACTGCGACCTGAGCTGAAATCAAAAGTCTGTCACTCAACCCACTAAGCCACCCAGGTGCCCCTAAAGGCACTTTTTTAAAGACAATATCGTACACTTATTTTTTTATGACAAGGGTGTTGTGGTTACACTTTCATAGTAGGAATAAACAGAATATAATTCCTAATTTAAAAAGTGAAGAAATGCAGCATGATTTAATTTTGCTCATTCAAGATATTAATGTGAAGATGGCTAAATACATGTTTTAATAAAAAAAAACAACTCTGATGTGCACTAATTTATTCCATAAGACTGGGGGGCAATTGTGTGCAATAAGCAGGAATTTAATTATCTGTACAGACTTCTGGCTAAACAGGTAATATTTTTGCTCAAGTCAATTCTATGTGTGAATATAACTGCCCTAGGGAAAATAATGTTACACCATGGAAAAAATGAGCTTTATCTCAGAGTGAGTAAATGGGTTCTTTCCTCTCTTACCCTCAAGCTTTGAATTAACAACTTGTAGAAAGAAGGCCACTGGATTGGAATTACTATTCTCCTCTGATGAGCTTTTTCATATTCTATTTGAGATTTTAGGTACACGTCGTTATCTTTCTGTCTCCTGTAAAGAACCCAGATACACTAAATCTCAATTACAGTGGTACCTATGCAAATAATAAAGCATTATGAAATGAAAATGTTTCCCCTTAAGATGTACGTTCTGTTGGGGTGCCTGGGTGGCTCAGTCGGTTGGGCATCCGACTTCGGCTCAGGTCATGATCCCGCGGTTTGTGAGTTGGAGCCCCGCGTCGGGCTCTGTGCTCACAGCTCGGAGCCCGGAGCCTGCTTCGGATTCTGTGTCTCCCTCTCTCTCTGCCCCTCCCCTGCTTTCTCTCTCTCTCTCTCTCTCTCAAAAATAAACATTTAAAAACGTTTTTAAAAAGATGATGTTTTGTTGGGGCGCCTGGGTGGCGCAGTCGGTTAAGCGTCCGACTTCAGCCAGGTCACGATCTCGCGGTCCGGGAGTTCGAGCCCCGCGTCAGGCTCTGGGCTGATGGCTCAGAGCCTGGAGCCTGTTTCCGATTCTGTGTCTCCCTCTCTCTCTGCCCCTCCCCCATTCATGCTCTGTCTCTCTCTGTCCCAAAAATAAATAAACGTTGAAAAAAAAATTAAAAAAAAGAAAAGATGATGTTTTGTGGTCACACCTATTAAAATTTGGTTAAATTTAAGTATTTGTAGTGAAACCCTATAGCACTTTTTAGAGTAGAATAGTTTTATATGGACAAAAGTGACCAATAGTCATAATTTGCATTTAATATTCTCTTTGGAAACCATGGGATTCTGAGGACTCAAAGCCAAGGGCCTTGACGGATAGCCTGCTGTTGCCAATGAAAGAGTATTGCTATGTTGCATGGCCACACAGTGTGCCTTTCTGCCACATGAAGCAGCAGTAAATTTAAAGGATTGTTGGGAGAAAATTCTCCACAGGCCCCTTGTACATCTTGTAAGCAGAGTCTCTCATTACCCTTTGTTCCAGGCTCTTCTTGATGATGTTTGTACAGTGAACAGCCCCAGAAGGCAGAGAACATGTTTCCCTCTAGAGCAAAGAGCAATCATGCTTACTGTCCATTATAAAAGAGTTGGGTTCCCTAAGCTCAGCGTTCCTCTCATGTAGTGCAATCGGCTGTGTGCACAAGTGTCACCTGGCCTTCTTCATATCACCCTGTGGGAACTGGGACCTTGAGAACCAGGGAAAGGGAAAATGCTGATACTGCAGATGCTCTGGCTCTTGCTATTGCTGTATGTAATAAAGTCTTTGTCGTTGACCAAGGAGTTTCACGTCTCCTGCTGGCATCTGTAAAACTGTGAAAAGCAAGCTAACTTCTTAGCTTGTGGGTGAGGTAAAAGATCTCAGAACCTGCACACTTATTGGCAGGAATGTCTGTTAAAGGACAGATAAAGATCATAGCCTTTTTCTGTCTCTCTGTGTGATCCCAAGTGGATGGTGGTGGGTTTAGGGATAACATGGCCTAAAGCATGGCGTGTGGACAGTGCGTGGGATGGCAGGGCAGCCAATTCCAAATATAGAAGGCAGTATGAGTCCCACGGAATAATCGGTATTTCTCAAAAAGTATAGGGGATTGTCTTTTCACAAAGACTTGGTGCACCTGGGGACAGAAAGGATGCTGGATGTGATTTGGACTTTGTCTCTTTTGCCTGAGATTCTCAAGAAAAACATTATCTAAGTTTACCTAGGGAACATGCCATGCATAGTGACTCTTGGACACGTGGATAACCATAGGCCTCATCCTATGATGACAGCTCGTTCTAGCCCAGGCCTCCCCATGCCAGGATATCAAAGTTCACCCTGCTACAAGTGGTAGGACGGCACTTTTTTTCGTGTCCACCTTCCTAGGCTTTAAGAAATGATCCTGCTGGATCATTTCGAGACAGAAATGCCTCGTTCTTCACCCAAAGTGGTTAAGTTGAGACCACGTGGTATGCAAAGGGGAGTTACATGTAGCCTTTCTGTTGTGTGTTGTCTCACCAGAAAGGAGCCAAAGGATTTTTACATGCCATTCAGGGAAAGGCCCAGACCGTCAATTTCCGTGTGTTTGGGCAGAACAAATGATGATAAAGATAAAAAGACCTAACACTGTAGGAGAGGTGCTAATAAAAGATATGCAGGAGTCTTCATGAATTCAGTTTTTACAAGCAGCCAAAGAGGTCACATTGAGTGTGACCAGCCTGTGGCATTGTGTGCCATTGCCCTGACCCACACCCCTGGGGGACATGGCTGATCCATTTGGGCCTGCTCTCCCTTGGCACTGGACCGCAGCCTTGGGCTTCTCCACGAGACCACTGCCAAGTGATTCATGATGACCTGGGAGTTGAAACCTATGGGATCCCTCTCGGTAAATCCTTCTGAAGATTCAGTAGGTTTGAGAATCACACAGCCCTGCTGAAAACAATGATGTGGGGGAAACCCTGTAGAGAACACTGGAATGGTACTTCTCATCCATAAGGGAAAATATTTGAAGACACACACATACAGTGTTAAGAATTAAAAAAATGGTGGGGCACGTTGGTGGCTCAGTTGGTTAAGCATCCAACTGTTGATTTCAGCTCAGGTCATGATGTCACCATTCATGAGATCGAGTCCCACATGGGGCTCTGCGCTGACAGTGCGAAGCCTGCTTTGGGATTCTCTCCCTCCTTCTCTCTCTCTGCTCCTCCAACACTTGTGCACAGGCTCGCACTCTCTCTCTCTCTCTCTCTCTCTCTCTCTCTCTCTCTCTCTCTCAAAAATAAATAAATAAACATTTTTAAAAAGAATTAAAAAATGGAAAATTTGGAAAAACAATGGAAACCAGATTAGATGTGTGAGGAAGGAACATTTCGAATGATTTAAACAATGCATAACTACTCAAAATGCTGAATATTAATCTCACACTTTTAGGACCACTGGTTTTCTGACTCACCAGTTTCCTTCTCTGACAGGTATGTTTTTGTTGGCTCTGCAGATGGTGTGGTGTCATGTCAGAGATCCTGCAAATAAGAAAGCCATGGCTTAAAGAGAACTTCTCGGATGGGGGTACAAATGTGCCAGCTGATTCTTTTTTTTTTTTTTTTTTGGGACAGAGAAAGACAGAGCATGAATGGGGGAGGGGCAGAGAGAGAGGGAGACACAGAATCGGAAACAGGCTCCAGGCTCTGAGCCATCAGCCCAGAGCCTGACACGGGGCTCGAACTCACGGACCACAATATCATGACCTGGCTGAAGTCGGACGCTTAACCAACTGCGCCACCCAGGCGCCCCTGTGCCAGCTGATTCTTGAAAAACCTTGAAGGTGTTTGTAAACCCTACTCAGCATCTGTGAAACTATATTCACAAGCTTTTGTCTGTTATTAATAATACCTAAGTCAGAGAAGTGTGTGGGGATCAAATAAGGTCATATGTGCAAATTTTTTAGCATAGACAGGGCCTGGCACATAGTAAATGCTCAGCAAATGTTGACCATTATTCTAGGGAAGGAGCAGTTGGAAACATGAGCGTTTGGGACATGAGGGGTTTCCAGAAGGAAGCTGAATTCTGCTGTGTAATTTGGAAAGTATAAACCAGAGGTCTGGTGTGAACCTGTGTTCTAGGAGGTGATAGGGAGAATTAGAGGGACTCCCCCACTTGTTAAACTGGGTCAAAACGGCATAGGTCTCAACAGAGCTGTACTGTGAAATCATCTGTCTCACAGAAGGTCTTCGGGATCCTTCTACAAGGTGACCTGCCATCACCACTGAAGCAAGGATGAGGGCGCTGGGGAGACCTTCCACCAGGGGCGGGGATAGTCCAGTAGCCTGTATCTCAAAGCTCCAGGGTTTACTGTAGGATCCAGGAGAACTGTGCAAAGGGACAGTGATCTACAGATGCCAAAGGAAGAGACAGTGGGAAAGTGCCAGGGATATTGTCACACAGTAGGTTTCCTGCCTAGATACAGCTCTGTCCCCTGAGGCTGCCTCGGCTGCTATACATCCAGCCCTGAACATCTTTCAGAAGGTGGGGCTGGGATGACTCATCAGCTGCTAGAGGTTACACAGGTGCCACCATGGCTTCTAGGACCATCTGATGGATCTTCCGGCCCAGATGTCTTGGCTTCTCTTGAGCAAATGCAAGGTCGACATTCATTACCTATCTGGTGGGAGACCCTTATTGTCCATCTGATGTTGGAGGGAAGAGGACGTGTTGAGATCATTGCTTTCTTCATTATAGCTTTACCTGGAGAGTGAGAATAACGTTTCTTCCACTAGAGACCCGTAGAATTAGAAACCTAGAAACTGAATGAAGGTTTGGTCCAAGTAATCAGACAAGAAACAGACTCTGATTTCTGATTCAGAGGAGACAACCCTGGGAAAGAAACTTATATGTGTTTGTTACAGGAACAGAGATGGAGTCTTTGTTTTTAGTCCTAACTCTGGAGAAGTACATAAGAAGCAATGGGCTGCCATTAGGCTGCTAAGAAGGTAACTACTATAGGGGTGCCTGGGCAGCTCAGTCAGTTGGGCATCCGACTTCAGCTCAGGTCATGATCTCACCATTCGCGAGTTCGAGCCCCATGTCGGGCTCTGTGCTGCCAGCTCAGAGCCTGGAGCCTGCTTCAGATTCTGTGTCTCCCTCTCTCTCTGCCCCTTCCCCACTCATACTCTCTCTCTCTCTCTCTCTCAAGAATAAATAAACATTAAAAAAATTTTTTTAAGGTAGCTACCATATAAATAATTGATGCCAGTCACAGTTACATGTTCAGTATGTATCGTTTGTTCACTGTATCATCAGTATGGGGCGTGAATATGTCTCTGAAATATCAGTTTATGACAGCCTTTGGGCCATGTTTGGAGTGATCATTTCAAGTAAAGGTAGAAGAATAATCCTGGTTCTGATGACACCTAAAGACCTTAAGGTCCTTGTGTTTTTCCCAAGAGTCCCAGGTATGTGTTATCTTTTTATTTTTTAATGTTTATTTATTTATTTATTTATTTAGAGCATTCTCGAGTGAGCTGGGGAGAGAGGCGGAGGGAGAAGGAGAGAGAGAATCCCAAGCGGACTCCACGCTTGGCAAGGAGCCTGACGCGGGGCTCGATCTCACAACTGTGAGATCATGACCTGAGCCCAGATCAAGACTCAGATGCTTAACCAGTTGAGCTACCCAGGCACCCCGTGTGCTATCTTTTTCAAGTAAACCAAAATGTACATGTAACTCGGTTTGTACAGAATGTAAGCATGATTAGAAATGAAATAATGCAGCATTAAATACGTCTTCCTAGTTACATGAAAAGGCAGTAGAAAAGATGCTAAGCCATATTATATTTTCACATACATAGCATTAAATGTAGCATGAATACTATGGTACGTTCGAGAAACAGCAGGCAATGCAATATGGAGAGACCGCGTAAGCCCGCATGGTGTTGTGAGGTAAAGGAGGTTCAGGATGTGAACTTCAAGCTGCTGGGCTGATATGAGGTCTGGCCCAGGTCACGTTCAGCTGTTGAACATGTGTTCCTCCCTGATGGCACCCACCCAACCTGAAAATGAGCTTTTCTGATTAAGTCATCCCATAAGCCTGTGAGCCGAGCTCTGTGGAGTTGGGTCGTTCATGGAGATGAATGACTTCTAGTTTCCTAAGTGGCTTCTGCGTGACAGTTGTGCTCGTGGCAGGGGTAGGGACCTCAGAGAAACACCCCATGATTGGAGGCGATTACACAGCGCGGTTCATGGCAGGGAAATGCTAGCACCTGGCAGATGGTGCTGGCAGGAAGCGGGCATCGGGCAGGCGCCACCCCGTTTCGCCTCTGCCATGGCGGGGGGGTGGGGTGGCCCGGAGTCAGGGCAATGAACTGCATTGGCTCCTCTACCACCTCGCACCTGTTAGGGAAGAGCCAGCCTATTGTGTCACTCACGCTCAGAGAACTTCTCTCTTTCTAACCTTTGGACTTAGCGTTATTCTCTCGTCCCCACACCTGGGGAGAGGAGACATCCGTTCTCATTTCCACCACCAACAAAGCAAAGAATGTGGTGAAATTCTCTTTTGCGAAGAAAAATAATGCGATTTGGGTATCCCCACCCCTCGGAGTCTAGGGTCTGAGAAGAAATTTGGGGTTTGCTGACACGCCATCAGTGTGGTTCCTGAGGGGGCCAGAGAGAAGAGGTGCCTGCTCTAAACTCCTGGGGAGACGAGAGCTGTTTCTGTGGTCTCCACGGGCTGGGTCATGTTCACTTTCCTTCCAGTGTGCACCCTCCAGTCAGTCTGGTAGCCAAGCTTGAGGTGGAAGTTGAAGGTGGCTGCAAAATGCCTCTCCGAGCTGTGACTCATGCACCAAGGGAGTCTGCACTTGTGTTTCCAACGAGGCAAAGGAAAATAAGAAGCTGAGCCAAGAGGTGAAAGAATGTGACCCGAGGGAAGAAGAAAAGGAAAAAAAATTCTAGATAGTGAAACAGAAAGACTTTTCACACTGTGAGGGTCAATATGACTGATTGGCCATCTTGTGCTCCCTGAGGTGATGGAGAACCAAAGACGGACCCGAGAAGAAAGGACCCAGAGAAAGAGTGAAACTGTGCATCTAGACCTACGTGTCGTGTCCTCTAGATCTGCAGGGAATGACTGTGGAGGACGGAGGGGCTCAAGACGTGTAGTAATGAGGACTCGTCTCCTCTTGGCGTCCTCTAGAACGATTACGCAGGACTAGGGTTCAAGTCCTAATTTGAATTTGCACTGTGAGATCTTGGATGAGTTCTCTGGCCTCCTTGCACCTGTTCCCTCAGTATACAAAGAGGATACACCTGGGGACGCAGGTGCCGAGGGGATAGCTGCTCCTGTTTCCCCTGTTGGCTTTGGGGAGAAGACACAAGTCACTGCAGTTGAGGAGTGGCTGTGCAGGGGTGGTGGGCACACCAAGGAGCCAGTCGTGGGTGTTGTACCCCTAGAGCATGAATCCAGGGTGTGAGACTTTGCAAATCCAAGCTAAGACTGCCACCCAGATATCTTAATTAACATAGGTCCCCCAAAAGCTGAGCCAGAGACCAAAACTTGTGCAGAGGCAGTTTGTTTGGAAATGTCATCTCAGGGAGCAGGAAGGCAGCACAGGGGAGTGAAATGGAAAAAGGAGAAAAGCCAACACAAGAATGTATGATTGCTTTGGCTGTTTGATTCCACCTCGGAACCTTTGAGGGGGGGTTTATGAAATGCATCTCAGGACTGTCTGCCTGGGGCGAAATGGGGGAGGTATTTTATTTACTCACTGACTCTAAATTCCTGTTGGGGAAGAGTGACCCTACAGCGCTAACTCCCTGGCCCTGCCAGGTTGTGCATGTATGAGTGGATTCCTGGGAGGATTGAGCCAGAAATTAGAGATGTCCAGGGCAGGAAGCAAAGGATCCCTTTGGAGGGACAAGGTGAGGCCGAGTCTAGGCGCACCCGTGCAGAGCTTCTCACAGCCTGCAGGGGAAGAGGACCCTCCCAGCTGTGGCTGAAATCTGAGGGGCAGCTAAGAGGGTTTCGGAGTGGTGCAGAAGAGGGTGAACACGCCAGCTTTTCTAGGGATGCCTTTTTTGTCCTTCCGCCTAGAAAGAAGGTGCTGAAATAATTTCTTGGAGTGTCTTTGCCTCTAAAGTCTATGATTCTTTTGTTTTTTATTTAATTTCAAGAGAGAGAGAGAACACAACCGGGGAAGGGGCAGAGAGAGAGGGAGACACAGAATCTGAAACAGGCTCCAGGCTCTGAGCTGGCAGCACAGAGTCCGATGCGGGGCCCGCACCCACAAACCGTGAGATCATGACCTGAGCCAAAGTCAGGTGCTTAACTGACTAAGCCACCCAGGAACCCCTCAAGTCTATGATTCTTTTTTTTTTTTTTTTTTTTTAACATTTCTTTATTTTTAAGAGACAGAATATGAGCAGGGGAGGGGCAGAGAGAGGGAGACACAGGATCTGAAGAAGGCTCCAGGCTCCCAGCTGTCAGCACAGAGCCCAACGTGGAGCTCAAACCCACAAACCTCGAGATCATGACCTGAGCTGAAGTCAGACGCCGGAGCCAGCCAGGTGCCCCTCAAGTCTATGATTCTTAAAGAAGAAACAAAACCTTGCTGAAAATGTCTTGATTAATAAGATGTGAATGGACACAGCAAATCACAAGAAGAGCATTTGTTCTCCAAAAGACATCTGCCAGCTGTAGACTAGGTATAGAGCAAACCAGAGCGATTCCCAGTGTCTATTTAGAGAGTCGCCACACTGAAAACAATGGAATTGGTGCTTGGGCTCTGAGAAAAGTCTGGTGAAGTCAAGTGTATCAACCCTTAGTGCCAAGACCATTATCTGGGCCTTTAATCGTTTTCATAATGATTGAGGAAATCTTATTAAAGGTGAAACTTTGGCAAGGGTGCCAGGGTCCCTTCGTTGGCCTGAGGTTTTGGACAAAGGAGAAGACGTGGGAATCTTTCAAAGTAGACTTGGCCTCAGGCAAAACTATAAAGTGGATCAGGTTTTCCTCAGCCTTTCTGTGCCCGCGGTCCCTGCTGACATCCCTACACTCATTTTCCCTGTATCACATTCATCCTTGGGGAACCACCATCCCACCGGACTGTCCTCTGTCCTGCCAACCGGTCCGTTCTTTCCGCTGCTTCCCCTGTTCCTAGAACCTCAGCAGGAATCGAGTGTGAGAAGACCCCCCGTTGTAGATCTTCCCCTGTTGTCATCCTCTGGTGTCCCAGCCCCACCTGTGATGGCTAGATGATTTGAAAGGTTAACTTATATCCATTGTGCCAGACGTCTGTGATGCTCCACTTCAGAGCCTGTGAGCCTCCCTGTGTCATGTTCCGGGTCCACGTGGGCTCTGAGGAGCTTCGCGCCAGCATCTCTTGTCTCCCACCCTGCGTTGGGAGGCTCCTGTATTGACGCCACTGCAGGACCCACAAGGTGACCATGCTTTGGAACGCACGACCCAGAGGTGCAGGGTGTGAGCCTTCGACCAAGTGGAGCCTGGGGGTAAATTCCTCCTCCTTTCCCCACCCTGTCCCAGGACTGCTTCTGAGTGGGTTTATACGGCTTCTTGGAGGTGTGCCCTGTGGATTGAACGGTCATGTTCTGCAGCGATGTATTCTTCTCCATATCGGCTCTCCTCCTTCCCCAGCCCCATTCTTCTGTGCGCCTCATTCCTTCCCGTGATTGTATCTCTTGATAACATGCGTGGCGCATTCATTCTTTCAACACAAGTTTGTGAGGGTTGTGTGCCAGAAGCTGCCAAGGTACTGCAGGTACAGAGATGTCTTCTATTCAGTGACTTACCTGGCATCAGATATTTTCCCAGAAGCCATATTGTTTGACACCCGTTCTGGGAGGCCAGGAAATCCTGGCCACACAGTCTAGAGCAGGGCTCGCCTGAACAGGTTAGGGACCCAGAGGGGCTGGAAACAAATGTAATCCCACAAAAGAGCACAATGAGAGACAGGGGAGGGAAGCCAGGGACAGAGCCCCAAGAGCAAGAGACAGCAGCCAATCTGGGAAGACACACATCTGAGAAGAGGAAAGAGGTCAGGGAGTCAAGAAGGCCAGGAACTGAATTAAGAAGGATTAGAGCGGATTGAGAAATGGAATAGGAGGCGAAACCAGTCCAAACAAGGAGGCAAAACAAGGCAAACCCAGTCAGGACCAGCTCCCGAAGGCAAAGATATCGGGAGCTCCTTCCTCATGGGTCAGGGGCCTCCGGAAAACGAAAAGATTTTTTTTTTTTTTTAAGTTCTTTAATCATTCAGTAAACCATTTAGCATACTGTCACTGACTGGGGTGGCACTCTAGAAAACTCACAGTTCGTACGGACAAAGACTCAACAACCAAAGCACGAAGCGATGAGTGCTTTTATAAAAGAACGTGTGGGGTAGCGAACATGTTTTCCCCTGGAGCTGTTCTGTCCGGCAGAACTTCCTGGTAGGATGGAAACGGTCTGTTCTGCGCTGTCCAACACAGGAGCCACTACTTGTGACGTGGCCAGTGTGACGGAGGAACTGGATTTTTCACTGTAGATAGTGCTAATTTCGATCCGGGTAGCCGCATGTGGTGAGTGGCTACTGTTTCATCAGACAGTCCAAGAGGACCGCATGTGAGCCGAGTCTCCGGGAAGGAGGCGGCCTTATCCAGGCCCTGAGGACAGTGGGGGAAGAGTCCGGAAGACATGGAGATCAACGCGTCGTTTATTAGGCTTGTAGTAGAGCATGGGACACAACAGGAGGCTGGGAAGGTGTGCAGAGGCTGTGTATGACAGGCCCTGTCACATGGACTTGTCACCATCTACTAAGGGTGCACCTAGCACGTTGCTTGTGCACATGACACATGACACGATCTCACTGATCGTCTCTACAGCCCTGGAGCTGGGTAGTTAGCCCCGCTTTACAGATGAGAGGACTAAGGCACAGAGAGCTCATTTAACATAACCAACGCAACACCGCTTCTAAGCGGCAAAGCCAGGATTTGAACTAGGGGCTGACTCCACTGCCCATCTTTCCACTTTATCACTTTACCCCACCCGTATGTGCAACGTGGGGAATCTGGGCTTTACGTCATGGCAGGCAAGACTGTGCTGAATCCAGGTTGTTCCTGGGCTAAAGGAGTTGAGAGGACAGACCTGAAAAAGAAAAAAAAAAATATGAAGGGTGTCCCATGGGACCTAGGCTAGAAAGAGCGGAAAGGAAAGAGATTTCTTGGAGAATGGGAGAAGTAGAGTAGGACTAATTAAGACAAAGAGCTTCAGGCATAGAGGATGTGGTAGTCAGAGGGGATTAATGCTATTTTAGCGGGCTCTCAGCCAGAGGACTACATGAGCTTTTTCAGCCCTGGAGTGGAGGGTGTTAATTGGTGGAGAGAACCTCTTGGAAGGGTTCCCATCCTACACAGCAGACAGACAGCCTGCTCCTTCTCCAGCAGCCGGAGGCCAGAATCTTCCTCTGGGCGAGGAAATGGATTTCTCAGAGACTGAGTCTGCATTTGAGAAGTTTTGTTTCATTTTTTGAAGTTTATTTATTTATTTTGCTAGGGAGACAGAAACAGAGAGAGGGGGGAGAACGAGAATCCCAAGTAGGCTCCACACTGTCAGCCCAGGGCCCAATGTGGCGAACTGTGAGATCATGACCTGATGACCCGAGCCAAAATCAAGAGTCAGATGCTTAACCGAATGAGCCACCCAGGAGCCCCAAGAAGTTTAATTTTTTAAATCTCTGCTTTTGGCGCCTCATTTTTTGCTTAGCGAGATAGAAATAAATGCCATTGATATTTAAAAGTGTTCATAATCGTCAGCACACTAAGCCACTTGGGGACAAGGGGGAGGCGTGGTGGCTTGTGAAGGAGGCATGTGTCCTCACTCTGAGACTCCCTGATGAATCATCTCTCTGCTTCCCATGAGATGGAAGTGTGGGCGAGGCCGAAGTAATTCTGATTTGAAATCAGAGTTATGTAAAAGTGGGTCTTTATCATAAAAACCATCTTGAGAAATTCTGAAAGCTGTCCTGAGCCCTTGTTAAGGCAACTAACTTGCAGATGGTGATAGAAATGCCATTTTCATGAAAATCACAAAGGTAGCCTATTTTCTCTAGCCTTCTGTAGTTTAGTTAGAATAGTTTCCTCTAAATTTCTCTCTCTACGTTTGTCCTCTTGAAATCACGTCAATAATTCAGTTAGCCTCAAAAACTAATATATTGGTTACCATTTCTCTTAGTAATGCTTAACTTTGTTTGGAAATAGATGTATTTAACTCATACTGGGGCTAGAAGCAGTGTAACATGTGAGAGCACGTGTCAGGGCGGGGAAGACCTCTGGAGTGTGTCTTTATTTGGAAAACACAAGGTGTCTGAAGTTGTTTTTCTTTTTTATAGTTTTATTGAGATATAGTTTACATACCGTAAAATTTACTCCTTGTAAGTGTAGTTTGCTGAGTTTTAGTAAATCAATACCGTTGTGCAAACTTCACTCCGATCTAGTTTAGAATATTACCGTCACCTTCCAAAGAATTTCTTCCTACCCATTCTTGCCTCCCACCCCACAGACCCGGGCAGCTGCTAATCTGTTTTCTGATTCTATGGTTTTACCTTTCTAGAAACTTCATAGACATGGAATCATACACATTTTTGTGTCAGGCTTCTTTCACTTAGCATAATTTTCAGGTTGTACCCGTGTTGACACATATATCCGCCATTCATTCTTTGTTACTGTTGAGTTTTCCATTACATAAATATACCTTGTCGCGTTTATCTTTTCACCCGTTGGTGGACATTCGGATTGTTTCCAGTTGTTGGTTGTTATAGGAAATGCTGCTGTGTCCGTGTGCATACAAGTCTTTATGCGGACTTCTGGTTCATCAGTCTTAGTTAAATACCTTGGAGTGGAATTGCTGGGTTGTATGGTAAGTGTATGTTTAACTTTTAAGAATTGCCAAACTTTTTCCAAAGTGGCGATACCTTTTTACATTCCCATAGCGATGTCCCAAAATTCTAGTTACTCCCCATCTTGATTGGTACTTGATATAATCAGTCTTTCTGAATACAGCTTTTCAGGTGGGTGCGTCGTGGTATCTCATCTGGTTGTAATTTGCATTTCCATCATGACAAATTACATCAAACATCTTTTCATGGGTTTATTAGCCATGTGTATATCCTTGGGGAAGTGCCTACCCATATCTTTTGCCCATTTTTAAAAATCGAATTGTCTTCTTATTTTTGAGTTGTATGAGTTTTCTATATTTTGTGGCTACAAGTCCCTTATTAGATTTGTGATTATAAATACTGGTCTCCTAGTCCGTGGCTTAGCTTGGCATTTTCTTAGTGCTGTCTTTTGAAGAACAAATATTTTTAATTTTGATGATGTTTAATTTATTATTTTTTCTTTTCTGGATTATACTTTTAGTATTATATTTTAAGAAGCTCCCTAATGAAGGTCAAAGAGCTCTTCTTTTCCATCCTTTGACACAAGGATGGAAAACTATTGACTTTTATTTCTTTAAAATGACCAAGAATCATCTGGATGCCGCAACTGGGGCTTGGCAGCCTGTTTTATGGTTTAGTGGTTGTGGTGATGATCGCGGTCAGGAGGGCAGGTGTATTATTGTCATTTTACACAATTATAACTTGGCTTCGGAAGCCTTATAGCATCCATTCTGCTGAGCACTGCTCAAAACAGCTCCCCCCTAAAAACAAAAAACAAAAAAAACCCAAAACCGCAGCTTCCCCTTGCCTGTTTGCTACCTATCCTCTCTGACCACCCCCAAGCAGCGATTGATCTGTACATAATTGATTCTCAGATTATTGAGTTAAATTTAATTAAATCCTCTAAAATTCCCTGCACGTTTTGCTGTTTGCATGAGAAGATGGCAGTTCGTTTAATTGAGGTGTAATTTACACACAACGTTCTATGAGTTTCAGGTGTATGCCATAATGATCGACATTTGTGTATGTTGTGAAATGATCACCCCAATAACGTCTAGCCAACATTCGTCACCATACATAGTTACGAGATATGTTCCTTGTGCTAAAAACTTTACAATTTACTCTCTTAGCAACTTTCAAATGGGCAATGCCGTGTTATTAACCACAGTCATCATGCTGTCCATGTGTATATCCCCTTGGCTTATTTCTTTATAACTGGAAGTGTGTACCTTTTCACTCCCTTCACCCATTTCACCCCAACCACCCCCTGCCTCTGACAACCACCAGTCTGTTCGCTGTACTTAGGAGCTTGGTTTTTTGTTTTGTTTTATTTTGTTTTGTTTTGCTTTGCTTTGTTCAGATTCCACACGGAATGAGATCATGTGGTATTTGTCCTTCTCTGTCTCAGTTCACTTAGCATAATGCCCTCAAGGTCCATCCGTGTTGTCACAAATGGCAGGATTTCATTTTTTAATGACTAAATAGCGTTCTCTTGTTTGTGTGTATGTACGTATATGCATATTTATATAAAATCACATCACATTTATTTATTTCTATTTATTTTTAAGTAATCTCCACTCCCAATGTGGGGCTTGCTCTCACAACCCTGAGATCAAGAGTCACAAGCTCTCCTGACTATCCAACCTTTCTTTAAGTGAATGGCTGTACCAATTTACATTCCCACCAACAGTGTACAAGGATTCCCTTTTCTCCACGTCCTCACCAACACTTATTTCTTGTCTTTTAGATAATATCCATTCTACCAAGTGTAAGGTGATGGCTTACTGTGGTTTTATTTTACATTTCCCTGATGATTAGTGATAGTGAGAAGCTCGTCATGTATTTGTCGGCCATCGGTGTGTCTTCTTTTGACACAGTCGCCCTTGTTTATTCTGGCTTTTGTTGCCTTTGCTTTTGGTGTCAGATCCTCAGTGTTTACTGGCTTAATCCTGAGCCACCTGACCAGGCAGGAGAAAGGGGGCCTTCAACTATTCATTGCCTCCTGTACGTGAGCATTCTCTGCACTCACACCTAATACTCTTTTTAGCTCTAGGAATGTCTTTGGGTTCTGTCTCCAGCATTATTCTTAGTGGTGTCCCTGGGTGTCCTTCCCGCCGCCTCTCACCTTTCTGCTGGTTTTGTTCTTCCCCCGTCCCTTGCATTTCTAGGTTCTGCTGGCTGCTCTTCCAGGCTTTGAATCCCTTCTCCACAAAATATTGCCTCTCCTATTGCCCAAGTGATGTCCACTGGCCACAGGAGGTTCAGCAAGTGGTAGCCAGACCCAGAAACCACTGCTCAGCCTCTGCGGGAGCCCCACACCTCCTCCTCTCTGAGAAGAGACTGGACACAGACTTGCCTCCCCGCCCACATCTTTCTGCCCTTTGTTGAGATGGTCACGTGCACCTGATACTCATGTGTCCATCTCTGCCTTGCCAGGCTTCATCAGATTTAATAACCAGTGGCCTCGCAGAATCTGATGCTTGGGTCTCTTTTTTTTCCAAGTTCTGGTCTTGGTTTTATTTTCCTGCGGGGGCATGTCAATGGCTATACTCTGGGTGGCTGCTTTATTTGGCTCTGCTTCATTAACACAGGTGCAGAGCTCACACTCCAAAGCCCAGGGCTGGAGGAGACCTTAGAGATGTTCAAAGCGTGAGCCCTTACAGAAGTTGCCCTGGAAATCTTTGAGATTCCTTGCATGTGCTTAAGAGAATTATTTTTTGCGGGTATTTTTCTGCCTAGTTTCTTGGTGAATTGCCATAATTTCAAAACCAAAAAAAAAAAAAAAAAAAGGTACTCATAATGTAACTTGGAAATTTCTTACACCTACGGTGTATCTTTTATTGCTTTGTCTTTGACCTCCTATGTCATGTTCCCTTCTTATTTCCCAGCTCTCTTTCCAGAAAGGCACAAATGTTTGTCTTTAGGAAATAAATGCTCAGCTTACCCACAAAAATGGTTCCATGAAAATGGAACTGAAGAGACAAAAGGGGCAGTAATTCTAAGTGTAAGGTTCTTATCAACCAACTTTGATAGAAACCAGAGGCTTTTCTGTCCCAATTATTCCGGGAAGCAGGACACTTGGACCCAAAATACTTTCTTCTTGCTGGCGTTCCTAAATCGGCTCTTGGAAATGCCATTTCTTTCACTGCATAGTGGAATAAATCCTTTCTACGGAGCCCTTTTCAGTAGTAGGAGAAATAGAATGTGATCTTCTCATAGAAAAAGCGGTTCCTGAGAAGTCAGTGTCTTTTAGCACACACAACACTCAGCAGAGTATTCTAAAGCTTTGATCGATGGGTTGATTAAATTTCAACATCGTAGAGAAAATTGTTTCTAACATCCATGCGTTTGTGTGCTTCGCTTTCATAGAGAATATGGACTCCTAAGGAGCTAATATTTCACTTCCTGGAAACTGAATTGTATTCTCAACGCTAAGGAGCAAGATGCTGTTTGGAGTAAATCTGACAAATTCTTTTGGAAGCAAAGGATCACTTATTGATTTATTTTTTTTATAAATGCAGATTTCCACATGGCCTGTTTAAAGAAAACGAAGTGCAGTAGGAGTTAAATATTTCATGAATTACTCCCCTGTTTTGCTGATAAATCCTTTGTAGTGCAAAATGCATATCGGCAAGTAACGGAGATCTGTTCTTTACGTGAAATCGCCTCTGGCTGGAATGAAGGATTTCCAGCTAGTTCGTTTATGATAATATACCTTTCCTAGCACTGATAACAAGTGGAGAACACAATTCTTCATGTCATGTCAGTCTCCATTTCTCATTTCCATGGTATTGTTGTGATTCTACGGAGCCTGGATACCTTAGCGAAATATATTTTGAAACATTACTGTGAAGATTATAGTCATCTGTGACATGGCAGGAGTGACATCCCTTGGATGTGAGAAATCTGGGCCTTCTGCCTCCTCACCTCCGCACCCAGGCTCATGTTTGGGGAAAGCCCAAGTTATAGAAGAGAGTGATTCAGAAATGCAGCGAGGAGAAAGGCAGATGAGGTGGCCACGGGCAGCCAGCGCCCCCACAGCCCTGGCTCACCGTCCTCCTGGACTCTGATCACGGAGATGAAACGTTAAGACGACCCTCCCATATGATGTCACTTTGGAAACCCTTCCCAGAAAAAGCACCTTTCAGATCTACAGTGACTCGAGCATGCTCTGTGTGGCAGAACTAGTGGCCCTCACTAAGATATCTCAGGAGTCATTGACTACTTCTGGCCAGCTGGCTGTGAGCAGAAGACGTGTGTGTCACCTCTGGGTGGAGGCCATCGAGAGCAGGAGAATACGGGCACTCTGGAAGTCACATGTTGAGATGGCAACATTACAAAATGGCGGTGCTGCCATCAGCCTGGAGCAGAGCCCCCAGTCTGCCCACACTGGACATTAGCATGAGTGAGATATAAACTATATTGTGCTGAAGCATTGCAACCACTGGGTTGATTGCTCCCTGCAGGATTGGCTAATTCTCTCTCCCACTCTTCTCCCCAAACCTGCCCGCAGACCCAGCAGGAGAGGAGCACACAATGAGATTTTGAACCATGCCTTGCGTCTCCAATCCGAATGGTTCATGCCATTTAGCAGGAATATCAGTTTATAAATCCTGGATTCTTATCTTTGAAATGTGACTTTTTTGTTAAGTGGCCAGTCTGCCAGGCATCCCAAATACTATTATCTACTATTAAATGGCCGCCATTTTGCCATGGGTGGTCTACTTGACAAATGGACAAAGCGTTGCCCATTTAGAATACTAATATCCCGTAAGGCCTTTTATGCTGGAGGTTTTAATAAACTCTTTCTGATCCTTACATCTTTTCAGTGATACTTGTGGAAATCTCACTTTACAAGAAGATAAATAGAGCCCTGGCTTGTTTCCGTGGCCCAACAGAGTTTCCAGATATATGACTATCAAGACCCGTATTCAGAATTAAATTTCCATTTCTCAGACCTCGCCGTTAGAGCAAGCAGTTCCCTACTTTCAATGTTTAAAATTGTTTCTGTTTTCTAATCTGAAGGAAACCAATGGGGAGTGGACTTTGGGATGAAGGAGTAGACCTGTCTCTCAGGCTTGGCTTCACTCTTTCTCCTCCCCGCTTTTTTCAGATTCCCTGTTTGCTAGGAGAGTGAATGGATCCAATACAAGCCAGGACCGAGCTCAGAATCCTAGTCTGCTTCATGGACATGGGAAGGTGGGAGGGGTAGACTAACAACACCGAGCTGTCTCTCTCACCCTGTTCTCTAGCTCCGTGTTTGCCTTTTCTGCCTTAGAAATAAACTGATACAATATCTAAGACTCTAAATTAGGCATAAACCACATTTGTTTCCATGCAAGGAAATTTGTTTGACGTCAGTGGTAACCATCTTAAGTTTTGCATGAGAAATGTAACTTAAGTCTGTGCCTCTTGGCTGTACCAATATGTGCACAAGGAAGCATATCCAGAAGAAAACAGAAGGATAGCTCATTTCAGAGGGAAAAACCTACATTGCCAGACTCTTCATTTAGAATTCCTGTGGTTCCGGCCGTAATCTCATAAGGAGATCTGTGCCTTGGACACATCAGCACTCTCAAATGTGTGTATTAAAGTCTTTCTGGTTACAAGAGACAGCCTGTCTCAGTGTATCTTGTTAATTGTTCCATATACCTGTGGCTGTGTAACAACCCAAAGTTTTGTGGCTTGAAACAACAATTTGTTGTTTTTCATAATTCTGAGGGTTTGTTAACCCTTAGATGGTTAATATCTGGTTCTCTGTTCTCAGATGGTTCTGCTGCTGCATGTGGTTTACTAAGCTACTTGCTCGGTGGTTTTCAGCCGGGAATTCAGGTGGGCCCAGAAAGTCCACAGTGGTGTTTCGTCCCCCCAGGGTCTCTTTCCGCTGGCCTCTCAACATTCCGTAGTGCGGCTCAGGCCTCCCAGAGAGAACTTACAAGAGCCCAAGCCCCAGTGTGCAAATGCTCACCACACCTCTGCTTGCACAATTCTTGCTAAAATCCCATGGGCCAAAGTATGTCATGTGACCAAACCCAGCGTCTTTGTGAGAGGTGACTGCAGGGTATGGATGCTGTGAGGAGTGGGCCACCCATGTAGCAGTCTATCTGTCCTGCTAGATCGAAGGCTTGATTCAGTTTATAAGATGCAAGAAAGACAGGAAGAGGCTTCAACCAGAACCACTATTCTGGCAAACCTCATCGAAAATTGGGACATTGCCTGGGGTACCAGGAGTGTTAGAGGCCTGGTTGTCATGGTTCAAGAGGAGTAGGCACTTGTTACCGCCTTTCAGGTGTTCCATGATGCTGCAGTCACTCAGCAACAACCTGTCCCTGTTTCGACTGATCCTGTGGCTGCCCACTGGCCGCCTTCTGCTCTGGACACCTCATATCCTCTGCTTACTCAGGGCTTCTCATGCTGCCTTGCCTCTGTATGATCTTTGGCCTTTGTTCCCGCTCCAAACTATTGACTCACTCGACCTTTCTGCCTTGTATTTACCCTCCCCCTGAGAGACGAATTCGTTACCACTTTGTTGGTCACTGTTCAGCCCTTTAAAACAGCCCAGTCATCTCACACGCTCAACATGGCTGCTGCCTTGGTCAGACACCCACCCCTGATTCTTCTAGCCTTGGTCAGGATGGTGGGGTCAACGCAGAAGGACAAAGGGAGTGTAGTGAGCATTTAGAGCATTACAGCCACCCGTTCATTCATAGTTAATTGTGATTGGATTTGGAGGTGGGAGGAGAAGGTCTTCCTTTGAGAGGCGCTGTTCCCTTTCTCACTGCACCCACCCTTCCTCTCCAGTCAGCTCTCCCACCCTTGCAGCTGATCCTGACGGCTGTCCGCAGATAACTGGCTGTACAAGTGTGAACAGGTGCCATCCTTGGTCAGGGTCGCTGTTAGTCTCACCCACGTGGACTTTTCATTAAGCATGCTTTATCCTTTGTCTTAGATCTCTCGATTATATCATTGCCTACTCTTTCCTTTCTTGTAATTGGCTATGCTAAACAAAGGACGTGTGGGGAAAAAAAGCCAGCATCCAAATCATTTCATGGGTTGCAAAAGGTTAGATCTCATTAAAAGGCGTTGGTATTTCTGATGCTCTAACTTCAGTGACAAAAGGGCTTGGATAAATTTTTCTAAATTCAAGAGGTCCTTAAGATCTCATTTTACGTATGTTTATCCTTATCATGAAATAGCTCTAGAAGGATTTGCAAAGCTTGGTTAGTAATAACCCTCTCAGGGAGAAACTAGGTTGCTTACTTTGAATTTATGATCTTTTGTACCTTATGAATGTTGTACCACGTGCATATATTGCCTACTTTTAAAATTAACTTTGTGAAGCGTGTCTTCTCCACATTGTCCTCACTAGCAGTTCCTTGAAAAGGCCCCAGCCAGCATGTGGTACAATTCCAGCTGACAGTATTCATGTGGATTCCCACATGAAGAGGCCCCCGAAGTCATGCTATGGGCAGTGCCGTGAAGATCTTCTGTCTGATCTCTCCATATGTATATCTATGTTCAGAAACCATTAGGGTTTTTTTTTTTTTCTTTTAGCACCAGTGACTGAACTTGGTAATTCTACTTGCTTCTCAGTTAAATGCAAAATCAGAAACTACGAGAGGGAGGGAAATGCCAGGGGCTTCTCAGGGAGTGGCGATGTGAGCCGGCTGGAAGTTCCAGACCTTCCCGGAACCGGAGCTCTGGGTCTGGCACTTAACATACCAGGTGTGTGTCCTTAAGCAGGTGACTTTACCTTTCTGCGCCTCGGCTTCCTTATCAGTAAATCGGGAGGTGTAATAGAGTTTACCTTTGGGGGTTATTGGCAAGATGACATAAGTGAATGCGTGGAGCAAACTCCGTGTGATTCCTGGCACATGGAAGGTGCTCGATGAATCACAGCCATTGTGATGGGCTTTTTTTTTTTTTCTTCTCATCTATTAAGTGGGCACCATACTTGCTTTCCTATTTTCTGGGGTTTCTATTGATGTCAAATAAGAGAACCAGTTATAGTGCTCTGAGGAATGGAGATTTGAACTGTTATCGAGACGTGTTCTATCATCTGTTATTTGGGTAAAAACACCTGTTAATTGTCCATCTTTCCTTGAATACTATTCTAGCTTCTAGGTACCAGATTCCTTGTTGAAACTCTACTATAGGACATCCCTTTGGGCTAGGAGGAAATTAGAAACATGTTCCTGGTGCTTCACAAAGTTGGCTTTGTTATTTGAAGAGACCGTTACAATTGCTGTGGGCACATAATCTCAGACTATTTTTTCTGAGGCGTTTTCATGGTAATGTAGTTGTGTGTAGATTTAAGTGTGACTTTGTTGATGTGTTCATTATGCAAAGTCATTGTCCATTTCCCATTGACCTTCCTTCCCTAGTCTCAGACTCAAAAATCTGTGATTGAAAAGCACAAGCATGGGCTAGAATGGACATTAATGCGCTCATTCTTATGGTAAACATTTAGCAAAATATAGAAAGTAGCCATCCCCAAGTTGACTGCTGAAAAACGCCTTTCACAGTCAAGATGATGTCACACTCAGTTAGTGTGGCCAGTTAGTGAGGCCAGACACTGATGGGTCACCAAAGCAACAATTAGTGTGCCAAAGGGCATCCAGTCGCATAAGCATATTTGTTTATTGGCTTAGAGAATAGATTGTGTTACGTTGCACAGTCAGCATTGAACCACCCATGTTGGGACGCCAAAAAAGCACAAACGGACCAGAATAAAATGGTGATTAATGCTTGGCCTTCCAGTTCTGGTTAAAAGCTGATATATTTTCTTAATGAAAATAATTTCATCTTTCACTTGAGAGAAAAACAAAGATTTATTTTCTTTCAAATGACAAGACTTCTTAAGCGGGTAACAGAAGAACTATGTTTCTTGGGATTAATATGAATTCTTTTTTTTTTTTTTAATTTTTTTTTCAACGTTTTTATTTTTATTTTTGGGACAGAGAGAGACAGAGCATAAACGGGGGAGGGGCAGAGAGAGAGGGAGACACAGAATCGGAAACAGGCTCCAGGCTCTGAGCCATCATCAGCCCAGAGCCCGACGCGGGGCTCGAACTCACGGACCGCGAGATTGTGACCTGGCTGAAGTCGGACGCTTAACCAACTGCGCCACCCAGGCGCCCCAATATGAATTCTTTTAAAATACATGGTAAACCATGCAGGGGAGCATTTGCTGTACGATTTAATATGTATTTTAGGCAAAAAGAAATAAGGGAACCTTGACTTGTATTTCTTTTCCAATGATGAAAAGTTTACCAAAGAAGGGAGATTTTTCTTTCCCGTCTGTAGGCAACAGGCAAAGAGTTGCTTTGAATGGAGTTAAATGAGGAGAAATATTAAAAGGCTTTTCTGTTTATCAATACTCCGGGGTCATTTTAACAGTATATGTGGTTTTAAATATCAGGGTGAATAATATTGCAAAGACCGACCTATCATTTGTCTTATTCAAGCATGCTTTAAAATGTCTGCGCAGGTATTTTTTTGTAAATTTCAAGCTGTGTTGTACTAACATACTCGTTAGCCTTGACTGAACATGATGCCTGCTACTTCCAAGTGCGGTTTCACTCGTTTTAATGTAATTGCATAAGCCTGGTAGTGTTGATTCACAGTTCTCGGGTAAGAGAGGATGACCGTCACCTTGCAAGGTAGGACCACAGGGCAGATGGGCTCCTAGCAGGGCAGGGCGTTGACATCAATACTGAGAGCACAGAAGCAGCGGTTTTTCTTTGTGAGACATGCCGAGCACATCACTCCTACGGAGAGGAAGCTCAATTTTCTGTAGCTGTGTTTGATTCTCACTTTGAGTGAGTGCTGGGGACCTAATGCTGTCCTTAGGCACGGAGTTTTTCACCTCTGATGGCATATGTAGGAGGAGTGAGTGATTTTCCATAGGCAGGAGTCTGAGGATGGGGAGGGCAGTGGCTTTGTCCTCTCCAAACAGAAGCTACACTGGACACAGTTGTTGCAGTTAACTTACTGCTTCCGAAGAAACACTTCATCTAGCTTACGACCCCCTCTCATTGTGAGGATTTACTCATGTCTCTTCAACTAAGTCCTTTCTCAGTTTCTCTTACAATTTTAATTTTTTTCTTTATGCAACACTGTGATTTTGCGGCAATATTTTATTCCCTACAGCGTCTGAAAAGGTAGAGTGGGTCGAAAGATACTTCCTTGTCTATGAAACTGCTTGGCGGTTTCCTCTCTTTGAAGGATGAAGAGTTAAGGCATGCAGGCAAAGTAAATAATAAATTAAGAATTTAGAAATTGTAGGTGGTTGCTTAAGACCGTGTGAGCATTATAATTTGTGAGTGCATCTTTTAGAAAGTGTTTTCGTTCCCCAGCACCTCTTCCAGAGAGTAAGGCACTTAAGTGAAATAAACTGACATAGAAAGCAGGAATACCTGCCATTGTCTCCTTGGATTCTGTGGTTTCCTCTCAATCTGTGTAGTTTGTAACATCCACTTGTTTTAGAGTCATTTGCGCCATTTATTTGTATTTTCCCTAAAGTTTATGTTGAAATTCAGTTAGTGTTCCACAGAAAAATCACGAGAGACCTAAGTAAATCTGATGAAATGATACAGATATGCTTTGCACACAGAGAAAGACTGCCTGGTGTATATTTTGGTTGGAAATAGTTGGAGGAGCTTCTCAATCTGCCTCTCGATGTTTGATGGGCGTGATTGTTCATGTATTGTAAATGGAAAGACAAATTTCTTGGCTCTGAAATGAAACCACATAATATGGATGTTTCATACAGGAAACAGATTTATATACATATAATGTCTCTGTGTAGTATAGTAAGTTCTTCTTTTGGTATTTGGTTACCAAAAGGTGTCCCAGCTATAATTGTAATCGTGTTCAAATGAGAACTCAGTTGCTAGTAAAACACGTTATCTGGATTGTTTCATTTTTCTTTTATACATATAAACTGTATTCCATATACAGGCATGATAGGAGAACTAAGTTGACCATATAGACAAGGGTTTGGTTTTCATACCCAATACTGTAAATATAAATATGGCCTTAGGTAGATGGCAGTCAGACTATCTGAATACAACTTCATCCTCAAAGATCTGAAATCTCTATTTCTTTCCCCTTTCTCAAAACCTTTCTTTTTTTTCCTACAAATACTCATTTACTCTGTACCATGTGCCAGGCACTGTGATGGGCTCTGGGGACACAATAGGGAACAGGAAAGGTGCAGTCCCTCCCTTTAGGAGACTTTTAGTTTAGTGGGGAAGATGGATATTAGAAAAAGACACAATTACACAGACAATGAAAATCGCACAAGTCATTCGGTAATTAAGCTGTGGGAGCTATCGTCGTCTGCAATAACAGCATCCCTCTACGTTCTCGAGAGAGCCATTCATTGGTCACTCCCCTCTGTCTTCATTAATGAGAAGTCACGATTGAATCTGTCATTCCAGGAAGGAGTTGGCTGTGGGACAGAGGTCTATATTGTGTGTGTGCTCATGTTCTTCTGTGTGGGGCGAACACGTTCATGTGTGAGGCACACTATGTTGGGTGATGGGAGAGGGATACAGAAGTGGGAGAGGCACCGCCTTTGCCTGAAGGAGTAGGGGAGAGAGCATGCGTGTCAAAAAGTCTATTTACCTTTGCATCTATCTGTATAATATACATCACGATTAAATGATTAAAACAAGGAATTTCAGGGGTGCCTGAGTGGCTCAGTCACTTAAGCGTCTGACTTCGGCTCAGGTCATGATCTCACAGTTCATGGGTTCAAGCCCTGCATCGGGCTCTGTGCTGACAGCTCAGAGCCTGGAGCCTGCTTTGGATTCTGTCTCTCTCTCTCTCTCTCTCTCTCTCTCTCTCTCTCTGCCCCTCCCCCGCTCATACAATCTCTGTCTCTGAAAAATAAATAAACAGTTTTTTTAAAAAGGAATTTCAGGAATTCTTAGTGGGGGTGAAATGACTTCTAGTGTGGTTGATCAGCTAATGTTTCAATATTAGGTGATCTATACAGAAATAACTTGGACTTTGATAGGGAAATATGGTGGAGAGGGCATTCCAGGCAGAAGGAACAGAGTGAACAAAGGCAAGAAGGTGGGAAAATTCAGGGCATGTTGCAGGACGGATCCAAGAAAGGGAAGCAGAAGCCGACTATCAAACAAAAAAAATAGCTCTATGCCAACAGGACAAGACAAGGTTGGCAGGATAAATTGAGACCAGATCGCTGAAGTTTTTCTATTTTCTGTTTAAGGATGTATTGAACTTTATTTGGTAGATCCCACTGTTGAGGGGGGTGACTGTGGTGAGAAAGGCCTGGAACTTGGAGCCTCGGGTGTGCCTGCCACCGTAGTCTCAGTGAGGGAAGGGGAAGGCCCTGATTGTTGGCTGTTCACCTGGTAAATGAGTGTTTGGGGTTTGAAGCAAATTTGCCACAGTGCCCTGGACTTTCCCAAAGATAATCTCTAGCATGGAGAAGCCATTAGGCCTTCCCTCTTCCCTCAGTTGCCAATCGATTTATACGCCCAGCTTTTTTCCTTTTAGGAATGACATGGTAGGCCTCCGATATAAATGCAGATATTTTAAATGGGAAAACCGTAAGGATGGCCAAGTAGACAGATTTTACTTGACATCACTACAAATGCTTCTGACCTGATTTTAGCTGACGTATGAATAAATGATTATTCCAGCCTTGAGAGTTAAATATTTAAACGTTAGTTCCTTTTTGGAGTTCATGTATAATACAGAACTGATTTTCTGTGCTGCAGACTTCCTCTCGTTGCCTTCTTTTTTTTTTTTTTTTTAATACACCATAATTCTTATCCTACCCTTTTTCAGTTCCCTGCATGAACATTATTTAAACGTTGCACGCAAATCTTCTGCGAAAGAAGAAAAGGAAATACAGTCTGTGGGTCTCAGCAGGAGTTCAGCTAATGCAGCTTAAAATAATGCCGAAAAAGAAGCGCTTACCTGCAGGCAGAGTGGCCCTGATTCTCTTCCTGTGCCAGATGATTAGTGCACTGGAAGTACCACTTGATCGTAAGTATTAACGTTTCAAAGCTGTTAGGCCTGGGAGTTAAAGCCTCCCCAGCATTTCCCATCACTGTGAGCCCTGTGAATGGAGAAGGTGTCTGTGTGATACTGAAAAGCTAATCAAAATTAATTTGGCTTTTACCTCCAAGCACCTGGTGTTTATAAAAAGTCTCACCATAGAAATGGCCATTGAACTGGTCAGACCATTGTCCCCTCCCTATCATTATCTTTCTTCCTCCTCAGGTGCCTTTTGTATAACATGTGGGGGGGGGCGGGGGCGGGGGGGGGGGGTTGGGGATGGAAAAGGAGCGAATCGTGGGCTCCCCTGATCCAACAGGCGACTCTTGATCGAAGCAGTCCTGCAAGAAAACTCAATCACTTTAAAACGGCCATGGGGACGTCCCCACTTATCCCCTCCCCACTACTCCACCCTCTCCCGTCATGCACTCAGGGTGCTCTGGAAAGATTGGGGGGTGTTTTCTCAGCCAACCCCATGCTCCTCAGTATCCCCAAACTACCCATAATTCATTTCTCTCTCTTTTTTAATGTTTATTTTATTTATTTTTTTTTGAGAGAGAGAGAGAGAGAGAGAGAGAGAGAGAGAGAAAGAATGAATGAGTGGGGGAGGGGCAGAGAGCAAGGGACACAGAATCCAAAGCAGGCTCCAGGCCCTGAGCTGTCAACACAGAGCCCAACGCAGAGCTCGAACCCTCGAACTGTGAGATCATGGCCTGAGCCGAAGTCGGACACTCGACCGACTGAGCCACCCAGGTGCCCCAGTTCATTTCTCTTGATTCCAACAAGGCAAAAGTCCTTTTAAATAGGAGTCTGGATGTAGGACGTGTGTCTTATCTGCAGCCTAGAGAAAGATCTTTGGCTTAAAAGATGTGATCAAAGACCAAAAGGTAAATTTTGAGAAGAAAACAAGTCATCTGCAAAAAAACAATTTAAAATGGGACAGCAGGGACTACTGTCTTAGCCTCCAGCCACCCCCGTCACCCCTTCCTGATAATAGAGTACATGCTGAGCTCTCCCTTCTCTGGGTGGCCTGGCAGTGAACAACAAAGATAATGCTGGATTCCAACCGGTCCCTTCTCTTGCAATGGAAGCAGAATTTCAAATTTGGACAATTACTGTACTTCAGATTCATCCTTTACTCTTGATCTCCGTGACCTCTTTAAATCCATTTGCTTCCTGAATAGGACATCTGCTTGGCAAGCTTTCCAAGGTGCAAGGAAGATAGCACTTTCTTGGGGGCCGTTCCATTGTCGGGAATTTCATTTTTTTGCCAAAGGATGTTGCAAGTGCCAGTGGGAAGACATTAAGAAGGGATGTGGTCTGCCCCGCTCCCTGGAGACCTCCTTTGCCACGCATCTATGGTCTAAAGGACGATAAAATGCAACATCTCGTTATTTATTTGTTAAAGTATTATAAAGTATTATAAAGTATTCATTCATTGCCCTTCATTTCAGTTAAAAACAAAAACAAAAACAAAAACGTATGATTGGCTAAGGCCATTGGAGTTGGATTGCCTAAGTAAGCATTTGCCCTACCAAGAGAGAGACAAAAGCCCTTGAGAGAAATGGGCTTTTGTTCTCTCTTGTGTTAAATATATTCTCCCTTAATCTGACTGCCTAATCTAACCATCAGAGGGGAACAGTCACCTACGGCTAACTCAATTACCGCTGCTAATGGAGAAGAGGCATCACCATGATGAAAAGAAAGTCACGGACAATGCCGCTCCTGTATTAACCTTTACAAGTAGAAGTGACAGGCGGCACTGCAGAATCATTTGAATTGCATGCTAATGTAATTTCTTCCCTGCCCCTGTCCCCTACACCCCTTCTGCATGAGCTGCTCCTTGATGTGGGTCCTAGCAGCCCTTGGGTGAGGAGGGATTCTGAAGCAGAAATATGCTACCGGCTGAAAAGTTCCATTCCCGACCTGGAGACGAACCACAGAAATAGAAACAACTGAAAATCAGTGCTGCGTTTGGCACGGATGGAGCACTGTCACTGTAGTGCTGTCCCATTGTTAGGCATTATGACCACGTGCATAGTGGTGTCTAGGATAATAGGATCAGACGCGACGCAGTATGTGACAACTCAGATTAATTGTAGATTCCAGCTATTTTTCAAATTGAACATAATTACTTGTCTGGCACAACATGTATGGAATGGAATTAGCCATCCCCATTCCTAGAAGAATCTTTTTTTTTTTTTTTTTTTTTTTTTGCCTACAGCATTCCTTTTGTTCTTCCACATGTTTATGCGGGATCGCTGCCACAGGAGGAAACAAAACCATTATTGGGAGTGTCTTCCTTTTACGACTCCACAACTGCCATTTTCACTGTACTGGTTTTTTAGGTCAAACCAAATAGACGAGATGCCCCTTTGGTCTCCAGGGTTCTAACGTTCTTATTACTAACATCTGGTTTTCTTTAATCCTGTTTGCCCACTCACCTGCTGATATTGATGGGGAAAAAGCAAAACTTCTTGAAGACTGTAAGTGTCTTTCTGTAATTACTAGGCAGTGTGAAAACTTGACCATGTCTTTGTTTTTGAATTAATGCTGTGAATTGAATGCACAACTTTATGATTTGTGACTAACGTCGTTTTAAGCATGTGCATTTACTATGGCTAAACATTGCATTTAAATACCAAGAAGCAAGTTTAATATGTTCCCTGCATGAATTCTGAGGACTCAGGTATTTACTCTTTCTTTTGCCGATATTCTGCTCTACTAACTTCCAAGCTTTATTCACATCTGATGTAACTCAATGAGAAAATTCACAAAATTTAAAGGAAATTACTGTCTGGTTCTAAATGCCATTAAATGCTTGCTGGGCTTAAGGCTTGTCTTTTGGTATCTTTCAGAAGGTGAGCACATATGCATAGGCTTCACCCAAGTCAGCAGCCATATGTATGCCTTGCCATACTTCTTCGGCCTGAGGACTGTATGGACTAGCGTTCCATCCAAATTCCAGTGAATTTGAACATTGTTTTCAAGTGTGCAAACGACAAATAAGCAGTCCCCGCTCACATCGTCTCCGAGTGGCTTGCTCTAAGCAAAACTTCTGCTGTCTTGGGCAGTGAGTGGGGCAGCATCTAGTATCTACCTAAAAAATAGTTAAAAAAAAAAAAAAGTTTTCAGGCATTTGAAAAATCCTTTGAGATTGGATTAACCAGGAAAACCATGTAAAATCACCTTTCCCCCTATCGCTTCGAAGCATTTGTTCGTTGCCAGGGGACCTACGCGCTGTTCAGAGGTGTGGGTAAGCAGTACACTCCTGGCAGGTCAGAAATGGCATTGAACGGGCTCTCCTGCAGACGTGTGAACACAAGTTCTGGGTCTGAAACCACCAGACAGACCTCTGTCACTTGCAGAAAAATACAAGGAATTGGACTGAGTCACCCCAACAGTCCCCCCATCGGCCACCTGGGTGTCCACCATTCAGGTGTGAAATTCCAGGCTTCTGTCCATCATCCCAAACTCTATACTCCCGGAGCCTAAAAGATTACTCAAAGATGAAGCTGGTCCAAATAAAAATGATTGTGATCATAATTTACACATAGCTAATGCTGAACCACTACAGTATTGGCATGACCTAAGAATTTTACACACGTTCTTTAAGTTCATCCTCCTGGTGACCCTTGGAGGTAGACACCATAGATACCCCTTTTAAGCCCCATTTTCCCTCTAAGGAACTAAGGGCTTGCAGCAGTTAAGAAACTGGCTTGAAGTCTCACAGATGGTAAGAAGCAAACAGACTGGTTCTTAACCCCCAGACCAAAGTGCTAACCAGCACCGGGAACTGATAGGGCAGCAGGAGTGAGTGTTCCTTGTAAGGTGGCGGAGGTGAGGACGAGCAGCTGGCTGAGTGGGAGCAGGAGACAGGGGCGGCTCTTCCTAAATGGAGGAGGAAACGATAGTGCTGAGTATCCAGCATTTAGTAGGTGCGTAGTAAGAGAGGGCAGTCTTGAGCTCTGCTTTTCATCTGTCCTTTGGGTGTTATTTGGATATTTAGTCAGAGCCAGCATTGTCGTGTCTGTTGTGGTGGACAGCAGCAAGACCAGAGACAAAACAAGTGAACAGAGACACGTTTGCAGATGCATAGGACATTAGGCACAGAAGTGGTAAAGTTAGCCCTGGCAACAATTAACCACGGTAAAGAAAGACAAGGGCAGAGGGCAATTACTAAGCTTCAGGAAGTGATCGATTGGCAGGTGGAAGAGGTTTCACAAAGCACAGAGCATGGGCGCGGAGGAAAGGGAAGAGCTGGAATATGAACAGCTGAAATGATCTAGGTGGCAGTGGGAGTGGGGTGGACTGTCCTGTAAGGTGTTTAGCAGCATCTCTGGCCTCTGCCCAACAGATTGCAGTACCACCTCCCTGCCCAGTGGTGACAACCACAATGGCCTCCAGAATGGCCCTGTGTCACCCGAGGGGACCCTAGGTTGAAAACCACTGGTCTGTGTAAATGGTTTTCTCTGGCATCGTATAAGGCAGTGGCTCCTACGGGGAGAGTTTGGTTCTCTTCTCTGCCATGTGCCTTCCTAGTCAAGCCATTTTGTTGCCCTGAGCAACAAACGAGGTTGAAATAGATTATTTCCCCACTTCCTTCCTGTTCTTACATTCTGTGATTCTGATTTCACACGAAGGATGTGGTGATCTTACGAGTAACTTGAGCACTGGACGTGCAGATACCAGCTTCCTTTGGATTTAATTGTTCTGGGTCAGAACTCAGAATGTTCCTCATACGATTTGGAAATGAATAATCGGATAACCCTTTAAAGAGCAAAACGGAAACGCTGTCTCCTGTAACAGAGCACGTCCCAATTCCGCTGATCTTCTAAAGGAGACTGTTTTATCTTTGCTGCTGGTAGTCACCTACCACCTGCCTCTAATAAGACATGCCGACTCTCTGATTTAACCATTTTTAAATGGTAACTTCTCAAATTGATTTGTTCCCAATGTATATTAATTTACACTAGCACACTAATGAACTATAAGTCAGTTACTCTCTCCTAAGAAATGCCCGTTTACCTCCTAACTTAAATTTTACTGAGAAGCATTATTTGAGCCAAAAAAAATCAGAAGAATTTCTCATTGTTACATCAGAAAAGAAACTGTCTTAATATCAAGCTTGTCTTGGTGATTGTTTTTCCAAACTCTTAGTTGGGGAAAATGGGCTCTGTGAGTCCATATAAAGTCACCAAAAGGAAGTTGTGCCTTGACTTCAAAGTTTTAGGAGACGTTTCGCTGAAAATCTAATGAGGTTTGTGCTGCCACCGTAGAAATTGCTAAAAGCATTTGGAGCATATTTAGTGTGGGGTGGGTGACTTGGATATAGACAGAATGATTTTTACGATGATCTTAAATGATTTCTTTACATTATTCTTCTTTCTACAATTAAGTGGTACAGCCTCCAACCATTACTCAACAGTCTCCAAAAGATTACATTATTGACCCTCGAGAGAATATTGTGATCCAGTGTGAGGCCAAAGGGAAGCCTCCTCCAAGGTGGGTGTGATTTCTGCTCTGTTCCACAACTGGAAATAAGCATCGCTATTAATATTGAAGTTAATTTCAGGTCCTGCCTATCTCTGAAGTATCATGTGTAGGCTCATGGTTTTGTCTTTCTGATGAATAAAAGTCAGAGTGTTCTTCTTGGAAACCCACGTAAATTGCATTTCTGTACTCACACCCTTCACAAAATGCTCAAAAAATGGTAGCAAGATGTGGAGGAAAGCCTTCTTCTAATGGCTCTCCTGCCCTTGTAACATGGATGCACCCATTTTTCTCTGGGCCTCGTTTCTTCATCTGTAAAATAAGGAAGTTGAATTTAGTGACTTCAAAGATCTGTGCTTGCTCTGGAGAGGTCTATAAAATAGCCCTAAGTGGGTTTTCAGACTTGGCAGGGCTCAGCACTCCGGATTCTCCATATGGATCTTGGCATGAGCATTGCACAGCATTTTAGAGGTGGGAGAGACGTGAGAGGTTATCTGGTCCAACTGATAGATTTTATAGATGGGAAACTGATGCCTGGTAGTGCTTGGCAACGTAGCCAAGGTCCCTCAGCTGATTAGCAAATACTGTCACTTCCGCAGTAACATATGGGAGTTTAGGAGAGTTGGGTTACTATTATTAAAATGTAATGTGAATTTTTAAGTAAGAAGGAAGTGAAAGTTTCTAGATTTTTCATTTCCTTAAAATTTTTTTCGATGCTTATGTTTTTTTGAGAGAGCATGAGTAGGGGTGGGACAAAGAGAGAGGGAGACAGAATCCAAAGCAGGCTCCAGGCTCTGAGCTGTCAGCACAGAGCCCAACGTGGGGCTTGAACTCACGAACCGTGAGATCATGACCTGAACCGAAGTCAGACGCTTAACCGACTGAGCCACCCAGGTGCCCTCTAGATCTTTCAATTCTGAGTCTATTGCCAGGCTTACCCAATTGTCACAGATTGGCACCTGAGAAAAAGATTACCTGGTAAATACTTAAGTATGTCAAAAACATCCATCAGAGGTTTGCTTCAAAGCAGTCCGTTCTGCCATATTATTGGAAACCTCTGGCACTGAGCCCGAATGTGATGTCATTTCATGGAGTTCCCCTTCCGTTTCACACTGACATAATACTTCCTGCGACTCCCTGTAAGGCAGGATTTCTCCCCCTCAGCACTACTATTTGGGGCCAGATAGTTTTTTGTTGTGGGGACAGGGCTGTTGGATCTTTAGCAGCATTCCTGGCCCCTGCCTCCTCCGTGCCCCCCCCCATCCCCTGCCACCTCCTGCCCCCCAGATGTTGGGTCAACCCCTGACGCAAGGATAAGCGATGGGAAGAGAAATCTAAGTGGTCCAGGAAAACATAGTGAAGTTTCGAGATTCATGCCTTGGTATGAGCAGGCCACTTTGATGTATGACTAGTTATAAAGTATTTAATTACATGGGCGCGGTAAAAAAAAAAAACTGAAAAAGAAGAATTTCAGTTGGCAATTTGGAATACTTCCTAAGAAATTTACAAAACCACCTCTAGAACTGAAAATTCTCAAAATGTATTTTCTATCGAGTTACCACTTTTGATAACCAACCTTGAAAACACAACTGAACTCCTCCTACTTCGCCCCCTGCCCCCAACTTACACTTTGCATTTCGGTAACTTGAAACTGCTCTGATCACTTTCAAACGCACACATGTATTAGTACTTGGGAAAGCCTTTCTTGTCACGTTGCAGCCCAGGGCAAAATTTTATAGACAGGTTATCAACTCTGTGAACAATGGAGTTTACAATAAAAATGCTAATAAAACTCTAAGAGAGCGTGCCCTGGAGACCTACTTTCTGTATTTTCTTTGAAAAATGACAGGCAATTTGTGTGATGATTTCCTTGAGACAGATTTCAGCTAGTTCCAGTGAAGACATGTACCTTAAAATGTATGGCCAGCACTTTTTTCTAAGTCACGATTCAGTGAAACATTTTAGGTACGGAGACTGTCGCTCTTTTCCTGAACATTACCATCTAATCACTATTTCTGGAAACCTACAGAACTGCTAGGAATTTGTTAAAGAGTAAGTAATCCTGTTTTTTCTTGACTGTTAACAAGCTTAATCCTTTATGTGTTGGGTAGCTTCTCCTGGACCCGAAATGGGACTCATTTTGACATAGATAAGGACCCTCTGGTCACCATGCAGCCCGGCTCAGGAACCCTCACAATCAACATCATGAGCGAAGGGAAAGCAGAGACCTACGAAGGGGTTTATCAATGTACAGCCAGGAACGAACGCGGAGCAGCAATTTCTAATAATATTGTTGTCCGTCCATCCAGTAAGTGGGACTTGTCCATCCAACAGGACCCTATTTAAAAGGTGGCTCTGAGACTCAGCATCTGTCACGTCATCCAGATGCTGGCACAAGAAAGCAGTGCCATTGATTCTAATACTCTCACCTTGTTTTGTGTGAAAATTATCGCTCCTTTCCACTGTACCCTAAGTTCCTCAGCCCAGTGCTTTGCCAACCCAGGATGTCTTTTCGGCAAGTCCAGAATAAAAAAAAACACCAGTAGTAAGAAAAGCATTTCTTTCCTGATAATTGTAAGTTTTAAAAATATGAACTTTCTTCAAGGTTCTTCTGATTGTTTGCTGTCACAATAAATTGATCAAATTATTGATTATCAATTTCCTGAATTGATCAAATTACTAATTTCCCACGTATCTTGTGTATGGACCAACTTCCGACAGCCAGATGGAAGTAAATTCGTTATGAAATGGATAAAGGGTAATTAACATTTTGGTGTCAAAGATTCACTGGAAATAGAGTGGCCTCAAGCCTCGATATTATTATGGCTCTTTTTACAATAGTTACTACCCGTGGTGTCTCAACAACGTGTACTTAAACAGCACATATTTAAAGAACAGTAACCACTTGCAATTCTGCTCATTGTTTTTATTCCCTGTGTTCATTATTGGAAAAAATTACAAATAACAAAAAAAGAAATTGAAAAATCACGCATGAATCCTTCCACTCAATCTAGTAACCACTGCTCTTTCCATGTTTTCTAGGCAGATATGTATGTATGTGTTCCAAATGAGCTCATTCTGAAGTACTATTTTATAACCTATTCTGACTTACCTGCATATAATATATATTCTCATATCAATCTTATTATAAATAAGGATACTTAATATATAATGTATGATACTCACAGGTGTATATATACAATTATTTAACAAATCTTTTGACATTTGGTGTTCTCTAGTCTTTTTTTTTTTTTTTTTTTCTTTTGAGAGAGTGAAAGAGAGTGGATGCACTGGGGAGGGGCAGAGGGTAAGAGAGAATCTCATGCCCGCTCTGTGCTGAGCGTGGGCTTGATTCCATGACCCTGGGATCATGACCTGAGCCCAAATCAAGAGTCAGATGCTCAATCAACTGAGCCCCCCGGGTACCCCTAGAGTTTTCCATGCTTTTGTGAAGAACACACTTATAGCGAAATTATTATGTATCTTAATGATTTATTGAATAATACAGATTTTTAAACATGGAATTGCTGAGTCTGCATTTATACTATTAATGGCAGTGAGTGAAAATCATCACATTTTGACTTTTAACATTGTATTTAAAAATTATTCCCTTGTTATCTTAATGCCTATAAATTCTGAGTTACTGTTTCCCCAAAGTTTATTTTGTCTTTCTTTCCAGTGCTCTTTTTATTTTTCAATGCAGAGATAACTTAGAAGTTATTATTTTATATCCTAGGGTCACCGTTGTGGACCAAAGAAAAACTTGAACCAATAACACTTCGAAATGGCCAGTCTCTGGTCCTTCCCTGCAGACCCCCACTTGGATTACCACCACCTATAATATTCTGGATGGATAATTGTAAGTTTAAAATGTTTTTAAGTTTATTTATTTATTTTGAGAGAGTGCATGGGAGGGGCAGAAGAAGAGGGAGAGAATCCCAACCAGGCTCTACACTGTCAGTGTGGAGCCTGATGTGGGGCTCAAACTCATGAACCATGAGATCATGACCTGAGCCAAAATCAAGAGTCAGACTCTCAACCAACTGAGCCACTCAGGCAACCCAGATAATTGTAAGTTTTAAAAATATGAACTTTCTTCAAGGTTCTTATGATTATTTGCTGTCACAATAAGTTGTTAGCTCTTGTGATTCATAAAACATTTATAAAATGTTTCAGAGATGCTCAGAATAAATACTCATTGAAAGAAACAACATGTCATGTGCAACATGATTTTCTTGAGTACCTACTGTGAACCGGGCATTGCTCTAAATAAACCAAATTCCCAGATTCCAAAGCAGACTCCAGGCTCTGTGAGCTGTCAGCACAGAGCCTGACCAGGGCTCGAACCCACAAACCGCAAGATCACTACCTGAGCCAAAGTCGGAGGCTTAACCAACTGAGTCACCCAGATGCCCCTTCAAGTTTTTTTTTTTTTTTTTTTATCACCAACAACAACTAATATTTATTGGGTATTTACTAAGTGCCAGTCCCTTTGCTGAGATCTTTATGTGAGTTATCTCACCAGTTTTTTACAACAACCCCATGAAGCATGTCTGCTATATTCTTTTACCTTTTATTTAAAAATTTTTTTTATTGGCACGTAATCAACATACCATGTCCTGTTAGTTGCAGGTGTACCTTATAGTGATTTCATATTTTTATACATTATAAAATGATCCCCATGATAAGCCTAGTTACCATCCGTCACTGTACAGAGCTATTACAATATTACTGACTTATTCCCTAGGCTGTACATTACCTCCCATGACTTACTTATTGCTGGAAGTTTGTACTTCTTAATGCCCTTCATCTATTTTACCCACCTTACAACCCCTCCTCCTTCTGGAAACCAACAGTTTGTTTCCTGTATCTGTTTTGTTTTTTAGATTCCACATATAAGCAGAATCATACGGTATTTGTCTTTCACTGTCTGATTAATTTCGCTTAGCATAATACTCTCTGGGTCCTTCCATATTGCCGCAAATGGCAAGATCTCATCGTTTTTAATGTTGAGTGGTATTCCACTGTGTGTGTGTGTGTGTGTGTGTGTGTGTGTGTGTGTAGATATATATATATATATCTCACATATATGTATATATATCTCACATATATGTATATATATGCCACACGTATATGTGTGTGTGTGTGTGTGTGTATATATATATATATATATATATATACCACTTCTTCTCTAATCCATTCATCTGTCGATGGACACTTGGGCTGCTTCCATATGTTGGCTGTTGTAAATAATGCTGCAGTAACATGGGGGAGTATATATCTCTGATTTTCATTTTCTTTGGATAAGTACACAGAAGTGGAATTACTAGATTGTAGAGTAGCTCTGTGTTTAAGTTTTTGAGGAAATGACATACTATTTTCCGTATTGGCTGTGCCAGTTTACATTCCCGCTAGCAATGCATGAAGGGTCCCTTTTCTCCACCTCCTCTCCAACACTCGTTTTTGTTTTTTTGATAATAGCCATTCTGACAGGTGTGAGGTAATTAAACCTGTGGTTTTCATTTACATTTCTCTGATGAGCATCTTCTCATCTTTTCACTTTTATTTTATTTTATTTTATTTTATTTTATTTTATTTTATTAAGGTTTATTTATTTGTTTTTGAGAGAGAGAGAGAGAGAGAGAGAGAGAGAGAGAGAGAGAGAGAACAAGCCAGGAAGGAGCAGAGAGAGGGAGAGAGAGAATCCCCAGCAGGCTCTGTGCTCTCAGCGCAGGACAGGGTGTGGGGCTCGATCTCACAAACTGTGAGATCATGACCTGAGCAGAAACCAAGAGTCGGACGCTTGACGACTGAGCCACCCAGGTGCCCCTCATCTTTCTACTTTTAGATGAGGAAACCGGGGCACAGAGAATGGAGTCATCCATTAGGCACTTGAATATATGTCTGCTCCACCCCTAACCTTGAGGGAGTTGTTTTTTTTTTTGCTGCCTCTCCTGCCCTCCCAAACCTCCCGTGCTAATAGTTTCTTAAAGGGACACGTGGTTCTGCTTGGTGATAGGGAAGCCAAGGTTTAGGATGTGAGGGGCCTGTAAGAGAGCCAGGTGTAGAGACCAGGAGCCCCCCAGGGAAACCTGGAGGAGAAACTAGCCAAGCAGATAGATGAGAAGAAGTCACCGAGGTAAGAAGATAGAGCTGGGTCCTCGGGATAAAGGGAAGCCAAGTGTCGAGAAGTCAGAACAATCAACCATTTCAAAAGATCAGATAACTTCTGATCCGACTGAAAAACAACTGTTGAATTTGGCAACATGGAGATCACCGTTGACCTCGACAAGAGTCCTGTACGTGGAATGGTGGGAAAGAATGCAAAATATCTGTAGGGAATATAGTCTATTTTCAGCAACATGATTTCCTCTGAATTCACAGACGTTACGCATTACTGAAGAGAAAATTTAGCTCTGATATTTAATTGCCATATTCAACTCTTCTATGAAATTACTCCAAGAAAACCTCACAATGCAAAGAAAAATAAACATACAAGTGCATAAATGAGCAAACATATTTTCCTGTTATTGCATAACAGCTTTTTTTTAATGTTTATTTTTGAGAGAGAGAGAGAGAGACAGAGCATGAGCAGGGGAGGAGGGGGGAGAGGGAGGACACAGAATCTGAAGCAGGCTCCAGGCTCTGAGCTGTCAGCACACAGCCTGACACAGGGTTCGAACTCACAAACTGCGACATCATGATCTGAGCCAAAGTCAGACGCTTAACCGACTGAGCCACCCAGGCATCCCCATAACAGCTTTTTAACAGGTTTAGAAAGAAGCGGCAACAAATCAAATATAAATGAGCGGTGTATGACTTCAAAAATAACAGTATCCAAATGTCAACTGTCCAAACGAGGCCCAGTACTTGGTTCTTCTTCAGAAATGATGACCTTTTCACTTAATAAGCAGACAAATACATGCAAAGTTTCACAATCACGAGAATATGTCTTTTTTCCCCATATTGCACTGCTGGCTGTGTAATGTACATACATTTTAGGCTGTTGGCAAAGCCTTCACCTTTCAAATGAAATTGCATCTGGAATACGAGAGAAAAAATCAGATTTGTGTAGCATTCTTCTTGCAAGATGACGTTGTCAAGTTATTCCAATCTGCATGCATTTTTTTTTCCTCAGTATAAGGCAAAGGCACTCTATGGGCAAGTGCTAGCACCCTCTCAAAGGCCTGCTCCCGTTAATTTGATCTGCCAACACCTATCCGTAATAAAATACAGCAGGAGGATTAGAAAAGAATAAATGCGTGCTTGTCTTTAACTCTTTGTATTCATTCAATAAATGTACCGTATTTTCCTGAGTTATTTTTAAAACAATCACTTCCGTGGGGACTCGTGGCCTATAATCATGGGTTTCCAACCACCTGCCAGACCCCCATCTTGACCAAGAACTTGACTAACGTGGCTAACCAGTGTTCTTTCAAACTCTGGCTCCTCATTTCCCTGCCCAAAGGAGCTTCAGGCCTTCAATCAGAATTCTGCATTTTGTGTAATGTTAGGTGGGACACCTTATGCAGGGGGAGCCACTGCTTGGCTCAGACTGGAGAATTCTCCAGAAGATAGAACCCCTGGCCCAGGGCTGCGAGGATGGACAGGTTGACTAGTGCTCTCATTTCAGAGGCACAGAACTCTCAGGGCTCTGAGGACTGGGGCAGAAGCTTCAAGCCCAGTGTAAATTCATGCATAGATCAGAGGCCCCACTTCTCCAAACCTTTCACCTACTTAGGAAATCTTCCTTGGGGCACCCGAGTGGCTCAGTCAGTTAATTGTCCGACTCTTGATTTCAGCTCAGGTCATGATCTCACAGCTTGTGCGTTCGAGCCCCACACAGGGCTTTGCACTGACAGTTGGGGGCCTGTTTGGGATTCTTTGTCTCTCTCCCTCTCTCAATCTATTCTTCCCCCACTTGTGCTCTCTCTCTCTCTCCCTCTCTCAAAAAATAAACTTAAAAAAAAAAAAAAAGACAAGAAAAGAAAATCTTCCTTCAGTGTCTGAGGCTGGACAGTTCCTTAACTGGCCCTGAGGGGAAATAAACTGTTAAGCATGAACCTGGAAAGTCAGAGGGCTGACTTTAATTTTATTGAATCACAGAGCCCCTAGTAAGGGCCCAGTGCGGTCTCAGTACCAGGACAGCAAACTCAGCAGACCGTCTCTGCCCTCCTGCAACCTAAATCCTAGGGCACAAAGACACGCCATAAACTGCACGCAGGGCAAGTAAAATATGTCGCAGGGTAGAAGGTGATTTCACTCCACAAAGAAAAAGTAGCTCAGGTGGGGGTGGGGCGGCCTCTGAGGGGCTCGTCTGCAGTCTGCTGTTAATTGCCCATGTGCTACCTGATTCTCCAGTGAGGCCACGGGCTCTGACAAGGAGAGAGCCTGGGACGCAGGGTGCCTCTCGTGGGACCTAGCTCACGGTTAGGTGCTCTCACAGTATTCGGTGTCTGACCTGGCAGGTAGAGGCAGCCCAAGTTAACATTCTAACAAGGCTTTTTTTTCTTTAATGAGAGAGACAGAGTGCGAGTGGGGAGGGGGCAGAGAGAGAGGGAGACACAGAATCCGAGGCAGGTTACAGGCTCCTGGCTATCAGCACGGAGCCCCGATGTAGGGCTCCAACCCACGAACACGAGATCATGACCTGAACCGAATTCAGGCACTTAACCCGCTGAGCCACCCACCTTACAAGCTTTTTTAACGCGTTTTCTAAGATATGTGTGTATATGTGTTTAACATTTAGGGACTGATACAAATATTAGGAAGAGTCCCGCAAACTCTTTTGTAAAGCAGTTTTTGGGTTTACACTTGCTTAATGCACATGACTGTGCAATTCTAATCTCCCTGCTGCCCCTGCTGCAGAGAAATTAGGGACTGGCAGGCACAGCTGGAGTTTTCATGTGTCATGCTGTTGTTGTTTTTACCATTACTTGCTTTTACTTGAAGACCTTCATAGGGGAAAACGTTCCACTGAGGTTCACCAAACTATTAGTAGATACCTCTGTCTTGGTCGTTGGGAAAGTGGCCACTCTGTGATGGAATGATCTGGATTTCTCTCTGCCTCTCCCCAGCCTTTCAAAGACTTCCACAAAGCGAGAGGGTTTCTCAGGGTCTGAATGGAGACCTTTATTTCTCCAACGTTCTCCCGGAGGATACCCGTGAAGACTATATCTGTTATGCCAGATTTAATCATACTCAAACCATACAGCAGAAGCAGCCTATTTCGGTCAAGGTGATTTCAGGTAAGAGCTCAGCCTCCTGCATCTCTCTTGCAATGATGTTTACAAGTATGCATAAAATACACTAACTATTAAATACTACTGACGTTGAAGTAAACAGCGTCATTGATAAGGAAACTACCCGTGAAGAGTTAGTTACAGAAGTGTTGATATATAAAGAGCACGCATAACCGAAATACTGTATTTTACATTCGTTGTTGTTTCCACGGTAACTTTCTGAATCTACTTGGTATCTTGAGCGTTTGTGTGTGCATTATGCCCCACGATGCCTTTATTTTTAAAAATTTTTTAAAGTTTTTATTTATTTTGAGAGAGAGAGAGAGAGAGAATACCAGAGGGGGAGGGGCGGAGGAAGGGAGAGAGGGAATCCCAAGCAGCCTACGTGCTGTCAGCGCAGAGCCCGACACGGGGCTTGAACTCACAAACCCATGAGAGCATGACCCGAGCCGAGATCAAGTGTCGGATGTTTAACCGACTGAGCCACCCAGGCGCCCCATCCATGCTGCCTTTGATTGGCAGTCCTGAGGCTTCAGTTGTGTGTTCCTAGGTTACTGGTTGGGGGGATGGCTGAGTGAATTAATCAGTTAGTCATGTACAATGTAAAAGTCTGTATTTGCTTGGTAGGGACGGCACTTGGTCAGCGAGGCTGTCTGTGTTTGCTTTTGTTGCCCGATACTTTTATGTAGTGCCTTCTCCCCTACTTCTTGCATTCTTCATAATATTCTGTTTATTTCAGTGGATGAATTGAATGACACTATAGCTGCTAATTTGAGTGACACTGAGTTTTATAGTGGTGAGTTATGGTGACTGTAACTGATATTTCTCTCCTTCATTGTAGAATTTAGTCCACTAACTTCACCTCCATAGCTGTTTAACCTTATATCTTCATGAAATTCCTAGTTATGTGTTTAATACCGCTGGAACAAATGTATGTTTTCTGGGAAATTTAGTTATAAGCTTATGTCATGTCACTAAAACATTTTCCACAGTGTATGTATAATAATGAAAGTTATTATCTCTGTTTTTATGTAAAGCACCATTTCACATGATTTGGGGAAAAAAACCATTCATGTATGTTCAGAATTATATTTTTCATTTTGTGTCTTGTTCACAAACTTTTCTCATTAATCAAATAAAGGTGCATTAACCTGCTAGAATACTAACTCATCAAAGTCTTAAAGTAATCGTTAGCAACTAACATTAAGTAGATTTTGATAGTAAATCATCACACTTTCCATGTGTTTTCACGTGACATTATCAACGTCATCTGATCAGCAATAGTATTTCTCTTAGTTTGGTTTAAGACCAAGTCACTGTCTCCAGTGGAAATCATCTTTTTAAGAATAGAGCATTTACGATTAAGGTTCTTTTAAAAAGAAAAGAATTTCATTTCCTTAAGGGAAATGTGACTCTCAAATATAGTTTATCCATGAAAATGGTGGTTTCTGGATACGGGTCCTTTTAATTATCTCTAAGCCAGAATTTCTGTTGTATTAACTTTTTACTCTTGAGATATAAAGTAAAAAATACTAAGGTACTATCAATGACCAGAGTAGGCATATCACAACTCCTGCCTTACTATTTCATTTCATTTTATTTTATTTTATTTTATTTTATTTTATTTTATTTTATTTTATTTCATTTCATTTTATTTTAATATACTTATGATAAAGATGGGCCTCAGAACCATCCCCAAAGCGATTTCAGAGACATAAGGTTTCCTCCACAATTTCTAAGTCCTAGGAAAATTCTAAGTTCTCTCAAATAATACCTTCCTTGGTATTCAGGTTTTTTTTCTTCTGAGAAATGAAAATAATTCACATATAACCTTTTTTAAGTTTATTTATTTATTATTTGGAGGGAGAAAGTGCAAACCAGGAAGGGGTAGAGAAAGGGAAGGAGAGAGAGAATCCCAAGCAGGCTCCACCCTGTCAGTACAGAGCCCACCGTGGGTCTTGAACTCACAAACCACAAGATCATGACCTGAGCCAAAATCAAGAGTCGAATGCCTAACCAGCTGAGCCACCCAGGCACCCCTCGTATATATTACCTTTCACTCAGATTTTGGGAGCATCAAATAGATAATGCCCTTAAATAGTGTTGAAAACTGTAAATGGTTATAGAACCTTAAGATGATATAATTCCTACCTTAAGGGTTTCTGAGAGGCCATCAGAAGATAAGGCCACATTTAGGCAAAGTTTCTGTAAAAAGGAAGATGGCCTGACTTGAGCCCTCTTTATTTTTTCATTGATGAAACCAATTGCAATTTATTTGACATTCATTATTCTTAATTTATGGCGCACAATTTGCCAGGCCTCTTTCAGTAGGTTTCTTGTTTTGTTTTGTTTTCCATAAACCTTTGCAGTTTGTGGGTCTTGACATTTAGACCTCCACCATAGATCTTATCTCCAGGATTAATCGATGGAATTGACTATGATGTTGTCCCTACTGTAAACCAAAATCATAGTCACAGTTTTCAGAAAAAATCTAACACCTTCCAGAATGTAGTTAATTTTCCCTTTGACCTGAGCACTAATTTTAAGGGGTGGAGAATTTGATAACGTGACTTTCCCCTGTATGTCTACATTTTGAAAATTTGCCAACCCACCAAAAATTCATGAAAACCTAACCTAAATTAACAGAACACACAAGAGTTAAAATAGTCCTTACTATCCGTGCTTACGTAACCACATTACTTGTGTTCCTCACTGAGTGAGCGATGGCTGTTCATAAGGCAGAGTGTGGATGTGTAGTTTAACAAATTCCACAGTGTTAAGTGGTTTTGAAAAGGGATTAGAGTCTTAGGCAGTGAACTGTGGTTCTAGAAATACATATTCATAACTTTTAATCCATATGATTTTATTGTTTGCAGCTAAACCAAATAGAGAGAGGCCACCAACCTTTTTAACTCCAGAAGGCAACACCAGTAACAAGGAGGAATTAAGGGGAAATGTCCTTTCGCTAGAATGCATCGCAGAGGGGCTGTGAGTTGACGCTTTCTGTCGTGATGTACATTTCTTGCAAAAACGTAGTAGGTTGGTAGAGAGGCATTAATATCACAGCAAGAGGCATTATCTTATACGAATCCCATCCAGCATCAAAAAAAAAATGATAGTTATTTTCAAAGTAGGCCATATGAACCTCATATTAGTGAAATAGTCTGTTAATATAATAGTGTTCCCCTTGAAATAAGTATGCGTGATCACCTTACGATTATAATTAGGATATATCGCTTTGCTACTGTTGTGTAACAAACAGCCTCAAACCTTAAAAAGAATAGCTATTTATCATTAGTCCTTTGTCCACAGGTCTTGGGGCCATTGTGTAATGGGCGAGATGAGGACATTTTAGGTTGAGCTTGTTCATGCACCTGCTAGGCAGCTCAGCTGTGGGTTCTCAGTTCTGAGGGTCTTCTGGCTGCTAGCAGGACAGCTCTTGGCCATGCGTTTCTCCTGTCCCTCTAGCGGTCTAGCCCTGGCACGTTGTCCTAACAACAGAAGCACACATGGCTTCTTAGGGCCCAGCCTCAGAACTGGCACACTGTCCCTTCCACTCCTTCAAGTCACAGGCCTAGCTTCCTTATGAATGTCTCTCCTCCTCCTCCTCCTCTTCTCCTCTGAACGTCTCCTCCTCCTCAGAGCTGACGCCACCCTCAGAACCCATGTGCCCTTGACAGGAATTGCAGGGAGGTCTTCGCTCAGAGATGAGAACAACAGTTCTGGTAGATACACACAAGAGGCAAGTTTCTACCTGGTTCCCTCATAGGCCTGGCACAGAGCAGGTCCTGTTGATATGGGCACATGTGCTGGGAACATTGAACGGAATCTCAGAAACATCCTTGTGATGACATGTTCCGATCTGTGCTGTCCTTGATGCTGGTCACTCAGCATTCTCAAGTTCCTTCCCAGAATGGGTCTCCAGGAAATGGCTTCGCTGCTCACTGTGGGAGACACAGGGAGGCCTCTGCTGGTCGTGTCAGGAAATCACAACACACACTTCTCAGTTCCTCCCGTACCTGAAAGCTACCAACCCCTTTTAAAGATCTAAAATATATATCTTGCCCACCAGAATAAAAAACAAACAAACAAACAAACAGACTTTGGAATTTTCATCATCATGGTGTTAGTAAGTGGTTTACTCTACAAAATCTTAACTTTTGGGAGTAGGTGTACCCATTCTCACAATTTTGGGATTCTCCTTCCCACAAATGGTCTTTTACGTAAAAACTAAAATAATGATTGATATTTGGAAATTGCATCGAACTTCCAAAAGAATTTTTTTTTAAACCTTGGGATGTTGTAAAACTAAGAGTGGGGCTCTCTTCATTTCTAAGCCAATAGCTGTAGGACTCAGAATCAAAATACTTCTCTTTCTTAACAACTGCCCACTGGGTAGTAAGGAAGCCTCCAGAACAATTCATGACTTCGTTTGATGTCATGCTTCTATCTCTGTCACCCTCTCGCCTTCAGATCGTATGAGATACAGATTATCTGACTACAAAGAAACACCAGAATATGCTATCAGATAGCACATCTTCATATATATATATGTATGTATATATATATATATGAATATTTAGCTTTTCAAATGATTTTACATTTTATACCTCTTTTTATATTCACAGCATGTTTTATTTTAGAAGCGATTTCATCAAATTTACATGTTCAATTATTTATATTCAACTATGCAAACCAAAAACAATTCTCTAATCAATTAATCCCACTTGAATTTCTAATGACAAATATTATGATCTCCCTGAGGGCCTAGACCTTTTTTTTTTTTTTTTTTTTTGTCTTTATCTTCCCAGCACACAACTTAGTGCTTGGTCTGTAGTTCAGTGCTTAGTAAATGTTCGTGTCCAGCAGATTTTTATTTTACCCTCATGGAAATCTTGTAAAATCACTAGGTCAAAATTCTTCCATCTGATGGGGATATAGGTATAAAAGTTCATGGGCACAAATAGGTATGTCAGCTCTTTCTCTGCATTTTTTTAATGTTTATTTATTTTTGAGAGAGAGAGAGAGAAAGAGAGAGTGAGCATGAGGGGGGGAGGGGCAGAGAGAGAGGGAGACACAGAATCTGAAGCAGGCTCCAGGCTCTGAGCTGTCAACACAGAGTCCGACGCGGGGCTCGAACCCACAAACCATGAGATCATGACCTGAGCCACCCAGACGTCCTCTTTCTCTGCGTGTTTAACTCTAGCTGATAAAAAAAAGAAAACCTCGGTATCATTAATTTCATAGTAACACTTTTGATTGATCCTTCATATAAAATTTTCCAAGAGTGCCTCATGGATCAGAGCTTTGCAGAAAATAATTAGGTCCCTTCAGTGAAGTCACTTATGCCAGCCCATTCATGGAATCAGGGAAGTCAAAATTTGTGGTGCACCATGAATTAGCATGGGGCTGCTTGTGTGAAAAGGTAGCTTATGGACTCCAATACAAGGTTTTGAGCATTATTTTTTCAACGTTTGTTTATTTATTTATTTATTTATTTATTTATTGAGAGCGAGAGCAGGCAAGCCAAGGAGGGGCAGAGAGAGGGAGACAGAATCCCAAGCAGGCTCTGTGCTGTCAGCCCAGAGCCCAACGTGGGACTTGAACTGACAGAACTGTGAGATGCTGACGTGGGCCAAGATCAAGAATCAGGAATTGGATGCCTAACAGACTGAGCCACCTGGGTGCCACCCCCCCCACCACCTCCACCCGGGGTGGGGAGGGGGGGGAGTTATTTATAACAGTGTGATGCTAGTTACAGTGTCTTTATATTTCTCATGATCTTTATACAAACAGTTTGTTACAAACTTGCATGAAAATTCACCCTCAAAAGCAATTAGGTGAACTTCTCTGTTGTAACATTTATTTATTTTCTCAGGCCTACCCCAGTCATTTACTGGATAAAAGAGGACGGCACGCTACCCACCAACCGGACATTTTATAGGAACTTTAAGAAAACTCTGCAGATTATTCAGGTTTCAGAAGCAGACTCCGGAAATTACCAGTGTATAGCCAAAAATGCATTAGGAGCAATCCATCATACCATTTCTGTCACGGTCAAAGGTATATAATTGTTTCAGATGTGTTGCTCTTGCCTTCATGAGAACTCGTAAATCTTCAGTTAAATATGCTTCTGATTATATTCTTCAGTAGTAATAAGTGTAAATTTATATCAACATTCCCAATACCTTGACGCTCTTCACATTACTATTTATAATGCATCTCAAGCCAGTTAAAAATTCTCTCCCTCAAATCTTCCTCACAGAAGAATTCTGCTTCATAACTGTAGAAAGAATGAGGGAAATCGAAAATCGCCATTAAAATCCCACGGTTATAACTGCTGCAGGCAAGAGCCAGTAATGAAAGCCGAGATTAGTGGATAAAACTTGAAGGAAAAATAGGGTACCTGCATAGCCTCAAAGTGTTTCTTCTCACACACACACACCCCAAAACTTAATTATGGAGGGGGGTTTAACACATGTCCACAAATTCTTTAGCATTCCTTTGGGTAGGAGATGGAACTGAATTTCCCTGCCCTTGAGTGGGGGCTGAACTTAGTGACTCACTTTTAATAAATAGATTATGGAAAGCAGGTGGATAGTCACTTTCAGAGGAGACATGTGACAGACATGGCCTCAACCAAGTAAGCCAGGTTAACATAAGCCGTGATAAGTCATGTTGGTGTCATGTATTCCCTGAAAGATGGATGCAGTAAGAAGGGTCCATCACCCCAAACCTCAGTGTAGAGAAAACGTCAGACAAACCCAAGTTGAAAGGCATTCTACGAAACAACTGATCAGCAGTACTCTTTAAAAGTATTAAGGTCATGAAAGACCAGGAAAGACCAAGAAACTGGCAGATGGGAAGAGACTGGTAAGGAGACAGGATAAGTAAACACAATGTGGCGTCCAGGACAGGGTCCTGAGACAGAAACGAGGCATTGGTAGACGAACTGGAGAAATCCTAATAGAGGGTGTAGTTTAGCTAATAGTATTGTACCGATGTTAATTTCTCGTGTTGATAACTGGACCATGGTTATGTAAGACCTCGCTAGAGAAAGCTGGGTGAAGGGCTCACGGGGCACTCTATACTGGCTTTGTGACTTCTCGAAAGTGGGAAGTCTTTTGACTTGCTTCCTGGTTTTATAATTAGGTGTATTCTGCAGGACTCAGAACTTAAATTCATGCTTCTCAACACATCTCTGTACTGTAAATTCCTCTGCCTCTTTTGTGAAACCTGTTACCTCTTTCATGCCTGATGAATTTAATGTAAAACAAGATGACATTTATAGCACAAGGGTCTAGAAACAATACACAGTCGTCTGTGAATCCCTTTAAACATTCTTTTGAAAATCTCAAGTGTTCTTTGGGACATCGCTTACAAATCTATCCACTCTTAAGCAAATGAAGCTAATAGATGTTTTGCAAAATACTTATTCTTTATTATTAAAATAGTTCGACATACTAAATTTGCTAGAATACTTGCATGATTGAAAGTTTTGTGGGTTTTTTTTTCTTTCCTTAATAAAGCGGCTCCATACTGGATCCTGGCACCTCAAAATCTTGTACTGTCCCCGGGAGAGGATGGGTCGCTGATCTGCAGAGCTAACGGCAACCCCAAGCCCAGGATCAGCTGGTTATCGAATGGCGTCCCAATAGAAAGTAAGTTTCCTCGCCTGGCTCTGGTTGTAGTCTCAGCGGGGAACACAGTGGGAGGATGAAATACCGGTGGTTAAGGAAGGAAGCCGTGTGCAGTTAAAAAAGAGGCACCAAATTACCTTTAGATGCTTATTTTATGACCTTCGGGTACTCCTTAGGACCGAATAGTCTGTGCTCTTAACGTGATGCTGTGTGCTGATGGGGACTTGGCAATGTTCCCTGTGTTCTACGTGGGCCCTACGAAGAATGACAGGGTCAGAAATCAACAGGACTGAAAAGCTCAGATTATCTTTTTCATTCAAAATGTCAAGTGGCTCAAGGAAATGTTGTAGGAGTCCAGGGAGATGCGGGGAAGGCTAGGGATAGAGCCGGGGGATGTGGCGAGAAGAAGAAACACAGCTGTTGTCATTTAAAGAGTTCTCATTCCTAAGCATAGCCAGGATGTTCCTAAATTCTGTGGTCTTCAGAGGCTGTCCTGTTTAGAGCCCTTCAAAGAACAGGTCCCCCGACCGTGGTTGTATGCTGGACACTCCATCTTCGCTAAGTTTTCCCTCCCCAAGTATGCCGAGGTCACCTCGAGCAATACTGGCTGCTGTGTGCCACCTCGTGAGCCACCTTTCCTGGACTGCTCCCGGCTTGCTCGCTCTCAAGCCAGCTTCCCCAGCCTGCCGCCGTGCCGCCCAGAACAGTCCCCCAGAGTGTGGCCACAGTCCTGTCCTCTGATCTTCTAGCACAGCAAAGGCCAGTTTTATAAAACCTGGTTAAAGGCTTGAAGATGAGAGAAGGCTTGAGGGTTATGGCAAAGAAACAAACAAACAAACAAACTTAAAATGGATATTGTATCTCCTTGCTCACAGATTCCTTAGTCACAGGCATCCACAGAGATCCCACTCGGTCTTCTTTTTTCCCCCGACCTCACTCACCACCCACTGCTGCCTTCAGGAGACTGCACATTTTCCCCTTCTTGGAGTTCACACCTTCTCTTACACACACACACACACACACACACACACACACACAGAGAGAGAGAGAGAGAGGCAATCAGCTTTTGTTTAAAACCCAGACTAAAGATCACCCTCCTAGCCAATAGTATAATCTGCAAAGATATTCTTAAGTTTATTTTTATTTATTTTGAGAGAGAGAGCAAGAAAGTGCAAGAGGGACAGTGGGAGAGGGAGAGACAGAATCCCAAGCAGGCTCCAAGGCAGGGCTCGAACTCATGAACCATGAGATCATGCCCTGAGCTGAAACCAAGAGTCAGACGCTTAACCGACTGAGCCACCCAGGCACCCATGCAACGATATTCTTGAGTCACAATGAAGACAACCTTCAGGCTTATGAAGTAGAACACCTTTGCTCCTCATTACCTCTGAGCCAGAATCAAAAATTTGTTCTACTTTTACTTGACCAAAAGGTCCATTAAACTGACTTTCCTGAAAGAGTCTTCACCCTGCGATGGATCTGAGAGCTACCAGCAGATATTAAATGGCTTAGTCCCCATTTCTCACTATCAGGGTCTTGCAACTGTGGGTCTAAACCAAGTAAGAGCTCCCCGTTCCATGCTGTTTATTAGGAATTTGTGTCACACTACACAGCACTTATCAGACACTCTAAAACAGACAGTCTGTGGTTACTGTAAAAGGAAGTATGTTCCAGGAAGAACACAGATTCTAAAGAGGCCAGGGGCTGGGGCTTGGATATTTCCACTCCCAGTTTTAACCACGATCAGGATCAGGAAGAAGTGCAGAGAGTACCTTGTGGTGGTGCATTGGGAAGCTGTTGCCAGGAGAGAAAACAGAGACGGTAGGCATACAGCCCAGACCTAAAGAAGAAGTTTTATGGTGCGGTATCTGATTTGCTCAGGAATGCATGAACAGTGGCAAGAAAGGACGGGGCGTGCTCAGTACTGTGACGGCACATCGTGCAGCTAGGGTGTTCTGTGCCCTTTACGGAAGGTTAACTGCACACCTGAGATCTGGCCTCAGGGGGACTGACAAGTGGCAAGGGCCGTGCATCTCACCCCCCAGCGGAAAAACCAGGGAGCTAGGGAAGGTTGGAAAGATAAACCCCTTCCTGATCCATGGTTCATAGTCCATCCAAACCTGGCACAGGCAGCGTCTCTCGGGGAGCCTTGTGGCTCCAGTTGTACTGAAGGCTTTGAAATTCACTCGTAGACACCCCTTTAAATGAGCTATCTGCGGGGAGCAGCAGTTGGGAAAGGCCTGCCTGGGGAGGGGAGGTGCAGTTCGGCGGCCCTGAGATATAAGTTAGGCCCTCTAGAACCCCAGACCATCTGATTAGGTCCTGAGCAGAAAGAGTTAGAACAGAATCTCCCAAATCAGGTTCCAAATTAGTTCATTTCTTCCATCCCGAAAGTATGCATCAAGTCCCCACTGGAAGGACAGCAAGGAGTTGAGCAAAGTTAGGATCAAGATTCTACGGTGCCCACAGACCCAGGGTCCCCCGACCTCTGGCATGCCTCAGAGAAGTCCCTCTGGTCCACAAGCGGGGAGAGACACCATGCAGCATGGCAGCAAAGCGAGGGCCCTCCCTCGCCCACCAGGCTGCCCCGCGGTGCCGGGAACAGGTGCCATATGCTTATACCCAGGTGATATGAAGTGTCTGAATGGTGGCTCTCTCCACATCTGGTGGCCAGGCTGAAAGTGCATGGGTCACTGTGTGGAATCTCATTGTTGAAAGGTGATGGCCTGAGGCACCTGGTGGGGATCCTCATAGCTCTCTGCACAACGATACTACAGGGCCCCCTTGTTCCCTACTAGCCCCCAGCAACTGATCCATCTCCCAGTTCTGCTGAGTCTTGCATAGCTAAGTTCAAAGCGAACCCTACGTGTCTCCACCTTGTGTTGCCCTCCCCTGATCCAACAGAAGGAGTATGTGAGGAAGAAAACTGTCAAACAGTCGGTAGAAGTTTGAGGAGTTTTGTGCCTCTGCCCTTTCTATCCTGGTTGATAATTAGCCCATGAATCTGGAGGCCCCTAAACAGAATTGCCTTTGAGGTTTGGGAGCCATTCAGGACATGGGAAACAGGCTTCTTTCTCATCTGCAGCTTGTTGAGCTGTGCACCTGTAGATGCTTCCAGCAACGAGGGAGCGGTGGTGGGAGGGGGTTGGTGGCAGAGAGGCAGGGTTGGCAAGGGAGAGCAGTCTGCTGCGGTATACGGAGGCACAGAATGGGCCTGGTGAGGATTCCTGACCTTCAAGGGGGCCTAGAATAGACCCCGGACATTAAATGGGAACATAGGCCATCTGGCAAGAACACCCTTCCACCTGAGAAGCTGCAGAAACCTTGTGGCGGGGGGGTGGGGGGGCAGGCATTTGCTGAGGGTGAGGGTCAGGGAACGGCCGTGTCTCTGCAGCATCATGCAAGGAGCTGTGCAGTGTCCCCGCCAGGTGCGACACAACAGGGGACCACACTACCAGACACACCGCCTCCCCACTCCTGACTGTGGACAGTCACCTAAGGACAGTGATATCTCCTAGCTCAGCAGGCCCTGGCTGCCAAGGGCACATGGACCCTACAGAAGGAGAATCAGCATCACGGAGAGGGAGGCGTAAGACTAGGGCTCTGTTAACAGAGTACTACATTATCGATTTGTGACTGCATTTCAGAACTGGAATCTATTGTCTTAGAAAACTGGAAGAATTAACTCAGAAAAGTGTCTGGGGTCTAATCGCAAACTCTTCCAAAGCTCTGTCCTCCCAGGACCGGCCAGGTTGCTTTAAATGTTCCTTGAAGCAAAAAACCAGACCAGACTAAGTATGGAATTTGCCTAAAACTACCTAAAATATTTTTTAAAACAATCTACAGAAGTCAGAGCAAAGAACACAGATGTACAGAGCTGGCACCGGAAGAGATCTTTGATTTTATTGTGTGACCTGCAGTGTGTGGGAGGGTGTGAAAGTAGCACCCAGAATCAGGAAGACGACGTCCAAGGCCAAGGCCATGGACGATGTGAACCTGTCCCTGTCTTAAGAGTCAGCAGATGAGCCTAAAACATGTAGATCTTTAATCGTCCCCTATTTGAGTAGTGGAACAGCTCAGATTCTTCCAGGTGGAGCACATACAGGATCTCACCATCATTGTTAAAAGGTCCCTTTTCTCTAAGGGATGAGGAGGGGAAGGAATGAAAAGAATGAGAGTAGACAGATCTCCTGTGGCCACACTTCTGTATTTGGCTGACATCAGACGGAGAGATTGAAAGCCAGGAGCACAGGAGAAGCTGCCAGGGGCATGGAGACCTGGTCCAGGCTGGTCCCCAGATTCCACCAAGGCATCTCCCTTCTCCCTTTTCTCCAAAGTAAAGGGCTCAGTTGGCATTCCCTTCTGGGGGATGGAGTAAGCAGACGAAGGAAAATCTCCATCATGGCCAAATGTTCAGATTTCAAGGAGATGTTTATAAAGTAGACAGACTCAGAAAATCTGAGCCGTCATCTCATGCTAAACCACCAGGTGCTCCAGTCTCTAATTTCTCTTCTCCAAAGTGCACGTACTTTCTAGTTAATCCACTGCATAAAGTTCTTTTTGAAATAAAATGATGCAATAGACACAAAACTATCTGTTAAATTGATAGTGCTCCCTACACATATGAGGTGGCAATAATTATCATTCTCATTATGTAACTGCTGGAAGCATTTCTAGGTTTGGCCAGCTGTGTCAGGACAGTTGGAATAAAGGAATGTATTGTTGGAAAGATATCAGCCCAGTTCTGAACCTTATCTTCGGGGCTCTAAATTGTACATGATGCCTCTATGCTCAAATTTCTTTCTTTGTTGTTCATTGATAGCAAAAGAAGTTGCTTATTCCCAGAATTAATCGTTATTCCTTTGGATACCTGGGGTTTGGTTGCTGGAGAGTTACTCCTATCCAGTAGCCAGCACACAGAATCCAAGGGCTTCCAATATCTCTACACTAGCAATTTTCTTCTTTATCCAGTACCGACTGAGCCTCCATATGTCACCGCGACAGTTCCCGGGTTTGTTTGTGTTTGTTTAGTTAAAGTACTTAAGGAAAATGTAGCCCAAATCCCCGTGGCAAGATATTAGCTTATTCCCTACTCTTACCTAGAGGATTTATTTCATTCCTAAACACCTTGCCAAAAAATAAATATTTGAAAACTGCTCCATTAAGCAGCAACAAGGCAGGTACAGTCAGATACCTTTCAGGTAAAGAATAGCATTGAGATGAGTTGACAGCAAATAAAAATGCAAGGGCGGGCTACAAAAACGCTTTTTAAAATGGTTTATGTTGTGATTCATGAGTTCCCACTGAGGGAAGATTGTCCTCCTGGCTTCATTGGTTGAGCTGGTCTTCCGAGTTCGTGGTGATGTATTTTTATTATAGTTTAAAAAAAATAAACCATAACATAAAATTTACCATCTTAATCATTTCTAAGTCTACAGTTCAGCAGTGTTAAGTACATTCATATTACTGTTGAATAGACCTCAAGAACTTTCTCATCTTGCAAACCTGGAGCTCTGTGCCCATTAAACATCACATGGTGGTGTAACTTTTAAGAGGTCCATACACTCAAGGAACGTGAAGAGCTCTCCTCACACATCCAGACAGATTCAGGCCAGGGCTCTGCCCGAGCATCATCGCTGTCTGAAATGCCCAGACACTACTCAACCGGCCCCCCTGCTACCTACAATGTCCGCCGAGGTGCCGTCAGAATGGTGGGCACTGAGAGTCCCCCAGTGTGGCCCAACACTGAGTGCCCAAGTGCTTGGTCCAAAACTGCTGAGCATAGCTGACAAAGAAAGAGATTCTAGAAACCCTGCTCTGTTCCAAAAGCTTTGCTTGGATGGATGTCACTGAGAGTGGGTGAGTCAGAAAGGCCCCAGTGATACTAGACTTGGGGTCTGGGACAAGTGTACCCTTGGTGGCCCCGGGGTATACTGCATTCTCAGGGTACCTGGCTGCCTGCCACAGCCATAGTTTGCTTCCTAGGCCAGTGTGACATTTCTGTCCTCTGCTGTCATGTATTGATGCAGTCTTCACCCTGTTAGGGGGATTAGAACTTGTATTTATCTTCTGGTTGGAAGAGCATGTTTCTTAAGGCAATTTTGAAATATTCAGAGTCATAAGCAGCAGAAAGGAGCTAAGAAACCAACTCAAAGGATCCAGGCATCCCCCATCACTAGTGAGTTAACTGGAGTATCTAAGGTGATTTTACAGATTAGCTATTAGTTGTGATCGGAGTGTCGAACAACCACATACAGAACGGTCTGACGGTAAATTTTCTGTGGTTTGAAGCCACTAATTTTGTAACTTGCTACAGCAGCCGTGGAAAACAAACACAGCATGCGTGAGCACACCACTCCAGATCCACATACTAAAACAAGGATGAGTAACTATAGTTCTGTTTATTTGTATGAAAGTGAGTTAATAAACCACCGATGAACCAAACATTTGAGACTTGCAAGGAATCAAAGTGTCCGAACGCGGTGATAACTATGTCTTAGACGCGCATCTTCTTTTCTGTCATCAAAGAGAAAAAAAAAATGGTGTTTGGAATGGAAGCAAAGGCTTCTTTCTTAAGTGGGTCAAGTTGCAAGAACGGCTTTTGGAGAAAGAGTGCTGTCACTGAGTGTTGAGTTGGATCAGTGTGCTGAGGCCGGTACCTGTCAACCCTTTCAGTGTGCTTTTAATGCGGTGTAAGGTCACAGTCTAAGGTTCAGCCCTCGCAGAAGGGCATTTATCTCCAGGAGCACCGCACTTCTACGTTGCTAGGCATGGCCTGGACTAAATTCTCACCTATTATGGTACTCTCATCCCACTGCAGTAAGGATCAGCCCCGGCCCTGACTTTGGTTTTTTGGTTTCTAGGTTTTTTGTTTGTTTTTTTTTTTGGTTTTGGTTTTTGGGTTTTTTTGTTTTTTAACATACTTGAGAGGTTTAGCTAAAAAACACTCTCTTTAAGAGAAGTTTCACATAATCTGTTTCGGCCTCAGGAATTTCCGATTCAGGAAAAGAAATGTTTGCACATTTGATTATTGGCCCTGTATATTTATGTATGTACCTATAAATAAATAGATATTTATTTATATTTTAGGTATTGATTTATTTATATATAAGTATAAATAATATATATAATATTTCTATTTATAATAATAATATATTATATATTATGTATATTCAAATAATATATATAATATATAATATGTAATATAATATATAATATTTATATTTATAGGTATTTATTATTTAGCTATGTCAACGAGAGACACAGGTTTGAATGGGCTAGAGGTTTTCTGTATTTTCAATGAGCGTTTGCTGTCTCCTCTCGATAAATTAACTCACTTCTTCGTAAAGAACCACAGTTTCTTTGTGAAAAGGCAACGCCTTCCTGAATTTGTATTGCTGTTTTCACCTAACTTGTGCTTCCCCCCACTGCCGGATCGCTCAAAAACGATATTCAGTTTTACGGACTGAATCCACTCAGGACTAAATAAGTATCGAGCATAACCCTATGCTGACACGTGATAACTAAAATCTGAGGAAGAAAAATGATGGTTTCTGCCTGGGTTCTCAGTCTCCTCCCCCTTACTGCACATACCTAGATTCGTGTGGGTTTCTGTCGTACTTACTATAATGCAGACCTCAAACTGCACATCTTCTAAGCAAAGAGGAATAAATACGTGCTTTTTGTTTTTGCACCCAGTTGCCCCTGATGACCCCAGCAGAAAAATCGATGGCGATACCATTATTTTTTCGAATGTTCAAGAAAGATCAAGTGCGGTGTATCAGTGCAACGCCTCTAATGAATACGGATATTTACTGGCAAACGCATTTGTAAATGTGCTGGGTAAGCACTCCCTTGATTACAGAAATGACAAGTTCAGTGAATGACTGCTGTAGTCTTCCATTCGTTCAGCAAAAATATACTGAGTACCTACCATGTGCAACACACAGAGGACTGAGAGCTAGATGGGGTATATGAAGGTGGATAAGATACAGACCTTGCCACAAAGGCTATTATACTCTGGCCTTGATGTTCTTTCATAAGATAGTTCTTTTTTTTATATATCTATTTATTTTTGAGAGACAGAGCAGGGAGGGAAACAAAGAATCCCAAGCAAGCTCCACACTGTCAGCGCAGAGCTCGACGCAGGACTCGAACCCACGAACCTTGAGATCATGACCTGAGCCGAAACTAAGAGGCGGCCACTTAACCAACTGAGCCTCCCGGGCACCCCTATAACACAGTTCTTATAGTGTCTAATTATTCATTGGATAGGGGCCCCTGGGTGGCTCAGTCGGTTAAGCGTCCGACTTTGCCTCAGGTCGTGACCACACAGTCTGTGAGTTCGAGCCCCGCATCGGGCTCTGTGCTGACAGCTCAGAGCCTGGAGCCTGCTTCGGATTCTGTGTCTCCCTCTCTCTCTGACCCTCCCGTGTTCATGCTCTGTCTCTCTGTCTCAAAAATAAATAATAAATATTAAAAAAAATTAAACAATATATTCATTGGATAATTAACCAGATAGTCAGGCTCCATTCCCAGTCAGTGCTCCAAAGGAAAATAGCATTCATCTGCTTTTAGTAACAGGATATTCCTGCTGTTCCATCTTTAGGAACTGGGAAGTTCAATAACAATTTCATGATTCTGATTTTTAAAAAATAAATCATGAATCATAATGTTTGGCCTTTATCCTAATCACAGATGTACATTTATTCATCAATTCTTAGCAATATGTTTAGAAAACTATGATACACTGAAACATCTTCCGAAATGGTTGGTGTTTTGTTTTGTTTGAGTGTCATGGACACACAATGTTACATGAGTTTCAGGTGTACAACTTAGTGATTTGACAAGTTTATACTTGTTTATACTTCATGCTTCTATTCACCACAAACGTAGCTACCATCTGTCCTGACACTTTGCTGTTAATATCATTGATTTTGCTCCTTATGCTCAGCTTTTTATTCATGTGACTTACCCATTCCATAACTGGAGGCCCATATCTCCCTCTCCCCTTCCCCCATTTTGCCCGGCTCCCTACCCCCATCCCCATCAGCAACCATCAGCTCTCTCTAGTTAACAGTTCTGCTCCTGTTTTTTGTTTGTTGATTCTTTTTTTTTTTTTTTTTTAGATTCCACTTATGAATGGAATCATATGGTATTTGTCTTTTCTCGGTCTGATTTATTTCACTTATCATAATACCATCTTGGTTCATCCATGTTGTCTGAAATAGCACGCTCTCATCCTTTTTATGGCTGTGTAATACTCCACACACACACATACATATATATATACACACATACACACCTTTACTTTATTCATTTGTCTCTTCATGGACACTTAGGTTGCTTCCATGTCTTTTTTTTTAATGTTTATTTCTTTTTGAGAGAGAGAGACAGAGTATGAGCGGGAGAGGGCCAGAGAGAGAGGGAGACACAGAATCTGAAGCAGGCTCCAGGCTCTGAGCTGTCAGCACAGAGGTCCAAACTCACAAGCCATGAAATCGTGACCTGAGCTGAAGTTGGATACTTAACCGACTGAGCCACCCCGGCACCCCACCATGTCTTGGCCATTGTAAGCAGTGCCACGATAAATATAGGGGTGTATGTATCTTTTCGAGCTAGCGTTGTTGTTTTCCTTGGGTGAATACCCAATAGGGGAATTACTGGATCATATGGTATTTCTATTTTTAGTTTTTTGAGGACCCTCCATACTGTTTTCTGGAGTGGCTGTACCAGTTTGCATTCCCACCAGCGGTGCACGAGGGTTCCTTTTTCTGTGCATCCTCTCCAACACGTGTTGTTTCTTGTCTTCTTGATTTTAGCCACCCTGACAGGGTATGAGGTGGTATCTCATTGTGGTTTTGATTTCCCTCATGAGGAGTGACACTGAGCACCTTTTCAGGTGTCTGTTGGCCATTCGTGTGTCTTCTTTTTTACAAGGCACTGGACACAAATTGCCTTTACAATTTTCAATCACTTTATGTTCTCATTTCTGTTGCAGTGTGAGCCCTGGGGCTTCTGCCTGGCTTTTTAACCCCTCCTCCAAGGATGATCATTGGGTGCATCATCCACCCCCCTCCCACTATCCCCCCGACCTCCCAGCCCAGCTCCCTAATTCCAAATTTGATTGTGCTGCATGAAATGGTTGGTTTATGTGATCATGATATTTCTCATGCTGGACAAAAACTACCAAGACATCAAGTTTGTTAAAAAATTTATGTGAGGATTGTTTTCACGGTGCCAGAAATTATATGTCAACTCTTTAAGTGTAGTAGGCTCCCTTTCAAATGAAATTAAAGTCAGGAAGCCAAGCAGGACTTGGTATTTGTCCTTCATGCTTGAAACGAAGGGCAGGAAATCACACGCAGAGCTGAGCACAGTTACAATGTTGGTGGATGTTTAGGAGAAAGCTTGGATTTCTGGTTCTGTGTTTCGGTCACCCACACTTCGCTCTTTTCTGCCGCCTCGTCTGCTCGCCACCACCCCTACCCATTCATTCTCGTTCTAACCCTGAGGTTAGGATGGGCCCATCAGCTAACAAAGATGTACTTGACTGCTATTTTAGTGCCAGATACTGACCTAGTTTCTGGGGAGAAAGCAATAAAAGTCCCATTCCCTGCCCGTAAGGGACTCACAGTACAGTAGGAGATAGAGATAAATAGATCATTCAAATACTGTGCCTGAGAAAGACATGAGACAAGAGGTAGGAGAAAATGTGCATTTCTCCACCTTGACCGGTGGTGTCCTGCTAGAGAATGTTCAGGAAAAGGCATACTGATAATGCTTTACTATAAGCTTGCAATACAATACAAATACATTTAGGCGGGCCGAAATGTTTATTTTAATATTTACTTTACCTTTTTAAACTGTTTTCAGCTGAGCCACCACGAATCCTTACATCTGCAAATACACTCTATCAGGTCATTGCAAACAGGCCTGCTTTACTGGATTGTGCCTTCTTTGGGTCTCCTCTTCCTACCATTGAGTGGTAAGTCGTGGCTCTGTTTATTTTTATTTACTTATTTATTTTGGGAGAGTGAGTGAGAGCAGGGGAGGGGCAGAGGAAGAAGGAGAGAGAGAATCCTAAGCAGTCTCCATGCCCAGTGCAGGCCCGACGTGGGGCTCGATCTCATGACCCTGGGATCCTGATCTGAGCCGAAATCAAGAGTTAGACGCTTAACTTACTGAGCCACCCAGGCACCCATCTATTTGTTGTTAATATTTACATTGGCTGAAGCCTTCAAATCTCTCTGTGTGTTGGGTTTTCATTTAGTCAGAGAACGGACAGTGCAGATTCCATCATACTATTATTCTGAAATTCATTCATAAACAGGTATAACTACTTGCTGTGTGCTAAATACCTAACACATGTCCAGTCTGTTTAGCAGCACACTTTGTCAACCACAGAGGTATCTGGAAATGCATTTTTTTTGGTTTATTTCTTCATTTATTTTGAGAAAGAGAGACAGAGAGAAAGTGGGGGAGGGGCAGAGAGAGAGGGAGACAGAATCCCAAGCTGTCAGCACAGAGCGACGTGGGGTTTGAACTTACAAACCATGAGATCATGACCTGAGGTGAAGTCAAGGAGTGGACGCTTAACCAACTGAGCCACCCAGGTGCCCCTGGAAATGTATTTTTTAGAAATTGAAGGTCCTCCCGTATGTTACAATGCCACGGACATCACCTGGGACTTCACAAGGAATGCTGGCTGGAGAGCTGGTTGGGGACATTCCTTGATAATAGAATATCATTTGGGGTCAGAGAAGGGTCCTATAAGCTCAAAAACAGAATTCATTCCCCAGTGTTCATTTTTAGTGCCCCTCCCACCCGAGCTTCCTGATTTGGATCCATCCACGCTCACTGGTATCCTTTTACCGGTGTCCTGGTGAGGTCACGCTTAGCTTAGGTTGACTTTGCCTCACCCCTTTTATCAGTCCCCACTTCTGTCTGACAATAGCCTGGAAGTTGAATGGACACATACTTTGCATCCATGCTCTATTGTCTTTCTTCCCCGAGTAAGTTCTTATTGATACGAACCAAAAGTCTCTTTAGAATTCAAATCAAATATCTTCCAATCGAGATCACTTTAGAATTGTAGCCTGTAGACGGGCTTACAGATAAGTCCCAGTAGGGAGGAGATGTCAGAAAGCTCAGTCTTCATTTTGCCTGTTTTATCGTCTGTTTAGAGGTAGAATAGATGGTGATGTATTTATGAAATATGAATCTCTGGTACTGAAAATTAGAATTTGAGTATTTTGCGTTGTCACCCTAATGCTTCCACACCATTTCTCATTACATCTTCCCGTTTTACATCCTGCCTTACATTGACCCCACTGACTTACAGGCATGCAATTGAGAATGGCTTGTGCAGATTCCAAACGTCTCTGAACTTGATACTACAATGCAGACCATCATGTGTTGACCTTGAATGTAGCATTTTATGTCTGACTTCAAATTATGGTTTTTTTTATTCCCTTTGTGATACTCTCTGTAATGAAGGTTCAAGGGAGCTAAGGGTAGCGCGCTCCGTGACGATATTTATGTTTTGCATGAAAATGGAACTTTGGAAATTCCTGTGGCCCAAAAGGACAGTACAGGAACTTACACGTGTGTTGCAAGGAATAAGTTAGGAATGGCAAAGAATGAAGTTCACTTAGAGATCAAAGGTAAGGCAGAGGTAATGAAGCTTTTTCACGTATTATGTGGCTTTGAGCAAATTCTTCAGCTTTGGCGATGGATAACGGAAGTTAAATTTCAGATCCAACCAGGATCATTAAGCAGCCTGAATATGCAGTAGTGCAAAGAGGGAGCACGGTGTCCTTTGAATGCAAAGTGAAACACGATCACACCTTGACCCTCACCATCACGTGGCTGAAGGACAACGGTGAGCTGCCCAGTGACGGAAGGTATTTGAAGACCATTTCTTTCCTTTCTCTTCTTCGTCTCTTTAACCGGCTTTGAACTAAAGGTTTATTGTAGAGTGACTTAGCAGAGACGTTTCTAAAGTGTCTGAAATCTGCTCTCTCCAAGAAAAAAAAAAAAAAGTACATTTTTCTCCCCGCTGCAAGATGCTTGGACCTAAGAAGGCATCGAGTTATTGAAATAGACCCTGAGAATGTTTGTTGTATCTTTGCGTGTTGGTCTCCTGGGCAATTCAGGACAGGAAAAACCTTTCAGGCCTTGGATAACTTCCATTGTCTTCTACTGTGTGCAGTGAAGTCTCGACAGATGTTTTCATTACCATTCTACAAATAAGCAGAAATACGATCGCTTTAATCAGCAGAGTGTGTCTAAATCCTTGTCGGTATTTTAAAGGACACTGGTTTTTATGTGGAGAGGGAATTTTCTTTTGCTTTCACCTAAAGCCAATAGAAAGAGAAGGGGGGGGGGTGGGAACCCACAGGTATCTAAAAGAGCCTGAGCAGTCCTTGAGCCTGGAATGAAATCAAACTCATACCTGTCTTCCTGGTGAAGCGTCAATTTGACAGAATGGGTGCTGAGCTGACTATGTGAATCCTAGCTGGTCCAGGGGCCACAAGCATCGCCCCCTACGGGAAGAAATGCTGTGTGCTGGTGGGAATGCTTTCTGTGGTTTGCTGGCAAATGTGCCCAAACAGTGCCTGTCGCTTAATGGCCCCCCCCCAAAAAAACCCAGGTGGCCTTCTCTTCTATACCCAGAATTTCCATGTAATTCTATGCTTCCAGCTGGCCAGTTTTATTTGTGGAATCTGAGTCGCTAAAGATGAGAAGAAAGTAGGAAGAAATGACTGTCGCGTTAAGCTGGCTAAAGTTTTAACTTGGAAATTCCCTGCAAAGACAGTTAATGATTTATGGAGCCTCCTTAAAACCATGCATGAATCCAATTTACATGGATTTTTGACCTACTAATTTCTCATGCCAGCTAGTAACCTCTAGAGAACTCTTCCTGGTGCTTGTTGGTCTCAGTCTCCCTATTTCTTGTGATAAAGTCGATACCATTCTTGGCATTTACTGTCTCCTATGAGAGTTTATGCATGTGGCAAAAATGGCAGAAAATTTCTTCAGTTATTGATAAATTATTTTTTTAATATTTATTTATTTTGAGAGAAAGAGAGAGAGCACAGTGGGGGAGGGGCAGAGAGAGAGAAAGAGAGAGAGAGAGAGTCCCAAGCAAGCTTCACACTGTCAGCGCAGAACCTGATGTAAGGCTCGATCTCACAAACCATGAGAAATCAAGAGTCAGATGCTCAGTTGACTGAGCCACCCCGGCATCCCAATAAATTATTTAAAAATACACACTTTGCTAGAAATTGAGCTGGATGGGTGGTGTTTGAATGTTTCTTAGCAGTAGAAGCCACGGGAAAGCCCACTAGTAAGGGTAACCGCAGCTGCCCCCACCTCACCTCTGGGTGCCCCTGGTCTTTAAGGAAGTGCCTAAAACTGCAGAAGGGTGCTTGATAAGCCTTCAGACCAGACAACTTGACATCCCTTCCAACCCAGGGTTCTAATCCCCTCTGTCTTCCAACTTTAAGCTTTATCAAAGTGATACATATTTTTTGGATTTTTGCTCTAATGAGCTGCAAATCTATATCATCTTTCTCTCTTTTTAAAAAATATTTATTTATTTATTTTGAGGGAGAGAGAGAGCACGAGCAGGGAATGGGGAGAGAGAAGAGACAAAGAATCCCGAGCAGGCTCCGCGCCGTCAGCACGGAGCCCAATGCGGGGCTCGATCCCGCGAACCGTGGGATCATGACCTGAGCTGAAATCCAGAGTCAGACGCTCAACCACCTGAGCCACCCAGCCACCCCATCATTCTCTGTTTTCCACTTCACAGAGCCTCTTCCGTGCCGGCAACGCAACCATCCGTCGTGTGTGGCTGGAGGTCCGTTTCAGCTGCTCTGAACATGTTTTCTTTGCAGGTTCACTGTTGACAAGGACCATTTGGAGGTAGCTGATGTGAGGGACAGCGATGGTGGGGCCTACACATGCGTGGCCAACACAACTCTAGACATGGTCTCCGCCAGTGCTGTGCTTAGCGTCGTCGGTAAGAGTGGGGACACACAGGGCACCACTGCTGCCCCGTGTTAGGCTGGAAGGAAAACTCAGTAGTAAATGTTTGCTCGATATAGTGTCACAGTTGTGTGGGTCAGTTAAATACGTACATTTTTCTTCTTTGAAAGAGGCCTTGAAGGCAGTAATTTCAGTATAAATATACCAATGTAGCGGCGCTGGAATAAAATGATGCTTGCGCATATTAGTGATACTTTTATAAGAAAATTGGGTGAAATAATGTACTTCTATTTAAAATTGAAGGACTTCCCCTTCCCCCCCACCAAGTTGTGACTGCATGTTTACGGATGCTGTGTCCCACAGCTAAGCGCACATCTTAGCGTTAGAATCTGAATCATGTTCAGTCTTTGTCTTCTTGTGCTATCTTATATCTTTCCATTCCTAATTTTGATTAAAATCCTTTATATTAATGTCCTTTCTAGCTCCTACTCCAACTCCAGCTCCTATTTACGGTAAACTAATATAAGTCTTCTTTTTCTATTTTCTGTCAAACAAGTCCACATTTGCAAAAAAAAAAAATACTTTCTTTTCTCTATCACATCACTGTGTTTCTTTAAGGAAAAGGGCTCTGTCTGGTGTTCTGGTGCATTCCCCATTCACTGCTATGAATCATTTCTTCATGATAGCTCTGGAATGCTTCACTGAATGTATTACCGCTCATGTCTAAATATTTCATGTGTTGTTCTTTTTTAAAAAAAAATTTTTAGCATCCAGTTTTTAAAATTTTTTTTTGAATGTTTATTTATTTTTGAGAGAGAGAGACAGAGACAGAGCATGAGCAGAAGAGGGGCAGAAAGAGAGGGAGACACAGAATCTGAAGCAGGCTCCAGGCTCTGAGCTTTCGGCACAGAGCCCGACACGGGGCTCGAACCCGTGAACCGTGAGATCCTGAGCTGAGCTGAAGTCAGATGCTCAACCGACTGAGCCACCCAGGCTCCCCTTTCATGTGTTATTCTAAAGTCATTTCAATTGATAGAAGTCCCTCTTTGATATGATTCCCTTGTAAAGTAGCAGAGTGCTTTTTCAAAAGCTGCCATCCACGTTTTACAGAATGAAAACAAATATCTCAAATACCATTCCACAAATTAGGTTTTCATTTCAGTCTACTGCAAGTTGTTTTGGAAACATAAATGTTTTGGGATTCCATATTCGAGAAATTTTCATAGGAAAACAATGGCTGTTTGGAACAACATTTGACTATTGTCTTAGAGAAAACCAACTCACTGTGTTTAAGAAACATAAATCACTAAAGGGGGACCAACATGAAGGCACTTCCAAGTTGTGTGATTTTTCCGAGTCTGGAAAATAAATCAGAAATTATTTCCAGAACTCTTTTTGATTAAAGAGCCCTCATCTTTAGTCAGCATATAAATACAAAAATTAATTTTACAGCATAAACTCAGCTGAATTTCACAGAGTATCCTTAGTTATGCTGTAGAACTGCCCTTGGTAGACATTTACTGTTTCTTTACTGGTGGGAAAGCAGTGCCCATAGTTTTATGGCCTCTGGTTCCCCAAGGGCTACAATCATGCCCAAGAGCAAGGTCAGGAAAGAGCCCAGAGGGGAATGTAAATTCTCTGGATCTCGGAAGTACCTTTAGAAGAAACGGACATGCTTCTGGGACACCTTCATCCAACAGGTGTCTGTACCCTAGTGTCCTCTGAGGGTAAACACACCGTGTCCCCATGTGCCTGACCATTGTACTGAGTATCTGCATGAGGTACACATGCTGAGGGCTACTTACAGAGCAGCAATCTTAGAATTCCCTTAAAAACATAAATATTCTCCAGGAGCTCCAAAATCGATCACTTCCCGCGTTTCCGAAAGAACATTTAAGCCTTCTTAATCAGCAGTCCCTGTGCTTGACTGTATTTGTGTTTCAGCATTTGCCATTCTCTGTTTCCCATTTATTAGAAATTAAGCTTCAGTGTTATTTTTTCTGTCTGCGCTCCTTCATGTTTATGAGAAGACACACCGAGGGTGCTGGTGAACCACGTAGGCCCTCCCCACTGGTTTTGGTCACACGTGATTCGGTTTCATTGGGAAAAGAAGCAAGCAGAACTCATTGATGGGTTGTCCTGGGTGTGCTTGTGTGTTCCCAGCAACCTCGGCTGTTGGCACTTCATTTCCGTTGCATGCTCCTTGACCGTTAAGTGTGCCGTGTCTTTAAGATGCACCCCCTGTGAATGGTGTTACAAGTAAGTAAAAGACAACCTCATAAGGATGGATGGCTAACCGTGTGTGTATGTTCGGTCTACAGATGTCCCAAATCCTCCCTTTGATTTAGAATTGACGGATCAACTCGACAAAAGTGTTCAGCTGTCGTGGACCCCAGGCGATGACAACAATAGCCCTATTACAAGTATGTGGTGTCATTTTCTTTGTCACTGGTCAATTTCACGACCATTTCTGAAGTACTTTATCATGTGTGATTGAAATTCTTTACAGAGATATTTGTTGGCATTCTCTGCTTCATTACTAATAGAACAGAAACCTTTATTTATATAGCTCCCCTCTCTTCAGAGCCCGAGTTATTCCTGGTTACAGCTTCTGGTAGAAGACGTTACTTAATTGCTGATGATGTTAACTAACTAAGCAAATACACTTTCATTTTGTGTATGAGATCCAAAAGAATCACTGTAGATTTGGGGCGCCTAGGTGGCTCAGTGGGTTAAGCGTCCGACTTCGGCTCATGTCATGGTCTCAGTTTGTGAGGTTCGAGCCCTGCATTGGGCTCTGTGCTGACAACTCAGAGCCTGGAGCCTGCTTCAGATTCTGTGTCTCTATCTCTGCCCCCCCCACCCCACTCACACTCTTTCTCTGTCTCTCTCAAACATAAATAAACATGAAAAAAAAAAAGAAGAATCACCGTAAATTTCCACCATAGTAGGAAGATGTACGCTACTCATTTTGCCTATTAATGTGGGAGAAAAAGGTAGGAGGACCAGGCACCGTCCTGCCAGTGTGCATATTAGGAAACTGAGATTTGGTGAGTAAAGTGACTTTTTAGACCCACAGTTGGTAACAGAGCTGGGTGTGGACATTAAGTCCATCACCTTCCAGTACGGGCCTCTTTCTTCCCATCAGCCCCTGCTGCGAAGAGGCTCATTCCACAGTGTCCAATCCTCGCCGCGATGATGCTAGCCTAGGGAGTTAAAGTCAAAGGAGGAGCCACACTATAAGGACACTGGAAGAACTTAATAAAATTAGACTCTAGATGTGCTTAGAAGTTTTAGAACTGAAGAGATACTTCAGAGAGTATCACAGGCCTGTGATATATTATTACCTTCAGGTATATGCTGCAGGAAAACTAAATTCCTTTCTGATGACTACCCCCAGATTACTGTGAAATGATGTGAGTGTTGACGTATTGCACCTGCTGGTAAAACAGACTATTTCCAGTGCAATTCAACAGAAGCCTCCTCTCTATCTTGTGTTATTTAATGGTGTTCCTTTCTCAACTGAGTTTTTAGTCCTTGACTCATCCATTCATGCTGAGTCTTCCAGTTAATTAAATACAGTAGCTGGATTTAGCCACTTAGGATGCTTGCAGACTCTTTGTACCAATGTTAAAGTGAGACCATTAGATTTCAAAGCATTTCTACTCTTTCATTCATCCACTCATTCATTCATTCAATAGGTATTGATTGACTGCCTATTATGAGTCAGGCACTGTTTTACAACAACATAGTCAAAAATCTCTGCCCATATGGAGCTTGTATTTTAGCGGAGGGGACAGAAATGATGTAAAATTAATAATATATATCATGTTGGATGTAATATGATTGTATGTGTATGTACATATGTAAAATGCAATACACATTGTATATGTGTATGTATATACACACACATATATATGTATAGAACACACACACACACACACACACACACACACACACTACTCAGACCTTCCTTCAGGAAAGAACCTGCCACAAGGAGTGTTGACATCAGGCTCCTTCAGCTGCACCTTCCCCAAGGATCTGCTTCAGTATGCATGAGAGGCCATGGTCTTCCTGAGCCGCTGCAGCAACCAAGGGGTGGACTGTGAACGGTGCAGGTCTTGCAGGCCGTTGTAAGGGCTGGGAAGTCATGGGAGGGAGTTAAGTAGAGGAGTGGAGTGAATCATGGTGGCTCTTCTACTGAAGATGGTCTCTAGAAGAACAAGAGGGGATGCAGGGAGACAGGTAGGACTGCAGTTCTCCGTGAAGTACCCCGTAGAACCTCAACAAACTCAAAGGGTGCCTCGGGGTATTTTTTTAAATTTTTGATTTTTAAATTTTGATGTTTAAAAAACACAGTCAGGGCGCCTGGGTGGATCAGTCGGTTGAGCCTCTGACTCTTGATTTTGGCTCAGGTCATGATCCCAGGGTCATGGGATCGAACCCCATGTCAGGCTCCATGCTAAGCATGGAGCTTGCTTCAGATTCTCTCTCTCTCTTTCCCTCTGCCCCTCCCCAACTTGCTCACTCTCGAAGATAAAAATAAATCAATTTAAAAAACACAGTCACATGTGTTACACACCACATGAAATACTAGCTTGGGGCCGCCTAGAGTTCCAACATGATATTGCTTTATCATATTGTGATGATGCCATATATGCAAAGCCTTTATCGCTGTGGTAAAAAGCCAGTACCACGTGAAAATCAGTGTGTAACAGAAAATGAGGAAGGTGGTGACCAGTCTCTTCACAAGGTTCGAGAAGTCATGCAACGCCGAATGGGTTAAGTTGTTAAGACATGAATATTTACGAAGCTGTATAGACCTAACGACTTGCCTGGAAACGTTAGATATTTCTTTTGGCCTAAGGGAACCGCGAAGAAAATTACTGAGACACTAAGTGCACTATGAACTGAGGAAATTTGGGAACTCGTGAGTTGGGAGGTTATGCAGTGATTCACACAAGAGATAATGGTGGCTTGGCATAGGCCAAGAGGATGGAGGTGCTGAAAAATGGTCAGATTTTGCATGTTCTAAAGGTACAGCCAACAAAACTACTGAAACTATGAAGGGAGAGGATCCAAACTGGACTTCAGGGTTTTGACCTGAGTTGTCACTGTCACTTGGGGAGGAGAATCAGGATCACTCTTGGTCGTAACCAGTTTGTCATGCTATAATAGAGAAACAAGTGGAGTTGTTGAGTCAATGAACTATCTGTCCAAGTCTACAGTTCAGGGGAAGGAGAGGGGCTGCCCATATAAATGGCACCAGTTCATGAGACTGGAGATCACCAGCAAGCCAATGGAGATTGAAAGGAAAACTTGAGCTACTTAGCTTCAGAGAACTGCGACACACATTTCTACTTCGTGCTTGTATCTGTAATTCAGATCACGGCGCATGGCACATTTGTAGGCAATTAATAAATATCTAAATACCGATTTTTTTTACCAGGGTAGAACATGTACATGCCACAAAATTTTAGTAAATGCAAAAAGATATGCACTTAAAAGTAAGTCTTCTGCACCCCTCTGATTCCCCGTTTCTCCATGATACTGATGTCATCAGTGTGGGTACTCTGAGGGGCAGTACACGTATAATCAAGCGTATATGTATGTGTATGTGTTACGGTAAATCTTTGTGCTCTTACATAAGTGTTCCACACCTTTCTATACCCTACTTGGTTATGCTTAACTGTGTATTTTAGAAATCATCCCATTTCAGTGGCAAATGGAGTACCCCCGTTCATTTTTCACAGTTGCAGATTATTCCATTGTGTGGATGCACCATAATTTATTTGATCAGGGTCCTATTGGTGAACGTTTAAGGTTTTGCACTTATGTTGTTTCAACAGCAAACAGTGCCGCAATGTGGATTCTTTTTCATGTGTCTGTGAGCATATGCATGAGTACATTCATTCAAAATAAATTGCTAGGAGTACAATCTCTCAGTCAAAGGATATCAGAGTTGAATATTGTGAGATATTCTAAATTGTCCTCTACAGAAGTTGTGCCGATTTACGCTTCCCAGAACCAAAGTATGAGAATGCTTGTTTCCCTGTGTAATAGTCAACAAAGTCTGTTAAACTTTTGATTACTGCCTATCTGTTTAGTGGAAAGTGATCTCTCACTATATTTATTTTAAATTTTTTTAATGTTTCTTTATTTTTGGGGGGAGGAGGGGCAGAGAGAGAGGCAGACACAGAATCCAAAGCAGGCTCCAGGCTCTGAGCTGTCAGCACAGAGCCTGACACAGGGCTCGAACCCACAAACTGTGAGATCATGACCTGAGCTGAAGTCAGACTCTTAACCAACTGAGCCACCCAGGTGCCCTGCATTATATTTATTTTAATTTCTTGGTTTTAATTTATTTTATTTTATTTTTATTTTATTTTATTTTATTATTTTAATTTATTTTATTTTATTTTTTATTTTATTGTATTTTATTTATTTTTATTTTAATTTATTTTAAATTTATTTTAACTTATTTGTTATTGGGTATTGAGGATAATGATAGAATTCTTAAATCAAACTATTCTAATGGAATTTTTCTTGAAAGGGAAATAACTCATGTTCAGCTACTCTTGTTAGATTGTCCTGTCCATTGTCCTAGCAACCTACCGTTGCATGACTGACCTCATTGTCTTGGGTTCTGTGTGTGTGTGTGTATGTGTATGTGTGTGTGTATGTATGTATTGTGGCCAGAATTCATCATTGAATATGAAGACGCAATGCATGAGGCAGGACTGTGGCACCACCAAACCGAGGTTCCTGGAACGCAGACCACAGCCCAGCTGAAGCTGTCACCTTATGTGAACTACTCCTTCAGAGTGATGGCAGTGAACAGCCTTGGGAGGAGCCTGCCCAGCGAGCCATCTGAACAGTATTTGACTAAAGCTGCAGGTAGGTAAAGGCAGGGGCAGGGAGTGGGGGGTGCCTTCTGTGATGGGAAATAAAATAGGAAACCTTTCCACTGTTTGAGAAAGACTGCAGCTTACACATATGTGACTGCTTAACTTCTAGAACCAGATACAAATCCCACGGCTGTGGAAGGACTAGGATCCGAGCCTGATAATTTGGTGATTACCTGGAAGGTGAGCTTACCATGAAGTCTTCAACTTCCCTTGGTGTATTTTAGAGTGAAAGAATAAAAGTTGTTTTTAAACAATGTCTATATTGAAATCCCATATCACCCATTTTGGGGAAAAATATTTAAGAAACATTATTGTGTCGTAGTTAAAGGCTTGATTCTTGGAGCCAGAACGAATGGGCACAAATCCCAGCTTTGTCACTTATTAACTGTGTGACTCTAAGCCAGTTGCTTACCATCTCCATTGTGTATCTGTATCGTGGGACTAGTAATAGAACCAACCTCATACAATTGAAGGAATTAATACATATAAGGCCCTTAGAACAGTGCCTAGCACAAATGTGTGCTCAATAAATGCTAGCTAGTATCATCATCATCATAGAGAAGCATCTAGAAGACGGGTACCAAGTTATTCCCAGTACTCAACTTCTACTTCTGCTGCTGGTTGTTGTTGTTGTTGTTGTTGTTGTTGTTGCTGTTGTTGTTGTTGTTGTTGTTCTTCTTCTTCTTCTTCTTCTTTTATCTCTCTCTCTCTCTCTCTCTCTCCCTCTCTTTTGGTTTATCTATATTTTCTGGACTTCAAAAATTAACATATATTCACTTGTGTGATTTTAAAACTTAACTTTGGTAGAGCCATGCAGGCACACCTATATGTATACATACTTGTACATTTATATACATACAGACATGACAGGATAGACTGACATGCCAACTTTTTTTTTTTAAGATTTTATTTTTAAGTAATCTCTACACCCAACGTGGGACTCAAACCCATAATCCTGAGATTAAGAGTCACATGCTCCTCCCACTGAGTTAGCCAGGTGCCCAGAACAACCAGCATTTTTTCATTTTTTTTTTTTAATGAAGAAAGAAGTAGTTCACCAGTTTCAGTCTCTTAAGTAAAATAAACAATTATGGGCTGTCACACAAACAGGAATAGATGAAGGAAACTATTAAGTTGTCCACCCTTGACTGTGGAGCCAGAGTTTAAAAGGTTTATGTGGTATTTACTACTTCAAGACAGAAATTAATAAGCTTTGTGGGGCACCTGGGTGGCTCAGTTGGTTAAGCATCTGATTCTTGATCTCAGCTTGGGTCTTGATCTTAGGGTCTTGAGTTCAAGCTCCATGTTGGGCTACACCCTAGGCGTGAAGCCTACTTAAAAAAAAAAAGAAAGAAAGAAAAGAAATTAAGAACCTTTGAAATGTTGATCCCAAACAAGCTTTGAATCTCATCATGAATAAAAAAAAGATAAAAGGTCCCTGGAGAACATTGTTAATAGCTCGGGTTTTAGCGTTTCAGTTTAAGTCTGGGAATTGAATTTTGTGTTCCGGGAAAAGGTTGCACAGTCTGTTTTAAAAGCTCTGATTTATTTGGCTTTTCTTGTAGCCCTTGAATGGTTTCGAATCTAATGGGCCAGGCCTCCAATACAAAGTTAGCTGGCTCCAGAAAGATGGCGATGATGAATGGGCGTCAGTGGTTGTGGCGAACGTATCCAAATATATTGTCTCAGGCACACCAACCTTTGTTCCATACCTGATAAAAGTGCAGGCCCTGAATGATGTGGGGTTTGCTCCAGAGCCGGCTGTGGTCATGGGCCATTCCGGAGAAGACCGTAAGTGTTTGATGCTATTTCGTTTATACTTTCATTTATACCAGCGAAACAGACTTACCAAGGTGCAAGCCAAGGCGATTTTCAGAGGGCACTTAGAATGGGAGGGACGGAGGCAGCAACGGTTTTGCTCCACATCCTGAATTTAAACAGCCTGCTATGTAAAAACTAGGTTCAGAATGTTAAGCGTTGCTATTTTAAAAAGGTATGTTATTCTCACCAAGTCAAATGAACAGATATCAAATGAACTCTCAGTCCTTGATAACCCAGAGACTAGGGCTGGGTCACACTTCAAGCCAAAATTGTTTGGGGCATTTTTGCATGAAATTCAAAATAACACTGATACTTCTACCCCCTGTCCTGTTTTTCCCTAGTCCCAATGGTGGCTCCCGGAAATGTGCGTGTAAACGTGGTGAACAGTACCTTAGCTGAGGTGCACTGGGACCCGGTACCTCTGAAAAGTATCCGAGGACACCTGCAAGGCTATCGGGCAAGTCAAGGCCAATTTTTTGCACTCTTTCCGTAGGAACAGGCTGTCAGCTGGTGCCTGGTGCACTTCTCTTGGTCTGAGGCCTTGAGACTTCTGGTTTATCCCTTCAGGCAGGGCCATATCTAAGGACCCCAGCTACAGCAGAAGAAAAACCTCACTGCATCCAAAGTGAAAAAAAAAAAAGGTGTTCTCCACTTTTCCCATAGGTGATCTCAAATCCTTCCAGCTATTAACATAGGGGCAAAATGGGGTAAACTAAAGTTTAAGAAACTAAAATACAATGAAATGCACCTAGCTTTAAAACAATACCGACTGGGGTGCCTGACTGGCTCAGTCAGTTGAGCACGTGACTCTTGATTTTGGCTCAGGTCATGATCCCACAGTTCATGAGTTTGAGCCCTGCATGTGCCTGCTTATGATTCTCTCTCTCCCTCTCTCTGCCCCTCCCCCACTTTCAAAATAAATAAATAAATTTTAAAATAATAATAATACTGACCACACATGTCAAACACACTAAATTGTCCAGAAAATAATGTAGGCACATTTAAAAAAAAATTTTTTTTAATGTTTTATTTACTTTTGAGAGAGAGAGTGTGTGAGCGCGTGGGGCGTGGGAGCAGAGAGGGAGACACAAAATCTGAAGCAGGGTCCAGGCTCTGAGCTGTCAGCACAGAGCCCGACGTGGGGCTTGAACCCATGAAATGGTGAGATCATCACCTGAGCTGAAACCAAGAATCTGACGCTTTACTGACTGAGCCACCCAGGTGCCACTAGGCACATTTTTAAAAAACCACTCAGATTGTACTTAAAAATCATGTAGTCCCAGCTGGGTCATTCTCACGAACATCAGTTATCTTTGTTCTTGGGAGGCACAGAAAAATTGATTCATAAAGGTAGGAGAAAGGAGATAAAAACTGGCCTCTAGAGTTTTTAGGAGAAAAACTGGCCTCTAGAGATCACTATTTGCACTGAATTTTGGGTTTGCCAGATTCTGTATATATGTTGACTTCTCCTGAAAATGGCTTTAAACTTTTAAGAAGAATTTGAGAGGACTTAATAAATAATTCTGGATTTTTAACCACAGTTAATCAACCCTTGGCTTATCCACCTCTCCAAAACCTGTGCCTGCCATTTAATACCAAACAACAAAAAAATGTATTTTTTTTCGTGTTTAGTTTTGAGAGAGAGAGAGAGAGAGAAAGAGCACAAGTGGGGAGGGGCAGAGAGAGAGGGAGACACAGAATCCAAAGCAGGCTCCAGTCTCCGAGCTGTCAGCAAAGAGTCCAACCCTGGGCTCGAACTCATGAACCCTGAGATCATGACCTGAGCCCAAGTCGGACGCTTAACTGACTGAGCCACTCAGGTGCCCCTAAAAAAAAGTATTTTTAATTAAGTGAATCAGTTTGACATAGTGATAAAGGCCTAGACTTGGGAGTAGAGGATCCACTATGGCTTTTGATTGCCCTGTGGCTGGGGACAAGCCACTCAGTTGTCCAGGGTTCATCTGTGCTAAAGGAATAATAATAAAAGCTTCGCTGTGGCTTTGAGGTTTAGATTAAATGATATGTTGCACATGAAATTGTATTCTGGGCAAGTATGTAAACATTTGGCAGTAATTTTTACTTTCAGCATATTTTATACAAGTAAGCCGCTTCAGTCCTTCCATCATCTTCCTTTACCTTATGTTCCAGAAAGAACTGGGCGGGTATCGTGCTGTTCCATTTATTTCCCTTAGACACCTCCCACCACGCAGTATATAGCCCAGGCTGCATCACACATTCTCGATGCAATTTCCCGCGTTATCTCTGGGCTTCCACTGTCTTGCTTCATAATCAGTGTCTATCGGTTTTGCCAGGAATCGAGTTCTAAAATGCACCAGGGAAATCCTCTAGGGCACAACTATCAGACTTGAGTTTCATGAGCAGGAGGAATCTCGTTTGCCCCGTTCTGCGTCCCTGACTTCTGTTCTTGCTCTTTCAGATTTACTACTGGAAGGCACAGGAGGGTTCACTTAAGAGAAACAGACGCCACATCGAGAAAAAGATCCTCACTTTCCAGGGCAGCAAGACTCACGGCATGTTGCCCGGGCTGGAGCCTTTCAGCCACTACGCACTGAACGTGCGAGTGGTCAACGGGAAAGGGGAGGGCCCGGCCAGCCCCGACAGAGTCTTTAATACTCCAGAAGGAGGTAGGGAGTGGTTGCGTCTCTGAGCTTCTAGAACATGTGGTGCATCCTGAGAGCCTCTGCACGACCGAAGAGGCCCCACAAAGCTGGCATAGTGTCCACTCCTAGGTGGCCTGAGGGTCCTTGGAAGGCTTCCCAGTACAAAGTGTTCCTCCAAATCCCCTCTCCTGCCTTAAAGTTTTCTCCACCCTTAGCCCCACTGTCAGAAACCTTGCTAATTTGATGTTGGTTGGGGTCATTAACTTTCTGACCTGAAGTGAGTTATGTAACTTCTGTAAGCCTCTGTTACTTCATCTGAAAAGTATGAGAACTCATGTAAGAACCTAAAACACCTGGCAAGAAAAATAATTCTGTAAGTCGTGGTTTACTTCCTTCCCCAGGGCGCCTTCATAGTTTATGCCAACTTTGAGCTGAGTTATGGGGCGCCTGGGTGGCTCAGTCGGTTAAGCGTCTGACTTTGGCTCAGGTCATGATCTCACAGCTGGTGAGTTCGAGCCCCGCATCGGGCTCTGTATGGACAGCTCAGAGCCTGGAGCCTGCTTCGGATTCTGTGTCTCCCTCTCTCTCTGCCTCTCCCCCACTCGTGCTCTGTTTCTCAGTCTTTCGAAAATAAACAAACATTAAAAGAGAAAAAATTTGAAGTTGAGCCGAGTTAGAAGCCTTGACAAAATGGGTTGGGAAGACAAGGAAAAGCATGGCAAGAAGGGGCAAAGGGAGGAGGAGGGAGGATCGAATATCCATTGATTCAGGGGTGGGACATGAGGAGTTTGGATACAGGCCTGGTGAATGAGGGAGAGGGGGACAGGAGAGTAAGAAAGATGGGGATTCATGCATTTGAATTTTGCTTCAAGCCCGTATTAAAAATGGATTCCTTAGGTCTTTTAGATAAAAGCAGTTTACAGGCGAACCCATCCTGGCTCCTGGTTGAAAGGCTCATGATGTTGGCACCTTCCCAGCATTCTCTGAGGGCCATCCTGTGTCCCAGCTCCCATCTTGTTACAATCGCCTGTCCTTGGTTGGACTCATTGCTCCCTAGAGGTTAAAGACTCCTTCCTCTCTAGGCTTTTACTAGTGAGACCTCACGCGGCTCTTAGAGATGGTTCAGGGAAGGTGTCATAGTAGCGATGACCGGTGAATTAAAGGCTAAGGAAGAGAGGAGGTCTTGTGTCCATAGACACAATGGTGTGAAACAGCGTGTCTCCTTAAGGAACTGCAAGTTGTGTATCCAGTAATGGTGAGAAAAGAGAGGAAGGTCAGCCAAGGAGGACCCATATCATATTAACCTGTAAGCCAGAGGCTCTTAACCTGAAGACTACAGTCTCTTGGGGGTCAACGAATGGGTTTAAGGAGCTCCAAGAACCCCCTCGTTTTATATACAATATGTGTTTATTTTTCTGGGGAGAGTTTTTGGCTGTCATCAGATTCTGAAAGGGGTGCCTTGGGGAAGCTTAGAACTGTGTGCCAGGAACCTTCTAGGCCCAGGCAAAGGCCACTGAAGGCCCCAAATGGGGCAGTGGCAGAGAGGAGAGCAGGGAATGGATGTGGTCGACCTGTACGAGGTGGAACTGACAGGATGTGGTATCCCAGGAGATGGAAGAAATGAGGCAGAGGGAGAGATTCAGGGTGACTCCTTGGTTTCAAGGGAGAGACTTGGTTCCAAGTCGGGGAGAGACAGTGGTGCCATTACCGGACGTAGGGAAGAGGGTGGGCATGTAGAGAAGGTAGCTACCGTGAGGGAGAGCTGCCTCCGTTTGTCATCCTCAGGAGGAAGTGAGAGAGAGGACCAGGCGTGTTTCCTCTGGTAATTTGCCAGCCTCTGCCACAGGGAACCTGGGGGCCTTCCCAGAGCTAAGGGTCTGCCAGCTGTGTGGCTTCTGCCCATCGCCATGAGATTCTGGGCGTCTGTCAGCTCTCCGGGTGAGAACCACTCTGCACCTGGGCAGGCTGGCTCATGCCCAGAGCCCAGCAGGCAGGATGTCCTGGCTGCTTGGAGACACCTGGTTTGTTGGAGAAAAACAGCCCTTAATAGCCCAGAACGCAGCTGCGTCTACTCAAAGGTCTGGTCAGAGTAGTTTGACTTAGCCACCCGTTTTGCTTTTATTAAGACACCATTCATGAGACAATTTCCGTCCCCTTTAAAAATACTAGTTCGGATCCGTCGAGAGGCAAAGCCTGTATGTATTGCGGAGGATGGTTTTAATGAGCCTCAGTGGAAATGACGAGAAAAAAGAGGAAGAGAATAGCTGAACGGGTTCTCGTCACAGGTTTGTGTGAGTGTGTTTTCGGCAGGATTGGGAACAAGAGTGAGTTACAGAAAACCTTGGGGAATGGTGTGAATGTGGTACACTATGTCATTTTAATACATTTTGACACTTTCACAAACCTTCTCGTTGATTCCGTGTTCTCACTGTAAGTCCCCAGTGCTCCGTCCTCTTTGAAGATTGTTAACCCGACGCTAGACTCCCTCACTTTGGAATGGGACCCACCAAGCCGCCCGAATGGCATTTTGACTGAATACACCTTAAAGTATCAGCCAAGTAAGTTATTGGGAGAAGGGAAAGGGGGGAATATGGCTTAAAAACGGAAAACAGAAAAGTAACTGTTTCCTTAAAATACAAACTGGTTATTTCTTTAATGCTGCACAATATATACGTACATACACCTTCCACTGGTATTCCAGAAGGAACTTCATTCACATCATACTTTTTTTTTAAACTTTTTTTTTTTAACGTTTATTTATTTTGAGACACAGAGAGACAGAGCATGAATGGGGGAGGGGCAGAGAGAGAGGGAGACACAGAACCGGAAGCAGGCTCCAGGCTCTGAGCCATCAGCCCAGAGCCTGACACGGGGCTCGAACTCACGGATCGCGAGATCGTGAACTGAGCTGAAGTCGGACGCTTAACCGACTGAGCCACCCAGGCGCCCCCACATCATATTTTTTAAAGACACATACGCTATTGAAAATCAAGCAACCTGCAGAATGATACAGACCTTTGAGGATGGGGTGGATGCTATTGTTAGATTAGGTAGGTCTTGTCTATAATTAGAAAACAGTAAAAAGAAAAGGGTAGAAAGGAAAAAAAGGGGTTCCTTTGGTACAAGGCCTCTGCAGACGAGGTTTGGGCTTATCAATACATGATTCCACCTGCCAACTTACAAAATAAACGCTATTGCAACTTAGCTGTCAAATTCCCCTAGCTTCTATGGGGGATATATTTCCCCCTGTTCTGCCATATTAGAGGAGCTGTAAGTGGCTGAGTTATGTCAGGCAAAGAATAAATAGGATCACAAAAGTCAGTGTAATCCAAGTCTGACATTTTGGGTTGGCACACTTATTAATGATACTGTTCCTACAGAACGTCACGGGGAATGCACTTTTTCTTATTTCTTCTTGCCAGTCAACAGCACGCACGAGTTAGGCCCACTGGTGGATCTGAAAATTCCTGCCAACAAGACGCGCTGGACTTTAAAAAATTTAAACTTCAGCACTCGGTATAAGTTTTATTTCTATGCGCAAACAGCAGCAGGATCGGGGAGTCAAATCACAGAGGAAGCAGTGACAACTGTGGATGAAGGTAAGCTGGGTATGTATAACGTTCATGTCACTATGAGTGTCACGAGATAAAAATCTGTGACCTAAGTGGACGCCTTCTTCCTTCTTCCCACAGAGTATCTATCTTTCCCAACTAATGCAGACACCTGTTTGTGATTTCTCACCCTGACGTCTATACAATCAGTTATTTAATTCCTATGAGGATAACTATTTGATATTTGTTTCCCACGTCTGTGTGAAATTTTTAAACTTAGGTTAAAATGTCATTACAGCATTTTGCCACACATGAATTCAAAGTTCAAGGCCATGTTCTTTCCTGTCTACAACTTTGCATATATACATACACGCATGCACATACACATACATGTGACATACAGATATGTGCACCCACTGACATACACATCTGTATACAAATAAATAAATGTAATTCTAGTTCTGGTCTTGATTTGCCAGAAAATAATCTTCTAGGCCACATAACAATTTAGATTGTCTAGCAAGGAATATGAAACAGTTATTAAATAGCGCGTTTATTTTGTGTTTGAGCGTGGGACTTTGTATTCCGGTGTGCCATCTGGTCCAGAGAAAGCAAAATGGTCCCATTAGAGTCTCTAGAAAAGGAATTAATGCTTCCTTTCATATTTTAAAACATTATTTTGAAAAAAAACAACAAAAAAAGATGAGATTCAGTGAAAATTACCGAAAACATTATAAAAGATTTTCTGATTTTTGCACGTCTCTAAATTATAGAATTCCTTAAGGGTGATGTATTGGATCATCTTCCATAGCATGAGGAAATGATGTTTCTACCCAAACATTGGCTTGAAGTCCCCGTTAAGACTTGTTACATAATAGACAGATATGAATAATGCGCCTTAAGTTGTGTGTGGATTTGATTACTGGGTAAGCTCGGGGACACCAACGTATCTCTGTCCCGTGTACCTGACATGGTACACTTCATTCTCCTTGCATGCTTTGGCATTTTAATGAGTGTTTTTATATCGCTTTACATGCTCATGGGTGTGTTACCTCTAACTATATAGTGTCCTGTTTTTTTCTGTTTCCCTTCATTAAAGCTGGTATTCTTCCGCCTGATGTAGGTGCAGGCAAAGGTAAAATAATTCATCTGCATGACTTTATACATGTGTGAAATTTGCAATGTTAAACATGGCGAAGTGCAGCATGGGTTAAAAAAAAATGATACAAAATGAGCTTTGAAACACCAAATGGAAGAGAAGGTCTTAGAAGATCTTGGCTTTAAAATTAATATCTAGCTTTGTTTACAAGTAGAAAGCCACACACTGAATTCTACTTACACTGTTTCTCAAGACCTATCCCTGGTCCAAACCCTGATCTTAGCTTCTAGCAATGTGACCGTGGCTGGGTCGGACGGGACCCAAACTGGGCATTGTCGCAAATCCTCCGTGTGGCCACACCACAGGTTCAGGGTTCAGAAATATCAGTCCTGCAGTGGAAACAGCCTGTAAGAACTCAGATCGACCGAGCTGCCCATTCTCACCTGATTTAGCTCTGCTCCTTATAGACACCGCGTACACGTGGCTGACCTTACACTACACCGTCCATTTGGACACCTTCTAACTGGCCCAGGAACCACAGTCTCCGACCACCAGGGCTCGCTCCGAGCAAGTCCTCCGGTCAAGCCCGCATGCTCCATTCCATCGTCTTCACCAAACTGCACGAATCTCTTCCCCCTGGAGGATAGCCAACCTGTACTTTTGTTCTTCTCCGTTTCTCTCGGCTGTCTGGGTGAGAAAGGTTTGTTGGGAGAGCGGGACTCAAATGCCCTGTAATAGGTCTTCCACATGAGGCCCACAAGGGCCTCAGTCTTTGGCCCTTGGTTATTGGTTGATCTGTTAGCTTTTCTTTTTTTTTTTTTAAGTTTTTTGTATTTATTTTGAGAGAGAATGCGTGCGCATGCACGTGGGGGAGGGGCTGAGAGAGTGGGAGAGAGAGAATCCCAAGCAGACTCTGTGCTGTCGTGCAGAGCCCATCGTGGGGCTTGATCTCGTGACCGTGAGATCGTGACGTGAGCCGAAATCAAGAGTCAGATGCTTAACCAACAGAGCCACCCAGGCACCTCGGTCTGTTAGGTTTTTCATGAGCCCGGAGTCCCTGCCACAGGGCACGGTAATCACGTGGCATCCCCTGGCCAGGGCTTGCCTTGGACTTTGATACACTTGAGTGCAAATAGGGAAGAAGGAGACCAAGAGAAATAAGTGCTTTGCCTGAAAATACTCAGGTCTTGTAAGCGTAGGCCTGATACAGATCTCCCGTGTTGGCAGAAATCTGCTTATATTCGTAGCCTTGGTAAATTGTAAAATGTAGATCAGATAGAGGTTGAAGTGACTGAATAAGAACTGTAGCCATTTTCAGTAATCTTAATAATGTCGTACGTGTGATTTTAGACTTGGAAGAACAAGGTCGTAAAAATTGAAATGTCCACAACACCGTAGAAAGATGGAGCTCTCTCTTTTACACGTAGGGGCGCCTTGCCTGGGATCGTTACATATCAATTAAAATCCTTGGTTGTGTTACAATAATCCTCTGCTGTGTTCCCCAGGTAACCTTCCATTGAAGCATTCCAGAGAAAGCCTGGCCTCTTTCCCCAGGCAGGGGACATGCCCCTGGGGTTCTGCCTGGAGCCAGTAGCTGAGTAATTGTGCTATAACAGGGCTGTCTGGGAGGCTTAGTTTTCCACTGACTTGCCATGTTAGAAGAGGGGATGAGTTCCCCGGAGGTGGCCGGGGGGGGGGGGGGGGGTGGAATACTCACTGATGTTAATGAATTAAAACCAATTAAAAGAAATTTTTATTAAAATCATTTAGGCTTGGGGCTCCTGGGTGGCTCAGTCGGTTAAGCGTCCGACTTCGGCTCAGGTCCTGTTCTCGCGGTCTGTGAGTTCGAGCCCAACGTGGGGCTCTGTGCTGACAGCTCAGAGCCTGGAGCCTGCTTCCGATTCTGTGTCTCCCTCTCTCTCTGCCCCTCCCCCGCTCATGCTCTGTCTCTGCTCTGTCTCTCAAAAATGAATAAACATTAAAAAAAATTTTTTTTTAATCATTTAGGCTCTACCATTTAGTGTTACTAACTCGAATTGCGAGTTACTGAGGATTATAGAGTCGAGCAAAAATGGAGTGTCAGAAGGATCGTGACGCCCCTAATGTTGAAATCTGATGTATCTCAGATAAAAAGAGAAATAGTGCTTAAATATTTTTTTAAAACCCGCACCTAACATGATTTTCTGCCTTGTTTCTTTTAATAGTGCGCTAGTAAGTAAACATTGCTTGCCTAAAGGGATGGCATTTGCCATAAGACTTTCAACTGCTCAAGAATAATTTTTATCCTGGGCTCCCCTTCCTTAAAAATATTTTTTTTTTCAATGGAAGCATGAATTCTATTCTCTTTCTGTTCCTTCTCCATGCAGGTTAGATAGTCCCTGCGAGGAGAGAAATGAAGGTTCTCTATGATCCTTCTAAATTTTAATGTTTTTATGTGTGTTTTAGTTTTTACCTTAAAAACAGATGAAAACAGTAAGCGAGGAACTGCTGAGAAAAAACATGCATGACGTCCTCCACAGTTGGACACATCAGCCTCTACTGCTTTTAGTTCACCTCTGATTAAAGGGGAAAAGAGATGCCTCTGGGTTTACTTTTTTTTTTTTAATTTCCTTACAGATTTTAAGAGATGTTAATGAAACCCAAGCCTACAAATATATAATTACAAAAGGATTACTTAAACCGAGAAGTAGAGTCCGGGATAATGCAGTTAGCTGTGCTAACGCCATAGTGACCCTTTCCCTCAACAACCCTTAATTTGAACATGGACACACTCTTGAGATCTTTAGGAGTCCTTTATGTGGCTCTGTGTCCTTATTTGGGTGAAGCCTTCAGCGTCTGTATAAGAGTTATTATTGGTTCGCTGTGTCTGTTCAATTTCTGTGTCCTTTTAAAGGGACAACTTCTGTGTCCCTTTTAAGTAGTTCTGGGGCCTGGGATTCTAGGAAATAGATCTGTGAAGGCATCTATAGAAATGAGCCCAAAACACACGGATAATGGATTTGAGTTCTGGTCTCAGTGTTGCTGATGGATGGACACGGCTTTATCCATAGCCTTTTACTTTCTCACCTTCAGGACCAGTCATCAGAACACTTTTGTGAGGGAACTAGTTGGGGTACAGGAATAGGGAGAGACTAACTGGCAGGTCAGGAACTGAACGTGATTCTTTTTTTTTTTTTTAATTTTTTTTTTCAACGTTTATTTATTTTTGGGACAGAGAGACAGAGCATGAACGGGGGAGGGACAGAGAGAGAGGGAGACACAGAATCGGAAACAGGCTCCAGGCTCTGAGCCATCAGCCCAGAGCCCGACGCGGGGCTCGAACTCACGGACCGCAAGATCGTGACCTGGCTGAAGTCGGACGCTTAATCGACTGTGCCACCCAGGCGCCCCTCGAACGTGATTCTTGATGCAATTAGCAGCCGACTGTGGTCAGTCAGTTAGGACTGAACAGCGTTGGGCACCGGGGAGCTGGTGACCAGTCCTCTCTGTGGTCAGACTCCCACTGAATAATTACACCAGAGTTGGTCCCACCACAAGCAGTGAAGTCAAGCAACAAGCTAAAGAATAAACAAAAATCAGGTTTATCGTTTGGCCTGAACAACAACAACAGAAGGATGATATAGAAGGTTCAATCAGTTCAACAGCTGATGTCTGTCTGGCCCATAAAAGGCACCAGCCTTTTTGAAGGCACTGTGTAGGTTAGTAAGATGGGTCTTGCCTTTGATATGCTGAAAATCTGTCAGGTGAGACTAACAATTAAAAAAAAAGGTATGACACTCCTACTCCTTTGGCTGGCATCTCAAAGAAGTTGATGAGTGGAGAGTAAAAGCAAGGAGCGTTGGAATTTCTGCACTAAAAGTACAATCTCTTCTCTGAAGATCAGCTAAGTGAGGGCACCTGGGTGGCTCAGTCAGTTAAGCGTCCGACTTAAGCTCAGGTCATGATCTCACGGTTCATGAGTTCGAGCCCTGCGTCAGGCTCTGTGCAGACAGCTCAGAGCCTGGAGCCTGCTTTGGATTCTGTGTCTCCTTCTCTCTCTGCCCTTCCCCTGCTCACACTCTGTCTGTCTCTCTCTCTCTCAAAAATAAATAAACATTAAAAAAAATTTTTTTTAAGAACAAGCTAGGGGCGCCTGGGTGGCGCAGTCGGTTAAGCGTCCGACTTCAGCCAGGTCACGATATCGTGGTCCGTGTGTTCGAGCCCCGCGTCAGGCTCTGGGCTGATGGCTCAGCGCCTGGAGCCTGTTTCCGATTCTGTGTCTCCCTCTCTCTCTGCCCCTCCCCCGTTCATGCTCTGTCTCTCTCTGTCCCAAAAATAAATAAACGTTGAAAAAAAAAATTTTAAAAAAGAACAAGCTAAATGCTCTTCTGTTGCAAGTATCTCACTGTGGTTCTGCCTTGACACCTTCAATAAATACACCAAGGCTAAATTCATCAGTTCCGTGATTCCAAATTTTTTTAAGAAATTAATTTTTTGTCTGGGATCTTTGTCACTGATGTTTTACATACATGTTCGTATTTACTGTGTCTGGTGATGGATCATATTCCTATCATTCTATATTCCGTTAAGAGGAAAATCTCTCAGAGACAGAGGGAGACACAGCATCCAAAGCAGGCTCCAGGCTCTGAGCTGTCAGCACAGAGCCTGACGCAGGGCTCGAACTCATGAACCGTGAGATCATGACCTGAGCCAAAGTCGGACGCTTAACCGACTGAGCCACCCAGTCACCCCAAGCATGTAAACTTTTATGTTGAATATGATGTAGCTGGCAGTAAGAAACAATTTCATTACCCAGTTGTGAATTTGAGCAGCTTATTTTAAGAGATTAAGGAAATTTTAAGGATTTCCTGTGGATCGTTCTGAAAGATAACTTGATCCAATTAAATAAATCATAATTATCTAAAAAAATTGTAGTGAACTGAGTCACCAAACTACATATTTTATACATAGCTAGGAGTCGCTTTTGTTCATGTCGGTAAAAACCAAGGGACATGATACATTCCATTGCATATGTTGTTTTCATACCACGGCGCTTAAAACTATTCTATACCCACAACATGTAAACAAGAGTAATATAGCGAAAGTTATACCTGTAAGTACAAGCAGAAAAGAAGAAAAGTTTTTTTTTTTAATTTTTTTTTTTTTACATTTATTTATTTTTGAGACAGAGAGGGACAGAGCATGAACGGGGGAGGGTCAGTGAGAGGGAGACACAGAATCTGAAACAGGCTCCAGGCTCTGAGCTGTCAGCACAGAGCCCGATGCGGGGCTCGAATTCACGGACCGTGAGATCATGACCTGAGCTGAAGTCGGTTGCCCAACCGACTGAGCCACCCAGGAGCCCCGAAAAGTTTTTTCAAATTGGACCTTAACGAAGCAAAAGTCAAACTGACTTAAAAGTAGTCATTTTGCCCTACTGCGCGACAGAATTTTATCAGAAATTGCAGAACGTTTACATTTGGAGGGAGCACCCATTATGTTTCACTATTTAATGTAATCCCAAATCAGGTGCTCTACTTACATCTTGGTCACGCCCACCAGGAGACGGGGCCACTTTAATTTTTAGCAGATGATGAAAACCCATGCCCCCACCCCAGTGCATCGTGCTGTGTACGTGATAAATTGGGTGGCCAGTGAGCATTTGTGACAACAAGTGGAATGTTGTCCAGCTTTCTGTTTAGGCCTTTATCATGCAAGTAAATATGTTTAGAAATAACTATTTCTTTAGGAATGGTTTTGAAGGTGAGAGGTTTGAATTGATAACTTAGATAAATTTGAAGGCATTTGAGTTCACCAAGAGATTCATCTTGTGAGCCTTAAAACACAATTCTTTCCATAGTTCACTTAAACTTGTTAAGGTATAACAATTCTTTTTATAAACATCGTTAGAGAAACTCAGTAGTTTCATAAGGCAAAGTGCAGATAAAGAAAAAGATTTAATTATAGTGGGAATGGGGGCACCTGGCTGGCTCAGTCGGTTGAGCATCTGGCTTCAGCTCAGGTCATGATCTCGCAATCTGTGAGTTCTAGCCCCCGTCCGGCTCAGTGCTCACAGCTCAGAGCCTGGAGCCTGCTTCGGATTCTGTGTCTCCCTCTCTCTCTCTGCCTCTCCCCTGCTTGGGCGCTCTCTCTCTCTCTCTCTCTCTCTCTCTCTCTCTCTCTCCCTCAAAGAATAAACATTAAAAAATAAAATTTACAGTGGAAATATATACAATTATGCAGTCTGGATATCTGCTCAAGTTTTCTTTGAGGATATTTTCATGTGGTCTTTCATTTTAATTGATTTATTTGACATGACTAGATTTATAATACCCTAAAATGATAAACCTAAGCATCCTCGGTTTTTGGTGTTAGCATATAAAGAATTTTCCTTTCTTGAAGCATTGAGTGATTTCCAGTTCTTAAAGGTATTTAAATTAGTTGTTTTTGCAAACGTCCCATAGGCAAAGAGGAATGAAGGAAGGAAGAAATTGTAAATGGTTCTCAGAGCTTCTTTGGGGTAAAGGGTCTAATGCCAGGAACATATCCAGTTTGAGTTGGTACTGAGGGGTCTCTGGTTTTGTGAGTCGAGAGGATGTGTTTGAGACCGGCCCGGGTGAGGCGTGTGCCATGCTCACTGTGACTCACACTTAGGTGTGATGCCACGGGGCGTTCCACTTGGAAACAGGGGGCCAGTGGGGTTGTGTTATGCATAGGACCGTGAATGTCTTTGTGTGGGGCACAGTTGGGTTGGGAGTTTGGGTTTTTAATCATCTTTGGCTCTTTATATCAAATGAATGATAGAATTGAGCAGATCACCTTCTAGTCACAGTATAGACAAAAACCCTTACAAAAACAGAGGGAAAAATGACTCTTCACCTACTTTATTCAGGTAATTCAATTTTTGACATCATTTACACATGTAAATTTTCCCTTGGAATTAGGACAGAATTTTTGAAATGCTTTTCAAGCTAAAATAACTCGCTGATAGAGTCACAATTTTTTATGTCAAGGGGGACTGGAATCCAGCAGGATCCTGCAGTCTGACTAGGCAACTGATGTGAAGATGATCGCACTTGAATAGAATAAATTGTTCAAATCGTGCGTTTCATTGTTACCACACCAAATTTGACTGCGTAATTTTCGTTATTGGAACGGTATCCTGATACACCAGAAATGATTGAAGTTTCTAAAATAAAGAAAATGTTCATGGGCGATGCAAGAATATTCATATTAATGCAGAAGATGAAAAACAATCCCTGCTTGCTTAAAGAAGGGCTGTGTGGCACACGCTCGCTTTGTGATTCATCATCCGTAGTATTTACGCTCAGTCGCTTGGTGCGTTCTTGAGGAAATGCTGCCTTTGCTGCAGAACCCATAGGCAAAATGCATTTTGTGCATGTCTTTCATTGCACGAGCATTATGATTTTTAAAGTCATGGGGCGCCTGGGTGGCTCAGTCAGTTAAGCGTCTGACTTGGACTCAGGTCGTGATCTCACCGTTCCTGAGTTCGAGCCCCACGTCGGGCTTTGTGCTGACAGCTCAGATCCTGGAGCCTGCTTGGGATCCTGTGTCTCCCCCTCTCTCTCACCCTCCCCCACTCACACTCTGTGTGTGTCTCTCTCTCTCTTTCTCAAAAATGAATGAACATTAAAAAAGGTTTTTTTAAAGTCATGTATCATTTATAAGATCTATAATCACGAGTGGCTTTAAAAAAAGAAATCAAAGGTAATATTCGGCAGCTTATTAAACTACACTTTAAATTATTTATGAGCAAAAATCATAACGTTTAAAGAGAAAGCCATGCTTCTGCTATTCTGTTCCTTGTGTTTTTGTAAAGACCTTGTGTAAAGAGCTCTAGGAAAGTGGTGCATGAAACTGAAAAGAGGACTATCCATTCACAGTTATTATTATGGGTGCTTTTTGTTATCGATGGCTTTTAACTTCAAAATACCAAAAGCTCAAGGAGACATTTTGTTCGTTTATGGCTAGAATACATAATACATAATACATAATAATAGTAACAGCCTAGCGTTTAGTCACCTCGGATCTACACCGGGCGACTGGTTCTCATGGCTTTTCTCATTCACTTCTTCACCACAGTCCTGTGAGGTGGGCTGGGTGAGTACCCACTTACACGTCAGGTCACTGGAGTGTCACCCGGCTGGGACGTGAAAGAACTGGGGTTCGAGGCTCAGCCTCCCAGTGCTGGAGGAGAGGCTCTCACTCCACCCACGTCCAGGGTCACAGAGGCCCACGCCCCAAGGGAGACAGGCGGAAATGACCACTTTGTTTGGCACTTGCCACGTCTGTCCAGCTATTCTGGACCCCTGAAGACGCCGATGTACTCCCAGCTTGCGGCTAGCTAGAACGAGATGCCACCTGTGACATCAGATTGTGGCTTTTTTTTTTTTTTTTTTGTCCTTGTATAGGACAGAAGGCAAACCCTTGAGAAAACAATTTTTTTTTTTCTCCAGTGTTGCTATACGTACAATTCCAGCTGCAGCTGGCGGGTAGTTCAAGGTGAACAGCCGTAACGGGTGGGCCATTGTTGTGTGCCAGCAGTGGAGAGATAGGAGAAGGCCACGGATGTAGCTATGATAAAGAGTAAGTCGTGATTAAGCCCTGGTGACCTTAGTTAACATAGTCCCTCCAGGAGCAAATACGTTCATCCAACTCCCGTGTCCTCCCACTTTCCCAGCTCTGTCCAGTAGGGCCGCCAGACTGAGTCCAGTGTGAAAGCACACCTTCTACCGCTCGTGCTCCTCCTCCCCTCCATGCTGGGTTCTGACATATGAGTGTCAGTGCTCGGCATGGAGGCGTACCATTCTGGCTAATGTTTAAACCCTGCCTTAATGAGCTGCTTTTCTCTCTGACTTGTGCTAAATAACTTCAGGAACCTTGATTCAGCTTTCCTCTCTGCTTCGTTCATGAATCTTTTTTTTTTTTTAAGTTCATTTATTTATTTTGAGAGACAGAGAGAGAGCAAGTGAACAGGAGAGGAGCAGAGAGAGAGAAGTCCAAGCGGGTTCTCACTGTCAGCACAGAGCCCGATGTGAGGCTCGATCTCACAAACCATGAGGTCATATCAAGAGTTCAAAGCTGAACCAACTGAGCCACCCAGGCGCCCCTCCTTTGTGAATCTCCTTACCATGACACCATCTCTGCCTTTTATAGTCTGAATTCTTAAGGTATATTTCTTAATTTTTTCCCCTGGCACAAACTGAAAAACAAATCAGATGAGACCATACGTGGTGTGTGGGTGCTGTGGTTCTTTGCCAGTCCTGTGAGGACCCCACCTCCTCGTCGTCTCTGTCTCCCATCAGCGCCTGTCTTCTCAGATATCATAAAGGATGTGACGCAGATTTGCTTTTACTGGGCTCGACAGGTTTTTTTGGTCAACTGTCTTTGGCCAAGGAAATGTTTTGCTCTTTTTTGTTTTTAATGTTTATTTATTTTTGAAAGAGAGAGAGCACGAGCCAAGGAGGGACAGAGAGAGAAGGGGGACAGAAGATCTGAAGCAGGCTCTGAGCTGTCAGCACAGAGCCCTGTGTGGGTCTCCAACTGACAAACGATGAGATCATGACCTGAGCCCAAGTCAGATGCTCAGCCACCCAGACTGACTAAGCCACCCAGACGCCCCCGATTTGCTCTTTCTATACATTTCTAACTATTTTAATTCAAGAGGACATTTTTGTGCTTAATGGGTTCTTCATAAATAGCTATTTATTAGCTCTGCCTCCTGCACATTATTATTCTACTTCATGAGCGTTGCCTCAGAGACCTACTCCCACAGAGCACAGGTTATCCGGGAGACATCAAGCAATGTGCTAGCAGAACACTTATTAAAACTGACTTGTATATATGCTAACTAATTTGGATGTAAATTTTAAAAAACAACTGACTTGTAGGAACCAGCAAATTTTATTCCTCTGGCTTATTTTCTTTTTTCATATCCTTTATATTTGTCTTTTTATTTAATGTATTGCTTTATGGGTTACTCAAGCGTGACCATAATTTTATTGTAAAGATTTAAATAAAGTGAAAATCCTCTTTCATTCTCCTACTTAATCCTACAAATACCTGCCCACTGAAACTCGGATTCAAGAAGAAAAGGCCCCACAGGCTTCAGTGTGTGTGTGTGTGTGTGTGTGTGTGTGTGTGTGTGTGTGTGAAGCACAGTGGTGGCCATGACTTGGGTTTGTACGTGTATCTGCAGTTAAGATGATCTTAGAGTGTTCTAGGAAGAGTTGAAGCCTCTCGTAGCCACTCTGGGCTTTAGATCCCTTCTTATGTGGATGGGAAGTCAGTAGAAGTTCTTTTCACTTACATAATTTTTGTTTAAGCCAACTTCTGGTGCACTAGTGTGTGTTTAGGTGAGCATACGCACGCATGCTCCTGCTGTGTCTGCCTGATCTTAAAGAGTGGGATTGTGAAATATTTGATTCTTTTCTTTTTGGAACATAGAGGTAAAAATTCAAAATCAATTTGGCTGTTCCCTCATCGACTGTCAAAGAAACATTTCCACTTTTTGCGTAGTTACACAATAGCCACCTGCCAGCAGGAAGTTCGGCCTCGGCAATCACCACCTTTCTAAGACCATGTCTGTGCTGGCACTTGAGTATCTCGTTGCATGTTGCCCTTATTGGTTGTATTTAATTGGATGGAAAATGTAAAAGCAGATACTATTTACAACAAGGCTGGAAGTGACTGAGCATACTAAAAACAAGGACTCTTTAACTTCAATCAGATGCTCGATAGACTTACACCAGTTGGCTTGGGGTTCCGTTTTGGAGAAAAAGCACGCCATCAAAGACCAGGTGCAAACTGAAAGAAATGTATTGCCAAGGAGCGTGTCACGATAGACTTTCAAAATCTTTTTACCTGTCTCAGGGAAAGTCTCTATAGCATTTTGGTGTTTGGAAAGACTTCTGCAGAGTTGATGTCTGGACGTGTTTTCTGGAATGCATTAGAGCAGTAGAGCATACTGGCTAGTATGAGTTTATTCCCTATGCCCACCTCGAAGGATTAAAAAAGGTGTTGCCCTCAACACAGTGCCTAGCCAATAGTAAGAGTTTCAGAATGTTAGCTGTGGTTATCACTGCCTTCCTCTTCATCTTCGTCATCATGATTCTGGTGTGTGTATGGAGGGAGGGCACTGCCTATACTCCTGCCTTGGTTATATCTAGTTATGATACAACTCAAAACCCCTCTAGCCAATGAGGCACAAAGGGAGATTGCGAAAGGCTACTGGCGTTTGATTTATATTCCAGATCACGTATTTCCACTTCTCGTTGTATTTCTTAAACACACATACACACGTTCTTCACATTCTTCATACTTGATTTTTAGGCATTTCATTTTTCTCCCTCTACTTTGTGTGGAGGAAAATAAGGCAATGAGGTGCTATTTTGGCAACAGAGAGCTGACCCTGGGATATGTGTAGCCATGTTTGTTTCTGCATCCAGAGATCACATATGCCCAACCCAACCACGTTAAGTGCACTCAAATAAACTCAATCAGATCGAAAGCATGGTATAGGCATGCTTATGAATCAAAAGAAGAAAACCTTTTACTTTGATTATGGTCAAAAAAAAATAATAATAAAGGCCTTTAAAAAAAGTTTCGTACCAATTTATTTAAACAAATCCTCACGGGCATGTCTGAATGGCCATTGATGCTGCACTTTGTCCCATTTGATTGACACTTTTGAATAATACCAGAAATGCTAATTATTCTGTGTTTTTCTTAGGATATTTGCATACTGTGACTAGTTGAATAAGGGGCTTCACATTTATTGACTCAAACAGAATAGATGAAGACAAAGAGTATGTATACATGTGAATGAGTATTTTCTCTTTAAGCTGGTCATTTATTCCAGTAATGATTTCCCCGATCAAGATGCCTCTCAAAGGCTTTTAAACGGATTCTAAACAATAATGAATATTGAATATTGATCCCTTGAGGGTAAATCAGAGTTTTTCAGACATTTCCAAAAATCTTTTAGAACCACCTCTTGTAAACGAGACAAATAACAAATCTAAGGAATGTTTTAGGTGCAAATTGAGATGTTCTATAAAATAATAAGGCTGGTTATCTTATGTAGACAGGTTTCTTGTGTGTTAAAGCTTTCTGTTTTAAAAGAAGATTTATAAAACATTTTGGAAAATGGCAATATCACTGCAATGATATTTTAGCCTCCAAAAGTGGTTCCTTTGAAGAAAAAATACTCCATTAGATGTATACATTCTGTTCTGTTTAAAACTCGGTCTTCCATTCTTATCATTGTACTTAATGTACAATTTATCTATAGACGGTACTATTAAAAACTGGCTTGGGACTATGTTTCTATTGAGAATGTATAGTTAAAATAACTGTGAACACAATGTTTAGCAGGATTCGTTAGCATTTGATGGGATTAGCATTCAGATTTCGCTATTTGAATTTTTTTAATTCATGAAGATTTTTCAAAGTTTTTATATAACTCCTGCTTTATCATAACTGACAGATTGCAATGTGGGGCCATGGTAAAATGTATAAAAGCTCGTATACTATGGTAGTTTTTTGCTTCAAGAGACTACACCCGTTCTCATCTCCCCCTTAACCCATTCCCCCCGACACCACTGATTTGTTTTCCAGCAATGGCAAGCCGACAGGTGGATATTGCGACTCAGGGCTGGTTCATTGGTCTGATGTGTGCCGTCGCTCTTCTCATCTTAATTTTGCTGATCGTTTGCTTCATCAGAAGAAACAAGGGTGGTAAATATCCAGGTAAGAGAGAAAGAGTAAAATTGCCTTGTAGTGCTGCATCATTATCCTAAACTAAAATGAAATGTTGAGAGTAAATATGTAGGTAGTAATAAGTATATTTTCCCAGAGCCATAAATTTGGATGTTCTGTCCAATTTTTGATCCTTTTTTTTTTTTAATGGGAGCCTAAACATGGTCAAGGATCAGAAGGTGCTTGGTGGAATAAATTAAGCTGTTCTCTGAAGATATTAGTGATTCTGCTTCCGTAGGCTACACAAAAGTCATAGGTGCTAAAGTCGCACCTACAACCAACAGGCTGAAGGGGAAGGTTCATGGAAGTCTTCTGGAGGAAGGAATGCATGAACTGAGTCTTGATATCATGACATGTAACATTACTTTTCCTTTCCCGTTAATGTTTTGTTCAATTTAGTGGTTCCGATGAATTTCTACTTACCTGGCCATTTCCCCGTCAGTGACAAGAAAACAAAACACCTGCAAAAGAATAAGATTTGCTAAAATGACTTGTAACCTTGACTATTGTAAATAAATAGATTAGTCCAATAGGGGAGAAATCACAGAAACTTAAAACTTATTCCTTCATCAGTAAGATGCATACGGGAAGTCAACTTTATAGGTTAACAAATGTTCATTCTATTAGGTTGTCTCAGAGAGACGAAAACAGCAAAGTATATGCGTGGCCACATAACACATCTGGCTGTATAACATCCCGCTGTGTGTAGAATCATTTTCCACCGCCACACATCTCAGAGAGTGCACTCTTTAAAATTTTCAATAGGGAAACGCAGAATCAATAGATAATATTGTCGCTTTGAAATGTTTTAGTTAAGGAAAAGGAAGATGCTCACGCTGATCCTGAAATCCAGCCTATGAAGGAAGACGATGGCACTTTTGGAGAATACAGGTGAGCACTGCTTCGCAGACTCCCTTCACCTTCCCTTCCCTGCACAGACTGTCTGCTCATACAGACCTCATCCGACGGGATTCGGCCAGGAACAGGTTCTGTGGCCTTTCATATTTTCCTCAAATATTAGTTTAGAAACACTTCCATGTCTAAATGTTTACGCATCCCTCACGATGAAAATATTCCCACTTTGCATCAAGAGATAAATTTCCATTTCGGTCATAGGTTTGGCAATGAAGTGTCTTCCACTCTGCCATATTTTCCCAGAGGCATTGCTGCTGTACTGCTCAAACCAGGAAAAGCTGGTGTGTTAGGATAAGAGTTAAAACAACAATAAAGACCCTACAAGACCTGCATTCCACAGGATACGACACCTGTCATTTTCTAAGTAGTGCATTTATAAAATTGGTGTCACTCTTTCTACTCCTGGATTTGATGCTTGTTTTCCAAAATAAATGTCTACATACCCTGGCCACTAATTATAAAAGGATGATAAGGTTGTTTTAGAAGCTGTAAATTATTAAGAATATCATAGCCCTCTAGCCTGTGTGTTAACTCACACAACTCTGATAATACATTCTTGGCTTGGCTTCATTTTTAACATAGCCTATGTGCTGAGTAATGAAAAAAGAGAGACAGGAAGAGAAACTCTTTAAAGATATTCTTGCCTAAGAGTTACTTGTCTTTTTAAAAAAGAGATAAAAGAGCTAATTGATTTTTTTAAGTTTAAAATAATGTTTAAAAACAGAAACTATGTATTTATTCATTTAAAAAATTGGGATTTGGGTGGCCCAAAAGAACACTTCTATTTATAAAATGCTTTTTTACACCTTGCTTTTTCCTTCTATGATGCTCTTGATTATAAAATATATATATTATATAAACATATTTATATATCATATAAAATATAATAAATTAATATAAATATAAAATAATAAATACAAAAATATATAAATTATATATTTTTTAAAATATGCACTGAGTCCAAACTGAGCCTTTTTTGGCAGAAGAAAAGGCTTTTAGGTAACAAAATATTTCACTATTATGATTGCCAGGTGACATTTATAGAAAATTGTGCTAATTTCCACCCATCTCTAGAGCTCATTTTTGGCATTTCCATGTCAATATCCCGAGGGGCTGAATAATGCCATGCATACAAAAATAGGATAACTGATTGAGAAAAACCATGTCTTTTGGACAAATTTGGTTTCGTACCAGTTTCCATGCAGACACAAGTTTAGCCTTTGTGTCTCGGCATCTAAGCCTTCATACACTCTGATCTTCTCTTCAACAGAAATGATTATGATTCGTAAAGCTTCTCAGAATGTCTGTATCTCACGATACAGAAAGATGTCTAATGAGGGTTGTCTTGGTGTCACCAGTTGACCCTGGGACTCGGTCTGTGGAAACCTCACGGGCCACCTCTGCCCACTCCAGATTACACGGTAGGGCAGCCGGCAGAGGGCCATAACCTAGGAAAGCCACGTCTGATCCTGGATGAGTTGCAATCCCGGCTGATTTCATTCACTCTACTACATGTTTTTCCTGTACCGCGGGTGAGGTGATGATTACTAGGGAACTTCTTTTTAGATAAAGTTGTTGTGGCTAGATTTCTACACAAGTTATGCACACCACTCCCTTATTTATTGTGATGAAGTGAAAGCTTTATGGTAGCCTGAAACAACTCCGCATTTGCATGAATTGGAAATAAACCCTTGCCCCTCATACATTCGTCACGTGGTGATGGATTCCTGTCATACATTATCACGCTTAAGTGAATCCGGCGATGTACTGCTCACCTCGTGGGTCTCAAATGTCAGCTCGTGGTTACACGGTCTGATGTCATGTGACTTTCTCAGGGCAACCATGCTGCTTACTCCAACAAGACATGATTGAAATCGAGGTTGAATGAGAACCAGCTTGGAATCAAGAAATTGTTAGTTTCACTGTCCACTCAGCCATTACCTTTGATTCCTTTAGGTATGGCACTTAACTTGTCTGGGTCTCAATGTCTTTCATCTGTAAAATGATACAGTTGTTCAAATATTAGATGATCACCGAAGGCTTCTAGTTCTATGATTTCTAACCTCCTCCACGAGATGTCTGCTCACAACTTTTAATATGATTTGGGGTTCCAGAGCGGTACATGGCAAGTATTTGGTGACTGGCCTATTATCACTGTGTTTACATTCATTTTATTTTACATTTACATTTATCATATTTCTTTGTCATGGTGGTGATGCACATGTGATATGTTTGTGAAGCGTTTTCACATGACTGTCTTTAGCTTATGCCTTGAGTTTCTCAGAAGAGAAAGACTTTTCTTTGGGCCTGTTGAGCACAAATCTGTTGGTTCGTGTGTGAAGACAAAAACATTTGTCACACATATAATTACGCTGATGTGGGAGATGCCAAAGGAAGGTTCTGACGGGTGTCTCAACTGAAAACACAATTTAGTCATTTTCTTTTTTACCAAGACTGAAAGTCCTTAAGGACAAGCCCACAAGTGAAATCACTTTCCCAAATACCCAACTGCCCTTTGCTACAGATATGGCTTTATCCTGTGACTTCCTGACACTACCTCAGAATTTTTTCCCTTTGGATTCTTTTCTACTTAAAAAAAAAAAAAAAAAAAAAAAAAAAGTCGTTTAGTTTTTTGGATGTTACAATTAATGAAAATAGTTCCAACTATTTATTCCAACAGATGCCTTTTTTTTTTTTAAATAATACATTTAAGTGTCATTCTCCTTCCTAAATCACCAGGGTCCCTTCTCTGTTTTGCACCTTCTGGAAGTTTTGAGCTTTGTATTATTTATTGATTCTTATTCTTTTTCATTCTGAAAACAAATTAATACGCTGATCACACACCGATGCAGACAAAATTAGGGCTATTACCCAATGTAAATGAATTCCATTTATGATTTGCTCATTCTCCAGCGTGAGGCTGAAACAGTTTCGATATGGTGGGCTCTCAGCCAGAGGGTTTTTCATAGTGCAAACAGGGATGGAACTTCAATGGCCAAATTTGATTTTTTTTTCCATAAGCTGTAACCTTGTGCCCTAACTCCAACTCCCAACCCCAAGCAGTTACCCTCTGGTGGAAGCCTGCAGCTTGCTTTGTTTGTTTCTTTAATTATACAGACAGTAGGATCTGCATCCTTACTAGCATATAGAAAAATCAAAGAAACAATGCAACCAACCGTGTAAGTATTTTTTTTTAATTGTCTAGATGCATTCGTTTAAAAACCAGAATGACCCTAGGTCATAAACCATATGGCCATGGTACTTGAACTCATAGCATAAATGGAGGCTGTCTGCACAGGGATCTTGCCATTCGAGTAAACATGATCCTGTTGCAGGCATGCTAACCCGTGCTCCTAAGACTTGAATGATACGAAGGTGTGTCATGTTTGATTTGCTATCTGCTTCCAATGTATTCTGCTCACAAATGTAAACTGGTATGTGAACAGTATAAATCGTGATGGACTTTTAGAGGGAGTGTTTGGGTCACGAAGGTCAATCTAACAGCAGTGTGATTTGGCGGTAGGAGGATTGTGACCACAAGAGAAACCGAATGATCACAAATGTACCTGTTGTTGCTGAATTTTAACTCAATAGACATTCCTTGGGTCCCTCCTGTGTGCATAACCCTGAATTATTACTGAAACAAAGGTCAACTCCTTCAAATTGATTCCTAGGGAAAGAGAGAGGAAGAAAATATATAATCTAGTGCTTTGTCTGACATCATGAAATTCATTAAGAAGGAATGAAAATTTCCCAATGTTAGAATTCTGGGAAATTTTCTAAAATGCCCACCTGTCTTTTATTGTTATTTTACAATGAATTCATTCATTCAACCAGTATTTATTGAGTGCCTACTGTATGCCGGGCTGTAGGGATAGTAAAAACAATAGAATGTTAACCTCCCTAGCTTATAGTCTAGCAAGGGACACGGGAAAGTAAAAGACCAATCTGAGCACTGTGGGAAAAGTTCTATGAAAGGGATATAACTCAGGTACCGGGGAGCAGGGGCGGGAAGCCAAGGCCAACTGGGTGGCACAGAAGGAGGGTAATGTGAGAAGCCTTCCCAGAGGAAGCGGTGTCAGAGATGAGTTTTCTTTTATTTATTTTTTTTTTAATTTTTTAACGTTTTTTATTTATTTTTGGGACAGAGAGAGACAGAGCATGAACGGGGGAGGGGCAGAGAGAGAGGGAGACACAGAATCGGAAACAGGCTCCAGGCTCTGAGCCATCAGCCCAGAGCCTGACGCGGGGCTCGAACTCACGGACCGCGAGATCATGACCTGGCTGAAGTCGGACGCTTAACCGACTGCGCCACCCAGGCGCCCCCAGAGATGAGTTTTGATGCTGTGATGTGACCCTTTCTTTCCACTGCTCAACCATCTTCATTCTTGGCCATGAGCATCAAAAATATATTCTGTAGCTACATGTGCTATCTTATGGCTATTTTATGACATATTTTGAAATTTGTTTAATCTTTGATGTCCTAGGCTAAGAGTTCACTAACATCTGATGCCTCCTGTCCTTAACATCTCTCATAAAATGTGGTTGAATATTTTTAAGCTCTGACTGCTGTGTAGCTAAATAAGTATATGGCTTTTAAATCATCCCCCGTAACCTCTAATTCCTCTCATTTGGGACAATTCCCTTGACATCATGTCAAAAACAGTTTGTTTACTATTTCATTATAAAATTCATCTTTGAGGGGCACCTGGCTGGCTCAGTCAGGAGAGCATGTGACTCTAGATCTCAGGGTTGTGAGTTCAAGCCCCATGTTGGGTGTGGAGGCTACTTAAAATTTAAAAACTTTTTTAAAATTCATCTTTGAGTTGAAAAGCAGCAAGTACTAATACAGTGCTTCAACACGGACTTATACCTGAGTTGTATCCCTTTCATAGAACTTTTCACAGTCATCACATCTGGAAACTTCTGAGTTGTGTGTGTTACACAAGGTGTTTCTTAGAAAGAAAAAAAAAATCTCTCTGAGGTGGGGGCCTGGAATGGAGAGAGGAGATGTGATGGCAGATAGATGAGTACTCATATTTTGGGGGCATAAATCACGTGCCAGTACTGTTCTGGTGCCTCGTACAATTTTTCCCCCATTTAGCCATATTCTAATTGAAGTATGACATTACATCCCACCACTTTTTTTTTTTCCAGTTTATTTGCGAAAGAGAGCACTTGAGCAGGTGAGAGGCAGAGGGAGAGAGAGGGAGAGAGAATCCCAAGCAGGTTCCACTCTGTCAACACAGAGCCCTGTGTGGGGCTTGAACTCATGAACTGTGAGATCATGACCTGAGCCAAAACCAAGAGTTGGACCCTCAACCGACTGAGCCGTCCACGTGCCCCCATCACACCACTTTTTAAAAACCAGTCTTAGGAAGATGTTGAGCTGCCTTTGAACCACTTTTCCTAGAAAGACTCTGTGGATAGAGCACTCCTCTCCTTTCCTTCTCTTCTTTCAAGCACAGCCCATGTTGCTATAGATTTTCTCTCATCCACTATGATCATTAAGTTGCAATGGATGCTTCGAGGGAGCTCCTTCTTGGCTCGCCATTATTCATAACTGATAGGGACTGTTTGTGTAACAATCCAAACGAATCAGCAGGAAGATATTACAATTAATAAAAAGAGTTTAGTGATGTTGCCTGACACAAAATTAGGGTGAAGTCGATTGTATTTCTGTATACCAGCGAACAGATGGAAAATAGGATCTGAAAAATGATCTCAGCTTTGATAGCATAAAAATATGATGTAGGTAGGAATAAAGCCAGCAAAAAGATCTCCCAACTATTTCAGGGCCCTGTGTTACAGTCCACTGACTGATTTGTCTGTCCCTGCACCAAAACTACACTATCTTAGTACTATAACTTTTAATAAGCCTTGATATCTGATAAGTCAAGTCCCCCAACTTTGTTATTCTTCTTCAAGAATTTTTTAGGTATTCCTGGCCTTTTCATTTATACACATGCAGCTGAGAGTCAGCTTGCCAAGCAAGATCCACAGAGAAACCTGCTGGGTTTTTATTGGCAGTAAATTGAATCTAAAGACCAATATAAAGAGGGTTAACGTATGTAACGATACTTTGAGTCTTCTTGTCCACCATTATGGTAAATCCCTCCATTTATTTAGCTCTTCTTTAATAACAATAAAACTTTCATTTTCTTCATAGGGAACTTAAAACATTTTTGTTGGATTTGTTCTCATATACTTCATATTTGTGTGATATAACTGGAATCGTTCTTTTAAATTTCATTTTCCAATTATTTGCAAGCATGGGAATAAAACGGACTTTTATGATGGTATTGTATTAAGCAACATTACCAAACTCTCTTTTTATTCTGATGGCCGCCTGCATATTCTTTTGGATGTTTTACATACATGTAACCATACCAGTTATGAGTAATGACACTTTTCTTTCTTCGTAATAGTATACCTTCCATTTCTTTTTCTCCGCACATCGCTTAGTACTTTCAATGCAGTTTTGGTTAAAAGTGACAATAGTACGCATCCCTACTATTTCTGATACCAAACAGAAATTGTCAACACTCACCATCAAAGATGGTGAAACTAAGTGTCTTGCAAATACCCAGGACATTCAAGATACTTGCTCTTCCTAGAGTATTGACATTTTTATTGTGAATGGGTGTTGAATTTTACCAAACACCTCTTCCTGAATCTACTGAAATGATCATAATATATTGTTCTTCTGCGAAAATAGAAAACTATATGAATTGAAGTTTTAATGCTGAAACAAACTTCCATTCCCTGGAATAAACCCAACTTGGTCATGATATGGTATCCTTCCGGTAGATTCCCGAATTCCCTTTGCTCTTGATGTCTTTGGGATTTTCACATCTCTGTTCCTGAATGAGATTAGCCTGTAATTTCACTTTCCCCAAGTGTTCTTGTAGGTTTTAGGTATCAGGTTACACCAGATTCGTAAAATCATTAAAGGAGTGGTTCCTCTGATCTAGCAAAGTTAACATGTCCAAAACTGAACCACTGATCTTCCATCCCAAACACGCTGTACTCCCCGGTAAGGGTAATTCGATCCTTTCTGTTACTCAAACTGAAAATCCTGGTGTCCTCTTTTTCTCTCTTATTCCATATCCAATCCATCAGAAATCCTTTTGGTGCTACTTGCAAAATATGTCCATTATCTAGCCACTTTCTGCCGCCTCGGTGTTCCGCTCTTGTCCAGGCTCACAGTCCAGGCTCCTGTGTTTTTGCCCTAGTCGCCTCGGCCCCCTTGAGCAGGGGTCGGCAAACGTTTTCTGTAAAGACCCCACTCATAAATATTTCAGACCTTACAGGCCACAGGGTCGAAGCTGCAACTCTACATGTCTGCTGTGGGGAGTGCAGAAGCAGCCACACACAATACAGAGGAAATGGCGTGACCCAATTTTGCTGTAGGTTACCAAGGCCTGCCCTCCAGGCTAGGCTGTTCCCAACACTGATGACTGTAATCCTTTCAAACCCTAAGTCAGCTCTTGTCACTCATGTGTTGAAAACCTCCCAATCGCTTTCCATCTCACTCAGAGCTAAAGACAGAACCCTTCCAGTGTCCCCTGGAGGGCCCGGATCTAGCCCTGCCACCTTCTACTTTAGCTCTTCTCTCTCTCTCTCTCTCTCTCTCTCTCTCCTTCGGTACAGCTACACAAGCTCCTCCCGGTTCCCAGAGTGCACCAGGCTTGCTGACGCCTCAGGGCATTTGCACTGCTTGCTACTCCTGCCAGAATGGCTCTCCCTCCACCTATCCACCTGCCTACCTCAACTCTTTTAAGCCTTTGGTCGGCTGTCACTTCTAATGAGGCCTTCCCTGGATACCCTATTTAGCATCAACCTCTACACCCTCCCCTGACACCTTTCATCCTCTTTCCTCAGTTCCGTGTTTTCCATAGCACTAATCACCTTCTGACACACTATGTAACCAATATTTCAATACGTTATTTTCCATGTTTTCCCCTAGTAGTAGTAAGCTTAATGAATTCAGGGCTTTAGTCTGTTTTGTTTGCTGCTATATCCCCAAGGACTAGAACATTACCAGTGTAGGCACTCAATAAATATTTATTAGATATATGAGTGGTTGAATGGGTGGAGAGGTGGCTGGATCAAAGAAATACCATAGTGTGATCCTTGGAACACTAGCTCTCTGAAGTAGAGCTTGGAATCCAGGTGACAAAGACCTGCTTATTATTGAACACTCCGATGGACTTAAGTGCCTCACCAAGTCATGAGCAATGTTTCACAGGAAGTCTTCAGACAAAGCCTAGAGGTTAATGACTACAGATGTGCACGTTATTACTCGCAGATCGGAGACGAGCTGCTCTCTCCCCTGAAGTGCCCCAAACACGGGCCACCCCGAGGTCCTGTGATACCTCCCCGGTTGTTGATTAGCAGTGCGGATAATACTGTTGGTTCAGTGTGTGACAAGAACTTGTGTCTTGTTGCAACTGCTAATTTTCAATAGCAGACACCAGTGCCCTGTTAAGCAAGTATAAGTTTCCAGTCTTGAGATCTGCTTCTTGGAGAGAGACTGAAAACCCCGGTAGGCATTATTGGCCAAACCGCCAGAATATTTGTGCCTCTTGAGATGTTTGTATCTTGCCTAGAAAAAAGTCACTGTCAGAGACGGAGTGGGCAGTAAAGCCGTGGCACAGATTTTTGGATGGCACAAAAATTGCTGGGTGAAATGCTACAGCTGAGGCAGCCTCTTTTTGACCTGAAGCCTCTTCATTTTTACTAATATTGCTTATGTCTCCTCTTTGGCCTTGCATTTTTGCTCCTGGAAAGGAAACAAAATGCTCTCATTGCCTTCTTTCTTTTTCTTTCTTTCTTTTTTTTTTTTTTTCAAACCCAGTGTTCCCTATTAAAGAGTAAGTCACGGTGTGTACCTAATTACACGACCGGATGGGCAGGTGTTCGAAAACCTATTCTCCAACTTCCAGATGTTGTGCTTAGGGATTTAACAGAGATGTAAGAAAAAAAAAATCGGGTTCTATAATGTGTTTTAAATTATGAGCCTTAGATCCCCATCCAACACAGATAGGCTACATAACACACCGGGAGAAGAGTAGACTGAGATAAAATGAGCACAGCAAATGTTTGCTTTGACATTTTTTGAATCACTCATACTCCTTAGGAATATACTGACCTGCCAGTAATAGTACAAATGTAATGCTTTGAAGTGAAATTGTGTCAGTCTCCAAATTAATCAACCTTTACCTATTAACTAAAATTCTTACAGAAAAAAAAAAAATACTGTTTACTATCAGTATAAGGATTTTGCTTTTCTTCTTAGGCTATTTTCACTTGTTTCTTCTGCATCCTTTTAATGGAATGTATAGGTCTCTTGAAAGGTAAGGTTAAAGTTTACAAGTCTGGCCTGCACTCGATAACAAAATGATTCAAAAAGCAGGATTTTGCTTCCTCGTGCTCAGAAAAAAAAAATGAAAAAACCCTCATATTTCACACTTAACCAAAATCATGCTCCATTCATCTCCAAGGAATTCAGAGATCTCACACAGTTTAACCTACTAACTACTCTACTTGCCATAAGCTTTCGCCTTCTTTGAATTCAAAATAGGGATGATTTTCAACTTTTCTCCATTCTCCCTTTGTTAATGCTTGTGACTGTTTCTGAACTGCTTCCAAATCAGGAGCGAGAATGTATCATTGACATTGACATGCGCAGCGAGAAGCCATCCGCCTCCTGAAGGCTTCGTGATTAAACCATTGCTGCACCTGATTTTCATCCCAACCACATCCCAGTCATTGGAGTCAAGCTGACGATTAGACTTGACTTGAGAAGCTCAGGACTCCGCGCGCTTTGTCATAACCTGCATGCATGACCCGTAAGAACAAAGCACTTCGCCTCAATGCCAATCCTGATGAAGATGTTTTCTCTGTCTTCCAGTGACGCAGAAGACCACAAGCCTTTGAAAAAGGGCAGTCGAACACCTTCAGACAGGACGGTGAAGAAAGAAGATAGCGACGATAGCCTAGTTGACTACGGAGAGGGGGTGAACGGCCAGTTCAATGAGGACGGCTCCTTTATTGGACAATACAGTGGTAAGAAGGAGAAAGAACCCGCCGAAGGAAACGAAAGCTCAGAGGCACCTTCTCCTGTCAATGCCATGAATTCCTTTGTTTAACCCGCAAGCCCTTTGCCAATATCCCATTTCTCTAGAATGTTCATCCTAAGCACTTGTTTGTCTGCCTTCTCATACTATGAACTCAGGGGCAGACAGTGCGTGTTCTGCCGTGTGTTAATATTATGAGAACAGCTAAAACAAGAACGCAACTCCGTCAGATGATTTGTTAAGTGAACTGCAGTGCAAAGTGCATCCTTTGTCACTCAAAATAGGCATCCTTGGTTTCCGCAGAACTGATCAAAATAACACAGCCTCGTCAACGGATCGTGTTACTTCCTCTTCAGGACACAGTTCAATATGATGCATGAAATAATGCTACACACTTAAAGGAACACCTGTGTATGTTATTAAAACATAGTTGGAGACTCGGTCTATACTATCGTCGGCCGAACCCAGAAATATGAATTCCGTTTTCATTGTCAAGAGTGTAACTGTAGTATTCTCTAGAACTTCAATGTCTTTGTGGACATTGTTGTGAAATTGGTGACTCTGTGTCTAGCTGTCTAGTCTTTTTGGGAGACTGTTAGCAACAGGATGTACAGTATATACTTGCTAAATGAGTTAATTGTGACAGTCGCATTTGCTGATGCTTTGCTGAGACTCTGTTACCGGCCTTCGCTCCTGTTACTTCCTAGCCTTCTTAACCCTCCGGGTGTTACAGCAGTACAGTGTTCTACTTTTTACATTCATCTCCATGTTCAGTTGTTTTTAGGCATAAGCAATGTGTATTGCAATGCATTTTGGCACTTAGGCCAGGCTGAAAGAAACAAAAACGAATCACTCCACTTAAGTTTCAAAAATGACTCCAGAAAGCACAGGGCAAGAGACACGTACAGTGCCTTCAGACAACAAGCATTCCATAACATGCTGCCTTCTTTCTCCGCCGGGACAGTCGCCTCGGAGTCCCAGCTTACTGTCAGTGTCCAAAAGTAACTTTTCCAAAGCAGAGACCATGAAAACCACAATGCCAAAAGAAAGGAGAGGTGAAAATGAGATGAATAAGACAGTTTATTTTAAGGAGCATTTCCCCGTCTGTATAGACAGAAAAAGCTTTAGCACCACCTGGAGCACATGACGATTCGGCGGTCTTTTATGGTTTCTGTTAAAGTCAGTTCGGTCAGAAGGCTGTCAGTTGGGTAGAGAATTTTTGTAAAACATAAGCTATCCCCACACCAGAAGCATAGGACAGTATGCCAACAGGAATGTTATTCTCCGGGCCTTTACGTAGGGGGCAACTTTTGAAACTCTCTGCAGCATTAAACAACGTGTATGCAAATTGCTAGGACACATTTCCGAATCTCAGAAATCTGACACGTGCTAACGAGGCCAACAGTCAAAGGGATTCCACCCGCAGTTTCAGACATCAACATACCCATTGTACCGTATCCATAAACGAGATCTCTCAAATGGTTTACCTCCAAATATGAAGTCCTCTAACAACCTATGGTTGAAGGAATGCTCCGTTTCATTTGCCAATAAATTGGTTTCTCATAACTTGCATCAAGTTTAATTTTAAGTGAAGCTTTTTATATGTAGATATTTTGTTGAATTTGTAAATATACCTAAAGTGTAGATGCTATATGCATAGAGGTGTTACAGACAAATAAACCTGCAGCCCATGTTGATGTTGTACTGTATAAGAAGTTAGCTAATTAATACAGTGCATGGGATTGGAAAGCATTTACTTAAATACCTTGTGGGTTTTTATTTTCCCTTTTTGCTGTGAAACTGAAATAGTGATCTATGCTACATATTGACAGCAAGTTTCTAGAAATCTTCAGGGCTTTGCCTGTGGGGCTCAGTAGGCCTATTTCCGGCACGTTTGCTGTTTATAGGTAAAGCACAATTTGAAGTAATCCCAGGTAAAGATGGTCCTACATAATCCCACGCCTCCATGTTCGCTTCTCACAGACCAGCCGTTCTAATGGAAATACAGAAAGACGAACCAGGCTTGCCTTGGCATCAGAGAGCACAAAGATAAAAGTTACTTTACATTTGCCGATGTCTGGGAGGGGGAGGGAGGCATTACAAGTACAGTTTTTACTCTCCCATCATGGTAGGCGCGAAATTTATCTGTGCATGAAGGGGTCACTTCTGTAATAGGGCAACGGATTTTGTATTAAAGATTAAATGTGGTTTTAAAAGTCCCTCTCTCTTTTGTAATCAGTCATGTTCTTCGTGGAGTGTGAATGTGCAGGTAGCGGTCTGTGTAACAGTACAGGCGGATGTGACTGGATTTCCATCAAAAAAAAAACCAAAAATCACTATTAAACAGTCTTGATCTCTTTGTGATCTTTAACTTTTTCAACCATGTATTTCCTAATGTTTTAAAAGAGCGCAGATTTTTATTTTTACTTTTGAAAGGCCGTTATAGGCACAGAAAATGAAACACAAAACCAAACACGGTATAAAACGGAGCTAATAAAATAGGGGCGTGCCGAACAGAATTCGAATGGAAAGCGGGTGGAGAGTCTGAGAACTCGGGTGCTGCTTCCTCTCCTTTGGCCCAACTTCCACGGGCCAGGTTCCCCGGTGCCCGCCGTCAGCCTGTCTTCCGCGTGCCTGGACCTCCACCATCCTCATGGGCCACTTGCGTTCTCTCACCTCTCCCTCTTGGTGAGGTGGTCTGTGCATTTACAAGTCGTACGGGTATGTCATCTACTCCCTTCTCTCCAGCCCCCGCTGTTCTCCTTGTCTCCAACCTGCCCAGCTCGGCAAATAGCCAAGGCCCGGTTTGTTCCTCTATTCCACCGCCTGTCCTTATGCACCTGTCCCTGGTCCTGCCTTTCCAGACACGAGCCTGCTGGCACAGAGCCGCCCCTCCCTATAGTCACTCTTGGATAACAACACATTATACAAGTGGGCTGTAAAATGCTATATAGATCTTAGCATTTCTAAGAGCGTTCCCTCTGAACACCAGATCGGGACCTCCCGTCCACACTGTGGGCCAGATTTCCAGTCCACACCTGTAGGCCATATCACCAGTCACAGCTGTGTAGCAAGGAGGGGCCGGCCCGTGAAAGCCTGACCACAAAAGTGGTCCATTGATGCCTTCCTGTTCCGACACTTTATAATGGCCCTGATTTACTTTTACTTTTTATTTTTTTGTGTTTATTTTGAGAGAGGAAGAGAGAGAACGTAAGGGGGCAGAGAGAGAGAGAGAGAGAGAGAGAACCCCAAGCAGGCTCCACACCATCAGCACACAGGCCAGTGTGGGGCTTGAACCCAAGAACCTCGAGACAATGACCTGAGCCAAGATCAAGAGTCAAGAGTCAGACGCTTAACCAACTGGGCCACCCAGGTGCCCCCTGACTTACTTTTAATGCCTGTTTCGGGAAATGCCTTGTGGAGGCAAGGGAGAGAAATGCAAACTAAGAAGTCGCATCCAAACTAAGCAGATTTCTCCCTGTCACGAGATCGTTCTACAAATGACCACCAGAGGGCCCCCTTGCTTTATTCAGTGCAAAAGAAACTGCTGGAAAATGAAGCCTCTGGAGATACAGCACAAGCCATGATGCCTGCTGCAGCCGGAAAACATGAGATTTGCAATGTTCTCCGAGGAGCTCACAACTTCCAGGAAGTTAGTCTGTGTCTCTGTGAGTCTTGTTAATCTTCCTCTTATCGTTTGCAGCCGTGGCTGGGTGGCCGATCAGCTGGGGGGAGGAAGAGGAGGAGCGTGCCCCTGGCTCCCATGAGGCACCCCATCACTGCCACATGCTGGTGGGGGTGAGGACGGGGGCGTGTTCTAAAAATGGTTTCCCCTGTTCCCCGAGAGTGTGCCATTTTGTCTGCCATGAACGGATGGATATGTTCTGATTGGATTGCACAAAAGATATAGTTTAAGGACAGTTTTTATTTCTCACTTAAAAAAAAAAAAAAAAGGCAGAAGAGGGAGAGAATACTACCAGAGTATTTATAGTAAATAAACAGTTCTCAGGTTGAGATAGAAAGAGACCAGGATTGACACATTCCAACTCTGCCATCAACTGTGACCATGCATAAGTAAACAAACCCCTCCTCACCATCTCCCACCTCTCGAGGCCTCTGTTTCTCCAACTTTAAAATGACAGAAAGCAGATGATTTCCAGTATCCTTTTCTGTTTGAATCCTGTGGCTCCCAATTAGCCTCTCCTCCCCACCCCCCCCCCAAAAAAAATTTTAGCATCTACTACTGCCAGATATTTTGCTAAGTAGGGAAGGTACAAGACGAGCAAAACCGGAATTTGGTTCCTGCCCTCACAGCGCCTGGAGTCTGGTGTGAGAAGACAGACACTGATCAAATAACCACCCAAATGAATGTGTAATTCCAAATCAAGAGGAGCGCCCTGAAGAGAAAGCACAAGTTCCATGAGAGCAAGCGATGGAGGGGCTGACTGGTGGGGAGCAGTTGGGAAGTCTCCCCTAAGGCATGGGAGCTGGGCACTGGAAGGATCAAGGAGGAGAAGTCAGGACACATTGCTGTAAAACAAAGACCAGCGTTGCCTGGAATGCATGCAGGACCCAGGCCAAGCTGGGTCCCGAGGACCACGGGACAGGTTTTTGTATTTATTCAAGGAGCGGTGGAAAGCGTGGAGTAATTGAAGGGGTTGAAGTAAAGGGTTGTATGATTAGATTGTAGTGGGGGAGGAGGCCTAATTCATGAGATGTAGTGTGAGGAATGGGCTGGAGGCTGAGAGCCAGAAATTGATAAGCCACTGGGACGCTTCGCAGTAGTGTAGACATCAGGTTGCGGACTTGGATCCAGGATCATCCCACTGGAGATGGAAAGACGTGGGTGGGTCCTAAAGCTATTTAGGAAGAAAATTGATGGGGGACACCCGGATGGCTCCATTGGTTAAGCATCTGACTTCAGTTCAGGTCACAACCTTGTGGTTTGTGAGTTTGAGTCCTGCATCAGGCTGTCTGCTGTCATCACAGAGCCCACTTCAGATCCTTTGTGCCCCCTCTCTCTACTCCTCCCCAGTTCATGCTCTCTCTCTCAAAAATAAACATTTTTTCAAAGGGAAGAAAATTGATGGGAGCAAGAGATTCGATGTGCGAGGTTGAGGAAAGGGGAGGTATCAGAGATTGCCCTTTAATTTCTGACTTGTCTAACCAGACGTGAAGTTCACTGAGGTGGGAACATCAGGAAAGAACCAGGCTTGGAGCTAGGTCAGGAGTTCAAGTTAATAAATGTGTTTGAAACGCCTCGGAAATATCCAAGTGGAAAGGACTAGAAGAAATTGGATGTATGGGCTTAAGGCTTAAAAGAAGCTTCTAAGATGAGGAATAGTAATCGAAGCCATGAGGCAGGGGAGGAGATTGCCTAGAGAGGGAATATATGCGAGAAGGCTGAGGATTGCACCCTACAAAGAAACTCCCAGATGTAAGGGACAGGAGGAGGCAGATGGGCCTCTAAAGCAGACCAGTGAGCAGGAGCCAGAAAAGCTGGGAAGAAATGAGAGGGTGTCATCTTGGACCCAGTGAGAGAGACCATTTCAAGAACAGTGTCACATAATGCTGAAAAATCAAGCAATCATGAGGATTGGGAAACACTTTTTGGATTTGAAGGCATGGGGGTCATCTGAGCCATTAGTAAATGCTGTCGGGTAGTCTCTGTCAGGTCATCTGTTGGGTAGTCAGGTTGAGGTGGGGAGTGAGTGGAAGGGGAGGAAACAGACACAGAGATCTGCCATTACCCACGTGGACAGTCCACTTGTCCCTGGGCTCAGTCTCTTGGCGTCTCTACCTGCATAATCACATAATCTACGCACCCCACTCCCGCCCACAACGTCTCCCCAAACCCAGTGTCCCTCTCCTTTCAGTCTCTCAGTTTATTCTTTCTCTGTTTCTTTTCCAGCATGGATTTTAAGGCCCATTCTTTTTGAAACACCCCTGCTTTACCCCAAAGCTCTTTGCCCTTCTGTCTTTTCTAAATACATGTGGAGGTGCCATGTTTCTCCAGATCAAGTCTGCTGCCTGCTTTTTCCTGCCCGCCCCCAGGGGCTGAGAAATAGAATAGACGTTAGTGTCCTTGTCATGACAGAACGTTCTTCAGTGGTCACGCTCTCCATCCTGCCCCGTAGACCTAATTTTTCTCAGGTGAACTTCTATTCTCACATTCAGCGAGGACCATTTCAAATCTTTTCCACTCTCCCCACCCAGCCTCACACATCACTCTGTGAGACATAAGCCCACCAACCCAATCGAAGGAGAGACACAGAGACTCAGAGCACAGTGAAGCGAGCCTTTAATCAACGTTCTTGCAAGAGTGGGTGTGTGATGGACAGGCACACTCAGGGCAGTCACAGCAGACTATTTCCTAGCGTGCAACTCCCTCCCCTGATTCCTCATTGGCTGAGTACGACAGAGGTTACAGCCTTACCCAGATGCCGCCTATGCCCATGTAAGGCAACGAGCAGTCTGATTGGAACAAATGTACGTTCCCTGAGGTGACAGAGAGACTTTCAGTCCCTCTTCCCTTTGTTGTTTGATGTAGGCTCACCACAAAGCCCGCTAGTATAACAGAGGGGAAGAAGCAGGAAGTGAAGTGTCTACGGGTTTGGGACTCCATTGTAGGGGGGCAGCTTTTGTTTTGTATTTCTGAAAATGAATCCTCTCTCCTCTCACAACTGTCTGCAAGGTGACCTCCCATCACAATTCATTGAGAAAAGAAAACAAGCAGAGATGGGAATACCCTCATCTTCCTGCCAGCAAATGCTCCCTTCCTGCCTCAATGCTCTCCTGTCCTCTATCTCCTATTAAAATAGAGGAAGCATCCTTCCCTGCCTCCTAAGACCAGGCTTCTACCTGGGTCTGCGAACCTCCCCCCTCCCTGCTCTTTTCTCTTCTCCTGCTCACCTGGACCCTCTGTTGTGACTTCAACACATTCCAAGTCTCTCCCATCTAGAACAAACAGACTTCGACACCCTTGATTCCCCACCATACACCACCTTCTGCTGCCATCTACTCTCCTCCATGGCCAAAAGGCTGAAAAAGTTGAAATAACACCAGTTGGAGGATTATAGAAGCGACTATTTGCCAGAGAGCGTATCCTTTGTGTTCGAGAGCCATCGAACTTCCCCCGTCTCGCTCAGTTTGTCCTGCGGACGGTCTTTCTTCAGCTGCAACTATTCAACTATTATCTCAGTAAATGACTCAATCTTTTTTTGTTTTCTCTCTCTCTCTCTCTCTTTTAATCAGAGGGACTGGGCCTGCACATTGGAATCCCCCAGGGAGCTTTAAAGTCCCACTGCCCTCCCGCCCAGCCACCCTCTCTTTTCTCTGTTGTCATTGAGATGTAGCCTCAATGACAGCAAGATTTTTTTAACCTCCCCAGATGATTCTAATGTAGAGCCAAGACCGAAAGCAGTGTGAGGAAACAATGTGTTGCCACCTCTTTGTATATGCACTTAAGGTACTTAATGAACAGTATTTCGAATACATTGCTACACACAGGTTGATCTCAAATTCTCTTGTATTCCTCTCGTTAAAAAAAAAAAAATCTAAGGAAAATGGACGCCATATTTGCCGGTGGGAATACAAAATGGTACAGCCACATTGGAAAAGTTTTGGCAGTTTCTTAAAACGTTAAATACAAGTTTATCATATGACCCAAAATGCCACTCATAGGTAGATATCAAAAGAAATGAACAAATGTGTCCACACTGAGACCTGTACATGAACATTCACAGAAGCATTAATCAGCATAGCCAAAAAGTAACCCAAATGTCCGTGAACTGATGAATAAACAAAATGTGGTCTGTCCATATAGTTGAATGGTACATCCATACAATTAAATGAAATACTATTTGGTATTTTTTTAAGCACTAATAATACATGCTACAACACGGAGGACCCTTCATCATGTTATGCTAAATTAAAGAACTTGATCACAAAAGGCTTCGTGCTGCATGATTCCATTTACTTGAAATGTCCAGAAAGGCAAACCGATAAAGACAGAAAGCAGACCAATGGTTGTCTGGTACTGGGAATGGGAGCAAGGATTAACTATGGATTAGCAGGAAGGATCTTACAGGAATAACGGAAATGTTCTAAAACTGGATGGTGTTGATGGTTGCACGACTTGAGAAATCTATTCAAACTCATGAAATCATATACTTAAAACCAGTGCATTTGTGGTGTGTAAGGTATACCTCAATAAAGCTGTTCAGGTTAACCATCTCTAGGCTTGTATGTATCTGAGAAGTGATCATGACTGTGTATAAATAAGGCTTATGGTGAGTACAGCACCACATTACAGGCCGCTTCACCCCTCTGGCCTCCTGTGTCCTCAAGACCAATGGTTCTCCAAGTGTGTTCCCTGGAACAGCAGCATCAGCCATCAGCCTGTCTGGTTTGAAATGTGAATTCTTGGCCCACCCCAGATCTACGGAATCAGAAACTCCTGGGAGTAGAGACTGACACCTGTGCTTCGTTTAGCACGTGCTCTTAGCTTAAATCATTTAGCCAGATTCTGATGAACTAACGTGTGAGAAACACGGCACTCAGTTTGCACGCTGGCCTCTCTCCTCTCCCACCTGTAGGCATGGAAGTGATTATCTGTTGAGATCAAGAGAAAAAACTAGGCTCTTTTAATAATAGCAAAGATGCCTGGGTGGCTCAGTTGGTTAAGCTTCCAACTTCGGTTCGGGTCATGATCTCATGGCTCACAAGTTCGAGCCCCGCGTCGGGCTCTGTGCTGACAGCTCAGAGCCAGGAGCCTGCCTCACATTCTGCGTCTCCCTCTCTCTCTGCCCCTCCCCCACTCATTCCCTCTCTCTCTGTCTCTCAAAAATAAATAAAACATTAAAAAATTTTTATAAATAATAATAGCAAAAATGCTTGATATAACCCAAATGTCTGCCAACAGGTAAATGAATAAACACATTTTGGTGTGTATACTAATATTCATACCAATGAAATATTAATCCACAATAAAAAGGAATAAACCACTGATGCAGGTAATTCACTCCACTGAGTGGAAGAAGCCAAATGAAAAACGTTTCGTTTATGGGACACACTGGAGCAGGCAAAACTAATCTATAATGACAGGAAACCCACTGGCAATTGCCTGGGGCTGGGGTCGGGTGGGGATTTACAACAAAGGGGCTGAGGGAACTTTCAGGGCTGATGGAACCCGTCTATATTTTCATTGGGGTGGTGTTTACAGGGGTGCATTCATTGGTCAGGACTCAAAAGTATATACTGACAATGGGCTATGTTTTATTGTGTATAAGTTCTATCTCAATTAAGTTGGTTTTGAAAGGGGGGAAAATGTAAAAGGAACTGGGCCTAAGTGAGTCCTTTCTTGATTCTCTCTTTCTCTCTGGACACCTTGCCCGAAGGGGAGTGGAGCGTGCAGGGGAACATCTGGCTCTGCACCTGTCTCCACGTGGCAAATGCAGGGAACCCGGCCCCCAGACAGCTTTCTGGAGAAGAGCTGCTGGATGCCATCTCTCTCCCGCCCCACCAGTCGTGGGGTTAATGGCCGCCTGTCAGGCATCCGAGTATGTAGTCAGTTCCAGAACACATCCAGATGTCCATGGGGGGCAGCCCCCAAGACCTGGGAGACAGTCCCTTCTAACTTCTGTCTCTGGTGGGCAAGGCCACTTTGGGGGCTTTTCGGAAACCTTGGCTTGTTGGAGTCCCCAGCTTGGCACTTGCTGCCATCCCTCTTCTGTCTCTCTTATTTTTCTCTCCGGGACTTTTCATCTTCCTTAATCCCTCCTCATATCTCTCTTTGCTCTCCAGGGCTTAAACAGCATCCTGTTTTCTAACTTCCCCATGCAAATGGGACCTAATTGACATCTCAGGATTAACCCGAGAATTTAAATCCTGAGCTGTTTTATACCCTTTAACTTCCCCTCCCCCAGTGCACCCCATCTGGTCAATGCTACCACCCCAGCTCCAGGAAAATAGATTGTTTTTCCTCCCCCACTCCAACAAAACTAAGCCAAGTCTCTGGGGTTATTTCCAAAATATATGTTGAATACATCCACATCTATTTATCCACAGTCTCCCAGCCATGTTGCCTGCCCCTTGTTAGAAAATGAAGACAAGTTAGGGGGTACAAACTTTATTTACCACTTCGTGCAGCAGTCTCCTTTTGGAGGACTGCAAAGTGGGGTAGGAGGCAAGAAGCTTTTATGGGACAACAAGTAAAGAACAAGGAATAGACAAAGAAAAAACATCTCATCAGCGGGGGCCACCTAGTCAACCTTACTGGGGGTGAGAAGGCCCAGAGTTGACTTTGCTTTGGCGACTGGCTCATTGGATATACTGTTTCTGGTCAAGCGCAACATTTCCTGGGACACAGAGGTTATCTACCTAAGTTCTGGCTTGTTGACGTGGCCCCTGGGGCAGGAGAGTCACCATCTTGGGCCTAGAAGTTTATTTCAACACTCTTTTGCCCTCCTGCAAGCCAAACTCCACACAACCAGGCAGGATTGGCAAACTTTCTTTCAAGATGGCAAATAACTGAAGCTTTGCAGGCTACATGGTCTCTATTGCAACCACTCACTTCTGCTGCTGTAAAAGGAAAGCATCCACCAATTTAAGATCTAAGATGTGTAAGATTCTTAAACAAATGGTTGTGACTGTGTTCCAATAAAACTTTATTTCCAATAACTGGTGCGTTTTGTGCTGATCTCAGCCTACCCAAGGTGATGCTATCAGCTTGAAGTGCCAGGGGCAAGAGATGATCCATTTCGGGGAACTGAAATTAATCACCTGAAAGTAATTTAAGGAGTGTCTCTTTAAGAAGAAAGTAATTGCCTGAAAGTTTTTTAAGGAATGTGTCATCATGATGCTCAGTGGGGCCAGCTGCCAGGGCGTGGGAACCTGGGTGGAAGTTCCAAACAATATTATGTTGGAGAGCCTACTGTTGATTCTCCCGAGAGGCACCCCGGTCAGAGCCAATAATGTCTGGTGATCCAAGGGAACAAGAATAAACTTAGTAAGGAAAGAGATGATCTGTTTTGAAGAGGAGTTCCAGGTGGGGGGTGCCAAAAGGAGTCCTGTGTAAGTATCCCTGATTGTGATGCTGTGTCTGGAAGCCCAGCGGAAAGGGGTGGTAGTTAATGAAATCAATCTGCCGGTAGGAGAGTGTGTGTGTGTGTCCTGGGGAAAATCTCCCTCTGGATCGCCTCCGCTGTTTGGTTTGGGAGCAGAGAATGCACTTGTTTGTCATAACCTTGGCTGCCAGACTGGGGAGTCAGTCCCCTCACTTGAGCCCAAGATGTTGAGGTACGAATTCCCTGATGACTCAGGGTTGCGTGGGCCCATTCTCCACGTTGATGGGAAGGGTCGGTACCCTGAGGAGCCTGGAACAGGCAGAGGGTAGAGGGAGGGAGTCTGCAATGTTGAAAATGGTACCTAACGTAAAGCAGTTAGTGTGTGTGGAAGCTGGAGTAGCAGTGGTAGGGACTCTGCTAATTACGTCCCTGTCTGGTCACCCCAGATCTGCGGTCTTGTATGAGGAACCTGTCCCCTAGCCATTGGCGCAACCAACCCATAAGGAATCTGTGAAAATGTGAAGCAATGAAAGCCCCTCTATTATAGCCTCCCTAAGGGCCAATAAGTTCTGCCAGATGGGCTGAGCTGGGAGTGCCCTTCTCCCCTGGAGAGATGCCTGAGGCCGGGCATAATGCCCTAGCTCTCCACCCAGCTGCATAGAGTACAATGGTGGTGGTGTTGTTGGTAAGAACACCAATTCTTGCCCACCTCAGACCATTGGTCCCAAGGGCCTCCCCAAGTAGACAAAGGAGGAGGAAGCTGGGGTCACTGCTATCACTTCCTCAACCTCTCATGCAAGGGGCTGAGCATGGGGGAAGCCACATTTTCCTATAATTTGGAAAGGCCTTTGACATTAGGTTTAGCCCTCTCTGAAGGTACCATTTCTATTTTACCAAAGAGGCATCTCTGACCCTGTTTATTATAGGAATTATAACAGTCAGTAGGGGCCAGTTAGGGCCTTGGTTTCTATGAGAACCCAATAGGGTACCAAAAGCTGGTGCCCAAGGGGAATGTTTTGGGCTGGGGTTAGGTGCTTAGTCCAAAACACCATAGGAAGCCAGGTGGACTCCTGTTTGGTCCAGAGACCCCAGGAGGCATGGTCAGGTGAGGCCAAGAACTCAAGTCAGAATGAAGGGAGAACAGGGGAATTAAGCAGAGGGAGGTGGGGGGGAGGGGCTTCCAAAGTGCCCCAGTGGAAGATGGCTGACTTGGATGGGCTTGCACATGTAGGGCAAACAATAAGCGAAACGTGAAGGATGTGTTGCCTCCAGAACATGAGAAGATCAAGTATGGGTTGTACCTGAGTGCAGTGGATGGTATAATGGTGAATAATTGATGTTTGACCATTGGGGGAATTTCTCAGCCCTTGGAGGACCAGAAACTTGGCTGGTGAGGTGGGGCCTTGGATCTTGTGAGGGGCGGCCATCCAGCTGCATTGGTGGAGATGGTCTGTGAAGGTGTGCAAATCTGGTCGGACCACTTCTTCCAACGGACCCCACCCCAAGCATAATGTCATCAGTGTAATGCCAAAAGCCATACTTTCCAATTGTAAGGTATTTAAATCCTGGTGGCAGAGGTTATAGACAATGCAGGGTTGTCTAAATATCCCATTGGGAGCTGCACGTTTGCTGAGCCCCTTCCAAAGTGAAAGCAGCTGAGCCTGGATTCCTCCACAGCAAGAGCAGAGCAGAACATATTAGCTAGGTCAATGACCTCAAAAAGTACTCTCCTTGGGTCCATTGTATGTCCTCCATCAATTCCATAATATTAGGAATTGGAGCCGCAATCAGGGGAACCTGAGCCTTTAAGTTTCAATAGTCAATAGTGAGGCATCGTCACCAGTGGCTGGCTTAAGTATCTGCCAAATGGGGTATTCGATGATTCCTGTCTCCAGCATATCATTAACGACAGACATTCGGTGCCTGTTTAAGTGAGTACCGGGCAGGGTTTTCCATCCTGACCTGAGGAGGAAGAGTCAACAGTGTCTGGTTGGTGAGTCCCACCAGGAAGGCCAAGAACTTGGGCTCATTCCATGTGTAATGATGTCACATCAGTGCATCCATGCCTACACTAGGGTAAGAAAGAGCCAGGGGCCACCACCAGAAGAAGTGGTTTGAGATGAGTGGACCTAATAGTTACATCTAAATGGGTTATACACCTTTGATTGTCTTACTGGCGATGCCCTGTAGGTAGAAGGGCTTCCCTTTGGGGAATTTTGAGGGATTGCCCTGAATGACAGTGACTTGGGCCCTGGTGTCTGAAAGGGCCAAAAAGAATGGTGCATTTTTATTGCCCCAGTGGACCACCAGAGTGGTATAGGGGTGATTGTCACAGGATGTGAGACAAGCCCAGGAGCTGCCAGTTTCCTTGGGTAGGGCTTAGGTGACTTCCCCACTGGGGAAGGGGACAGAGGGAGTAGTGCAGACAGGCTGGGGGTGGCTCCAGGGGGCTGTGTAGCAAGAGGACAGAAGGGACAGTGGCTGGGAGAACGCTGGTTTTAGGACCTAGAGTTTAGAGACTAGCTATGCAGAGACGAAGTGGCCAGGATCCCTAAGCTTTCATAATTCCCCATTGTGGTTGGTCTGTGCATTCCCATAAGGGCAAAAACTAGGTTGGGAGAGAGTAGGGAACTCTTTCCATTGACAAAGACCCCCCTGGGGCAGTGGGCATGGAGTGGGAGTCTGAAGTGTCTGGGTGTGCGGGTGGGGACCTCTTCCATGTCTAGCAACCATGTCTACACCTTCCAGTGCCTTTTGGATGGTTTCCACCATCCCAATAAAATGTAGTGGCATTGCCCTATAACTGGGGAGTATAGAAAGAATTCTCTGGACTTGGGGTCAGATGGAACCTCTCCAGGGTTGGAAATGAAGACGAGGTCATTTGGGTCACTGGTCATGGAAACCACAGACCCATCAGAGCACGCCAATTTTTCATTGGAGATAGATCTCATCTAATGTATTCCACTGAATATGAGCCTTAGCAGGGTCACAGAGATTGTAGGATGTGCACAGTCCCAGGCAATAAATACCCAGATAAGGAAAAGGAGGGCCCGGGTATGAGGGTATGAATATCGGAGGCTCTAGCAGACTTTGCCTTCCCTTCCCTCTCCTCCTTCTCCTCACTGGGACCCTCAATATCCTTTCGTGTCAGGGACCACCTCCTGAGGTAGGTTTCTTGGTTCTGGCCCACTCAGGGGAAAGTCGAGGGGTCTAGGATCTTTGATATCTTGGAGGAGAAAGAGCATATCACCTGGGTGGATCTTTGAGAAGTTTCTGGATTTTAGGGTCTTTAGAGATCCTGGCCAGTTAACCAGTAACACTTCTGGGTCTGGTCTAAAAACCCAAGGTAGACAACCGGCTCCCTACTCTCCTTCCTACTGCACAAAATCTTTAAGAAAGGTGTGAATTTCAGTTAAGGTATAGTTTTCAATCTCTGTTTCTATTTCTTGATTTTCTCGTGTTTAATTTTATGTGTTACTGGAAAAATATATGGATGATGTCACTGTGAACCCTCCTCATAGGCAGCTTCTTCCCTTGCCAGGTTGTCCCAAGAGACCTCTCTGAGCCTGGGGTCTGCCTCGACTAGCATGATATGCACAGGGTCTTTGGGAGAAGCCCCTGGGCTTCTGGAGCTTAATGCCAGAGCCATGGCATCTTGGTACACATGCAATGTGTAATTGCCCAGGGAGCCTTATGGGGTTTGCCATTTAGCAAGGAGCTGGTGTGTCCCTCATAGTTCTCAGAAGACACTGGAACCAGATGCTTAGGACACTTTCATTTGCCCATTCATGTTTTAGCAATATCATGCCAAGGATTGACTGCAAGATCCCATCAGGTCAGGGTCAAGAGGCAACAGCAGGAAGTTCAGCGGTGACAGCAGGAAGTTGAGGGATTTTTGGCCTCTGTATTTTCCCTCTGGTGGTGTCACTGGCTTCCTATTGCAAGGCTATTTCGCTCTTCTGGGGTAGGACATAGTCCAGGCATGACCCACGGATCTACTAGTCTCCGACAGAGGTCTCCCAGCCGCCTCACCTGTGGGAAAATCCTCCCCTGGGCCTTTAGCCCAGAGCCTGTCTTTGTGTGGTGACAATAGCCTTGTGATCCAGGCCACCCTTCTTAGCCCTCCTCAAGGAACTGAGGACCCCCACATACAAAATGGTCACTAATCATCATGCTAGATCATGTGACCTTGATCCTGTGGCTCCAAACTATTAGGACAGCAGCAGTATTTCTGCAACGGATACAGCAGGCGACACACAACAGAGTCAATGTTCCGAAGCACATAGCAGCATGACAGACATCCAGAAAGCAGAGTTTCCTTCCCAGAGTTCCCCACCTGGGTTAGCCAGTTAGCTTGGCAGTTGCAGCTAATGGGCACTTCCCTTAATTCCTTGCAAGGGTAGTTACGCATTCCTGCTGACCACGCCTATTGTCTTGGGTCAGTCTCCGCCAATCCATAGTGATGCTCTGGCTAGAAACGCCTGGGACGCTCGCCTGGATGTATGATGAGCCCCTACAGGCATTTCCACCAGAGCCAATCTTGTGGCTGGACTGGCCCTTTCGGTTTTTATTAGGACCGCAAGATGCGTCTCCACAACAGCCATCATGGAACTTTGGAAAGACCAGGCTTATCGCTCACAAGTCCTGGAGAGTACACAGCTTATCCAGGGCCACACAGGGAGATCAAGGGGGGAGAGAGAGAGCATAGACCCGGGGTTTTGCTTTTCCTGGGGCCGAGGTTGGCGTACCTAGGGTTTCAAGGGGTCACTACTGGTAAATTGAAAACCTAAAAGTAGGAATGAAATCTCAAGAAAGGAAAAGCAAGTGGCCAGATGGTCCGGTATCTAAACCAGCCAGAGCTCTCTAAGAAAGCAACTTCACGGGCACGAGGGCCTGGCTCTCGTTTACTTGGGATGGATGTCTTTGGAGTGGAGATCCCAGCGATGGATTGAAAACTTCATGTCTGGCATTTGCGTTACAATCAAAAAAAGCCAGTCGTCAGGTGCTTACACCGCAGGGTGACTGGCCCCGATTTGCTAACTTCTGTACGCCTTTAAAAGATGATCCAAATTTCCTGCCATAGCCCCTCCCTCCTTCCCTTCCCCTGTGCTCCAGCCACACTGGCCCCCTGTCTTTTCCTCCGCCTACCTTTTCTCTGGGCCTTCCTGCCCCAGAGCCTTTGTATTTGCTGTTCCCTTTGCCTGGAAGCTCTTCCTCCAGATCTCTGAGCGGTTCGCTCTCATTCTGTGGGCTGCAGCAGAAAAGAGTGCCTTCTCTCTGTTCTACACTGGTAAATGCTAATGCCACATCTCTGATGCACGAACCACCACTTGTTTTGTTTTTTTAACAGCATGACCGCACTCCAAAATCATGCGTGTATTGATTAAGTTACTTGCTGAGTGTCTGCAGTCCCCAGATAGAGTCCTAGGAGGGCAGAGACTCCTGTATCCTCTCATTCATTCACAAATACTTACTCAGTGCCTAGGATGTAGCAGATGATGCTCTAGGCTCAAAGTGGATAATAAACGTTGAGTGAATTGAGGAAAGAATGTGTGACTGCTACCCATTTCCAGAGTCTTCCTGGAGGCCTCACTGGGGTAGGCATGCGGCCATCTACCCACACACTTCAGCATTTCCAAAGCAATGCCTTTATGTCGCCATCACCCTGATGATGGACATCCGAGCTCTCTGTTGACTTTGGAACATGTGCCTGCATTGGACCGCCAGAGCCCCTTGTGAAGATACATGACCACCACGCAGGCTGGGACTTTCACATTCCCACTCGGGCTCGGGAAGCCCCAGGAGGCCATGAGCGCCTGCTCGACTCTGGCCATGCGAGGACTGGAAAGTCTCTGGCCGTGGGAAGACTGGTCCTCTGCTAACCTGGGAACTTCTCTCTTCCAGATGATTACGATTTTCCTTCCTCCTCCTCCCAGACAGCAGAGCTCGTGGCTTCGGGTACTGCTTTGCACTCTGTGGTTTCACTGATGAAAGCGACAAACCTCCTTCCCCGGATCACCAGGGCAAACCTAGATGTCCCTCCCGTGGCGGCATCACTCACTTCTCACCACACCTGATTGTGGCTTTCCCTTCAGCCCCATTCTTCTCTGTCTTCTCTGGCTAAAAGAAAAAAAAAAAAAAAGGTAATAATCCCCTAAATAGTAAAGATGTAGTTTTATAGACTATCGCTGGATACTTTGTACAAGGAAAGAGGCATGGGGCCACTTTTCACAGGAACGTGGTGATCCCATGTATTTTCAGAATAAGGCACTGCAGCCTTATTGAGGATAAGTGAGGATACAGAGATATCAAAATAATCGATGCTGGGGGCACCCGGATGGCTCAGTAGGTTAAGCTTCCATCTTTGGCTCAGGTTGTGATCTCATGGTCCATGGGTTTGAGCTGTCCCCTCTCTCTCTCCCCCTTCCCTACTCGTGCCACCCCTCACAAATTAAAAAATAAAAAATAAAAATAATGCAAATCAAAGTAGCAGCAGCTAGCATCTTGATGCTTTCAGTGGACACCTGCCTAGGGAGGAGGGACGGGGGTTGGGGGTGATATGGGCTGAGAGTATGGGGTCTTCAGCTGGGACGGGATGTAGGGTTTGAGGTCTCTCTCACGGCTTCCTCATCTGCATGTCTCTGTAAACACACAAGGGCTGAATCCTGTCACTGAGGTTACCTTAGTGGTCCCATTTTATTTGCGATGAGCCACGGGATGGGGATGCTCATGGGGCAGGTGCATCCAGGCACCAGTGAGAAGACCCCACTCATCCCCAGAGCTGCGGGGAAATGCCAAAGCAGGAGGGGGGCTGCCGCAGCCTCCGCTTTCCTTTCTGGCCACGTCCAGAAATGGAGAAGTGGGGCAGGAAGCGGTGTTATGGGTCTGAACACAATTGAAAATGCCCAGTGCAAAATCAGAAATAAAAGAAAATGCTTGACCTGTTATGGACTGAATTATGTCTCCCCCAAATTCTGATGCTGAAGCCTGACCCCCAGTGCGATTGTTTTTGGAGGCAGACGTTTATAGAGGTAATTAAGATTAAACGTGGCCATGAGGGTGGTGCCCTGATCCACTAGGATTAGTGCCCTTACTAGAAGAAACAGACAGCAGAGAGCTTCCTTCCCACCTCCACCCCATGTGAGGACACAGAGAGAAGGGGGGAAGCCAGGAAGAAGGATCCCACCAGGAACCAATCTGACTGGCCCCTTGATCTGGGACTTCCAGAGCTGTGAGGAAATAAATTTCTGTTGTTTAAGTCACCCAGTCTGTGCCATTTTCCCATGGCAGACTGAGCTAAGAGATAACCCTTTGCAAATTACTTCATATTCTTTCACACTTTGCCACCCAAACGCAAACGATCTTTGTGGTGGTTTCCTACTCTATACGCGTTTTCAGCATTTAATCCTCTTGAGTTAGTAAGAATGTGTTGGGTTAAAATGAGGACAGAGCTGGGGCGCCTGGGTGGCGCAGTCGGTTAAGCGTCCGACTTCAGCTCAGGTCACGATCTCGCGGTCCCGGAGTTCGAGCCCCGCGTCGGGCTCTGGGCTGATGGCTCGGAGCCTGGAGCCTGTTTCTGATGCTGTGTCTCCCTCTCTTTCTCTGCCCCTCCCCCATTCATGCTCTGTCTCTCTCTGTCCCCCCAAAAATAAATAAACGTTGAAAAAAAAATTTAAAAAAAAATAAAAGGAGGACAGAGAAGAAAAGAACTAACCCACCTTCAGTGCCTGTTAAATGCCAGGTACTCTACGCAGCAAGACATATACATCACTCCCATTTAATGTTCACCTCGGTCCTGTGAGGCAGCACTGCTTTTCTTTCCAGAGATCTCTCAGCTGGAGGAGAGATCTAGCATGTGAACTCAAGTATGGCTGACTCCAAAATACGAGCCCCTCCCCCCCTCCTTAAATTTTTTTCTCCTTGCACCTAAACTACATAAAATAAAATTCCAACGTTTAAAGCAGGAGGAGAATAGGGCTAGGGATGGAGGTGTGTCCAGTTGTAAAAGACCAGTGTTTAAAAATGAAGAGAATTCCTGTTTTTAAAGGTCAATCCAAAGGCTCTAAGAGAGAGAGAGAGAGAGAGAGTCCCAGTTGCCTGGGTACCTGGGTGTGGGGCTGTCCACCCAGGTGCGGACCCACATCTCCCTCCTTTCAGGTCTGAGCATAGAGGGCACACTTCAGGACGGCCATTTCTGAAGAAGAATCCAGCTCTCCTGGTTGTGAGGCTGCCCGATGCTCTGGAAGACAGAACCACAGCTTCCTTGACTTGCCCCACACTTGTAAGTGCTCCATAGAGTCCCTTAAACAGTGTTGGAACTCAGAGGTTGTCAGTGGCATGTCATGATTATTATTTGCCATGGAGATGGGAAGGACACAATAGGAAATGAATATGAACTTCCTGCCTAACTGCTTACCAGCTCCACTCTGGAGACCAAGTTCACAGGCAGACATCGGCTTTGGGATCTTAGCCCTCTACTTTGCTCAGCCAAGCTTAATCTTACCTCTATCTTAAGTGAGCAAGAGGAGGAAGAAAGGGCACATTGGGAGGTCTGGATTTGCTGCTCTGCATCTAGTTACTCTGCATAAGAATGGATCCTGCCCTCAAGCAATTTTTGTGTCGGTGGGAGCATGGCCAGTGTCCAGTGAGACAATGTCCAGTGGATAGACAGACAGAGACAGAAACAGACTTCACTGTGGGCTGAAGCAGAGGAGTTCCAGAAGAGGACCTTGGAAGATGAATGGAATTTGGAAGGGATAAGGATGGGAAGAGGCAAGGGTAGTCAGAACGCTGGCCCCCAAAGATGTCCACGTCCTAATCCCTGGAACTATGTTATGTTATGTGGTCAGGAGGACTTGGCAAATGCGATTAAGTTGAGGATCTTGAGATGGGGAGATAATCTTGGATTTTTGAGTGGGCCAAATATAATCACAGCATCCTTTTAGGAGGGAGGCAGGAAGGTCAGGTGAGGAGTAGATGTGCCAACAGAAGCAAGAGATTTGAGTGAAATGAGCAAGGGGGCACAGAATGTGGGTAACCTCTCAATGCTGAAAATGACAAGGACATGGAGTCTCCAGAGTCTCCAGAAGGCGCCTGGCCAGCTAATACTTGGATGTTAGCCTGATGACCCTGACCCTGAACTTGCGAACTCCTAACTGTAAGATGATCCATTTGTGTTCTTTTAAGCCACCAAATTTATGGTAATTTGCTATGGCAGCGATAGGAAACAAATATAGGGGGCCATCCAACTTGGAAAAATAGTCGGATTGACAAACCCGAAAGGCAGTGGCTTGTGAGTGATGATAAAACCCCGCTCCCAATACTGGGGTTACAGAGAAGGATGAAGTAAGATAGATGCTAAGATGTGTGAGTTTGCCAAGGCACTGAGTACCACCAACCGAGCAGCTTACACAACAGAAATGTATCGTCTCATGGCTCTAGGAACTAGAATTCCAAGGTCAAGGTATTGGCAGGCCCATGCTTTTTCCGAATGTGTTCCGGGCCTCTCTCCCAGCTTCTCATGGGCATTTAGGGGGAACTCAGAGATTCAAACCACAGCAAGAGGTTAACGAACGTTTTCTGGAAAGGGCCAGAGAGCAACTGCCTTGGGTTTTGCGGGTGATATGTTTTCTTTCCCGACTTCTGACCTCCATCACTGCATCTGCAGACAGTGTGTGAGCCAATCAGCATGGCTGTTTCCATCAAGCTTCATCTGTGAACACTAAAATGTGTATTTCATACCATTGTCTTGTTCCACAAGCGATTCTTCTTTTATGATTCTTCTTTTGATGTATCATCCCTCTTTTGATGTTTTCACGTTTTTATTTATTTTCAAATGTTTATTTATTTTGAGAGAGAGAGAGAGTGAGCATGAGTGGGGGAGGGGCAGAGAGAGACAGAGAGAGAGAGAGAGAGAGAGAGAGAGAGAGAGAGAGAGAGAGAAACCCAAGCAGGCTGGGTTCTGTCTGCCCAGAGCCCGATGTAGAGCTTGAACTCACAAACTGTGAGCTCATGACCTGAGCTGAAATCAAGATTCAGACGCTCAGCCTCGCAACCTGAGCCACCCAGGTGCTCCCTATGCTTTTTAATCCTAAAAATGTGAAAGCCAGTCTTAACTCACAGGCCATTACAAATGCGGCAGATGGGACAGGGCCCGTGGTGTGGGGATCGCCAGCACCTGACCCAGATGAGGAAGTGAGCACAGCACTTACGTGAAGAGGAGACAGCTCCTGACAAGGCGCAGAGGCACATCCAGGACCCCGCAAGCTGTGGTTAAGATTACTTTTTTAAAATGGTAAAAGTGATGACTCTCCTACAAATGTAAAACAAGCATGTGCCAGAGATTAACTCGTTAATTAGGGAACTAGTCAAATGTTACAATCAGGAAAATTTGTTTAAAAAAATATATATATATATGGCATCAGAAATGCTGAACCAGTTGGCCAATATCTACAAGCAAGAAGCAGTTGTATCCTCAGAAGGCACAGTTTGCCTCTCTATGGACAAAATAATCATTTTCATCACTATCAGTGTTCGAAGACTTAATGTTGCAAAATAGCTCAACGACCATGAAAGACAAAGGTAATCCAGACGGATATATTATTACCGGGGACACCAGCAATTTTTTTCCTCATTTCAAAGACTCTCACCATTTTTCTTGGCACAGTTCAGTGCAATTGGAGGGAAGGGCTCTGGAGGATTGGTTCTTTTCTTTTTTTTTTTCCCCCTTCCCAGAACATTCGAGAACCGACTGACTTTATTTTGTTGTTGTTGTTGTCATTGTTGTTATTTTGGTTCTTTTTTTTTTCCAATATATGAAATTTATTGTCAAATTGGTTTCCATACAACACCCAGTGCTCATCCCAAAAGGTGCCCTCCTCAATGCCCATCACCCACCTCCCCTCCCTGCCACTCCCCATCAGCCCTCAGCTTGTTCTCAGTTTTTAACAGTCTCTTATGCTTTGGCTCTCTCCCACTCTAACCTCTTTTTCTTTTTTTCTTCCCCTCCCCCATGGGTTTCTGTTAAGTTTCTCCGGATCCACATAAGAGTGAAACCATATGGTATCTGTCTTTCTCTGTATGGCTTATTTCACTTAGCATCACACTCTCCAGTTCCATCCACGTTGCTACAAAAGGCCATATTTCATTTTTTCTCATTGCCACGTAGTACTCCATTGTGTATATAAACCACAATTTCTTTATCCATTCATCAGTGGATGGACATTTAGGCTCTTTCCATAATTTGGCTATTGTTGAGAGTGCTGCTATGAACATTGGGGTACAAGTGGCCCTATGCATCAGTGCTCCTGTATCCCTTGGATAAATTCCTAGCAGTGCTATTGCTGGGTCATAGGGTAGGTCTATTTTTAATTTTCTGAGGAACCTCCACACTGCTTTCCAGAGTGGCTGCACCAATTTGCATTCCCACCAACAGTGAAAGAGGGAGAACCGGCTGACTTTAATTTAGAATGTTTGGCTATCGACGTTCAGGTTTAAGGCACGTGAAAGTCAGGATATTTACCCAGGATAGGCGTCAACAACCTGGTCTTCACTACTTTCCTTCCTCTGCTTCTTGGTTATATCCGTTCACTTCAGAAGAATTAAGGGCAGTGTTGCTGTTGGTGTCACCATGGGCAAGTTGCTTTGTTGTGCCTCAGTTTCCCCATTTGCAAAATGAGAATAACTGAGCGCTGACCTCACAGGGTTGATGTGGGATTTAAGTGATTGAGTGTGCCTCATTCTCCCACAAAACGCTCCCATTTCTCTGGACTCACTGAAACCTTGAAGCGTTCCCGTGTGAAACTGTGCCACCACGTCACCACACGGAAGGATGAACTAAAAGAAACGCCATCCACCGTGGGTGTTAGGGCAGGAAAGATGAAGGATGGCTGTGAACCAGAGTGTGGCATTATCTGAGTAATCTAACTCCCTAGATTTTAGTTTCCTTATCTTGAGAGCAAAGAGTTAGAACTACAATTATCCAGTAGTCTGTGTGAACAATGTTTGCATAGAAATGACCCAGCTTGTACACAGTAATCGACGACTGAAAATTTGGTACATTTCAACATTTTCTTGTAAGTATTGAAATGCGTTTTAAAATCCTGATAGGATGGGGTGTCTGGGTGGCCAGCCGGTTGAGCGTCTGACTTGGACTCACAGTCCATGAGTTTGAGCCCTGCGTCGGGCTCTGCGCTGACAGCTCAGAGCCTGGAGTTGCTTTGGATTCTGTGTCTCCCTCTCTCTCTCTGCCCTTCCCCCAGTGGTGCGCGCTCTCTCTCTCTCTCTCTCTCTCTCAAAAATAAACATTAAAAGAATAAAATAAAATTCTGATAGGAAATATAAAAGCTCTTCAGTGGACTTGAGTCCCCTGGAATGCTCTTGAATGCCCTGTGAACTCCATCTACCTCAGTCTGGTAACTGGAACATCCCAGGGCAGATTCTGAGGTGGGAGTCCCCAGGATTACCTCAGGCCCAGGTCCCTGAAGGCTTAAGGATCCTATCATCTTCCTCTGTAAGGAAAGGAACCTGGAAAGTTGGTTGGAAAAGAAACCAAAGGGTAAATCTACCTTCTCTCTAGGTGCCCATGGCTCTCTGCCTGAGGTCACTCTGAGGTAACACGGGGTGGTTGACATCAGTCCTGTCAGGGAAGGTTTTGCGGCTTCCTCGCTGCCTGAGGACTTTGTAGGCAGGCCCACACCCTTCTGTTCTTTCAGGGTTTGGGCAACATGTGTCAGCTCCGTTAAGCATGTGACCTGAGCTCCTTTCAGATCCACTGAATCTTATTAAAGGCTCATTCGCTGTCTGATGTCTCCTGAGATTTGGTAATCCTCCACATGTCCCGTCAGGCCTTGTAAGCCTCCTTGTGCCCAGTGAAGACTTCTGAGCCCTTGTGAAATCTTGAGTCAGGGCACACCTGGGTAGGTGCTCAGCCCCGCGGAGTGGAGGCCACCACTGGACAAGGCTCATCCAGGAACTTCTTCCCAGGTTGCCTTCCAAGGAAATACCCTGTTCTAGAGCTTTGAAATGTTCACTCCCCTCACCTTTATTTTCACTGTATGATTCCATTTACAGGAAACATCCTGAGTAGGCAAATTTATGGGGATAAGAAAGTAGACTAGTGGTTACTTGGGTCTGAGGGAAGGGTTAGAGGAAGAACAGGGGGCTGACAGCTAATGGGTATGGAGTACCTTTGTGGTGGGGAAAAAATACTCCAAAATTAGATTGTGGTGGTGGTTGTACAACTTTGTGATATGTTTTAAAACCATGAGTTGTACACGTTAAATGGGTGAATTGTAACACATATGAAGAAAGTTGTTCTTGTTTTTCTTTTTTCTTTATATTCTTTATTTTTTTTTAAGTTTTTGTTTTAATTCCTGTTAGTTGACATACAATGTTATATTAGTTTCAGGTGATTCAGCATCTCCATACAACACCCTGTGCCCATCACAACAAATGCACTCCTTAATTCCCATCACCTGTTTCACCCCACCCCCCCCCACCCCCTCCACCTACCTCCCCTCTTGTAACCATCTGTTTGTTCTCTATGTAGTTAAGAGTCTGTTTCTTGGTTTGTCTCTCTCTCTTTCCCTTTTCTTATTTGTTTTCTTTCTTAAATTCCACCTATGAGTGAAATCATGGTATTTGTCTTCCTCTGACTGACTTATTTCGCTGAGCATGATACTCGCAAGGTCCCTCTCTGTCCTTACAAATGGCAAGATTTCATTCTTTTTTATGGCTGAATAATATTCCATTTTTTATATATACCATATCTTCTTTATCCATTCATCAACTGATGTATACTTGGGCTGCTCCCATATCATGTCTAATGTAAATCATGCTGCTATAAACAGTGGAGGGCATGTATCCTTTTGAATTAGTGTTCTTCTATTCTTTGGGTAAATACCTAGTAGTGCAGTTGCTGTATCATAGGTAGGTAGTACTGTTTTTAACTGCTTGAGGAAACCTCTGTATTGTTTTCTACAGAGGCTGCACCAGTTTGCATTCCCACCAACAGTGTGCAAGGGTTCCTTTTTCTCCACATCTCTCTAACACCTGTTGTTTCTTGTGTTGTTGAGTTTAGCCATTCGGACAGGTGTGAAGTGATATCTCATTGTGGTTGTCATTTGCATTTCCGTAAGAGTAAGTGACAATCCTTTCTTGTGTCTGTTGGCCATCGGGATGCCTTCTTTGGAAAAATGTCTGTTGATGTCTTCTGCCCATTTTTTAATTGGATTCTTTGGTTTTTGGTATTGAGTTGTAGAAGTTCTTTATAAATTTGTATCCTGTGACTTGACTAAATTTGTTTATCAGTTCTAGCAGTTTCTTGGTGGAATCTTTCGGGTTTTCTACATATAGTATCATGTCATCTGTGAAGAATGAAAGTTTTACTTTTTCCTTGCCAATTTGGATATCTTTTATTTCTTTTTGTTGTCTGACTGCTATGGGTAGGGCTTCCAGTACTATGGTTAGGTTGAATAGAAGTGGCGAGAGTAGACATCTTTGTCTTGTTCCTGACCTTAGGGGGAAAGCTCTCGGTTTTTCCTCATTGAGGATGATGCTCGCTGTGAGTTTTTCATAGATGGCCTTTGTTATGTTGAGGTGTGTTTCCTCCAAACCTACTTTGTTGATGGTTTTAATCATGAATGGCTGTTGTGCTTGTTGTCAAATGCTTTTTCTGCATCTGTTGAAATGATCATATGGTTCCTTTCCTTTATCTTATTGATGTGATGTACTGTGCTGATTGATTTGTAAATACTGAACCACCCTTGCAACGCAGAAATAAATCCCACTTGATCATGGTGAATGATTTTTTGAAGGTACTGTTGAATTCGGTTTTCTAGCATTTTTTAATGTATTGTTGAATTTGGTTTCCTAGTATTTTATTGAGGATTTTTACATCTATGTTCATCAGGGATATTGGCCTGTAATTCTCCTTTTTTTTTTTTTTTTAATTTTTTTTTCAATGTTTTTTTATTTATTTTTGGGACAGAGAGAGACAGAGCATGAATGGGGGAGGGACAGAGAGAGAGGGAGACACAGAATCGGAACCAGGCTCCAGGCTCCGAGCCATCAGCCCAGAGCCTGACGCGGGGCTCGAACTCCCGGACCGCGAGATCGTGACCTGGCTGAAGTCGGACGCTTAACCGACTGCGCCACCCAGGCGCCCCTGTAATTCTCCTTTTTAATGGTGCCTTCATCTGGTTTTGATATCAGGATAATGCTGGCCTTATTGAATGAATTTGGAAGTTTTCCTTTCTTTTCTACTTTTTTGAATAATTTAAGAGAAATAGGTATTAACTTTTCTTTAAATGTTTGGTAGAATTTACCTGTGAAGCCATCTGGTCCTGGACTTTTGCTTGTTGGGATTTGTTTGATTACTGATTCAATTTCTTTGCTGATTATCAGTCTGCTCAAATTTTCTATTTCTTCCTGTTTCGCTTTTGGTAGTCTATATGTTTCTGGGAACTTATCCATTTCTTCCAGGTTGTCCAATTTGCTGGCGTATGGTTTTTCAGAATATTCTCTGATAATTGTTTGTATTTCTGTGAATTTGGTTGTTATTTCTGCTCTCTCATTTGTGGTTTTATTTATCTGAGTCCTATCTCGTTTTTTCTTGATAATTTTGGGTAGACGTTTGTCAATTTTATTGATTTTTTTCAAAGAACCAGCTCCTGATTTCATTCATCTGTCCTATTGTTTTTTGGGTTTTTGTTTTCACTTTTGTTTTTAGTTTCTATATCTAATCTTTACCATCTTCTTTCTTCTCCTGGTTTTAAGTTTGGTTTATTGTTCTTTTTCTAGCTCCTGTTGGTGTAAAGTTGGGTTCTTTATTTGACATTTCTCTCCCTCTTAAGATAGGCCTGTCTTGTTATAATTTTCCCTCTTAGAATCGCTTTTGCTGCATCCCAAAGGTTTTGGACCATATGTTTTCATTTTCATTTATTTCCATGTACTTTTACATTGTTTTTAATTTCCTGGTTGACCCATTATTGTTTGTGGCATGTTATTTAATCTTCATGCATTTGTAGACTTTCCAGATTGTTTCCTGTGGTCATAGTGTTGTGGTCAGAAAAGATACACTGTATGACTCCATCTTCTTGAATTTGTTGAGGCTGGTTTTGCGGGCTAATGTGTGATCCGTTCTGGAGAATGTTCTGTGTGAACTTGAAAAGAAAGTATATTGTGCTGCTTTAGTATGGAATGTTTGAATACATCTGTTAAATCCTTCTGTTCCAGTGCGTCCTTGAAAACCGTTGTTTCCTCGTTGATACTGTTGAGATGATTTGTCCATTCATGTAAGTGATGTGCTAAAGTCCCCTGCTATTATTCTGTTATTACCACTACTCCCACATTTAATTTGAGTTCAAATGAATACATTGAATGATGCACTTAAAACAAGTGGATTTATGGTATGTAAATTATACCTCATGAAATTTGCCAGTTTTGTAGGTTTTCTGACCATGGAAATAGGGCTAAGATTCCGCATTGCTGAGTTGGGACTTGCTCCTGCCCTTCAGCTTGCCCTACCTCTGTTTCTATTTTTTTTAATGTTTTTTTTTTTTTTAAAGAGAGAGCGAGAGAAAGAGAGAGACAAAATGCAAGCAAGGAGAGGCAGAGAGAGAGAAAGACACAGAATTTGAAGCAGGCTCCAGGACCTGAGCTGTCAGCACAGAGCCCAATGCGGGGCTCGAACTCACAAACCATGATATCATGACATGAGCCGAAGTCAGTCGCCCAACCGACTGAGCCACCCAAGCACCCTCCTACATCTGTATCTAAGAGAAATAAGAGAAAGAAAGGAGGTATCTGGGAAGATGTTTACCAAAAAATTTTAGGCTTTCACCACGTTCAAGGAGGATTTATTCCAGGGATGCCAGAGGGTTCACTATTTGCAAATCAATCAACATGTACATCGTATTAACAAAAGAAAGGATAAAAACTATATGGTCATCTCAATAGATGCAGAAAAAGCAATTGACAAAGTACAACATCCATTCATGATAAAAGATCTCAACAAAGCAGGTTCAGAGGAAACATATCTCAACATAATAAAGGCCATTTGTGAAAAAGCCACAGCTAACCACATACCCTGTAGGGAAAACTGGCAGTTTTTCCTGTAAGATCAGGAACAAGACAAGGATGTCCACTCTCGCCACCTCCATTCAACATAGTACCGGCACCCCTAGCTACTGCACTCAAACAAGAAGAAATAAGAGGCATCCGGAGTGATAAAGTAAAACTGTCACTATTTATAGATGACGTGATACTATATGTAGAAAACCCTGAAGACGCCACCAAAACATAAATAGAATTGATAAATTAATTCAGTAAATTTGCAAGGTACAAATTAATGTACAGAAATCTGTTGAGTTTCTTCACACTCATAAAGCAGTAGCAGAAGGAAAAGTCAAGAAAAACAATCCCATTTAGGATCGCACCAAAAGAACAAAATACCTAGGAATAAACTTAACCAAAGGAGTGAAAGACCTGCACTCTGAAAACTATAAAAATACTGATGACAGAGATTGAAGATGACAGAAACAAATGGAGAGGTGTTCCATGCTCACCGGGAGAACTAATATCGTTAAAACGTCTTGACAACCCAAAGCAATCTACAGATTTAATGCAATCCCCATCAAAATTCCAACGTTTTTCACAAAACTAGAACAAATAATACCAAAATTTGTATGGAACCACAAAAGACCCCGAATAGGCAAAGCAATCTTGAGAAATGAGAACAAAGCTGGTGGTATCACAGTCCCAGATTTCAAGATTTACTGCAAAGCTGTAGTCATCACAAACAGTATGTACTGACACAAAACTAGACACATCGACCAATGGACTAGAATAGAAGGCCCAGAAATAAACCCATGCTTATATGGTCAATTAATCTGGGACAAGGCAGGCAAGACTATGCAATGGGGGAAAAGACAGTCTCTTCAGCAAATGGTGCTGGGAAAGGAAACAGGCCACTTCCTTACACTGTACACAAAAATAGACTCAAAATGGATTCAAGAACTAATATGTGAGACTTGAAACCATAAAAGTCCTAAAAGAAAACATAGACAGTTCTTTGACATCAGCTGTAGAAACAGTTTTCTAGATCTATCTCCTCCTCAGCCAAATGAAACCAAAGCAAAAATAGATTGGGACTACACCAAAATAAGAAGCTTTTGCACAGTGAAGGAAACCATCCACAAAACAAGATGGCAGCCTACTGAATGAGAGAAGATATTTGCAAATGAAACATTCAATAAGGGGCAAGTATCAAACAACACCAAAAAACCAATAATCTAATTGAAAATGGGCACAAGGACTGAATAGACATTTTTCCAAAGAAGAGATACCAATGGCCAGTAGACACATGAAAAGATACTCAACATCACTCACTCATCATCAGGGCAGGGCAAATGAAAACCACAATAAGATATCACCTCACACATGTCAAAATGGCGAAAATCAAAAACACGAGAAACAACAAATGTTGGCAAGGATGTGGAGAAAAAGAAATTCTCTCGCAATATTGGTGGGAATGCAAACTGGGATGGCCTCTATGGAAAACAGTATGGAAGTTCCTCAAATAGTTAAAAATAGAACTACCCTATAATCCAGCAATTCCATTACTGGGTATTAACAAAACAGTAACTTGAAAAGATACATGTGCCCCTATGTTTATAGTAGCTTTATTTATAGTAGCCAAATTAAGGAAGCAACTCAAGTGTCTATCGATAGATGAATAGACTAAGAAGACATATTGGAATATCACTCTGTCATTAAAAAGAGTGAAATCTTGCCATTTCCAACAACACGGACAAAACTAAAGGGTATAATGCTAAGTGAAGTAAGTCAGAGAGAGAAAAAACACCATATGATTTCACTCATATGTGGAACTTAAGAAACAAAACAAATAAAGAGACAAACCCACTTTTTTTTTTAAAGCACACTCTTAAATTTAGAGAACAAACTGGTGGGGGTGGTGGGTCAGAGAAGGGGGAAGTAGAGGATGGGGATTAAGAGCACACTTAGGACGAGCACTGAATGTACAGAACTGTTGAATGACCATGTTGTACAAGGGAAGCTAATATAACACAGTATGTTAATCACACTTCCAAAAAGTTAATTAAAAAAATAGTGTGAATAATGTGATGACTTGAAAAAAATCTAGGCTTTCAGGTGATTTTTGTTTTCTTTTTCATAATTCTTTATATTGTCTGATATGGGGTAAATGAGCATATACCATTTTTTTTTTTTTTTTTTTTAGGAGAAGCAGCAAAGCTGTTTTCTTTTTTGGAAAAGAGAACATCCAAAGCCAAGATCTTTGTTAAAGAAAATCTGAGTCTGCTTCTGATGAACTAAAAGACTGACCTTTTTGGTTCAGTGGGCAAATTAGCATTCTTGACAGTCCCTCTTGGCTGACAACGCTCTAACCCTAACCGTAATCCTAAGAGGTATACAATTCAGCCATTCTGAGATGAAGGCAGATATCCTAAGAACACGGCATCAATTTTTCAGGAAAGTGATCCATGGTCCCCTGTTATTTGAAAGCAAGTTTCTGAAATCTGAATGATACTGTCATTTCAGTTTCATTATAAAACCGGAGATACATAGTATCCGGGGAAAACCCTTGAGATATAATAAAAGCGCCCAAGAATGCAGCAAGCCTTTTAAATTTACATATTTCAAAAAGAAAAAAAAAAGACATTTTTATGGAATTCGAATGTTTACAGTAAGCTTCAAATATGCATAGATGTTTAGGTCTAGGGCTTTATGTTTTGCACAGTAAGATAAAGGACTACAGAGGGAAATAGTATTAGATTAACAAAAGCACAAACTGAGAAGTCCCTCCATTTCACTCAACCCCCCTACTGAAGTTTCTGCCTAAAACCAATGTCACTCCTGGGTCTCCTACCACCTGCTGCTTTGTGGCAGTTGATGGTTTATAGCAAGACATGAGCCAAGTCAATTCAGCAGATCCTGACTACAAAAGCTTCCTCTGTGCTTAGTCCTGAAATGGAAAAGATGTGATTCTAGTCTTCTAGGATTTGCTTTCCAGGACGTCAGAAGTGAACAAATAATCTGGCCTCTAGGGAACATATTAAAAGCAAATGGCATCAATTTATTTATTTATTTTAAGTTTATCTATTTTGAGAGAGAGCAGGGGAAGAGCAGAGAGAGAGGGAGAGAGACAGAATCCCAAGCAGGTTTCATACTCTTTGTGCAGAGTATAGGGCTTGAACCCACGAACCCGTGAGATCATGACCTGAGCTGAAATCAAGAGTTGGACGTTCAACCAACTGAAGCGACCCTAACAACAATTTAAAATATAGTAATAAATACACAGGATTAAACAACAGATAAGAAACTTTGGTAAAACGCTTCTAAAAGTGCTTAAAGGTCTATAAAAGTAATGTTTGAAGAATGTTCAATCTATTCCTTCACTAGTCAATATCGTATAAAGAAACGAATACCGGGGCGCCTGGGTGGCTCAGCTGATTGAGCATCAGCTCGTGATCTCACGGTTTGTGGGTTTGAGCCCCGCATCGGGCTCTGTGCTGATGGCTCAGAGCCTGGAGCCTGCTTCGGATTCTGGGTCTGCCTCTCTCTCTGCCCCTCCCCCACTCATGCTCTGTCTCTCTCTCAAAGATAAACATTTTTTAAAATTAAAAAAAAAAAAACAAGAAACACACGTACAGCCTAGCTCTGGCGCAGGCAGTGTGGAAAGCGGCGTTGGGGCCAGGCTGTAAATCCATTTTGTTCCGCCACGCTAAGAAGCTCGGATCCTGTTAAGTGAAAGGGAGCCAGCGTACGTTTGTAAGCAAAGAAGCGACAAGTATAAATCTGTGTTCTCTGGTGACAGTGAGGAAGAAGCAAGGATAAAACTTAGGCCACAGAGACTGTCAGAAATGATGACAGCCCCAACGAAGCCGCTGATGGAAGGCTATAGAAGAAAAAATAAGCGGAGTAAAACAGCTGACTTATCGGCATTTGGAAACTGGGGGAGTTCCTTCATAAAATTATTTGCAGAGTCTCATCCCGGGAAGAGCGAAGTTAAGAGTCAAACCGAAAATGTAATGTTTTACAGTGTGTTCTATGTTGAGTCACTGAGGTAGACGTAACTTTGTTTTGGTCATCCAGACCTGGCCACGAAATATTAAGTTAAATATGGTCTTCCTAAGCAAAATGAAATAGTTCAGTCAGTAGTATTTAGCCTTCTTCCCCCCAGCACCCCTGTCCCCCTGCAACGTACTTGAGAAGATCTTAGTAAAACCAGTGGAACGTATGACCTGCTGAATGACAATCCAGGGGGGATTGAACGGTGGGAAACAGGGGCTGTTCCAAATAGACCCGAACAGGAAGGAAGCCCTGGGAGGACTGAGCTTTTAAGTCTTCCCATTGATGACGCTCTGAGATCCAGTCTGAGCCCCGCATGTGCCCTATGAAAGGACATGAGGGTGTCCCAGCCCAGCAAAACCAAGGCCTGAGGGAAGTTGATAATACTGCCCTGACCACCAGCCACGTCTATGCTGAGGGGAAAACCACGGGAACTTCCGGGGGAAGCAGCAGCAGACTTCCCTCTTTGTCACTGGACCCCATCAAGTAAGTGTAGGGAGGCCAGGCTCAGAGATTCTGATTTTCTGTCTCAGGGCAATGGGAGAGGGAGAGATTAAGCACAGCTGAGGCTTGGCTTGAACAAAGAGACCCGAGAAAGATGCCATTAACGGAGAAGTTACGAAAATGAGGAAGATGGAAAGGTTTGAATAACAGGAGACGTCAACCGTGAACGGTGAGCGTCATGTTTGAGGTCCTGGTGAGTCATCCAGGGAGAGCGGTCAGCAGGCGGTTGGAAGCATGGAGCCAACGGTCAGGAAAAATGTGGGGTTGGAGATACAGAGCGAAGTGGTTTTAAGCCATTAAGCTACCGGAATGAGTTTGCCCGAGGAATATGCACAGAGATTGTGCAGGTGATAGAGCTCAGAGGAAACCCCTACATTTAAGCGGAAGATAGAAGAGAGGAATTTTTTCTGTTTATCTCTTTGGTATATGAAGATATAAACATTGTGTGCTTAATGACTTATATATTCACATCCAGTCAAATACCGGATTAATAAAAGCCCATCTCTCCCGACCTGGGAGGTACTTGGTAGCATTTCCAGAACTTCCAGATTAGAGCATGCGCTACCAAAGTATCTGGAGAAAGGTAACAGCGGAGAGATTTCCAAGGCTGAGTGCATCGTGAAAGACTGACCTTTTCCACCCTGACAGAGAACACACATTGTGTCGTGGGCAGCAATTACTGGCTCAGCCATGATCTAGCCTCCTGGGTTTTTAAATCCATGGTTTTAAGAGCCATGGTTTCTCTTTGACGAATGTCAATAATATAAATCAGTGAAACACGCTAGTCAATTTTGTCCACAGGTTGCATTTCTGGAGGAATAAGCTTACTACTTATATTGAGGGAGACAAAATATTCCACGGACTGTTGCTCGCTCTTTCTCTGTAAGTTTTATCAGACATGGATTCTCCTCTCCAGACCACCAGAGTCCTGGGGTCTGAAGGCAAAGTCGGATGTGCAGGCAACAGACTATACAAGTTAGTGAATAATAAAAACGTCTGCATTTATCAGCCACTCTCTTCCAGGTTGAGATCCGCTTTGTAAAGCATTATGATTGCAAGTAGTAAGTGAAACGGGCTTGAATATGCCCACAGCTTTCATCTAAAGGAATTTAGAGCTGCTCTCATAGGCAAGCCATTGCTGGAGAGAGTGGGGCACCTGCCTTTGATTGTCTGAGTGTTTCTCCTTAATTTCACACTGTGGGAGGCGCTAAGGGGAGACTGGAACTTAGTTACAAATTTGGCAGAAATGTTGCAGTTTATTGCTGCTAACCCTGATCCACATAACTCCCGGGTCACTGTTTTCAAAATTCTGGCACATCAATTAAAGACATTTGCTGTAAAAGCAAGCTCGTTCCCTCTGTACACAAGGGGTGTGTGTGTGTGTGTGTGTGTGTGTGTGTGTGTGCGCGCGCGTGCGTGTGTGCACACGTGTGTGCGCATGTGTAAGTCAAAACCTAAGGCAAGTAACTTCACGACTCCCCTTTTATGGCAGGTTCTAGAATATCTCTCATCTTTTCTTCCCTCCCCACAGATGCCTCGGGGGAGACGTTTTCTGCTTAAATTGACTCTCACTTTCAGGTGTGCCTTTACACGCCCCGTTTGTTGCCTGGGCCTCTCAACACAGCCTCACAAATCCCGGTAAGTCTCGCCTTCTGTCTCACTGACAACTTGGTGTTTTTTGGGTTTTTTGGATTAAGTGAAGGAATCAGCAAATTCAGAATTTGTTGGGTACGTGGGGAGCCAGCATAGAGCATATATCAGAGAGTGATTATCATTACTTTCACATGAACGATAAATAATCAGGTAACGTTTATACAGAAGACATGTATACACAATACAATATCCAATGGGAAAAAGTGGTGCTTCGTGCACAGTGCAGCCGGTGACTTGAGCTTTTCTGCTCCTTGGGGGAAGCTTCCATGGATGTAATGTTCAGCAGCACAATTTAAATTGTGTATTAGGCGAATACCTGTTTTATCACGGTGCTGTAACTTGTGACAATGGGGGGCAAGTTCCAATTCTATGGAGCCACCCATATCTTCAAAATATACTGTTAATATCTTAGGTGTGTATAAATCGTAAGCTTTAAGGGAAAACCTGGGGTCTGCTGGCACGGAAAGGAAGAGCTTTCTCGCTTCGCGTTCTGAGTTCCTCACTGCAATGCAATTTAGGCAACACAGTTGAAATCTCTAATGATTCCTGATGTAACGTGGGGGAAAAGAAAGCACGAACTCGATGAGGGAAAGTTACGTGTAAAATTTCTATGAGAATGGTCATGTGTAAGTGTGTAAAATAACCCATTCGAAGTGTGCCAGAAAAATAATTAAGGACTGATATCAATATATAGATGATAATGTCCCCCAGTGTTGGAGATTACTGTACAATTTGCAGAAGGAAGGCTACAGGCGGGCTGTTTACCAGAACTGGCTGCACGTGTGGGTCGAGCACTGTGTGGGGAAGCTTGACAGTAAATCTCTCTCATGTCTTCATCTGTTTCCTCCACATTTTGACGACAAAATAAGAAACTCTTTGACAAGATGTCGGCTTGAGCACAGCCTGCAGGTGAGGACAGATGAGGTAATGTTCGTGGTCAGTAAATTAAAATCGATCAGCAGTGCTGGGAAATTAGTTACTGTCAGTTTCACATCCTTGACTGTTGATTGCGATACTGGGTAAGGTTTAAGGCCACTATCCTGTAGCAACATCTATGAAACAATTACCAAAATGCAATCACTGCCTTTGTAAGTATATTTTCATGCTCCTTGTCCAAATGAGGGGTGATACTCTGCTTATTCATCCCAGTTCCTTTTAAAAATGCCACGTAAGCTCACCAATGGGTTTAGCAAGAAAATGTTTTCAGGTAGCCCCTGTGAAGCTTTGCAACGTTCAGTCCTGGCACACCAGCCAGAAAAGCAGCACTAATTAGATGGCAAGCCTGGTGAAGGAGGGTGTAGAGAAGATGACCGCTGAACATAAACATGTGTTGTATGTGTAGACGTGGGTTTTACAGTGACTGGGCGATTTCAGAAAGCAGAATTTGTAAATGTCGCCAGACTGTATACTCCAATACCCCTCAAGTTTGGGACTTAGATCATCTAAAATGGGAAGCAGAAAACTGGGAGCAAGACCAGAGCCGTGCAACTTATGGAAATGGAATGCGGGGTGACAAGGCCCCGGCTAAGGGCACTGTTGGTAATTCTTCCTTAAGGGGATGGGGCTGCTCTGTGCATTGTAGGAAACTCTTTAGAGCATCCCTGGTCTGCCCACTAGATGTCAGTAGACCCACCTCCTCTATGTGACAGCCACAACTGTCCCCAGACTTTGTTCTCTGTGGAGCAAAGGAACACTTTGAGAACCATTGCATGGATGACAAGCAGGAAAGCTGATACGGGCATTTCCAGTGTAATTACAGGGATCAGCCATAATCCACCTTCACTGAGAAGGAAGGGGATTCTATTTCAGGAGGTAGAATTGAGTGAGGGGAGATAGAAGGAATTAACTGGTAACAGGATGCCAAGAACCCACTTGCAAAGTGACACAGGGAAGTCAGAAAATGAAGGATGATTTCAGTCACCCTTTACCACATTTTCTTGGACACTTCAGGGAGAATAATTTTAGTAGCCTAAATTAACCAGAACTAATTCACCTCTTCATTGCCCGTGCCTCACGGATTTCAGAGATAGCTGGATCAAAGGATTTGAAACCCCAGTGTTGGGGCGCCTGGGTGGCGCAGTCGGTTAAGCGTCCGACTTCAGCCAGGTCACGATCTCGCGGTCCGGGAGTTCGAGCCCCGCGTCGGGCTCTGGGCTGATGATGGCTCGGAGCCGGGAGCCTGTTTCCGATTCTGTGTCTCCCTCTCTCTCTGCCCCTCCCCCGTTCACGCTCTGTCTCTCTCTGTCCCAAAAATAAACGTTGAAACAAAAAAAATTAAAAAAAAAAAAAAAAGAAACCCCAGTGTTGCCACCACTTGGGTGGAGGAAAGAAAGCTGGGGACTCCAGCTCATTTTCTACCCATCATGCCTCTGTGCCCTGTAGAATCCCATGTGTGAATGCTTCGGCCCCAGGCCAGCTCTTCTGACTGAAAGCTGTAAAACCTTCACAGGATATGATTCAGGATTGTTTCCCTAAGGATCGTCCTAGATCAGTTCTAAATGGAGACGAGGACCGAGAATGGATGAGCTCCCTTAGAGTTTCTTCCAGCTGTGACATGAAAACAAACTTAGGAGTGCGGAGGAGTGATTACACCTATAGCCCTATTTGTCTCCCAGGTGCCTCCTATCACAATATTTAACTCTTCAGGTTTAAAGACACCCCTAGATTCACGCTGGGGCTCTGGAAAGCAAAGAAATGGGGAAATGGGGAAAAAGTCAGGAACTAGAAGCCACAGAATAAGGCTGTGGGGAAAGAAGCAGGAGAAAGTTGAGCCCCGGCGAACACCCAGGATTAGGAATTGACATGAGGATTATGAAACCAAGGCCAAAGCAGCCCCAGCAGGGACAGGCCCCTCCAGGGCACAGTCAAGGCCTTCAGGTCAGGACAGATGAGGTGAAGGTGGTGGAAGATCCAGCAATAAAAATCAAGCTACAATATGCTACACATGCAGTTAAAGTCAAGGTCAGACAGTGATGTATTTTAACACCAGTGCAAGCTGCAATGAATTCGATTCAACAAATGCTTTTGATATTTTTCTATGTACTTCTGGGGACAAGAAGATGAAAGTTTGCCTTCAAGTGTTTACAATCTACTAGGAAGGTTTAGACAAGGTCATAAAATTTGTTTAAGAAAACAGAATGCTTGGGGTGCCCAGGTAGCTCAGTCAGTTAAGAGTCTGACTCTTAATCTCAGGGTTGTGAGTTCAAGCCCCACATTGGAGTCTGCACTGGGCATAAAGCCTACAAAAGAAAGAAAAGAAAAGAAAGAAAACAGTATGTTTTTCTATGGTTATGCATTTACCCAAGAGAAATGAAAATACATACATCCATACAAAAACTTGTAGATAAGCTTTCATGGCAACGATATTCATAATAGCCAAAAAGTAGGAAAAAATGTCCATGAATTGATGAGCAGATAAACAAAATGGCATATCCATATACTGGAATATTATTCAGGAATAAAAAAGGAATTGCAGTACTGATCCCAGCTACAATAAGGGATATACCTTGAAAATATTATGCTAGATTTTTAAAATACGTACGGGAAAAAAAGTCTGCATAGTATTCTATTATAGTAATGTATCATAAATTATTTAACTAGTGGCCTTTTGGGGTTACATAAGTTTATCCAATTTTTTAATGTTAGAAATATTGCAACAATAAAAATTCATGTACACTTAAAAAAAAAAGAAAGAAAATATTATTCTAAATGAGAGAAGCCAGTCACAAAAGACTGCATATTGCATGATTTCATTTACATAAAGTATCTAGAATGGGCAAATCCACCGAAAGAAAGTAGATTAATAGTTCCCTGGGGCTTCGGGGAGAGGTGGACAGGGGTGGGGATATCTACCAAAGAGTGTGGGTTTCTTCCTGGGATAGGGAAGATGTCCTAAAGTTAGCTAGTGGTGATGGTTACACAACTCTGTGAAAAACTAGAAGCCGCTGGAAGGGTGAATTTTATGATATGTGAGTCATCTTGGTAAAGGTGTCCCCCCAAAATAGAGAGTAAATATACTTTATGTCTTACAAGAGATCACAACAGCCGTGGAGGTTAGAATCCCCCCCCACACACACACACACACTCTCAGACAGATGAGGACTTTCATAGGAGAGACCTCCTATAGGAAAGAAAGAAAACTTTTTTTTTTCTGTTTCCTGTCTGGAAGCTCATTAACAGTATAAGAAGCTTCTATTCTAATGGAAAAATCTTTCTTGGATATTGAGAGCCAGAAAAAGGCCTTCACTGACCAAGCTCTAAGAAGAGCATTCAGGGGTGCCTGGGTGGCTCAGTCGGTTGAGCGTCCAACTTCGGCTCAGGTCATGATCTCGCGGTCCGTGAGTTTGAGCCCCACGTCGGGCTCTGTGCTGACAGCTCAGAGCCTGGATCCTGTTTCAGATTCTGTGTCTCCCTCTCTCTGACCCTCCCCTGTTCATGCTCTCTCTCTGTCTCAAAAAAAAAAATAAATAAACGTTTAAAAAAAAAAATAAGAGCATGCACAGACAGGCCCGGTCTAGCTGACACACAGCTCAGTGAAGGGTGCCCCCACCCACCTGCTCTGTGCCCCCAATACCACAGCCTGGGCCTGCAGTGCCTTAAGTAGGGGGCCACCCAGACCACACAGACAGCTAAGAATGCACGTGCCACAGGGTAGGTTCTTGTGAAGTGTGACAGCCGTCCCCAGGAACAGCACCATCTCTGTCCTTCAGAATGTCGCCCCAGAGTTCCTGAGGTCAGTGGTTCTCAAACTGGGACATACACCAGACTCCTCTGGAGGGCTCCTTAGAGCAGAGTGCTGGGCCCCATCCCTAGACTTTCTGCATCCATGGGTCCTGTGCAGGATCCTGATTATTTGCATTTCTGAGTATTTCCCAGGTGACACCGATGCTGCTGAGCCAGTAGGGTGACCAACATTTGAATGTGCCCAGAACTAAAGGGCATTCCAAGGACCTCAGAAGTTTCAGTGCTAAAACCGGAAACGTCCCAGGCAAACTGGGACGAACTGGTCACCTTGTTAAGTCCACAGACCACACTTTGAGAACTACCATTTAAGGAGACGGGATCGGATGTATATTTGAAAATGTGACCGGGAGGAATTGAGGATGACCCTCACATTTCTGGCTAAGCAAGTTGGGCCATGGTAACGCCAGGGACTCCCAAACTTCGCTGCACGTTGGAATCACCTAGAATCTTTAAAAAAAAAAAAAAATTGTTGCTGGGACCCCACCCCCAGATATTCTGATTTGATTGGTGGAAAATGTTTTAAAGCTGGAGTTTTAAAGCTCGTCAGGTGATTCTAATGGGCAGCAAAGTTTGGGAACCATTGAGTATGCCCTTCCTTTAGGACAGAATCCAGCAGGAGGGCAGGTATGTGGGCAAGTTAGTGAGTTTTAGGTGTTCACCAGCCATCAGTGGCTCTCAACCATGGCTACATATTAGAATCCTCTGGGGGATGGGCACCTGGATGGCTCAGGCAGTTAAGCCTGACTCTTGGTTTCAGGTCGTGATCTCACAGGTCATGAGTTCAAGCCCCGTGTCAGGCTCCATGCTAACAGTGCAGAGCCTGCTTGGGATTCTCTCTCTCCCTGTCTCTGACCAACCCCCCCCCCCCATATCAAAATAAATAAATAAAAGTTAAAAATCCCCTGGGCAGCATCATAAACACTGGCACCTGAGTGCCACCCCAGCCATTCTAATTCCAGCCATTCTAATTGAATTGGTCTGAATTGGGCCTGAACGTTGGCAGTTTAAAAATCTCCCCAGGTATATACAATGAAATATTTGGCCTTAAAAAGAAAGGGGGGTGCCTGGGTGGCTCAGTTGGTTAAACATCCGACTTTGGCTCAGATCATGATCTCGCAGTTCGTGGGTTTGAGCCCCACATCGGGCTCTGTGCTGACAGCTCGGAGCCTGGAGCCTGCTTCAGATTCTGTGTCTCCCTCTCTCTCTGCCCCTCCCCTCTCACATTCTGTCTCTCTCTCTCTCAAAAATATTTTAAAAAATTTTTTAAGGTAATTCTGGCATGCTGCAGCACGATGAACTTGAAAACATTATACTAAGTGAAGCAAGCCAGTCACAAAATGACAAGTACTGTATAATCTATTTATATGAGGTGCCTGGGGTAGTCCAGGTCAGAGAGAGGCAGAACGTAGATGGGTGGTTGCCGGGGGCTGGGGGGACCGGAGATTGACAAAGTGTTTAACGGATAGAGAGTTTCAGTTTTGCAAGATGAAGAGAATTCTGGAGCTTGGTTGGGCAACAGTGAGAATGTATTTCCTATGTACTTTACAATGATTAACACGGTGAATTTTGTTTTACATGGATTATATCATAAAATAAGCAAATATTAAAAAAAATTTTTTTTAATGTTTGTTTATTTTTGATACAGAGACAGAGCATGAACAGAGAGGGGCAGAGAGAGAGGGAGACACAGAATCTGAAACAGGCTCCAGGCTCTGAGCTGTCAGCACAGAGCCCGACGCGGGGCTCGAACTCATGGACCATGAGATCATGACCTGAGCGAAGTCGGACGCTCAACCAACCAAGCCACCCAGGCGCCCCTAAAAAAATTTTTAAATGTTTATTTATTTTTGAGACAATGAGAGAGACAGAGTGCAAGCAGCGGAGGGGCAGACAGAGGGAGACACAGAATCCGAAACGGGCTCCAGGCTCTGAGCTGTCAGCACAGAGCCCGCTGCGGAGCTCGAACTCATGAACCGTGAGATCATGACCTGAGCTGAAGTCAGATGCCTAACTGACTGAGCCACTCAGGCGCCCCTATAAGCAAATATTTTTAAAGAGGAGTCATGAAAAAAAAAATCTTCCCAGGTGCTTCTAAGGTGCCACCAGGGCTGTGACGGTGCTCAGCCCGCAGGGGAATTATCAAGAAGCTCAATGATTGTGTCATTCATGCCTTCACTGAGATACTGGTGATACTCCTTGAGCTAGTATTAGTAAGAGTATCTATTATTACTAAGAGAAGTATCTATTCTAGTCTAGTTTGGGTTCCTCTTCTAGTGCTCTCCTTCTCTCTTTTTTTTAATATTTAGAGAGAGAGAGAGAGAGGGAGGGTGAGCGTGTGAGTGGGGGACAGGGAGAGAGGGGGAGAGAGAGGATGCCAAGCAGGCTCCATGTTGTCAGCACAGATCCCGACGCAGGGCTCGATCTCATGAACCCCTAGATCATGAGCCGAGATCATGAGCCAAGTTCAAGAGTGGGATGCTTAACCGACTGAGCCACCCAGGCGTACCCCCCCACTTCCTTTTTTTCAGGGCAAGTCACTCTTGAACTCGGCTGATGCATGCTGGGAAACTCACTGTCTTGTATCATGATCTTTGCTGTAGCTTGAAGATAATTCTAGAACTGAGAAAATTCCCAGAAGTCTATTTTCATCACAGAAATGTGATGAACTGTGATACTAAGAAAGTTTGTCCCCCCAAATGCCCTGAAAAAGGCACTCCTTTCATGCAATCTTTTGTTCTGTGATCAGCATGGTAGTTCTGCCTCTTTCTCTCTACACCTGGGTCCTTAGAATTGTGCAGTCTACATCCCTCCCAACTTCCCCAAAGGAAGGAGATTTTTGCCTATGGCCTGTAGTTGGAAACAGTCTTTCAGTTTGGAATATGCCCTGGGAATGGTCCCTGCTGGAGAGAAACAGGGATGCCCATGATCTTGCCAGTGTAACTTCTTCGATTGCCTTCAACCCAGAGGCCAGATCATCTCAAGCCCTGAATTGTAGGTCATTCACATACATCAGAATCTCACTGAATTCGGTCTCTTGGGTTATAGAAAATATTTTCAAACTTTGCTTATATTGCCCATTCTTATTAAAAGAATAACTAAGCTGTTAGTCTTTCTGGGCAACATCAGGCTGGGACAGGCGGTTCATGTTGTCCAAAGTGTAGCCGAGTGAATGACCAAAGCCACATGCTCTGACTGTGGAAAAGGCGACAAGAAAGCGCCACCTAGAAAAAGTGCTCAGGTGACCCGTACAGAACGGACTTTCTGAAGGTTCCATTCTGGATTCTCCTGTGGGTCTTAACAAGGTTCTGTATACAGTCATCAGCCCAAAACTGCGGACTTTTATAAGAGAGAGAAAGAGAGCTCATTTTCAGTTCGAGATGCTGCAGGGGGCCCACTGCTTCTCAGTGAGTCATTTCGTTGTGATGTTGGGCGTCCCATTATAGCCCAGGCTGAGTGCGCTAAGAACTTGGATCGCAGAACGAAATTCACCTAAGGTCAGGCATTTAAAAAAAAAAAGACTTCATAAGGAGGATGGTGTTTGAGTTTAGGAGAGTGGCATTCAAGGCAGAGGAAACAGCATGAGAAGAGGGTTCAGAGAGAGGTGATGTGCCAGTAGAGTGCCAGGCACGTCAGATTAGAGGGACTTGGAACGTGGAGGAGGGAGGAAAACACAGGATTCGCTAGGAAAAGCCTCGAAGGATTGAATGGCAAAAATCGTTCTCACCTCGGGGCGCCTGGGTGGCGCAGTCGGTTAAGCGTCCGACTTCAGCCAGGTCACGATCTCGCGGTCCGTGAGTTCGAGCCCCGCGTCGGGCTCTGGGCTGATGGCTCAGAGCCTGGAGCCTGTTTCCGATTCTGTGTCTCCCTCTCTCTCTGCCCCTCCCCCGTTCATGCTCTGTCTCTCTCTGTCCCAAAAATAAATAAACGTTGGAAAAAAAATTAAAAAAAAATAGCTCTTACCTGTAAATACATGGAAAAGCATTTTTGTACTCACTACTATCCAAATAAAAACATTAAAATAATAATGAGGACTGATGAATGGATAAGATGTGGGGTGTGTGTGTGTGTGTGTGTGTGTGCACAATGGACATTACTCGGCCATCAAAAAGAATTGAATCTTGTCATTTGCAACAACAGGGATGGAACTAGAGTGTATTATGCTAAGCAATATAAGTCAGTGAGAGACAAGTACGATTTCACTCATGTGGAATTTAAGAAACAAAACAGACGAACATAGGGGAAGGGAAGGAAAAATAAGATTAAAAACAAGGAGGCAAATCATAAGAGATTCTTTTTTTTTTAATTTTTTTTTAACATTTATTTATCTTTGAGACAAAGAGAGACAGAGCACGAATGGGGGGAGGGCCAGAGAGAGAGGGAGACACAGACTCCGAAGCAGGCTCCAGGCTCCGAGCCGTCAGCACAGAGCCCGACGCGGGGCTCGAACTCAAGGACCGTGAGATCGTGACCTGAGCGAAGTCGGATGCTCAACCGACTGAGCCACCCAGGCGCCCCGAGATTCTTAAATACCAACTGAGGTTGCTGGAGGGGAGGTGGGTGCAGGATGGGCTAAGTGGGTGATGGGCACTAAGGAGGGCACTTGTCAGGATGAACACTGGGTGTTTATATGTAAGTGATGAATCACTGGGTTCTATTCCTGAAATCAATACTACACTATATGATAACTCACATGAATTTAAATAAATAATAATGATGATGAGATATAATTTTTTGTTCTTTAAATTGACAAAGCTTTAAAAATTCCTAATACTCAGTGTTGGAAAGGGCTCAAGTCAGCAGCTGTTCTCATAGGCTGCTGGTAAGTGTGTACATTGGGATGAAATTTGCACATGGCAGTAACATCGACAGCTTTACACACACACACGGTATGCATATGTGCATATATATGTACTCTATATGCACGCATATGTTTGTATACACTCAGACACCCAAACACACACATGTTCTTTGAGCCATTATTTCCACTCCATTTAATTTATCCTGGGGAATAATTAAGGATGTGAAGAAAGAGTTAGCAAAATTATTTACTACAGGAAAATATTAAAAACAAAGTACACATCAACCAATAGGGTATTTATTAAATAAATTCTAGTCCCTGCATTCAGATGCAGATAATTTAAGATACTGGTGCAAAAGAGTATTTTACCTTCTTTCCACCCAACCCCTAAGGGGCATATATATGCCTATCGATATTAGGCTTCCCCACACAATGACTTGGGGGGCCCTCTATCTAGAAGGAATCTCCAAAGGGGGACACAAATTTGGTCTGTGGAAGCCCCCAGGTGATCCTGATGTCCCTCACTAGGTTGACTATTACTGATGTAAAATTGTATTTGTTGGTACAGAGAGATGTCTGGGATGCTTGATTAAAACAAGCATACAGTATGATATCATTTCTGAGAAATACTTTTATGCAAGGGGAACAGTATGGAAGAATGTATACAAAGATACTAACCACAGATAATAATTCCTTCACTTTGCCTGTTTGATTTTTCTATTTCTTCAATAATGACTACAGACTAATTGCATAATGAAACATTTTTTCTAAATAATAAGAGGACAAAAATCGATTAAAATAAAAATTTGCAGGAGGCACCTAGGTGGCTCCGTTGGTTAAGCATCTGGCACTTGATCTCAGCTCCGGTCTTGATCTCGTGAGTTCGGGCCCCACACTGGGCTCCATGCTGGGGGTGGAACCTACTTAAAAATAAATAAATAAATAAATAAATAAATAAATAAAGTTAAAATATGCACAGGAAATTTGTTTCACATTATTTCGTACAAACTATTGCATTCTCTGATTTCAAAAAATGGCAAATATTGGTAAAAATTTTATATACACTCTTATTTTGAAGGAATTGGGCACTGTAGATACTTTGTGTCTTCTTACTCAAGAATCATCAGACAAATTTTCAAATCGTTGAAAATCGATGGCAATTATTGATTCTATCAGTGGCTGACTTTCACCTCCTTTTTTTATTTCCTAGAAAAATTGAATTTAATCATTTCCTGACAGAAGGATGCAATTTCCACTGACCTTTCTTTTACACCTTGGTGAGTATTAGTCGTCAAAATCCATGTTCTGCTTGTATTGAATTGCTCTAAAATATTCAGTAAAAATATTTTAAAACCTGTCCACCTCTTTTTCTGTACTACTATATATTTTCATGGTTTTTGTGCTGTATCATTGTGTCAAGCAACTAGACATGTCAACTCCCACATGTTTACTACCCACACATAGCTGTTTCGATCCTCTTTCGTGGGATATAGTATTATCAGCAGATAATTAAGTAAATTTACTAAAGAAAGTAGACATGGTTTCAGATTCTTAATTTAAAAACATAATGCATTTTAATTTCTTTTTAATTTTTTTAATGTTTATTTTTAAGAGGGAGAGAGACACTGAGAGTGTGAGTTGGGGAGGGGCAGAGAGAGAGGGAGACACAGAATCCAAAGCAGGCTCCAGGACAGAGCCTGACACGGGGCTCGAACCCATAAACCACGAGATCATGAGCTGAGCCGAAGTTGATGCTCAACCGACTGAGCCACCCCGGTGCCCCAATGCATTTTAATTTTTAAGCATAAATCTGTTTTGAATGTAGCACTTGTCCCAGTAACGAGACACAATTGCTTGTGAAGAATTTACAGGCAAAATTCCCTCTGACTAAGCAGCGGCTCTTTGCTAAACCTCCATGCGTCTGCTGTCTTTAATAAGCTGAGAATAATTTACATTAGTCATCGAGAGGATGTTTCCAACAATTACTCTCTTTGATCCTGACTTTTCAATAACCGCCCTGCTTCTGGTTCCTAAGTACTAACTAAATTGCTTAGAATCTTCTCTTCAAAGATTCATGCTGAGTTTCTTCATGGCAGCAAACTTTAAGAATCTCATTCTCTAATTTTGCAATTCCCAAGCCCTGAGGCAATCTCCCCGTTAGATTTGCTGGTGATGGACAAAAGAAGAATACCTCGAAATAGAAAATGCTCATTTGTTCTCTGCTGAAAATTCTCTGCCACCGAGAGGTGAGCCGCAAGCCAGTGGGAGCAGAGACTGGTGACACTGCGTCCCCCAGGACAATGAAGCTTAGATCTGGCCTCAGATGGCCAGAGAAGAGTTGTTGCAATCTATATCTGCCTCGGATGCTCTCTTTGGAACTAAACTAGTGTTCAAAATCAGAAGCAGCTACTGAGAATCGCTGAATCTCCATTAGGATAACTTCCTCACATTTTGCCAAAATTCTAAACCATTGCACAGTGGCTCAGATTCCCTCCTCATTCAGGAGACCCTTCTCTCAGGATGAAAGAGCTTCAAAACTAAATTCACCTGGGCAGAACAAAGTCCTCACTGCAGTAGATCCTGAGTTTCTAAATGTAAACTTACTCTGGTCTAGCCCAAATCTCTAGGGTCGCCTATGGTCAAACTACCACATCATGGTTACCATAATATATTACCATATATGGTTAATCCCGTATCATCGGTTGAACATTTTCTGGTTTGTAGTTCAACCATAGACAATTATATGAAAACTGGAGCCTATTGAAACACGTTGTCTTGCATTCTGACTAAGGAAGGTTAGGGAAAAGAATCCTAAAATGTGCATTGGCCCCAGGTTTTGGGAACTGGACACGAAGTACAAACCTTATCTAACATGCATTCTTTGTAAGTTTTCTTGCCCTTAATAAATGTGTGTTTGTGCATGTGTGTATATATGTGTGTTTACAGCCTCTAGAACTCTGAAGTGATCTCTAAAGCCTATGAAAACATCTCCTGTGTTTAAGAACATGAGAACGATATGCCAAGTTAGAGATTATATAATAATGGTTATTTCTACAAAATGATCCCTCACTTTACAGAACATTTGCTGTACCTTTTCTTTAAATGACCAGGTCTCCTAAGCTGGTGTTTACTAAGATCATATCTTCAAGTTGTATGTCGTCTTTGTAGAATGCATTGATTCTCTAAAGACACAAGCATCTTTTTTTTCTGAACCAATTCCAACTTGTTGCTGATGTGATAATCTGGCAGTTGAAAACTTCAACCCAGGAAGGGTACTGCTAAGGCTATCTGTGTTCAGGCATGAAGCTTTAACTGCTTAGGTTTCCAGCCACTTTGGGCCAAGTATTTGAGCCCGGAAATTCATATTTGCATTTAGAAAATTACATGAATAATAGTTCAATTTCCCTAAGTCCTGGGATACTTTTATTTCTGAAAAGTACACATCTGATCAAAACAAGTTAGGCCAAGTCGGGTTATAAAAACATGTTAGATCTCTCAGGCAGCAACCAATAAAAGAATTCAGGATGGAACTTGTCTAGAAGAATAAATCCCTGGAAGGGAAGTCTTAGCTAATCCACACATAGCATTAGCAGAGATTTTTATACCTGACTTGTTTTAAAAAGCCTCCGCCTACAGGAGCCCAAACTTCTGATTAGTTATTTATCTTACAGGTCAAGTCTAGGAAATAAAAGGAGATCTGGGCTTGGATTGTTGGGTGAATAAAAGGAAAAATCCATGTGAAGCAACTAGGACCATTTATTATACAATGAAATGAAAGTGGAGATGGAGCTCACTTTCATCACGTATCTGTCTTCAAGGAGAAAGCAGAGCTGTCCCTTTGTTCTGGAATGATGGTAATTTTGCAATGAGAGTGAAGACCGAAAATTCTTTGTCCAAACAGGTATTTGGCAACCTGCGTAGAAGGAGACATTACGTATCATATTCTTAGCTGTAGAGCTATGATCTGTTAATGCCTGATGATAATCACAAAATGACCAGATGACTAGAATAGTTCACGTGGGGACTGTGCACATAAGAGAAAAAACATTACTTTTCAGTGGCTTATGGTTTTGGAGGGCACGCTGAAGGAAAGAGATCCATTAAATGTGAAAGAAGACCACAAAAAATTCTTAGAGTTTTACAATTGAGAAAGCTGGAGAAAAACAAGCTTCTTCCACAGTTGGGAGTAATTTTCCATCTTCTGCCCATCCCCCTCACTCCTGTCTGCTGGAATCCGCTGTGCTTGGCATAAGTCTTCATGTCTCAAGGGTAAAGTATATAAGAACAGGTAGAGCGGGCTGTGTGTGTGTGTGTGTGTGTGTGTGTGTGTGTGTGTGTGTGTGATGTTGGTGGGGGATTTACTTGGTTCACCATCTAGAGGCCGATGGGGTAATTTTGAGGGGACAGAGGAATATTTGGGTTGTTCACTTTTTATTTTGAGATTACCGCAGGTTCTCATGTAGTTGTAGGAAATAATACAGAGAGATTCCCATATACCTTTCACCCAGTTTCCCTGGATGGTAACATCTTGCATGACAGTAGTGTAGTATCCCAATCAGGAAACTGACATTGTTATAGTCCTTGACCTTCTTCGGATTGCGCCAGTTTCACATGCATGTGTGTGTGTGTGTGTATTTAATTCTATACAATTTTATTCATGTGGTCATCATCAAAATTAAGATCCTGAACAGCTCCATTACCCTCCAGGAGCCCTACTACTACCCTTTTATATCCACACCTTCATCCCTACCTCCTAATCCCTGACAGCCACAAATCTCTTCTCCATTTCTAAAATTTTGTCATTCAAGAAATGGGGTCGTGCAGTGTATAACCACTTAAGATGGATTTTTTTCTGGGCTCCTGGGTGGCTCAGTTGGCTAAGCATCTGACTTAAGCTCAAGTCATGATCTTGCGGTCCATGAATTCGAGCCCCGCATCGGGGTCTGTGCTTTCAGATTCTGTGTCTCCCTCTCTGTTTGCACTCTCCTCTGCTTGCACTCTGTCTCTCTGTGTCTTTGTCTCTCTCCCTCTTTCTCTCTCTCTCAAAAATAAATAAAACATTTAAAAAATTTTAAAGATTGGGTTTTTTCCATTCAGTGTAATTCACAAGGTTTTAATTTTGATGAGGTCCAATTTACCAATTTTTCCCTTTTATGGAGCGTGTTCTTGTTGTTAATCCTGAAATTCTTCACCCCGTCCAAAGTCTCAAAGACTTTCTCCTATGTGTTATAAGAGTTTTATAGCTTTACAGTTTTATATTTTACGTTGAAGTCCATGACCCATTTTGTGTTAGTATTTGTATAAGGTGTGAGGTTTCGGTTATAGTTCATTTTTTTGTCTATGGATTTCCAGTTACTTGAAAGGCTAACCTTTCTCCATGGACCTGCCTTTGCACCTCAGAATGAGTTGGGCATATTTGTGTGGGTCTGGGACTCCCGAGGGGGCACGATCTGTTCCGTGGTGAATCTGAACCCAACAATCCAGGTTTTAAAGGAGGTCAATTGAATCTATGTGTTTTAAGAGAAAGTTATTTCCCAAGGATTTCTTAAATTCTCCAGTTGAGTTTGTACTAGTTAGAACAATAGGTAGAAGAGGCCACACTGAGATTTTCTTTCCTCAGGTCTGTGCATTAGTCTTTGTTATTTGCCCTAAGATGACACATAGAGAATTTCTAGTATATGGGGCTATCTTGGATCAGGCTTCCTAGATGCAGAGCCTGATGCATGGATTTGTGTTATTGAAGGAGGGCTCTGAGCAGTAAGAGACTAAGGAAAGTGGAGACAGGATGTGGTCCCAGCTAGAGTCTGGCTTCAATCTCCCCCTCCCCCCCCCATCCAAAATGTTCTGAGCATAAATTGCACCACACAGTTGATCCCAGGCTGATGTAATGGTGCCACAGCCTTTTGAACTGTGTCCCCATCAGTCACTGGCTATGGACTGGCCCAGGTGGGGATGTGAACACAGAAGGTATCACCTCCCAGGCTGAGAGATTTCCATTAGGCCAAGGGCACCAACAGCATCCACAACCAGATGGCCTTAATGATCAAGAAAACTGGCTTTAAAAATAAATGGGCTATTAACTTCCCAACTTAACCAGTTGCTTCTTTAAGCCTTCTGCTACCCTTAGACTGCCTTCTAAGTAGCTGTGTCTGTTATGTTCAAGGGTTGCTCAGTTTCACGAAAACCCACGATAAATGCCACAGGAGCGCCTGTCATCCTACCACTGGTGATCTCCTGGTGGGTCGCAGCGCACAGCTCACGGCTTCTTCTACCTGCGGGCTGGATGGAGCCCAGAAATACTGCATCCTCAGCTACCTTGAGGTAGGTTGGTCCTTTGTTTATTTGTTGGGACATTATTGAGTCGATGACATAGATTTTTCCAAGCATGGCAGGGGCCAGCCACGCAACATAAAAGGAGGACACATCACTCTTTCCTGAATATCAGAGGCACAGGTGATTCAATTCCTAGTCCAAGAAACCTTGATTAATCAGAAAATAGGGAAGATCTGCCACATCTATTTCTTGTTACCTTTAGAATTGGACAGAAGAGCCTCTTTAGTTCCGTCTTTGAAGGGAAGTAGTCTAAGATGTACTATTCTACTTAGCCACAGGAGGAACTCACAGGGAGCGAATTCAATTGACCCAGCAGTGAAGAGGGACGATCCCTCAGGGTCTCAAGGCCATTATACTGAATGTGGGTTCTCACTGTCCTGCGTTAGGTGGGGGGTGGGGGGGTGTGAACTTTGAATTGATTGCATGCCAGCCTCACAAAGCCACTTGGAAATTGTCTTGTCTAAAAGCCGTAAGATCCCAGTGTCAACAGATTTGGGGGTCTTTTTTCTTTCCCTTAAAGACCAGTTTTAGAAAAGGATCAGCTGCTTTATAGTTTTTTTCTTCTCTGTGCTCGGGGACCCAAACAAGCATCCAAGGTCATCTGAGTATCATACCTGCTGAAAAGCCCAAGGCAATCACGTCAACCCCTTAAATGAGAGGATGTGCAGGCGGGAAGTTGGACGGAAGCCCGATGTTAGAGGCCCAGGCTTTTCCACGTATTGTTCATTTAAAGCAACTCCTCGAGGTCTCTGGGAAATGCTTTGGATTCTAATTGGTTTCTAGTAAAAGAGGATGATTATAAATAAGTGAAGACAATACCTGAGGGCTTAGCACTGTTCTAAGTTTGGGAAGTACTTGTGTAAGAAAGCAACTTCTCTGTGTGTGCGAGGAAATGACACTGTAGACGTTTTGTTCAACTCTAGGCCAGGTGGGATGTGGCACCCTACACGTGACTTTCTAATTCCAGGTCCTCTGGACAAAGAAACGGTTCTCAACTCTAATATTAGATACTTTCCAACACTGGCGTTACACTTCTAGTTCTTAAACCACTGACATTTGCATACTGTTGTCCCAGCCAACTCATGACCTACTCTGGCAATGATTAGGAGTTAATATTCCTGTCTTCACCACCCAAAATAGAAGTAAATCAAACTTCAAGGTTTCTTTTGTCTCAAGAATCCCAGGAATCTTAAACTCATAGACCTGGGGGAAAGAAAAAATCTCAAGAAATCTTCAGGCTGACAAAGTGTTACAGGTAGGGCTGTAAGTCTCGGTCTACTTAAACATTTGCGTGTCATGAAGGAGGACTTGTTTCCCCATGATTATCTAAAAAATTGCTACCAAGCAACACCTTCTCCTCGGAAGCTTCAAATCAACATTGACCCGTAGTGTTACCCAAGTTGGGACTTCCACATCTCGTCATCACAACCAAACATCCCCAGTCAGGCTCGCCAAAGACTATGCTTCTAAGATATTGACAGTAAAGCGTTTCCCCCAGTAATTTCCATAGTAATACTGGACATCTTTTGAAGGCTTGACACCTTTTGGTGGAATCGTAAAGCTTCTGCTGCTCTTTTAGGGGCAAGTCTGGGGCAAGCCTCCCCATATGCAGAACAGATCTCACTTCCATTGCTCCTTAATTTTGAAAGGGCATTTTTTTTTTCGGGTATAAGACTTATGGTGGCCAGTGATTCTAAAAAGATTATATGGATCTCTTGAAAGGCTGGTCTACTTTGACAGACTCTAGCTGAAATAGTCCTCAAAATCACCATGCATTCATTTGGCAAATTTTATCCAGCCTCTACAATATGTGAGACACTGTTCTAGGTCAGGAGGATATGGCCTTATACAAAACAAAGTCCCATGGGGCACCTGGGTGGCTCCGTTGGTTGGACGGCCGACTTCAGCTCCAGTCATGATCTCATAGCTCGTGCGTTTGAGCCCCCCATCGGGCTCTGTACTGACAGCTCAGAGCCTGGAGCCTGCTTCGGATTCTGTGTCTCCCTCTCTCTCTCTGCCCCTGCCCTGCTCATGCTCTGTCTCTGTCTCTCAAAAATAAATAAATGTTAAGAAAAAATGTTAAGAAAACAACAAAGTCCCACCCTCATTGGACTTAAATTCTAATGATGGAGACAGACAATAAGCCAACAACTATATAATATAGTCTCAAGTGGTGGTAACGGCTTACAAGATATTATAAAGCAGGGTAAGGCATAGAGAGTGGTAGAGGCCATAAGGAGGTGGTGATATTTTAAGTAGAAGTCTCTCTGAGAGGATGGCCTTTAAACAGAGACCCAGAAGAAGGGAAGGAGCAAGAGATAGGAATATTTGAGGGTTGGAGGAGAGGGGAGCAGAGAATAGCTCGTGTCAAGATGGCAAGGCAATAGAGTTCCCGGTGAACTCAGGGAAGAGCAAGGAATGAGTGTAGCTAGAATTGAGTGAATCAAGGGAAGACTCGTGGAAGGAAAGGCAAAGAGATGGTCCTGGTCAGGTTGTATAGCCCTTGTAAGCAACGATCCGGACGTCAAATCGGTTTGCTGAACACCTACCGGCACATCTGTTATAGTCAACTTCCAGTATGGAGGATTATAATAAACAGTCCCCACTTCCTGGAAGTTTTGCAAAAATGCTCCTCCGGGGTCCCGCAAGTAGTAGTAGCCAGGAACAACTGTGCAAGCCATTGGAAGTCCTTTGGGAGTCTTTGGGGATTTCCTTGGGGGCTTTAAGTAAGTATGGCCACAAATGGGTGCATTAAATTAGGCAAACTCAAAGGCCACTCTTGGCTGTTGCAACCTTGGAAAGTCCATTCCAGGTAAAGTAATTCCAATTCACTAATAAGACCTTCCGGTCTGGAAGACAAGAGGGCAGGCCTCTCTGTTACGAGTATAATGAGAATCTTTTACAACATCCACACGGCGGTGATGGAGAGGTTTTGGTCATGGAACTTTTTCTACCAAAAACTATGTCTGAGAGAGAAAAAAAAGGATGGTTCCAGATAACCTGGTGGCCGAGTGTTACATTAGTTTCTTGCCAAATATTTGTTTTTGACTACAGAAAGTAATCCCTACTCGAAGAACGTATCCTGATTACTTCTCTACGGTTTAACATAACCTCCAGGTCACCTGCCTCTTGTGCAAGACAAAAATTAGTTCCGCATAAGTTTGCATTTTTGCCCCCAATGTACAAATTCATAAAATTTCTAGGTCCTAATTTTTATTTTGTCTGTTATTGTATTTAAGCACCTATTGATGGAAAAATTGATGTCCTGTTATTTCCTCTGCTTTTTATTTTTAGCCAGATTGAAAGACAAATATAGTAAGTACAGCTTGTTTTCAAATTGATATCAACAATAAGTAATTATGGGTCTTTATTTTTTACTGAAATGATGGTCTTTTCCAGGGGGAACAAAAATGTTTCATCTGTGACTCCAGATTTCCCTATGACCCATATACGCAATCCCAGAGCCACACCATTGAGAATGTCATTACAAGTTTTGAACCAGGGAGAGACAAGAAATGGTGGCAAGCTGAAAATGGTATGACTGAGTTCCTTTCCAGATTATCCATTTCTTTACGTTTTTAATCCAATATCTTTCTGTACGATCTCAACAATTTCACAGCAAGGAGTTATACTGGAATGGAAAAGTATCCCCTAGCACTGTTAAAGCCTGTATAAGAACAAACTTTATTTTCATTTCAGGAGAGATTATTTTCCTTGAGAGAAATCCGAGTGTATTTTAAGCACATAACTCTGAAAGCTTCACGCATTAACCCTAATATGAAACACACTCCTGTAAATGGAATTAACACTGCCAGGGGAAATCTGAGAGTTCCCACCCTGTGCTTTGTCCCTCGGCAACACATGCAGGAGAGAGGAAAAGAGCATTTCATTTCTTGCTGCAAGCCAAATATTTTAATATAAAAATTGAATTGAAAGGATAGTTGGCTACTGGCTGACGTTCTTTTCTGCCTGGATTTATGCCCTTCTCTGCTCACGAACAATTGTGATTTTGAAACTCGCATCGGCCCTGACCATCCATATTTCCTAGGTGCCCTGATCAGGTCCCAACTGGGGATGCCTCACGTCCAAACTCAGGCGTGGGCCTTACGTGCTTGAATGAATGTAGGCTGACTCACCCATGACAGCTCTCCTTCAGCACCAATCTGGAACCCTCACCCCACAAGATGATTCCCTTTGTTGCATCTCTATATGTTGTACCTGGGCTACAATCCCTCTATTCTCTTCAGATGCCTAAGCCTATTTCCCTCAGGGGGTTCTAGACCATTAGGGGAGTGTGGGAATAGTCAAAATATATAGGATCGTAACATATAAGGCAAGCAGAATATGAGGCTATTTTCCTATGCCTTCCATTGGACAAGCATGATTGGTGTGTCTACTAAAATGCCAATTCATGTTGGATCCTAATCCTGAATCTCTAGTTGGGCCCTCCTTAGTGCATGTATGCGATGCCTTTGCAGGAGCCATGTGCCTTCGCTCAGGCCATTTTTGCTTAGCAGCAATTTTAACCCACATGTCCAGCATTTGCTGCACATAGCCTCACAGGAGCGCCCCTCCACCAAAGCGGATCGCATAAAACAAGGGTTCTCAGCCAAGAACTTTTGAGAGGGGAAAGGCAATCTCCTTTCCAGAAAGGGTGAGGGACTCTTGACCCAGAGCCAGGAATGGGGCTGCCCTCTCAGTGGCGAACTCTCCCAAGTGATGCACCCACAAATAAAACTGCCTCCGGTTCATGCAGCCCGGTTACTGACTGCTCTCAGAGCTGCTGTCCAGTACGGGAGGGAGCCCAACGCCACATGCACTACCGGGCACTTAAAACACGGCTAGCCCACACTGAGATGTGACATCGGTATAAAACCATTCCAGGTTTCTAAGACTTACTTTGGAAAAAAAAATAGGCATTGGTAGTAGCAAAATAAAACATTATTATTTTTTTTAATATTGAGTACATGTTGAAATGAGATGGTTTTTGGTATATGGGGTTAAAAATATTAAAAGTCATTTCACCTGCTTGCTTTTATGTCTTTTAAATGTGGCTGCTAGGAAATTTGAAATGACACAGGTGGCTCATATTCTGTTCTTATGGGACAGTGCCGCTCTAGAGCGATCGGGGCTTCCTCGTGTCCAGCTGGGGGCCGGTCTTCCACATCCAGGCTGGAAGTGAATGGCAGCTAACTCTCTCAGGATAGGACTTTCTTCTCCTCAGCCCCAGAAGAGCTGCAGATTCTCACTCCCAGGGGAATATTCCAGGCTGTGTCTTACGCTAAGTGACAATAGAACTAGTCCAAGTGGTTATCAAGCAGATGCTGGAAGAAAAGGATGCTTCGATGTTCACCGTGCACCGGTTTCCCAGCGCACCTTTACGCACGTGCGCAGTCAGGTTGTGAGTTCAAGGAAATGAGCTCCCTCCCCACCAAGTGGTGGCACTTGCTGCTTAGGACCTATGGGAAATGGGCGAACTTCATCGGTGGTAGGTAACACTGCCACACAGTGGCCGTGTGCACCGCCACCATAACGTGCATGTGGGCACAGTCCGAGTAAAACCTGTACCGCTCTCAAATAGACCTTCTCCTGGGTGTGCAGTGTTCTGGGAAACCACTGTAAAAGACGAGGAAAGAGTGTTGATCCCCAGCCATGTAATTTCACACGTTTTTATTTTTTACAGACAAGCCACAGTGAAGGATTAAATAGGGGTAATTAGGGGTCTCTCAAAATCACTGATTCCTTCTTTCTGGATTTTTCTTCAGGTCTTGATCATGTCAGCATCAGATTGGACCTAGAGGCGTTATTTCAGTTCAGCCACCTTATTCTGACTTTTAAGGTACAGATGTGTGGGCTTGTCACCCCTTTTATCTACCTACCAAGTGCTGGGCTTACCCGGGATTTCACTTCCTTGCTTCTGGGTAGAGCACAAAATCTCTACTCGAACTCTGGGCAGAATTTGACTCTTTGTTCCTGAGTGGAAAACAAAACAAGTGAAAACTCTACTGCTCATTAATTAATAACTTATATGGTTAACAGAAGAAGGAAGGAAGGAAGGAAGGAAGGAAGGAAGGAAGGAAGGAAATCGTACAAGATAGAGCAAAGAGGAAAATGCCAAACCCTAGGGTGAGAGAGACCACAAGAGCTAGAAAAATGATTTTCAGGAGAAAAAAAAAAAGCAGAAACTGGACATTATTTTGGGAAACATGGAAAGATTGTGACCAAAAGAGGCAGAAAAATGAAAGGGTCTTTACTAAGGATACTTAGATGCCAGAGAAATCCTGTCCTGTAGTCATTCTCAAATATTTCATCAAAATTCTAATTTTGTTGTCAGCCCGGAAGCTGAGTTACAGTCAAAAAATAAATAAAATGAAAAATGAAAAAAACCCCACAAGTCTTTGGCCTCAAAGAGCTCACAGTCTAGTCAAGGATACAAACATATATAGAAATTTAAAATCATAATGCAAAATTGTCAGTGCGGGAACCGACATACAATCACAATGCTGATAGTTTCCTTGATGAGGCTAACGCTGCTGTAAGAAATCAGAATAAGCTTCACGGTAGATTCTGGAGGATGTGTAAGAGTTTGCCAGAGAAAAGGGTTCTTCTAGTCAAAGAAAACCACATACAAATTGCTGTAACATATCAGTTACACTGGCTTTTTAAAAAATTGATATGCTCTCCTTTGATGAATAATTCACACAGCCCATACACAGTTTTCAAATGGAACCAGATTCGAGGCAAAATATGCGCTCGTGACTGCTCGCCCACCGATTGGAAAGAGATTTCTGTGTGTTCATTGCATAACGGATTTCAAGAGATACAAATAAAGTTTGAAAAACTGAGATTTGGGAATACAAATATTCAGTCTGCAGTGGATAATGAAATCTGCCTTTGCGAAGCATTACAAGTTTCCCTCCCGTTTTCCTAGACTTTTCGGCCTGCTGCTATGTTAGTCGAACGTTCCACAGACTATGGACACACCTGGAAAGTGCTCAAATATTTTGCAAAAGACTGTGCTGCTTCCTTCCCCAATATCACTTCTGGCCAGGCCCAGGGAGTGGGAGACCTTGTCTGTGACTCCAAATATTCGGATATTGAACCCTCATCTGGTGGAGAGGTAGCATTTCCTTTCTTGGATTTCTCAGATAGAGGTTACACCATTTTTTTTTTCTAATGCGGTTCATTTAAATGAAAACAATTTAGGTAGTGTTTACTGAAATATAACTTGAGTTCTGTTGTTTTTGTTTTAGAGAAAGAGAGCATGAGCAGGAGAAAGGGTTGGGGGGGGCAGAAAGAGAGAGAGTGGGGAGAGAGAGAATTTCAAGCAGGCTCCACATTCAGCAGAGTCTGACATGGGGCTCAATCCCACGACCCTGGGATCATGACCTGAGCTGAAGTCCAGAGTCAGACGCTCAACTGACTGAGCCACCCATGGGCCTCTAGCTGTTGGGTTTTTTTTTTTTAATTTTTTTTTTTTAACATTTATTTATTTTTGAGACAGAGAGAGACAGAGCATGAACGGGGGAGGGTCAGAGAGAGAGGGAGACACAGAATCGGAAACAAGCTCCAGGATCTGAGCCATCAGCCCAGAGCCCGACACGGGGCTCGAACTCATGGACCGCGAGATCGTGACCTGGCTGAAGTCGGACGCTTAACCGACTGCGCCACCCAGGCGCCCCTAGCTGTTGGTTTTTAAAGCATGAACGTGTTTAAATTGAAATGAGTCCTGAAATAATTTCAAACTCAGATAAATAGTAAGCATCTTACAAGCAATACTCCTCCATGAGAGATTACATCACCTGCTGAGGGTAAGTGGGGACTAAGACCCAGGCTGGGCACTAGGACACAGGACACCCAGAGGAAGGAACATTTGTTTCTAGCCCTTGCTACATAGCTGTGTTATCTCATGCTCTGTAAACCACCACCCAGGCAGGATCTGCCAGGACCTTCCTCTGAGCAAAGCGGGTGACAGGCAGAAAGGCAGGGTAGGAGCGGGGTTGGGAGGTATGACTCTTATCAGGCAGAGTGAAAGTGTTGGTGGCAGAAGGTGTCTCTGGAATCCCCGGCCAGATCCAGTTGATGACCTACTGAATTGTGACCCCGTCCCTCCCTCCCAGCCCCAGTGCTATCACCTACATGGACCACGGGGGCATAAAGAACCAGAATGACTAAGACGTTTGATTCATTTCCATGTTGGAAATTCACAAGAGAACCCAAATAATAATCTGTATCCTACGCCAGCTGGGAGGCAATGGCTCAGCCTTTTTGTGAGGTCAGGATCTCTTCTTTAAGAGTATACTCTTTAAGAGTTACTCTTTAAGAGTAACAGGGCGCCCAGGTGGCTCCGTTGGTCGAGCATCCAACTTTTGATTTCAGCTCAGGTCTTGATCACAGGGTCATGAGTTCGGGCCCTCTGTTGGGCTCCATGCTGGGTGTGAAGCCTACTTAAAAAAAAAAAAGTATATTTCACAATGCTGTTTTGGGTGAAATGCTATACATTTACCTGCATTTGTTTTGCAGGTCGTTTTAAAGGTTTTGGATCCCAGGTTTGAAATAGAAAACCCCTACAGCCCCTACATCCAGGGTATGAGATACTCTCTATTCTTGCACAAATTCTTTTTCTAAAATTCTGTGTTGGGGGCATCCCTTTTCATTGCATGTCCATAGCCCATGAAGTGTGCTTTCCTTTGCTGTTATCATTTCTCCAGACCTTGTGACATTAACAAACCTGAGGATCAACTTCACCAAACTCCACACCCTGGGGGACACCTTGCTTGGAAGGAGGGAAAACGGTTCTCTGGATAACTACTACTACGCTCTGTCCAACATGGTGGTTGGGGGCAGCTGTTTTTGCCACGGCCACGCTAGCGAATGCGGCCCCGTGCAGAAAGTGCGGGGAGACGTTTTCAGCCCTCCTGGAATGGTAAGTCACTGATCGATCCCAGAGGGCAGCTGGCTCTCTTCCCTTTCCTTCGCGGCACTGGTGCCGAACGTGGATCAGAGCCTCTCCATGGGGATCCACAGTCGAAGTGACAGCTCTGTGTTGGGGCAGGGATCATTCAACCCGCAGTTCCTGCGGGCTCTTGCCCCAGATGATTCCATGAGCAGCATTTCTCATCTGTGAGCTCAGTAGCCCGTCGTGCTCCCTTCTTGTTTATTTGCTTTTTAGGGAATGGAGCTTTAGTGGTGAGGACCCTGTTTCGCGTGCATTCTCCCACAAAAAGGTCTCGAAGGTCTCTCGTGCGAGAGAGGGCGTACTCCACGCCGGGGTGTCCGAGGGGTGCCTGCCGCTGTAGAAATGGTCACTCCAGGTAGCACTCTTGTGCCAGGAATGGCTGTTCCTGGTGTTGATCTCTTCCATCCCTGGGACGAGTCTTAAAAGAGCGATGCGGTGGAAGAAATGCCTGTTTGCGCAGAGTCCTGAGGGTGTGTCTGCTACATAATTTTAAACTATGAGCCACAAGCAGACAAGGCTGGATGCCGAAACTCTGCACCTTCCCTGTCAGCCAGCTCCTATTTCCCCGGAAGTACGAGTTTCTTTGAACTTGGGTATACGGTGCATTTTGTGGACAAACCAAGAGAATCATACGCTTTGCTCCAGGTTCTTTCTGTTTTCCAACTCCCTCTTTCCCTTAACCACCCTTCCCCCCCCCCCCGCTTTCTCTCTCTCTCCCTCCCTGTCTTTCCCTCTCTCTGCCCCCTGATCCTGTCTCTCATTGTGTGTTGCCCTGAAACTAGAATTCAGAAATGCCAAAGAAAATGTAGATGGTTCCCGAACATCTTAAACTTTTTCCAAACGTGGAAGTTGGTTAAGGAGATAATAGAAGGTAGACAAGGAAAGCTAAGACCCGAAGAGGCACCTGGCGTGGTACTGCCTTTTCCACCTCGAGAACCCCAGCGTCCTCAGAGCAAAGCCCTCTTTTCACACCATGCAGGTTCACGGCCAGTGTGTCTGTCAGCACCATACAGATGGCCCAAACTGCGAGAGGTGCAAGGGCTTCTTCCAGGACGTTCCGTGGAGGCCAGCAGCAGGCCTCCAGGACAGCGCGTGCAGAGGTACGTGGGGAAGGTTCTCAGCCTGTGTCCTTAAGCTCGAACAACATCGAGTTCATTTCAGTGGAGCTGTGGGCATCAGAGGCCGCAAACTCGTGGCTCCCAGCTCCAATCGTGGGATATCCTAATGTGTCCCATTACCTCCCATAGATAGAAGACCAACTTCTCAGACCCTCACACCACAAAAGGCACGTTAATTCACAAAATGAAACCATCCGCGTGTTGTGTGGTCCCTTCCCTGAGGAGGGGCAGAGCCATGTAATGGCAACATCAGTGGGGACTAGATTTGGTACAGAGATCCCTACCCTTTTCCTGAAGAATCACCCATTCCGTGAACGCAGCCTTAAACACATGTCAGAGGACAGGAGAGGTGAGGACTGGGACAAACTTTGACAGGCTATTGTAGCTTTTATAAAATATTTAGGCTAATAAGGTAGAGGGTTCTTTGGCAATGCGTTTGCTGCCTCTGAATTTTGAGGAAAGTCCATACAAACTTGTTACTCAGCTTCTTTTCCCAGACTGGGGAAAAATAGGATTGGGGCAGTGAGAGGTGAGTGGAAGAGGTCTCTAAAAAACGTCCCACCCAGGGGAGTCCCAGTGTGCGAGACCCAGCAAAACAGAGCCTAAGATTTTGCTGTTGACAGGGAAAACCCAACAAGGCACACAGCACAGACTTCACCACTAAGACAAACAAAGTTCTCCAAGCAATAAAGCTGCACTCTAGGGCTCCCAGATCACCCAAATGATTTACTTTTGTTTACCTGATTGTAAAAAAGAAAGAAAGAAAGAAAGAAAGAAAGAAAGAAAGAAAGAGCAGAATCCGAGTACTATCAGTGTGTGTGTGTGTGTGTGTGTGTGTGTGTGTGTGTGTGTGTATTCTGTGTGTGTGTGTATATATATACACACACATATATATACAGAATCAGAGTACTAGAAAGATCCTTCGAAAGCACCTGCTTTAATCCTCAAGTACTTGGTATATTTCTAACAAGTCGGCGGAGCACTGGGGCTGCAGTGATTTGTGCCCAAACAGCTGCCTGGTGGTCCCCCAGACCTTGGCCAGTCTCTCCTAACCCCTCTCCTTCCTCAGCTTGTCGCTGCAACAGCCACTCGGACCGCTGTCACTTCGACATGACCGCGTACCTGGCGAGCGGCGGCCGCAGCGGGGGCGTGTGCGAGGACTGCCAGCACCACACGGAGGGACAGCACTGTGACCGCTGCAGACCCCTCTTCTACAGGGACCCGCTCAGGGCCATGTCCGATCCTTACGCGTGTATCCGTGAGTCCCCGGCCTCTGGCCTGTCTCTTCCACACGTGTGAGCGAAGGCTGATGGAGAGGTCTCACTTGGGCTGCAGGCACCCCCCGCCCCCACTCGGTTTAGCAGCATTTAGGGGCCTGGGGGGGAGGGCGGGGGGCAGTCTGAAAAGGCACTTTGTTCTGAGAGCTTTCCTTTCTCACGACAGGCTGGGCCAAATAATCCGGGTCCATCCCGCAGCCCCATGTGGGTGGCCGACACTGGTGAATCAGGAAACTATTCCGGATTCAGCCAGCAGGGGGCGGGTGGTTCAGGAGGTGCTGCAGACACCTGAGTGTCCTGTGGGTCCCCTGGGGGAAGTAGCTGAGCATGGGAGACCCGACTCACCCTGGCCCGCTCCACTTCGGATGTTTCAACTTTGCCACGGTGCCAAAGCAATGGGCATTTAGTAGAAACCTGCTTAGAATTTTGAACTCGGATCTTTTCCCAGGCCAGCCCATACGCAGATGATCCTCTTTCCCAATGCTGGGCCAGGTAGCTAGGGACAGTTCCCAGTCAGACCCCTGGTCAGGAGCCTCAGCAACCCATATGCTTGCAACCATTCTGGGGGCGCCTGGGTGGCTCAGTCAGTTAAGCTTCCAACTTCCGCTCAGGTCGTGATCTCGCAGGGTTCGTGGCTTCAAGCCCCGCGTCGGGCTCTGTGCTGACAGCTCAGGGCCTGGAACGTGCTTCAAAGTCTGTGTCTACCTCTCTCTCTGCCCCTCCCCCGCTCATACTCTGTCTCTCTCTCTCTCAAAAATAAACATTTGGGGAAAAAAATCACTTAAAAAAACCAACCATTCTGGGCCCATACAACCAGTTTCCACTATCAGTGCAGTATTCAGGAAATTACACGAGACATTCAACACTTTATTGTAAGACAGGCTGTGTGTGGGAAGATTTTGCCCAACTGTCAGCCAGAATAAGTGTTGTCAGCGTGATTAAGGTAGCCGAGGCTGAGCTGTGATGTTCGGTAGGTTAGATGTATTAAGTATATTTTCGACTTAGGAAATTATCAGCTTCCGATGGGTTTATCAGAGCCTCGCCTTAAGGAGAAGGTCTGTAGTGAAATGGGCTACATTTGACCGGCTGTAGACCATTCATCTTTGCTGAGAAGACACATAAGCTAATGATTACCATCTTTGTTTTAATCTTTAAAAATCTTTCATCTTGTCTTTAATCTCAGCCGTTGAAAATGGAATGTTTTGTGCATATAAAAATAAGAGAGAATACTGTAATAATATGCCCACCAGCAATTGTGTCAAAATGTAATGTCTTACCCCAGGGCAACTTCAGGACCTTAATAACACATGACGGCGATACAGGTGACTCAGGTACCCCACTGTTACCTTCCTTTCTGGGGATAAACTCTCATATAACTGGCAATTACCAGTACAGTGCTGGCTTTTACACTTTTACATGTTCTTGTCTACAAACAACGTATGTTGGCATGTTTTCAAGCTTTACATAGATGATACTACGCTGTATGTATCCTTGATTATTTCACCCAACATTACGTTTTTGAGATTTGTCCATATCAGGTAGCTCTAATTCTCCAATTTTAAGATCTATGTGTAATGTCTGTATAGAACTCTTTCTTCCTATAGATATGACAGAATCTATTTGGCCATTTTTCTTTTGATCCCCCCAAAAGCATTCTTGTATATGTGGCCTTGTGCAAGTGCACAAAACCTCTCCCTAAGAGTCCTACCAAGAAGTGGGACTAATGGATCATGGGGTATGAACTTCTTCCAGTTGATTAGATGGTACCACATTGTTCCCTAAGTGGGGGTACCAGTTAGCACCCACACCAACAGTGGTTGAGTACTCTCATTGCTCTATACCCTGGCCAGCACTTGGTTTTTTTCACACTTCGATTTTTGCTGATGAAAACCTCTCTCATCATTATTTAAAATTGAATTTCCCTGGAGGAATGAGACCAGAGTGAGGCAAGGGAATGACCCAGATCCCAACATTTCAGGTAGCACACTCTCTCAGAGTGATGTAAGTGCGAGGTTATCACCTGCCATTTGCATTAACCAGACAGTGAGCACCTCCTTAAATTTTGGCCCTAGGCATCTTGCTGGTCTCAACTCTGGTCCCGGCACTGCTGTGGATTATCTCATAGATAAACTTGATTTCAAGTACTGAGCGCGGGTAACTACTGGATCTAAGATCTCACTCTACTTGCAGACTGACAAGTAGCTTGTTATTGGTTCGTGGATGCCGGCAGAAGACACGAAACTCCCCGGTTAGAGACAAAGGACTTTAGTACTCATGGCACAGGAAGTAACAAGATGTTTATATTGGTGTGTGTTCCCATGTCTCCAAGCCCTGAGTCCCATGGGGCAACTCAAAGGATGCCAGGTGGATCCCACATACAAATGAGTCTATGTCACAGCCCAGGGACACAGCGCTTAGAGCATTCATTGCTTTTACAGCAAGGAGAAGCGTGCTTGTTCTTTGTCCAGGGGAAGACGTGACCTCATCCCTGAAAGTAGCTTGCTGACAACGCAACGTTGGGAGAGGGCTGGGTGAAGAGCCATCTTGCATTGCCGGGACACTGAGTAAAAATTGCGCGGGTACCCGAGACCCATGGAATGTTGCCTCTCCCCATACCCAGAAATCCTGCTTCTTACTCTCTGTCACCAGTCTATTATTATATGGGGGGGAGAGAGGAGGGGTTTGCTATAAAACTACAACTTCCAACTTTATGCGATCATCATGCATAAAATGAAGTCCTATACAGAAGTAATTCGGTAGCCACCAGAATGTATACAACATCCTAGATTTCAAACTTTAAATCCTCACAGTGTAGAAAAGGCATAAATGAAGTTTTTGTTCAGATTGCGGAGTGGGCGCCTGACAACATAAAAGTTTACCTTATATGATCTGTTTAAAATTGAGACAAAGAACTGAATGCTCAGAAAAAAAACAATTTCTTTAAATCAGTGTCCTAAGTGTCCTACTTTGTCACCAGAATCTATATTCCGCTCCCCACACACATACCTTTTATTAATGTTTTAAATGCTATGCATTTATAAAAGAAAAAGGAATTGCTCTCTTAGGTGGAATCAGGGGAAAATATAATGTTCCGAAGGTTATCTAACCTAGGAATCTGGAAAGAGACTGCAAGTAACCAAGTCAGATATTCACATTAACCAACGTCTTGTTCCTTAAGAACCACTTAGTATCCGGGTGCCTGGGTGGCTCAGTTGGTTAAGTGTCTGACTCTTGGTTTCAACTCGGGTCAAGATCTCGTGGTTTGTGGGTTCGAGCCCCACATCGGGCTCTGTGCTGGCCGTGCAGAGCCTGCTTGGGATTCTCTCTCTCCCTCTCTCTCTGCCCCTCCTGCTCGCTCGCTCTCTCAAAATAAATGAATAAACTTAAAAAAAAAAAAGCCACTTGATGGCACTTCTAAAGGAAACTGAGTCAAGAAAACTGGTACCCAGATGTAAAATTAAGAGGCTATTCTATATATACAAGGAGGTTTTTTTTTTAAGTAAAGGCAAATGAGCCTGTAAAAACAATTCAAGAGACTCCCCAGTTTCCCTAAACACATGTTTGTGTGTGTGGAAGTCTGTGTATACAAATGGCATTTATTAAGACTGACGAGCAGTCTCCTATAAATTTTCTCTAAATTGTCCTCGTTTGCGCCTAAATATTTATATGATCAGATTCCAGGCATAGGGGTTGACTAATCTTAAGTCTGCTGTGATTAAAACACAGCCAAATGTGATACAGGGGAAAAACAACAACAACAAAAAAGATTTGGTAGATTCAACTGCCGATAATAAGAGTTTGCTGGAGTTAAGTTGTGTGATGCCAAGAAGTTTTATTGGACTTCTAAGGCCATGACTTAGGATTATTTCAAAGTAAAATTACTACCCATTCACCCACATCCCTTCCCCAAAGGCTACTTCAGTGCATAATTAAATTATACTCTGGAACTCAGGGCTGACCCTTTGGAGTGTCTTTCAGATAAAGCTGACATTTTTCCTTTTGGCTACTTCTAAAATGACTCCAGCTTGTTCCTTCCTTTCTAGAAGCAACTATATTTAATTAGAAGAAAATTCTGGTTTTTCCAAACTAAGCCGGACCGAATGCTGTTTTTCCATAATAGGATTTCATCACCAGTCACAATCCAATAACAATTGAAAATCAAAAGATTCTGTCAGACAACTGAGTGTTTGCTTCAATACCACCAAACAACTGGTGGGAGTAGGTTTTTTCCATCGAACTCTCTAACCTGAACGGTTGTTATATAAACCTACATAACATGGCTTTAGATATGAGGAGTTTGTTTTTATGAATCCAAAGTAAACATGTATAAATGCGAACATAACTATTTCTTAGAATCAGGATATTCTTTTTTGAGAGAGAGAGGGAGCATGAGCAGGGGAGGGGCAAAGGGAGGGAGAGAGAGAGGGGGAGAGAGAATCCCAAGCTGACAGCGCAGAGCCCGATGTGGGGCTAGAACTCAACAAACCGTGTGATCATGACCTGAGCCAAAATCAAGGGTCAGACGCTTAACCAACTGAGCCACCCAAGCGCCCGAGGACAGTCATTTTGTAATCTTTATTGCGTTCCTTAAAAGTGGCGTCCCTCGGAAACACAGCACCAAGTGGTCATCTGATGTCCACCAACAGACCTGTCCTCTCTACCAGAGCCACAGTAGTTAATAGTACTGTCCCAGCCTCTCCCGGGTACCACCCCTCAACACTGAGGGGCTGCTGCTCTACTGGGCACGTTGAACTATCAGAGAGTTCTTCCTTGTATCACATCAAGCTCTGCCTTTGGTAACTTCTCCCCTCTGGAATGATTCACACCATCAGCATCCCTTCTCATATTCGACTCCTTTCTTGAGTTATTCCAGTTTCTGCTGAAAAGAAAAAGGGTGGCCGGGGCTTCTGCTGCTCCTTGGCTACAGGTGATCGTTTATCTCATTTTGCAGAATCTCTTCATCCAAGCTTTTGCCCCGCCAGCAGATTTCCAAAAAGAAAACAGTGGTATAAGCCTTCCTTGCTCTTCTTCCCCTTTCTTTCTTATACGTGCTCCTTCCATGAAGAATTAAAGAATGATCACACTTATCCTTATTTTTCTGTGAGGGGGGAAGGGCAGACATACTTTCTTAACCACATTTCGGAGTTTTGATAGACATTTTATGTGGTTTTTTTCTCTCACATCTGTATTTGTATATTTCATTACAGCACCCCACTCCTGCTTGCCTCTAGACATTATTCTCACCTTTGGAGTCTTATTTTCTTTCTTTAATCTTTTATTGAAGTGAAATGGACATAACATAAAACTGACCATTTTACGATGAACAGTTTCCTGCCACAAAGCTGTGCGATCAGCACCTCTACCTAGCTCTAAAACAGTTTCATCACCCCCCAAATTAATCTATTCTTCACATGCGGTTTTCCTAATAGCAGTCTTCCTCTGATCCTCTTACTTTAGAATCACTTAAAAGTTTCTCTCTCTCTCTCTCTCTCTCCCCCTTCCTCCCTCCTCTCTCCATAGATAGATAGATAGATAGATAGATAATAGATAGATAGATACAGATGGAATTGTGCAACATTTTCCAAGGCCAGAGATCTGGGAGACATTTCTAAACAGTCCTCGCCCACTGGTCTAGTTGTTTAAACATATTTAATTATTTAAACAAAATAAAGTACTATAGCATGAGTTAACGGCTATGTTTATATCTCAGGTTTCCCACAATTTGCAAGTAACTAAGATAATGCATGTCTGTGTCCCCAGCTTGTGAATGTGACCCGGACGGGACCTTATCGGGTGGCATTTGTGTGAGCCACTCTGATCCTGCTTTGGGGTCTGTGGCCGGCCAGTGCTTGTGCAAGGAGAACGTGGAAGGAGACAAGTGTGACCAGTGCAAGCCCAACCACCACGGACTGAGTGCCGCTGACCCCCTGGGCTGTCAGCGTAAGTCGGCAGCGGCCGGACGGCCAGCCCGAATACATTTTAAAGCTTGGGGCCCTCAATTTCGGTCATTGTAAATACCCAAGAGTATTGCCGGCCTCTGGGTTTTTAAAGGTGATTCAAGACCTCCCGCAGATTTTAGTTAAATTAGTGGAGATTTTTTTTTCTTGGCGATTAGCTGAGTTTATCATAAGGAACCAGCAGGGGGCGCTCACATTTCCCCGCTGCAGCAAACATGGGAAAATGCCAAGAAATTTAATGCCGAGTTGCAAAACCTTTCTAAAAATGGTCTCTATTTGGACTCCCTTATACAAATTCGTGAAGTTACATTATGCATTTATGCATAGATTGATGACTTCTTAAGTAGATTTCAAGGGGTGGTTTCTTTTCTTTTTCTTTTTTTTTTTTTAATTACTTTTCTCCTTTGTTCTCACACCTCTCTTAAATTGGTCCTATGTTCTCTGACAAAGAGAAGAACAAAATTAAAGAGCCAAGGGAGGGGTTGTGAGGAAACAAAGAAATTCAGAGTTTTCTGGGGCCAAATGGGAGACCTTTGCCTCTAGGATCATAGAAACTCTTAGCTGCCTGGGGTCTCATAGAACTGCAGATTCCTCAGGGAATCCGGGTAAATAATTTCCCTCTGTCATGCTCTGTGTTCTTGCCTATATAAGGAACTGTGGATTGTTTGCATGTTTAGAGAGCAGCATGCTGAATCCTTCCTTCTCCTGGAATTTAATGGCAACATTAAATCCCAGGACAATGGATCATATAGTCAGACCAATTCTCATCACACCTCTCAGTACTCCAAGTGTTTCCCCTGGGTCAGCCCTGACCTGATGTCCTCCTAGAATAGGCCAAATATCGTTTTCTGTTTTCTTTTCTTTTCTAATAGCTTTAGTAAGGTATAATTCACATGCCATACAATTCACCCTTTGAAGTACAAGTCCGTGACTTCTAGCATATTCAGAGTTGTGTAACCATCATTACAATCAATTTGAGGACATTTTCATTACCCCCAAAAGAAACCCTGTACCCTACTTCTGGCTATATACCCAAAAGATTGGAAACGGGCTTGAAGAGTGATTTGTACACCCATATTCATAGCAACATCATTCACAGTAGCCCCCAAGTGGAAGCGACCCACATGTCCATCCATGGATGAATGGGCAAACAAAATGTGGTACATACATACGACAGAATATTATTTAGCCTTAAAAAAAAAAAGGAAAGAAGTTCTGACTCATGCAACAGCATGGAGGAGCTTTGAGGAGGTTACGCTCGGTGAAATAAACGTAACACAAAGGGACCGTGTGAGTCCACTTCCATGACGTACCCAGAGTAGTTAAACCCATGGAAACAGAAAATGGTGGTTGCTGAGGGCTTGGTGGAGGAAGGAGTTGGAAGAGATGGTGTTTAATGGGCACAGAGTTTCAGTTTTGCAACATGAAGAGTCCTAGAGATTGGTTGCACAACTGTGGGGCTGTATTTAAAACGGTCAGTGTTATGTTAAATGTATTCTCATGTTACCATGAGAAAAAAAAAGTACCCCCTGGCCTTTAGCTCCCACCTCCCTAACCCCTCTTAGGCAAGCACTAACCTACTTTCTGTCTCTCTAGATTTACCCCTTGTGGATATTTTGTACAAATGAGATCATCCACTATGTGGTCTTTTGTGACTGGCTTCATTTGCTAGCATGAGGTTTTCAAGGTTCATCCATGTTGCAGTATGTGTCAGTATTTTATTCCTTTTTTATGGGTGAATAATATTCCATTGTGTGGCTACTCCGCATCGAATGTGTCCATTCATCAGCTGACAGACATTTGGGTTGTTTCCATGAACACTGGTTTGTCCCACAGGGGAAATGTGTATGTTGCTCTGGGAGCATAATTTCTTCACAGGACTCAGGACTCAGGATAACTCGGGATAACGGTGCCGGATGTTCCAGCCTACATGACTTCTTCTATTTCTACTCTCTAATTACCATCCAGTAGCACCGCATGAGGGCTCTGGAAACGTCTGGCACTGGGTTTCCCACACAGAGTTGTATGCCATACAAGAACCGTGCGACCAGGCAGACGATAGACTTGGCAGGGCTGGATGTCGGGTGTTCTTGTGGCCACGCGTTTTGCTCAGCGTGAGCTATTAAGGACAAGGGTGGGGAAATAGAATAATTGTGTTCGCTCTGCTTGCAGCCTGCAACTGTAACCCCCTCGGGAGTCTGCCTCTCTCGGCCTGTGATGTGGAGACTGGCCAATGCGCATGCCAGTCATTTGCCACCGGACCACACTGTGAAGAGTGCACTGTATGTATTTGCGTAGGATTTCCCTTTCATGTGGTCGTGTAGATTTCTGCCGCCATTGCCCGGAGGACACTTGGTCTCGTTAATTGCTTTCCTTGTGCTGATGTATTTCGGTCCTCCCCGGTAAAAGTATTTACACAACAGAAATCAGCAAACACTAACCCTTCTACAGAGAGCTAGCTGGTTGTTAAACATTTACCACCACACCGACTTTTCCCAGATTGAGCCGAACGGACCCGGGCACCGATGTCAGAAGTTTTATCCACTGTTCTCCCCAACGTACCAAGCAGTAGAATATGACAATTTATCTGCTCCCTTTTTTCAGCCCACCAGACTGTGGAGCCTTTTCTTCTGTCTCTTGCGTATAGTCTCTTTATCACCCCTACCACCCTTTGCCTAGAAATATTTTGGACGAGCTCATTTAAAAAAAAAACAAAAACGCAAGTTTAAATGGACTGTAGATTCCTGTGGGAAATAAACTCCTGGATTGTTCTAGACTTCACCAAACACGTGAGCATGTATGTCTAAAATTAGTAAACTAAAACCTTTTTTACGCCATAAGAAATGTGTCATGCAGTTAGGGAGCTCAAATCCAACTTTTCCCTTTGTTCTCCAATCCTGGCAGCCCACCATGACATTTTAGAAAGAAAAAACCCCAAACTCAACCTAGTAAAAGAACTGTGACCTTGATGTGTCTGAAGAAATGTAGCTGCTAAATAAGAAACATATGCCTATTACAACATCGTTCTGTGCTAATGTTTTAAGTCATTTTACTGGAAACACATGAGGCCGGGGCACAGGAGGATGGGGAAAGAAGGCAAGAAGGTACCCTTGAAGAGGGAACTCTGGGAGACGGGGCAGGTAACCTGGACATGTTACGGAGGAAGGTGAGCCACGCCAGCTCCACGGCTGCGTGGGGGCAACATGAAGGATGCCGGGCTGGTTGGCAGGATTGACGAAGATGCCGCATCAGATGATTCCGGAGAGACCTTAGACTCAGGCTGACTTTGTTGGTTCGCAGTGTGACAGCCACTGTATATATAGGTCGCTGGATTGTGTTTGCAGGAGGAAAATCGCTGAGCAGGGGCCACAGTGGGGGAGGGGGTGGGGGAGGGGGGAGGGGCGGGGTTGAAGAGGGTTGCCCATTGTGGCTGCACCCACGTGTCCACCAGGTGCCCCACCTGGTCCTCCGTCCGGCGGTGCCCCAGACCTGCTCTGAGCCCCATGTGCCAGCACCCCTGGCCTAGAGGGAGTTTTCACAACCACATCCTTGGCGAAGCCCGTCTTTGCACGTTGTTTCTGCCCAGACTGAAGTTGGGTTTCGGGAAAGATACCAAAAGTCTTTTGCTGTGTTTTGTAACAAATTCTGTCAGGCTTTAATGTTTAAAATCAATCTCTCTGAGTAAAATCAGGCGGAAAGTTCGATCAAGATAACAACAACAACAACAACAAAAATGGAGACATAACAAACCCGTTTCAAATGAGAGTGCCGTGCCTATTAAGACCTTGATTTTGTCTGAGCATGTTAAATTGAGGTTTGAAAGGGAAGTCGTTTTTGGAGCATTTTATAGTAAATGTTATCAGATTTAAGAAATAGTTGTTTGTATCTTCCCCAGCTGCTTATATTGAATAAAGGTCAAGATGTTGCAATGAAGAAAAGTCTTGAACAAAACGGACTCTCTCCTGCAGAGTTTGTTATGACAAAACAGCTTACTTACAAACATGAGAGCCTGCTAAACCGTGATATGCAAATACGATCTCAAAATCAACTTGAATTTTTTTTTTTTACCCCCAAACATTTTAAGACTGCGGAAGTAAAAACCCCTTGGGATTTTTGTGGTGAGAGAATCTACTGGGTTTACAAAAACAGTTGCAAATAGGCTAGTTGAAGACCTTCTCCCCAGACTGGCCTTAAATAACTCACCGTGAGGCTAAATTGGTGTGGTCAGAGGAACTGTGCAGTTTTCACCGTGTTTTTTAAAATTTTATTTTGAGAGAGAGCGTGAGTGAACGAGTGCTGGGAAGGGGCAGAGAGAGGGAAAGAATCCCAAGCAGACTGCACTGTCAGCACAGAGCCCAGTGCGGCCCTTGAACTCCCGAACTGCGAGATCATGACCTGAACTGAAATCAAGAGTCGGACACTTAACCAACTGGATCCATCCAGGCGCCCCTGCATTTTTTTTTTTTTAAAGAGAGAGCAAGCAGGGGAGAGGGGCAGAAGGAGAGAGAAAGAATCTTAAGCAGCCTCCACACTCAGGGCAGAGCCTGACACAGGGCTCGATTCCATAACCCTGGGATCATAACCTGAGCCAAGATCAAGAGTCAGATGCTCAACCGACTTAACCACCCAGGTGCCCTCACTGCATTTTTGCTTGGAATAGTATTCAGGCAACCTGCCTGTCCCCTTCACTCCAAGTCCCAGGAATAGGAGAGATGTATCCTCCAAGGTCATTACCAAGCACACAGGCAGGAAAGGTGACCGTGTGATTGCCCAGGCTGTGTGGCTATTTGACGTGTGTCGACTGAACTGTACTGATTTTAATATTTACCCTTTAGAGCAGCATGTATCTTCATAGCTGGATTCAGCTGAGCATTTTCTCTTTATAGGTTGGATACTGGGGACTGGAAAATCAGCTCCATGGATGTTCTCCCTGTGATTGTGACATTGGAGGTGCTTATTCCAACGTGTAAGTCACTAAATGAATGACTCAGTCCTGTGGCTATAGTCTCCACTCACGTTTCCACATTTTATTCTGACTGACTTCTAGTCATCGGTGATGGACTTTATTCCATGACGAGCAAAGGGTGTTGAAAAGCAATGATCTTGAGACATTAACGACAGCCCAAATGATTTATTTTGCTCGAAATATTTCCAAGGAAGAGATCAACCGTCCTACTGCTTGGGTAACCCACAGGTGGTGGGATAGATGCCATGTGTGACTTGACCTGCCTAAAATATCAACTTTTTGCCACCCTATAAGGAGAGGTCCTATACTCCTTTTTGCAGCGTTTAGAGCAGAATCAGAGGAAAGAGGTGGCTACTTGGGTTCCATGGATCTGGACTTGCTTTTCAAGACCAGACATGTTGAGCCCATGGCCTCCTAACATCCTCCTCAAGACCACTGATTGATCGATTCAAGGAGCGGGTCCAAACTCAGAAGGCATTTAGTTCAGCACCTCCGTGCCTCGGTCTTATCCCTCCCCCCTCTCCATCTGTGCATGATGGGTTTGTTTCTCCCCAGGTGCTCCCCCAAGGATGGCCAGTGTGAATGCCGCCCGCACATCACTGGCCGCAGCTGCACTGAATCAGCCCCCGGCTACTTCTTTGCTCCTTTGAATTTCTATCTCTACGAGGCAGAGGAAGCCACCCCTCTCCAAGGACTTGCACCTTTGGTTCGTATTTCATTTAGTCTCCTTCCAGACTTGATTTGATGGGGCGGTGGTAAATACATATAGCACACCCTTGAGACCATGGGTAAGGTACCTGGAAAAGAATGGTTTGGCCACCCGTGCCAATCAGAACAGAGTTTCTTTAGCATGGAACTGAAGGTTATAGAAACTCTGGAGGCCAGAGCCTGCATTTTATGTGATCTTTATATTACAAGTCTAGCGCAGAGCCTGGCACGTAAGAGGGAATTGGTTGAGGCTGTGGTCAAACGGACCTGACTTTTGCTCTTTCGATGTGGCTGTCTGCTAACATGTGTTCATTGAGTGTCTACTTCTCTGCCTTCCCCTCGACACTATAAACCACGAGATGGACGGATAGATGTGTATGCCGTTCACCACTGTTGCCCTAGCATCCGCCACAGTGTCTGAGCCACAGCAGGAACCTCACAGACCTCTGCTAACGATGAGCGAATAAGGTTCAAAACGGAAGTATACGATGTCCTCCTGAAGCTGATCAGAGACTAGTCGTTCTCACTGATGTTCACTGGTGTGGGTGAGGGCAATTGTCACTCGGTGCCCTACTTCATTCCCTCCAAGTCAGGGTCCTGTGGGATATTTTCCCTAAAAGCGTATTTCTTAAAAGGCTTGTTAGAGGAGCAGACACACACGTGTGGAACGATTAGAGAAGTTAGACTCCCGTGACACTCTCAAGCAGGTGATCCCAGCCACAGGCAGGAACGTGGCAGGGGAAAAGGGGATGTGCCGTGAAAGTCTTCAAGAGAGAAGGCGTGTAAAAGTCGGTTCTGAAGACGGGGTTTGGATAGAAAACGGGAACTCGTCCAGGTTCCAGCAACTAAGTCGTTTCCTGAGATCTTTTCTTTATCTGGACACCATTGATGGGAGGGATGAAAATGCCCCTTAGGAGGCTTGGAATGTTCTCTTCTGCTGACTGGAATCGGGGGGAGGGGCGGGAGGCTTTCACTGTCCCTACTTAAACTTACAACCATGGTGGGTGGGATCAAAATGAAACTATTCTATGTCTGCATTCTTCTTCATGATTTTTAATTTTGCACCTTTATGATGGTGACTTAAGAAAACACTTTGGTAAGATAATATTGGTATTTATATTTAGGCTGTAACTATCGCAAAATAATAGAAGATATATATTGGTCCCTACCCCTGGTTCCTGGTAAAGAGCTCCTAAATCCTTTGGAATTTTCTGGGGGATAAGGATGTCTTTTGTTCTAATTGGGTGACTTGATGGGCTTCTAGATGGGGCCTGGTCACCAGAAAGACCAAGCTTTGATTAGAAGCTTAGAATTTTCCATCCTCCCCACCCCATTCTCTGTGAAGGGGAGGGGAACTAGAGATTGAGTTAATGAATGACCATGCATATGTGATAAAGCCTCCGTAAAAATCTCCAACATATAGGGTTCAGAGAGCTTCCAGGTTGGTGAACACATCCATGTGTGAGGAGGGTGGTGCACCCCAACTCCAGGGGCCAGAAGCTCCTGATCGAGAACCCTCCCAGTCATAACTCTTCATCTGGCAGTGTGTATCCTTTATAGAATTCTTTATTATATAATAAAACACCAAACATAAGTGTTTCCCTGAGTTTTGTTCTAGCAAATTATCGAGCCCAAGGAAGGGGTCAAGGGAATCCCAGTTTATAGCTGGTTGGTCAGAAGTACTGGTAACAACCTGGATTTTCCATTGGCATCTGAAGGTGGAGTTGCGGGGACAGTCTGGTGGGACTGAGCTCTCAACCTGTGGCATCTGACACAAAGTCCAGGGAGATGGTGTCGGGACTGAATTAAATTACAGGACACTCAGCTGGTGTCTGAGACTTGGCGAGCATGGGAATAAACCACACACCGGTGTCCGAAGTGTTGTGAGCGTAGTAACAGTGTGACAGTAGAGGGGCCACACGAGAGTGTCTTTCCTATACAACTCTAAATATAATTGCTCCCACTATTTTAGATAAGAAAACACAAAGCAGCTGTAATATCTAGAGTAGACGGACTGATGCTTAACGTATATTCCCTGTGCGCCATGCCGCAGCTGCTGAGAAGCAGTTAAGGAGAATGTGTTAATGTGCTAATACAGCTCCAAACCATGAGTGTTGTCCGACGTGAAGCCTTACTCCTCTCTCCGTGGTTTAAAGACAAAGATCAAGGACAGAGAATGGGCTTAAAGGGCCAGGAAAATTGTGCAGAGGATTGGAAAGTAGTATCTATGACAATTCAAGCTGGGACTGATGTTGTGTTTAAAATACAGCACGAATAATTTCCTCTCCACTAAAAAGATGATCCTTAATTGTAGTAGGAAGAGTTTAAGCTAGACCATCTTTGTGCATTCATTCAACAAATATGTATTGTGTGCTTACTATGCTCTTGCTTTTGATATTAATAAAACTTCCAGGGCCACCTGACAGGCTCAGTCGGTGGAGCATGAGACTCTTGATCTCAGGGTCAGGAGTTCGAGTCCCACGTTGGGAGTAGAGGTCACTTAAAAGAAGAAGAAAAACAACTTCCACTTAGAGCTCTGTCCTTTGCACTTTATATATGTTACCTCGTTTGACTTCCCGAACAACCTATCACCTTTAATTTCCAGATTAGGGAGACATTAGAGAAGTTACCTAACTTGCCCAAAGTCACACAGCTGGTGGGCAGTGGACCCTGGATTGAAACCCGGGTGCCTCTGCTTCCAAAGCTCTTGCTCTTAACCCATCAATAGGTGCCACCCACATGCGTAACGTTGAGCTCCAGGCTAAAGGCAGCATAGAAAGCAATTAGTCACGGTCTCTGCCCTCCAGGAATTTTTAGCTATAGCTAATACACTTACATAGATACCTCAGGATGGGGGCAGAGACATATGACAAGAAGGGTCCATATGTGCCGTGTGTTAAGATTTCAGAGCCATAAGTGATCCTTTATGAACAGGCTTAAGGCACAGAATAATGTGGCCTGAGACTTGAAAGCAATAAGCGTTGCAGTTGGTGGCCTCGGTGAGAAGACAGTCCAGCCAGGAAAAGTTATAAACAATGGCTCAGAGGGGAGACAGGGTAGGTATATTCACAGGTAGAACAGGAAGTTTATATAGGGAAGAAGTATTGGAAAAGAACAGTAGATCCTCCTATTAAAGAGCCTATATTTTACTTTTTGGGCAATGAGAACTCGCTGACGCTTTCTGAGCCAGAGACTGACCTGACGAAGACTGTCCTCAGTGTTCCTGTAAGTGCAGTCTAGTCGCAGGGAGGCCTGGGATGGAGGGAGAGCTTTCTGCTGTAGTCCTGGCAGGCATAAGGAAGGAATAAGGAAGAAGTTAAGAGGTAGCAGAGAGAGGAGAAGGTATGGAGATGATGTGAACAAAAAGGATGTGAACCCAAGACCATGACTTAGGAGTAACTCTTTGAATACTCAAATCGGAGAATGAAGAAAAAGGACGATTAACTTTCTTGGCGGGTCTTCAAAAGACGTGTGTGGGTATGTGTGTATCTTAATTTTTTCAGGCTGCTGTAACAAAAGCACCACGGACTAGGTGGCTTATAAACAACATAAATTTATTTCTCACAGTCCTAGAAGCCGGGAAGTCCGAGATCAAGGCACCAGCAGATTCATGTCTGGAGAAAGCCTGCTTCCTGGTTCGTAGATGGCCGTCTTCTCACTGAGTCCTAACACGGCAGAGGGGCAAAGGAGCTCTTTCATGAGGGCACTGATCCCATTCCTGGGGTGTGCCCTCATGACCCAATCACCCCGGAAAGGCCCCACCTTTAATCACCACCACTGTGGGGATTAGCCTTCTCTATGTGGATTTTGCAGGGACACAAACATTCGGTCTATGGCAACATCCTTGCTACTCAAATGTGGTCTATGGACCAGCAAGGCTGCATCACCTATGAGTTCACTGGACTTATAGAGTCTCAGGTCCTGCCCCAGACCTACTGAATCAAGTCTACGTGTTAACAGGATCCCCCAGTGATTCATAGGCAACTTGGGAAGCACTGGTTTGTTTTCTTATAGAAACTACCTGTGGTCACAAAACTTAACATTGATTGGATTTAACATAGTGTGGAATTTGATACAGTGTAGTATAAAGCTAATTCCATAATAGGCTTTCTGCATAAAATCAATAAAATGGTTTCTAATTTTGTGTTGGACACATGGACATAATCCAGCGTGGCCTGTCTGAGGTTCCTCATCGCAGAGGTCAGGCAGCTGGACAGAGAGTGTGGCTGAGAATCACTAAAACAAGCGAGTTCCTGAAGCGGGCCTCTGCTGACCCGAGGGCTGCATGCTCTTGACGAACAAGTAGGGCACCTGTGAAATGAAAAACTCTTGTTTGTGAAACCAATAACGAAACATCAACCAAGGAAACACCCACCTCCAGAGGACCATGAAAATCTGGAAATGAGCAATTGGCGATTCTGACCAGGTCCCCAATGAGGGGATGGTATGAAAGGGAAGCCTGTGAGACCAGGATTTTAAGGAAATGGGAGCCGCAGGAATGCAATTCCTCGGCTTCGTTTGGGAGGTGGCTCTCCTGGTATAACCTCTCACGGGACCCTGCAAGGTCAAATCCCACAAACTGTGAGAACTGCCAGGAATTGGCCTCGAGAGTGTCCAGAGTACAGTAGCTACTGAAACTGCGTCTCTACCCCATGCCTGCTGTTGATTTTCTACAACTTTCTTCTTGAGATCTCACGTTAAAACATAGCCTTTGTGCTTTTTTTTTTTTAACACCACGAAACTAGGAGATAAGCATAAATGTTTTCCCAGGTTCGAATGTCACCAGCACAGCATCGTTCAAAAAGAAAACCCGAGACGTCATAGGATTAGCAAAATTTTCTCATTTTCACGGAGAAAGAGGAATTATAAAGTGCCTCACGACTCCTTCCTGAGGCTATGAAATGAAGATCGTGATTACCTTTTAAGTTATCCGATTACCCAAAACGCTTGCACTGTGGTACAGTTGGAACTTCTGTGGGTTACTGATGCTGTCATTTCTTTTCTTTTTAAGATAGCAGCAACAGCTTTGCCTACGTGTGATGTGTACTTCCAGCAACAAGGGAGTGATTTCATAGTTGACAAAGGCATGATAATACTGAAGAGAAATCAGAAGCAGAGCGTACGTGCTGACGAGCAGAGTGAGGTAAACCACTTCTCCATGGCCGTCGTCTGTCCTGCCTGAAACAAACAATCCGGTAACGTGCTCAGAACCGTGTGGGACCCATGTGAGTACTCAGTCCCTGTAAGCTGCCAGTGTCCTCGAGGATGGGATGGAGGAAAGGAGGGCACAGGCTCAAAGTAATTAGAGCTTCTGGGCAGAATCCCAGTAGCTTTCTTTGTTTCAAGACAGAAGTTTCCGGAAGGCTGGATTCTGGAGTCAGAGTCAGGTATTGAAAATTCACAAGTTTTTGTCATTTTAGGGACATAAGGAGAGCTGAGGAACGGCTCTCCCCCTAGTTGGAAGGAAGAAGACATGCTGATATCCCTGGGGGTGGTGCATGGTGTCGCCATGTCTAGAATCTGAGACAGTGGAAGCTGGCCAGTGCTAGTGTGAGTGCAGGATGATGCCACCTCCACGGGACCCTGCTCCAATGGCTTCAGAAGGCCAGAGGAGACCTGAGGACCTTGTAGCCAGCCAACTATATTAGTTTGGATAATAGTCATCCAACTATATTAGTCAAAGTTGGGGATGCCTTGGATCCATTCCTTCCTTCATTCAGTACCCTGGGATCTTCACTGAGTTTCCCACATGCGTATGCATGAAGGGGCATGCTGGAAAGCCAATGAAATCAGACACTAGCTGTCTCGTTCACAAACCCAGCACCTGAGTCAGTTCCTTAAACATAAGAGACCTCCTTGAGTGAATGAAATGGTTGAATCAATGGCAACAAGAATATGTCAGCACGAATGAAGTCTGCCCTTAAGATCACTGTCGTGGAAATGAGCCGTGTACACAAACCACTAATGGTGGCTGGGTGGGGTAAGTATCATAGAAGAGGTGCACATAATATGACACGGACTTCAGATTCAGGAGAACTACCTCTAGGTGAGAGAATCAGAGAAGGCTTCCTGGCTGGTGTTCCCCGTCCCCAGGTCCATGCACACCAGTCATGGCAGCCTTGCTGTTTCATCTACCTGTTCCTGTGCCCACACCACATGCCCATGAAGCCTTCTCTGACTCTCTGGGCTTCTCATTCTGAGTCCATCTGAAAGACAAGAGTGGGGAATGAGTCACTACTCCCATCTCCTGGCTCTCTATAGAACAGATAAGCGAACCTCAAATTTTACTGTGCAGAAGCACTGACTAGGGGGCTCATTTAGAAAGCAGGTTCCAGGTTCTTACCCTCAAGATCCAAATCAGAGAGTCTGGGACTGGTCAAGAAATCTGCATGTTTGCCACACACCCCAAAGTGATTCTGATACAGGTGGTCCATGACTGTTCTTTGAGAAACACAGCTCTAAATATCCACAAACTACTCTCCTGACTCTTGTCTGAAATGACCACCTCTGTATTATTTCTTGATTTGTAAAACTTCTACTCATCCCTTACAACCCAATGCAGATTTATCTTCCTACTCCAACATCTGGACATAGTTCATTGTTTCCATCTCTGGGGTCACACAGATCTGTAATCTTCAAACTGCGGGTCCTGCCTGTTAGTAAGTAGGTTATGAAATCAATTGGCTGGGCCCAGCTTAGTACAACAGAGGAATACAAAACAAGGGCATATTTTCTTGGTGAAAACTTTGTTTCGGTTTGTATAAATGTGTATGGGTTCCCTGGAAACAGACATTGCAACAGAGACGTGGGTGCATGTGCCTTACGGAGGGGAAGGAACACTCATTAGGAGAAGGCTGTAGGGGAGGGAGGGCAGGAGGCTCGGGAGGGGAAAGTGAGGCAAGGATGAAGTCTGGGATAGATGTAGCCTTGGCCTGATCCCCTGCAAAGGTTGGAAGCATAAATGGCACAACAGGATTGTCCCCCATTGAGGGTCAAGGGCAGGCCTGTTGTGTCCATCAGCCTGTCATGGTTGTGGCCTCCCAGGGCAGATGCCGGCAAGCTCCCAGGTGAGGTGACTCCGATCCAAGGGCAGTTCTCAAGAGAGGAGAGCTGTGTCACAGCAGCTGGTGGCTGGAGAGTGTGGCCCAGCCGAGGGGACCCGGCAGTGCACTCACAGCGAGGGCTGGCATCCGCTCTTTGCATGCTCAGCCCCACACGCCAGGCCCTTTGTTCAAAACTTAGGGAAAAAGAACATTGAAGGCACTGAAACATATAGTATCTTACTTTCTTCCATAGTCTCTTGACTTCCTGGTGTTCTTTTATTTGCCATCTAATGTCGTTTGAAGTAAAGAAATATTGAAAATATAAATTACTGGCATGAATGGTACCATGCATCTTTAGATCGTACAATTTTCACTGCAGACATAAGGGCATTTGGCTCATGTCAAATCACTGAAATTACACGGGTTGTATTTTGTAGTTATAAATGCATATGTATTCTGGCCTTCCCAGAACAATGGAATGTGCAAAACGAACACAACTGTTTCTGTTTCACTCCTCGGTATGTGTCCTACCAACACTCCCTACCTTCAGCATACTAACCAGTAAGGGAGGGCTGCAAGAAAGACAACCAGGAGTCGCCCTATCTTTCTTTCCTTCTGGTCATCCTTTGGTGTATGCAACTGGCTAATACAGGGAAACAGCATGAATAACGTCTTTCTCAGAATGCCTTTGCCTTCTTTCTGCTTTCAAAGCAAGTTCTGGTTGGAACAGAAAAAGCCTGGCTTCTTGTCAGCACCCTGCTTACTCAGGCATCAACATAACCCACTTACCTTATATGCACTCTTAGTTTCACTGAACATGTGTGCATAGTAGGTCCACTGGAATGCTGTGTTCACCGGCATCATGTGCACTATTTGCAAATGGGGGCAAGGAAGCAAGCACACACATAGGGGGCATGTCTCTTCTGCTCATGTGCACGTGCCATTGTCCCAAGAGACTTCACTCACAAAACAATTTCAAACATAAAATTATTCATTATCTCAAGATGGTGACGGCAGAGCGTTAAACCAAACATGGGGTCCCTTCTGAGTGTGGGACCCTCTGGAAGTACACATGTTTGCACACCCATGAAGCTGACCCAGCCCATCTGCCCCTTACATTAAGTTCATTCCATGCACGCACAGGCTTTCTGGGATTCTCCCAGGCCACAATTCCTGGGGAGATTTACAAAAGGAGATTCGTGAGACAAACGCAGCCTCTGGCTGCCACAATTGGTCCCAAAGGTGGTAGCCGATACTCACTGTCTCCCTCCTTCCTTGCCACCCATTCTAGATTCCCTTCATGCTCCACTAGCACTTCTGCGGGTTGGGATGACCTAGACCTTCATCCTTCCACGACTGAGTGCCTGGTTTCCATGGGCTTCTAAGGCTACATGTAGGGGAACACCACAGGTGTCTTAGTGGGCCACCTCAGTGCCATGCATATTCCTCATGTCCTGATTAAATAGGATCAGCCCTTCCGGTTATGTCAATTTCATCCCAGGCCTCCTGGTCTACAGGCATGAGAAGCCCTGGTGGCCATGCAGCAGCCATAGCTTTAAGGTTAGTGGAATTCTTTGTTCCTGCCCAAGAATCAAAACATCTAGACCCACAGAGCCTAAAGTTGCAAGCACAAGAAGCCCAAATTCCCTTGGTCACCACCTGTGACAGTGAGCTTGGCCACTCCTACTAGATTTCCAAACCCATGTCTTCTACCCATTGGGAGCACAGCATCACATAAAGGCCATTGCCATCATTAAGGAGTAAATGACATCCTGAAGAATACTGTCCCATCTCACAGGGTGTCGTTCCCAAGCTAGTGAAGCTGATGCATTTTTTGGGGGTCCCATCCCACTGCCATCTGAGGTTAACATCTTCTGGATGGCACGGTTTGTGTAGAGCAGTGGATCACAAAGTCACATGACCACTGTGATCCTTCTTTTGCTGTGAAGTGGGTCCCTTGAGTTGAGGACGGGTGACATGGTCTTCTGACAGAAGCCATAGAGTATCTGATTCACACTGTGGGAGACCACAGGACGTCAGCTTGGACCAAGGGACCCACTTCACTATCCTTTAATATAGGAAATCAGTGTGACATTTTGTGGCATATCTAGATGGTTCAAACCCCTTTGGGCTATCCTGTTACAGAGAGTGGGAGAATGAACAGTCTTGGGGCAAGACTGAATATACATTACCCGAGAGAAGACAGCCTGCTGCTGCTTCTTCTCTGTGTTTCTGGAGAACACATTTTGCATTTCCATAGCTCCATGTCCTGGGTGAGGGTGGTGGAAATCTGCTCTGGTAAAGATGCTCCCTCAGGCATGACAGCCACAGATGGGACTACAAGCTGGTTAAGTCTGTATTAAGTGTATGATGGGGACATGATGGGAACCACCATCGTATCCTGAGAGTGGCTCTTGGAGAATGTCTCAGATTTGTAGTACTGTTTTTTATTTACTATCTTGACTTGGTGGAGAGAAAGTGGTTGCGAATGGATGTTTCACAAGCTTTTACTTGGCATTTCCTACTAGAAGAACTCTTACCTTTCCTTCCAGGTCAAAGAATCAATGCCCACTGCTAAGCAGATCCATTCCAATTACATAGTCAGGAATTGGAGGAAATAATCAAGGGACGGTTCAGTAAATCTGTGAACCCATTTTAAAAAGGACTTAGGCCAGGACTCCATATATTACCTGACCCTCAGATGTCCTTCTAACAAGGGGACCATAATGGCACTTTGGGTACCTGATTTACACTTGCCATGGTGTTCAAGAATCTTTCTTCATGGGGATCTGGTCTCCTATTCAGTCACTGGGTTCTGGATCCAAGAAGTGGCTCAGGTCTAGGAACTTGACAGAACATCACGTCTTTCCATTGGGACAGCTGACCTCAGCCTTTTGCTAATTCATATCTGACCGCTTTTAATAATATATGTTAAGCAATACTTTTGTTGTCTTCTCGTCTGTGTTGCTCCTGGGAATACCATGTTCTATTAGTCATCTCCATTGAAGATTCCTATGGGTCAGACCCCTTGTCTCCTTTTCTAACCTTGCTGCCCCCTATAATAATTATGCCCATCTTGTTTTTGAGAGTTAAGTGCTACCCAGTCTTCGATAGTCTGGGATCCTGTCCTCCACATTGATACCAAGGAGCTCTGTTTCCCAGTGATAGATCCTACCAGCCTACAGAGAACACCCAACACTCAGCTTTTCAGTGATGCTGTTGCCCTTCTCACCAGTTCATTGCTTCTTGTCCCAATAAATAAGGTGTCCTCCAGGCCTTCAAAGAACATAATTGGCTGGTGGGTTTCCTGGTCCTGTATCTTAGACCCATTCTAGAATGCCTGCTACTCTGAGCCTTCCTCCCTTCCTCCACAGTCTGCTACGGCCATTCTGGAACCTCCACTCCCTCTCCTCGGGACCACAGCTTTTGCCAAGCTTCCAAGAGCTACTCCAGCAATATATTGGACCCATCTCCCAAGGCTCCAGAGCTCTTGCCAGGCTATTAAATCCCATATTACTGGTGATCCCAAATCGACAAACTCTCTCTATCCAGTTTCGTGTTCTGCCTCCTTATTCTAACAACCTCAGGACACAGACCCATTCTCTCTCAGTTGCTACCTGTACGGGTTAGCCAAGTCCCTCTCAGAGATCTAGCACTTTCCCAGTCAGGTCATGCTGAAACTTGACTCTAATTATCAGGCACGTGGTCAGGGGGGGTAGGATAAGCAGATCCTCGGGAAGGTACACGTTTTCTCCCAAGACAGCTGCATCATTTGAGGTTTCCACGTCATCCTCAAATGCGGCAGGGGGGTGGGGTGGAGGGGCTCTACTCCAGTAAGAGTGGGTGGATTACGTCTATGGTCCACGAGCGCTCAGGAGAGCCTCAGAGTTCAAGGTTCCCACGTGCATCACCCATGTGTTAAGGTCCCTCTTCTTCCCCATGAAGGGCCTGACTTGGGCATAGGTGACTTACCTAGGCTGAGAATGCAGGCTTCTCCAAAGTTCTGCAAGTCTTAACAATGAGGTCGTGTGCCTGATCGTCAGCTCTTCCTGCCATCTGCCTAAAGGAGATGAGGCTCTTTAAATCCCCCCAGGGAGGCCCTCTGACTCTCACACTCGGCTTTAAACTGGTGATTGCCCTGAGCCCATCCTCCCTCGTCACAGCATCAGTGGCATTCAACAACTCCCACCTATTTCCACAGTCCTTATAATTGCTGTTCGCCCATATCTCTCAATGCCAGAAACATGGCTGCAGTCGGTGGCTCCCCTCCTGCCTTTATCCTGTCCCAGTTCTCCACAGCTGACAGCTTTAGCGATTGCTCTGCTGCCACATCCCAGGGATCATCAGGACATGTTGCACACAGGGGTCCCCGTTGCCAGCTGAACCGAAAACGCTCCTCCTCCCAAATTGCATCTGGGAGTCTGCTTTTAGGTAAACTGGCTGGCACCAACTGTCTCAGGTCAAGTGCCCTAGAAACAGAGCTCAAGACTGGATTCAGGTGCATGTGATCCAGTAAGGAAGTGTTATTCAGGAAAGCTCTGTAAGGGAGTGAAAGAAACAAGAGGAGGGAATAAGATGTAGTGTCAGGTGAAACCAACATTGGATTGATCCATGAAGGAGCTCAGAGGCATAAACCGCAGGCAAGGTTGTCCCGTCTGCTGGGAAGACAGGGTCAGCCTTTTATAGCTCTGATCAAGAAGCCACTGGCTGTGAGCTACCCTCGGGGACAGGGGTGGGGGGGGAGGGGTTGGGGAGGAGGTATGGGAGGGCAATTCTCTAGAGAAGGAGGCAACCGTGAGCTCCTAGAAGCCACACACACAGCAACTGCGGGTGATGGTGCACCAACCAGGTAAAGGGGATCCCCGAAGGGCATCTAGTGTCTACTGCATTTGTGAGAGTGTTTCTGAAATGTTTGAAAGACATTGCATGTAGACAAGTTTACATAGATATCTGCTGAAACCTAATCTGACGATATAATTTCTTATTTACGTTTCGGTCTCCAGTGCAAGGTTCTAATCTCCGTGGCCAGGACTGTGTCCTATTCATCTTTGCATTCTAATGCAGGGGTTGGCGTTGAATGGTTGCTCAATAAACACTCAGCAAATGAGGAGCGGTTTGGGGTAGATCACAGAGCAACTTGAACCCCAGGCTAAGTCGTATGGGTGTGATTCCGTTGGCAGTTGGGTAAGAGTGTGAAACGCTTATTGGCAGCTGTGCGTCATGTGGGTTGGGTTAGGGAAGGGGTGGAGAGAACGGCCAAGGCACTGTTGTAATGAGACAGGCAAAATGCAACAAGAGGCAGAATTCTGGTGGATGCTGTGAGCATGGGGAGACAGATGCAAAAGTCATTAAAGTATTATCTCCAGGTTCCAGATGGCTCTAGGCTGACATCCAGGAGAGACCATCCGGGATGCAACCCAACGTGTTACGCGTTTCATACTTCTGTGCCTCCAAGCAGATAGAAGAGCGTTTCTCATGTCTGCATGGAAGAAATATCCAAAATAAATAAATAAATAAATCCATGTGGGTTTTCTCACTGTCGTGCATAATGAGGCAAAGTCCACGAAGGAAGCATGGGAATATTTTCTATCCTTCCTCATTTTGGCCGGAATCCCACAGTCATATCTGAGAAAACCCCAGGTCACCAGCGTGGAATGTGTCCAATTCATTAGCACGTGGGGTACTTAAGTTTAAAGTGGTTTCCAGTGACACAGCTTGGAAATCAATCACTCTATACAGTAACATATGTTCCAAAGCTGCGGATTCAGCACATCTCAGATGCCTTCTGGATCGTATCCTGGCTGGAATAATTTATCCGTGACTCAGATGGATCATGTACACATCAGGAAATATGTACTTTTTTTTTTTTCCCCTGAACTTTTTTTTTCCTGCTAGGACTCGACTCTAGCAAAGCTGAGTGCATTCTTCTCCAATTTTAGGGCTCAGTGACTTTTGGCCAGGTGCCTGCTGTTCACGGTGTTTTCCGAGAACCAGTTCCTGGAAGCCCTACTGAGTGGACTGGACCTGGATTTGCCCGGGTTCTCCCTGGGGCTGGCTTGAGATTTGCCGTCGACCACATTGCCCTTCCCATGGACTTCACCATCGCCATTCGCTATGAGATTCAGGTATGCGACTTCTTCTTCAAGGGTAAAACCTGCCTGAGGTAGTACATTTTCGAACGAAGACTTTCCATTCCGGTCTTGCTAGATAGGGTCGTCAGAAAATGATCTGAAGAAAAAAAAAAAAAAAAAAAAAACACACCACAAAAAAAAAAAAAACCCAAAAAACAGAACATCTGGAGGGCATTATAAATCAAAGGGTTTCCTAACGATATTAAAACAACACACTAAGCCAGAGGCATGTGTGCTCTATTCCGTGGAGAGAGGCTAGAGCGGGGTTATATACTGAAGGTACAAGGTCTGAGGAAGTGGTGATGGAATGTTTGTATAAGAACAATAAAAATCTAAAATAACACAAATTCTGCCCTCCTTGGGCTTTTTTTCTAAGAACTTCACAGGCTCACCTGTGTGAAGAGATTCTGACTCCTAGGGATACAGAAGAGGCGTTTATTCGCACTTGGCTTTTACCCTGAAACAAGAGCAAAACTAAAAGCAGGCTGCACCTCGCGGCTTCCCTGGCCTTGCCCCTGGCCCCACCACCACCCTGTCCTCCTCCCCCCTGCCTTTTGAGAAATACCTAAGACAGAATAGAAACCAAATTAGAAAAACACTTGCTCTAGAGCAGTGGTTCCTCACTTTTTCTTCGCATAATCTTTTCAATGATAATCTGACACCCCATAGACCATCTGCCCCAAAAAGTATTTTGTGAGGCTGGGGGTGGTCTCAGGGTCCCCAGAGTCCCTCCAGGGACCACACTCTGGAAGTGCTCATTGTGTGTTACATGACCAAAGCTGCTGACCCGCTTTGAAATTCTTGATATGACGTAATTCTCTGTTTCTCACTGATAAACGAAAGCCAAGGGACTTGAGTGAACTCGGACCTGGTGAGTATAAGAAGTCATTAAAAATATAAGGTACAAATTTTTCCATAGAACACATCTCTGACATCTTTATTTTTTAAATTTTTTGGTTTGATTTTTACTTATTTATTTTGAGAGAGAGGGCATGGAGCAGGGGAGGGGCAGAGAGAGGAGGAGAGAGAGAATCCTGAGCAGGCTCTGCATGGCCAGCACAGAGCCCAGGGCAGGGCTCAGTCTTACGAAACACGAGATCATGACCTGAGCTGAAATCAAGAGTCAGACGCTCAACTGACCGAGCCACCCAGACCCCCCTCTGACATCTTTAAAAAGCACTTCCAGGGTGGCTGGAAATGCCCGGGTGTCTCCGTCGGTTAAGAGTCGACTCTTGGTTTAGGCTCAGGTCACGATCTCATGGCTCCTAGATTTGAGCCCCACATGAGGCTCTGCACTGACAGTGTGGAGCCTGCTCAGGATTCTCTCTCTCCCTTTCTTTTTCTGTCCCTCCCCCTTTTGCATGCGTGTGCGCTCTCTCTCTCTCTCTCTCTCAAATTAAATAAACTTAAAAAAAAAAGCATTTCCAAATTGCATGGCTTTCAGAATATAGCTAATTATTATATGCTATAAATATCTATACATATTTAGATACATATAAATAGGTTTAGTAATATATTTTAGTAATAAATGTAAAATAAGAAAACTTATGTAATAATATATTTATATAATAATATTTAAATTTTTAAATGTTTACTTACTTTTCAGAGAGAGAGACAGAATTGCCAGCAGGGGAGGGACAGAGAGAGAGGGAGACACAGAATCTGAAGCAGGCTCCAGGCTCCGAGCTGTCGGCACAGAGCCCCACGCAGGGCTCGAACTCACGAACAGTGAGACCATGGTCTGAGCCAAAGTCGGACGCTTCACCGACTGAGCCATCTAGGCACCCCTAATATTTACACGATAAGATGAAAAGCAGTATATATCTTTTTGTGAAGGATTTGAAATGTTCATGTTTGTTCAGTGATCCAGGGACAGGATGAATCAATGGACTTTGGGGGAGACAGACGTTAAAGACCAGCCCTGTCCGGAGCACCAGGGTCTTTCGAGCCTATGAACTAGAGCTATGGCCGGAAACAACATTCTGTCTACCCAAACCGCCATTCAGCTGCCAGCGTGTTAGAGCTGATGGCCAACCGCTAAGACTTCTCTCAGCTCCAAAGTTCCCTGTTCTGAGGGGGCCGTGGGTTACAGATTTGATGGCAAGGGCTGTCCGTTAGGCGTGTGTTGTGTATACGTCCTCACGAAAACATGCTTTTATGTCACGCCCGTGTAGCCCGCAGCCGACTGGGCTGTCAAGATCCTGGTTAACCCCCTCGGAAAGAGCAAGCACTGTCCACGTGAGACCCCATGGCCACGACCTCAGTCCTTCCCTTTACCGGCGACTTCCAGGTATGCTTGGGACCTGTCTTCAAACACAGAAGCCTTCTTAGAATATTAGGCCTCTATCAATAATGTGTAGCAAAGAGCTCAGCAGGAGAAGAGGTGTATTCAAGGAGACTGTGACATTTATTAAGCGCTTGCTGTGTTACACTAAGCTTCACATTTAAGATCATATCTGGCTGACGACTCAGCGAGGAAGACTTTCTCTTCGTCAGGTGAGGAGGAAATTCAGAGTAAGAATACCTGGAGACCTGCCCCAGCCTCGTAGCTGGTGTATAACAGAACCAGGATTCCAGCCCAGATCTCCTGATTCTCGGTCTCGAACGTTCCTTTCCCATTCCCCAGATGGTCTTGAGAGGTGAGAAAGTGAAACGCTCCAAGAGTAGGAATAAAATACTCAGCTGGCAGTACCTCAACAGCTGAGAGTCTCCAGGGCAAAAAGCTGCTGATTTGGAGGCCACTAATTTTACATCGGAGATTTGTGGCAAACTAAAATGGAGACCCTGTTGAGAGCATGGTAGACAGGAGGAAGGACTTCCGTTTCCATCCTTGTCCCAAAGCACTTATGACAACACGGGCTGATGGTTCCCAAGGCTTTGCTACTTGGCACAATCCTATGGAAGAGCCACAGAGAACCTGAGTGTGATTTTGCTTTCCTCTCAACCCACCCGAGCTGGTCTAGACCTGGCCTCTGCTCTGAGGCAGAACCCACTTCAACACTGGGAGAAGCAGCTATGGCCGCTTAGGTTATATAACTGTACTTTTGTCACTGAATTTCTGCTTTATTTCTCTTAATACAGAATCGTGCTGCTTCCCACGCCCATCTGTTTAGAACCAGATGTACAATATTCCATCGACGTCTATTTTTCCCAGCCTTTGGAAGGTGGGGCCCACGCTCATTCACACATCCTGGTTGATTCAGTAAGTATCACGAAGCGACGTGGGTGCTGCCTTCTAAACTGAGCCCCATGATAATTCTACTTGCAGACTCGATGGTAAAATGTTTCTTTAGAAGTATAAATGAGGTTGTTGCGTTATAAGAAAAAAATCACGCGGTCTCTATAAACGTCACCAGCACTGAGTGCAAACCTTACGGCACAGCATGTGTCAGCAACGGTTCACAGTGTCTCACATGGTATATTAGTTAGTCTTCACGACAGTCTGTGAGGTAGCTACTGTCATTGTCCCTAGTTTATAGACGACAGAAATGAGGCACGGGGTCACAGAGCTAGTGAGCGAAGGGTCAGGAATGACAGCCAGGCTCCCTGGTGCCAGAGCCTCTGCTCTGAGCCACCACAGCGCGCTGGCACCACGGAAAGTTCCGGGAGACATTCTCTCACGTTCACGGTCACCATCTTGGAAGCTCCGCTTTATGCGTGAGCTTATTGTCGTCATCAGGGTGCTCATGTAAGTACGTACACAGATGTTTTTCAGTTCACATTGTATCACGAGCGTTTTCTTATGGTGCTTCTGTAGTCTTCTTATTTTTCGGAACGATGCACAATATTTCCTCGAATGACTTCTTTCATTGTCTTTCCCCCACAGAGTTGGGCCATAGATGTTTCTTCCAATCCCTTCATTCTGTCCCCAGCTTCGGGCCCAGGGTAGACACTTGGCAGAGTTTGGGCACTGACGAAATTTAAGCTTTCTTTTACCTATCTATTCCCTACTTGCCAAGGTTTTCTGACTCTTGAAATAACCTGTCAAATGAATTTCTGGAAGGTAGTCTCCAATGTACATTCAGAACGATTGGCAATATGTAAAATTATCAGTTTCATCCCACCCGCAGGAGAATTGTATAGAATTGTGTGGGATCTCTTAGAAGTAATTTTGTGGATAAAAGCCAAATTATATTTTTTTAATGTTTATTTGTTTTTGAGAGAGAGAGAGATACAGAGTGTGAGCGGGGGAGGGTCAGAAAGAGAGGGAGACACAGAATCCGAAGCAGGCTCCAGACTCTGGGCTGTCAGCACAGAACCCGACGCCAGGCTCGAACTCACAAACTGCGAGATCATGACCTAAGCTGAAGTCGGACACTTAACCGACTGAGCCACCCAGGCACCCCAAAACCAAGTTAATTTGTTATAGTTGCATTTTTAAATATTCATGAGAATCTTCTAATATCATGATTTCATTGGCAAACTACTGCCCTACAGAGTTTTATTGGAACATGAGCATGGTCATGGTCATTTATTTATATATTATCTACAGCTGCCTTTAAGCTACAAAGGCAGAGCTGAGTACTTGTCACAGAGAACTCAAGGGCCACAAAGCCAAAAATATTTACTGTCTAGCCTTTTACGGGCAGCTTGACAACCCCTGACTTAGTTGTATGTCCATATTTCATGAGTTGTGTTTTCAGTGTTCAATTCTTAACCATCAAACATTTTAAATTTATACCTGGCACTTTGCTACTTTATCATCTACTATGGAATTCAGTATGAGACAGGTGTACCTTGAATTCTATTCAGTAAGTTCAGGTATTGTAACATCAAAAAAAAATTGTGTAAGATTATTTGACCAATTGTAGGATTGCAAGATTTAGCAAAAAGGAAAAGAAGGAAAGAAAGCAAGAAAGCAAGAAAGAAAGAAAGAAAGAAGAGAGAAAGAAAAGGGTAGAGAAGGAAGAGGGAGGAAATGATGGTGGGAGGGAGGAGACAAAAAGCACGGTGCCCAGTTAGAGTTAAATATTGTATAAATATGTCCCAAATATTGCTTTCAAATACTATATGTGACATAGTCAAAAATTATCCATTGTTTCTCTGAAATTCAATTCCACCTGGGTGATTTGTATTTAATCTGGTGACCTTCACCAAAGATGGTCTAAATTCTGCACCTGGAGGGCCATGGGAGATTGCGGTGAGGTTCTGCCCTGTTACGGTAGAAATGAAGAGGAAAGTTGAAACAAACTCTTGAATGAGGATTTGAATTCTCGTGATTTCCCTCTCCGTGTAAGTCATATTGTCTCCTGAGGAGCTTTATAGAACCACACTCTTGGACCACCACGTGAGTCACAAAGTAAGAAAATCAAATCCAACAGATTTAATTTAGGGGGAAAAAGCTAAAAGTTGGGAACCCAGGCAGACTAAAGAAAGGGAAAGGAAGACATTAAGTAATTCCCAAATCACAAAGGGATTTTATTATTATAATAATAGCCATGAAACTCAAATTGATAAGAGCCAGGATATGCCTCAGTTTTTTTTTAAGTTTATTTATTATTATTTTACTTTTTAATGTTTATTTCATTTTTGACAGAGAGAGAGGCAGAGAATGAACAGGGGAGGGGCAGAGAGAGAGGGAGACACAGAATCTGAAGCAGGCTCCAGGCTCCGAGCTGTCAGCATAGAGCCCGACACAGGGCTTGAACTCACAGACCGCGAGATCATGACCCTAGCCGAAGTTGGACGCTTAACTGACTAAGCCACCCAGGCGCCCCAGTTTATTTACTATTGAGAGAGTGAGAGAGAAAGTGCGAGCGCACGTGTGCTAGTGGAGGAGGGGTAGAGAGAGATGGAGACAGAGAAAGAATCCTAAGCAAGCTCTCGTCTGATGTGGGGCTCGAACCCACAAACTGTGAGATCATGACCCGAGCCAAAATCAAGAGTCAGACACTTAACCAACTGAGCCACCCACGCACCCCAAGATACTTCTCATTTAAAACAAAAAAATTTAAGTTTATTTATTCTGAGAGAGTGTGCGAGCAGGGTAGGGACAAAGAAATGGGAGAGAGAGAGAATCCCAAGCAGGCTCTGAGATGTCAGCACAGAGCTCAATGTGGGGCTCGAACTCACAAACCATGAGATCATGACCTGAGCTGAAATCAAGAGTCAGACACCTAACTGACTGAGCCACCCAAGTGCTCCGATATTTCTCATTTTAAATCCACATCTTGAACATTTGGAATTTTGTAAATTCAAAAGATGATGGCTTGATGCTGTATTTCAGGCATCCATGCAAATTACCCGCTCATCACCTATTCGGTGAGCACACGTGAGCTGACAATGGGCAGATTCCTGGGGGTGTCAGATGTGGTCCCTGCCCCCAAATAATTCTCAGCCTGATACAGAAGACAGATGTGTAAATGAAGTCATTGCAATGCTATTTGCTAGATACATAATATAAATGGATAATTTGAAATTAACTCAAAAAACATATCCATTTGATCAGTTTTCAAACACGCCTTCTCTTACGTATAGCTATGAAATCCACGAAACCTGCATGAAAAGCAGGAGAGCAGCCTGATCTCGGCAAACTGCCAGAACCTCAGAAGAGATGCTAGATCCCTGTTTCAGGTCAGGTTCCCCAGAAGCCAAAGCTGAGCCAGGGACTCAAGTGCACCTGATTTATTGAGGGCATGCTCGTGGGAGAAGAGGAGCAAAGGGACAGGGGAAGGAACCGAGCAAGGATGGGATCTGCACTGAAGTGTAGCTGATCCCACAGGGAGCTCTGGAGCATAATTGTGCCACCGAGTTGGTCCCACCTGGAGGCAACAGGGTGGGTCTGTGTGCGCCCACCTCATCCACCTCACCCGGCTCATGAGTGCATGAACTTCTGGGCAAGTGGCTGAGTCCAAGTTTCTGGGAAAAAGGACAGCTGTGAGCCTTCAGCAGCCAATGCCACAGCAGCTGGTGAACGGGAAGATCTGGGCAGGGCACCCACAGTGACCCTTATAGTCCCTGACCCAGGATGTCCAGTAGGAGAAAGTCCATGCGCATTTTATGATTACAGACTAATGCAGTTACTTCCATACCACTGATTTCGCTGCTCTGGGAAGATGCTTGACTGCCTGAGACCTGGCCCGTTCAACGTCCCTTCTTCTCTGCAGCCAGATTAACACTTGCATCTAATGCTTTACCAAGAAGCCCGGACGAAAGCTTTGTTCAATCCCAGATGTTCCTCCTGCACAAATAGCTTTTGTTTGGGGAGCATCGTGAGACAGTTACAGATTTCCTTCACTCACCCTGATTACATGGTATATGCTTCCGTAAAAATGTGTTTAGAGTCAAAAGCTGTATTAGACATTCTAGACTATAACACTGTCATTCTTTTAAACCATGGGATGGACTGCACTTGGTCAACAAAGTCTTTAGAAGCTTCTAGGAGAAGAAGGGAGTCAAGATATTACAAAATCCTATAATTTGACAGGGACTCTCATCATCTGGTCCATCTGCTTTGGTGCCAGGAATGGCCTCCTCTAAGCTGCCTCCAACCAAGAACTGTAGGTAGTTAGTCCCCGGTTGGATGCCCTCGTCCCCAATCCTAGCCTCTGGCTTCTTTCTGTGGGACTCTTCACTTGGTTTGTGTTTGGAGAATGTAGTCTTTTTGTTTCCACTTGAAGGTACCACGCTAGACATGTCTCAGTACTTCTCTACTGAGCAAACATTTATGAAGTGTTTACTGTAAATCAGACACTATGGTAGGCACAGGCGTGACTAAGACCAGCACCTGCCCAGACGTGCTGGGCTCACTCTCTAAAGGAGAGATGCGGACAATCACATGGGAAATGGCAACGTGGTAGGGGAGCCGCTACGAGCTGGGACAGGTCCCTGAATGGAAAAGCTCATTGTGACTCCAGCAGTGATTCTCAACATCCCCTGACCCAACCTCCTCTTTTTTTGTTTTTAGTTTATTTGTTTATTTTGAGAGAGCACGCACGCACAAACTGGGAAAGGGCAGAGAGAGAGGGAGAGAGAGAGAATCCCAAGCAGGCCCTGCACTGTCAGCACAGAGCCCGATGTGGGGCTCGATCTCACGAACCGTGAGGTCATGACCTGAGCTGAAATCAAGAGTCAGACGCATAACCGACTGAGCCACCCAGGCGCCCCTTCCCAACCCATTTGTACTTTATGACAAATATTTTGTAACCCTCCACCAATTTAAAATGCAATTCATAGGCGTTATAGCCTACACTTTCCAAATAACGTCAATGTGATGTGCAAATACAAAGAGACCTAAAAGGAGAGTAATTTATAGAGAAACACTATGTATTTCAATATGTATGTGCACAGGCATGAATATGCAGAAGACATAATGTGGCAGGGACATGCTCATATGTGCAGAATCACCCTACACGAGACAGCCATGAAAGCAGGTGTGTTACAAACATGTGTAACATGTTTGTTTAAAACATAGAGCAGGGCTTTCAACTCAGAATTGTAAACAAGGATTTCTCCTTCATGGATTTTTGGTGAGACATTCGAACGCTATAGGAGCCATGCGATGATTTTCTTTTTTGTCAATATGTCTGGGGTTTCTGATCCCCACCCACTAAAAGCCAGTTAACACACCTCATTCCAATGGCCATGACAACCAAAACCACCCCCTGGAATTTCCAAAATGCCCCCTTAGGGGGCAGCATCTCCCAAACAGAACCACTGAGCCAAAAGGTTGGGGGATAACAGAATGAAAAGAGATCGAATTTAGATTTTATCCTGAGGCAATAGGGAGCCACTGAAGGTTTTAAGGAGGGGTTATCTGAACAAACTGGCTTTTAAGGAATCACTGTGACTGCAAGGTAGGAAATTGATGGGGGAAAGGGGTAAGAGTGGAAGATGGGACGTCTGTTGGTCTGCCACCATGGCGATCCAGATGGCCTCAATTAGAGCAGCGATGGGGGAATGAAGACACATTTAAGAGGTTAGATGGATCGAGCCTGTGATTGACTCGATGTTGGGGGAACATGGGATGGGTGGGGAGTGTTGATGACCAAGAGGCAAGTATCAAAGATGATCTTTTTGAGGCGCCTAAGTGACTCAGTCATTTGAACGTCTGACTCCTGATTTTGGCTCACGTCATGATCTCACTGTTCGTGAGTTTGAGCCCCACATCAGGCTCTGTGCTAATAGCAAGGAGCCTGCTTGGGATTCTCTCTCTCTCAATCTCTCTCTCTGCCCATCCCCCACTCATGCTCTCTCTCTTACTCTCAAAATAAGTAAACTTAAAAAAAAAAAAAAGATGACCTCCAGTTTTCTACACCGAGTACATTGGCAGATGGTGACATTATTTCCTACCAATAGGAAAGGAAAGTGGGTTTCGGGTGTGTTGGTTTGCAGTGCCTGTGGGACAGCCAATAAGCCTGTCTGTGCAGATCTAGAGCCCATAATTGAGATGTGGGCAAGAGACCTAGATCCAGATGTCAACAATGTATTGATGGTAACCGAAGCAACATCATTGTCAAGGTCACCTAGGAAGGGGATGTGGAGTAAGAAGGGGCTGATGAGAGAACCCTGAGGATCCCAACATTTAGGGGTGGGTGGGCAGAGAGGTGTTGCATAGGGGAGAGGTGGGAGGAGAAGAGGCAATGAGGGTGGCCAGGAGACCGTGTTTCGAGAAATTTGACTATCAAGGAATTAGTCAAAGGGCAGAAGTGGGGGGGGGCAGTGGCAGGAGAAATATATGTGATCAAGGAGGTGATTTTACAAATGGGAGAGATTTAAGCACATTGACAGGCCGGTTGAAAGGAAACGCTTAACGAAAGCATAACCTACAGAGAAGTTTCGCAAAGGCTGAGGGCAGAGTGGTGGACACCTCTTCCTAAGGGCTGAGCCAGGAACGGGGCGGGGGAAGTACCTGTGAGCGGGGAGTTTGGGAGGCAGGAAGTCGGAGGCTCCATTTTCTCTGTGAAGTAAGAGGAGAAAGAGACAGTGCAGGGAGGGTGAGGATAGAGGTTTGAGGAGTGGAGACTCTGTGAAATAGGCACCCAGGGTTGAGTTTCCACTTGCTGGGGTGTCAAAGGACAGAGAAGGACTGGGGGCGGGGGGCTGGGGGTGTTGAAAGAGGGTCGAAGTAAAGGATCATGGGAAAGAGGTTCAGAATGGACAAAGGAAGAAGGCCAGGGGAGATACCCAGTTCGCTCTTTTAACCTGACCTGGTGAATTAAACCTTAATGTCAATGCTGCTTTTTCTACCAGTTGTTCAGAATGACCAACTTGTGATCAGTTCCACTGTACCAACATGTTCTCCGCTGCATCATCCAAGCCATTCAAAAACATTTTAGGGGCGCCTGGGTGGCCCGGTCAGTTAAGCGTCCGACTTCAGCTCAGGTCACGATCTCGTGGTTTGTGCGTTCGCGTCCCGCATCGGGCTCACTGCTGTCGGCGCGGAGCCCGTTTGGGATTCTGTCCCTCTCCCTCTGTCTTTCTGCCCCTTCCCCACTTGTACATGCTCGCTCTCTCAAAATAAGTAAGCTTTAAAAAATGTAAATGGTAGTAGGTTATAACCTAGATAAAATCTTCTCAAGAAATATAACTGTATGTCTTTTCTTCACATCAAACTACAGACGAGTCATCTTTGAGAAGACGCTTAGAACAATGCACTTGTCCCTCTAACCGCTGTATGGTCTAGGCCAGAAATTCCCAAAATGCATCTGTGAAATATTGGGTTTATGGGATGTTAGTGTTATTTGAATATAGGAGCAAGTGGTTACGTAAGTATGGAAACACAGAGTTTAAAAGTAGCTTTCTTGTAGGACTTCTCAGAGCATTAGTGTGTTAATCTACACTGTGACTCTCCAAGAGGCAGCCAGTTTGATGTAGAACTGTTCATATGTAATTGAAAAGAACAAAACTTTAAAAGGAGAGTTTTGTGGAATTAGAGTTCCCCAGTGACACAATGGGATGCACTGAGCCATAATTTCTGAATTTATCGCACGTCGCCTGGTTAAGAGTCTTTGAAACCTAAGACAAATTTATTAGCAAGCTAATAATATATTAAGGAGGGTTAAAAAAAAAAAAGTCCCATTTTCTTTGTCCTAAGTCAATAGATGTGCCTATTTGAAGATTTCTTAAATAAAATGAAAATCTTAAAATCTTGTTTTAAAGTATTTTCTCATAGATCTCATTGTTTTTATAAGTAGAATCTTGAACGGGAGACCATTATGAATGTACGTTTTCCTTTCGTATTATTTCCAAAGCTTAGTCTGATTCCCCAGATCAATTCACTGGAGAATTTCTGCAGCAAGCAGGATTTGGATGAATATCACCTGCACAACTGTGTTGAAATTGCCTTGAAAACAGGACCTCAGATGCTCCCGGGTGCGTGTGAAAGGCTCATAGTGAGCATGTCTGCCAGGCTAAACAATGGGGCAGTAGGTAAGTAGTGGCTTAATGGGCTCTCCCGATGTGCTGCTTTTTGGGACGTGAATGAACGGATTTAATTCATTTTAGCGTCTAGTCCAAACGATCAGTGTCAATACCAATTGCCCAATGATTAGATACGCAGAGCAGTCTTTTGATGTGTCAGAATCACAATGCACAGTACAGTAAATGTACCAAAAAAGGAGCCTGGCAGCGGCCGTGGGCGGTTCGGTCGGTCAAGCGTCTGACTCTTCATTTCAGCTCAGGTCACGGTCTCTCGGTTTGTGAGATCAAACCCCACGTCGGGCTCCGCACTGACAGCGCAGAGCCTGCTTAGGATCCTCTCTCTCTCCCTCTCTCTCTGCCCCTCCCCCACTCGCATTCTCTACCCCCCCCCAAATAAATAAAGACAAACATTTTAAAAAATTTTTTTTAAATTAAAATTAAAAAGGAGCCTTGGAGTAGTGTTGGGATGCTAGATTCCTGAAAGAATGCTCCAAAAATACTTCTTCAGAATCCTGGAATTTTAGGGTTGGAAGGAACTCTAAACAACTTCTTTCATCCTGCATCCTTTATTAAACCTTCATTTAATAAACAAGGCTATTGGGGTCCCAAAACACTAGGTAACTTGTCCATTTCACTAAGCTCTAGAGCAGTATTTCTCACCCTTTGCACTTTTGAAATTTGGGGCCGGATAATGCTTTGTTGTGGAGGGGGGGTCGGCATGGAAGGCTGTTCTGTGCATTATGGGATGTTTAGCAGCCTACCTACCTGCTACTCACCTGATACCGGGAGAACCTTCCCCCCAGGTGCAACGTTCAAAAAAGTCTCCAAACTTTGTCATATGTTCCCTGAGGGAGCGAAATCTCCCCCCAGTTGAGAAACACTCGTATAGAGTGAGAGTTGCAATGAAAGCCTGGGGTTCCTGAATTCTGAGCAAAGGCTTTTCCCATTACCCGGCAGGACTCTGCCTTCAGGATGCCTGCCATCTCGTGAAACATATAGAATAAGGGAAATCAAACAAATAGCCCAGCACCTACATGGATCATCAGGAATTGAAGTAATTGGAAATAATAATAATTATATTGGGACTATTATGAAAACAACTTATTTTAAGCCTTTCATTAACTTACTGAGTAACATTCATTGGTAAGATCTGTTTATTACATAATGTTTACTGAGCACTTCCTACATGCCACACAGTTCTAAAGACTTCACAGGCATTATTGTCTTTAGTCCTTATAATCCCCTGGGGTAGATCCTGTATTCTCCCCATTTAACAGATGAGGGAGTTAAGGATTAGAGAAGTATCTAATGAAAGAGAGGTGAACTAAAGCTCCCACGAGGACCAGGTGCACCCCTGTCACTTCCCGCACCTCTAATTGTCCCCTTTGTCTCCCCGCAGCCTGCAAGTGTCACCCCCAGGGCTCGGTGGGGCCCAACTGCAGCCGGCTTGGGGGCCAGTGCCAGTGTAAGCCCCACGTGGCCGGGCGCTGCTGTGACAGGTGCTCCACAGGAAGCTACGGTTTAGGACATCATGGCTGTCACCGTACGTAGCAAAAACACAGTGGGGGGAAAGACATGCATGGGCACAACCTTGGAGTTTTGAAGGCAGGAAAATCAGAGGGGGAATTGAAAAGAGGGGGTAGGGATTGGGAGTTTGGCCACACGACTTAGGCTGTCTGTCCGTGTAGGTCAAGAGTACAGAAAATTTTTCCGTCGTATCTCATTCCTCCATTTGGTGGGTGCCAATGTGTACAGAGCTCCATTAGGAATCGTGAGTGATGATGAGAACATGGCCTGTGATTCTCCCAGTCCAGGGAGGATGTGGGAGCACCAGGAAATGAGTTGGCTGTGCCGACCCAGCTTTAGGATCTAGCACAGACGCCCCGTGGCTGGCCAGGCTAAAACAACGATGACATTGGGAAGTCAAGAAAGGGGACAAGACTGTCACCTAGATATTACCTTCTGTGGTGCTGGGGTCCCAAACAGCCATGGAACTCATTCTATAATCTCCCCATCAATCAGGGTTTAGACGGGTCTCTGTCCCATACATGGTGACACATTCTCATGGCCGTCATGTTCAGGGTATACAGTTCTCTGTTCATGCTGTAAACCAATAGTGAGAATACTGTTCCCCACAGAAACCTATCATAGGAACCATGTTCCTAAGGTAAAGGAGCATATATTTTCAGTCATGGTTCAGAAAGGCAGCGCCCTGGCAACTGGCTTTTCAGCACACAGTGCTTAGGTCCATTATTACTACCCCCTCCCCCTCTCCCTTTCTTAAAAAAAAAAAGTGCTTGAGATGCACAAAGGGATATACACAAAGGAGCAAACGTGTCTTCCATATCCCATTTTTGTATAGGGAAGATTGGCTCAAAGGATCCACTTTGTCAGAAAGGGATTGAGCCTTTCTGATTGAGCCCAGGAAAAAGAAAAAATCCAACCATCTTGAGAAAGGTGTCATTTTTTTTTCAATGTTTATTTATTTTTGGGACAGAGAGAGACAGAGCATGAACGGGGGAGGGGCAGAGAGAGAGGGAGACACAGAATCGGAAACAGGCTCCAGGCTCTGAGCCATCAGCCCAGAGCCCGACGCGGGGCTCGAACTCACGGACCGCGAGATCGTGACCTGGCTGAAGTCGGACGCTTAACCGACTGCACCACCCAGGCACCCCGAAAGGTGTCATTTTTTATAATCTTGAAGTTTTGACTCACATGATAAATGGAAGTTTAGGTCATTAAAAACACATTACTTGTTGGGCGCCTGGGTGGCTCGGTCAGTTAAGCATCCAACTCTTGATATCAGCTCCAGTCATGATCTCACGGTTCATGAGTTGGAGCCCCACCTTGGGCTCTGCACTGACAGCACAGAGCCTGCTTGGGATCCTCTGTCTCCTTCTCTCTCTCTTTCAAAAGTAAATAAACAAACGTTAAAAAAAAAAAAAAAAAGGCATGTTCCTTGTTCAGGTCCTCTGTATAAATAGTGCTGATGAGACCCAACGGCTCACAGCATCCTGTTCATTGGGTGAATCAGTGAATTATTTAATAAACGTTGACCTGGTATTCAGTATATGCCAGGTTCTCAGACTCTTTATTTACCTGATTGGGATGCTACAGTAAGTTCAGGACTACAAAATCAGGACCATAACTCAGTCCGCCAGCACACCACGTGCCCCCACCCAACATGTTCTCTTTCTTTATCTAGCATGTCACTGCCACCCTCAAGGCTCAAAGAGCGCTGTATGTGACCAAATAACGGGACAGTGCGCCTGCCAGGGGGAGGTGGCTGGCCTCCGTTGTGATCGGTGCCTGGCAGGCTACTTTGGATTTCCCAACTGCCGCCCTTGCCTTTGTAATGGTTTCGCTGAACTTTGTGATCCAGAGACAGGGTCATGCTTCAATTGCGGGGGTTTTACAACAGGAAGAAACTGTGAAAGGTATGGAATTCAGATGCACTTTGATTTTTAGTTTTGTTTCTTTTGTTCCGGTCTCACAACACTCTCTGAAGACCACTGAGTAGATTCTCAACAGTATTTAAGCGTAGAATGATCTCTGGGTGGGGGATGGCCGAAACAGAGTATCAGTCCTGGTGTCCTTCAGAATCTTGTTATGAGATAGACGTTGTCTGATTAAATAAAAGCTAGGCATTTATTTGCCTGACACCTTGCTTTTTATGTCCCTGAAATATGACATGTAAATTAACTGCTACTATATTGAGTTTAATGACAATACCTTGGGACTTTTATATCGAGTTTAATGACTATATCTTGGGACTTTCGATATAAATTAAAAAAATCACTTCGGGGCGCCTGGGTGGCTCAGTTGGTTGAGCGTCCGACTTCAGCTCAGGTCATGATCTCGCAGTTTGTGAGTTCGAGCCCCGCATCGGGCTCTGTGCTGACAGCTCAGAGCCTGGAGCCTGCTTCAGATTCTGTATCTCCCCCTCTCTCTCTACCCCACCCCTGCTTGTGCTCTGTCTCTCTCTGTCTTTCAAAAATGAATAAACATAAAAAAAAATTTAATAAATAAAAATTAAAAACTCACTTCACAGAGCAAGCAAGCATCTTCTAAAATGTTGACTTTTGAGAGTTGCACTGTCCTCAAGCATGGCAAATCCACATCGGCTAATGGGAGTTTTTCCTGTGAACACTTGGTAAAAAGAAATTGTCTCGACAGGTGCATCGATGGTTACTATGGGGATCCTCCTTCAGGACGCTCCTGCCGTCCTTGCCCATGTCCGGATGTTCCCTCGAGTAATCAGTATTTTGCTCATTCCTGTTATCAGGATCCTTGGAGCTCAGATGTGATCTGCAATTGTCTTCAAGGTTATGCAGGTACACAGTATAGTTCATGATGGTGTTTTTCTTCCATCCCATACTGCTATCTCAAAACATGATTCCATGCTCGTAATTTATCTGCCTCGAACAATTGAGGGGTACCGAATATGAGTTAATAGAAAGAAGACACAATTTGGGGAGCGCCTAGGTAGCTTAGTTGGTTGAACATCTGACCGTTGATTTCAGCTCAGGTCACGATCTCATGGTCCTGGGATTGAGCCTGGCATCCAGCTCCCTGCTGAGTATGGGCTTCAGCTTAGGATTCTCTCTCTCTCTCTCTGCCTCTCTCCTTCTCCCTCCTTCTGCCCTGCTCTCTTGCTCTCTCTCTCTCTCTCTCTAAAAAAAGAAGGCACAACTTAGTACACTGATGCTTTACTGAACAAAGAATTTGAATGTTTCAAAAACCAACGACAATTAAAAGCTCATTCCTCTGAGCTATAACTTTTTAAATAATGTTCTGGAAAACTGACCAAATGAGTTCAAATCAGATTGATTTCTTTCAAATTCAATCATCACATGTTAAGCAAGATACGTATGTGATTAAGTAACATGTATGTCTTATACAACATCTAACATAAGCAATTAAAAATTAAGAAATTTTAATCAAATGCTTTCTTTATATAATTCCAACCAATCCATTTGGCTGATATTTCAAAGATATAACTTCTTTTTTCAGATGTCTTGAAGCACTGATTTGGGCATCACACAGACACTGTAGAAGTCAATTCAATATTTTTGCCTGTCTCTCTACCAAGCATTTTATTTTGAAGAGTTTAGGCATGAGTGTGTGCGTGTGTGTGTGTGTGTGTGTGTGTGTGTGTGTGTGTGATGCAAACAAGGAAAAAAACATAAAAGCCACTCGACTTAATCATATTTTGAAACTCTGGTGCCGAAGTTTTCTTCAATGATAATTACCGTGATGATAATAAATTATACGGCTAATTTTGTCTTATTTGCTGCCTATGTCTCTACATGATTCTGATCTCTTCCATGTACATTTTGGCTTGGTTGGTCAGTTTTTAAGAACTAAGGCCATGACTGGCCAACAAGAGAATTCCTAACTAGGATGACCCAAAATGAGGGGAGCAGACCCAGAGTTGAGGCACCTAACTGACTACCATTGCTCGGTGGTTGGAAAGGTAACAGGCATGGTTTCCCCAGACAGCGCTTGATAAAGACACCCTCCAGGGTTCGTACATCAACAAAACCACTGTCACCATCTTCACTGCTAGACACACATCTCAGGGTGCTGCACGTTCACCTCCAGGACCAGAACAGGGGCTCAGATTAGCTTTGGGTCCCAAGGCACACTCGGGTGACCCCCATTATATAAGGATCCAGGGATCCCAGTGCCCACCACTCTGTGGTTTTTGAAGAAAGACTAGAATGCACTCTTGCATTCTTCACTAAGGACTTCTTAGTTCTGAACAACCATTTTACTCTCTGAATGGATAAGAAATTAAAATGAACGTTTTGCTTTAATTCAGAACACGTTTTCTTCTTCATCTCCAGTGTGTGACCTCCCGTTACCCCTAAAAGCGCCTAATTATTCATTATTCTCTATAACAGTCTCCATCCCTGCTCCCCCAACACACACACGCACACACACACACACACACACAGACACACACACCTCTCTTCTTACTCCCTTTGCCTCTCTCCTTCTTTCAGGTAAGCATTGTGGCGAATGCTCTGCGGGTTTCTATGGAAATCCCAGAATTTCAGGAGCACCTTGCCGGCCATGTGCCTGCAATAACAACATCGATGTGACTGATCCAGAGTCCTGCAGCCGGGTAACAGGGGAGTGCCTTAGATGTCTGCACGACACTCAGGGACCCAACTGCCAGTTCTGCAAACCGGGTCACTTTGGATCGGCCATCAATCAGACCTGCAGAAGTAAGTCTGCTGGGCTTCCGGCAAGGGGGGGGCGGGGGAGGGGGGGGCTATGGCAGTGAAGTGTGGCCCACTGTGCACTGTGCCAGAATCACCTGGGGACTGGGCTGGGATATTAACAGGCAGATTCCTAGACTACCTCAGACCCACTGAATTGAATCTCCAGGAATCTGCCCTGGAACTAGTTCATCCAGTGTCTTTAAGGTATAAATTCAAGAATCACTGATGAAGAAGAGGGCAAGGGTTTGATTCTGTGATTTAAAAAAGAAGGGGGAAGGGGCGCCTGGGTGGCTCAGTGGGTTAAGCGTCCGACTTCGGCTCAGGTCATGATCTCGAGGTCCGTGAGTTCGAGCCCCGCGTCGGGCTCTGGGCTGATGGCTCAGAGCCTGGAGCCTGTTTCTGATTCTGTTGTCTCCCTCTCTCTCTGACCCTCCTCCGTTCATGCTCTGTCTCTCTCTATCTCAAAAATAAATGTTAAAAAAATTTTTTTTAATAAAAAAGAAGGCGGGGATGCCTAGGTGGCTCAGTCAGTTAAGCATCTGACTTCGGCCCAGGTCATGATCCCGCGCTTTGTGGGTTCGAGCCCCGCATCGGGCTCTGTGCTGACAGCTCAGAGCCTGGAGTCTGCTTCGGATTCTGTGTCTCCCTCTGTTTCTGCCCCTGCTTATTCTCTCTCTGTGTCCCTGTCTATTCTCTCTCTCTCTCTCTCTGAAAAATGAACATTAAAATTTTTTTAAAAACTACTTGTTTTTAGGAGATATTTAACTGTGTCAGTGGACCCAAGTCAGTTTAATAGACTGTTTATTTTCAGATCATGAATAGCATGAGGAAAAAGCAAGGTTTTCAGTCATCCTAATTGTGAGCTCTTAGAACACAATTGGCCGAACCACATGAACTTGCTATTTCGGGAGACCAAAGAGAGTTGAATGGATTCAGCTTACTTAGATTCTTTGATAAATCTGAAATATTGCCAGGTGTTTCTGCCTTGAGCCATTTGGAGGAATGATGCGTCCAGGTCTGAAAAGCTGTCTGTACGGTTTGTTGAAAGCCAGTGTTACTGCCTAATTTACCTCCGGCAATGGCTCTGTTGTCCCAGGGTGTTCCTGCCATCCTTCCGGTGTGACTCCTGCTGCGTGTCCCCCTGGTCAGGGAGCTTGCCTCTGTGACCCCAACACTGGCGCATGTCCTTGTCTCCCCAACGTCACAGGCCAGACCTGTGACCGTTGTGCTGACGGATACTGGAATCTGGTCCCTGGCAGAGGATGTCAGCCATGCAACTGCGACCCCCGGACCTCTCACAGTGGCCACTGTGACCAGGCAAGACATTTGGAACTTACCAGGGTGCTGGAGTAGGAAGTGATGGGGAGACGTGGTTCCCAAATTTGTAAATGATGCTTTCTTTATGGACTGTTGCTAGTTAATGTTTTTAAACAGGATTGGCCTTCTATGGGGAGAGATGCATTTATCAAGGAATGGAAAGGACTAAAAAAGAGAATGAGGGTCTCAAGGTTAAGTTTTGCCTGCTTCAGTTTTCTCCACACCTCTCTGTGACTGGGGAAGTTGGATTCACACGCAGCGAAATACAGACGACCTTCTCTTTTTCCCTGTAGCATATGTATAATCCTAGGGAAGCTCCAAGAAATTGATCATTGGTCAGAATTATTTATCAGAACGAAAATCAACAGGTGCTTCCAGAGCCCACAGTTCCATTTTCAAAACCTGAGCTGTCGGGACGCCTGGGCAGCTCAGTCAGTTGAGCATCTGACTCTTGGTTTCAGCTCAGGTCACGATCCCAGGGTCATGGGATCGAGCCCCGCATCAGGCTCTGTGCTGAGCCTGGAGCTTGCTTGTGATTCTCTCTCTGTCTCCCTCTGCCCGTCTACCCCACTCATGCTCTTTCTCTCTCTCTCAATTAAAAAAAATAATAATTAAAAAAACAATTGAGCTGTCGTTCCCTACCCTTCACCAGTTGGTTTACGTATGGGTAAAATAAGATGTCCTCGTTACTTACCAGACCAGCATTAATTGTTCCTGAAGAATGCAGGGTAATACACTAGGAGCAAATCCACATTGCTTAACATGCGATTAATGCTACTTAACTGCACATGTGATCTTTAGTCAATAAAACAATGAGCATACAAATTTTTTAAGTTTATTTAGCGAGACAGAGAGAGAGAGAGAGAGAGAGAGAGAGAGAGAGAGAGAGAGAGAGATCAAGTGGTGGAGGGGCAGAGAGAGAGAGAGGCATAGAGAGAGAATCCCAAGCAGGTTCCACACTGTCAGCATGGAATCCAACGTGGGGCTCAAACTCCCGAACCATGAGATCATGACCTGAGCTGAAATCAGAAGGCAGACGCTCAATCAACTGAGCCACCCAGGTACCCTGAGCATGTTTAAAATTAGTATGACATTATCTATTTATGGAAAAAAAAACTATTCATGTCATGATTAGGGTTTGGGGCTTAATATATTCTTTGAGACACTTTTCACATTAATAGAGGTTGGAGGGAAGGATGAAACAGTGACAAGAAATTTAGAGTGAATCCACAATATAGGGACCAGGGTATAATTGGAATCAGAATGCCAATTTTAGAAGCTGGAGTTTTCCCAACTAATAATAATCATAATGATAACCATGGCTCATCTCCAATTTCACCTCTGCTGTTCAACTTATTCAAAGGTCAAGTCTAATGCAAGTAAACCTTTGAAGGGTAGTTCTCACACACAGACTGTGTTTTCCTTTCTCTTTTTTTTCTTTATCTTTCTCTCCCACCCTCCTGCTCCAACCCACACCCACACACTCACCATGCCCTTTTTTTCCTTAATAAATTGTTTTTTTTTTTAATTTTTTTTCAACGTTTATTTATTTTTTGGGACAGAGAGAGACAGAGCATGAACGGGGGAGGGGCAGAGAGAGAGGGAGACACAGAATCGGAAACAGGCTCCAGGTTCCGAACCATCAGCCCAGAGCCTGACACGGGGCTCGAACTCACGGACCTCGAGATCGTGACCTGGCTGAAGTCGGACGCTTAACCGGCTGCACCACCCAGGCGCCCCAATAAATTGTTTATTTTAAAATAGATTTACAGAAAGGCTGTGAAGATAGTACAGAGAAGATGTACCCCACACGAGGTTTCCTCTATTTTTAACATCTTACATTAGTATCGTAGATTTACCACAATCAGTGAACTAATATTGATACATTATCATTAACTAATGTCCGTAATTTATGGAGGTTTCCTGAGTTTTATCCCTAACATCCCTTTCCTGTTCCAAGATCCCATCCAGAACATCACGTGACACGTAATCGTTCATGTAGCCTCAGCTCCTCTTTGTCGTGATGATTCTCAGGCTCTCCTTATTTTTCTTGAATATAATTTATTGTCAGATTGGTTTCCAAACAACACCCAGTGCTCAGCCCAACAGGTGCCCTCCTCAATGCCCATCACCCACTTTCCCCTCTCCCCCACCCTCCATCGATGAAGCTCTCCTTAGTTTTGATGAGCTTAACAATTTTGAGGAGGATTTTCTAAAATGCCCCTCTATTCAAATTTACCTGCTATTTTTCTCGTGATTAGACTTGGATTATGGGTTTGAGGATGAGGCCCAGGGAGAGAAAATGTGATGCTCATCACATCCTATCAGGACTCGACACTGTGTGCACGCCTTATCACTGTAGACGCAAATCTCGATCACCTGGCTGAAGTAATGTTTGTCATGTTTCTCTGCTGTAAAGTTACTCTTTTTCCTCCTTTCCATACTGTGCTCTTTGGAAGAAAGTCACCATGCACTGTCTATGCTTGAGGAGTGGGGAGTTTCATATTCCTGCCTTGAGGGCAGAGTGTCTCCGTAAATTACTTGGAATTCTTCTGCACAGGAGATTTATCCATCATCCCCCCCTTTCCTCATTTATTATTTTTTAATATCCATATGGAGTCATGGGCATTTATATTATACTTCAAGTTATAATCCAATACTGCTTTATTTTGCTGTTCAGGTTATTCCAGCTTTGGTCATTGGGAGCTATTTATTTCATTTGGTTTCTGCATCCCTTTTACCCCATCATTGTTGGGTTTGGGTTTTTTTTAAGCCCTTTCTGCCTGACAAGATACTCGAAACTCATCTGATGTGTTTCCTGCCCCCATCCTAGAATCAGCCATTTCTTTTTTTTTTTTTTTAATTTTTTTTAACGTTTTATTTATTTTTGAGACAGAGAGACAGAGCATGAATGGGGGAGGGTCAGAGAGAGAGGGAGACACAGAATCTGAAATAGGCTCCAGGCTCTGAGCTATCACCACAAGCACAGGGCCTGACGCGGGGCTCAAACTCACGGACAGCGAGATCCTGACCTGAACCGAAGTCGGCCGCTTAACTGACTGAGCTACCCAGGCGCCCCGAGAATCAGCCATTTCTTTAGGGAGTGCTGGTTCCTTTTATTGGAGAGTGGTATCTGACTACTAGATGACCACACCTGTCTCATATCCCCCTCCACTCCTCACACCTGCAGCCAGCAATCATGAAACAAAATGGTAGCTCTCCCCATGACTTCTTGGCTTCCTAATTCAAGAGGAACTCCCAACGTTCATGACATCACTGTCTGGCATGCTTCTCAGACCTTTTAGGAAGTATATTTGCAACAGCACTCGACAAAGACCACAGTTCAGTCATGGAGGCTAAGGGAAGCTCAAGGTGAAAGTCAGATGGCATTGGTTTAACCAAAAAGTCCTCTTATGACAAGGGTATTTGGGATTGTCTGGTCCATTGGGGATTCCTTGGGGAAGGTTGCTCTTTAAATTTTTTTTAATGTTTATTTATTTTTGAAAGAGAGAGAGAGACAGCGTGTGAGTAGGGGAGGGGCAGAGAGAGAGGGAGACACAGAATCTGAAGCAGGTTCCAGGCTCCGAGCGGTCAGTGCAGAGCTCGACATGGGGCTCAAACCCACATACCGCAAGGTCATGACCTGAGCCGAAGTTGGACGAAGTTGGATACATAACCAACTGAGCCACCCAGGCGCCCCGGAATGTTGCTCTTTAAAATCAGGGAACACTTTTAATGGAGTATAGAAGAGACAGGTAGGTATTTCAATTTCCAGCTGTTTAAACAACCACTGATAAATGTCTCTATGTCAACCAGTAAAGCATCCCTAGTGCCTTATTACAGAGAGATCCAAATGTGCCATCCAATATTTTCATCAACAGTTTAGATGGAGTTGGAGAAACATGCTTCTCAAATATTATCAAATTTGCAGATATTGCAAAGTGGGATGCCAATGTGATAAAGCCAGAACAAGAGGCAAGATATCCCGACGGGCTGTCCCGTTGGCTGCAAAGAAGAAGATGAAATGTTACCAGGATAAAAGTGAAGTTTTGCAATTGGGTTTTTAAAATCCATTGCATAAATACAGGGTGGGAGTAATAGCTTGGCACCAGCTTGCATGAAAAACATCTGAGGATTTTCACTCTGTGCTTCAGCTGAGCCAGCAGTGTGGCCAGGCTGCCAAAGAGACAATGTCCATTCAGGCTGGAGTATTGGGAATGCCAGGCCCAAGTTCAGGGCAGTCATTATCCCACTGTCCCCTGTGCGGGTCAGGCAGCTGTAGGAACATTGCTGTTCTCCCTGAGAACCACGTTTTAAATGTCATATTGACATACGGACTGGTGTGTGTCCAAAGGAAGACGACCCGGAGAGTGAATAGAACCATTGCTATTCTGTGATGAAGGCTTGAAGGAATTATGGGTAGTCAGCCTGAAGAGAAGAAGCAAATGCAAATTGAGAGCAGCCATCTCTAGCTGGGAGAAGGGCCGTAAGGAGAGGAAGTGGGAGACCGCTTGTTTTGCGCGATTCCATAAGACAGGACACCGAGTGATGGGAGCAAGTTACGAAGGAACAGATTCTGCGTCAGAAATCATCGTGTGAGAAATGTGTGAGAAATCTCACTCTGTGAGAAATCATTGTGCAACAGTTAAGAACAACCAGAAGAATGACAGGCCTCAGGGACAGTAGGCTCCCCATAACTCCTTACATTTGAGCAGAAGCTCATGGAAACTCCAAAGATGGGTAGAAGCTTGGTAGATCCAGCCGTTTTATAAATTGAGCAACTTACAGAGTTGTTTAAGCAGATTTATTTGGTCAAGAATAACCTAGGACCGTGACAATAATGATTTGCTTCTGTATTTTTCTACGGTTAATTTTCTAACCTCCTCCATTTTCAGAAAAGCCGGTCAAGGATCCAGTTGGGAGGATGCACAAAAAAATCAGACCTCTCCCCAAAACACGGTTCATAACTATCATTAAATGACTGGGGTGCCTGTGTGGCTCAGTTGGTTGAGGACCTGACTTCGGCTCAGGTCACAATCTCACGGTTTGTGGGTTCGAGCCCCACGTCAGGCTCCGTACTGACCGCTCGGAGCCTGGAGCCTGCTTCAGATTCTGTGTCTCCCTCTCTCTCTGCCCCTCCCCCACTCGTGCTCTCTCTTTCTCTCTCTCAAAAATAAATAAACATTAAAATATTTTTTTTAATGATTAAGCCTCAATTGCAAAAAAAATGTTGTTTTGTTGAGCAAAACACGAGCCCAATTGGGAGAAACCCCATCGCACATTCCGTAATGGAATCACGATTTGCCAGATTAATTGATGAATGTCAGTCCAGGTCCGTGGCCTCTCTGTGTTAGGCGTGAACTCCCATAACACTGTAAAGGAAAAGAATGCGGACCGTTTCCCATTATGTGTTTTGTTTTCATTTACATCTGTGTATATTTCCCAGTTTGGGGCCACCTGTCCTTGAACAGCTGGAAGCAGGCGGTATATTCAGGGGCCCTGAGCCAAAACACATTAGCTCCTGATCCTTGGTGTTGTCGAGGGTGGTTGCTGGCCGTGGGAACCATCATCCTTCCTCTGCCTTTGCACAGCTGTATGTTCTAAATCACTGGAGGGAAAACTGTTTTGTATTAAAATGCATTATTTTTTTTAGATCGCAAAGCTTGTCAATTCCTCACCCATGACTGTTCTCACAGCTTACAGGCCAGTGTCCGTGTAAATTAGGCTACGATGGGAAACACTGCAGTGAGTGCAAGGAAAATTATTATGGTGATCCACTGGGGCGATGCCTTCGTAAGTATGGGTAATTCTAAAAACATGAGGACTATCAACCTGGTCCTTCCATGGGTATGCTATGAACCAGCTGAATTTTAAATGTCTTTATTCGATAGAAAATTCACAAACTTTAATCTTAGTTTTGAAAGTAATATTTTTTGTAGCCTTATAAAAAGATTTTTTTTCTCCCGTATTAAAACTTTGTGCTAGGGGCACCTGGGTGGCTCAGTAGGTTGAACATCCGACTCTTGATTTCGGCTCAGGTCATGATCCCAGGGTCGTGGGATCAAGCCCCGCATCGGCTCCGCACTGAGTGTGGAGCTTGCTTGAGATTCTTTTTCCCTCTGCCCCTCCCCTGCTTGTGCTCTCTTTCTCTCTCTAAAATTAAAAAAAAAAAAAAAAAAAGTAAAAAAGTAAATGAAACTTTAGGCTAGATTAAATGTTAGTCTATATTAAAAGTTGAAGCCTGCATTGCAATTTTTCAGTCACTAAAACAGAACAGACCTCAGAGGTTATGACTTGTAGCCAGTTTTCTGCTATTCGGAAGCATGTTGACAAAAACAGTTTCTCGATGGAAGGGCAGGAAGCCAGCAGCCTGTGCGCTTTATAGGAAGCCAGCAGAGGGGGTGTTTCCTCACCTTGGATCTCATACCTCTGGGCCTTTCACATACTCACTGATTTATTTTAAGATATGCATCGCATGCCTCTAAGTCATGACCAGTAAGGCAAGGCCCCCGGATCTCCCAGAGTTTGTGTTCTAGTGCCCTTTGTCCCTTGTCTTAGCACTGATTGTGGGATTTAGAGCAGCACCATCCCGAGGAACTTTCTGCAGAGATGGAAATGGTCCGGTGGGCACTACCCAGCACAGGAGCCACCAGCCTGTGCGCTGGTGGGTGCTTGCAATGTGGCTGGTGCAAATGAGGGACAGAACTGCGTGTGTCATTCATTTAAATTCCAGTAGCCCCTGTGGTAAGTGGCTACCATATTGGACAGAACAGATTAAAAACAATTTTTTAATGTTTATTTATTTTTGAGAGAGAACAGAGCACGAGCGGGGAAGGGGGCAGAAAGAGACGGAGACACAGAATCCGAAGCCGGCTCCAGGCTCCAAGCTGTCAGCACAGGGCCCGATGCAGGACTTGAACCCGTGAGACGTGAGATCATGACCTGAGCCAAAGTCGGATGCTTAACCAACTGAGCCACCCCAGGCGCCCCTGGATGGCACAGATTTAGAATATGGGTTGATTCTAGGAGGAGGGATTTTTGAATCTCTAAAGTCTGCTGTTGAAAGAAGTCAATCCAAATAAATATCGAATGCGGTGGGCTTATCACGTGCACCTCTACATAGCCACACGTGGTAACTCTTTCCTCCTTTCTATTCCTTTATGAACATGCTTTTTTTTCTTTAGATTTATTTATTTATTTTGAGAGAGAGAGAGAGCAGGGGAGACGCAGAGAGAGCGGGAGAGAAAATCCCAAGCAGGCTCCATGCTGTCAGCCCAGAGCTTGATGTGGGGCTTGATCTCACGAACATGAGATCATGCATGACCTGAGCCAAAATCAAGAGTCGGATGCTTAACCGACTGAGACACCTAGGTGCCCCTATGAATGTGCTTTTGTGACCAAAATAAATTGCCTTTATCTCCTTGCCCCATTCAAATACCTATGCTCAGTAGTTTCCCGGTCCCACTTAGTTTTCTAAGTGTAATTGCTACATTAAAAACCAGGGAGGGGGGCGCCTGGGTGGCGCAGTCGGTTAAGCGTCCGACTTCAGCCAGGTCACGATCTCGCGGTCCGTGAGTTCGAGCCCCGCATCAGGCTCTGGGCTGATGGCTCAGAGCCTGGAGCCTGTTTCCGATTCTGTGTCTCCCTCTCTCTCTGCCCCTCTCCCGTTCATGCTCTGTCTCTCTCTGTCCCAAAAATAAATAAAAAACGTTGAAGAAAAAAAAAAAATTAAAAAAAAAAAAAACCAGGGAAGAATTTTGGTTCCTGGAAAATCCATCTAAGCCTCTTCTTCTGTGCCCCTCTAATATTTCAATAATCTTATTTTCTGAAAAGATTTCATCTTTTATAGAGAAAACTTTGCAAATGATCAGCTCAGGCTACAGACCCCCCTGACGCTCCTGGGGAAGGGTGGTTTATAAGAGGAACTTGGGCCTCCAGCTGGTGAAGTTGACCTAGTGTTGCCCCCGAGGGGGTTCCTGCTGAGGCCAAAGTGAACATACTGGATAGATGGCATCTAGTTAAGGAGCCTAGCATGTCAATCAGCTTTTATTTGTCATTGACATTTTTACTCAGGCTGTAAAATGCATTTTGTAAATTTTTAAAATTATTTTTATTTTTCCAGTGTATTTATCTATTTTTTTGAGAGACAGAGTGAGCAAGGGAGAGGCAGAGAGAGAGAGAATTCCAAGCAAGCTCCGTGCTGCCAGCACAGAGCCCCATGTGGGGCTTGAACTCATGAACCGTGAGATCACGAGCCGAAAACCGAGAGGCCGATGCTTGACCTACTGAGTCACCGAGGTGCCCCCAAAATGCATTTTAAAATCACTTATTCCTTGCAGTTAGGCTAATGATTCCCTGACCTTTTGGAAATTGCTGTAACTTCCATAGCTCCGTCCCTCCTCCATCCTCTGCCTTTATCAGAAACCTACTCAAATGAAGAACATGTGGCATTAGTTTTGTTTTTTGTGGGTTTTTTTTTAACTAAGACAAAATTAATTTTTCCCTTTCTAAAAGGACTTTATTTTTTTGAGAGCAGTTTTAGGTTCATGCCAAAATTGAGAGGAAGGTACAGAGATTTCCCGTATGTCCCCACCACCCCTCCATGCATAGCCTTCCCCATTATCAACATCCCCAAGACAGTGACACATTTGTCACAACTGATGAAACTATAAACCATAACCACCAAAGCCCATAGTTCACTTTATGGTTCACTCTTGGTATTTTCCATCCTGTGCCTTTGGACAAATGTATAAGGATGTGTATCCACCATTATGGTACCACATGGAATATTTTCACTGCCCTAAAAACCTCTGCCCTCCACCCGTTCTGCTCTCTCCACCCCTCTTCCCACAGCCCATGCCAACCACTCGTCTTTTTACTATCTCCATAGTTTTGCCTTTTCCAGAATGTCTGGTAATCAGCATCCTACAGTATGTAGCCTTTTCAGATTGATTTATTCCACTAGGTAATATGATGCATTTAAGGTCCCTCCGTGTCTTTTCATGGCCGGATAAGCTCGTATCTTTTTAGCCCTGAAAAATATCCCTTACGCCATGGTTCATTTATCTACTCACCTACTGCAGGACATCTTGGTTGCTTCCAAGTTTGGGCAATTATAAACAAAGCTTCTGTAAACACCTGTCTGCAGGTTTTTGTGCAGACGTAAGTTTTCAACTCCTTTGGGTGAATCCGAACGAGCGATTTCCCCCCTTTTTTGAGAATGGACTAATTTGCCTTATAGAATGGAAAACAGCATGGGTCCACACACCCAGGCTGGGTTTTACGAAGACAGAGGGTGTTCAGGAGAATTCTGAGAGACTCTCTGACATGCCTGAGCCACCCGTGGGGGAGTATGTGTCAACCACCAGTAGATCCATGTTACCCGAATTGGTAAAGAAGCCCGAGCATGAACACTTGCACAGTAAAGATGGTCCCTAAGATTTTCCAGATAGAAACCACAAACTAGGGGCGCCTGGGTGGCTCAGTTGGTTAAGCATCCAACTTCAGCCCAGGTCATGGTCTCACAGCTCGTTCGAGCCCTGCATCGGGCTCTGTGCTGATGGCTCAGAGCCTGGACCCTGCTTTGGATTCTGTGTCTCCCTCTCTCTGCCCCTCCATAGCTCATGCTCACCCTCTCTCTCTCTTTGTCAAAAGTAAATAAACTTTAAAGAAAAGAAAAGAAACCACGAACTGGTTTGTTAGTGGAATGTAAAGAGGGATGCTGTATTTAATGACCATTGCCTGGGTCTCTATAATTATACCAATTTTAAATGTTCACCTCAGAAATGGGCATGGGCGTGGAGTGGGGAGGGGCGTGCCTGGGTGGTTCAATCAGTTAAGCGTCTGACTCTTGATTTCAGCTCAGGTCATGATCTCAAGGTTCATGGGATCGAGCCCCAGGTCGGGCTCTGTGCAGATAGCACGGAGCCTGCTTGGGATTCTCTCTCTCTGTCTCTCTCTCTCTCTCGCTCTCTCTCTCTCTCTCTCTCTCTCTGCCCCTCTCCCCACTCGTACATGTGTGCGTGCTCTCTCTAAATAAATAAATAAAAGAAATGGGAACTGGGGACATTCTCGGGAGAGAGGAGTGTACTTTATTCTTGAGCTAGTCCTAAACAAAAGGTCAAGGGACTGACATTCTCTGCTCCTTCTCTCTTGTGTTTTAGCATGTGACTGCAACACAGAAGGTACCCAGAAGCCCGTCTGTGACCAGAACACAGGCATGTGCCGCTGTCGGGAGGGTGTGAGCGGCCCTCGCTGCGATCGCTGTGCCCGGGGTCACGGCCAGGAATTCCCTGCCTGTCTTCCGTGTCACCGGTGCTTTGATCAGTGGGACCGTGCTGCTGCTTCCCTCTCCAAAGCAGTGCAAGGGTTAATTGGGCTGGCTGCTAACACGGAAGATAAAACAGAGACCCTGCTTGTCTGTGAGGCCGACTTCAAAGGCCTCAGAGAGAACATGTCTGAAATAGAAAGGATTTTAAAACATCCTGTTTTCTCATCTGGGGAATTCTTAAAAGCCAAGGATTATCAAGACTCTGTTCGGTAAGATTTGTGCATAAGCAATAGATAGCCAAGTTCCCGATTTACCTGAACCCCTTTTGAACTTTAACAGCTTTCAGCTGAGAAACATACCTATGCGGACACTAGGGAAATAATTCAGTTAATAACCAGCCTGGCGATCACGGCTGGCTGTCTCTTTCTCACCTAGTTAGGATTACATGTGATCTTTCCAGATGCCATTGATCATAACAAAAAGGCAATCGTTAAGAGCTTGCTTTGGGAAAGCCCAAACCCAGCAGAGCTGAAAGATGCAAAATTGGCAATAGGGTAGTTTATAATACAAATATATTTTTTTCAGTCGTGCACATGGGAAGATTTGCTAAATCTTCCCAAATTCTTCAGTTGTTGAGAAACGCCTACATTAATGCAAAGTCCTGTAATAAGTATGACAATTTCCTCCAAATGCATAGTCATTTTTATTAGATGTCGTTGATTCCTTTTTTTCATTCGTCAAACATTTCCGGAAATTATGGGCCAGGGGTCAGCAAACCGCAGGCAAAATCCGACATATCCCCTAGTTGTGTAAATGAAGTTTCACTGGAACGCACCCGAGTCCATTTGTCGCCATATCCTCTGTGGCTGCTTTCCCAGGACCATGGCAGAGTAGAGTAGTTGTGACAGAGACTAATGGCCCCCGAGGCTTAAAATGTTTACTATCTGGACCTTTGCAGAAAAAAGTTTGCCAAGTGCTCTGGGCAAAACCGGGAGGCATTGGATATAGTTTCTGCCCTTTCCTGAGCATATAGTCTACTAAGAAACCAAAAGGATTGTGTTTATATAGCAAACTGTCCCCCGCCCCCCACAGAAGGTCCTGGATTGAGGAAGAGTTGAAGCTGAAGAGTTTTGTGTTATATAAAACACAGGTGGAAGTAAAAGGCCATTCATTATCACCAGGCACAAATCCCAGAAGTAGATGGTAATTGCTTTAAAAGTTAACACAGGGAAGAGGGCAGGCGCCTGGGTGGCTCCGTCTGTTAAGTATCCAGCTCAGGTCACGATCTCACCGATCTCACCATTTGTGGGATTGAGCTCCGCTCCACGTCCGGCTCTGTGCTGACAGTGTGGAACTTGCTCGGGGTTTGCAGGAGTTTTGCTCTCCCTCTCTCTCTGCCCCTCCCCCACTCACACACGCGCATGTGCATGTGCACTCTCTCTCTCAAAACAAAGTTGCAGAAGGAAGAAGATACAGTCCCCCCAGACAGTTCAGAGGAAGGGCCATGCAGCTAAGGGGCCCAGGGAAGTCACGTGGCCAGGTCAAGCTGGCAGGTGAGAACCGGCACATCCAGCGTCTTGTAAGGACTGTTGTCCCACGGGATTAGGGCCCTGGGTCCCCAGATCTCCCCACTTTTCAAGAGATGTTAGACATCCAGATTTTTATGGACATGTACCCACTTTAAAATATAGCCAGCTCACCCAACAGTGCTTTTAAAACGCACCGTATAGGGGCGCCTGGTTGGCTCAGTCGGTTAAGTGTTCGACTTCGGCTCACGTCATGATCTCACAGTCCGTGAGTTCAAGCCCCGCGTTGGGCTCTGTGCTGACAGCTCAGAGCCTGGACCCTGTTTCAGATTCTGTGTCTCCCTCTCTATCTCTGCCCCTCCCCTGCTCACGCTCTGTCTCAAAAATAAATAAACATTAAATAATAATCATAATAAATAAAAAGTACCGTATAGGCCAAATCAATGTGTCTTGAGAATGCGCTTTGCCCACGGACCACCGGTTTGTGGTTATAGCAAATGGCAAACGAAGGGGAACTGAGAAAGCAGAATGAGCCAATCCACAGTGCACATGCTGAACAGAGACTACAAGAACCCCCCTCCCCCGCCCTCACCCCCCCCCTCCCCCCAGTAGAGCAGAAGAGAGCAAGAGAAGCAGGAGTCCCAGGGCCAGGCCTGGAGTGATGAGGAAATCAGTGAGCATTGGGCCGCTTCTGCCAGAAACCAGCATGCCTGCCCTCTCCTGCTCCGCCTGCTGAGCTCCTATTCCTCGTTAGCAACCACCAAAACACCACCTCCTCCTGGACGCCTTCCGTGATTTCTTCAGAAAAAGACATACGTTTCCTTCTCCATCCTTCCACCTCTTTGTACTTCATTGGCCATTGCCTCGCCGAGGGACCCCCGACAGCAGAGGCCACCCTCTCCCAGCTGATGTTCTCCAGGCTGGGTTTAGTTCTACAGGAGAGGTCGGCTGGGCAAATTGCAAAGGAAGGGGGAGGGGAGGACAGGGAACCCAGGGCGTCATGGGTATAGATTCCATGACTGAAATCACTTACTGCTGTGTGGCCGTGGACAAGTTTTTTAGCTTCTCCAACCTTCTGTTTCTTCATCAACAAAAAGGGGATACAGTCTCTATTTCAAGGTTTCTTGTGAGAATTACTCAGACAAGCCACTTAGCTCGATGTCTGATGCATTATAAGTGCTTCAAGAGTACTAATTATAATAGTAACTACATTGTACTGCACTGTTATTGTTATTATTATTATTATTATTAGCCTGGTGAATTGTAGTCCTGACAGTTGGCCCCTGAAGGAAAAGTCTGTAAATTAGACGGGAGAGTTAGAGCAGAAAATGCTCGGAAACGTTAGCTAATGCTTGGCACTTCCACGGAGATAAATTAGCGCCGTGGATTCATATTGTGATTTTCCTCAACTGTGCTTTTCAAGATTTACACTGAATTTCCTGATCACGAGGGATGTATAGCAATTATTCACTTGAACCCACTGTGGGTGCTGAACCCAGTAATCGAAGTGGAACCAAGATGTGTGCTATTGAGAAGGAGGTGAGGAGAATGAATGTACCGAGGGTACTCACAACAAGGAAACCTCCTTGTCACTCATGGGAATTAAAAATTAAGACCTTTGGGTGGCTTAGTCAGTTAAGCATAGAGTCTTGATTTCAGCTCAGTCATGATCTCACAGTTCAGGAGTTTGAGCCCCACATCGGGCTCTGCACTGACAGCACAGAGCCTGCTTGGGATTCTCTCTCTCTCTCTGTCTCTCTCTCTCCCTCTCTCTCTCTCTGCACGCCCCCCTCAAAACAAATAAATAAATGTAAAAAAAAAAAAGTTGAGACCTTGTACACAAGTGGTGCTAGAAGGAACCTGGCTGCAAGCAAGATTTATTCTAAAGAAAGAACTGGTTTTTACCGCAGGCTGGGTGAGGACTTCCGTGTTGAAAACTGAATGTAGATTGGATCTCATTGATTTAAATGAACCATGTCTGAATTCCTGTTTTTGAAAACCCAAAGCGAAGGGAGGCAGAAAGAGTATAAACAGTTGAAATTGAAAGATTCAAAGCCTTTGTTCTAGGAGACCTTGTATGCTGATCTTATTTTGAGTGAGTGCTGAAACAGTCCAGGCAGCTGAATTGGCAACAAAAGAGGTAAACCATAAACAGAGCTATAAGCTGTCAAACAACACATCAGGGAAGAGGGATGCATTCTAACGATGAGGCTACCTAATAATGAGGGCAATTTTTAGGTGTTTTTTCGCTGATCTATCAAAAGTAACACGAGCTTTGCTACGTTTACTCTCATTTTGCCTCTAGGGAACAAATCATGCAGCTAAGTCTGCAACTGAAAGCAGTACATGAATTTCAAGATCTGAAAGAAACAATGGTAAGAGTGAAGAACGAGGCAGACCTCTTACTTGAAGATCTTCGGAAAGAAATTGATTTGCGCTCCCGGGCCCATACTGCAAACATCATGGGTAAGAGAGAAAATGCACATCGTTTATGGACAAAGGTTGATGAAATCCATAGTGCATTCCATTAGTGAATCACCCTGTGCTCATTGCCATAGTGTCTGAGCACTTTAGGACGTGAAAACACACCCATTAAAGGTATTATTTGCACATGAGTATTTTGACTTTGTAAACCTGGCAGAGCTTGGGTAGCATTTGCTGAAAATAATGAGTAGAGCTAGCAATGTGTGATACTCCATTTCCAGCAACCAGAAAGGCAAAGGCATATGAGGCCAAAAGGACTTCAGCGAACGTTTCTCGTAAGACCTTTGTAGAGATTTGGAGTCTTGTAATGTACTAAAAGCCCTTAATTCATCTTATGCTGTTAAAATGAACGGGAGCCACGCCAGAGCCAAGATTGACTTGGAGGCAAAATGGAACACAAAAGCAGAACTTGGATTAGTTCATGTCCTGATCTCTGATGAGATCCCCGTTTTATATCTAGAAACAGATAACTTGTCACTACCGGGAGAGGCAGCCCTGAACGTCCGCTCCCCTAACCCACCTAATGGAGAGGCAAAGAGAAAATGTGCACGAAGCACGTCTCAAGGCAAAGTCGTCGGGAGCGTCTCCTTACCCTGCGTGCATGCTCCAGGTTTTCATCTGATCTCCACCTGAAAGAGAATCATGACCCTCATGGAAGGTCTAAATTTAGTGAAGTAACTAGGGATGGTGCTCAATAAACTCTCTAAAGAGTAAGGGATTTGGTCTGATTCCTATCTGGAAGAAGGTGCCCATTGAAAGGATTGAAAATGCATCAGTGGATTGCTGGGACACGTACACTCTGGTGAGGGTGGGGGGGAGGGCGTGCTTTGGGGGGAGGGGGCGGAATTTCCCAACTCGGGAAAGCTGTTGTGGAAGGCAGGCAACTCGCGATCATCTCACCCTGTTGTAAAGCAAGCAGACCAAGCCCCAGCACCTCAAGCCTGAGCCCTGTGAGAGTTCCCAGCAGCTGCCCCCAGAGTGGAGGGGGTGCCAGCTTTAGAACTAGACCCTGATGTTCCAAAACCAATTTGTCCCTCCACAGACATCAGTGATGCCCAGAAAGCCTTGGCTCTTCCCTCAGAGTCAAAGGAACAAACCGTGAGACTCGGAGAAAGGACATTTCAACTGTCGCCATCCAAATTGCCACCTCAGAACCGTTGATGGCACGAAAGATCTGGACTGGCATCTAGGAATCCACACGCAGACAGAGAGACAGAGTGTAGATTAGGCTGTGAGGACAGTGTCCATCTCAGGGGAAATTGAAGCCTGCTCAGCCCCTCCCAGTGTCCCCCAGAGTCAGGGCTCTGTGCCTTGTGGTCACCTGCCCAGGACCCGGCCAGCGGAGCGGCCTCTGTCCGGAACATGCCAGATAAAGGCGGTCTGGACCTTTTTTCTACTGTGGACTCCTGGCAATTTTATGAAGCTTCTGGACCCTTCCCAGAATGTTTTGAAATGTAGTAAAATCACCCTGAGCTCTATTTCAGTACAATTTCAAAAAGAAAATGCCTCCGCGGTCACCGGAGCCAAATAGGAGAACACTGCCCCCAGGTTAATCCTCTCAAGCTCACAATCCAGCAGCAATTCCTGAAGCTTCCTCGGGACACCTGACCGTGTGCAGGGCAGTAGAGATGGGGCAGGGAGAAGGGCGAGTTCTTGCCCTGAGTTACTCCGGTCTAGTGGGGAGGACAGGCATGGAAGCAGCCCCAAACAGCGACAAGACTGTATTACAGCATCTTCAAGCCACGCTGGGAACAGAGCAGGAGGGAACAGAATTAATTCTCCCTGGGTTTACTGGGAAAGGCTCTGGGAAGTAGGCGACCTCTGACTTGGAGTTCACAAATGAAGATAAAGTTTGGCAGAGAAATAAAGGCAGAAAAGCATCTCAAGCAATAGGAAGGTGTGGTTGTCTCATGCCCAAATTATGGTTGTGTAGGGGGTCAAGATCAGGACCCTGCCCCTCAACGTTCCTAAAATAAAGAGTTATAATTTCAAGTCCTGCTACACTGTCATTTGCAGTAAAACGTACCATATCCCTTTCATGAATTTGTATTTTACGGTAAGTATGGAAAATACAGGGACGTGCTTAAGAACATAGTTTCTGGAATCAAACCACCTGGCTTCACATCCTGACGTTCTCTCTTACTGTCAGCGAGACCTCAGACAACTTACCTCATCAGAGCCTCATCTTCTCACTTGTAACATGGGGGAGGGGGGGGGGAATCACACCAGTGCGACCTCACAGTGTTCTGTGAAGAGGAAGAAAGAACACTGACAGGAAGTGCAGGCACGTAGAAAGGACTCCGCCACGAGAGCCGTTGCCATCGTCCTCAACGTCAGGGGTCAAAGTGAAGTTTCGTTAGGAGACAGCCTCACCTGTTTGTTGACATATTGCTTGTGGCCGTTTCACTCTACAGTGGCAGAGGTGAAAAGTTGTGACAGACACGCGGTGGCCAGCAAGCCTCAAACATTTATTCCCTGGCCCTTTCCGGGACAAATTCGGCAACTCCTGTTCCATATGGTTAGGTAAACCGGGTTGGTTTCTTATGTCAGGGTTAGGTACTAATTAATACATAGCTAATGCATTTGCGGAACACTTTACAGAGTGTTCTCGTATTATTTCACTTAATCCTCACAAATTACCATCAAACAAACACAATCTAAGCAGTTGACGGATTTGCTCCAGGACAGACTCAGACCGGTTAAAGGTAAAGCCAACACTCACACCCATGTCTGCAAGATCAACCTCAGTGCCGTGTACCTATTCTATGGATATCTGTTTCACTATCTCTTATCCTTCCCCATTGGGTGGAAATTCAAGGAAGAGGATGGCAAATTTTTGTATTGACCTTTGAGACCAAGCCCATGGTCAAACTGTGGAAGGACGGTCTTGATAACCAGCATATAATTGGATTTGTCTTTGCAAAATTTATCTGACCTCAATTTGCATTAATATAGATCCCTCAGAGACTATCAAGAAGCATTATCAGAGGTCATCATCTGCTGAAAAGAAAATTACTGAAACCACTTCTATCATAAAAAACTCTGAAAAAACCAGGAATGACTTACATAGCATGTTTGATACGCTAAGCTCAAAAGAAAATTTGTCATTGGGAAAATTAAAGCAGATTACAGTCCCGGATATCCAAATACTGGTTGAAAAGGTAAATATTCATGATGGTGTCGTAAAAGTGTTTGTAGTTTCTACTTGGTATACAGATCTCTTCAGTTGTATGTCCCCGTCTTACATTTTATTTTATTTATGTTTTATAAGTGTGTAAATATAAATAACATATATACGCTCTGTTCTATAAGATAGAAACAATATAAATACATTTATTTATATTTTACTTTTTATATCCTAGGTCAAAGTTTGAGAAAAGTCAGAGTAAGACTGTGGCTTGATTTTAGTGTTTTATGTTTACTTATATTATTTGCTATTTCCACAATGGTACAGATTATGATCATTTCCTCCTCCCACTCTACTATAAGTAAAAGGTAATTTTTATTAAAAAAAATGAAATTAGTGAGAAATGCTAGGTATTTGACTGTTTTCCCCCAAAACTCTCAGCATAAAAATGGCATTGATTGACACAATGCTGATAACAAAAGATTCAGATATTTAGGTACCTAGAAACATTTACTGGGTTGTATCCATGAACCACTGCTGAAGAAACACGTATGCATAGAGCAGTGCTTTGCCTCAGTGACCCAGTGGCATTAGAAAAAACTCTGCTAATATGTTGCTTTTCAACATAAATCATTTCTCCTGTGAGGTGTGTGGGGTACCAGGGGACATGCCGTGCGTGCTTCCGTCCTGTGGGGACCCCAGCTGCCGTGGCTCCCGGACCCTCTCCGGCCATGCCCTCCAGCAAGCTCAGGAAGCAGAGTCTGTGATTCATAATTTGAGCGACCAGGTTCAAGGTTGGAAGAATCAGGTAAATATGTCTTCTCTTGTTCTACTTGTAGAGCTGTAGCAGTCAAAAGAGAAAAGCAAACTGTTTGAAATTTTTAAAACTGCCATTTAAGGGAAAGGACAGCTTCTAAATATTAGGTGTTCATATGCTTGGAAAGATAGGATTAAAAAGACAGATGAGTGTGGATGTAAATGTACATTTAGAAGTACGTGTGAATATTGATGTGTTTTCTATTATATATGTATTATCTGTACATGTGTAAATATATTTTTATGTATGTGTGTATATTGTGTGTGTGTGACAAAGAAGTATATGCTTGTAGTACATAGACCTGTGTGGAATTTTCTCTTTTATAGCAAATACTACGTAGAAATGTGAAGACTTCTAGCCTTAAAGTTTTGAAAACTATAGATCCCTCAAGGTAAAGAAAAAATTTTATAAATTCAAGGGTATATTTGAAATTCTACTAAATATGCAAATTTTAATGTTCGAAGTTCATTTGAAACACTTTTTAAAATATTTGTTTATTTGAGAGAGCACACAAGCAGGGGAGGGGCAGAGAGAGAAGAGAGAGAGTGAGTCCCAAGCTGGCTCCTTACTGTCAGCACAGAGCCCTATGTGGGACTCAGTCTCACAGTCCGCAAGATCATGACCTGAGCCAAGATCAAGAGTCTGACACTTAACCAACCGAGACACCCAGGCAGCCCTGGAATTTAATTTTAGAAAATATTTTACTTTATTTAAAAACTTTTTTTTTTTTAATTTTTTTTTTTCCAACGTTTATTTATTTTGGGGACAGAGAGAGACAGAGCATGAACGGGGGAGGGGCAGAGAGAGAGGGAGACACAGAATCGGAAGCAGGCTCCAGGCTCTGAGCCATCAGCCCAGAGCCCGATGCGGGGCTCGAACTCACGGACCGTGAGATCGTGACCTGGCTGAAGTCGGACGCTTAACCGACTGCGCCACCCAGGCGCCCCTTAATGTTTACTTATTCTTGAGAGAGAGTGTGTGTGTGTGAGTGGGGGAGGGGCAGAGAGAGAGGGAGACAGAATCCAAAGCAGGCTCCGGGCTCTGAGCTGTCGGCACAGAGCCAAACGCGGGGCTCGAGCTCATGGACTGTGAGATTATGACTTGAGCCAAAGTCAGACGCTTAACCGACTGAGCCACCCAGGTGTCCCCAAAAATATTTTAATAGGAATACACCCTTGGGCCTCGTACTCCTTCCCATGTTGAGAGATATGATGCAATCGTTTTAATAGTTAAGTACCTGATAATTGAGTCTCTAATAATTTTAAATGTTTTCATTTATTTTTCCAGCCGTGTTGGTAAATGAGAGTAATATTTAATTGCTTAGTTTTCTTTAGGTTTCTTTTTGTGAATGCATTATGTTCATCTTGGAATGATGAATGCAATTTTAGGTATTCTGTGAGCACATTGGATTCATCTCGTAAACAAGATGACGATGTGTGGCCTCATTTGGTCCGTTTTTGACGATATACATAGAGTCTTTGATGAAGAGAAAAATCAAAGAGCTGAATTTTTTTTTACAATGTAAGTTAAATATTATACCAGTTAACATTCCTGTTTGTAAGCAACAGACACCAGCTCCTGAAAAACACAAAAAAGGAAGTGAACACAATTACTTCTGGGTCTCAGAATCGACAGAAGGACAGAGGAGCAAGCTTGAGAATGGACTGAGAGCCAAGGCTAAGATTGTGTGTGTGTGTGTGTGCGTGAGATGAGTGTGCATACACACACATACACGTGCGCTTGCACGTGCACACGCGCACACACACACACACACACAGAACAACAGTCTCATTCTTTTTTTTTTTTTAATTGAGACTTTATTTTTTTTTAAGTTTTTTTTTTTAATGTTTTTATTTATTTTTGAGACAGAGAGAGACAGAGCATGAGCAGGGGAGGGGCAGAGAGAGAGGGAGACACAGAATCTGAAAGCAGGCTCCAGGCTCTGAGCTGTCAGCATAAAGCCCGACGCGGGGCTCGAATTCACAGACTGTGAGATCATGACCTGAGCTGAAGCCGGACGCTTAACCGACCGAGCCACCCAGGTGCCCCAACAGTCTCATTCTTGAGCCTCACCTGGATGAACCTGAGCCCTAGCTGACCCTAAGCCCTTGCTCCACATGCTCCAGAATCCCAAGTTCTGGAACAAGCCTCCGATGAGCCAAGCTGGAGGATATCTCTGCACATCCTAAATGTTGAAAATTTGTATTTACATAGTCTAATTCTGCATTGCTATATAGTTTCCACTTATATGCTGTTCATCATTCTTTAACAAATATTCACTGAGTACCTATTATGTGAGAGACATTTATCTAGGTGTTGGGAACACGGCAGTGAACTAACAAATACAAATCCTGGTGCTGCATCCTGGTGGTTAAAATAATCTTCAATTGTTTAATGTAATTATTACACCTTACTTAAATTATTACACCTTAATTAAACTATTACACCTTACTGCCCCTTCTCAAAAACACAGAAATCTCACCCCGTTTATATAAGCCCTGTGTTCAGCTTTTACTTTTAAAAGATAGCCCCTGAGGGCACCTGGGTGGCTCAGTCAGTTAAGTGTCCATCTTCGGCTCAGGTCGTGATCTCACAGTTCGTGGGTTCAAGCCTCGCATCAGGTTCTGTGCTGACAGCTCGGAGCCTGGATCTTGCTTTGGATTCTGTGTCTCCCTCTCTCTCTGCCACCCTCCCATTCGTGCCTGTCTCTCTCAAAAATAAATAAACATTAAAAAAATAATAATTAAAAAAAAGATAGCCCTTGAAGTGTGTTTTAGCAGAATCTGGCTTAGTCAGCACATCCATGGAGAACTGAAAAGGATTGGGGCAGGGGTTTCGTGTTGATACAATGGTGTGCTATTTTCCTCTTGATTAGAAGGGGGAAGAGTGCCAGAAAAGATTGTGAGAGAATTCTCAGGAGTCAATTGTGACAGGAGATGGATTGCAGAGAGATGTTTTAAGAGTGAAGTAATTTAGCAGTCTCTTTCTTTCTGAAAACAGCATCGACTAATCCACACAAGATTCCATCTCGATACTTTGGTGTTTTCCCGTCCAGAGCATTTATTTCTGGAATTCTCGTTTTACTCCTATGCATTCTTTCTTACTGCTAACCATTTTATTTATTTATTTTTATTGAGATACAATTGACACATAACATTGTATTCGTTTTAGGTGTATGACATATGGTTTGATAGATGTATATATTGCAAAACGATTAACACAGTAACTCTGATTGACATCCAACACCTCACATAGTTACATTATTTTTCTCGTGGTGGGAACTTTTAAGATCTCTCTTAGCAATAGCTGACCATTTCAAGGTTTTCAAAGTTCTAGAGAATTAAGGAATAGCTCTCCACAAAGTGAAGGTACATATCTTTTTTAATCATGGAAATATTTCTTTTCTCTTTCATCATTTGCCAATGACTGCAATTAAATCCTTTTCCACAAAAATCCAACAGCTCAAATTAAGCTGGCTCCTTTTGTGGGGAAATAAAGGGAGATTTTTTTTTTTCCTAATTGTGTTTGATCCTAATTAGCTCTACTTCTGTCACAATTAATTTATTCAGTACAGCTCAGCTTTCTGGTGATATTGTCCTATTGCCTTCTGTTGTTTTTTTTGTTTTGTTTTTGTTTTTTTTCCTCTTTCTCTAATTTGTTGGAATCTCAAGGAAAGCCCAGGACCTTTCTCAAATCACATAATTAAGAATTTGCACTTCTGGGGGGGCAAGCCTTTTAGACCTATCATTTCTCCACCAAGTGTACAAAGTGTTGGGGATTTTTCTTTGTAGCCTGCTCTGAGTTCAAACTCATTTATTAAAAGGAGGAATGCTTTCTTTTTAGCTTTTAAAGAAAGTACGTTATTTGAACTTGAGGAGTGTTGAGAAGAGTAACTATTTGAACTTACCTAAAAGAAAATGCTCAGTTTATTAAGCATAATGGCCACTGAAAGGAGTCCTAAGTGATTTGCTGATGATATAGAATGCAAAAAGTCTCATGAAAACAGCATTTGGGTTTTACATTTGTGTCAGACAAAGTCATTAGTACTAGGTCAATATTGTTTTCAAATAATAATGTTGCTCACTAGTAATGTTTTCAGAGAGAAATCACATTATTTTTTCTTTTTAAGATTTTATTTTGTAAGCAACCTCTACATCCAACCTGAGGCTTGAACTCACAACCCCAGGATCAAGGGCTGTGGGCTCTACCAACTGAGCCAGCCAGGCGCCACCAGATAAATTCACGTTATTAAGAAAACATGATAATGAAAACAAATAATATCACCTTTTATTTTTTTTTATTTTTTTTCAATATATGAAATTTATTGTCAAATTGGTTTCCATAAAAGGAATCCTTTAAAATAAATCTTTTGTTTCATTATCTAGACTTCTATTTTGTTTTTAGTGAATTTCATTTGGGTCAGCTAAGTAATTAAACGTTACACAATGTGCGGAACTGTTGTATTTTTTCCCTTGTTGTTCTTTCCTTATTCCAGCTCAAAAATGTAAGCAAACTGGCAGAAGTCTCCAAAAGCAATGCCTTACAGCTGAGTGACAAACTGAGGAATATGAAAAACCAAAGTGAATCTGAAGAAGAAAAAATGAGTCTTTTAATCAAACAACTGAAAAAGTTTTTGTCAGGTAATAAAATATATATATATATACATATATATGTATATATATGTATATATATGTATATATGGGGACTAGTTTTTGGTTTCTTTTCCTTTTCCTTTTTTTTTAATTTAATGTACACTCAAACAGCACAACCAATTCCAAATTACATTTAGTGGGAATGAAATGCATAAGTCGGAAACATGATGTACTCCTTGATTTAAAATTTCTTAATGAAAATAATCCCAAAATAGCACCTCTGCACCAAAAACATATGGCTCTCTGTATAAGAGCAATTTAGTAATAAAAATGTTTTAAAAATCTAGTATTTAGTTAAAATTTCAAGCAACGAACTCGGTGTTTAAAGTTATATGTTTTGTTAAAGAAAAAAGTCTACTGTAATGATTCTATCAGATTCCCTAATGTTAGGAAAATCTGACATGATTTTCTCTGCTGACAGACCGTATTAGATCTGTTATGGACTATTTTCCAAGTTTCATAATGGTTCTCTGTGATTGACCAAAAGGAACTATTTGTGACTCATTATTATTATAATTATGATTTTTATCCCTCATTGTACCTTATTTGGGGAGAACTCTACACAGAATTAATCTTAAGAGGCTTTCTTCTCTATCACCATCTTCCAGATTCAATAATTTAATGCACCTCACGTGAATTAACTGACAACTGGGATGTCTGTTACAATCTTTGCAACCACTTTGTTCATCTGTTTAATATTTGTCAGAGACCCCTGTGGCCAATTATTTTTTCCACCTCAGTGTTTCTAGATATCGGATTAGCAGCTCTAGTCCTGATTTTCGAAATAAGAACAAAATTAGGCAGTACAAATAATCGATGAAAATAATCAAAATAATCCGTAAAAATAAATGGGGGTGCAGTGGTCCCCTGGATGATCTTTCAAAAACAAATTTGCTGTGAGTTAGCTAGATGGATTGCTATCGACCACACACAGATCCAGGAACTGGTGGGATTGAGGAATGCGTTAGCTGTTTCTACAGACACGGGTCAATCCAGGCACGAAAACCAAAACCTAACCGAACTGCCAGACCCATAGTGTGACAATGGTGCACTAATACACCTCTGGGCCCCAGTGACGGTTTCTGAAGGCAAGTTCAACTGCCTTCCACCTCATTCCCTGGGTCATAGAGCCTACTTCCTTACCAGTGGTATTTCTCATCGCTGCTGACTACATTTCTAATTTTAAAAAAAAGTTTAATTACGCTAAGGAAATGAAAAACAAAACTGTGTCCAGATTATTACAACAAAAATTAGGCAAAGGGAGAAATCCTATACCATGAAAGAAACTTCCCTGATCTGGGCCCCAAGACCCTTGGTCACTGGGAAGCAATACCCTTCACTCACCAATTTCTTCTCTCTTTTCCATAAAACCCAAATGAAAGTATTATTAAATTACATGGTGCCTACGCTATTTAGCTATTCTTGACCCTCTTAATATTTTCCTTGTGGTCTGAATTCCCTATTAATGAAGTCCCATATGAAAATTTTGAATTTATGCTCTCATGATAAATGCTAATAAATGTTTGATGACAGATATGCAGTTCAACGAAATTCACTTACTAGAACTTTTTTTTTATAGAAGGAAATACTATTTCTTACAAGAGCCAGCTCCCCGAGTACAGTACATTCTGTTTAAAGTATAATTTGAATGTATTCACCAAATTGTCGCTTTTTTTTTTTCCAAAAGCATGACAGGAAGTAAAACATTCCTTTTATATTAGACAAAACAGCTAAAGCAAAAATGATTTCCAAAAGGATATATACTCATATCATGTCACTCAAAAGCTAAAAGCTGTCTGTGGTGCCCACTGTCTCCAAAAGAAAGTCCACGTTCCTTAGCCTTACATTGAGAGGTTCCTGTGTCCTGCTCCCAGCCTTTGGGGACTTCCGGTCCCTCCCACCCCCATTTAGACTCTAGTCTCCTGCCAACAGTGATCTGATCATTGCTCCCAAGCTTTGGCTTTGGCGGTTCCCTCAATTTAGAATGCTCTGACCCCTGCCTTCACCCCACATTTCCCCGGGTATAATCTCGCTGTCCTCCAGGCTCAGTTTATGTGCCTTTTCAAGGTTCTTCCTGAAATATTTTTCCCTCCCCCTGGGCCGCATATCATTTCATCTTATATTTATTGTTTCTGTTCGTATGTGATCGGTATATGTATGGAACGGCTTAGATTCCCCCACTTGATGGTAAACCCCTTGAGGATGAGAGCTCCAACTCCCAATGTGGGATGTAGCATTCTGCCTCAGTAAGGAGCCACAGAGTCACAAAGAGCTGTCACCCCGAACCCTAATGGCCGATCTTCTGCTGCAGTTCTCAGGGAAGACCAATTTTATTGTCCTGAAAAGCAGGGCATGGGTGCATGTAACAGTTTCTTTATAATATGTTATTCATCCGGTACTTTCCCCTGTACTGTCACATCGTCTTCTCAAAATAGGACTTTGGTGGTGTCCAGTTATAGAGATGGGCAACCATTGTGTGCCTTTTTAAGGTCATGGAGAATTAGAATCGGGTTTTGTTGAGTGCAAACCTGGTGCTTCCCCGATACCTCATTCACTGTATTTGAATCTTCTCTTTTTAAGTTTATTTATTTTTGAGGGAGTGTGAGCAGGGGAGGGGCAGAGAGAGAGGGGAACAGAGGATCCAAAGTGGGCTCTGTGCTGACAGCAGACAGCCTGATGCGGGGCTCAAACTCACAAACCATGAGATCATGACTTGAGCCATAGTTGGATGCGTAGCCAACTGACCCACCGAGGCACCCCCACTGTATCTGAATCTTAATGACAGGCATCTGAACATTTTAATTGCTTTTGAATCGGTGCTTAAATAGTTCTTGGGAGGATGTTTTGCGGAACGTACACAATATTCCAAGTCTGTAGTTTTTCATTTTTCCAACAATCATTTGTGCAGTGTGTATTCAGAGAGAAGGGGAAACTGAGGATGAAGAAGAATCCATGGGGACAGAGGCACTCTAATCCCTCTATTCTAGGGACACATAATCAAGTGCAAGTACATTTGACTTAGAGTTCGTTGTGCTTGTATTTATAAGATTCAGTGTTGAATAAGGAGACACAATGACCTAAAACCCACCTTCTTATTTAAGAGGAAAATGTGCCTCCGGAGGACATAGAGAAGGTTGCAAATCGTGTACTTGACATCCATCTACCAATGGCATCACAAAATCTAACCCGTGAACTTGACAAGATACGAAAACTGACGCAGCACTGTGAGGACAACGGAACAGATGCGGGCAGGCTAAATAAAGCGGCAGACGAAGCCCGAAAGGTTTTGGTGAAAGCAAAAGGAGCTGAGTAAGTACAACATTAATAATCCCATTCCTGCTCTCACAGACCATCTGCTAAAAGACCATCTGCAAAATATTTGCGTGAGGAGTTACTTAACGTCCAAATGAAATTACCCTCCAGGAGTTCAATGCCCACAGTGAGGGCTAAGCCCTTTGCAGGTGTCTCAGGAAGCTGGCAATTGGGAGGCAATGGGCGAGCATACATATTTTCCATTTGCCTTCCATAGAGTCAGAATGCCCTTCCAGTGATCTGGTACCTCTTCATGCCAATAAACATCACAGACTAGTTATATGCCAGTTTCTTAACAAGTGGTGGGAATATCGGTGTATTTTCCCTTTCTTGTTTACCTATGTCTGGGACTTTCTAAATTTACCATAATAGACAGTACCTTGAAGATCTAACTTTTTTAAAAAAAATACCACACTAAAAAGATATGGTGGCGAGGGATAGAAGAAAGGAACACTAGTGCCCAGGAGTAACACAGGAGTAAAATTAGAGAGAGAGGGCGCAGAATCAATTAACTCTTGCTTCCCCTTGTCCTTGTTGACTTCGCCAAGTGAAAAGGAAAAGACCTCTTGATGTTTTTATGAGTGTGGGGCGCTGTGGGTCAGAGTCACGGAGTCACTTGGACAGTGGCGACATCATCAGTATCCACCACCATTTTTGGGTGCCCCGAGGTTGAGCCCTGAGCTGCCTTCACTGTCTCCACACCCACTTGTGTAAATGAAGTGTACCAGAGTCAGGTGTAAGCCCAGCCCCTTCCAGGGTTAATATTTAAAACTAGGAAGATTAAGTAACTGCGGTATAATCACTTGGCTATTAAAAATGATGCTGAGAAAGATTCTTGATAACATGCAGAGATGCTTGGAGTATAATGCTAATGCTTTTAAGAAGATAAGAGCTTATACACTGAAGAGGACCTCCATCATGAAAGGAAAAAAAATGGGGCGCCTGGGTGGCGCAGTCGGTTAAGCGTCCGACTTCAGCCAGGTCACGATCTCGCGGTCCATGAGTTCGAGCCCCGCGTCAGGCTCTGGGCTGATGGCTCGGAGCCTGGAGCCTGTTTCCGATTCTGTGTCTCCCTCTCTCTCTGCCCCTCCCCTGTTCATGCTCTGTCTCTCTCTGTCCCCAAAATAAATAAAAACGTTGAAAAAAAAATTTAAAAAAAAAAAAGGGGGGAAAATATGTAGGATAAAAATACTGGACTACACTGCTATCTTAAAAGGTGGTAGGATTAGTGGTAAATTTTTCCCTTCCTGATATAATTTTTTCTTTGCTTTGTGTTTCTACCTCCTCCTCCTCCTCCACCCTCCTCCCCTCTCTCCTCCCCCTCTCTCCCTTCTCCCCTCTCTCCTCCCCTCTTTCTCCCTCCACCCCTCCCTCCTCTCCTCCTCTCCTCCTCCTCCTCCTTCTTATTCTTCCTCCTTCTTTCTTCTTCTTCTTCTTCTTCTTCTTCTAGTTTTTCATATTTTCTAAATTTAATAAGCAGTTACATTGAAAACCTAAAGGAAAAAGAGGGGCGCCTTGGTGGCTCAGTCAGTTGAGCATCCGACTCTTGATTTCGGCTCAGGTCATGATCCCAGGGTCATGGGCTCAAGTCCCATGTTGGGCTCTGCACTGAGTGTGAAGCCTGCTTAAGATTCAATCTCTCTCTCTCTCTCTCTCCCCTCCCCCCCACATGTGTGCACGCTCTATTTCTCTCTCTAAAATCTGAAGGAAAAAGAATATAATAAAAATATATGGTGGTCGGGGAGTGTTAGGAGAACGTTCCTGAGCCCCTCCTGTAACTGTAGAGAAAGAAGTTATAGAAAGGGAAATCTACATATTGTATGGCTCAACCAAAGGACATTCTGGAAAAGGCAAAAACTGTGGAGACAGTGAAAAAGATGAGTAGTTGCCAGGGGTTGAGGGGAGGAATGAAAAAAAAAAGGTGGAGCAGAGAGAAATTTTAGGACAGTAAAAATATGCTGTCCGACACTATAATGATGAATACATGGCATTGTACGTTTGTCCAAACTCACAGAATGGACACCACCAGGAGTGAGCCCCAATGTAAACTATGGACTTCAGTGTCTATGATGTGTCCATGAGGGTTCATCAATGCTAACAAATGTACCAGCCTGGCAGGGATGTTGATAACTGGGGAGGCTGTGCCCGCTGGGGGGGGGGGGGGGGAGAGGGGCAGGGGCATAAGGGACCTCTCTGGACCTTCTGCTTAATTTTGCTGTGAACCCAACACTGTTTTCAAAAAATAGCCTTTTTTTTAAAAAGTGAGTGAGAGATTCCACTAGGAGAGGTGGGGTTGCATGGGGAAGGCGGATGTTTTGCAAGTCAGTTTTTCTTGCTGTTCCACACGCACTTGTGATTCTGCCTCTGCAAAGGTCTATCTGATATTCCACTCGCTTGGTACATTCTTCCCAAGGTGGTTCTGAGCCCACAGATCTAAGTATCTGCTGACTGTTGACTAGAGGTGAGCTTATTTCTATAAAACAGACTATCACTTGGAATGCTTGTGATTTTAACCTCTGACTGGGCCCCTGGAAGCTAGGATGTCAGTGAAGCTTAAATAAACCTGAATAAACACAGCCTGAAAACGTAGGGCTTTTAGTTCTCTTTGCTGTCTGTGGAGTCTCTTGACTATCCCACCCCCACTCCGGTGAGGATTTAGAGAGTAGTGCTTAAGTTTGACAAACCAGGGAACTGGAATCGGCTGAGGAGAGTTATTTTGTTCAAAGCTGGGCAGTGAGAGTCCTCAAGCCTCTCTGGTTATGACAGATCGAGAAGGAACAAGGCCTGTGTCATTGATTTCCATATCTGCCAAAATCCATATCTATTTGATATGTGTATATGTGCATTCTTATTGGCATGTAATACCTATTTCTCAAAATAAAGATTTCCGCACTTTGCCTTGCTTAAGAGTAATTTAAATTTACTTTATAAATAATTCAGCCAAGTTTTTCCGTTGAGTCCAATGAACTCCCAAGGTGAAATAAATGAATAATTGTATATTTATCTAATCTGACACATTAATATCTTACCTTAGAAAAGCAGCAAATGTTCTATTAAATCTTGACAAAACGCTGAATAGATTGCAACAAGTTCAAACCACCCAAGGACGGATAAATTCTGCCATCACACAGCTGACTGCAGAGATAACAAAAATTAAAAAGAACACCGTGCAGGTATTTCTGTACCCTCTTTGAAACTAACCTGAAAAAAATTTTGAATGTGGACACAGCATGTTTTTTTTGTGTGCCAATGTGATGCTTGCCTAACCCATCTGATGGGATGATTTTAGGATAAAATAAAATGATGGTGGCTTTATGCATTTAATTGATGTTCTTTTTTTTTTTTAATGTTTTATTTTCGAGGGAGAGAGAGCGTGAGCTGGGGAGGGACAGAAAGAGAAGGACAGAGGATCTGACATGGGCTCTGTGCTGAGAGTAGAGAGCCCAGTGCAGGGCTTGAACTCACAAACCGTGAGATCATGACCTGAGCCGAAGTCAGATGCTCAACCCGACTGAGCCACCCAGGCGCCCCAATGTTCTATGGAGCTCTCACAGTATCACTTCATTCATTCTTGACCCCTCCCGGGGGAAGAAGCAGGTGCTACTGTCTGCTTATAAATGAGGAAACTGAGACTTAGGGAGGTTAAGTGACCTGCCTAAGGTCACACAGCTTATTAAAGGTAGATTTGAGGCCGGGGTTTAATCCCTTCTGATTCCAGGGAAAGCCATAGACTTGCGAAAGCTCATGAGGCAAAGAAATAAAGCTGATTGTTGCCAGGGTTTTGTAACTGCCAGGTTTTGCATGAGAGCTCATCAGACTATCCTAAGACTGAAAGAATATCTTACCCTAAAGAAAGCGTCCCGTCCAGAGCACGGGACAGGGTGCAAAGCCATGGTTTAACCCACAGAATGGATCCGGGAGAGGAACCTAGCAGTTGGAGGGCAGGACAGGACCTAGTCCCAAAATGTGTGAAGTGTCTTCCTCCAAGTCTCCACTCTCCAGTCTATTCCCTTCTCCATAGAATGCTGGTTCTTCGGTCTCTGTTCTGCAGCCGGGTTTTATAGGTAAATACACGCAATTTGAAAAGAAAAGCAGAAACAGACAGAACAGGAAGCAGTGCACCAGGAAGTAAAAGGGTTGGATATGAATCGGTTGCAAATACTGGGCAGCAGAGAAACCAAAGAAGGCCTCCAGGATTTCCCCTTCGAGGCATATACTCTAGAACAGGGGATGGCGAAATAGAGCCCACGGGCCAAATGGGCTCACTGACTGTTGTTGTTTTTGTTTTGTTTTTTAATCCCAAATGATGAAGTCTTAGTGGAATACAGCCACACACTGTCGGTGGCTGCTTTTGTGCTACAGTGGCACAGAGTTGCATAGTTGTAATAAAGACTTTATGAACGACAGACCACACAACATTTACTATCTGGTCCTTTACGGAAACAGTCCGTAGACGTGTACTCTAGAAAAATTTCCTCGTGTGTCCAAGGGCACAACAAGGGACTTCTATTTCTACAAATGTGGTGCACCCGGGACCCCAAGGAGCCCTCCTAGTAGAAAAATACCCAAAATGTTGCATAGGATTTTTTTTTAATTTTAATACACAGCTGAATTAGTAAGAAATGGATGAACTCTTCAGAGGCCAACAGTGACAGGGAAGTCTGACGCCAGAGAGGTAATAAAGCATGAACCTGACGGCGGGCAGAGTGTATCTGCCAACCCCTGGTGCATGAGAGCTGTTGGTCTTAATGCTCACCAGGCAGAAGAGACAGAAAACAAAGCCCATTCAAGGAGAGAATAAGACCCCAAATGGAAAGGCAAAATTCTCAGTGAAATGTTAAACCCCTCCCCCCCAACACACACACACACACACACACCCTAGGAGGGCAGCCCCAGTAAGACACTGGGGCTGTAGGGAAGGAAAGTCTTGACTAAGAATTTCTACCCCCAAGCTGGCTTTCACAGGAATTTGAGGGTCAGATTCACACTACCTGTGTGGCCCCCCACAACCCAAGCTGAAAATGTCCCTTAAGGTGGTCCTGGGCTGCCCTCAGATGCCTGGCAGAGACAAACAAGGGAATTTACCTTAAAACCAAGACTCAGGGGCGCCTGGGTGGCTCAGTCGGTTGAGCGTCTGACTTCAGCCCGGGTCACAATCTTGCGGTCTGTGAGTTCGAGCCCCGCGTCAGGCTCTGGGCTGATGGCTCAGAGCCTGGAGCCTGCTTCCGATTCTGTGTCTCCCTCTCTCTCTGCCCCTCCCCTGTTCATGCTCTGTCTCTCTCTGTCTCAAGAATAAATAAACGTTAAAAAAAAATTAAAAAAAAAAAACAAAAAAAAACCAAAAACAAAAAACCAAGACTCAAAAAAATTCTCCCCAAACATATAAAAGAACCAATTGCCTGCCTCAAGCAAGAGTCATCAGAAACAGTAAACAACAGAATCAGAACACAAGAGACTGGGGATATACCATCATTGGATACAGAATACAAAATCATAATGTTTATTATGCTTGAGAAAATCAAAGAAGGCATGAAAGGACGACCAAAGAATGAGATACAAGAGATAACAGGGGCGTCTGGGCGGCTCAGTCGGTTGAGCATCCAACTCTTAATTTTTCATTTCGGCTTAGGTCATGATCCCAGGGTCGTGGGATTGAGCCCTGGGCTGAGCATGAAGCCTGCGTGAGACTCTCTCTCTTCCCCTCTCCCCGACTCACACTCTCTCACTCTAAAAAAATAAATAAATAAAAAGGATATAACAGATGACCAGTCAGATTTGACTTCTATATATGACAAATGTAGTCACGGAAATAAGAAACAAGTATAAGATGTTCATTATTGTTTGTAAGGGGGAAAAAAATTAGAAGCCACCTGCAATAAATAACTGGAGAATAGGAATATCAATTGTACATCCGAACAATGGAATGCTTTAAATTGCTAAAACGGAGTAAACAAGAGCTATGCAAACTGGCCAAGATGAAGTATACAGGCATAACTTTGAATTAAAAATTTAAGGTGCAGAAAGAGAGAGTATCATTTATTTGCATACAGTTAAAAAAAAGAAATACCGCAGGTGTTAAAAATACTGACTTTGTAATAGTAAAAAAGCATGTAGAAATACACGGGGTGACGCATGTTAGATTCAGGAGGGTGGTTCCCTTTAGGGGGACAGAAGGGATGGGATGAGGGTCTTCACTCACTGGCAAGCGCTTTATTCTTAAACGGGCTGGAAAGTGCGTAGATACGGGTCATATTTGCTTTCACGCCCGCGCGTATGTCTAGGAATATTTTATTACAACTTTGTTTTGGGTGGAACTGAAAAACTGAAGGAATGATTTACTTTCCCTTCACACCTAGCTTATTTTCTGAAGGGCATAATTCGATCATTTGTTTTTGTGTGGTTTGTTACACGAAGAGACTTTCTCCTTTCTGGTCTTTCAATCGACAACAGGCTGAAAAGGAAGCCAAGGACACCGAGAACAAGCTGGACTCAGCAAAGCAGCAGTCGGTGCTGGAAGCTGGACTCTCCCAGCTGCGGACCACGTTGCAAAGGAACAGGGGGCGAGTGGCCCGCGTGAGAGCTCAGGCTGCATCGGCCCAACGCCAAGCTGGGGGCCTTGAACAGGTCAGTAGCCCCACCAGTGCCACGAAGAGCAGACAGTGCTTCTTTGAAGGATAATCCTTTAACCCCACCTCATGGTGCCATTTGTCAGCAGTTCCGTTAGTGCTGGACCCTGCTCAGTGGTGTGTGTTAGTCGGGATTCCCATGGGCATGAAGGCTCTTCTGTAACGGAGGGCTGTCTCCGGGGAAGACAAACGTCCTTTGACCATCCTAGGAGTGTTTCCTCCCCCCATCTACTCCTCCTAGTACTTCTAGTGGTTTCCTGGTCTATTTTTCCCTCCCTTCCAAACATTCACAGTCTGTGCCATGGGTCTATCTTGGGCGTATTTACCCTTTACTCTAGATAAATCACATAACCTATAATGAAAACAAGTGAAAGTCACCTGCCAAAGAGAATAGATCATGTTACAAAAGTCAGAGTGAGTTAATTAAACAGTTGTGGAAAATACCCTACTAATCTAGTTTGCTGAAAGAAACTATCAACTCATTTTCTTAGCAGGATATCTCTGGTCGGCTGCATTAATAGAGTAGCTTACACAAAGGAAAGATGTTCAAGTGTTTTTACAATTAGTCGGTTCTCTTGCTTTTAATTTCTTTTTTTTTTTTATTTTTTTTCAACGTTTATTTATTTTTGGGGGGACAGAGAGAGACAGAGCATGAACGGAGGAGGGGCAGAGAGAGAGGGAGACACAGAATCAGAAACAGGCTCCAGGCTCTGAGCCACCAGCCCAGAGCCTGACGCGGGGCTCGAACTCACGGACCGCGAGATCGTGACCTGGCTGAAGTCGGACGCTTAACCGACTGCACCACCCAGGCACCCCTCTTGCTTTTAATTTCTAATGGGCAAGGTCACTCCCTCCCCCCCCGCCCCACCCCCCACTTGGGACTTGAGCACACTTTCTATGAACAGAAGTGGAGAAAGGTACTTCCTGCCCACCCCCTCCCCATCTCCATAGCCCCTTCCTGGCCTTCTCTCATCTATTTAACATTCTAGACTGTCAGCCACGCGGGCTGACCCCAGAGATGTCCATTCTAACACTGAGGGAGCTCTGGACACTAACACATATATACTTCGCTTCCTGCCTCATTTCTCTCTTACGTATTTGCCAGCCAAATAACGTATCGTTGCTACTAAATCTTTGCCACTCACTCTGCCCTTCATGCTGTACAGGCAGCTGTCTGATCCAGCTGAACCAAAGATTTGTCAAAGGCAGGATTCCGTCAGTTCTGTCCTCTGTATCTCCCACCTTAACTAGTTTAGCACGAACAATCGGTGCTTCCTAAATCATTGCCTTAACATGGAATTAACATTGCTATTTTGTAACCAAGCAGTTTTATGTTTGATTAGCTAAAGCTGAGGATTTTTTTCAGTCTAAAAAAAAAACATTGCAAATAAAAGCCCTGTTGGAAATATCAGGGTGACTCCAGCATATTGATCAGATCATGGTTTCCGCTTGCACCTTTTGTGAACGGTATCAGGCAAATATCACACCCGTATACACGCTTTATAAATATTTTCTGGTGATGGGAGCGTTTCTCTGTTATAGGAGTTTGCAGAGCTAAACAACCAATATGCTGTTCTTCAGCATAAGACAAGTGCTACAGGACTGACAAAGGTAACATTAGATAAAGTGGAACAGCTAAAAGAGGCGGCAGAAAAACTGGCCACAGATACAGAAGACAAGATAAGAAGAATAGCAGGTATTTCTTCCTTTTTTGTAGCTTTCTGGAGGTCTAAGTGGCAGGTGAAATTGTCTATATTTAAAGTGTACACTGTGACAATTTGATGGGCATATATGTTGTAAAATGATCACCACAATTACGTTAATCAACAGCAGCCCGCATACTTTTTATGGTAAGAATGTTTAACATCTACTCATATATGCAATAGAATATTGTTAACTAAACAGCGCCGCACTGAACATGCGATCCCCAGACGTTTTCATCTTAAAACTGAACCCTTTTACCAAGCTCTCCCCATTTCCCCCACCCACCAGACCCTGGCAGCCACCATTCTCTCTGCTTCTAGGAGTTCAACTTTTTTTTTTTTTTTTTTGGATTCCGCATGAATCTATGAGTGAGATCATATAGTATTTGTCTTTCTCTCTCCAGCTTATTTTCACTTAGCATAATGTCCTCCGGGTTCATCTATGTTGTTGCAAATGGCAGAATTTCCTCCTTTTTTTTATGGCTGAATTACACACACACACACACACACACACACACACATTTTCTTCATTCATTGATGGACACTCAGGTTGTTCCCATATCTTATTTATTGTGAATAATGCTGCAGTGAACATGGGAATGCAGATATCCTCTTTGAGATATGGATTTCATTTCCTTCAGAGAGATACCGAGAAAGGGGATTGCTGGATTATATGGGAGTTCTATCTATTCTATCACATGCTCCACCAATGTGACAATAACAGAGTGCCACACTTCCCTTGTAGAATGTATACCAATTGATCATGACACAGTTCAACCACATATGAGTCCACTGAGGAAAGGAAGGAGGAATTGGGTCAGTGCCTTGGGGACCGCAGTGTAACAAGCCACTTGCATGGTTTTACTTCAAAGGGTATCATCGAGCCTCCATTTCTGTGTTCATCAGAACAAACTGGCATGGCCTTTGGTCAACCTGAAATGCCCTTTTCCGAACCCACTGTTTCTCAACCCAGGGTGATTTTATCTCCTTCCCTGGGGACAAAAACATCTGAAAACATTTCTGTTTGTCACACCTAGGGGGTACCACCGGCATCTAGTGGATGGGGGCTGGGGCACAGGTAAACATTCCATGATGCACAGGACGGCCCCACAGTGAACAATTATTTTACCCAGAGAATCAGTAGTGTGGATGTTGAGAAACTTGAAACACCCCGTCCTAACCTATGCTTCCTATTTTCTCCTCTCATGCAAATAACTGTTTTGGAGTCCATATGATCTAGACCCCAAGGCAGTGGTCATCCTACAGAGATCTGTAGGCAGCATTCCAGAAGGAATCGTAGTCCAGACAAGGATTTTGATCAAAAATGGACATTTAGATGTGCACAAAGTGTAGTAAATATAGAATGCATACAGTCAGAAAGTTCATCAGAATCTTCTTCCCCCACAACTTGTACTCATGGTTTTTCTAGGCAGTCATCATGCCCTTAACTGCTTCTAAATCATCAAGAAATACCAAATGATGAGTGGTCTAGTTTCACTTTTGGTGGTATTTGTATTGTCTCCAAAACTTTAAAGTGAATCATATTCATTTGGAATGTAAATAACTCTCAAAATATTCAAACAACCGAGACTCCTCCTGTATAATGCTTCTTTGTTATAAAATGAGTCTTTGGCCTTAGAATCACTTATATTCCCACTATGACAGGGAAAAAAATGAGAACACACCATTGGTGTGGGCCAAAGTCAGGAAAAATACATCCCACCCTGTTACCATTCATTATCTCTGGGGAGGGGGAGAGTAAAGAGGAAAACGCAACTTTTTCTATTAGTGTAATTGTTTATATCATTTACATCTTTTACGTTTATGTAATTTACACAGTTTTCACTTTCCATATTTTCCTAACAATTTTGAGAAGAAATTAACTAGGAAAGAGTCAAAAAGACAGAGCGGTTTTTATTGTGCCCTCCATAAGCAATACCATGAAAATCAGTTGCTATTATTCACACAACTTGGTCCTTCCTGTAGGAGCAAAAACGTGGGGAGAACATTTTCTGTCTTGTGTTTTATGTTGAGGCCCAAACTGTTTCCACGTATTCCCATAGCCTCAAACTCTCAACAGTTTTTGAAATTCGCTTGGAAGAGAAGTTAGGGGCCTTCTAAGAGAAGTCTAAAATAACACACTCCACTTTCTTGGCTCTGTTTTGAGAGCTGTTCTGACAGCTCGACAAGGTAGGAAAAGAAGACATTGGTTTGGCCACCTTCCTGATTCTGCCACTCGAGAAGGGTCTGAACCCCAACAGCTGTGCTCTGGTCGTACCTGTTAGGAAGAAGTGCCCATGGACCCCAGAAGGGAGCCCTTATTTACGTTGGCAGGGTCAAGGTTGAGTGAGAATGGACCCCAGTCCACAGCCAGGGTCCCTCTATAGTCCTTTGTGTCATTCAGGGTCCCAGCGAGAAATAGGAAGCACACCTGGATAGAATTCTGGGTCATATATATATATATTTTTTAAATGTTTATTTATTTCTGAGAGAGAGAGAGAGACAGAGCATGAGTGGGGGAAGGGCAGAGAGGGAGACACAGAATCTGAAGCAGGCTCCAGGCTCTGTCTGAGCTGTCAGCACAGAGCCCAACACGGGGCTCAAAGTCACGAACCGCAAGACCATGACCTGAGCTGAAATCGGATGCTTAACTGACTGAGCCACCCAGATGGCCCCTGGATCGCATACTTATAAACAGAGTGGGCTCTGTTATCTATTTGTTGTGTAACAAAGCACTCCCAAATGTAAGGGCTTAACACAGCAGCCATGCATTGTTTTTCTGTGGCTTTCTGGGTGGCCGTTCTGTGGGTCTGTCCTGAGTTCTTCAAGCAGGTGCTCTCAGCTCCTGGGTCAGCTGGCTGGTCTGCCCGGGGCCGGGCTTGACTGAGATGCTGGACCGTTTTCTCCAGGGTCTTTTATCCCAGGCTGCCTTACGGCTGCTTGTATTGAATTCCATGAGAATGAGCACAGAAACTGCAAGGCCCCTGTGGTCCTGTACGTTTCTTTCCCTTCATACTGGTCAAAACAACATGCAGTGCTGGACCTGGTTTGAGCGGGGAGGGCAGATAGCCTCTGCTTCTTGATAGGAGGAACTCTAAAAACCACCCAGGAATTCAGAGAATCTGCTAAGGGTGTGGAGGTACCTGGTGACGGGCGGCAATGAGAAGCCATCAGTGTCCCTGGGCCTGAAGGGGCAGGGGAAGCAGGAGGGCCATAGCCCTGAAGGAGCTCTATGAAGGCTGGAGCCAGAGGCGGGGGGGGGGGGGTGGGGGCACCTTTGCAGGCTGGGCGGACAGATGCATAAACTGCCAGAAGCCTGCTTCTCCTCGGGGACCGTCTGCTCGCCCGCCCCCTCCCCCTCCCATCACTTCCCAGAACTGTCCAGGGCCAAGTGTGAATGAGACCCAGAGATCAAGGGAGCCGGATGATGTCACCCACTGAGGCCAGCTTTCCAGGACAGAGCAGGACGGAGAATGGATGTGGTCAGGCAAACGAGGAGTAACCCGCATAGCCTCACTCACTTACGTGGCGGAAACACAGGGGGCTTTTCTCCTTTTAGAACAAATCCCCTTCCAGTGCTGGATCTCCTTTTCATTCCCAAGTGACCTGTATTTAAGTTTCTAGAGACGGAATGCTCGCCACCTTCCATAACAGCTCTTTCTTTGAACAGCTGTGACTGCTAGAAAGTTCTTTATAAATCAGACAAAATCTTCCTTCCTGGAACTTTCACCTGCTGGTTTCATTCTGTTTCCTCAGGATGACAAAAAACACCCACATTTCAGGTGTCTTCAGCACTCTGGCTCCTTCCTCTAGACACACGCTCCAGGCTAGTGTGACAATTCCCCCAAGCCACCCGATCACCCAGGTGTGATCTGTCCAGGTGAAGCAGGACATTTATTTTCCTTCTTTAAGAAGTTCCTCATCAGGGGCGCCTGGGTGGTTCAGTCAGTTGAGCACCTGACTTCGGCTCAGGTCACGATCTCACGGTTTGTGAGTTCCAGCCCCATCTGGGGCTCTGTGCTGACAGCTCAGAGCCTGGGGTCTGCTTCCGATTCTCTGTCTCCCTTGCTCTCTGCCCCTCCCCCACTCACCCTCTGTCTCTCTCACTCTCGAAAATAAACATTAAAATTAAAAAAAAAAAGTGAAGTTAAAACAGCAAAACAAACATTTGGAAATATGCACCAAATCCAGTCAAGGGTCATCATTTGTCTTTTCATTTCTAATGAATTCTAACTCGCTTTAGACTGACATTGATAAATGCCATTAGATAGAAACTACTTTTTAGACAAAAATATCAACTTTTCTGCCCTGATTTGTGTGAAAACCTCAAGAAGTCTGGTGAAAATAAACGTTTTGTCCGTGGAATCAAAACGCAACGCTAAATACATCTTTAAGAGACCCGTAAATCCCTGTGTAAGGTATAAGGCGGGTATCCAGATTCCAAACCAGACCAAAACCAAATACATCCTATACTTCATTTTCTTGTTTCAGATTTAGAAAAGAAGATCCAAGATTTGAATCTGAGTAGACAAGAAAAAGCTGACCAGCTGAAAGAGTTGGAAGATCAAGTTGTTGCCATTAAAAATGAGATCGTTGAGCGAGAAAATAAATACGCTGCTTGCTACAGATAGAGGGGATGTACGAAGTCACCTGTGCCTTCTTTTCTGGCTTCTGACAAGTAAACCTGAAGAGCTGTGCTGAACGTGGGAAACAGAAATGGTCAGTCCTGCCTGCCTCCCCGTCCCGAGCCCGGTCCTTGCCAGAGACCTGAGCTGGGCCCAGGCAATGCTGTTCCATGTGGAATAGAAAGGGGGAAGCAGAGAAATCGCCTCTGGCTTGAGAAACCTTTCCTCTTGCCTTCCTTTCTCTTTCATAACCTAAAAATAATTTGTTACATATGGCAAGCACAAATCTAAATAAGTATTCTATTTACTAATCATCATTTCAGTCAAGCGAAACTAAATGTGAAATGACTTGCTAGGGGCTGGGGGACAAGGGGAAAAGTGTTACTAATCAGTGGGCATAAAGTTCCAGTGAAGCAAGATGAATACGCTCTAGAGTTCTGCCTTACATTACACGTAAGTCAAGGATAACGTATTGCACACTTAAAGTGTGTTAAGAAGGTAGATCTCAGGGTGCCTGCGTGGCTCAGTCGGTTGGGCATCCAACTCTTGATTTCAGCTCAGGTCATGATCTCATGGTTTGTGAGATCCAGTCGCACATCAGGCTACCCATTAGCAGTGTGGAGCCTGCTTGAGATTCTCTCTCTCCCTCTCCCTCTCTGCTTCTTCTCTGCTTGTGCTCTCTCTCTCACTCTCAAAATAAATAAATAAACTTAAAAAAAAAGAAGGTAGATCTCATATTAAATGTTCTTACCACAATAAAGTAAAATAAATTTAAGCAAATGGAGTTAAAATAAGTCAATGTCTCTAACACTAGAATGGAATAAATCTGGATGGCATGTGCTAACTTGTCCTGTATTTGATTTTTATTTGGATTTGCACTATGTACAAAACTATCACTCTATCGTGAGTAAAATGCATGGAATTCAAAATGTAATTGAAAAAAAATTTTTTTACATTTATTTATTTTTGAGAGACAGAGAGAGACCGAGCACAAGCAGGGGAGGGACAGAGAGAGAGGGAGACATAGAATCCAAAGCAGGCTCCAGGCTCTGAGCTGTCAGCACAGAGCCCAAAGCAGGGCTCGAACCCATGAACCGTGAGATCATGACCTGAGCCGGAGTCAGACGCTTAACCGACCCAGCCACCCGGGCGCCCCCAAAATGTAATTTTTATACCCGCTTCCCTATATATCCATTCTCTCAACCAAAGAATTCCGCCCTCCCCAAATGGCACTGGAACAATATTCAAAAAGATAAATATTGAACTACTTTTCATAATTTGCAAGCATTTTTGCTGCAAAATCTGATTTTTGAAAGAGTAGCAATCCTGCTGTTATTGTTTGGTAGGAAAGATCGGGTTGTCTCATTTCCAATTAGGTCTATGAGTCCACATTAACTTGTTTTGCATGTCTGCTATATAACAGAGCACAGTGCTTCTATTTGTGAAAGTTGTCCTTCAGCAGAGTTATTTTAAGGGAATCTAGCCCCTCATTTTTGCATAACAAATAATGGACACTGACACTGCCTTATGAAAGAGGAAAGCAGCTGGAACCATGTCCCTTAAAGACTGACTCATAAAAACTGGATTTAAACATTTAACGAAGGGGGCTTTAGGATTACACAGAATTATGACATTTCTTAAAACATAGATTATTTAGGAAAATTGCAGTTTCCCTGGAGATCCTGAAGAATGGAATGACATTTTTCTACTGGAAAGAGCCCCCAGAAATCTCTCTTGAAACATGATTGTAATGTTCTTACACTTTTGGAAACTTCTACGAAAACAAATGACACACAGAGTTGAAAACTAGACTGTCACAATGTCTACGTTGTTTGCTCCAACGTACAGAGTGGAACACATTCCAGCTTTCCCACCAGGACACTGACTTCCACCTTTGAACGGGTGGTTGACTTTCCAAGCATGGGTATCTGTTTGCAACAGCAACATTCAATTGTTTTACCTTTTTAGTGGTTGGAGACTATGCAAGTACCAGCCAGAGAGTGTGGAAAGGGTTGAAGAGGAAGGAGTTTCTGTCTTCTGACCAGCAGGCTATTGAGGTCACCCCAGGCAGTGAATTCCCCAGCGCTGAGGAAAGCACGGGAATCAAGTGCAAGGGCAAGATAAACCCACCATCTCTCCTCCAGGCCTCCGGGGATGAGGGATCCCGGTTGGAGGAGGTTAGGAAGTATGTGATGTATTTTGGAAAGACTGTAATCAAAAAGTGGTTATGCTTTCTAAACTTTGGTGTTTAATAAGCCTTGGTTATCTTAAAAAAATGGGCATATGCAAAAAATCTTCTTCCTGAGATAAATCATTTGTAACTTGTATCGTTTGCTGTATCGGTTGTTCAAGAAGTGACCCAGGCAAAGATTCGGTGAAACGGTATCTTTTATACGTCGCAGAGTCATCTGAATATGTGTCGCAAGATCTACTGTAAGACTTAGTTGAACCTGCATATTAAGAAAATAATCTTGGGGCGCCTGGGTGGCTCAGTCGGTTAAGAGTCTGACTTCAGCTCAGGTCACGATCTCACGGTCCGTGAGTTCGAGCCCCGCGTCGGGCTCTGGGCTGATGGCCCAGAGCCTGGAGCCTGCTTCCGATTCTGTGTCTCTCTCTCTCTCTGCTCCTCCCCCATTCATGCTCTGTCTCTCTCTGTCTCAAAAATAAACGTTAAAAAAAAAAGAAAAGAATCTTAAACAGAGGGGCAGAAAAGCTTTGTGAATAATTTGTTATAACACTCCTTATATTAAAAATGCGAAGAATCCAAATAACTAACAATAAAAGACCAATTAAATATTATGATTTTACCAGTCTGGTTCTTGGATGCAAACATTGAAAACTAACACGAGCTCATCATGCAGGAAACGGCTTTATTTAAACGTAATCTTCGATCTCGCAGTCCGTGAGTTCGAGCCCCGCGTCGGGCTCTGGGCTGATGGCTCAGAGCCTGGAGCCTGTTTCCGAATCTGTGTCTCCGTCTCTCTCTGCCCCTTGCCTGTTCATGCTCTGTCTCTCTCTGTCCCCAAAATAAATAAACGTTGAAAAAAAAAAATAAAAAAAAAAACCGTAATCTAACAGCACATAAAATGGGAGAAATGGCTGGAGAGACTGCAACCAAGGACAATTATGCCTCTGGGAACACGTCTGAGATCACACTCCCGGAAATCCCGGGTGAGGATGCTAATGCTGTCCCTACTGGACACTCTAACCATCTAGTTAATTCTCCACTGTCTTGCATCTTGCATCACTCTCTCATGACTCAACACCCCTAGGAACACTGTCCAGCCTGAGCCTCTTCACGTGCCCTGGCCACCAGAGAGAAGAGAGAATGTCCGCCTCCTTTAGCTTGGGTAGTAGGAGGGGGTTTCGCCTCCACCAGTCTCTGGAATCTTCCAAGGTAGGAAGTATTTGGATGCCAAGCATCAAAAAAATTGTAAATTTCCATTATAATCTGACTCTTCCTAATATCATGATGCATTCTTCATCCCCCTTTTGATTCGAAAACCAAAACAAATGCTTCCAGGGGCACCTGGGTGGCTCAATCGGTTAAGCATCCAACTTCCGCTCAGGTCATGATCTCTTGGTTCATGAGTTGGAGCCCTGCGTCTGGCTCCGTGCTGACAGCTCAGAACCTGGAGCCTGCTTCGGATTCTGTGTCTCCCTCTCTCTCTGCCCCTCCCTTGCTCTATCTCTCTCAAAACTAAACATTAAAAAATTTAAAAACACAGATTGAGATTGCAAACTTCGTCTCTGTGACTCCTCAAGAGGATGTATTAGGATTGATGGTTTTCTTCCCTTGCTACTCATTCCACGTTCCCTCTGCCTTCAGCAAGCATCTCTTTGCCAGTTAGAGTGACCCAAACCTCCTTTCCTGAGGATTCTGTCTTTGAAGGTCCTTCAAGTACGGGGGTAGAGTGCTCTTACATTTTGCCCTTGGATGTGGCAGGACTGGATTGTGGAGATTGTAGTCACACGCCTCTAGGCTGCCACTGTGTAACAGCAGCCCTTTAAGAGTTGAGATCGAGTACCCCAATCCAAAGCATAATTCCCCCCCTTTTTAGCCTGTTTATCCTCTAGCATGAGGACCCAGAAATAGCTGGGTATTGGCGTGTTTTCCAATTGAATGGTGCAACTATTGTGTCGTCTAGTAAGAACGTACTTCCTTAGAGACCAGAACCTAAAGTCAGGTATAGGAAGTAACATTTGGCCTGCGAGTCATTTGGATGTAACTGTGAACAGTGTCACACAGACTTTCACTCTCTGTTGGTTTTAGATCCATGTATACTGCATAGGAGAAGGCTCCATCAGCTTTCATGGAAGAAGGCATGGCTCTGTCTGGCACCCGCATGAATACATTTTCTTTTTTTTTTTTAAGTTTATTTATTTATTTTGAGATGGGGGGGGTGTGAGGGGGGGGAGGGGCAGAGAGAGATGAGAGAGAGAGAGAGAGAGAGAGAGAGAGAGAATCCCAAGCAGGGTCCACACTGTCAGTGCAGAGCCCGATGTGGGGCTCAAACTCACAAACCGTGAGATCATGACCTGAGCCGAAGTTGGATGCTCAACTGACTAAGCCACCCCAACATGATATACATTTTCTTTGCTTTGGTTACAATTTTTCTGATCGTTTCCTAAACTTGAGTTGAGTGAATGCTACATCTACCCAGCACTGGGAAGTCTCTTGAGGTGTGTGAGGGACCAGTAGAGAGAAGTCTAGACGAATTCTGTGCATCTCAGAGCAGGGGTTGAGTGAAGGGCAGGAGACAGCCAAGATTGAGACCGAGAGTAGTGGCCGGGCTTATAGAGACTGGGACCGGCAAGACCCAATAACAGGGCAGCAGACAGGATCTAAGATTCTGAATATGGAAGGGAGAGCAAGATGGTGGACAGTGCACTGGGTAGGTCACACACGGTGTGGGTCAGAGGTCAGAAACATTTGTAAACCAGCTAGTCTCAGCAAAAAATCATTATGGAATGGGAATGCAATCTGGTGCAACCACTCTGGAAAACAGTATGGAAGTTCCTCAAAAAACTAAAAATAGAACTACCCTATGACCCAGCAATTCACTACTAGGTATTTATCCAAGGGATACAGGTGTGCTGTTTCCAAGGGACACATGCGCCCCAATGCTTATAGCAGCACTATCAACAACAGCCAAAGTATGGAAAGAGCCCAAATGTCCATTGATGGATGAACAGATAAAGAAGATGTGGTATATATATATATATACAATGGAGTATTACTCGGCAATCAAAAAGAATGAAATCTTGCCATTTGCAACTATGTGGATGGAACCGGAGGGTATTATGTTAAGTGAAATTAGAGAAAGACACAAATCATATGACTTCACTCATATGAAGACTTTAAGAGACAAAACAGATGAACATAAGGGAAGGGAAACAAAAATAACATAAAAACAGGGAGGGGGACAAAACAGAAGAGACTCATAAATATGGAGACCAAACTGAGGGTTGCTGGAGGGATTGTGGGAGGGGGGTGGGCTACATGGGCCAGAGGCACTAAGGAATCTACTCCTGAAATCATTGTTTCAGTATATGCTAACTAATTTGGATGTAAAATTTTAAAAATAAAAAATTAAATTTAAAAAATTAAAAAAAAATCATTATGGAAGATCAGGACACAGACATGAGGCAGCTGCTGTGGTCCATTAAGGAAACCACTCTATCTTCTCCTAAATTAGAAACCGATCTCAGGTGAAGGGCAGCTCAGGGCCCATAGTTACCTGCAATTAGCCCAAAGCACCAAGATGCAAAAGGAAGTGAGGGGAAACCAAAAGCAGATCTTGCCAAGAACAAACAAGCCCGAGGGGAACAGGCTAGAAATTGCTATTCAACATCCCTTCTCTCCCTTCTTTCTTTGGGTAATAGGACTCCTCCACGTTTTAACTGGGTCCACGGCTGCCTAGTTCGAGAAACCGTACTTCTCAACCTCCCTTGCAGTTCAGTGTGACCATGTGACTGAATTCTGGCCAGGAGGATAGTAGGGGAGGGTGTTGGATGCAACCTCAAGGACACAACCTTAAAAGGAAGTTGTTCACCCGCTGCGGTAGGCAGAATAGTGGCCCTCAAAAGGTGTCCGCGTCCTAATCTCCTTAGCCCGTAACTGCTACATCATATGGCAGAGGGAAATTAGGGCTGCAGGTGGAGTTGCGGTACTGACAGCTGACCCTGAAATCTGGCAATTAGCCTGGATTATCCAGGTGGGTCCAATGTAATCGTAAGAGTCCGTAAAAGTGGAAGAGGGAGGCGGAAGAGGGATTCGGCGAGATGTCAGCATCAGGAGGGTTTGGGCTGATGTTGCTGTCCTTCAAGATAGAGGACAGGCGCCACGGTGAACGTAAGTGGACCTTAGAAGCTGGAAAAAGCAAGGAAAGGGATTCTTCTCCACTGCCTCCAGGAAAGAGCACAGCTATGCACGCCACACTTTGATTTTAGCCCAGTGAGATGTGCACCAGACGTCTAACCTACAAAAATGTAAGCTAAACATGCCCTTTTAAGCTACTGTGTTTGTGGTAACTGGTTCTAGCAGCAACAGGAAACTAATACAGTCTCCATTTCTTTTTCCCCTTCAAGTGGGTTGGAATACGGTGAGCCAGGTATAACCCTGCAGATGAGGATCATACTGGTGGGAAAAAAAGCAAAAGAAACTTAAGTCCCTAATTGACTAGCAGTCAGGGTTCCGGCATGATGCAGAGGGTACAAGCGGGTACCGTTTCATCAGGGGACGGTGGACAAAGACGTGGTCAGAGTGGAGGAAAACTATAAAAGATAGGACAGCATGAGACGGGGGTCATCACCACCCTTGGCCGTGGGTGAGGAAAGACGGTAACGACTGGGAATTAGAGAGCGTGTGTAGGAAGGCCGCTCACCAGGCCCCATGACCCTTGGTAAAGGGAGACAGTCAGTCGTGACCACCTTGCAGAGGATGTTGGGGCATAAACACCTGATGCCGCCCTCCCCAGTCACAGCCAGTCTCTCGTTAGTGCTTCCTGTTTGCGAAACCAAGATATCTGACTGATGCTGCCCATGTAGACCAACCTCCTGGGACTTAGGGGAGACACAATGACCATGTGCAGTACAGCTGTCTATGCCTGGCTCCCGTGGGCTACCTGCCAGCTTGAACTTGTACCAGATAGAAAAGCAAACCTCTCCTGTGATGTCACTAGGACCTTGGTCTCTGTGAAACAGCTGAACCAACATCCCCTTGAGGATCTCTGGGACACTCGCGGAGTCCAAACCCTCCCCTGACTGCTACAACAGTCCCCTCTCTGTCCCACAGCATGGGGACAGTGGACTAAATTCTGGCGTGTCCCCTACGTGACTTCTCACGATTCACAGCCTCTCTGAATTTCATGTCCTTATTTCCTGCAGCTGTGAAATGCTAATGACTATACCTGATCTGCCTCCCATGGTCACTCACATGGGAAAGGGCTACGAGAAGAGAAAGGTATTCCTGAAATCCTTCAGGACCTACTTCTGGTCAATCACCCCATGTATGTTACATCTCCTCTACTTCTTTCTAGTGGCTCCTAGAGTGAGCGCTGGCTTTCTCGAAAGTCCCATTGTTGTCGGTCCGCCAAATCTGATTTTTCCGTGAGGAAAACCTCCCTTCAGCCAAAGTCCTTCTCTTCTCTGGCCTAGCTGAAAACACTTTCTCTGAAATGTCCTCTAACACTGCCCGTTCGCTGATAAGCCTTATCTAACCAGATAGCAAGTTCCATGAGGGCACAGAACATATGTTCAGCCACTTCTATAGCCTTTATAGAACTTAGCACAGAGTGAAACATGCTAAATATTGGTGCACTTACGTATTCCATAAATCAACTCCCAATTGTTGCAAATCAGACAGTCCTCGGACCATCCCTGAATGAAAATGTTTTCCGCTGCAACATGAAACCGGCTCACCATGTGGGTTGGCCCCTCTAAAAATGTAATTGAGAACAATGCAAGTCTTTAACTCCATATTTAGAGGGGGAAAATGTCCACTGGGAATTGAGTACATGCATAGGACAAAAGAAATCCTTTTCTCCCATCCCTCCCGCTCTCCGTAACTGACACCCTATAGCAGCTATTGAAAATCCCCTCCTTTCTCTGGAAAAAGTCTCCGCCGGAAAAACTCTTCCCTCCCCCCCCCCCCCCCCCCCCCCCCCCCCCCGCCCCAAGCAAGGTCCCTGCTCTTTGCTCTCAAATCTGGTTCTTTCCCCCTCATTTGGACACTCTCGCCTTTCCTTGGCCATGGATGTTTGTTTACAAGATTGTTGATATTTTCCAAGCCACAGGGCCATAAATTGGAGTGCACCACTCCCAAATGAAGGTCATGGCCTCACAGACAGGCGACAGCTACAATTCCCAGGCAGAGCTTCCTGAGCCAAAATGAAGGACAGCTTTGCCTTGCATTCAATTAGGCTTTGTATAGAAAAAGCGACTAAGTGGCTAAGCAGAAAGCCTTAACACATTTGAAAACATTTTTGTGTTCATAAAACATATTTATACAACATAAAGGTTTATGTATTTATGTATATTTAAGATTTATGCAAAGTTTATGTAAAGACAGCTACAATTCTTAGGTTCCTCAGTAATCCTTAGCCATTCAACAAACTAGTTGAATCAAACCCTCCTGTGTGCAAACCCTCACACATACATACCCATTCTTCTTCCTCCCTTGCCAACAATCCCCCACCCCCCAGCAAAATAAACCTGAACAGAAGTTTTTTTTCATCACTTCATGTTCCTCACTGAAAGTTCTTTGCCAGCCCTGAATCTCCTGCTTCAGAGAAGTGACAAACTTTGGTGACCAAAGTTTTCACAGGCTCTTTCCATTATAAGCATTAAAGCTTTTAGGAACAGAGATGCCTGCTTACAATTTACCAGAAGACTGCTCCATTTGTTCTCTCCTGCTTCCTTCCCTCAACGTTCTGTTTCTTCTCTTGAGAGAGAGAGAGAGCGAGCGCGCGAGAGAGCAAGAGAGCGTGTGAGCATTTTTTTCCCTCTCCCTCCAACATAAAGCAGATGAGGGATGACTTCTCTTAACACCTGCTCATCTATCAGCATCTAGCTTTTCTCTTCTGGGAAAGAGCTTGAAACTACATATGATCTTTAGTTTTACTCGTTAAATGCTCTGAGTGGCCCTTCTAGAGGGCTCCTTGTGCCCTACCAACCTGTCTGACTCAGCCTGCTAACTGAACAAACTTTGACACAAAACAAGTTTATCACAGCCTCTAATTAAACATATTAATCAGAATGCACAGGATTTTGAAGACGGTTTTCTTCATGTTCATATAAATTACGTGCCTTTTGTTTTTAAAGGTTAGCTGTTTGATTCATAGCCAGGTCTGACGTGACATACCTCCATACTTCTTTGATGACAAACACGGAAGTCTAGGAAATAGAGGGCTGGCTACATTTTATCTCCCATTTACCAGCTGGTAATAGACTAAGTTTACTGCAAAGTTCTCTTGCTCTCCCTCCCAAGAATTAAAATCTAGTCGTTAGTATGGTTACTTGCTTGCAGGGAAGACTTGGAAATAGATCACAAAACATTTACAGTAAAAAAGAAAAACTAAAATCTACCAGTGGAAGGTATTCCCTGTAAAGGACTGTCCAAAAAGTACTAGATGGAACTGGGCAAACCCTTAGAGATGCTGGCTATGGACATCTCTCTGGGGCTGTGGCATGTGATCTTCTCTCCAACCTTGCCTCTCCTTCAGGAAAAAGGTTTAGGAAAGCCAAAATGCAAGAGATTTAAAGAATTCCCTCCCCCTCTCCCCTCATTTTCAGAAGGGTACTGAGGTTACGTTAGCTGGGGTCACATAGCTAGTTGACAGAAATGTTAAGGCAGCCGTGATAGAAAACCTATCCCAGGACAATACTCATTCTATTGAACCCTCTTTTTTTTTTGAGAGAGAGGGGGAGGGGGTCTGGGGAGGGGTGGAGAGAGGAGATACAGAATCCAAAAACAGGCTCCAGGCTCTGAGCTGTTAGCACAGAGCCCGATGTGGGGTTCAAATCCACGAGCGTTGACATCGTGACTTGAGCCAAAGTCAGACACTCAACCTACTAAGCCACCCAGGCGTCCCTGGACCCTCTCTTTCAAGACCACTTGTTCTTTTAACTGGTCTTAGGCTCTATTAAACAGTCCATCAAATACAGTAGAACATTTTCTTAAAATTGACTACAATTTTTTATATAAATGGCCCTAGAAATTATTTCACCAAAAGTAACTCTGCTAGAAAGAAAACAAAATTAAAAATGGCTCACCAAATAGAAATATTTTATCATTTTTTTTAAGTTTATTTAGAGAGAGCACAAGCAGGGGAGGGGCAGAGAGGGAGAGACACAGAATCACAAGCAGGCTCCGTGCTCCCAGCACAGAGCCCAGCACGGGACTTAAACCCACAAACCATGAGATTATGACCTGAGCTGAAGCCAAGAGTTGGACGCTTAACCGACTGAGCCACCCAGGTACCCTGAAATACTTTATCCTTAATGTTAGTGAACAAACATGTATCCTCTTGTGGGACTAGTAGGTCTTTTAAGAACAGCCAACTAAAGGAGCATATGGTTGTCCCCAAACATACTCAACAGAATTCTTTTCAGTCCTCAAACCTTCCATGTAGTTTTTAAAAACAGGGCAACAAGGTACCTTACAAATAACAAGGTAGGCCAGATTTTACGTAGTAAGTTGTATTATTTCTACAGCTTATTACAATATGTGTGTATTCAACAAAATTCATTTGGTCATGTAGAAAAACAAACCCAACCACTATAGTCCATCTATAGGACATGCAACCAATTTCCAGGACTCTGTAATAACCAGACTCCTACCTAGACTCTTAGCTCTGTAAAAGTGAATATTTAACCCAAGTTGTTGTTTTTTTCCTTGACTCCCAATGGAGCCTATTAAAAGCATCACTATACTGTGAACTTTCTAGAAAGGAACAGGAATGGAAGTTTCATGGAGCCTGAAAAATCGAACAGCCAAACTAGTGTTTGAGGATTCCAGAGATTCGTACCATGGGAAGAAGCTCAAAGCTTGGAAAGGCTGTATAAACATCCCATATCTAAAGATAAACACGTGGGGATCTTTACGACACTGACATTTAGCTTTGTGTTGGCCATACTGCATGACGACTCACCTAGGAAAGCAAAATACTAATGGAGAAGGTCACGTATTGGGGATTAGAAGAACAATTGCTTTCATCTGGAAAGAAGTCTAAACTTTATTACAGACCAATATAAAAAAGTGAATGTATTTAGATAGGATATGTTTGAAGTGGCAATTTTTCCTTTTTAAGATCCCAGTTCTTTTCTTAGCTCTTCAGGCCAAACCATCATGCATTCTATACAGCAGATCTACAGAGATGGGTATACTAAAATTCCTCCATAACAAATTCCATTTTTCCGCTCCATCCACTTGGGAGGGCAACTCTAACATGCAGACAACCTGAAGGATTTAAACATTTATAAACATGTGTCTTTGTCAGAAAAAAAAAAAAAAATCCACTCTCAGCGGTGAACACAGTTTACCATATTTTGTTTGGAGCCTAACAGCAAAGGAGGCAGTTAAGAAGAATTTTAAATCCTGGCTACTCTTAACATTGCAAGCGCAAATTGACCATAAATGTTTCTACTCTACTCAGACTCAAGTTTGTATCAAATACCTGCATCTTTTAAGGGATAGCAGCAAGACTGATTTGTTTCTCTTCTGTTTTGACTGTGCAGAAGACAGACTTTTTTCTCAGGGATGTGAACATTGCAATACTGTGATCAAGGTTACAGAGTTTATTAAAGTGAACTTCACTTCTGCACATAAAAGGTCACTTTGGAGCAGGCGATCACAGGAAACTCTCCTAATTTTGAAATGATTTTTAGAACAAAGCCTTGACATGTTCATTACGGAGAAAACCCTAAAATAAGGGGAAACTATCATTTAAAATTTGGGGCTGTCTGTAGGCAATTCCTGTATGGTTTCCCTTTTTAACCCCTCAAGAAATATAATGTACATATATTACATTTATTTTTCATAATTGGAGCCTACTTTCTCCCAGTTATGCCCTAAAAATGGGACTCCATCTTTTTAGGGAAATGTCTAGTATTCCATTACAGGGGTCTAGCATAATTAACCTAAATGATCATCAATAGGGGGTTGGTCATTTCCAGTTTTTCTCTGATTTAAAAACAATAGTGTAAACCTCTTTATCTGCATGATTTGGCATATTTTCCCTGAGTCAAAGTTATATATAATTTAATATTTCAGATTGCCCTCCGGAAAGGCACGCGTTTACCTTTCTAGCAATCAGTTCTGTAGTGCCCTTATGAACCTCGTTACAGATGACACGGTGAGACCTGGGGACGTTGACTTACCATTCTGTCATCAGAAACGGTGAAAAGTATGGTGCTATATATACATAGTACTAATGTATATTGGGTATGACTCATTCTGGCTGAAGAATTACCTGTGAATTATTTCTCCCCGGAAAGCACACTGGGCGTAGATCCAGACATTTATTGAATGAACACGTTCAACAAATACCTGATGAGCTCTGTGCTCAGTGCTGGGCAAATTCGGATGCTCTCCACGCACTCGCAATTTAGCAAACACAGAAAATTTCCCATGCTAACAATCTGCTTGGTGGACATTCGTCGGATACCAGCGATGTGCTCTGTGCTGGTGCTAGGGATACAGTGCAAGAGATGAGGCGCCTGGCCTCGTGTGTGGCACAGCTGGTCCAGAACAATCTAGAAAGCTCTTTTCCAAGAGGTATCTGTCCAAGTATTGCATCTGGGCAGTGGAAACTGAGAAGGTTCCACATGCAAAGTACCATCAGAGCTGGACTTTGAACATAAGCAGAAGCTGTCTTGGCAGAGAAGACCGAGAAGGCATTCCAGGCAGAAGGAACTGGATGAGCCAAAAACCAGGGTTTAGCTTTTGCGAATGGTGAGTATATTCAGGCTACAGCTTGTTGGGGGGCGAGAGGCTGCTAGCTCAGAATGCAGAATTGGGAGTAATTACAAGGGGCCACATTTCGAAGAGCCTGTATTGTGTGCTAAGGCACGTGACCTTTGTACCTGTTTTACAGATGAGGAAACCGAGGCATAGAAATGTGACTTACATGGTCCCGATTTGTTAAGAGCCATGTTGTCTCATTTAGTAAATTCATTGGTGACTAGAAAGAATGGATTTTAATTTCCTAGGTCTTTCTTTGAATTTGTATTTTCAGGTAAAAACCCAGACTTAGCCCAAATTCAGCATATGCTGTATTCAAAGTATAAGAGACATTTATATCTAAAACAAACAAACAAAAACCTGGGGTTACAATTTTTTGGTCTGATTATACCAGCTACAGACATTAGATTACCATTTAAAAAGTTAAAACATTATTTAACCCCCATCCCAAACATAATGCCCGTACCTTCCCTGAAAGTACCCACCATCTTGCTACGCCTCTTCCTAGAACTTTCTAGAACCTTGCCTATTCATGTATGCATACATGTATATGTTTATAGAAATAGAACATTGTAGTGTTTGTTCTTCATCTTAGACTTTAAGGCTTGTGACTCTTCTTGCTAATAATATACGTATTTAAGACAGCCTTGGCCTTCTCTAAATGTAGAACATATACCATTAGTACATAGCAGTGATTGGCACATAGGAACTACTCAAGAAATGTTAAAGAATGAGACAGAGGTTGCTGCTAAGGCTTAAGGTACTAACCAGGTAGACAACTGGAGCTTCCAAAGTCGAAGGCCACCAACCAGCGATGGTCAGCACTTGGACGAAAAAGTCCTGAGTAGATGACTGAATTCCATGTATTCCATGTTTTCCAGATAGGATCACAGAGAAACCATTTACTCAGAGGTTAATAGCAGCATCCCATTTAGCCATCTCGGAAAGGGCAAACACATCCTCCAACTTCTTTGTCTGGCAAACAGCCCGATACGTGAAATAGCACCTAATCCTGGAGTGAGGCCGAGTGCTGGCTTGTTTCTGATGGGATAAAAATGCAGCCACTCAGCTCTGGGTGGGCTGCCCTTCACAAGTCTGATTACCAGCCTTGGCAGCCTCAAGCGCGATGGCCTTGATGAAATAAATACTCTTTCCAGAAGATCGGGCTTATTCTAGAGGGACGGCAGTTGTAGAGTTAATTCTTCTAGAAGGCCAAGGGCATCGTGGTGGGGGATAATGAGGCAAGGCTGTGCTACACAACAGAGGTGATGGCTTCTGAACTAGCATTTCCATCACTTCTGACACATCCTCAGATCAAAGGTTCCATCTTCTCTGGGAAAAGACCGGATTGGGAATCAGGATCCCCTCCGAGTACAAGCCATGGGTGGAGCATTTAACTTGCTAATTAAACCTAGTTTCCCAGATCACCCTAGGTAATAATTAATAACCTAGAACTATGCGATAGGGTTGCAGCAAGAGAGTAGGTTAAACTATCCCTTCAAGCCTCTGGTACAAAGATACTGCCTGAACCTTATTGGGCTCAAAATAGAGGTTAAATAAATGCTTTTTCATTCCCTAAGCATTTCCTAAGTACCTACTGTATGCCAGGCATGTGACTGGGGACTCCTAGGGAAATGTGGTGAGGACTTTAGGGACTTGGAACTGAACTGGACATTTCAAATGGAGAAAGACAGAATCTGGATTAAAAAAGAGTAAAGGAAGAGTTAAAAAAAAAAAAAATACAGAATGCCCTTTTCTCCTCCTCGGGCTATTGCCAAATTTCAGCATCCTTACAAATCCAAGGGAAGTAACACCAACTGAAATACAATTTTTGAAGAGTCTTTAAAATATAATTTTAGGGGGCACCTGGGTGGCTCAGTCCATTAAGCATCCAACTTCGGCTCTGGTCATGATCTCTTGGTTCGTGAGTTCGAGCTCTGCGTTGGGCTCTGTGCTGACAGCTCAGAGCCTGGAGCCTGCTTCAGATTCTGTGTCTCCCTCTGTCTTTGCCCCTCTCCTGCTCAGGCTCTGTCTCTCTCCCTGAAAATAAACATTAAATAATACAGTTTTAGGCAGATTTCCATAAGAGGTGAACTGAGTTTAATTAAAAGTGTTTCTAAAATGCAACTATCAAACTCTCAGTGTTAGCTTCTACTCAATTGGATGTTTGTGATTTTCAAGCAAGCAACCGTTTTAAAACAAAAAGCAGGCCTCAAATTTTGGATGTCGATGTATTTTGCCCAAGCACATAGCACATCTGAAAATTTTTTTTAAGTATTTATAGAGCAAATAGTTGTGATAATTTCTTAAACTTCCAGTTATACAAATGTTTGTGAATGTAACTATCAGAGTTGACAAAAGCTGACCAGAGAAACAAAAACCTTTACTTTTAAAGGTCTTAAACTGTATTCTATGTGAACTGCAAGTAGTTGTGTTTTTCATTCTTTTTTTTTTAATTTATTTTTTTAACTTTTATTCAGTTTTGAGAGACTGAGAGAGACAGAGCGCAAACAGGGGGAGGGGCAGAGAGAGAGGGAGGCACAGAATCTGAAGCAGGCTCCAGGCTCTGAGCTGTCAGCTCAGAGCCCGATGCGGGGCTCGGACACACAAGTGAGGAGATCATGACCTGAGCTGAAGTCAGACTTTTAACCAACTGAGCCACCCAGGCGCCCCTTGTGTTTTTCACATTCTTACTGCCCCTCCTTCTTACACAGGACACTCCTGAATGAAGGTAAAGATATGATATGCCAGAAAAATGAAACTAGTTCATGACTAGCATTCAAGTCTAAAAATGTTTAATTGACTACATCGAGGTTAATCCTGCTATGAATCTAATTTGAAAAAAAAATTTAAGAGCTTTGCTAAGGCTCTTTAGCCTTACCTCAAACATTAATCTCCCTCCTACTCATTTTTAAAGTGCCAGGTTAGCAACCAGATGCTAAAATCCATAAACAAAGAATAAATAGTGAGCTGAAAATGTGTCCCACTTAGAGTGTTTCTACGGCATTCTTGTTAAATATAGACAACTTTTAAAGACATTTGGAATTCACAGGCATAGCTGGGTAGAAAGTGCCACCCTACCCCTGGTGGGATCTAAAGTGTCTTCTTGGCCCCCTTGCTGGAGGTGAAGTTCGATAGGTATGCAGCCTTGAGAGAGTCTGTAAAAAGCATGGATGTGACCTTCTTATGCCTATTTTAGTGACTACCTTAAAACATTCAAATATAGACTTGGGTACTCATTTGTGACCTTTCTTCTGAGCTCTTTAAGAATAGACAGATGGCTGTTTTTAAGATCGTATTGATAAGGGTCTGCTTGGATCGTGATAAAATAGGTCATGTTGCAATTGAAAACAAAAACGTCCCAGATCTCAGGCTACAAACAACAAAGCTTCGTAAGTCTGACGCTACATGTCCAGAAAAAATGTATTGGCTCGGGGAATGTCCGCTGGCTTTAGGCATAGCTGGGTCAAGATATTTTAAGGTGGTACTTAAGGATCTTCCCTATTGCTTCCCCCAGTTCTGCTCTTCTCTGTGGTCAGCCCCAGTCTCCAGCCACTGCCAGCTCCATCCATATAACTTCAAGTCCAGAGAGTGCTCTTTCTCTCCCACAAAAATCCCAGAAGTCCCCTCACTGGAAAACTTGAGTTGTATACCCATCCCCGAACCAAACACTGGGAAGAAGAAGAGAGAGGGGTACTGATTAGCCTGGAGCCCACGGAGGGATTAGCCCCATCCAAATTCTGTTGGGCTGACAACGTCAAAGGACTAGTTTCCCCCAAGAGAGTCTGGGGACTGTTCCCAGACAAAGGGATGTTAATACAAGCCCAAATAGCAGCTTCTATTGTATAGTCCGAGACTGAAAATGCTGTGACGCCCTGCCTGATTCAGGCCTTCCATATTCTAGAAGGTGATGGTATTCCTATGGGCTCCCTTAATGGTCATAAGGAAGGGTTATTCAGTTTTAATCACTCATCCAACAAGCAGATACTGAGTGACTCTGTACACCGAAAACTCTGCCCTTGGATGAGAATACAAATTTCTTTTTTTTTTTTTTAACGTTTATTTATTTTTGGGACAGAGAGAGAGCATGAACGGGGGAGGGGCAGAGAGAGAGGGAGACACAGAATCAGAAACAGGCTCCAGGCTGAGCCATCAGCCCAGAGCCTGACGCGGGGCTCGAACTCCCGGACCGCGAGATCGTGACCTGGCTGAAGTCGGACGCTTAACCGACTGCGCCACCCAGGCGCCCCTACAAATTTCAATAAAACACAGTGCCTGCCCTCAGAGAGCCCCTGAGGGCAAGGGCATTTTGCGCAAAATTACAAATTACTGTCCCGCATGAGAGGTATTAGATGGAGAAAGTGCCACATGACATTTGTTCTAAATTTTCCTGGTCATGGAACTTCTTGAGCTCATTTCTGATTCTCACAAAGTACCCTTCAATCTCATTTTCAAAACAGCCCAAATCTAGTATTTTTCATGAGAGCAGAGTTAGGTAGACAGCCAGGTTTTAGAACCTAAAGGTCAAAGCCCAGAATGTGACCTCCTTGTCGTTACGCTGTCAATCCAGGACTTAAAACGAGACCCATAAATGGCATTTTAAGACTGTGACGGTAACCTTGAAAGCAGTTCTTGCTTTGTTTTTCCAAGCAAATAATCAAGGCCTCGGGGAGACAACTGTTGCACATTCTTTGAGACTGAACGGCCAACAATTTGCTGTCACATCTGCTATTCAAGATGCTGCAGAACTTTCCAGTAAAAGACTGCCTTGTGCTGAAGCAGGTAGCGCCAGGGGGGGTACATGTGTGGAATGAGTAAGAGGGTAGGGGTGGTGTCAGCAGGAGTAAAGCCTCAGTGAGCTTTACTAGCAAGAGTGATTCATGCCTCCTACATTTGTAACATCAGAGAGGAAGAATTGGTTCATGAGCAAAATTTGGAAGTGTTCCTAAAATGAACTCCAGTCTGGTGATATTTCTTTTGCTACTTGACTAGAAACTCGTGTTGGGTAGAAAGTGGACATTTAAGATTTAAAGACGTTTTTAGAACCTAGAGTCCAGTCTTTATTTACTTCCACTCAAGAAACATTTATTGAGCACCTACAACGTGCCCATGTCATATTAGGCAACGTTTGTGCATCAATCGGTGTTACGCAATACTTGGCCTGGACTCACTGTCTAGTGGAGATAAGGGCATAAACAAATAGTTACAGCGTTATGTCATTTACACCGGAACAGGCTTTTACAAGGTGCTGGTGGACAGAGTTGGGGGTGGAGAGGGGGTAGAGACAAAGTCTATTTAAGTGGATGCTTCAAAGATGCGTGGTAGTTCACGACACTGGTGAGCTCAAAGAGGGTCCATGGGACAGAGAGGCACAGTATAAAGCATGCCCTGTGTTGGGAACTTCAGGAAGCTCACATGGGCAGAGGGAAGCCATTGAAGGCTTTTGAACAAGGGAACGACATGATCAAAGGGGTGCCTCAGAAATCCCTCTGGTGATGTTAGGGAGGATTAGACCAGCAGAAAGGGAGAGTTTGGAATCAAAACGGCAGCCAGGGAGGCTCCTGCAGGGTTCAGACCAGACGCGAGGGCAGACTGAACTAAGGCAGGGTGATGAGGTTGGAGCAAAGGGAACGTGGTGGCTGGTTGCTGGTAAGATAGAAATGACAGGAGCTAGTGATAGGAAGAGGTAAGGAGATGGAAATGTCCAATATGAGTCCCAAGCTGGGCTGGTTTTAAGGAGGATGTGTACAGTCTCTGAAGGGTCCCGGACTAGGTTTACTGCTCTGTCACCATCTTGAAATCATTAATTTTTGAACAAAGGGTCCCCGTGCTCCTCTTCCTTTTTCACTGGGTCCTGCAAATCATATAGCCAGTCTTGTTCCCAGGCTCGTCTTGAGCTCAGAGGTGAATCATGGGGCCAATAACAGAAATTAGAGACAGAAGAACACATTTTGGTCCAGGAGGGATGGGTGGGAGGTGACTTAGGTTTTGCAGCACACGTACTTATGGGCCATCAAAGTAGAGATATTCAATAGGCTGTTAGAAACTGGATGTAAATTCCAAACAAGGTAGAAGCGAGAGTTAGAGATGTAGGGAGGACCAAGGTGAAGGTATGGAGAGGCTGGTCACAGATGAGAATGGTTATAGAAGGAAGAGAAGCTGGAGACAAAACCTTTGGGAGCACCCTATGTTTAAGGGAAAGAGAGAGGAAAAGAGAAATGGGAGAGAGGGAGTCAGTCCTATGGGGAAATTTTGGAATGGTGTCCTGGAAGCCAAGGAAGCAAAGTCTCAAGAAGGCCGTGGTCGGGGCGCCTGGGTGGCTCAGTCGGTTAAGCGTCCAACTTTGGCTCAGGTCATGATCTCGCGGTTTGTGAGTTCGAGCCCCGTGTCAGGCTCTGTGCTGACAGCTCAGATTCTGTGTCTCCCTGTCTCTCGGCCCCTCCCCTGCTCATGCTCTGTCTCTCTCTGTCTCTCAATAATAAATAAATGTTAAAAAAGAAAAAGACAAAAGAAAAGAAGGGCGTGGTCATGGGAGATAGACCACAGAGAGTTCCACTAGGGAAAACAGCCATTGCACTTGGCAGTTGGAGGGCCAGCAGTCATCACTGAGACCAGTGGCGGAGATGGGAGTTCTGTTATAATGGGATGAAGGAGAAACCGATTGGAAACACAAGTGCGAACTATCCTTTCAAGCACCTGGGCTAAGAAGTCAAACGGAATAAAGGAGTAGAGAGTATATAGCATAAAGAAGGGTTTTGGTTTTCTTCCCTTAAGATGGGGAAATGGAGCAGGTTTGCATGTGAGAGCATTGTGCTTAGCCGGTCAGAGGAGGACACATGCTTCCAGGACAAAAGTACATTCCAGGACAGGGAATGGAGACAAATTCAGCAATGGAGTGGTCAGATGGTGAAGGTGTGTTATATATACTAGCCCCTGCACATACGTGTTAAAAAAAGAAAAAAAAAGAAAAAAAAAAACCCAAACAAACCACTCAACAAATCTCTTAACTGTCTCAGTAATGTTTACTCCTGAGAATGAGGTGAGAGCCTCAGGGCTGTAGGTAATTCTTTGCAATCCATGAGAAGACACTGACCAGGGAAAATGATCACCACTGAGTAGCAGGGAGGTCTTGTGAAAGAGGCAGAAGTGAATGATGCTTGGAGTACGGACGGATAAAAAACTAATAAGCAACTTTGACCCAGGGTATTAAGGGTATTAAGGTATTCCCACAAGGGGAAAAGCATTTGCCTCTGAATGTTTTTTAATTAAGCTCTGAAGACCCTCCGTTGCAAAATTAAACCCTCACAACAGCACCCGCTTTCTCTTGTGTTTTCAGGGCTGCCCAGCCAGCACCAAGGACCCTGGACGTTAGCTGGAGGCAAAAAAAAAAAAAAAAAAAAAAAAAAAAAAAAATCTCCAGAGGCTGCAACAGGGCAAGTGCTGATTTAGTGAATAATTAATGCATCACCAAGACCTGAGGCTCCTGCCTTCCTCAGCAGAAAGGAGGTTTATAAACCCATAAAGCAGCTTTACTTTGTGGTCTAATGATTAAACTTTCCCTGGGTCCTGTTTCATTGCAGCTAAGTTAAAAGCTGACCAACTAAACCCTTCTCTCTGGGGTAATTAAAAGCAAGCAAAATCTCCTGCCGGGACTACCAACTAACTGTACTCCCCTTATTCAGGGCACTTTTGCGCAAACCCCAGCTTTGATTCCATCCATCCACTGCTAAGGCAGCAGAATTGGGCCAGTTCACTGGAAGGGCGGCAGTCTCGCCGCCTGCCTCTCTTCCCGCCCCCCTCCCCAGCCCCCAGGACGTGGGCGAGCTCTGTTTACCCCTTATTCAACCAGACAGGTCGCACACAAGGCCATTAGAAGCCCTCTCTCCCCATAGAGTCCCTCTCTGGAATTGCCCAGGTGGCGCTTTGTGGAGACCCTGAAGGGGGTCTCATTCGTGGTTGAATCAACCCTGTCACGGTGAGATGGGAAACACGCTTCACCAGCAATAGTGTCGTTGGAGAAACGACCTTAATTAGAGCCATCGTCTGGATTTAGGTAAGTAGATTTTTTAAAACAGAATTAAACGGGGCAATTCGATGCCGTGGCCACCTGGGTGGCAGGTGCAGAATAAATGTGCGCGCAAAAGAAGCCTAGGGAATAGCAGTTTCGTCGCCTCGCGTGGTGACATTAGAGACGTCGCGTCCAGCCCAAGCTTCGCGATCCCGGATTCCCTTCTTTGTAAGGCAACAAACCTGACAGGTCGACCCTCTTTCTAAAGGGTTAACCCGCCTTTCCCGGGCGCTCGGGGCGGGAGTTTGTGGCCCCGGGTACCCTTTCGTGACTCACCCCTTGCAAATGTAAACGCCCGAGTGCGCGGTAGGTCCCGCCGGGGAGGGGGTGGGGGTGTCTCTCGCCGCGATCCCGACACCTACCTCCGCCACCAGCCCAGACGCCTCCCGCCCCCCGCGCTCCGGCAGGCGATGCGCACCCCGGGGTGGCCCCACCGGAGACCGGGAGAGCCTGACGCCCGCGGCCACCGCAGGCGCGGCCTTAAAACAAAAGAGGCGCCCCGGGAGGGTGGGACCCGGACCTCACCCCCTCCCCCCGGCGGTGGCCGCCCGCCCCCTCAGCCCCTGCTCTGCGTGTGCGCATGAGCGGAGGCGCCTCCCCCGGTTCCTCCCAAGGCTAAACTTTCTAATTCCCTTCTTTGGGCTCGGGGCTGCGGGGAGAGCGCTCGCACCGCCCGGGCAGGAGGACATAGTGGCTGAGCGCTTTTTCCCCTCCGACCCCCCGCTTCCGTGGGAGCGGCAGGAAATGGAAGGGCCCCTCTCCTCTCTCTGAACAGTTGCTCTCTCTTTTTGTGTTTCTTTCCTCCACCTCTCCAGAAGGGAAGACGGGGAAAGCGGGCAGGCGGCTCGGCGGGTGCGTTCTCCCCTCCTCCGCCGTGTCCCCTCGGCTGTGCAGGGACTGGCCATGGGGCTGCTCCAGGTGTTCGCTTTCAGTTTCTTAGGTAATTGCGCCGCGGCGGTGGGGAGAGGAGTGGGCTTGGGAAGAAACCCCACAAGCCGTTGGACCCGGCTTCGCGGGAGCCTGGGGGCGGGGGGCGGGAGAGGGGCTGGGGTGGGAATCGCGCCCCAGGATTAAACGCCAGCGCCCTCCTTGGCGGCTGAGGACTGCGCGCGAGGATCGCCGCGGATCCGCATCCCCGAGGCTGGGTGCCCAGAACTGGGGATCCGCGGCCCCTGCTCGGGCTTTGCACCTTTGGCGTGTTCACCGTGGGTCTCTCCACTGCGGGGGGCGGGGGGCAGGCTGCCTGGGATGGGTTTGGGGGCTCGCCGCGGGGGGGCTCCCCTGGAGCCCTTTTCCCAGCTAAGTGCCCAAGCTGAGCACAGGCTTAGTCTTGGGAACTGACTGGGGCCATGTGGTTTCAATTAACCATCACTGTTTGCCCCCGGATGGCGCCAGAAACAGCTGGGCCGGGTGCTTCCCTGGAATGACGAAGCGTTGAAGCCACTCCAAAGCCACAGGGACTGTTCACTCACCCCTTGCTCGGGAAAGCGGCGTCCCCTGCAAGTCCCACCACCTCGCCCCCAACTGAGCGCCCGGGACCCCCCAAGCGTGCATGCACACACATCCGTGACCCCACACTCACAGATCTGGCATGCATACTCACGGTTTCACACTGAGGGTGCACAGGCTGCCGCACGCACGAGGTCCATACACGCACCCACCTACTCGCATGCACATAGGCAGTTCGTCTGTCGCCTCCCCGCACACAGGTCCAGGCACAGGCACGTCAAGGTGGCTGGCCTGCACATCTACCTTTTGTGACCAGAGCTGCTTGCCCGGGACGGATGAGGGTCTCCCGGGAATGATCTGGGCTGCTGGACAAATTTGACATCATGTCTCTTTCCGAACCCTCTCCACGTCCTGGCCTCTCCCGCGCTCATCTTTCCATTGTGCCTCTATTCTGTGCTTTCTGCTTTCTTCTGAACCTACTCTCTTCCCGCCCCTGCTTGTTCCTTTCGCTTGGGCTCGCCCCCGGCTTGTGCCCTCCTCCCCACCTCCCCTGTCGCCTGCCCTTTCCACAGCCCTGTGCGGAGCCCAAGTGCGCGCTCAAGAACCCGAATTCAGCTACGGCTGCGCGGAGGGCAGCTGCTACCCCGCCACTGGCGACCTTCTCATCGGCCGAGCACAAAAGCTCTCGGTGACCTCGACGTGCGGGCTGCACAAGCCTGAGCCCTACTGTATTGTCAGCCACCTCCAGGTGAGGGCAGAGGTCCCAGCCCTAGGCTTTGCGCACGCGCGCGCCTCCTCCAGTCCAGACCAGAGGGGCCGGGCGCTGGGGACTCCACATCCTGCCAGCTATCCAGATAGGAAGCGCGGCCAGTCGGGGAGTCCCGGGATTAGATGGGTTGCTCGCCCTTTTTTGCTCCATCTCCGTTTGCACAGTTGCATCCGCCATACATTTCCTGCCGCCTCCACCGCCCGCATAGTCCCTATGGAAAGTCAGGACCGCCCAGACCTGGCCCCTGCCCGGGATCCTGACCCCAGGCCTCCAGAAGTCTCCACTGTTGTTGTTTTGTGATCTGTCCTCCTTGGAAATGTGCATAAGAGATAGTCCATCATCTCTTTCTTAGACTGAGTAGTGATCATGGGTTTTTCCTAAGTCTTGCGCTTGCGGGAGGGGTATTGTAGCACTGACAGATGTCTTGTGAGGTCACTCTAGCCACTGAACCTAATATTTTCTGGTGTGGTGCTGTTCCCATCTATCCTCCAGTAGATACTTTTTCAAATGCCCTGGTTGCCATGGCACCCTGGTAGAGGAGGACCAAAATGAAATTTCAGGGTGTCCTTTCTAAAAGTAGGCCTAGATCTTAGATTTCAAAAGTCCTATTTTTAAAAAGTCCAAACTAATTTTAAAAGAAGACAAAGCATAAGCTACCTAGAATCAGAAGCCTTTTCCTTGATTTTTTTTTTTTTTAAGTATGCGGATATTTCTGGCCTCGAGAGCAAGCCAAAGGCAGGCTAGTCTCACGTGCAGGGCAAGGGCCAGAGGCAATTGCTATAATTTTGGCCCATCCGCCTACCTGTACACCTGCCCTTTGGGAAAAGGATGATGTCCTACGGTTTGCACCACAGATGCCTTAAAATGGAGTCACTTTTCCAAAGCAGAAAGGGAACCCATTCTGTAGACCTGATAAATTAAACCAGAGGAATGTGGTCAAGTGGATTCCGCTCATTTGCTTCCAGGTTTATACAGAGATGTCTAGACTGTTTCCTCCTGATTAGAAGGGTGGCTATAATTAACCTTTTTTTTTTTTTAAGTTCTGGTAATTGTTCTCCAGTATTAGTTTTCTTGACTACAAGTTAATGAAGGCCGTTGATGTTACCTTTTCTAATATTAGCATGTAAATTTTACCTAAAATATTATGTTAACATTCACCTCAGAGGCGAGGACATCCTGTAAATGAGTCACCAGATTCTGAGACCGGCTTTGACCAGAATGAGAATTGAACTGTTTGTCTTACAGGCCAGCCAGAGCTAAACTCTCTGGTTTACGTGATTAGCCGTGAAAGCGTGGAGTGCTCTCTGTAGATACCAGAGCCGAGAGAAAGGGCCTGGGTGTGCACTTTTCTCAAGCATTTAATGGGTCTGAAAACTGAGGCAGGAATCTTAAGTATTTTGTCCAGTATTTGGTCCCATTGCATTCCTGACTTCTGTTCCCTCTCTTTGTCTTAGTACATCTCACTAGTCCCTAAATCCTTTGGGGAGGAAGGTGATAACTAATAGCTAACTAAATACAAACATAAGAGTCCAGTCCGTGGGTATTGTCCTCCTCACAATATCACCCCTGCTTAAATGTTGTTCGTGAGGTGTATGTGGACCTCTGTGGGTGCCCATCTTAGTGCATGTTGGCCTTGTGTGAGTTGGTCTGTTTATAGTGGGTTCACCCCGGCAGGTACCCACTTCCCCAATATCCTGAGTAGTTTGTAGATGTTCCCTACAAGCTGCTACCCTTGATTCACTGCTGGGGCAGCGCAGAGGCTCGGAAAACTGGTTCTGTATTTCCCAAAGCTTCTTAAATACATTCGCCTAACACTTGGCCTCTGCATTATGTTGGTTTTAGAAAATCAGGCTGCGTGAGTTGTTTTTTTTTTTTCCTTTCATTTTTCAGTTTGCTTTAGAGCATGTCAGCAAAAATTTTCTAATACCTCTTCCACATCTCGCTTTAAGTGTAAGCTTCTCTAGCTATTATTCATTGAGATGAAGGCTTAGGCCTAGAAATTTCATTTTGATTCAAGTACTAGCTTGTGGAAACAATGCCTTCTTTTACTTTTGACCTTGAATTTACAAGAGTGGAGGAAGTTTTCAGGAGTAATTCATACTCCATGAGTTAAAAAGTGGAAGGCATATTATATGGCATGTAAGTAATTTGGACACATTCATTGTTCTTGAAGCAAGCACGTTTGATTTTTGTATTGTGGGCTTGATTTTTGGGGTGTGTGTGTGTGTGTGTGTGTGAGAGAGAGAGAGAGAGAGAGAGAGAGAGAGAGAGAGAGAGAAAGAGAGAGATTGCTTCCTACACTCATGAAACTAACTTTGCTTTCAGGAGGACAAAAAATGCTTCATATGCAATTCACAAGATCCTTATCATGAGACCCTCAATCCTGACAGTCATCTCATTGAAAATGTGGTCACTACATTTGCTCCAAACCGCCTTAAGATTTGGTGGCAATCCGAAAATGGTATGTGGTTGGTGTGGGAAGTTCTGTAGAGTGAGATTGGTCACCTGGAAGGGGCTCGCAGGCTCCTGGGTATTTGTAATCTCGATTGATTTCTCTGCCCTGTAATTATGGTCTTTGGCAGATTTACTGCCTGAAGCACTAACTTCTCATGGTAAAATCTGATCCTCCTTCCTGAAGCATGCACTTTCTATAAGAAAGCAGTCTTTCATGCTGGACCAAAGGGATATTTCCTGGTCCTTACCCTGAGGGGAGACTTTACAGGGGCAGGGTGTATCGGGAGGATGGGGCCAGGGTGGGGGGAGACCCTGCGCTATTTCAGGCCCTTAATCTTCCCCAAAATAGAGCATCTTTCTTTGGGATCAACCCCAAAAGAAAGGGCAGAATCAGCCCCCACTTCTACCAACACCTTCCTTCCATCTCGAGAAAATTCAGTAATAGTACTGTGAAGCAGCACTAAATCTAAATTTTCAATGACTCTGTCAACATGGATATGACCCCAACCCAATTCCTTTAGTGAGTATGGGAATTCAGCCCTTTTTCCTCCTTTGCCTTTTGGGTTTGGGTTTAGTAAATTCATTAAATTTGATGTTACTTCACCGGGAAACTAAGCCCAAATTAGTTTTGCATTTGTTTCAAACTTGAAGACTGAACTTTAGGAAATAAAGGTAGAGTTCTTGTGTCTCTTAATTAACAGTGGACCATTAGATCTTTCAAAAGAGTATGAGAATTTTGGCTGTCAAAGAAGTGAACCTAGGGATGGTCATAGAAAGCATCGACTGTGCTAGATCTTTTTATTATATGCCCTACGCCTGGGACATTTTCAGATGTTTGCCATCATTTAACATTCTGTAAAGAGGAACTCCCTTAATACACTTCTTTGTCATTAATTATGAAGTTACACATGCTTTCTAGAAAACTGTTGGTTTCTAGGGAGGATTGATTATTGGTCAGCCATGGGACTGCATAGGTTACCAGACTGAGACAGGCTGGTCCTTAGAAAGCATGTAGATTAGAGCCTTATCAATTCTTTTAGGAGGTTATCTTCGTTCAGTGTGAAAGAGAAGGTTCTATAAATCTGTACCTAAGTTACAGAGGACTTCTGAAATAGCATAGAACTTATTCCAAACAGGGAGCGGGAGCATGTCCTGACTGCCCACATTCTTCCAGTGAAATGAAAAGACAATTAGAAGGATGCCTCTAAAAAAATTAAAAGTAAAAGTTAAAAAAAAGAATGCCTCAACGTTAGTATCAAGTTGATAGACGGTAAAGTTGTTCATCATGTGCTGTCATTCTAGAGAAGGGTTTTTCTTGGTTATGTCAGGACTTCATCAATTTCTGCAACTTTGAATTTGTTGGACGAGAGAGTCCCAAATGTCAGAAGGAAGGGATCTTCAAGTAGAGGGGCTTGTGTTGTCTGTCACAAGAGATCAGATGATGTTGGGCTGGAGTTTGGTCTTCCGAAAGTCAGACTGATGAGTACTGTCCCCTCCGTGTTGTCTGATAACTCACCGTTGGGGATGTTCTTTATGGATGTGAGTTTATCCATTTTCTGTGGGTTTTGTCCAGTGTCCTGGTGGCATTAAATTATCGGTGCTCAGGCATAGAAACAGGGTTGGCGTGTACAGCTACTTTTCACTTACCCTTCCTAACGATCTATTTCTAGGTCGGACAGAAGTCAAATACTCTGTAGAAGAATGATTTGGTTTCTTTTCTCTGTGGATTTTTCTTCCCATATTGAAACACACATGCGCGGGCGCTCGCGTGCACGCGCGCACACACACACACACATACAAACTTTACTGCTTTTATCAGGTTATAAATCTAAAGTGGAATGTGCTTTTAGTGTACCCATTGTAGCATATTTTCTTACATTGCAGAAATGGTACTGGTCCTGTTGGTACTTTACGTTATCTTTTGTTATCTCTTCATTTTGAACAAATCTCGCAGGTTTTTAAAAGCCTGGGAGAGAAGAGCTGCGTAGTTGCTTAGCTAACATTTCACTCAGAAATGTCCAGAGTAGGTTTATAAGACGGTTCTTTTTAATAAGTTAGATAAGGTTAGTTAGTATGATTATAATGTTTTTCTTTAACATTCCAACTAACTCATATCCGTTTCAGTGACCACCCCCCCACCCCCCACAATTGCCTTGGCGGTTTTCCAGTGGGAGAGTTTATTTCAAAAGTCCTACTGATTTCCTGAAACTACACCAGCCTGTGACATGATTCATTCTGACACATTCCTGTCTTCCTGCAGTTAAGACTTCTTAGGCTCTAGAAGGTGGACCCCTAAAGTGCTCTCAAGCACAGGAAAGGGGGAAATGCTCTCCTTTAGCAAACAGGTGGGCTTGAGGGCCCAAGATGAGAGAGGGGGTCCTTTCTATCTCTGGAATTCCAGTGGTCTTTTCTGTGTGGCGGGACTGACCGACCCTCAGGGGACTCAGGGGACGGCGCAAAGGCTCATTTGTTTGTTCAGGCTTTCCCCTGAAAGGGAAGACGCTAGTATTTGTTCTGGGCCAGTTTATTTATTTGGCCGATTCTTTGTCTCTGGCATTGTTTTTTCGGTTGTGGCGATGCATCCAAAGGCTTCCCCATCAGGGATAACGTCTTTCTAAATGGGAGTGTAAGTAACAGACGCGGTAGGCTCTGATTTTCTTTGCTGCTGCATAAAAAAAAAGGAATATTTGTATCCCCCCCACCCCACCCCACCCCCGCCAGGAGGATTAAGTCCCCTGCTTTAGGCTGCAAACTGAACCCCTGCTGTGCACAGGAAGCGGACCCCTTCCTTCCCCCCCTTGGAGAGTCCCTTGGCTTAGATTTGGGAAGATGTTTTACTTTGTCCTAAGCAGAAGCTGTCTTTCTTGACAGCAACTCCAGGCTTCCCGCCAGGTGTCTTGTTCCGGTGAGCAGAGTCCATATGTGGAGCTCCAGAATGAGTTGAGGAAAACTGAAGGTTCATTCTGGCCCGGGCCTCCCTGCCTAAGCCAAGACCAAGGGGTCTTGTCTTCAGCCTCACTGTCAGATAGAGCGCCGAGAGGGGTTCTGTGCAGGGCATAAAGAGAATTCAAGAAAAATACTCCCGACCGTTCACAGATGTTCCTGTTTTCCTTACTATTTCCTTTTTGAATTTTGAAAAAATCTCCTATAGGCGTGGAAAACGTAACTATCCAACTGGATCTGGAAGCAGAATTCCATTTTACTCATCTCATAATGACTTTCAAGGTAAGGAATTCATAACTTTCTCGCAAATGACACGTCGAGAGCGCTGTGTAATTCCCTTTTCGGTATGGATGTCTGTTGTGAGTTGGCCTCAGTGGGAACTTAAATATTGTTGCCGTAAATTGGCATAATTGATCAGCTTTTTAAAGATGGACATGAATAACCATGTTTAACAAATACTCAATCTTTGTGGCAAGAAGGAGAGAGCGAGCCACTATTCTAAGGTAATTCAACTGTAAACTTTTAATTAGATCTCGTTTTATTTCCCCACGGAGAGAGGCAGCTTTGACTCTCTCCCAAACCACAATAAAACATCTGGAGAGTAAATCCTGGATCCCTTGTGTCGATGTTTTAATGCTGAGCTTGGTAACTGAAAAGGAAGTGCATTATCTTTAGTTTTCAAGGTTTTGCAAAAGTTGTGGGAACGGTTTTACAGTTCCTTAAGAAATGTGTATGCCTTCTTTAAATGTGCATTTTTCGCATCCTTTTTCTTTTAGAGATGTAAAATGACTCCAGGGCTAGGGAATTTCTCTGTACAAAGTCCCTTTGTTTCTTCATAAGCAGCTGCCTGGAAATGACCGACTTCACATGGCTTAAAGTACATGTTGATGCACATAAAACCCATAATTTACTTATGGCTTCTCAGATTAAAATCACTTTTGAGTGGGCTTGGGTTGGAGTTGGGGGCCTTATCTGTACCCCGTCAGGTTAGGAAAAGGTGCCAGGGAAAGATTTAGCATGTGGGCAGGTAGCCACAAAAGTCCCACCGTGTCCTCCACCAAAGCCTGGGAGGCCAAGAGCACAGGTGGGCGTGGAAGTCCAAATATGACAGGAAGGATGTAGACTGCCGGTTCCCAGGCCTGAGCCCCTCTCCTCAGTCCCCCGCCCAGAAGTGCTGTTGCTGCTGGGGAGGAAGGTTTATACTGTGACATCGGATACTGGCGGAGAGGTTGGGGGGCTTTCCCTAGGCAACTCGACACTATGCCCCCTCCCGTCATTGACCATGCCCTCTGCTTGGTGGTTAGAAGCAAAACTCAACCACGCATGAGGATGTTGCCTTCATGTTATGTGACACCTAAAAATACACAAAACTATCATTATTCGTGTTGATGGTCCTGGCTTTTCCTTTGGAAAGGGTGTCTGTTCACATACGTGGGAAGTTCTGAGTTTGCTTACATCCAAGTCCTTTGGGTACATACTCTGTCATTACTCATCCAACTGAGTACAGTGGGCCATCGATGAAATTCTGCATCGATGAATTCTGCATCGATGAAATGCTGAAGATAAAACAGGAGGCAGGGGGGCTGTACTCAGACGAGAAGAATAGGTACAGGTTGTCAGACTGTAGTTAGTGAGAGAGAATTCAACCTCTGGGCTTTAGATCCTGTGCGAAAAGCAACATCTATGGGGTTGGACAGACTTGGAGATAAATCCTCATCCTGCCCCTTATTGGCACATGTGGCCAGAACTTTGGCTTCCTCTTCGGAAGGGAGAGTGGGAAGAATAAGAACACCTACATTCGAGGGCCGTGTGACCTTGCCCTCTGCTCTGGAATAGGCATAATCTTGCCACCTGGCACATGATGGGAATATGATCGCTTTTCTCTCTGCTGATGCTTGGCAGGTAGTGATTGCTCTACAAATATTTACTGAATGAATACATGCATAAAGGAATTCAGCTGTCTTCTGTTTGTAAGAAACTGCCCCGGGGGGGCGAACGACACTTGCAGATAACTTACATCACGAATGTGCTAAGAGCTCTAGCAGAAGTTCAGACGATTGCAATGTGCGGTAGGAGCACCGAGGACGGGGAGAGTAATCTTAGCCTGGGATAAAGCAGAAAGCTTCATCAGGAGCGGTCTGGGACTGTGTGTGACCTGGGCCAGGAAGGGTGAGCAGGACCTCAGTGGGAGGAGGTGGAAGAAAAGCCGTTCTTGGCAGAGGAAACCGTCTGAGAGCAAAGCTCTGGTGGTGGACAGTTCAGGCAGAGTTTGTTCAGCGTAGATTAGCCTTGAGCTCAGGGCAGTGAGGGGGAAAGGGAAGTAAGGTTACATACAATCAGAAAGTCCCCGGCTGCTGGCTGAGGGGTGTTAATTATATAGGAAACAGGGAGCCGCTGACAAGGAAATGAGACTGGATTTCAGGAAGATGGCCAAGGCGAAATACAGAGGAGGGCGTGGGACAGTGAGAACCGACGGTGCGTGGGGAGGCCCTTGTTGAGGTCTGTGCTAATGGGGGGCTCACCTGAGAGGGTGCTGGTGTTAATGCAGAGCCGGGCCTGATTCTCAAGTAGGAGGGAACCACCCCAGCAACCCAGGCGTCCTGGAAGTATTACCAGAAAAGCTTTTGCAAATCACGTATATGCCCTTGGTGCCAGCTCTGTTACCTGCCACTGATAATGCCTTTGAGAATCATTGCCCACTTTCCATGGGAGTCGTCAGTTGGACCCTCTGGGATCAAAGGTTCAGCCACGGGGGCGCCTGGGTGGCTCAGTGGGTTAAGCGTCCAACTTTGGCTGGTTAAGTGTCATGATCTCACGGCTCATGAGTTGGAGCCCCGCGTCGGGCTCTGTGTGGACAGTTCGGAGCCTGGAGCCTGCTTCAGATTCTGTGTCTCCCTCTCTGTCCATCCCCTGCTTGCACTCTGCCTCCTCCTCCCTCTCTCAAAAATAAATAAACGTTAAAAATAAAAAAAAAAAAAAGGTTCAGCCCCGAATCGGGGGAAGATGAGAAGCAGAGCAGTGGAAGGGAGAGCAGGAAAGGGGTGAATCCAAGATCACTTGGATGTCCAAGCTGAGCAGGCGGGAGGGTGGTGATAGAGTGACAGTGGCGAGACGGGGGTGGGGGGGGTGGGAGTTGTGAAGAACACCACCCGTGGAGTGGCTGTGGAGATGGCTGCTTGCTAAGTGGACTGGGTTTTCATGGGCTAGCGAAGCTCATGTAACGTATACACGGTTTGCTTTTGTAGACAGCCAGATGTTTCCAGAATCGTAGCGCTTCTGCTTAGTAGACGTTCAGAGGTGGCAGGGCGCCTGGGTGCCTCAGTCGGTCCAGCGCCTGATTTTGGCTCAGGTCATGATCTCGCAGTTAGTGAGTTCGAGCCCCGGGTTGGGCTCACTGCTGTCAGCACAAAGCCTGTTTGGGATCCTCTGTCTTCTCTCTCTCTGCCTCTACCCCGCTCACACTCTCTCTCTCTCTCAAAAATAAATAACGTTAAAAAAAAATTAAAGGGGCGCCTGGGTGGCTCAGTCAGTTAAGCGTCGGACTTCAGCTCAGGTCACGATCTCCCAGTTCGTGAGTTCGAGCCCCGTGTCGGGCTCTGGGCTGACAGCTCAGAGCCTGGAGCCTGCTTCGGATTCTGTGTCTTCCCTTCTCTCTGCACCTCCCCTGCTCGAGCTCTGTCTCCTTCTCTCTTTCTCTCTCAAAAATAAGTAAACATTAAAAAAAATTATAAAAAATTAAAATAAACATTAAAAAAAATCAGAGGTGGCCATGCACCAGTATAAGTCCTGAGCATGTTGGAGACTCAGGGAGGAGTGGGAAGGGCCTCCATTCTCTACATAGAAGTGTTGTCCTGGTTTCCAACAGCTCTGGAAATCCACAGGAAATTGGATAATTCTTCAGTGACCCTTTGGGACTCAGGAGTTTCCAGAAGGGAGGGAGAGAAAGCACAGCCAGAACTGCCTGTAAGGCTTTTCCTCTCTGCTCCCTTGTGACACAGAGACATTAGGCTAGTCTGTCCCCAGATGTCACCACCCAGGAGGCAGGTCTCATGGTGAGTTTGTCTTGGCTAACTTAGTGATTGGGGTTTTTCTCCCCCCCCCCCCCACTTTCAAATTCTTCATCTCATGCCCTGGAGTTTAATAAAGTATCCTTTTCTTCTATTCCTGAATAAGTAAAAAAGTAAAAATTCAAGCACCTAGTAAGTGAGTAAGTCAAAGAGTCTGTCAAAATGTGACCTTTCATTTTCTTAACCCTTGTCTCCTTTTTGTTTTTTTTAACGTTTATTTATTTTTGAAGGAGAGAGAGAGAGAGACAGAGCATGAGCTAGGGAGGGGCAGAGACAGAGGGAGACACAGAATCCAAAGCAGGCTCCAGGCTCGGAGCTGTCAGCACAGAGCCCGACACGGGGCTCAAACTCACGAACCGGCTCATGAACCGGGAGATCATGACCTGAGCCGAAGTCGGACGCTTATCCAGCTGAGCCACGCAGGCGCCCCACCCATGTCTCCTTTTATCAGTGAAGAAAACCATCAGGATTATTAAGGAAGGCAAAGTATGTCTGGGGATATACGAGTTTCACCATTAGTGATCACTCCGATTTCTCTCCAACATTGGTTTTAACTCGGAGGTGAGCGTGTGTCCGGGATGGGTTTGTTCAGCCGGCTCACCTGGCCTGTTCTCCCTCCGCCATAATGTGCCGTCCATCTCCCAGGTGCACGTACCCCCTTCTGTGGCATCGAGGCCTGTGCCCAATGGTAGTGCTCATTCTGCTTCATCTCTTATTTCCAGCTCACCCCCTCCACCACACCCTCCGAAATCTCTGTCCTGCCTCAGTTTCCAGGATTCTTGTCTTTTTACTCTTTCCTCTCTGACCTCCATTTGTCAGCCTGCTATTATGCTATGAGCCAGTGAGGCAGAAAGATGGGTTTGGGCCAAGTTCAACGTGGACTGGGATCTAAGCTCTGCCTTTAGGTAGCAGGTCAGTTAAGGTGTCTGAGCCTCTTTCCTCATCTGTAGGAAAAGTGTGTCGTGAGGGTATATTAGTCTCCGAGGGCGGCCATAACAAAGCACCACAGACTCAGTGGCTTAAACAACAGGAATGTATTGTCTCATGGCTCTGGAGGCTTGATGTCTAAGACTGAACTGTGGGCAGAGTTGGTTTCTCCTGTGGCCTCAGTCTTTCCTTGGTGTGTAGATGGCTGTCTTTATCTTCACATGGTCTTGCCTTGTACATTTCCATCTCCTAATTCCTTCTCCTTAGAAGGACACCAGTCACATGGGATTTGGGTGGACTCTAAGCCCTCATTTTACTTTAATTGATCCTTCAGAGAGCCTGTCTCCAAATACAATCACATTCTGAGATCTTGGGGGTTGGGTCTTCAACATAAGAAGTTGGGGGGATGCCGTTCGGCCCATAACAGAAGGTTATGACATAATGGAATTAAAGCTCCAGGCACCACTCTCCTTCTTTGTCGAGTCCCGTGTGGATGCATTTTCTGGAGCAATGATTGCAGCTCCTTCATCTTGCCCTTTGCTCTCTGGGAGGACATTCTACCCTCTATATTTGGAGGTGTCAAGTGTTTTATGCCAACAGTGATTTCCAGATCCACGGTTCAAGCTCCGTTCACGCAGCTGGGTGCCAGACCACTGTTTCCAGTTGTCTGTCCAGTGGGAGTCCCCTCACATGAAGCTAGTCCAAAACCAAATGGCTTCTTTCTCTTCTGTGGCTTTGCTCTTAACCACAGTTGCCCCCGCTACTCAAACTCAAGCACCCGTGGTTCTTTCCTCTCCATCCCTTTCCACTGAAACCAAATTGATCGCCAAGTGGAATTCGATATATTTGGCTCAATTCACTAAGTTTTCAGAACGGTTGATTGCATCCTTTCCATCCATCCATACTGTAATGCTTGAGTTAAGACCTTCGTCTTTTTTTTCTGCCTCTCAGTTGGTTTCCTCATCTCTTGTTTTTTGTTTGATTTTGTTTTGTTTTTTTGTTTTTCCATGTCTGATAGCTGTGCCACGGGGTTTTCTGACGTGTAGTCTGATCATTTCATTCTGTCCACTTAAGTCTTCTGGTGTTCCCCTTTCATGGTGTAAAAATAAAGGAAACCCCTTAGCGTGGCGAGCAAATTCCTTACTTCCCTGCCCTAGTCAACCTCTTCTGTCACGTGTAGCCACCTTCACTCCCTGCCTGGAAAACACCTACCCTTTTAGGATCCAGTCTGATGCCGTCTTCTCTCTGAAGCGTTCCCTGGCTTGTGTGTGTGTGTGTGTGTGTGTGTGTGTGTGTGTGTGTGTGTAGGTGGTAAAATGTACATAACACAAAATATGCCATTTTAACCATTTTTAAGTATCCAATTCAGTAGCATTAGGTGTATATGTTGCACAGTGTTGTGCAACCACTTCCACTGTCTGTTTCCAGAACATTTTCATCACCCCAGATACAAACTCTACCCTACTCTACTCTATTAAGCAATAACTCCCCGTTGGCCCCTCCCCCCCGCCGGTAACCTTTAACTTACTTGTTGTCTCTATGTGCTTTCCTATTCAAGACATTTCCTTGTAAGTGGAATCCTATACTGTCTTTCCTTTTGTCTGGCTTCTTTCACTTAGTGTAATGTCTTTAGGGTTTATCCATGACGTAGGAAGGACTAGAATTCCTTTTTTACGGCTGAGTAATATCTTTTCGTATGTGTATACCATGTTTGGTTTATCCATTCATCTTTGATGGATACTTGGGTTGTTTCTGCCTTTTGGCCATTGTGAATTGTGCTGCTACGAACATTCATGCACAAGCACCCATCTGAGTCCCTGTTTTCAGTTCTTGGGGTAATGGAATAACCAGGAGTGGAATTATAGGATTCCCCAGCTTCTTGAGTTAGTCATTCCTTCCTCTTGTTTTCCCTGAGCGCACTGCATGAGGCTCTACTCTGGTGTTTCGTGTTGTAAATGATTTATACCTATATCTACACTTCATTGGGCCGTCTACAGCATATGGACCGCCGCGCGGTAGTGAGCAGGTGTCTGTGTGCAACTGCTGAATGAATGAAGACCAAACACTCAAACTAGTCAATCTAATTATGGGTGGTGACTGACTAGACCAAAACTTGTTTACTGTAGGGTCCTGGTTATAATCCACTCCTAAAGAGAAACAGTTTACTAATCTCTCTCAGGGTGGGAGAAAGTGCAACATTTCAAGGCTAGACGCTTTCCTACAGGAGGAGTCTCCATGGAACAGCCTGAAGTATTTGAAATCCAGCCACAGTCTGAAATACCAACCCCATGCAGTCAGGGTTTGTGGTGCACAGTGGAGTGATACCTTTGTCTGAGATTTTTTGAGAAATGCAGATCATCAGTGCAAAACATCAAATGAGCCTTTTCTGCCCTGCCTTTAGACATTCCGTCCGGCCGCGATGCTGATAGAACGATCGTCTGACTTCGGGAAAACCTGGGGTGTGTACAGATACTTTGCCTATGACTGTGAGGGCTCATTTCCAGGCATTTCAACTGGCCCCATGAAAAAAGTGGATGATATAATCTGTGATTCCCGCTATTCTGACATTGAACCCTCGACGGAAGGAGAGGTCTGTTTGCTGTTTTTGTTTTACATTCTATGTACAAATCCTTTTTGATCGTTGCAAAAATACCCATTACTCTTCTATCTATTTTTAGGTGATATTTCGTGCTTTAGATCCCGCGTTCAGAATAGAAGATCCTTATAGTCCGAGGATACAGAGTAAGCTTGTTTTCACATAACAGCTTTGATGGAACACCGCAATCATGGAAGAACTCTTACCCAGAGCACTGCTGCACAGAATCTAAATATTCAGTGCTAAATCCACCATCTTTATTTCCTTTTTTTCTTCGCAGTACCCAATCAGAGGCTCTTGAAATTGGCAGGAATCAAAAAAGTTTATGTCCTAAGTACTCAAACAATTATGCTGGTCATAATACCTTATTTATTTTATTGCTCAGTATAATATATATTATATATATATATATATATATATATATATATATATACACACACACACTATATTATATACTATGCTATATATTATATATATGTACTCTATATTTTACATATACACGTATATGTATGTATGTATATATATATATAAAATGTACATACATGTACATATGCATGTATATGTATATATATAAAATACATATAAACTAGGGTATAGATTAAGCTGTTGTAACAAAGGGTCCCCCCAAAAATATAGTGGTCAAATAACATAGAAGTTTATTTCTGTCTTAGGAAATCATCCAGAGGGATGATACAAGTAGACCTACTTGTATAAAATACAGGATGACGCCCAGTTAAATCTGAATTGAAGATAAATAGCAAGTTATTTTTTAGTATAACCGTATCCCACGTAATGCTTGTGACTAGTACAAGGATATTCCATGTAATGCTTGGGTTGGTATAACTATGTCCCATGTGACATATTTGGCATAGACTTTACTAAAAACACTATTAACTATCTGAAATTCAAATTTCACTGAGCATCTTGTATTTTTATTGCTAAATCTGGCAACCCTAGCAACCCAGTTCCCTTCTATCTTAGAGTCGTTATCCACATGGTTGGGGCTAGACGAACACTACCATGTCATTGTCCCCACCTATGAGATGGGAGGAAGAGAGGGGCAAGCGACATGGAAACTGTACGTGGCCCCTATCCATATCCCATTGGCCAAAATTAGCCACATGACCCTACCTCAAGGCACACTGGGAAACCTCTCTAGGTAGGCGGCCATGTGCCCTCTCACACTCTTGCCTAAGGCTCTTACTATCAAAGGAAGAAAAGAGAGAGTTCTGGGGGAGAATCCGAAGTCTCAGCCATGCTCCGTATGCTGAGTAAGGTGGCGGTTGTCATTTCCATTTAACAGATGAGCAAACTGAGGCTCAGAGAGTTAGAATAACATGCATGTGCTGACATGACCATTTAGTGTCAGGCAGGTCCTGAAGCCATACGTTAGGATTCTAAATTTAGAGTTCTTTCCAACATTTAACATCCATGCTTCTGCTGTTAAAAAATTACATTTCGATCATCTTCAGAGGCAAAATGTGAACTACTTAAAAGAGTTCAGAGTCCGACAGACCTGGGTTTGAATCCCATTTCTAGCATATCCTAGCTCTGTGACGTGGGGCAAATAACCTGCTTAAACCTGGTTACAGTTGGGTTTTTTTTAGCCTCTGTTTTTTCATCTGTCAGTGGAGATAGTAATAGTGACCTGAGGGTCATTATGGAGGGAAAAGGAGTTCTGTAAACGACTTTCCAACGTGCCTGACACACGGAAAGTGTTCAGTGAGTCAAAGAAGCTGCTGTTGATGACGGTGCCATCAGCCACGGCCTGGGTCTCGCCGTGGACCCAGTCCCCTTCCTCAGAGTGAAGGGATGAGACTCTCTGTCCTGCGGATAAGGTGTAGTCTGCTGAGCAGAGAGGCAGGACCAATTCTTGGTGCTCCTTCCTCACTGAGGATGGCCTTGTTTGGAACCACGGTGCCATGGAACCTCCCAGCATGAAGCATGAAAGAGTAGAAGGGAAAGCGTCCAGGAAATATTGCCAGAAAAGTGCTATTTCCCCACTTAAATTAATTTTACGTGTGGCCCAGACTGTCTCTGGATTGTAATTCACTCATTCATTCTATTGTAAAACAAATATTTAATGGCACATCCAGTTCTGGCATTTCGGAGTGAGCTCTGTGAGGCCTGCCCTCCCTGCTCTCCAAATCCAGTTGTGAGAAACGTCCACATGGTCTCCGGGACAAACACCTCACGGGGCCCTAGAGGGACTCGTGGTCTGCTCCTCGTTGGGTGAAATTTGTGGGACTTGGAAAATTGGCTGCCATTATAGTTCCTTGTTTTTCATTGTTAAATGGCCTCAGAAAAATTCAAGAGGCGTCCATTTTAACTGATCACGTTTTCGATTGACCTTGTACTCGCGGGAACAACGTCTCTTTCATCGTCCCTATTGTGGAGAGCTCAGAGACTCTCTTCACAAGTGGTTTTGCCTCAGTATACAACAGCGGTCAATATACAAGGCTTAGTTGTTGTTAACTGTCGTAGGAGAGAGTGGAAGGAGCATATTTGCTCTTCTGAGGCCTTCCACAAAGATCAGTTCAAGGGCTTCTAAATACTCCAGCTGCTCTCCAGCTTTGTTGTCTGGCCTCTTGTCAATAGGCGCTTGTGCTCGTTCTGTGCAGGAGGAAATGTTGGCATTCATAAATTCCATTCAGCTAAGTCGTACCACGGTTTCTCTGTTTTGTGTTTGATTTTTACAAAGAGCCTAAGTTTAATGCGTGGACTCATGGACTTTCTCTTTCAACCCACGGCTATTTCTATAGTCTTCATTGTAAGCTCTGCATAGATTTTCAGTAGTTAAAATTGTATCAGGGCTTTGAATGTATCTGACGCGTGGGGCCAACGCCCCGTCATTCCATTGTTCCCTGTTGTAACTGATGAGAATGTATCAGCCCAAATGAAAGTAAAGCTTGGGAGAAACCCCAGGCTACACAGGGCATAGGAGGACTGATGGACTCATCGGTGTTTTGGGGCCCACTTAGTAATTGATGAAAGCATTGGTAGAGAAGGTGGAATGGCTTCTGGCTTATCAGGTTACTAATAGAATGTGATTGCTAGCCAGCTTCTGTAGTAAGCATTCATCTATAGACCCAGGAGAGAGAAGAAAAGATCTGAGAAATTGGCCTACCAGTAACTTACATTTAGGGGGGAAAAAGCAAAAACTTGCCCAACCTCCTAATACTGAGCTCCTTTATCCCTATGCCTCGCTGTGGATGGCAAACTAGGACAAAAAAGTGGGAGACTGTGACGTTGTGTAGAAATTTGATGGAGACCTTCTGTCCCTGGATAGTAGTTATTCCATAGTGTTAAATCTATTTTAGCAACTTGGATTTCATCTTTGTGGTGGGAAATGTCAGAGAGTATTTTCTTCTCCAAAAATAAGCACGAAAATGTTTTGTTCTATCTTACAATAATGAAGACAATTGGAGTGTGCCGCTCAACCCCCTCCTACCTGAATAGAACTCTCTGATTTTGAGGTTCTATCTTACAATAATGAAGACAATTGGAGTGTGCCGCTCAACCCCCTCCTACCTGAATAGAACTCTCTGATTTTGAGGTTCTATCTTACAATAATGAAGACAATTGGAGTGTGCCGCTCAACCCCCTCCTACCTGAATAGAACTCTCTGATTTTGAGGTTCTATCTTACAATAATGAAGACAATTGGAGTGTGCCGCTCAACCCCCTCCTATCTGAATAGAACTCTCTGATTTTGAGACCGACGCTAGTTGCTGTGGGCACCGCGTGGAATTGCGATGGTTCAGATTACTCTGTGCCAGTGGGTTCTTGCAGTCCTGCAGCCATGTTCTTAAATTTCTCTGCTTTTGCGCTTTTTCCTGAAACAGTCTGCAAGCACATCCGTCGCAGAATAGATGTTCTTACTAAACTAGTAAGGAGGCAGCAAACCTTCTTTCTTCCAGAGACTCACAGTATATTAAACTTTACTGGCACGGTCATCTAGATCATACAAGGGGGTAACCTTTCCATTACTTCGGCATTTTTATCTGCCGTGCCTTTCTATAAAGAGAAGAGGTGTTGCATAATTGCAAAACAAGTCTTGCTTGTGTGATCAGACTTTTCATCTTCTTGGTGACCTTTGTAGATCTCTTAAAAATCACCAACTTGAGAATCAAGTTTGTGAAGCTCCACACTTTGGGAGATAACCTTTTGGATTCCCGGATGGAAATCAGGGAAAAGTATTACTATGCAGTTTATGATATGGTGGTTCGAGGAAATTGCTTCTGCTACGGTCATGCCAGCGAATGCGCCCCTGTGGATGGAATCAATGAAGAAGTAGAAGGAATGGTGAGTGAGTGCTGTGGGGGGGCTTTCTCCTTCATACAGATGATTCCGGAAAGCAATTTGAATCTCGTCTTAGGTTAAACCTTACACAATTTCTAGGGGTTTTAGTTTTCCAGACTGACTTGGAGCTCTTTCCGCCATTACTGGTGGTGGATGGTTTTCTCTTTGTTAACGTTCTTAGACTGTGAGAATATAAAAGCTTTTCATTTCATGGGCGAAGAACTAATTTTGGGAAATTGTTGCAGCAAGCTGCTACTACAATAGATATTTTTTTGTAGTCAATAAGGAGGAAAAAGCTTTCCACATAGCCAGTGCATCTTTTCCTTTAGGGAAGATTAGACACCACAAACATCCCCATCTTTATGCTACAAGGCATAAAGTGATCCCAGTCCAGAAAACCTGGACATTTGAACCTGGAACCACGAAATATGATTTCGGAATCCAATGGGCTTTGTTTCTTTATATATTTCTTCTAGTTTCATTCTTTTCCCACTTTTATGCCAAATATACGTGTTGTCAAATTACGTACTTCTAAAAATTGCGGGTTTGGATGATTTGCCAAATGGAGAAAGTCGGGGTTATTTTGCCAGTCTCTAAGTGAACTGCTCATTCTTATTGACCCACAGGATTTTAGAGCTAAACAGGATTTATTCAGCCAATTATCCTTGTAAGAAGAGAGCAGGGATTAAATAGTTCACCAAAGGGCCCTAAATAAATGGCAGATGGAAATTCAAATCTTACCCTCCTGGACTCTGCCCCAGGATTCCTTCCATTAGACATTGGGCCTCCCTTGTTGAAGAGCGTAAGTCTTCCTTACTTGCCGTTTGCTTTTTCAAAGATCATTAGTCCTCATCAAAGAAGGTCCAGGATTGAGTGTATTCAACTGCCTGAAACTTCCGCCTTCATTCGCTCCAGTTGGAACATTTGCTGCATAGATAAAGTGGCATTTTCAATGGGGCCTCAAGGGAGGACCTGTCCTTGTAATCTCTTGCTACATCTTTCAGGGAATGCTAGGTAGATAATGTTTACTTTGCAGGATAACAAGCCTGGCGTGTAGCTAAGTCCTACAGGCCCGTCACTGTCACGGGTCTCAGTACATTATGCTGTTAGTTCAGACACTGTAGGGTCCTGTGGCATGTGCTTTGGGTCTGTTTTTCAGTCTGCAGAAAACTGGCTTGTAATGAGATGATTTTAGTCTTTTGCTCACTGCACTCTTGTCAAGGTGAGTCCAGGGCGGACCTGTCTGTCCTGTTCCTGAATTCCATTCTGTAGAAACTAGTGTTAAGGTGAGGTGCCTAAGTACATGCATATTTGGTAGACTGAAAGAATTTATCATTTACGTGCCTCAGGGGCTTAGGCATATCTTGCCAGAGACACGGTGCAAAAGAGTGCATCCTAGGCCCTTCACAAAGCAAAATAATTTATATTTTTCCCCCCAAGATTTTAGATTTCCTTTCTTAAAGAAAAAAAGCAAATGTGAATGTGGCAAATGATTAATATTTTGAATCTCATTTCGGTTGGGAAAAAAAATGAAGTGCTTTGCCTGAAGTCAAAAACAAAACAAAAGAAGCAGAAAAACCCATTCTGTTCTGTGACTTAGTGGTAAAATTTGCAGTAATGTGAGTTGGTTTCCAGTGGTATGCATACATTTAGTTCTGCATTATAACTTTTGTTGATTTCTCTTACAATAAGTTTCTTTTTGACATAGATTTTTTTTTAACTCTTAAGTACCTAGTTTTTGTGTTTTGTGGGGCTTTTTTTGTTTTTTGTTTTTTGTTTTTTCTAATTTTTAAGTGACCGATTTTGTTCATCTGGGTTCTTTGATCCCTACTTCAGTCACATATTTATTGAGTATCCATTATATAATAGGAACTGTTCCTAGAGATGGGAGTTCAAGCCACCAAAAAGACAGAACTCCCTTCAGGGAGGGACAGAATTAAAACAAATCTTCATTGCGCTGAGCTAGAGATGCGGATTAGTAGGAAAGGGGTTTATCGCTTCCACTGATTGTGGAGAAAACCTGGCCATCAGGTTGCATCTCTAACTTTGCTCTTTCCTGTTTGTGTAACTTTCAAGGTTCATGGGCACTGCATGTGCAGGCATAATACCAAGGGCTTAAACTGTGAACTGTGCATGGATTTCTACCACGATTTACCTTGGAGACCCGCTGAAGGTCGAAACAGCAATGCCTGTAAAAGTAAGTCTCTGTCAGAGGGACGTCCAGACCCCAGGACCCATTTTCTGATTAGAGCTATTATAAGAGTACGTGATTTTTGCAAAAGGAAGAAAAGTTAGTACCCTTTTGCCAGCGTCACCCAGATACTCTTAGGAAACCAATATCCACTCAGTTCAATCAATACATTAGCATTCAGAGCAGTAGCCAGGGGCTTGGTAGACTTAGAAGTTGGAGATGTTGTCCCTGACACTGTACCTGTCTCAAAGGCAAGAGGAGCGCGAGAGAAAAATGAGAGAAAAATACGGCACGGTAGATCACTAAGGTGTAAGAGTTGTTGGCCCTGTCTCTGTGCCACTCTGGCTGCAGCCCATGGCATACGTCTGGCCAGCTGGCCAGCCCGGTGGCATTCTCTGGACAGACATGTAGTTTGAAACACCTCCCTGCTCCCCCCAGTGATTCCAGTGCCTGCCCCTTCCCCCACTGAGGCCTGTTCTAGAAGTTCAGAAACCAGTGAGGGCTGGAGTGGTCAAGGATTGTTATTAAGTACAACCCTTTGATGATAGCTGAGATTGTTGAGGTAAGAAGAAGAAAGGGAGGTGGGGGGAGGGGGGAGGGAGAGAGGGAGGGGGAGGCGGGAAGGAGTTCAGATAAGGAGAACCGCACAAAGCCTAAAGCCCCAAGGACGTTCTTCTTAGGACCAACACCGAGTCTGCCCTGGGAGATGATTCCGACGTTTAATTCAACAGGTGTGTCAAGGGCAGGTCCCTGCTAGGCACCCAGCGTCCGTCGGTGGATACCTCACAGCCCCTCTGTATGGGAGGTTGCGTTGCAGGAGAGAGACGATGAGGCCAGAGTGTAGAGCCCTGTGAGGGCCAAGCCAAGTTAGGCTTCGTTGTGAGAAGACAGAGGAGTCCATGTGGGTCACAGAGCAGAGAGTGAGATGATGTGAAAGCTGGGTTGGACCAAGGGAGCTGCCCAGTGGGCCAGCAGAGGGTCAGAAGGCTGGCCAGATGGCTGTTGCACAGACCTTAATTCTCACTGAAGAGCCTGGTTGGGTGAGGTGGTGGGAATGGGAAGGAAGAGCATCACCTTGACACCACACTCCCCAGAGCTGGTGGCCCAGCCAGGCTTTCCCAGAAGTATTGCCTAGAAGGTCCTCTGGAGGGGTGTGTTCCCACCCTGAGTGGCACCCAGAGGCGCCCTCCACATCGTGGCTACCAGGGGCAATCCTTTCCCCCAAGTTTTCCACTCTTTGCTTCATAGCCTGTTCTCTTCCAAAACGGGCAGATTGTTCAGTTATTTCATAAAGCTTACCCTTGGAAGGCTTCCAGCATGATGTCAGGCGGACATGTCCTTTTCCACGGGCCCCTAAGTGTTAGCTGCCTGAAACTTCATCCCTGCTTTCCAAAATGAGTTTCTTCCTGGCACTCCCTCGTCCATTGGTAAGTAGATCTAAAAAAGGCTTTTCTTGACATTGGCCTTGTCACACAGAGTGTAACTGCAATGAACATTCGAGCTCGTGCCACTTTGACATGGCCGTGTACTTGGCCACCGGCAATGTCAGCGGAGGGGTGTGTGATGACTGTCAGCACAACACCATGGGACGCAACTGTGAACAGTGCAAGCCGTTTTACTTCCAGCACCCGGAGAGAGACGTCCGAGACCCTCACCTCTGTGAACGTATGTGGGGGAATTTCATGACGTTTTCCGTCCTCTTTCAATTTGACTTTTTTTTTAATGTTTATTCATTTTTGAGAGAGAGGGACAGAGCGTGAGCAGGGGAGGGGCAGAGAGAGAGAGAGAGGGAGACACAGAATCTGAAGCAGGCTCCAGGCTCTGAGCTGTCAGCACAGAGCCCAGTGTGGGGCTTGAACTCGCGAGCTGTCAAATCATAACCTGAGCTGAAGTTGGACACGTAATCAGCTGAGCCACCCAGACGCCCCAGTCACCTTTCAGTTTGAATAGGCTGGGGACCACCATCCTCTCGGGACTCCTGGTGTGAGCATGAGACTCCGCTTTATTTTAACTGCTACATAGGATGCTGGCAGCAGAAGCTGCCTGGCACCCTGTCTTCTTTAGTCTATTTCTGTGACCTTCCGAGGGGCCGACGGGAGTGTGTGTTTATACAAACACTCACATTATTACCTGGTGCTTTTTGTTCTTCTTAGGATGTACCTGTGACCCAGCTGGATCTCAGAATGGGGGAATCTGTGACAGTTACACCGATTTTTCTGCTGGCCTCATTGCCGGCCAGTGTCGGTGTAAATTACACGTGGAAGGAGAACATTGTGAACTCTGCAAAGAGGGCTTCTACGGCTTAAGTGCTGAAGATCCATTTGGTTGTAAATGTAAGCGCATTTGTGAAAAAGTTGGGGTGTTCTCGTGGACGCTGTTCCCGTTTGACTTTGCAGTTCTAAATCCAGACCACCTCTGGGCACTCACTTGGTTTGTGTTTCTTTGCTTTATTTTATCTTTAATTAAGCTTGTGCCTGCAATCCTCTGGGAACGATTCCTGGTGGGAATCCTTGTGATTCTGAGACTGGTTACTGCTACTGTAAGCGTCTGGTGACAGGACAGCATTGTGACCAGTGTCTGGTAGGTAAATCCTGATTACATGGGATGAGGAGTTCGTGAAGGTGGCAGGTTTTAGTGGAGAATGCCTTTCGCTATTGCAGACCCTACCATCAATCACCCTTATATATAAATGTTAAAAGACACAAGCCATTCACAGAAGAATTGCCAATGAATTGATTTTAACAAGATATTCACTGTCGCTGTTAGAATTATAAAAACCACAGCGACATCCCATTTTTATAGACAGAACTAACAAGTTTTTAAAAATGGGGATGCTAACTAATGGGACATAATGAGGGGCTGGTCCTCTAAGCTGCTGATGGAAATGCACAGTAGTTCATACTTGGCAAAGAAAGCATTTTAGAAATATGTTATCAGTAGCCTGTAGAAATGCACGTACCCTTTGACCCGGTAATCCCCCTTCTGGGAATCTTTCCTAATGAAATGAGCAGAAAATTGGACAGAAATGTATTCGCCAGAAGACTCATTGCCTCTTGTACTAATCATAGCCAAAAACCACGGAAGCAACGGTGGGGAAAATAGTAAACTAAATTTGGGGGTTTGTATACAGTATGATATTCAGCCGCCATTGAAAATGACAGTAACGTGAGGAAATGCTTATGCTGGTATTAAAAAATACATATATAGGATGTGAGTAGTACCTTGACTGTGTAGGAAAAAAATTCATCAAGAAAAACAAAATCTGGAAGGAAATACCCTAGAAAGTTCACTGTGGTGATTCTGGGTAGAGTAATTCCGAGAGTAATTTTTTAAATTATTCCGTGTTTTATAACGTTGTTATGAATCCCTTTATAATTTGTGAGAGGGGTTCCACTGATCCCAAATTATGTTTATGACCTATAGGCACATTTGCCTATATCCAGATGCTTAAAGTAAATTTCTGGAAGTCTAATTTAAATCAATGGACCTGGTTTTTATGTGTTCATTAGGAAATAGATATTTATTAAGGTGCAGAGAGCTCTTCTCCCCTACATGGATTCTGTTCCATTTCTTTTTATTTCCATCTCCAGTGCTCTCAGGATTCAGTGATTTCCTCCCCTTTCAGATGTGAAAATACTTGCTTTATGCCATTTGGACGCAGATAAATCCTTGAAGAGCTTTGCTTATGAGGTTTTTGACAGGCTGAACTTATGGAAAATTTAAAGGCCTGCCAAGTAGTTGCCAAAAGTCTCTTACTGCCAGAGTACTTCTAATGAACAAGATTGGCCTCTTAGCTGCTTGCTCATATTAATAACTGGACAAAGGCTGTTGGCTTGGAAAAGCAGCTGTTCTGATCTGGCGTTACATGATGATGGCCCCAGCAACCTGCAGCTTGGGTTTCTTGAATTCAGAATGTTTATATTCCTTCCCCTTGTAGGCTTTGTGCTTTCACGGTACAAAAGTGCATTTGGTGGATCAACCCAGACACGCCATAACTTGTTCCTTGTTGAGTCTATTGTGTAATTATGGGAACCCACCTTTCGATGTTAAATCTTTTATTCTGTAGCCGGAGCACTGGGGCTTGAGCAATGATTTGGATGGATGTCGACCTTGTGACTGTGACCTTGGAGGGGCTTTAAACAACAGGTGAGTGAAGCTACACTTTCGCTCTGGTGCTCAGTCCCCTCAGTAAGCCCTCCTGACCTCTAGGAGCCGTGGGAAGCTCGGTGTCTCTAAAGGAGGCGAAGTGCTTTCCCCTTGACTGTGAGGGGCCGGCCATCGCTTTCACCTGGGGTCTTAGTGTTTGCAAAGATTGGTTGTCCCAAGTTAGCTTTGAAGCCCTCAAGTACGTTTCTGTTTCTTGGCTTTTAATAATGTTGTGGTTAGTTTTGTACTTTACAGTGTTTTTAAAATTTTGGAAACAATGTAGGCCCATCGTTTAAAAGAAAAACATTCAGGGGCGCCTGGGTGGCGCAGTCGGTTAAGCGTCCGACTTCAGCCAGGTCACGATCTCGCGGTCCGTGAGTTCGAGCCCCGCGTCGGGCTCTGTGCTGACTGCTCAGAGCCTGGAGCCTGTTTCCGATTCTGTGTCTCCCTCTCTCTCTGCCCCTCCCCCGTTCATGCTCTGTCTCTCTCTGTCCCAAAAATAAATAAACGTTGAAAAAAAAAATTAAAAAAAAAAAAAAAAAAATTCCAACAGCTAAGGCAGATAGCCTGCCCTTCCCCTCCCCCACCCCCCCACCCCCCCCCACCCCCCCCACCCCCCCCCCGTCCGCGGCTGCAAGTGCCACTGTTAGGAGTTTCTCATAGTCGAGAAACTAATAATAGAGCTCAGAATACCTTTTAAAAATGACAATATCTTGTCATCCTTTCGTTTCTTCTTAGTTCCCTACAAATTGTAGGATTGGTTCTTCTAGCTCTGTGAAGAAAGCTGGTGTTACTTTGATAGGTGTTGCGTTGAATATGTAGATTGCTTTGCATAGTATCGACATTTTCACATTTGTTCTTCCAATCCAGGAGCATGGAATATTTTTCCATTTTGTGTGTGTGTGTTTTCTTCAATTTCTTTCATAAGCTTTCTATAGTTTTCAGTGTATAGATTTTTCACCTCTTTGGTTAGGTTTATTCCTAAGTATCAGTTGGTTTTTGGTGCACCTCTCATTTCTTTTTAAATAACATGTTAGATTAAAAAAAATACATATCAACATGTATCCATGTGCCTCTTTCTTTTTAACAGCATGTATTCATCTACCTCTTCTTTTTTTCTTGGTATTCTGTCAGGGGAAATTGCCACAACTTATTTCCTGTTTTTGTTTTTGTTTTTGTTTTGTATAGATGAGGTTCCCAGCAATGGAACGGCTAAGTCAAGTACATGTGCGTTTTTTATTTTTATAGAGATTGTTAGGTTATTCTCCAGATTGTGCTAATATTTTTCCAGCCACCTGGTTACAAAAGCAAATTTTTCCCCAGCCCCACCAGCAGTTGGTATACTCCTTTTTCACCAACCTAAAAGATGGAAAGTGAGGGGCACTTGGCTGGCTCTGTTGGTAGAATGTGTGACTCCTGATCTCAGGGTCGTGAATTTGAGCCCCAGGTTGGGTATGGAGCCTACTGTAAAAAATTAATTAAAAAAAAAAAAACACAGAAAATGAACTCCCGTTAAAAATTTTTTTTAATGTTTATTTTTGGAAGCGAGAGAGACAGAGCACAAGCAGGGGAAGGGCAGAGAGAGAGGGAGACACAGAATCCGAAGCAGGCTCCAGGCCCCGAGCTGTCAGTACAGAGCCCAATGTGGGGCTCGAACTCATGGATCATGAGATCCTGACCTGAGCGGAAGTCAGATGCTTAACTGACTGAGCCACCCAGGGGCCCCAAAGAACTCCCGTTTTGATTTGTGTTAAGAATCTTTTCATTTTCTTCTTCTTTTCTGGTTTTAGTTTTTTTTCCAACCTCTAAGTCTATTAACGAAAACTGCATGCAATCATTTTTAGTTATCAAGACACGTTGGTATCCCTTGAACAGATGAGGTGCAAGCTCTACCAAAAATTAATCCCTGTACACATTTGGCAAGATGTAGATTTGTAGGAGTTAAATGAACCACCTTTGAGTCAAAGAGAGTTTTGGCCTCTGTAAGTGGGTCGGACTAAGAACATCTGGTAGAGACGGTGTTAAGTGGCGTCTAAGGGGATAGGCAGATGTTTCCTTGTGGCCTGAATCTCCCCTGAGAGAGCAAGCTGAAGTCATCAAGCAAGCTCCGTGTACTCCCCAAACTGACTGTCTTACAAGACTGTTTCCCAACACCGTCGTAGTCTGCTGGGAAGGAATGGGATTTTAGGCAGCAAGAACATGTTCTGTTTGGCCTCTGCATTTGGGTTGGTTCCATTCCAGACGCTGCAGTAAACTCAGTACAGCATGTAGCCTCTGGGACTCCAGTGTGAATTTCTGTTCTTAGAAAACCTCCAGAGGGGAGGAAGCAAGGACAGTTCCATAAAAGCAGGGAAGAAAAACTGCTAGTCTGCTTCTGGAATCACGTCTCCGACTCTCCTTTGTGGCTCCCAGAACACCTGCTGATTCCTTTAGTAATTGATTGCTCAATTCAAAGCTGTCATCATTCCTAAAATCCTTCTTGATTAGATGAAAGTGGCCTACATTGTTCTCCAAATGATGTCATGAATTCAAGAGTGTCCTATGTGCCTTTACCCTAAATGGTTTCTGTTACTTACACTCCCTTCCTCTGTTTCTCTATTGCACACACATTTCCTGTCTTTAAACTGCCCACACATGGCCCCTGGACTGTTTCTTGTCTCTCCTGCAAGAATTTATAGAACTCAGACACTCTAATCAAGAGAGTTTATGAAGTAAAAAATTTTAGGGAAGATTTTAAAGCAGGTAATTTGATCTTCCTAGCATGATTGATGAGATACCCTATTTTTTTGGCATCACTGATGAAAAAAAAAATAAGAGCCTTTTTTTTTTTAATGTTTTATGTTTGAGAGAGGGAGCGAGAGAGACTGAGTGTCAGTGGGGGAAGGGCAGAGAGAGAGGGAGACACAGAATCTAAAGCAGGCTGCAGGCTCTGAGCTGTCAGCACAGAGCCCAATGCAGGGCTCGAACTCACGAACTTTGAGATCATGACCTGAGCCAAAGTCGGATGTTTCACTGACTGAGCCACCCAGGCACCCCAAAAATAAGAACCTTTAAATATTTCTCTACCTCCGTGACTCTGCAGTGTTTCGTAGCGATCCTTTTCGAAGTTTGCCCCCATGAGGACTTTCTCTAGGAGCCCCATACAGTGATAGAAGATCCAATTAAGTCTTGTGAGACACCAATTCTGCTAGAAGAATGCTTGGTGCATAGTGGGCACTGAGGAGAGATACTTGCTGGGTGATTGTTTTATTGCAACCATGCATAAATATCTTCTACCTGGTAATATTCCTTTGCTCTGCCATAGGTACATGGTAGGTAATGGAATAAACGTTGATCAAGAAAAAGAATTTGAGAAACAGAAGATATTTATGAGATAAAAACAAATTATGCACTCTTTTGGACAGGCAGTCTCTGGTTGTGACCCCAAACGTTCCTCAGGTACTTTGGCCAGGAGCAGAATTAAACGTGAAAACCATGTCAAGTGGAAAAATGTTTTGTGTAATGAGTCAAATGGTTTTTTTTTTGTGGGGAATAAAATTTTAACAATCTAGGTCGATCACGTTGACAGGTAATCTGAATTGTGGAATATTTTAGAGAAGACCCATTTTAAGCAATGTGGCTTAAGCCAGGCTAACGAAGCTTTGCCTAGTAAATAACCTGCTTTAATAAATAGGAATGGTTGCTAGGTAAATGCTACTTGCAAGTGTTGGAAAACATTGAAAAATAGAAACGATTTTATAGCATCCTTTTTTTTTTTTTTTAATATTTATTATTTTTGAGAGAGAGACAGAGACCAAGCAGGGAAGGGGCAGAGAGAGAGAGAGGCACAGAATCAGAGGCAGGCTCCAGGCTCTGAGCTGTCAGCACAGAGCCCGATGTGGGGCTCGAACTCACAGACCGCGAGATCATGACCTGAGCCGTAGACGGCCGCTTAACCGACTGAGCCACCCAGGTGCCCCTATAGCATCCTTTAAAATGTATTGCCTCAGTTAAATTTAGAGCTTTGGTGTCTGGCTTGAAGCCCACCACTGTTTTGAAGATTTCTGCTTCCTGAACTGACGACCCCAACCTTCCTTGGATGTTTCAACAACACATTACTTCTGTACTGCTTTTAGCACTTAGTGAATTCTGCTCCGTGTTACCGCTATTTGTATTTTAAAGGTCTCTAGACAGAGATTGGGTCTTTTTTTTTTTTGAGAGAGAGAGTGAGAGTGTGCATGTGCGAGTGGGGGAGGGGCAGAGAGAGAGAGGGAGAGTGAGGATCTCAAGCAGGCTCCACGCTCAGTGCCGAGCCCCGTGGGCTCAATCTCCTGAACCATGAGATCATGACCTGAGCCAAAATCAAGAGTTGGACGCTTAACCAACTGAGGCACCCAGGCACCACACAAAGGATTGTGTCTTGTTTGTTTTCTCATCCTTCTCCATACTCAGCATCGGGGGCCTTGTAGATGCCCAATACGTGAGGAGCTGAAATTCATTATACTTTGAAACCAGAGCAGAAGTTAATCCGTGTTTTCGCCCGTGTATTGAGTGAGAATGGTATCTCACCAGTTGTTAATTGCTGTGGTGGCTGGATGTAAAGAGATTATAGAACACATTTAAGAAACTATCCTCATTGGTTAGGAGGCTGGGAGAGAAGGCCTGGACTGCTGGACCCTGGACTGCTGACTGCTGATCAGTGTGGAATCAGAATTATGGAAGAGATACCAGGGTTGAATACAGTGGTGGTTCTTATGAATGATGATGTTTTCCCCTTTTTTTGTGCCTAATTTCTTAGTAATAGAGAAAAGTTGAAACTAAACAGTATTGTCTCTGCTCATCGCTATTTAAATGAAATAGAATTTCCCTTCCAGTAGAATTTTTGTAAACAAGTGGCTAATTTCTACATTTATGGGAAATCTGTTTTTAATAATCTAGGCCTTTAGCCACTGGGAAAAAAAAATTGGTCTTGTATTAGTCTTCTTTTGCTGGCGTCGTAAATTACTGCAACTTCGTGGCCTAAGACAACATAAGTTTATTATCTTACAGTTCTGTATGTCAGACACGGCCAGCCTTTCTGGAATAAAATCAAGATGTTGGTAGGGCTGTGTTTATGTCTGAAGGCCCTAGGGGAGAATCTGTTTCCTGCTCATTGGAGTTGTTGGCAGAATTCAGTTTGTTTCAGCTATAGGAGGAGATTCCTGATACCCTGCTGGCTGTCAGCTAGGGGCCATTTCCAGCTCCTCGAGGCTGTCCACATCCCTTGACTCACAACTCCCATCTTCAAAGCCAACAACGGTGGGTCAGATCCTCCTCAAGTCCCATCTCTCTGACCCACTTCTCTGCCTGTCTTTTCCACTTTTAAGAAATCATGTGATTAGATTCAGCAACTCTGGATAATCTCCCCTTCTCAAGATCCTTAACCTCAGTCACATCGGCAACCCCCTTGGTGCCATATGAAATCACCTATGAGCGGATTTGGGGGATAGTGATCAGTTATTATTCTTGGGGGGGGGCGTTATTTCTGCCTGCCACAGGGGCTGACTTATTTTGTCGTCCATCATTATTCTACCTTACTGATCCAGCAAATGGAATCTGTATCTAGTTATAGGGAAATTTGGTGGTACGGGGGTCAAGTGTACCATTTCTGCCTGATAGGGTTTTTACTTGAACACAAGAAGGATGATTACATGTAATCTTTTGTCTCACTATGGAGGAGGTAGGATTTGAGCTTCATTTTGGAAAGCTGAGAGAGGTTCGGAAGGTGTGACAGGTGGGCAGGAGGACCTTCCAGCTGGGAGGGGGAAGACAGGCAAAGGTCCGGAGATAGAGTGCGTGTAACATATGCTCAAGACCTGGTCTGACCGTGACCGTCTCCATTCACATTCCCCCTCTTTCAGCCTGTCATTCCTGTCCTCTCTTTGCCTGTCAGGATCCCCTGCCACCTTCAGAGCATGGCTTCCATGACGCTCCTCAGTCTCCCAACCAGGTGAAGGGTGGCTTCCTCTGCAGCCTATATCTTCACTGTAGCTCTGTGTAGGTACTCAGTGCATTTTGCTTTGCTGCAGTGGTCCCTTGCTTTACTGTTTATCCCCACCCCCCAGTTCGACTGGTAGTTCTTCAGGGCAAGAACTATTTTCCTCCCATTTTTCCTTCCCCATATCCTTCAGAAATAATAGCCTCGCCAAGGAGGTATAGATGGATTCAGAGGAAAAGTGACAGCGGGCGAAAATGTGAGGGTGTTGACACCAGGGCCAGTATTGGCTCCATAAGTACTTGTGAAAGAAGGTGAGGGGTGTGGCTCGCCGGAAAACAAAGGGTGGCCACCAGAAGGAGTAGCAGTGGTCTTCAGAGGATGGTTGTGGAGGCTGCTGGAAGCCAGGCAGAGGCATCAGGAGTTGTGGGAGGCTGCTAGAGGGACAGGTATGGCACGATGACACGCTGGACGGTGGTTGTGGCAGTGACAGCAAGATGACACTTCTGAGCTGAAAGACCTCTCGAAATAAGACTTGGATATCGAGGATGAAGGACAAGGAAGGTCATGTCTCGCCCCAAGTCAGAAGAATTTTAAATGTGGCAGTAAGAGCAGAGCTGAGGGTAAGTCAGTGTGAGAGGTGACGAGGTGAGTTAGAGATGACAGCGGGATGGCCGTGGGAGCGTCCCCTTCGTAGCTGGAAATGGACGAGTCGAGCAGAGCTGAACGAGGGCCAGAACTTAGGTGCATAGAGGCAGGTGGAGCCACAGGAACGCATTCACTAGAAGGGTAAGTGTCCAAGTGGAGCCAGGCCTGTCGGAGACCACGCTTCACGTCTGTGGGCACAGAGGCACGTGATCGCCAGGGCAGATGTTACGGGAACTCCTTCCATGTGACTGGGTTCTCGTGAGTGGTTTCGTCTTCAGAATTAGGAATCCTGCGTCTGCTCGTCTTTATCCTTCACCGTCATTTGCTTGTTCTCTGGTGATGGCAGGTGAGGAATCGAGTTGTTTTCTTCTTTGGCGGTTCCTGTTTTACACATTCGTTCCCTCAGGAAGGAAGGATTTTCTCTTGTCCGTATGACGTAATGCCCGATGCCTAAGTTTTTGAAAATGACTCTGTTGGTGGACTGTGCCAGAAGATGGCTAGGTCCCAACTACAGCAAGCATTCCTCCTCTGGGAATTGGCTACAGGAGGTTAAGTACTCATGCCTCTGGGTTAGAAGCCATTCACGTGATCTGCAGGAAGAAGGCTTTGGGGGGGGGACCATGGCAGGGCCGTTGGGGACATTGGTAATAAGCCTGGAAGCGTTCCGTCTTCCCATGAGTTGTAACTTGCCTTAGGTACTTGGTTTAAAATGCACTTTGGGAGGCACCTAGTGGCTCAGTCGGTTGAGCATTCGACTTGATAGCAACCCAGGTCACGATCTCATGGTTGGTGGCATCAGGTCCCGCATCCGGCTCTGTGATGACAGCGCGGAACCTGCTTAGGATTCTGGCTGTCTGTCTGTCGCTCTCTCTTCCCCTCCCCCACTTGCACGCATGCACTTTCTCTCAAAAATAATCATTTAAAAAATTAATTAAATAAAATGAACTTTGGGATGAGGAAAAAATTTGAACTCTGGGAGTGGGTTTAAAGTAACAATTCCAAACCCCATCTTGACTTCAACAAAGTAAAAAATGGCCACCTATAATTTGGTTTTACCTTGTGCACAAGAGAAAAGAGACATAGCCTGAGAACAAACCGAATATGTTCTAGTCTATCCAGAGGGCTTTATTTGAAACAGCATGTCAAATTAAAAAAAAAAAAGTTTGGGGTGCCTGTGTGGCTCGGTCAGTTGAGTGTCTGACTCCTGATTTCCCAGGGTCAGGGGAGTAAGCCCGTGTCGTGCTCCACGCTGAGTGTGGAGCCTGCTTGGGATTCTTTCTCTCTCCCTCTCTCTTTGGCCCTCTCCCCTGCTTGCACTTTATTTCTCTCTCTCAAAAAAAAAAAAAAAAAAAAAAAGTTCTATCATTTACATTAAATCTATTTTATTTGTTCATATTTTGTATTCAGAATGCCTATCCCTACTCATTCTGTTTGTTCAACCAGTGTTTGAGTGTGATCGGTGTGCAGAGGGTTGCGCCAGGTCCCAGGAGGGGGACAGGGGCGTGACTGAGGTGAAGGAGGCATGGTTCCGCCTTTCAAGCAATCTGCCATCTGGTAGAGGCTCAGACGGATCTAGAGAGAAAGTGTCAAGAGAGAAAGTGATAACTGTCTTGATGGTGCAGGTAGAGAAAGCACCATGTGAGAATAGCGGGGGACCAAAGCAGACGCCATGACAGAGACGAACTGGGCTTGGAAAGGCAGGTAGGATTTGAAGACCGGTTCTTGCTTTAATGACCAGTTACTACGTGACACGCTTTGTTGTACGTGTTGTGACTACATCGTTTCTCCCGCAGGGAGGTGGTGGCAGGAAGGAGAAGGTGGTTCATTCTCTGGGGTGGAGAGTGATGGTCAGGAGATGTGACAGCAGGAGTCCTTTGTGAGCTGAATCTTTGAAAAATAGGTGGCTCTCTGCTGGGTGGATAAGACACGAGGGTATTCTCGGCTACCGGAACAACATAAGCCAAGAGAAGGGGTCATGAATCACCCTGTGCGTTGCAGAAATCTTTCATATGGTTGGAGAAGCAAGGGGAGCGGTGGGGCTGGAAAGACAAGGGCCAGGCTATGGAAGGGCCAGCAGGAAGTGATGTGGTCAGTGCATCTTAGGAAGGTCATTTGGGCAGCTTTGCGGGTGGTGGTGGTTTAGCTTGGGAAGTTGGAAGACTGGCAACAAGAACACTGATGGGAAGACCGATTTTACCGTGAGTGAGAGAGCGCAGACAGGCATAGCCCAGCCGGTGCAAAGAGCGAGACAAAGCGCAAGATCCTAGACCAAGAAATCACATAATTGGGCTCCTCCTTAGTTATGAAAGACTTGAGAGAAGAGCTTCTAGGTTTCTGACTTGGTTGACCTCGTGGCTGGTGGTGTCCTCTCCCCAGTAGAGGACAGGGGAGGGATGGAGTGTTGCCCTTTGTGATCTGTCATTAGCCTCAGGGACAGCTAAGTTGGAACCATCCTTCTGGGCATCGGATATTTGTGTCTGAGGCCCAGGAAAGAGAAATCAGGCATAAGATACAAGATACCAAGCAAACACATTGGTGATACCTACAGAAAACCTCAATAAGGTGTGAATGGAGCACAGTGAAGAAAGGCGAGCAAGATGAAAAACCAAAAGAACCAGCTCAGGAGGAGCCTGAGCTCCAGAGTTTGCAATTAATTCATAGGCAGTGGTTGTTTTTTTTTTGTTTGTTTTGTTTTTTTTTTTGCACATACTTACTTTCTGAAGGAAATAAGTAAACGCTACCTGAACATTTCACCCATTTGATGTTAGTGGGAAATGTAGACGTGTGTCTGGTGGGTTCATCTGCAGATGGGGTGGCACAGCTGACTTGGCTTTGCCCCCCTTTGCAGCTGTTCCCCTGAATCGGGCCAGTGCGCGTGCCGACCGCACGTGATCGGGCGTCAGTGCAACGAAGTGGAGTCTGGTTACTACTTCACCACCTTGGATCACTACATCTACGAAGCAGAAGAAGCCAACTTTGGGCCCGTAAGTAGGAGGGTGCTGGGCAGATGGGAAAAGCCATGCTTGGGGAGCAGTAATGGCATATGCACAGTTCATAAGAAGTCCGTATAAAAAGTATTTTTACAGCTCTTGTCAGTGGTGGGATCAGGACCATGCCTTCTTGGGAGCAGTTCTATTTATTTTTAAGCTTATTGATTTATTTTGGGGGTGGGGGACGGGCACGAGCAGGGGAGAGGCAGAGAGAAAGAGAATCCAAAACATGCTCCACACTGTCAGCATAGAGCCCGAGGCGGGGCTTGAATCCACGAACCATGAGATCATGACCTGAGCCAAAACCAAGAGTCAGATGCTTAACTGACTGAGCCACCCAGGAACTCCAAGCACAGTCCTATTTCAAGCCAAGTAAATCTGTAACTCACAGAGACTTTGGAACATCATTAATAATGCTTCTGGTAGGTTTTTTGGTGGGGAGGGGTGAGTAGTTGTTTTTCATTGGTCCACTCCTCTACTTATGCTCCAAAGTTCTTGTTGATCTAGTATAGCAAATATTCGGAGAAGACATTGCTTTCTGTTGCTGTCATTAGCCATCCCAAAATTCAGTGGCTTACAATGTACGTCTGGCACTTCAGCTGGGGTGGCCAGAACAGCTGTAGGCTAGCTGGGCTTTTTTTTCCACATGACCCCACCCCCAAGAAGCTGCCTTGAGCTTCCTCACAGCATGGTGGATTCAAGACCATGAGACTTATTACATGGGGTCTGGCGTCAAAGAGGAGGAAAGAGACACTGCCAGGTCTCTCAAAGGCTGGGCTTAGAAGTTTCAGAGGTCCCTTTCTCAAATTCTCTTGGTCAGAAGTCACAAGCCCAGAGCAGATCCGAGGGCGGGGTAACACAGGTTCCAACTGTTGGAGGGAGAGCTGAATGCCTCTGCATAGAGAAAATGAAGGACTTTGGAGGCAACTGATCACAGTGGTTCTACGTGATCCTGTGAACAAACTCAGATGGGTGCTTGGGGTAACAGAAACTGATCGATTTTTAGTCTCAGTGACCATCAGAATGAACTCCTCTGTGGTGAGCCCTTGTGATGGTATGAAGTTTCTTCGCTTGTACTTGGAGCTTGAAACGAATGCCAGTGAAAAAGGCAAATACATCCACTGGATACTGGATGAGCCTTGTAGAAAATCTGGGAAATGGCTCGTCACTCCTCGGCTTGCTTATGAAAGCATTTGGGACGTTCCCCCTCCTTCCTTTAGGCTCATTCCTGGTTATATCATAGAAGGTGTCTTCCAGGCCCTTGGAGCCTCATCTCCAGGGTTCCAAGACTACCTCAACCACAAAACCAAAGGGAAACCGATTCCTCTTTATATGTCAAAAACTTACACACTCTACCGAAAAACATGACTGCAAGAGATAGGTGTAATGCCTATGGTTTGGACCTTTGGGTGACTTCAGATTTCTTTAACTGTCGTATTTATTTGAATTCCATTTCAAGTAAAGCATAACTACTGCCTGCCTTGTCCGCAGGGGGTCAGCATCGTGGAGCGGCAGTACGTTCAAGACCGGATTCCTTCCTGGACGGGAGCCGGCTTCGTCCGAGTGCCTGAAGGGGCTTATTTGGAGTTTTTCATTGACAACATACCATATTCCATGGAGTATGACATCTTAATTCGCTATGAGCCACAGGTAAACCTTCTGTGGACTATCGAGGGTGGTAGAAATCTCTTCTTCTAATGGACACGGTTTTTGTGACATGTGGAGGTTGCATTAGCATAGAGGAACCCCTCTGACTTCATACCCCTGAGGAAGTGTGAATGTACACTTTTCTCGAATTAAGCTTCGCAAACTTTTAGTGATTCGTCGTTAGGCGTTCAGCCTTGCTGACACCTGAGGTGGTGATGTGTGAGACCCCCTCCTTGACGTCACAGCCTGCGTAGCCCAGGCTTGGATGCATACCCCACCTTTAACAAAAGGCTGAAAGTGGAAGGTGCAAGAGCAGAGAGGCAGACAGTCCTGGAAGACAGAGAGGCTCACAGTGGCCCAGCTGTGCCAGCAGGTGCCAACACGTCCCATAAAGAATCGGTTCTAGGCCTTAAAACAGAGATGGAATTTGGACATAAAAGGAAGTGAGGAACGGTGTGGCCAGGGGGAGAGCTTTGACAGTGTGGAAACGCAGCTAGATAAGGGCATAGGATTGGCAAGGATGCTGGGATCAGCAAATGGGCTTGGACACTATATTAATAGGGGTTTTAGCAGGGGATTGTACTGATCTGTGCTGTGTTTCCAGACACAGCTGGAAAGAGGATTGGGAAAGGCGGGGAGAGTCGGGAGGCTGTGTCTCGTCCTGGTGAGACGAGATTAGGGCTGGAGCTGAGACAAGAGCAGAGGAAATGGTAAAGAGGGAAAGGAAATGCAAGCAAGTGTTTTTCATTTAAACTTGGCAAATGACCGATTGGGAGAGGTCTTTGTAAACAGACAGGCAGCAGCGGCCAGTGTGGATGCTCCTTTGATGGCTTGCTGCTTCTTCTAGCTCCCCGACCGCTGGGAAAAAGCTGTCATCATGGTGCAGCGACCTGGAAAGATCCCAACCAGCAGCCGATGCGGTAATACCATTCCCGATGATGACAACCAGGTGGTGTCCTTATCGCCTGGCTCAAGGTTAGTGTGACACTGGTTTGCAGCTCAGGAGAATGAATATGCAAATTGTTTTTTTTGTTCCTGGTATCTTGCCTTGTGCGTTGTCCAGTTAGCATTTCCGAGCCACAGCCAAACACGGGCAATTGCCTTTCTTCCTTGGCAAGGATCTATGTAGATCTTCGACTGATGGACTGATGGATTGGACGCTTAAAAGCTGACTTTCTGTTGTTATTTTTCCCTCTCGTTTTGGGACAGGTATGTCGTCCTTCCGCGCCCCGTGTGCTTTGAGAAGGGTGTGAATTACACGGTGAGGTTAGAGCTGCCTCAGTACACGTCCTCCGACAGCGACCTGGAGAGTCCCTACACGCTTATCGACTCTGTAAGTGGAAGCTCATTTCTGACGTGAAGGTCATGGGGGAAAGGCTGGGCAGAGAGGGTTCATCTGCTCCCCCAGAGGATTTGATGGAGGGGTAACATGGAGAGCTTAGGTACAGTCATTCTTTCTTGCCTCCAATGCCACTTTGCTTATTTATTTTATTTTATGTTATTTTATGTTTGTTTTTTTGAGAGAGAGAAAGATCACACATGAGCAGGGGAGGAGGAGTGGGGGTGCGGGGAGAGAAAGAGAGAGAGAGAGAGTGAATGAATGAATCTTAACTAGGCTCCACGCCCAGCACAGAGTCCAGCTCCCGTCTTGATCCCACGATCCTGGGATCATGACCTGAGCTGAAATCAAGAGTCTGATGCTCAACCAACTGAGCCACCCAGGCGCCCCTGCCTGTTGATTTTAATAAAAACTCTGCCGTCTGGAAAGGATTTACTCAAGCTGATTGTTGATGAAAATAAAAAGTATCTTAAAAATGGCATTGCAAAAGCCATCAGGCTCTGTAAGGTATCTCTAAATTTTTTTCTGGCAGGACTATTTATGAGCGAAGAGGTATTTACTGTATTGAATGAGTCCGAGTGTTTTCATTGCCGGAGTCAAAAAAGCATTTGGGGCTTTCACGTGTTGGCTTGTTTCAGTTGACGGCACAGACACCACAGTAAGAACGCTCTGCTGTTCCTCTTTCTCCGCAGCTTGTTCTCATGCCGTTTTGTAAATCACTGGATATCTTCACCGTGGGAGGATCAGGGGACGGGTTGGTCACCAACAGTGCCTGGGAAACCTTTCAGAGATACAGATGTCTGGAGAACAGCAGAAGCGTTGTGAAAACACCAATGACCGACGTGTGCATAAACATAATCTTCAGCATTTCTGCCCTGTTACACCAGACAGGCCTGGGTAGGTATCCCCGACCCCTCTTTCTTGACAGGTAGGAGTACTTGGCACCGTGAGGTGTGTTGGAAGGCATGCCCTCCAGTTCTGTGGCAGGCAGGTGGCAAGCACAAAGGAAATAGTGTCTCAACTGTGATTTGTCTTTTCTCTTTTTCTTTCTTTCTTTTTTTTTTTTTTAAAGAATATTTTAGTGATGGGGCACCTGGGTGGCTCAGTCGGTTGAGCATTCGACCCTTGGTTTCGGCACAGGTCAGGGTCTCCCGGTTTGTGAGTTCGAGCCCCACGTCGGGTTCTCTGCTGACGGTGTGGAGCCTGCTTGGGATTCTTTCTCTCTCCTGCTCTCTCTGCCCCTCCCGTGTCTCTCTCTCTCTCTCAAAATAAATAAACAAATTTTAAAGAAAAAAAACCAAAGGAATATTTCAGTGATAGAGCACCACTATTTTAGTGATAGATGCAATCGATATTCAGGAAATACACACGGTGACGAGGGGCAAAGCCATAAGGACACTGCATTTCCGTAGGCAGGTGGGGACTTGGGATGGAATCAGGGAGCATCATACTACTGAAGTTTGCTTTTCTCCCTGAAAGGTCATACCGCTCCCAAAGGTCACTGGCTTTTGTCTACGGTCCTGTGCTTATTTGACCTTTGAAGGCAAGGGGAGAAAAACCTTAATGACCTCCTTCTGAGAAAAAACTGCTTTTATCTGCCAACTCCGTCTCCTGTTGGTTCCCGCCTGCTCATCATAGGGATGACATTGTTTGAAATGGGAATTCTGAATAAGCCAAGGTGGTGAAGGGGAAGGATCAGGGCAAGCCCAAGGAAAGGGGTGGTCCGGTTCACAGCCAGTGTGACTGGCTACATGCATTGCTTTTTTTTAATATATATAATGTTTTAAAATGTTTATTCATTTTTGAGAGAGAGAGAGTGTGGGGGGGTGGGCAGAGAGAGAGGGAGACACAGAACCCAAAGCAGGCGCCAGGCTCTTAGCCTTCAGCACAGAGCCCGACGTCGGGCTCAAACTCACATAACACGAGATCATGACCTGAGCCGAAGTCGGATGCTCAACCGACTGAGCCACCCAGGCGCTCCATGCCACGCTCCTCTCTCTCTCCTGGGGTCGGCTGCTCCGTGTCTCAGGTTCTGACCTCTCTCTCCCCTGCAGCTTGTGAATGTGACCCCCAGGGCTCCTTAAGTTCCGTCTGCGATCCCAATGGAGGCCAGTGCCAGTGCCGTTCCAACGTGGTTGGAAGAACCTGCGACAGATGTGCCCCGGGCACCTTCGGCTTTGGCCCCAGTGGCTGCAAACGTACGTTAATCAGAATTGTCACGTATCCGTTGAGATGACCTGGAAAATACCGAGCTGGGCTTAGTGGCTTTGGAAGGCAGGGCTTCCCTCTGCAAAACCCATCGCCTGAGTCATGAGCGTTCTGAACCGGGCACGGGGGTGCTTCTGTTTGGGGGTGTGTTTGCATTTAGGGAGTTTCTCAAGGCGGTTCCACCCTCACCTGTCCCTTCAGCTTGTGAGTGCCACCTGCAAGGGTCCGTCAACGCTTTCTGCGACCCCATCACTGGCCAGTGCCACTGCTTCCAGGGGGTGTATGCTCGGCAGTGTGACCGGTGCTTGCCCGGCTACTGGGGCTTCCCCAGCTGCCAGCCCTGCCAGTGTAACGGCCATGCCGACGACTGTGACTCTGCCACCGGGGCGTGCTCAGGCTGCCAGGACTACACCACGGGGCACAACTGTGAAAGGTACGTGCTCACTGCCTCTTTTTTTAGGTTTTTTTTTTTTTAATGTTTATTTTTGAGACAGGGAGAGACAGAGCATGAACGGGGGAGGGTCAGAGAGAGAGGGAGACACAGAATCCGAAACAGGCTCCAGGCTCTGAGCCGTCAGCACAGAGCCCGATGCAGGGCTCGAACTCACGGACCGCGAGATCGTGACCTGAGCTGAAGTCAGACGCTTAACCGACTGAGCCACCCAGGTGCCCCTTTTTTTTTTAATTTGAATTTTTAATATCTCTAGAGGAGTATAGATGTCTAGAACACGTATAACCAGAAAAGAATAAACGTGAAGGTCTAACATTTCACGTTATCTTACGATGCAAATCACATCAAGTTTTTATTAATGTGTCGTCATCAGAAATTATAACCACTGCTGGATGTACATTTAAGATTATTGCTGCATGAGCATTTTTGGAGTGATCAACTCAGCAGATTTTTAGTAATCCAAAACTTCACAAAATCCCCTTTTTTTATTTTTATTAAAAAAAGTTTTTTAATGTTCATTTTTGAGAGAGAGAGCAAGTGGTGGAGGGGTAGAGAGAGAGGGAGACACAGATTCCGAAACAGGCTCCAGGCTCTGAGCTGTCAGCACAGAGCCCGACGCGGGGCTGGAACCCAGGCACCCCAAATGCAGTTTTTTTTTTAACCGAGTTAGTTAACGTAGTATAATAATGATTTCAGGAATGAAATTTAGTGGTTCATCACTGACATATAACACCCTGTGCTCATCCCAACAAGTGCCTTCCTCAATGGACATCACCTATTTAGCCCATAGCCCTACCGACCTCCCCTCCAGCAGCCTCCACTTTGTTCTCTGTATTCAAGAGTCTCGTATGGTTTGTCTCCCTCTGTTTTTATCTTAGTTTTGCTTCACTTCCCATACGTTCACCTGTTGTGTTTCTTAAATTCCACATATGAGTGAAAGCATATGTTTATTTTTCTCTGACTAACTTATTTCGACACTGTAGATCCATCCACATTATTGCGAATGGCAAGATTTCATTCTTTTTGATGGCCAACTAGTATTCCGTTGTATATAAGTACCACATCTTTATCCATTCGTCAGTTGATGGACATTTGCGCCATTTCCATACTTTGGCTATTGTCCATACGCTGCTATAAACATTGGGGTGCATGTGCCCCTTCAAATCAGCATTTTTGCACCCTTTGGATAAATACCTAGTAGTGCAATTGCTGGGGCGTACGGTTCCCGGCCTCTTGAAAGCAAAGAGAATGAGATCATTTTTGGCTGAGCAAACAGCATCTTAGACCAACACCAGGCAAAAGCTCCAGCAGACTCCAGAAGGGTTCATTTCTGACCACCTCAGTATTTCCTAGGAACTCAGTCCTTTAGCTAGCCCGTAGTTGATTCCTTCTATGCGCTGGGCATTGTGCTGGCACTGCAGAGGCAGCAGAGAACAAAACCAACGTGAGCTGCCCTCCTGGGGTGCCGTCCTAGAGGTCAGCACAGACCTGGACGGAAATCCTGTCTCAGCGGATTCTTGCCAAGGACCCGAATTCTGAAATGTTAATGCCTAAATTGGGTCAAGGTAGAAACCAAATCCGAATAGGATTAATCAAATTTTAGACGGCTTTTTGGTTTGAAACACATTATGCAGCTACAGGTTCTGGGAGACCGTAGAAAATGTGCATCAGTATACCTGTTCTCCAGGTAGCAAATGGATTGAGTAATTTTCATGACTCTAAAGCATACCCCACTGGGTATAGTAAAAGAGGACCTACCTAGAACGTACCCCTACTAACAGTACAGCCAAGCTCGGTAGATGCGAAATAATCCATGTGGAAAAATCACATGCTGGTTTATACTGTTCATCACTAAATAAAGGCAGATGTGCCATGAGAACCTGATTTTTCTGGAGTAAATAGTCTTCACCTTTTACCCTAATAGATTTTCCGTCTTTTAACGTCCATCCACACTATCTGGGACTTTTGTTTTTAAAATAGCAACAAATGCTTCAGTCAGTGGGAAAATTGCTCATCGGATGAGAGAGAAATTGTCCATGGAAAGTGAATACGTGATTCACTCATGGCGGAAAGACGTGCCTGGACGCAAATACACGGTTCCCGGCTCTGTGCTAGAGTGGTTGGTAGTCAAGAATTTGGAGGTTCCAGTAAACTACTCCTTCAAATAAAAGTTACTCCTTCCAAGTACAAAAGTGCCTTGTAAGAAGATAACAAGGAGACAGTTATACAAGTCTTGAAAGGAAGAAATTAATATATTGATGGTGTCGGTTTTTTGCATTAAGTTTTTCATTCTTGTTCTTTGGAAGATGGAGAATAAGTTTGAGAAAGACCGACAGATGAGAAACTTAGATTCAAAAGGACAAGGGGGGGGCCTGGGTGGATAAGTCAGCTAAGTGTCTGACTTGATTTCAGCTCAGGTAATGATCTTGGGGTTTGTGGGATCAAGCCCCTCCTTAGGCTCTATGCTGACAGTGTGGAGCCTGCTTAGGATTCTCTCTCCCCTTCTCTCTGCCCTCTCCTGCGCTCTCTCTCTCTGTCTCTCTCTCTCTCTCCCTCTCTCTCTCTCTCTCTCTCTCTTTCTCACTCAAAAATAAACTTTAAAGGGGAGCCTGGGTGGCTCAGTTGGTTAAGCGTCCGACTTCGGCTCAGGTCATGATCTCCCAGTCCGTAAGTTCGAGCCCCGCGTCAGGCTCTGTGCTGACAGCTCAGAGCCTGGAGCCTGCTTCACATTCTGTGTCTCCCTCTCTCTCTGCTCCTCCCCTGCTCATGCTCTGTCTCTCTCTGTCTCAAAAATAAAAAAATATTTTTAAAAATTAAAAAAAAAAAACTTTAAAAAGGACAAGAGAGTGGGGTGGGGAACACAGGTGGTTACCCGCCCTGCGGGTGTTAAATCCAGCATGCTGGGCAATGTAGTGGGACAAGCATCTGTGAGAAGAGCCTACTTGATATTTGGGACTGTTTTGGGTTTTATTTGTAAAGCGTTTTGTTTCTTTTAGGAAAATGAGAAAGGGTGTGGGAGGGGGAAAATTTTTAGCCCTGCGTTTAGATGACAAAGCTTTATTAAAATATCTAGGATTCTGTAAACCAACTTCTCATCTTTCTTTTTTCTTTGCTTTTCTCTTTTCTCTTTTCTTCATTCCAAGAAGATCAGAGTTTCAATCCTGTGAATTTAAGAAGTAGCCCTTGGTTCAGCTCACTCCCAAGGGGGGAAGTGGTGGGAGAGGCAGGAAATGAACACTCAGTTTCTATCATGAGGTAGTTGGATGTATTTCACCTAGAAAAGCCTCATAGAAAACTTTTTCAGAGCCCGTCATGCAAAATTGCTTCACCTCTGCTGACTTTCCCAGCACATAATCCGGGAACATGTTCTTGTATCCTGTCTGTGTCTAATTAAATAGAAGGTTAATTTCCACTAAACAGCTTTCCCTTGTATTTCCTCATCTCCCTCCCTCTGCCCCATTAAAAAAAAACAAAAACTTCTGTCTCAAAAGGAAAAGAGCAAAACAAAAACAAGCCATGGAAAACAAAATGAATTGGCAATGTTTAGACCTGAGTTCCAGGCTCAGCTCTGCTTCTAACCTGCTCCATGACCCTGGGGGAGTTAGCTCACCTCTCTGAGTGTCCCGCCATCAACGAGTACCGTAACCAGGTTGGGTTAGATGATCTCCAAAGTCCCTTCAACCTTTTACGTTACAGGAAGTGAAAAAGTAACCCAATTAATCACTCACGTAGAGAAGCAGCATCACATAGAAGAATTCTTGCTTCAGACAAGTCAGGAGGCTGAATTCAGATCCTGGCTTATCAGTAACTGGCTGTGTAGGCCTTGCAAGTCATTTAAGCTCCATGGATTCCTGATCTGTAAGGAGAGGAGTTGGGAGTTGATAAATGACATCCCTTGTGCGTCTCTTGTTTGAAACCACCTGACGGGCGCCTGGGTGGCTCACTCGGTTAAGCGTCCGACTTCAGCTCAGGTGATGATCTTGCAGTTTGTGAACTCGAGCCCCGCATCGGGCTCTGTGCTGACAGCTCAAAGCCTGGAGCCTGCTTTGGATTCTGTGTCTCCCTGTCCCTCTCCCACTCCCCCACTTGTGCTCTCAAAAATGAATAAATGTTAAAAAAAAATTTTTTTTTAAACTAAAAAAAAAAAAAAAAAAGAAACCACCTGGAAGAGGCAAGAGTCCTGCTGCTGGAGCGCATCCTTATCAGCTTTGTTACTGGTAAAGGCTGGATTGAAGAACATTCCACCATGGACTTGCTAACTGATTCATCACACCTCCGGGGCATCGACGGATGATCGCATGCTGTCTTCCCACCCTGCACCCACCCCCTTCTCCAGACCCTTTAATGCAAGGCAGAAAGCTCTGGAAGGCAGGCAGCTGGTAGGACAATAGGGTCACGTGAGGAGATGTATCTCTTCTTCTGGGGGCAGGGGGGGGGGGGGAGGGGGAAGTGAGTTAGGGTCCTACTGCAGTGACCCTGCAGGTGTTATCCCCAGACCAGCAGCATCAGCATCACGTGGAACTTACAGAGTTAGAAATGAAGGGATGAGCTAGCAAACCGTTTTAGCAAGCCCTCCAAGGGATTCTTATTGGTGTTACCGTTGGAGAACCAGCGCCCTAATGGAAAGTTCTCCAAGTCAAAACATGAGGAATGGGGAGTAAACGTTCCCCAAGCAGAGAACACAGTTTCTAAGACTCCTTCTTATGACAGGTTTCTTACAACTGTGATTCATGGCCCTCTCTCCTCTGCGACTGATGCAGGTGCTTGGCCGGTTACTATGGCGATCCCATCATTGGGTCAGGAGATCACTGCCGCCCTTGTCCTTGCCCAGATGGTCCCGACAGTGGACGCCAGTTCGCCAATAGCTGCTATCAAGATCCTGTTACTTTACAGCTTGCCTGTGTCTGTAATCCCGGATACGTTGGTAAGTAAGGTACAGACTTTTGGAGGAAAGGATGTGTCATATTTATGAGTGTGGTTGTTGGTAAAGAAAAAAGATGAAGAGGGAGCCCATTGAGTTTCATTTTTACGATCCTTAGTTACACCTGAAGGGAAGGTGAAACACAAAAGATGCTCTTTTCCTGTTGGGCATGTGGAGAAGAGAATTCTCGAGTCTCCGTGATGGTGTTATAATACAAAACAGGATAGCAAGTTCACTTAAATCCATGAGTGAATCCCTAGGAATAGTTTTCCCTTACTACGCAGTAGGAAGATTATCTTACATTTTACTTCTCCTCTCCCTTATCCAGCTCCTGGCAGAAGGGTCTCAAGGTAGTGGTGAAGTGGCCAAACAGAGGGCGGAAGGAAGACAACTGCCATCCCCAGATGGCCCCCAGATAATGGAATTGGTCAAAGCTAGATGTGTTCTTTGTGGTTTATTATACCCACCATGATCTGTCAACACTCAAGGAGGACAGTTCCTTGTGAAAATAAGCTCCCTTTCATTTCACCCTTGATGCCACAGTTTCAGATACTAGTTGGGCTTATTCTTAGCGGAGAAATATTGGCACACGTGTCAGGATTTCAGGAATCCTTAGGGAAATCGGTCATCATGAGGCACCCCATTTTGCAGGTTGCTCACGCAGGAGTGGTGATTTTTTTCCGTTAACGTAATGTTTGCATTAGGAGTTAAGATCAGTGAAGCTTTACGCTCTTAGGTGGCGATTTAGCTCCAAATCGGCTCCACCCTATGGAATGAGAAGCTGAAATGTCCTGTTACACCTCTTGGAACTGGCCATGTCCCCGGTGTGGCCTCTGAGCCAGGGTGCTGCCATGTTGCAGACTACAAAATTCTTCTTGCCCCTGGCATTTTGTCCCTCCTAAAGACGGGGTCATCCCGGGCTCTGGGAGGAACACAGCACTGCCTGGGGGGGTGCAGGAATGTCAGCGGGGTGGGGGGTGGCTGGACTTTTCAGTCAACAAGCTGAAGGGGTTGTGCTTGGTCACCAGGCTCCAGATGTGACGACTGTGCCTCAGGCTTCTTTGGCAATCCCTCGGACGTGGGGGGCTCCTGTCAGCCTTGCGAGTGTCACGGCAACATTGACACGACGGACCCGGAAGCCTGTGACAGGGAGACCGGAAGGTGCCTTAAGTGCCTGTACCACACGGAAGGGGACCAGTGCCAGCTCTGCCGACTCGGGTACTATGGGGATGCGCTCCGCCAGGACTGTCGAAGTAAGATACGGATTCATCTTGCCCGCTTAGAAGGACTTCTGCCTTCTTCTTCATCATCGGGGGATAATGACATCTTGAGGTGTTTGTTTCGTTTGGGAAAACCCTTTTAGAGTTTTTCCTCTGACAAAAGAAAGATGAGACTGGCTTTTTTTTTTTTTTTTAATATCCTCATTTTCTGGCAAGACTGAAGTCCCAAGATGTAACTCAGTGCCTGAGGGAGGGAACCGAAAAGAAAACTGTGTAGCTGTGTCACCACGATAAGTGCCACCCAGTAGAGTGTATTGATTTTATGTTCTGCCCGTGAACTTGCCGATGGGCTGGGGCTCCTAGGTCCTAAATACCTACTGGGGTCTGTACCTTTCCTCGTGTCATTGATGGGGAGAGCCTTCCCGCTTAAGGGGAAGGAAGGGACATCTCTGAAGTGTCTCCAGAACATCTCCTTCCTCTCTTATCAGGAATCAGCCAGCATTTCTTCCTCTGCTGTTGCTGCACAGCCCGGGGCCCCGTAGTGTAGACGCCACCATGCGTGGAATGTCGAGGGCCATCGGGACTGGATTCCCCCACCAGCTTAGAGGGCTTCTACCTGCTTTGTCTGACAACGTTCATTACTGCTGCTCCCTGCCAAGAATTTGAAATCACTAGATATCTCAAGTCCCACAGCAGACTTTTTGTTATTTCCAGTTAAATCCTCAATTTTCAAATGATTGGCCAGCAGCTTGTTAAGTCTGAGTATTTCAGAAACGCTGTTAGGCAAAATGTGTCATGGTGCCCATTCACCTGCGATATGTCGGAAAGGTCTGCGTCATAGGAATTGCGAAAGAACAGCACTTTTAGTGTTTTGGGGTTTTTTTTGGTTTTGTTTTTTGTTTTTAATCCCTCCATTCCTTTCCTTACTTGTTTGCATCTCCAGGCCAAAATCTGGAGAGGGAAAATCTTAGCCATGAGAAGGTAGCGAACTTTTGCATCGCACTGGGTGTTTTGTGAATTGTAGGAACTTGATGCATGTGAGTAAATCTGATCCCACTGTTCCTTTACAGAATGTGTCTGCAATTACCTGGGCACCGTGCAGGACCACTGCAACGGCTCTGACTGCCAGTGTGACAAAACCACCGGTCAGTGCTCGTGTCTCCCTAATGTGGTCGGGCAGAACTGTGACCGCTGTGCGCCCAACACCTGGCAGCTGGCCAGCGGGACCGGGTGTGACCCGTGCAGCTGTGATCCCGCTCATTCCTTTGGGCCATCTTGCAATGAGGTGAGGCGCTGTGGCCGGGGGTGAGGCTGTCACGGCAGAAGGAAAGGGTCTCACCTGTAGGAGTCCTGCCCGTCGGGTGGCTTGGCCCCAGTTAGAGAAGGGCACCCCCTCCTCACGCTCGCAGCCTCACCTCAGAGCACACGGCTTGGCAAATACAGCGCAGACTGAATATCAGCTCTCACTTGATGGCTCGTCGGGGATGACCTTTCAGTCCAGGGCCCCCACTGTGGTGTGGACCCCCATGAGCACGGACAAGGGTGTGCTATATCTCCTCCATACCAGGCTGCTGAATCAGACCCTTTTCTTAGCTGTCCAGCCTGAAAGGAAGCCAGCGGCCGTTTCCGGCACTGCAGAAGGTGCTGTTGTTTCCTGATGCACCCTGAGAATGAAGGGCTCCCCGCGGCAGGTGACTCTCTCAGGGTGGCCTAGGTCTTTAGCGGTTTGTGAAGAAACCTGTAAATAGAGCCTAACGTGCTCTGGGCCTTTCCAGCCCGTGGTACAGAACAGCAGGGAGGAGACGCTGGCATGGGGGCCCGAGCACCCAGGAGAGAAGTGAGATTCGCTTCTCCCGTCAGGATGTAGGGGTTTTTTCAGGCTAACAGTCCAGTCCCACGTGCCCTAACCGGCAGCCTAAGAAGAAAACACACGCTGCCTCCCGCCCAGCAGCCCTTGTGACCGAGGTGTGTTTTCTGGCCGCAGTTCACGGGGCAGTGCCAGTGCATGCCCGGGTTCGGAGGCCGCACCTGCAGCGAGTGCCAGGAGCTCTTCTGGGGAGACCCCAACGTGGAGTGCCGAGGTGAGGCCGCGGGCATTCTCGGTTGGCGTTGGATCAGGGCAGAGGGAGCAGACAGGTGTCTCCCCGAGCTTTTTGTCAACTCTAAAGCGGAATACCAGTGCATTTATTGCTGTGCTTCATTACAAAAGAAACTCGCGCTCGTTGTTTGAGAAATGACTGGGGCGCCTGGGTGGCTCAGTCGGTTGAGCGTCCGACGTCGGCTCGGGTCACGATCTCAGGGTTCGTGAGTTCGAGCCCCGCGTCAGGCTCGCTGCTTTCAGCCTGTCAGCACAGACCCCGCTTCAGATCCCCCTCTGCCTCCTCTCCGCCACTTGCCCTCTCCCAAAAAATAAATGACTATTTCAAAAAATAAGAATAAAAATAAAAATCTAACGAACGTAGCCCTATTGAGAGCGTAGGTAGTAAAAGCAAGCCTGCATTCCCCAGGGGGTAACCTTTGTCTCTGCACAAAGCCGTGTACACGCTATGAAGACACACAGAATGGCTTTTTTAGATGCTTTTAACCAAAACGGGCTCATATTAACCATGTATTTCCGCAGACTGACTTCCCCCCCCTCTGAACAGTATCTATGGCCACCTTCCTTACCAGCACACACGGAGTTAGATGCCTGCTCTGGTAAATTCGTCCAATTCCAATGCGTCAAGTGCACTCTGCTGACAGCGAAAGCCATCGGTGCGTGTGCCCCCGTGTGATGTCCCCACCAGTGGGAAGCAGAGGGCAACGTCCTCACATCTTTACGCACAACAAAAGAATAGGTGACAGGCACTCTAGGTCTGTTACGTGTGAACAAAAGCCAGATTTTCATGTAGGCTTATGATAAAACTGAGTACGAGGGAAGACTTGACATTTTCTTGAGAACAAAAACTTGTTGAAATCATGTGAATCGTAAGGGTTGCTTAATTTTCATGCTGTTGCAATTTCGGTTTGGACCTGCCAGATATTTTCAAATGTTTTCAGGTCTTAAAGGGAGAGCATTTGTGGAAAGGATTTTAATGGGCTGTTTCTATTCTGTTTTCCTATTTTTTTCTTTCCTACTTGGGTTTTCTTCCCCATGTTCCACACTTATAAGTATGGAAACTATCTCCGCAGTTTCTTCACTGGTCTTGGATATATTTTCCTTCTTAGACGTCTGAAATTCTAGGTCCCTATCGGACTCCAAATAAAAAGTGACCTTTTTGTTTTTTGGATGCGACTATCACAAGAAATGATACAGATGTTCAAGTTAGCGGTTCCCTGAGTATCTCCTATCCAAGGTCAGAACCGAGATACTAAGTGTTCCTTCAGAGTCTGCCCATCTGTTCCTTAACGACGGGGGAGAACCGACCTGAACAAATATCAGATGATTTGTTTTTCAACTGAGGCTTGGTCAGAAGGGTTTGTACCAACATCATAGGTTAAGGTCTGTTCTGCAGAAGAGATGATCCTTGCAGTGTGGATGGACAAGGGCTTCTCCACGCATCGTTCTTCAGTCCAGATGTCGGTTCCTCATGGGATCTGATTTTCTCACTGCCTTTAGAAGGTCCGTGACATTCAGTGAGCTACTTGCTCTAGGTTGTCTCCCTCAAGTGAAATCCTGTTTAAAATACGGTTTCTTGAGGCGCCTGGGTGGCGCAGTCGGTTAAGCGTCCGACTTCAGCCAGGTCACCATCTCGCGGTCCGTGAGTTCGAGCCCCGCGTCAGGCTTTGGGCTGATGGCTCAGAGCCTGGAGCCTGTTTCCGATTCTGTGTCTCCCTCTCTCTCTGCCCCTCCCCCGTTCATGCTCTGTCTCTCTCTGTCCCAAAAATAAATAAAAAAAAAACGTTGAAAAAAAAATTAAAAAAAAAATACAGTTTCTCCAGGGCCATAATCACTCTTCTCTCAGATCCCTCAATCTCGTAATGCCCTAGGGCTTGATTTTCTCCAGGTAATGGTTTTATCATGGCTTAGAGCCTGATTCTCCCGGCGTGTGTCGTGGGCAAAATAGCGTTGGCCGCCGAAGCTTGCTGACCTTTGGCTCTGTCTAAGCTTCGTGCCCACGAAAAGCCTGTTACCCGGAGCTAGAGTCAATCAGGGAATTGTTCACTTGGTGCGCAGAACATTACCCCTCACCCTTTCATCTTCAAACTTTTAGCTCTCCATCTGCCAGAGGAATCGTGGCTTATAGGAACAGTGTTCTCTTATTCAGGTCAAAGGTTAGATCCTGTTTTAGAAATTTTGCAAAGAGTGAAGTCCATGACATCTGCAGCCACCAGTTACTTTGCTTTATCCAGCAGAGAGGTCAGTCTCGAAAGTGTTGGGACCCAAACAGCTCCTAATCTGCAAAGCTTCCAGAGAGAGAAAGAAAGACGTTACTTAACAGTGGCTGGGGGCGGGGAGGGGGCTGGTCACCGCATCACAGGGCCTCGTGTGTCCAAGATGGCAGTGCGGCAGGACTAGTGTGATCGGATGAGACAGGGGCAAAAATTTAGCAGCACCTGGAGTTTGGGCTTTGGATGGACTAGACTATCCTCACAAATAGAAATAGGGGGTGGACAAGTTCTAGAAGGGACGGGGTCCAACAATGAGTAGGGACAGGAATAGGTATCGGCTGAAATTAGATGGAACCGTGGGGGGGAAAAAATGTGACCGCTTTTCTCAAATTAGGTAATTAACTGCCAAAGAGTCTTCAATTTCAAATCTTTCGGTTGGAGCAGGGCACACATTTTGACTTTCTGGTGCCACTTTGTAAACAGCATGCTTATAGGAAGACCCAGGTCATAGCTAAGTTTTCCCCTTATGGAAAAAAATGTGGGTGTGTAAAAGACAAATGAGTTGAGCCTCAAACTTATAACTTGTTGAATGTTCCTATTGTCCAGGCGGGTTGGGGCTCTTGGCCAGTCGTCCGAGTCTGAACAAGCCCACCACTGTGCTGGGGACGGAGAGAATCTCGTCCACCCACCAGTGAATGTGCCGGAGAAAGCCTCAGCTTGGAGCGCCACATTATGCCCCCTCAGGAGTCAAAGGGTCACATGTGGAATCATTCTGTTGATTCATAGATCGCAAAGGGAGGGCTTCTGGCTGTTGGAAAAGGCCAGTGTCTCTTAAACCAGCGCAAATTGGAAATGTGCAGCATAGGTGAGAGTTTCTGGGTAGTGGCCATGTTCCCATCATTCTTGCTTCTCATTTCAAAGTGTCTTTAATAGAAAAATTAAGTGCATTCCTTTGTTCAGGCATGAGTTTTTAGAACACTTGTGCTCTTAGGCTGGGATTCACTTACAGTTACCCACCTTGTACTTTTTTGCTGTGTGACTTGGGAAATCAGACTTAATTTGATTCTTTAGAGAACCACAAATACTCTTGTTAGTAGAGGGAAGCCTCATCTTCCATGATCCTTAGCACAGCCTGTGTCTCCTGGAGGGTGGGCCAGCCCACAGGCGGGCGAACCAGGGCTCAGTCAGCAAACCCAGCCCCCTGCCTGGGCGCAATTGTTTATGTACCGTCTGCGGCCGCCTTTGTGCTACAGAGCCAGAGTTGCGTAGTCGTGGCAGAGACCATACGGCCTGCAAAGCCTAAATATTTACTATCCGGGCCTTGAGACAGAAAGCCTGCCAACCCTTTGACCAGCCAGCCAGCTCCTTTCTGCAGGTAAAGTCGCCATTGCCCAATTTTCATCCCCAAACTGAAGTTACATTAGCAAGACCGAAAAACAGGTGGGGCCGAGGAGGCGGAGAATTTAAAGCGAAATCACATTTAAGAGACTAAAATGTTTAGATGTCCCTTGTGGTGAAATGGAAGTTCCTGGGTAAAGAATCAGCAAACCTTTCGGCATTATAGCAAATCCTGGAGCCCCGTGTTACTTTGAGGCAGGGTGTGAGACAGAAGAAAATAACCCCATTGCCTGAATTTAGGATAGAGCATTTTCTTTGCTTTTTTTTTTTTTTTAATGATTATTTTTGAGAAAGTGCAAGTGGGGAGGCGCAGAGAGGGGGACGGGATCTGAAGCAGGCTCTGTGCTGACGGCAGCGAGCCCAGTGTGGGGCTCGAACTCATGAACTGCGAGATGATGATCTGAGCCCAAGTCGGACGCTCGACCGACTGAGCCCCCGGGCACCCCAGGATGTCGCACTTTCTGTGTCCCAAGGCAGATTTAAGTTTTAGGAAGAAGGCTGGATATGAACACAGTACTGAGCATGACCGCCCGGTGGGGAGTGGACGCAGCAGAGAAGCGCCAGGCGCTGGCAGGCCGCCTGAGGAAACGGTGCACGTAGAGTAACCTGACGCAAGAGGCAGGAGGAAAGCGGTACAGACCTTTCCACCCGTCAGAGGAGGCAAGAGCCGCAGGATCTGGAGCCCTTCAGCAAGGGGCCGGGGAGAAGGTTCGCGCTGGTGGCCATCCACAGAGAATCTGCGGTGTGCGGAGTGCTTGTGGGGACATTCTGTGCCTGCTCTTGGTTCCATCCTGACAGCAGAGAATCTGTGAGGACACATGTAACCTCCACTTCACAGCTGAGAAATCTTAGGTGCAGAGAGGTTAAGTGACTTGCCCAGAGACAAAGGTTTCACAGGTGAGGGCAGATCTGGGCTCTGAAGTCAGGTCCACGTGACCCAGTGTCCCTGTTCTTTGCCTGGGCCTGTGATTCCCGATGAAAGATATTTAGAGAGAGGAGTTCATGTCCTGGTTCAAGGACAAGAATGTAGCAGCGAGGCTGTGGGGGGCGGGGGTGCCCTCAGGAAACCATCCATGGGGACCTATGGGGAGATTCGGTTTTACCAGACTGTGAAAGCCTTGAACGCTAGGCCACTGGGGACAGACTTTGCTCAGTTGCTGGAGGGCCCTGGAGAAGGAAGTTAAGAGGCTGAGGTTTCCTGTTCTGACATTGACCTGCCAGTGTGTTCCTCCAGGCCTCAAGATCTATAAAATGGGTGCATTATAGGTCATTTACCTATCTCTTAGAGATCACATTTTTAAATGAGGAGAAAACTTGGGAAAAACAGAGGAGACCTACTGACCACATAACTGAGAATGTATTTACAGAGGAAGGTGGAATTCTTATGGCTCATCAAAATTGATGACAGTCTCTTTTTTATTTTATTTTTAATGTTTATTTATTTATTTTGAGAGAGAGAGAGCAGGCAGGGGAGGGGCAGAGAGGGAGGGAGACAGAGAATCCCAAACAGGTGCTACATTGTCAGCACAGAGCCCAGCTCGGGACTTGCACTCACAAACTGTGAGATCATGACCTGAGCCAAAACCAGGTGTCGGACCCTCAACTGCCTGAGCCACCCAGGCACCCTGATGACCATCTCGTTTTTTTTTTTTTAATTTTTTTTAACGTTTATTTATTTTTGAGACAGAGAGAGACAGAGCATGAACAGGGGAGGGGCAGAGAGAGAGGGAGACACAGAATCCGAAACAGGCTCCAGGCTCTGAGCTGTCAGCACAGAGCCCAACGCGGGGCTCGAACTCATGGACCGTGAGATCATGACCTGAGCCGAAGTCGGATGCTTAACCGACTGAGCCACCCAGGTGCCCCCCCATCTTGTTTTTAAAATGCTAGTCTTCATCTCCGTGATTTGTTCACCTTAAAGGTGAGGCCACAACTTCTGCTAACCACTTTCTTCTTCTTTCCAAGAGAAAGTTTTTGGTCCTCTGCCAGAGAATCCCATTTGTTAGAGCAGTGCTGAGCTATAGGTCCACCCGGGCCCCGAGCCCTTCCTCTGAAGAGAGGACACAATCCTTGGCCCTTGTCAGAGATCGCCTGCCTGGTTAGTGTGGGAGTCTTAGACCCCAGCGTACGTGAGCCAGGATTGGAGGGTCTCCTTCGCAATTTCGGTGTCCGTGAAGTTGTCAGTGGACAGGTGAGAACCAACCTTGCTGCTTCAGCGGGACGTGCTCTTAGGGTAGGTCCTTTTACGAGGTTGTAAATTTGGGTTTTGTAGTGCTTGCCTCGCAGGCGTCCCCAGGAGTCAGGGAGGGAAGCACGCGTCCACAGGAGCTTAGTGGTTTCCCTGCTTTGGTTTGAAATGAAAACCTGATGCATGTAGTCTTCGGGTGCCTTTCCGGGGTTGAAGTTCTCAGTAATGAAACTGCAGTCTGTGAACTCCATCTGTGAAATTTGACTCTTTCCAATCAGAGGAAAGGAATATTGGTCAGTTCAGCTAAACTGGTCCTGTCACTCCACTCCTTAGAGGGCTGGCCTGGACTATGGCCCTATCCCCAGAGAAAGAGGAAAGCCCTCAGGGGAGTGCATTTGCCTTTTATTTTTATTTTATTTGACTTTATTTTTTTTTTAAGTAGGCTGCACGCTGGGCATGGTGCCCTCATTGCTAGGGGGGTTGAACCCACAACCCTGAGATCAAGACCCAAGCTAAGATCAAGAGTCAGATGTGTAACTGACTGAGCCACCCAGGCACCCCTGCACTTGCCTTTTATTTATTTATTTTTATTTAATTTTTTTTTAACGTTTGTTTATTTTTGAGAGGGAGACAAAGCGCGAGAGGGGGAGGGGCAGAGAGAGAGAGGGAGACACAGCATCAGAAGCAGGCTCCAGGCTCCGAGGTGTCAGCACAGAGCCCGACACAGGGCTCTAGCTCACGAGCCGTGAGATCGTGGCCTGAGCCTAAGTCTGACGCTTCACCAGCTGAGCCACCCAAGCACCCCTGCACTTGCGTTTTAAATCCTACAGTTTGGGGCCAGGGTCTGTCCCTCAAAGATGCCCACGACTTGAGAGCAAGAAGTGCCTTTACCACTGAAGTAAATAAAAAATTATTAGAGACATTAAAAAATAAATGCAACATGTGCACCCATCCCTTGCCCCAAGCATGAAGCCAGTAAAAACCTCTTTAGGACTGAATGAATGTGTGCCTTTGCACTATCTATGGGAAGGAAGGAATTTTCGAAGCAAAGTGAAAGCATAAGCGCCATCTGCCTCAGGTGTCCCACGCCTGGGAGAGATGACTAAGCAGGCACAGGTCTACTGGGCCACCTAGGGCCCCCGTGGGTCTGCCCATTGGGATGAGCGGGGCAGGAGCAATCCCATTTTTACAGATGCTGTCATGTATTCCTCTTCTTACACAGGTCGCTAGGTTTGTGCATCAGCCTACATCGGTCAGCTTCCAAGGTCATGACTCTGCCCCGGCTCCGCCCTTTGAAGGATGAACACACACACACACACACACACACACACACACACACGCTCTTGCTCTCTCCCACCTCCTTCCTCCCTGCCCCTCCCTTCCCCATTCTCTCCCCCTTTGTCACCACCCACCCCCACCCCCTCTCTCTCTCTCTCTTTCTTCTCCCTCCCTCCCTCTGTCTTCCTCTCACCCCTACAAGCACACATTCACATACAAAAAGAAAGCTAGAACAGGTAGCAAAGTAACACCATCCGTCCTCCTCAAAATGGGATCCAGTGACCCTCAGTGTCAGCAGCACCTGACATCCATTAGAAACACAAATTCTCAGGTCCCATCCCAGACCCACTGATTCTGAATCTGGGTCTGGGGAGTTGGGGGAGCAGTCTGCATTTTTGTGAACCCTCCAGGTGATTCTGATGTACAGCCAAGTTTGACAGGCTAGGACTTAGATGACCCATGTAACTTTCAGCTTTCTGAAAGATGGCTGAATTTTACCAAAATGACATGGAAATCCATTCCTAAAACTTAAAGAATGTAAACTCTTTATTATTCAATTTCTTTCCATTCTTCTGATCTCCAAAACTGGTGAAGACTGTGGTTTCCCACACCTTCCCTGTTGTTTCTCTGGGGTGTCACCTGGTATTCCACTAGAAGATTCAATGGTCAAATGTGTTTGGGATACAACTGGGTAAAAACATGAAACAAGACTTCTCCTGTAGGATTACTCTGAATCTTCAATACGCTGCTGTTTGTTTGGAATCTTCAACAGGATGATTTTTCCTGAATTTACTGATCATGGAACCCTTCTCTCCGGGAACATCTCCTGGAAATAATGGTGTAGGGAACACATGTAAAGTTATTCATAGCTCATTCAGGCTGCTCCCTGACTCATGGGCATGTTCCCCCGAAAAAAAAACAGGAAAAATGAAACATGCCTGAAATGCCTGGAAAGAAATAATATACTTAATGAAAAAAAAAAAAGTTTAGAGAACCCAAGGCACTAATGGATGCTATGTTTTAAATCCCAAAGGTTGAGGACTAGAATATTCCATAGTTTAAATCTTTGAAAAACTCATGTTATTGGCAAATATACAAAGACAAACACAAGGCCGTGACAGGTTTTCTTTTCTTCCCCCGCCCGCAGTGGAAATGTGGTCAGGCAACACTCTGGGCAGGAAACGCCCAGACACTTGCACGGAACACAGAAAGTGATGATGATAAAAATGTTTGAGTGCTTGCAATGAGCTAGATATTCCTCTAAGCGCTTTGGAATTAAGCTGTTAATGAAATCCTGAAAGCGATCCTGTGTGGTAGGTGGGATCCATCGTACCCATGTGGAGGCCGTGACTCCATTTCCTCAGCACCCGGAGTTGCATAGCTGTGGTGTGGAGAAGGCAGGACTCGCAGCCAGGCACGCTGACCGCTGCACTGCTCAGGCTTGCCGCTCAAGGACGTGGAGTGGCGTTGGCCAACAAAGGCCATGAAAGATAAATAATGATAAAAGGCAGAAGGTAGGGCGGGGGGTGGGGATCAGAAAAATGGGCCACAAACGCATCTCTCTGGGTTTAGAGCATGGAGGTCAGCGAGCAAATCTCAGGACCATCCATGAAACTGGTTGTGGACGATGTTTGATGAGAAAGTCTTGCAGGGACCAATTGCAGCTACGGACACAAATAGATAACAGTATCTGAGAGTATGAATGTGTTGTGTTTTGCCACAGTTGACATTGGCATTTTTAGTAGGATGATTTTGTTTTCGTGGGGGTGGGGGTGTAAATGTCCCTTGTGTGCCTGTACGGAAAATGAGGTTAGAGCCTCGGTTGGCAGAGACTGTTGAACTCCAGTTGTAGGTTAATCCTGGGCTTGGTGCAGAGGATGGAAAAAATTCTCTAAGATGTACTCCTGCCTTGGGCGCCGGGGTGGCTCAGTCGGTTAAGCGTCCGACTTTGGTTCAGGTCATGATCTCGTGGTCTGTGAGTTTGAGCCCCACATCGGGCTCGGTGCTGACAGCTCGGAGCCTGAAGCCTGCTTCGGATTCTGTGTCTCCCTTTCTCTCTGCTCCTCCCCCACCCGTGCTTAGTCTCTCTCAAAAATAAACATGAAAAAAAATTGGGGGCACCTGGGTGGCTCAGTGGGTTAAGCGTCTGACTTTGGCTCAGGTCATGATCTCATGGTTCGTGGGTTCAAGTCCCACATCAGGCCCTGTGCTGACAGCTCAGAGCCTGGAGCCTGCTTTGGATTCTGTGTCTTCCTCTCTCTCTCTGCCCCTTCCCCACTCACTCTCTCTCAAAAATAAAATAAACATTAAAAACATTGTTAAAAGAAAAAAAACTTTAAGATGTACTCCTGCTCTTGGAGTCTTCAGTCTATTTAGGGAAATAATATATTTCTTTTGGGGGACTTTTGGGGGGTGTTTTTTTTTCTTTTTTTCTTACTCCCTTACCTTTTCCCAGAAAGGATTTAAGGCCAGAGATGTTTGTACAGGCCTTGTGTTTTTTTAGACAGTATACAAATACTGCAAGCATTAGGTATTGATACAGAAATAAGTTGGCCCCCTGAGATTTGGGGCTCTAAGCCAGGGTCAGTAGCACACACACCGTGATAAGTAATGTCAGCCAGGCTCCATTAGCCAAGACCACCAACGTTAGTTACCCTTTCCCATTTGGTTCTGGCTGAGATGCCAGCCCTACTGGGCCAGTGAGCAGTTGGGGCTGACTGGTTCCCAGGTCCCTTCTCTGACTTCTGACATCACGAGCCTGCGGTCTCAGTGCTGGGGTGGGCTGGTCGTCACAATGGCAGATATCCACACATTACACTTAGTGGAAAGCCTTTAAACCAGATACTTAGGATTCCTAGGACTTTGTTCTCAATTGAGTTTTCTCGTTATCAGGTTCATTGCATTTCATCGCGTAGTCACCAGTTCTGTGACCAGGTAGGGCGAGGTGTGTTAGCAGGTGTTCATGTCGTCAGGATGCCACCGGAATTGCCTGTGCTGCTGGCATCCGGGGGGGGGGTGTGTGTGGGGGTGTGGGGGGGAGTCAGAGTAAGAGGGAGGCAGAGGCAGGCCAGAGGTTAAGAGCGGGCGGGAGTTGTAATGTGCTCAACTGGAATCCGGGCCCGGCCGTTTCCTTGGTGTGAGACTTGGGGCAGGTCCCCCATCCCATCAGGTTATCGTGAGAGTTCGGTGACAGGCACGTAAACCATTTCTGCGCTGCTGGGTACCATGAGTGTCGACTGGAGAAAAATCAGTACTGTCGCTGTAAAGGGGTTAGCGGGTGTCAGGGTAACACGTGCTCCAGGAGGCTGGTCTAGTCTCCACCAGAGCCGTTGGTAAACTGCCCGGTTGACGCCTTCCCGTTGTAACATGACTGAGGAATCTGAATGCCAGGTCTTGTCGCTGAGTTTCATGATCTAGGGGATCATACAGCACTGCTCTTTCCCTCCCAGCCTGTGACTGTGACCCCAGGGGCATCGAGACACCACAGTGTGACCAGTCCACCGGCCGGTGCGTCTGCGTGGAGGGTGTCGAGGGCCCGCGCTGTGACAAATGCACACGCGGGTACTCGGGGGTCTTCCCCGACTGCACTCCCTGCCACCAGTGCTTTGCCGTGTGGGATGTGATCGTCGCCGAGTTGACTAATCGGACCCAGAAGTTCCTGGAGAAAGCCAAGGCCCTGAAGATCAGCGGCGTGATTGGGCCTTACCGGGAGACTGTGGACTCGGTGGAGAAGAAAGTCAATGAGATCAGAGACATCCTGGCCCAGAGCCCAGCCACGGAGCCACTGAAGAACATCGGGGATCTCTTTGAGGAAGCAGAGTAAGTAGTTCCTGAGCCAGAGAAGGTGCCCACGGTAATGTTTCCACTTGGGGAATAAAGGGCAGACATGCCCGCTGGGTGCCTCCATTGGAAGGTGTGGTTAGTCCCGTGAGTGAAAACAGATGCTGGGCACTGGCTTCCGGGCAGCCTTTACTCCGGGCATGGGGCGAGTGAACATTGACAAAGCGTGTTAGAGCCACTGCCCCCCTTTGTAGCCAGCGCTCCAAGGGAGTAGAATGGCAGGAGCTTTGAGTTCGGAAACCGAGGATCCGTAACGGAGCCGTGGTTTGGTTGCTCGCTGGCTTGAGAACTTGCATGACTCACTTACGCCTGCGTCTCTCTCCTCTCCTGTGGACCAGGGGAGGACAGTACCTTGTCTGTACCTTGCAGCAGAAGACTGATCTGTGAAGTGACCGTGGCATTGCCAAACACACAATGCATACAAGGGGAGGTTTTCTCCTCCCGAGGAGATGGGTTACCCCCGATTCCCAAGCGATCTCCGCAGCTTCACTAGGGCAGTGCTTCCTTCATTTAATTGTAACAAATTCTCTACAGTGAAAAATTCTCTTCTTAGCCCGTCTCTGGGTAACGCTCTCTGCATAGTGTTGATTTCGCCAGTGAGAGCAGAGAGAACTGAGTCGTGCTGAACTTCTGGGGGATCATTTTTCTGCACGTTTCCTGCTCCCAGACATTGCAACTACTCTTCCACAACGGGCCCCCCAAACAGGGGAACTCTTTCTTTCTTTCTTTCTTTCTTTCTTTCTTTCTTTCTTTCTTTCTTTCTTTCCTTTCTTCCTTTCTTTCTTATGTTTGTTTATTTTTGAGAGAGCGAGAGACAGCGCACCAGCGGGGGAGGGGCAGAGAGAGAGGGAGACACAGAATCTGAACCAGGCTCCAGGCTCTGATCTATCACAGAGCCCGATGCGGGGCTCAAACCCACGAACTGTGAGATCATGACCTGAGCTGGCTGGACACTCAACCAGCTGAGCTCCCCAGGCGCCCCAAGGGGAACTCTTTCGTAGCTGAATCCTTGTACACTGAGGTGACTGTAAGTTATGACAGAACCATAGTAAGATTTTCTGTGTCATGGGACTTGAATCAGCCTGAGAAGACAGATGGGCTTTTCACCTCTGCGCTGTAAACAGCAGCAAGGGAACAGCAGACATGCGCTTAGGCACCTTGTGGGGGGTCCTTCCTAGACCTCCTAGGTTTCAAGTAACGGGTCCTTGATTCCAGGCTGGAGGTCTTGTGTCTGGGACACAGAACGTTCGGAAATGTCTGCTGCAGGGCGATAATGCATTCAGTGAGGGATTTTACCTCATTAAAGAGACGGTGGTGCCCTCAGCCTCCTAACACGTAGCAACAAGCTTGAGAAGGCTGTCGTCCGAGTGCAGGCCACTTAGGACCTGATTCTTGGCCTCAGTCTCCTGCACCTAAGGGAGAACAAAACAATCTGGGTGTCCTTTGAGAGCCTGCCAGAAGAGAGGTTACATTCCTGAAATGGCTCTGTTTCTACCCTCACTATTCATCTAATCAGGTAGATTGTAATCACTCAGGGAAACTGGTTTGATTAATCTTGTGTCAACACAACATCCAAGGACACAGGTCTTAGGATCCAAAGTGGCTGTTATTAAAAAATATACAATGTTAGATTCGATTCCTTTAAAAATTGTAACATTGTAGGAGACCTGGGAAGAAATGAAAGCCTGCTGAGAACCAACACATGAATCAAAGAGCACTGAGAAAAGAAACTATATTATAATTGCCTCAGGAAAAGAAGGTTGAGTTTATAAAATGCAATTTAGCCTACAAATCCTTTTAAGCACTTTTCCTTTGAGTCGGGTCATGATTTTTATCTCCGCTTTAAATAGCATTTTTCTAACGGCCCCCAGCCTTTTGGCCTTTGTACATCTTCCCCATGTTTTATACTGACTCTTACCTCCCTGAGGAGACAGTTATATTCAATTAGGTGACCCAGTAAAGCCCAGAGCTAAGGTCTTCTCAAACATTATGTTCTTTGTGATTATCTATGTACACACACACACACACACACACACACACACACACACTGTATATATAAGTAATATCCAAATAGATGCCTCAGATACAGCTTTGGAGATGTGACAAACGGAAGAGAATACAGTTGGGTTTAGATTCCAAATGAAATATTGTGAAAGCTAAATGTGTTTCCAAGTCCATTCTGGGAGATAACTACCTTCTTTCTTACGGAAGATAAAAGGGTTGCTTGTCGGTGGACGAGGAGGCTCCTTTGATGGGACCTTGCTAAGGTGGAATGTACGGAGAGCTCATGTGGGTGGCTCTTTGTCTTCCTGGTGGCTGTGGGGCTTCCTCTCTGCATGTCTCATCTTGAAGGGGATCCCTGAGGTTTGGAGAAGAGCCTTTCTGGCAGGTGGCTGGGAGGCACAATTCTACACTGGCGTCAGTTAGGTCTTTTGAGCTGTGGGGTTGTGTGGGCTTGCAGCCTGCCCACATACAGGGCAGGAACTCCATGCTCTGGACCTTTGCTCAGAAGACAGCAGGTGTTCAGAATCCCTCTTCCGATGCATCCACCACAACGCTGCTGATTGGCGCTTCTAGGCTTTTCTTCCAGGTCTTCGAAGAAAGGAAAATTGGTGGATTTGATACAGCTTCCTAATGTTGAAGAGAATAAAACTAGTACTTGGAAGTAAATAGTTAACAAAGTACTGAGTTGGTTTGAAGTGACAGAGTAATGGGGACAGTATTTGTAGAAAATGTTAAAAAAAAAAAAATGAGACTTCAGAATTCCCCTTTGGTTGCTTTTACTTCCGGAAACTTACCCTTCTCTTTACAGGAAATTAACCAAAGATGTTACAGACAAGATGGCTCAAGTAGAAGTGAAATTGTCTGACACAGCTTCCCAAAGCAACAGCACGGCCAGAGAACTAGATTCTCTACAGACAGAAGCAGAAAGCCTAGACAACACAGTGAAAGAGCTTGCTGAGCAGTTGGAATTTATCAAAAACTCAGATATTCGGGGTGAGCATTTTTTGTGCCAATGTGCAATCCTGGACAACAGGATTTAACCCTCTCTGTCTAACCTTTTACTACAGCACTTTGAGAGTAGAAGTTAATGCTTTCTAGTAATTTTAAAGCTTTTTCTCATTGAGTCTCTGGCACAAGTAAGGATTACAGTCCCCATTTACAAATGTGGGAGCCGGGGCACAGAGAGACAAAGGGAGACGCCATGGAGTGAGCAGCAGTCATCGTGTGTGAGAATGGCATCCCTTTCCAGGCTTTTTTCAGTGAATGGTTTAACCTCCTTGGCTTTTCTTGGAAATGGGCTCTTCTGAATAGTTAGGAAATTAAATTGGTACTTCAGCAAATTCTTTTATATTCAAGAATGTTGCCTGTTCAGGGAACAGTTTCTGCAGCGTTAGATAGCACTGACCATCCTATTGTACGCACGATCATTTATTTTTCTGGCTAGGTCCTTAAAGCCAAAACATGCCATGCTGTTTTACATATGTAATACTAGTCATTTGGGTGGACCTAAATAGTCAAATGACGAAGAAAAGATTAAAATATATCTGGACGTGTGATCTGCAGGCTGCCTGACACCACTAGCTATTGAGAAAGAACTGGAAAGTTGCCTGTATCCAGACATCTGCATGATTGACTTGATTTGTCATCCAGATGTTTGGCCAGAAATAGCTGTTAATAGGACAAAGTGTAGCCATTGCTCAGGAGAGGAAAGTTCCAGGTCTTCGTAAAGATTTTGGTCCTTGAGTTTTAAAACAAAACCATACAGTAAACTGAGGGCTGGAAGACACCAAATACGGGCATCCCTTACGGGCACGAGGACGAGAGGTTTAACCGCGGGTCATTTCATTTGATGCCCTAGGCGCCTTGGATAGCATCACCAAGTATTTCCAGATGTCTCTAGAGGCAGAGGAGAGGGTGAACGCCTCCACCACAGATTCCAACAGCACTGTGGACCAGTCGACTCTCACTCGGGACAGAGTAGAAGAGTTGTTGTTGGAACGAGAATCCCAGTTCAGGGAAAAACAAGAGGAACAGGCCCGCCTTCTGGATGAACTGGCAGGCAAACTACAGAGTCTAGACCTTTCAGCCGTTGCCGAGATGGTAAGGTTTTGAGGGTCTGGTCTCCAGGCTCTGATGCAAATTAGGAAGGAAACCCACCCTGTGTTGTCAGTCGTACTGTTCATTTTGCAAATGAACCAGCGGGAGTGAACCTGGCCTCAGGTCTCTGGACCCCCTATGGGTATCCACCTTCAAGCCAGATAAAAACAAGAGTGGGTGCCTTTCCAACCTTCCCCCACGTCCAGCTAGCCGGTTCCTCTGTGATACAAAGAATCAAGACTCCTTTCCCAGACTGTTAAATTGAATCTACGGCCATACCACCCTGAACCCGCCCGATCTCATCTGATCTCCGAAGCTAAGCAGGGTCGAGCCTGGTTAGTACTTGGATAGGAGACCAGACTGTTAAATTGAATCGGTGACTTCTTACTCAGATTTTAACCTTTTTTAAACTGTAGACATTTTTTTTTCACATAGTTCTTTATTATTTTTTTTGAAGGTTTATTCATTTTAAAGAGACAGCGGGGGAGGGGCAGAGAGGGAGGGAGACACAGAATCCGAAGCAGGCTCCACGCTCTGAGCTGTCAGCACAGAACCCGACATGGGGCTCGAACTCACGAGCTGCGAGATCATGACCTGAGCCGAGGTTGGACACGTAACCAACTGAGCCACCCAGGCGCTCCCTTTTTCACGTAGTTCTGATTCCAAATGCAAACTCCTTCACAGTGGAGCCATTCAAGAATATTTGGGGGCGGGGGGGGTGGTGGGGCTTCTTCAAAAAAGTTAAAGGAGCAAAAGAATTTTTTCCCTGGGTGTAAATTAAAAATGTTCCTTTGTTCCAGTAACTTTACCTGGTGAAGATTAACCTTGAGACCAACCTCGAAAGTAGATTCATTTCCCAGAAGCTTTTAAAAAGTAACTCCGGAGCCAAATGAAATTGAGGAGTGAGTTTAATGAAAATCTGGCAGAGGGCCAAAAAAAGCCAAACTCTGCCTGTTTTCTTCCTCTTGCTTCTTTACCATTTTTCATGGAAGGATACCTATTGGGAGAATTTGGAGCGTATTGTTTATAGACTCAGGCTTGTGCTCTCTTAGCTTAGGAACAGTCGAAAGCAGGAGGCAGGTGGTGCACAGAAGACCGCGAACGGTTCAGGCTTCCTTACGATTTGGTTTTAGTGCAAGTCCCTTCCCTCCTGGCCTCCTCACCTTCCCCCCATCTCGCTGTCTCTGAAATTGGCAAAAACACGCTGTCATGACTGCATTGTGCCCAACGTAATGGATGCCTACAAGGTGATAGATTATTAAGCGTCATAGCATTTAGTGGAAAGAGGGATTAAGGCGGATCACCCCTGTCGTGGCTTATTAGAAAAATCGAGGCCCAGGGGCGCCTGGGTGGCGCAGTCGGTTAAGCGTCCGACTTCAGCCAGGTCACGATCTCGCGGTCCGTGAGTTCGAGCCCCGCGTCAGGCTCTGGGCTGATGGCTCAGAGCCTGGAGCCTGTTTCCAATTCTGTGTCTCCCTCTCTCTCTGCCCCTCCCCGTTCATGCTCTGTCTCTCTCTGTCCCAAAAATAAATAAATAAATGTTGAAAAAAAAAATTAAAAAAAAAAAAAAAGAAAAGAAAAATCGAGGCCCAGAGCAACGTGTAAACTTCACAGGGCACAAAGTCACTACATATAAGCGTGAAATGCCAATTCTCTCTTTCCTTCCAGGATTGAGTCCTACGTTACAAATTCTAGTAAAAACCAGTAATCACAGATAAAATCTCCGCAAACTAAAATGAAAGCAGCTGATCATGCTAAAGGAGGTTTGCTTGTTGCAACAGGTGTCTAGGAAGGGAGGGCGTGAAGGGTCCCTTGCCTGATCAGGCCATACGAATGGGGGCCCTTCCTGGTACCTGCTTTTCCATTGGGTGAACTGCCCAGGGATGAGCTGGCTTCTGTTCGCTCACTGCAGGTATTTAATTCTCCTATGAGATCTCCCTTTACAGGCTCCATACTGGTATTTCTTGGGTAGAGAGGTTTTTGTCCCTTTGTGTTTTTTGAGTACCTTCAGTTCTTTGTTTTTGCATCTGGTTTTTTTCCTGCTTGCAGGGTTGAAATAGAACAGATCTCCTAGGGTGTCGTCAGGTTGTTTTTAGAAGGCCTCCCTGAGGCCTTCTGCTTCTCTTCTTGATTACGGCTCATGTTCTCCTACGGCAATGCAGAATAAACTGTTTTCTGAAGCTTTTTATGTTCTGTAAGCCAGCTACATGAAAGACTATTTTTTTTAAGTATTTATTTTTGAGAGAGAGAGAGAGCACAAGCGGGGGGGGGGGGGCGGGGGGTGCAGAGAGAGAGAGAAATACAGAATCTGAAGCAGGCTCCCAATGCGGGGCTCGAACCCACAGACCGTGAGATCATGACCTGAGCTGAAGTAGGTAGGACGCTTAACTGACGGAACCAGCCAGGTGCCCCAAAACTATTTGTTAATTTGAGATCTAATGGGATTAGAAGTACCAGAAAATTATTAGTCTAAGGAGTTGACTATTTATTCAAAACCTACTTTATTTCTTAAAAAGAATACCTTCCTTGTTTGGGATCATTACCTGCTTCTCACTGCCTCTTTTCAATATGAGAGGACGGTTCTGCAGTTTGCTCCCTGCTCAGCCTTTCCCATCACACAGCAGACTTGCAATTTATCAGTGTGCATGTGCATGCAGTGGCCAGGCCCTGATCCTTGGAAGTTTCTGGTAGGTAAGGAAGAGGAGAAGTCTGGGGACAGAGGATTATGGGGGGTTGCTTTTTGTAAAAGTGAAATCCACCTTTGCCCCTACTGTTTTCCTCTCACGTCTGGAATGTTCCCCCACTTGCCCTGCTCAAACCCCACCAGACAGCAAGGACATCCTTCCCCAACTACAGCTGCAGCCGTCAGTAGTCTCTCCTCTGTCTGCTTTCCTTCTTCCTGACAGTACCTGACCTATTCTTGGCTGTTTTATGCACAGTGAGCCTGGCTTCCCAAGATTTGAAGGTACTAAAAGGCCAGATAATGGGCCTTTTATGTCACCCTATTGACCAAAACAGACCAGATGCCAGGTCTAAAAAAGTTTGCCAATACCTCTTGCTTGTGTTAATCCAATGGTCTAGGATCAAGGGGAAGCATTCTTTGGCTCCCATGTTGGGCAGATTTCAACTTGACCCAGCAGATAACATTTGCGCCCCACACAGCGCCCATATGCTATTCCAGTTCATCAGGGCAGGAGGTATTGACGAAGCGTCCTAAGTTTTCATGGCTTCCCTGGCCATGATTCCTGAGCTCTCGGCTCCTCTCTCCATCCTGAACATTGTGTTCTCCAGCACCCTTGCTGAGGACCACCTACATGCTCTCTGGGGCCCCCCGGGCCACCCAGGCCCTGCACAGCTGTTGCAGACTCCCTCTCTGAAGGCCCGTGCCTGCCTCTTGGCTCGTTGCAGACCTGTGGGACACCTCCGGGGGCCTCTTGTTCCGAGACCGAGTGTGGCGGCCCGAACTGCAGGACTGACGAAGGAGAGAAGAAGTGTGGGGGACCCGGCTGCGGCGGCCTGGTCACGGTCGCCCACAGTGCCTGGCAGAAAGCCATGGACTTTGACCGCGATGTCCTGAGCGCCCTGGCCGAGGTGGAGCAGCTCTCCAAGATGGTAATTAGGCCGACGGCCCTGGCGTTTGCTCGCAGTGACCGACTGGAGGAGGATCGGGAGGGGAGAAATCGGTTCTAAATGGTAAAATGAAAAGCGAGTGTCACCATCAAATAGGAAAGTTCAAGTTTTTGTGAGGTCAGGGAAATGCACGAGGCGGTTTTGTTCAGAGATGATTTAGGAACGTGCTTTCTCCTCCTGACTGGAATCTGAGATAATTCTGTTACTGACCAGGGGGCCAGGCTTCTGAATACATTCAGCTGTGCTGTAAAAATCTCATCCCGAGCAACGAACTGAGCATTGATTTTTCCAAAGTGACAAAGTTAACTTAAATATTTATATTGGTACCCCCAAAAAATATTTTATAGGCCACCAGATGTTCTGGAGGAGTTAAACACATTAGAACAAATGTTTATACCCTAGCCCTGTCTGTAGAAGACTATCGTGTAGCAATCTGTATACTGAGTACTTCCAGCCTCTATGGGGATACACTGCGGTTGAATGAAAAGACATTGGTTTCTAAAAGCCCGGATTCCAAATGCATAGTTTCTCAGCATCATTTTCTGGACCATTTATAGTATTCTGGTCTGCTTTAGAAAGAGTGAAGCTGTTCCCTGGGTAATTTATTCCTCCTATTTAGGTCTCTGAAGCGAAACTGAGGGCAGACGAGGCAAAACAAAATGCTCAGGATGTTCTGCAGAAAACCAATGCCACCAAAGAAAAAGTGGACAAGAGCAATGAGGACCTGAGAAATCTGATCAAGCAAATCCGAAACTTTTTGACCCGTAAGGAGTTATTTTCATTTTACTTTTAGATATTTCTTCCTATCTTGGAATATAAAAACTGGCTTTATTTACTTTTTTTAACTTTTGCCAGGCTTCTATAAGCCATTTTTAAAAAATGTTTATTTTTGAGAGAGAGAAAGAGTGCAGGTGCACGAGCAGGGGAGGGGCAGAGAGAGAGGTGGGGACAGAGGACCTGAAGCAGGCTCTGTGCTGAGAACCCAGCGCAGGGCTGGAACCCACAACCCAAACCATGAGACCGTGACCTGAGCTAAAGTTGGACACCTACCTGGCTGAGCCACAGCACCCCTAAAAACTGTTTTCTAAGAGCCTGTGTTTGAGAGACCAGGATTCAGGTCTGCGTTTTAGATAACATCAATTTCTGCTTGGGAATAAAAAGTAACATTTCCCAAACCAAAACAAAGTTCATGTTAAGAAATGTTGGCATTTCTTAAGCTTATGTGCACGTAAGTAATCTCTGATGTTGTGCAGACACAGATGGGAAACCCAAGTAGGAAATCGGGAATTCAAACCCATAGTGTGAGAACTGAATTTGGAATCTGTTCTAGATTACATAGAATGTCACTAGATCCTTAGAATAGTGGCTTATTTTGACATTGCCTGCAAAGCGTTGTAATCCTGTCATTTACAGGATCTTGTATTTATGGTTGGCTCTATCCCTTAGTGTTGTATCTAGAGGAAGAAAATCTCTAGAATTGGTGGTTCAGCGCATGTTTCTGGTCAACCATCTAAGTGTTACTAGTAAGGAAGGTTTGGCTTCTAGTTACACAAAACTTTTAAGTGAAATGGACTTAATCAATAGAGATGCATATTATATCACATAACAAGTTCAGTAGTAGGATAGCTCCATGGTTCTGGGACCCAGGGAGTAAGAATATCAGGTTTGCTGTCAGGCCGGCTCCTCCTGGTTACAAGGTGGCTGCCAAAATTTCAGACTTCACATAAATACTCAATAATATCTAATGGAAGGAGACCCCACCTATTCCCATTGTACCTTTTTTAAAGGGAGGAAATCTTCCCCAGAAGCTGTGAGCAGTCCTCTCCATAATCTCACTGGCCAGAAATGCATCCCATGCCGATGCAGAAATGTCACTGGCAAACAGAATGGGATTACCCTAACTGGCATGCCAATCTGCATTTAACTCTTGAGTTGCTAGGTTTACCTTACCTTAGAGGTAGGTGCCTGAACAAAATCAGTATTCTATTAGCAGCAAAATGGGGAATAAGGAAGGAGCCAGTGATATCCTACGGGTATCTTATGAAACATCCTGTGGAAGCCATCGCTTGATCAAATATTTTCCTGTGCTCAAATCCTTAGGGGGTCCATTTTTATATTAACAGTGAAAAAGAAAATCAAAAAACCTTCAATCAGTGACCTATTTAAAGCTTAACCTCTTGAGCATTTTTTCGACCACCTTTCACATTTGACATTTGAAATCCTTTGGCTTCTTTGATAATACACAATCTGATTCCCTTGCTTCTCTGACTGGATTTTCCCCTTTTTGGTAATTTCCAAAATCCAGGTCATTTGTACAAGGAATATGAGTTCCTTACATCTGCATTTATAATAGTGTCCTAGCTATTCTTCCAACCCCAACTAAAAGTTTTCATTGCCTTTTAGAATCAAGTCCCAGATGTACATCCTGGGGTCCTCTTTTCTGTAATCAGGACCATTCACTCTGTTTGACTTTCACATGACATGCTCAGCCCATACAGTCTCTCCATCCAAAGATGTCCCTCTCTCTCCTTCCAAATCCTATTATCCTTCAAAACTTGATCAGTTCCTCATCCCCCACGAAGACTTTCCTTTCTCAGCCTACGGGCAAATTCTAGTAGTTAACTTTTCCATGTGTAACTACTCAACGAGACTAGAAGTTCTTAAACAGACTATGTGTATGTCTTGATGTCGCCCCAGAATGCTCTTCACCTGGTGGGTGACCAGAAGTGACTAAGTTAACCATCTGTGACTTTCACCTCTTTATGGGGACATCTTTGCTTTTGACAGAGGATAGTGCTGATTTGGACAGCATTGAAGCAGTTGCTAATGAAGTGCTGAAAATGGAAATGCCCAGCACCCCAGAGCAGTTACAGAACTTGACAGAAGACATTCGGGAGCGAGTTGAAAGCCTTTCTCAAGTAGAGGTTATTCTACAGCAAAGCGCTGCTGACATTGCCAGAGCGGAGATGTTGCTAGAAGAAGCTAAAAGAGCCAGGTATCTGAAGACGTTGTGGCATTTAGGGGGTTTATTTTGTGTATCTAGCAGGGAGTAAAAGGGATTTCTTCAACCAGTGAAATTTCTAAGTGTGACCTGTATGAGTCCCTCTGATTGATTCCAAAAAGGCTGTTCTTGGAAAGAAAGGTATTTTTAAATGCCCCGAGAGGAAGTACTTTTTCACATAGATTGTCTCATTCTTTTCCTCAGCAAAAGTGCAACTGATGTTAAAGTCACTGCAGACATGGTCAAGGAGGCTCTGGAGGAAGCAGAAAAGGCCCAGATTGCAGCAGAGAAAGCAATTAAACAAGCAGATGAAGACATCCAGGGAACCCAGAACCTGCTGACTTCGGTAAGATCCTTGCTCTACATGGGAGAAAACAGGCACATAAACCCTATCAAAGTGCATTTGACAGTTACATGAAAACCATTACAACTAAAGGATTCCTCTAATTTACATAAATCTGAACTACTCCCTCAGCACAGATGCTAAAAGTGTTTTCAGAGGGGAAAAAAAGACCCTGAAGACACTAGAACACAAGGGCCCCCTTTACGTTCACCCCTACAGAAAGCCTAAGGAAGATAGTGTATATTTTTGTCTCCTGTTCAAGGACTCTATTTAGTAGTATGAAGGATAGTATTAATTTCCAAATTTAGTTTTAGAAAACTCATTCTGCTATAAAGCAGCCCAAAAGTAACCTACATACTTAAGACCAGGATCTCAAAATTGATGAGGTGGGGGGCATCTGAATGGCTTAGTCAGTTAAGCATCTGGTATCAGCTCAGGTCATGATCTCACAATCCGTGGGTTTGAGCCCCACATCAAGCTCTGTGCTGACAGCTCAGAGCCTGGAGCCTGCTTCGGATTTTGTCTCTCCCTATCTCACACTCTTTCTCTCTCTCTCCCTCTAAATAAACATTAAAAAAAATGTTTTAATGGATGGAGGAAAAAGTGGACTCAGGTGATCCTTACACATCTTCTCAGAATATATTTTGAAATTAGATGCTATTAGTCAGCCCTTCTCAAGCCAACAACCCATAATGTTTAAAACCTAGGAGGTGGTTTTTCAACCTGCTTTTCTTACCATTGGTTGATACAAACCTGTCTTCCCCTACTCTATTGTTCTTGAGACTCGACAGTTCCTTCAGCCACATTTCCTTCTTAATTTTGAGTAAACAAAAGGCCCTTTCTTCATGCCACTTGTTCAAATGTAGAAAAAAATTATGACACTTTCCCACCAGACCATGTTCTCTTTGATTATTCTGACTTTTCTCTCTCTAGGGTTTTTCAAATTTCTCACTGTGCTGTTATTTTAATGAACTTTAATTTAGGTGACTTGATAAAAAAAAAAAATTACTAAGTTTGGAAAAGCCAAATGGGAAATATAGGATTTAATCAAATCATACGTGGGATATTTGGCTTGACGATGTAAGTGAAAACTGGTTTTGTTTTTCTGGGGTCCCTGGGGGACAGGAAGCACTTTAGGGTAAGAATAAGAAAGAAAAAGCAACTCTAAACTATGCTATTAATGAAAGGTTGTCAAAAAACTATTCACTCCTTCAAAACTAGAGCTTATCCTCTAAGAACTATACTCTAAGAATACTTTTATGTTAATTAATAGGTGAGCTTTTAGGTTAAGAATCATTTGGCATGAAATACCTACACATTTTACCATGTATCCACAGTGACTCCTTAGTTTAGTTATGACACTGTTATTATTCAGACCTATGGTGCTCCGTGAAATTGGTTCTTCAGTCATGGGTCAGACTACTTACTTGGGCTAGCTGTTAAAAATTGATGTTCATTGATTATTCTTTGAAAATTGATCACATGTGGACCCTCACCAGTTACCCAAATAGATTTTCCTAAATGACTTTGAGTATTTATAGGTTCCGTCACTTCCCCGGACTACATGACCTGTCACGGTCCTATAGTAACTTTTCAGTTTTCAGAAACATCCCTGGTCTGCCTTACCTGAAAACACTCAACTTTCCAGGTAGTTGCTGAAGACCCATGACCTCCACTAGAGTTTAATAAATTTTAATATTTATTTTGTGAGAGCACACGTGGGAGCAGGGGAGGGGCAGAAAGGGGGACAGAGGATCCAAAGCAGGCTCTGTACTGACAGCAGAGAGTTCGGGGGGGGGGGGGGGGGTACTCAAACTCATGAACTGTGAGATCATGACCTAAGCGGAGTCAGACGCTTAACTGACTGAGCCACCCGGGTGCCCCTTGGAGTTTAATATTTAGGGCTGACAGGAAAAACTAAAGGTGACTTGGGAGTACTCATTTTCCCACCCACAGTAATTTGGAAATTTATGTGGCAATCCTTTCCCTCACATCTGCTTATTTGTGAACATTGTTTTGCCAAAGTTTGCAGGTGTCCTTAAAATGCTTTCTCAACACATCAAGCTGTCTGGGGGTGGTTCAGTGAAGAATTTTACATTAATTGCAGCCTAGATCATCAGAATTAAGAATAAAGATGGGCACTTTATATAAGCTTTCCTGAAATTATATTTTCCTTTTGGTCTAAAGTGAAAGGCAGAGTGGCCTTTTAATCTTCCTGTAAACTCGTATTCATAGCATGTCCTACCGCTTACTGATGGCTTGCTGGGTGACTGACATTGTACTTGTAGATTGAGTCGGAAACAGCGGCTTCGGAGGAGAACTTGCTCAACGCCTCCCAGCGCATCAGCGAGCTTGAGAGGAATGTGGAAGAACTGAAACGGAAGGCTGCCCAGAACTCTGGGGAGGCAGAATATATTGAGAAAGTAGTATACACCGTGAAACAAAGTGCGGATGATGTTAAGAAGGTAAGTAAATCCTTGTGACTTCACAGCTGTGTTTTGTAAAGGAGCAATGAGCCTCCTCAACCGCCTTCCCTGGGATTAGTAAGGGATGTGGACCTAAGAGTTACTTATCAGAAACATCCCAAGTGACCGGTTTTGAAACAACAGTCTTTAGAGACACAGATGGAAAGGGTGGGAGTGGATATGGAAGTGTCCAGTAAGCATGACCTAAGCCCTCATATCCAAACTTGGATGAGGGTGCAGAAAAATGAAAGTAACTTGGGGGCGGGGGGGAGTCTTTTATTTATTTAACTGTTTGATTTAGAGAGAGAGAATCCCAAGCAAGCTCCACGCCGTCAGTGCAGGGCCTGACACAGGGCTCAGTATCACAAACTGTGTGAGATCATGACCTGAGCTGAAATCAACCGACTGAGTCATGCAGGAGGCGCCGCAGGGGCAGAAGTCTTAAAACCGGCGTACTGAGCTTGTACTTGATGGCGTAATTACCTGGCCTTTAAAAGCAGGGTAGAAAAAGCTTAAGGGGTTCACACCAGAACAGCTGGCAGGGAACTAAACCTCACCCCTTTTTCTCACTGGAAGGTGCTGTATTTTGCAGAGAACGTCTCCTAGGATTCCCATTTGTCATTAGAAGCCAAGTTATCACTGAAACATGTTTAGTGGGCAAATGTCTCTCTCCAAAGGAACCTTTTAAACTTCTGAGGGAGCATTCAACCCTTGACGTCTGGTTAGGGAAGAGAACAAAACAGTGAGAAAAGTGTTCGGTCATGTTCATTTTTCTGTCATGGTTTGTACTTTCTTGCAGCTCTGAGAGCATAAATCTCTCAAGCAGTCTTTACAGAGCATTTTTGCAAAAATATAGCACTTGATTAAGAACAAAACCCTGAAATGAAATCCCTCTATCAAATGGCTGTTGTTGGAACCGTGTTCCCCAAAAGCAGCACTTGTGGTGCCTTTTCAGTTTCACAGCTCCTTGCCCACCCCTGTGCCCTGTGTGCATGCTGGTCTCCCCTCTCCTTCCTTAACTTTCTACGCACCCGGGTCCAGATCCAGATGGCCCTTGTCTGAGATCTAAATGATTAGATCTCAGCAAATCTAGAGAAAAATATACTTCTCTACCTCCATATAACTGTCCTATAACATCTCCAGAAAAGTGCTAACCTAAAGGCTTAGCCCTAGAGACCTGCTTACAACTCCAAACGTGAGTTTAAAAACTCATGTTGGTGTTATATTTAATTTCACTGTTCCACAATATTTTCAACATATTTACACTGAATAGCTCAACGCGCGAGTACGGTTCCAAGCTTTCTCCAATTACACTAGGCTCTTAATGTCCGAGATTACATTTATCACCTCTTTGTGTCTCCATGGAACTACAGGCTCTGGACGGTGAAGTTGATGAAAAGTATAAGAAAGTAGAAAAATTAATTGCCCAAAAAACTGAAGAGTCAGCTGATGCCAGAAGAAAAGCTGAAATGCTACAAAATGAAGCAAAAACACTTTTGGCTCAAGCAAACAGCAAGCTGCAGCTCCTGAAAGGTAGGGCTTAGGCTCGTGCTTTCAGGACGTATTTAACAATAAGGACACCGTAAAGTTTCTTCTATTTAAAAGGTGGAAATCAAACGACCACTGTTAGATTGAGGTCAACCTAGAATAAATTGCTCAGACTTTTTTCTTTTTCTCTCCCACAGATTTAGAAAGAAAATATGAGGACAATCAAAAATATTTAGAAGATAAAGCTCAAGAATTAGTAAGACTGGAAGGAGAAGTCCGTTCGCTCCTCAAGGATATAAGCCAGAAAGTTGCTGTTTACAGCACCTGCTTGTAACAAAGGGCTGCAAGGTGGCTGAGGTGACCAAAGTAAAATAGCTACATTTTAAAAACTGACAATGATCTTCAAAACTAAAACTGATTACCTATTTAATGTTTTTAATCACCACATTTTGTATGGAGTTAAATAAAGTACAGTGCTTTTGTATAAATCTATACTGAGTATTCTTCTTACATTGTTTTACTGATTTAGTGTTCAGGAATCCCTTTAACCAAAAACAGTTTCAATGTACAGATGGATTTATAAACAAGCCACTTGCCTCTGGGACCCCAATTTCTGTCTTGTCTGTAAGCAGGCTGTAATCTGTCTGCTACGTCAATATCCTCCACAAATCTGCCCCCGAAATCACCTCCCCATGGGACTCCCAGTGGAGGGGAGGAGAAAGGCTACAGCCTGAACCACCTTCACCATTTCAATGGCTGCTCAGGAAATCCAATCTCCGAAACTCCTCTAAATACTCCTCGGTCTGGGAAAGAGAACAGAAGGCAATTTTTAGAGAATGAGGAGGGTAAATTGTGGCTTTTAAGGGTTAGCAATCCCGGCCCTACTGTAGATGGTGAGGGGAGGGTTTAGACTATATCCAGCCGGATATAAACATTGTTCCCGCCAGCTGAGCAGGGCACAGTACAAAGGGGTGCTGGAACTGCTCACCTTTATATTGTTCTTTATTAGATTTCACAGACTAAAGATTCTCCACGGCAATCTGCAGGTGAGGCCAAAACAATCACAGGACGACCATTCCACACACTAAAGAAAATAGCCGGAGTAACGCCAGACCTGCATCAACTTCACAGCCGAGCTAGCTGGGTAACAACAGGCCCAAGTGGTTTTCTCACACATTCTCGTTACAGCAAGGCCATGACCGTGTACCACTACCAGCCACCCCCACACACAACACAGCTGCGTTTGAAGCTAGGCCTGAACAGAAGCTAAACGGACCTAATTCAAACAATAAGGCAACTTCCTCCCTCAAGGCAATGATGTCATTTTTCTTTAGGTAGAGATCCCAATACCTAGCAAAGTAGTTTCACCTCATCATCTACTACAGCAACTGTTCTCTTTCCTTAATTTTAAGTACTTTGTTTACTATTCATTCCTTTTCAGTTTAAAGACTCACTTTGAAATCACTCATTTTAATCAGCTCAATGAACTGGACAACTGAGTCACACCCTTCACAAGCCAAGAAAATATTGAGAACTTAATAAGTGAATATTTAAAATTCGTTTTACACCCACAACTTTGTTCCCACCTAGATATATGTAACCATTTTGTTTCTACAGCTAGAACTTAAATTCTATTTCACTATTCCCTAATTAGAAACTTTTTCCCTAGAGGAGGGGACAGGTTTTGAAGTTTAATAAACTGGCACTTCACATAAGATTGGGATTTCAGATTTTAAGACACAAGAGGTCATTTCCAATAATGGCAAAGTAGTACATATCAGGCCAACCCTCCTAATATCAAATGCAAACTCTGCACAAAATATATACATATTTTTAAAAAGTACAGGTCCGGGAGAACCAGAAGCAGGCAGAAGGTACAAGGGAGGTGACCAAGAACAGCACTGGGTGTAATTCCCATTTTTAACGGCTTTTCACTTGAGGGTAGGTCCCAGGAAGTGGCAACTTGGGCAGAAGCCAAGTTTTTCTGGTTACAGGATCGGAAGGACTGAGTTTGGGGCAATGAGGAGAACTGAAATAGGAGGAAAGAACCCCAGAAGAGCATGGCACGGTGGGGAGGGCCACCCCACTGCACATACAATCTGCCCGACCTCTGGTTGGCCTCTGCCCCCAGCAAAGACAACAAACTTGGAGTCGGGAGCTTAGCCACGTTAACTGCCTACTGAAGAAAAATTCCCTAGTTTTCAGAGGTAGGTAACAACCCAGAGCCTTTACAATGTCACATTCATAATGACCGCACCACAATCTACGACTACTGGACGTAGGAAGAAAAAGGGAGATGGGACCCATTATGTGTGTGATGCCACTAAAACCTGAAGACTACTGAGCATTTTCAGTAACAAGATACTGACGGTATCTTACTCTACACAGCTTTCTGCTGATAGATTACATTCTAAATTTTCTTTAGACTGTGATCTTTAAATTGCAATCAAGTATCTAGTTTACATATTTCTTCTACTTCAAGATAGTTTCTTTTCCTTTTCAGAATACACTTACCTAAATTTAAGAAGTACTTATCTGAAATGATACTTAAATTTAGTTAAAATATGCAAAAGCCCATTTAACATTTAATTATTTGAGAAATGGCCATTTCACTTTTTCCTTCAAAGATTTTAAATAACCTCTACACCCAGTGTGGGGCTCGAATTCACAACCATGAGGTCGAGAGTCGCATGCTCTATGGACTAAGCCAGCCAGGCGCCCCAAGCAATGGCCATTTTAAACATTAAGTCAACAAATACAAAGAAATAGTCATTTACCCAGCCACGGACACACTGGAAATCCATAGAAGACAGCAGACTAAATATGCTATGTCTCCAAAAGTCTATGTTCCACATAGAGCTGGAATCACTAACACAGACGTAAAGGTAATGACCTTACAGTTGTCCCCCAGTGTGGTAAAAAGATACATCCGGGCCTCTAAAATGAACAATAAAGAGAAATAAGAATATACACTAGCGGTAGTCAGAGAAGAACTAGGACCATCTTGATATCCATTCAAAACAACCAGTAAATGAATATTTAAGACTGTTTATTTCTGGATTTTCATTCCCTGCTGTAATACATGAGTCCTCATTTAATATTTGAATTTCACAGATGTATCTCCTTAATTTGGATAACTAACTACAGACTGTAGACCTCAATGGGTCCTTAAAAATTTAAACATTCTACCTCTAAACCGTAAGAATTTGGGGATTAAATAAAACAAGTGAGAGACCATTTATTTACATTGGTTTGGTTTATACATATTTTAACCTTATTCTAATGACTAACTCTGTTTCCAATATGAAAACCAAGTTTAAAATAACTTGATCACCTTGCAACAAACACGGCTGGTTCACATACCCTACCTCCAGCTCCATCCATGTAAGTAAATCCAACTTTACAATAGCAGAGATTAAAAGCTACATAACATAAATTTAGTGAAGGTGAATTTTCAGAAACAGCATGAAAATATGGGTTGAAGAAAATGTTCCAGGAAGCTACTATAAGTAGCTTCTGCCTCCAATATTAATGTGCTGAAACAAAATATTAAATTTATTTAAAATAGATGAGATTATTCCATTCCGTCCAAACTTACTAAAACCTTCCAAAAGTTTCATAATTCAGTCCTAGAAATTCTTGGAGCTGTGAGCATTTCCTGTTCAGAAATGTGACCTCTACAAAAGCTCCCAGGAGATTTCAGAAAAATAGAATCTTCTATTTTAAAAGTTGATTGATTTGCCAAATGATGCAGCCAGGTTTGCTTCTCTAAATGCTTCTGATAAGGTCTGTAAAGGAAGAAATTTGAAATTACAAAGCAAATTATTTGCAGGTGAGACGAAAATCTAGGTAGGCATTATTCCGTACACTTTGGTAATTACCGGGTGCGCGTGGCAGACTCTAGCTATATCTTCACAGGATGCTCCATACTCCAACGCAAGAGCAGCTTCATTTATCATCTCACCAGCACCCTTGAAAATAATAAACCAAGAAGTCGTTTATGTCCCAAGGCAAAAACTACAAGCTAACAAGATTTGCTGTTACAGCAGTTAACCAAAGCCTCAGTCAGGAAAAGCTTCACAGAAAAGGTGGCACGGAAGTTAAGGGCCTGGGCTCTGGAGCCGGCTGGCCTGGATTCAAATCTTACCACTTACTACCTTAAGTGCTCATGCTGTGTGCTTCATTCCATTTATTCACTTCAGAAATGGGAAGAGTGACTCCTACCTCCCAGAATTGGGAAAACTAAAGTTACTGAATGTATTCAGAAAAACGTATTCCAGAGTAAGCGCTCGAGTGGCCTATCATCATGATTACATTGGATACCTTGGGGGAGGCCATACTTCAGATTCAGTGGTAGGAAAGGCTTCCCTCAGAGGCGCCACGTGAGCTGAGACCTTGTAGGAGCCACTCATGCAAAGCCCGGGAGGCCCAGCTCTCTAGACAACAGGTTCTCCAAGCCCAAGGGCTCTAACCTGGCAACACTGGCCTGTTAACAACCTGAGAGAAGGCCCACAAGACAGGGAATCAATGAGCAAAAGGCAACAGTGAGAAGACATGAGGTCAAAGGCAGACAGGACCAGATTTAGTGGGGCCTTGGATATAACAGCCCAAAGCTGAAAAGGGTCACTGGAGAGTGTTAGGCAGGCCCAGGGCCTGGTGTAGGTTTTAAAAGGATAACCTTAGTTGCGGTATGGAAAGCTGATGATGTGACGGCCAAGACTGAGTGCTGCCTTATCAGAAACCACACACAAATGTTTGCCGGTAAATAAAAAACTCAGGATGTAAACAGCAGATGGTTTTAAATTCATCTACAGAGCAACGCTTTCCAGAAATCACGATGGGATGTGGGGTCTTAGAATACTCACTGGCCCGAGAATATGTGCTCCCAGTACCCTGTCTGTGGATTTCTGTCCCAGAATCTTCACCAGGCCATCTGTGTCAGCATTGGTCTTCGCCCTGCTGTTGGCAGCAAAGGGGAACTTGCCGACTTTGTACTCGATGCCCTGGGAGAGACAGAAAAGGAAAACCTATGTCAACTCTGAAACAACGCATTCCCATTGGTGAAACCATCCGTCATTTCTTCAGAAAATAAGCCCCAAGAAGGCAATTCTTCAGAGTGTGTTGAAGGCAAGACCAAAGCCTCTTGCTAATGAGACACAGTTTGGGTACAAACATAAGCAAATGCAAATGCCAGTCTACCTGGGGATATTTCAAGGGAAATTAAAAAGCTCTGGAATTACTATTTGAATACAGGCAAGTGAATGATCTCCTCTATGCTACTAACAAAGGGAAAAGTATAGAAGCTATAACTTCTACATAATTTCAAAATGCATTAATGCAATAATAAAATGATTCTCAGCCACCAGGGTCATTAACACAGTTCATACGCTATACAGTACAACTACCCTCGCATTCAGAATAACCTCTTCTTTTGGGGCTCCTAGGTGGCTCAGTTGGTTAAGCGTCCAACTTTGGCTCAGGTCATGATCTCATGGTGTGAGTTCAAGCCCCGCATCGGGCTTCTTGCTGATAGTGCGGAGGCTGCTTGGGATTCTCTCTCACCCCCTCTCTCTGCCCCTCTCCCACTGGCTTTGCAATCTCAGAATAAACAAACTTAAAAAAAAAAAAAAAAAGATAATTACCTCTTCCTTCAACTGCTCTTCTGATTTGCCAACCCAAGCAACTTCAGGGTGCGTGTAAATCACCGATGGGACACAGTTGTAGTCAATGTGCACAGCGCCACCAGCCATTCCTTCAACACAGATAATGCCTTCATCCTCCGCTTTGTGAGCCAGCATCGGACCAGCAACCACATCACCAATAGCATAGATGCTACCGCACAGATGAAAAGAAACATGGTGAACTTCGGCCACCACAGATACTCATCTTCAGTCATGCCGTGGTAATAAAAATAAAAGTCTCTAGTTATTAAATAACCGATAAGTATTTAAAATACAGCTCTTCACAGATCTGTGAGTTCAGGTTCTAGTCTTTGGGTAATGAAAAACTTCTGTTAGTTTTGTTTTCACACAGAAGTTTACCATTCTTCCCCAAAGCCAATGGCATGTTTTAAGCGTGGCAAAAGTCAGATTTTCACAACAGTGTTTGAAATAAATTAAAACATTTTTGAAAATGCAATTAACTATCCAACTTACTTTGGAATTTTAGTTTGGAATCTGGTATTGACTGGAATTCTACCTCTAGGATCTAGTTCAATTCCAAGCTCTTCTAGTCCCAAATTCTGAGTAAAGGGTCGTCGGCCAATGCAAACCAAGAGCACATCACACGTGATGACTTCAGCTTTACCACCAGAAGCGCCTTCAATACTAGACAATGAACAGTGTATGACTATTAAACACACATCAACATAAAAAACTCACAGACTTAGAAATTAAGACCAGACATTTCTCAAGTGTTGCCAACAATTCTAACAGGAGTCAGGCAATGAAAAACTGTACATATCCCCTAGAGGTCTATCAACAGTAAGCAATCTAATATTATGGATTTCCACATAGATCTAAAAATACTGAGTTTCACTGAACATTGAGAGTTTAAATATTTCTGAATGTATACTATGAGAAATCACATTACAGTGAGAACACTGGGTTAATTTTCCTAGCATCAACTTAACCATGAATTTCAATGGACTGATTTAATAAGCAATATGGAGTTATACTAAGCAGTAAGATGGCCCTAAGTTCTAACCAAATCTGATTCTGCAAAAGGAGTGTTTTTCTTAAGGATATCATATCAAAACCAAATGTAGCATACTTACGAAACATCAATTTTCCCATCTGACTTCTTGGTAGCACCAGTAACTTTTGTATTCAATTTAAATTTAAATCCTTGTTTTTGAAGGATGCGTTGAAAGTTTTTAGATATCTCCATATCAATTCCAACTCCACCAACATGACCTAAAAACTCAACTGCAGTCACATCAGCACCAAGTCTTTGCCAAACTGAACCCTGTAGAGAATAGTTTTTAAGTCATAAAAAAAAAAAAAAATTAAAGTTTCCATAGTAGATATTTACCAAAGCATTTTAACTTATTGTCAGATATTTTCTTTTATTAATACGTTCCTATTAGAAGCTCTGAGGTTTAAAATTAACCTCAAATTAACCTGTGGCAAACATATTTCATATACTAATCTATTCATTCCTTCAACATTAATTGAGCACCTACTATAATCTAGGCACACATCAGTGAACAACACGTTGCCCCTAGGGATCTTATACTCTGGTAGGGGAGGCATATGAAGTAAAATTCAGAGGATAATAATGTGCTCTGAGAGAAATAAATGAGGAAACAAAACCAGGACTACTGGAGGAGTAAGCCTGCAATTTTAAACCATGGGGTCATTGGGGAAAGCTTCACTGGGAGTGACGTGTGCACAAAGACTTGAAGAAGAGAGGGAAAGAGCTATACCGGAACTGGTTGGTCCAGAAGGAGGGGAACAAGTGGGAAAGGAGGTCCTGAGGGAGAAGAAAAAGCCTCTTGTTGCTACTAATTACCGATGTTTGTAAACTATTAAACTGGTTTCATATTTTATTTTCTCAATAGAGACATGTTTACTTTTTTATTCAAATTATAATTTAAACAGAACGCTGGTTTTATTTTAGCAATTATCATTTTGAATACCTATTTGTGAAATAGGCAAGATGAATATAATTTTACAACATTAAATATGAAAAACTATGAGCATATCCTCTGCAAGAATTTGTATCAAAATCCCCTGGTAATTTAAAATTCACCATTAAGAGGTTTTACCTTTCCAATTAGGTTTATGCATTCATTTTTAAAAGTTTCAGGAGTTTTTGGAAAGCTGAGTTAACTAAAGCCAATACAGTAACACTAAAAATTCAACCACAAGCATATACAAAAATTAAGCCAAAATGAATCGTGGACCTTAAGGTAAAGGCCAAGATTATAAAACTTATGGAAGATCGAAACGGAAGATGCAGCATAGGAGGACACTGGGCTCACCTCCTCCTGCTGATAGCTTATATTCCACCCACATCGGCCTAAAAAACCCAGAAAACCGCCAGAAGACTAGCAGAATGGACTCTCCAGACCTCTCAAGTGTAGACAAGAGGCCCACGGAAGGAGGTTAGGAAGGGAGGAAAGGTGATGCGTGCTACCGGACTGGTGGGAGGGAGCCGGGGCGGTGGAGGGGCAGCCCGCCCAGCAAGGCAGGGCCCCCGAAGTCTGGCTTGCAAAAGCGGAGAGGCTGGACTGCCTGAGTTCTGACAGCCAGCAGGACTTAACATCTGGAATGTTAAAAGTGAACAGCTCTGCTCTTGGAGAGCGGAAAGTGGGAGGGCGAAAGGACAATGGGAGGGAGAGGTGTTGAGCCCTGGAAGGGAGAGCTCAGCTCAGCAGGGAACAAAGGCGCTGGGAAGCGCCATCTCTCTCTCCCATCCCCCACCTGAAATCCCAAAGGGAACCAGTTACCATCACCGAACTTGCCTGCACCTCACAAACACCCAACGCTGTGCTTCTGTGGATCCATCCCTCCAATGGGTCTGCCTCCCTCCGGGTGATGCAGGGACCCTCCCACAGGGGACCACCGACAGCAAAGTGAGCTAAGCCTGCCCCTCCCACCCCTGTGCACCTTGCGGATCCACCCTGGCTAATACACCAGATCCCATCGAAGCGGCACCACAAGCCTGGCAGTGTGCAAGTAGCCCAGACAGGGGCCACACCACTCCACAGTGAGTCCTGCCCCTGGGAGAGGGGAAGAGAAGGTACACACCAGTCTGACTGTGGTCCCAGCGGTGGACTGGGAGCAGATATCAGGTCTGACTGCGGCCCCACCCACCAACACAAGTTACTCCAGACAGCACAGGGGAAGTGCCCTGCAATTTGAAGCCACCCTAGGGACTACCCAAAATGATGAAACGGAAGAACTCTCCTCAAAAGAAACTCCAGGAAGTTGCGACAGCTAACAAATTGATCAAAAACGATTTAAGCAATATAACAGAACAAGAATTTAGAATAATAGTCATAAAACTAATCGCTGGGCTTGAAAAAAGCATAGAGGACAGCAGACAACCTATTGCTACAGAGATCAGGGGACTAAGAAACCGTCATGAGGAGCTAAAAAAATGCTATAAATGAGGTGCAAAGTAAAATGGAGGTGACCACAGCATGGATTGAAGAGGCAGAGAAGAGAATAGGTGAATTAGAAAATGAAATTATGGAAAAAGAGGAAGCTGAGAAAAAGATAAAAAAAATCCAGGAGTATGAGGGGAGAATTAGAAAACTAAGTGATGCATCAAACGAAACAATATCCGTATAACAGAAATTCCAGAAGAGGAAAAGAGAGAGAAAGGGGTTGAAGGTGTACGTGAACGAATCATAGCAGAGAACTTCCCTGATCCAAGGAAGGAAAAAGGCTTTGAAATCCAAGAGGCACAGAGAACTCCCTTCAGACATAACTTGAATCAATCTTCTGCACGACATATCATAGTGAAACTGACAAAATACAAGGATAAAGAGAAAATTATGAAAGCAGCTAGGGATAAACAGGCTCTAACTTATAAAGGGAGACCCATAAGACTAGTGGCAGACCTATCTACTGAAACTTGGCAGGCCAGAAAGGAATGGCAGGAAATCTTCAATGTGATGAACAGAAAAAATATACAGCCGAGTCCTTTATCCAGCAAGTCTGTCATTCAGAACAGAAGGAGAGATAAAGGTCTTCCCAAACAAAAACTGAAGGAATTCATCACCACTAAACCAGCCCTACAAAATCCTAAGGGGGATTCTGTGAGTAAAATGTTGCAAGGACCACAAAGTACCAGAGACATCACTACAAGCATGAAACCTACAGACATCACAATGACTCTAAACCTTGTATCTTTCAATAATAACACTGAATGTAAACGGACTAAATGCTCCAACCAAAAGAAACAGGGTATTAGAATGGATAAAAAAAACAAGACACATCTATTCGCTGTCTACAAGAGACTCATTTTAGACCTGAGGACACACTCAGATTGAAAGTGAGGGGATGGAGATCTATCATGGTACTGGAAGTCAAAAAAAGCTGGAGTAGCCATACTTATATCAAACTAGATTTTAAATTAAAGGCTGAAACAAGACATGAGGAAGGGCATTATATAATAATTAGAGTGTCTATCAATCAGGAAGAGCTAACAATTATAAATGTCTATGTGCCGAATATGGGACCCCCCAAATATATAAAATGATTAATCACAAACATAAGCAACCTTATTGATAAGACTGTGGTAATTGCAGGGGACTTTAACACTCTACTTAGAGAAATGGATAGATCATCTAGACACAGGATCAATAAAGAAACATTGGATCAGATGGACTTGACAGATATATTTAGAATTCTGCATCCCAAAGCAACAGAATATACTTTCTTCTCAAGTGCACATGGAACATTCTCCAAGATAGATCACATACTGGGTCACAAAACAGCCCTTCCTAAGTATAAAAGAACTGAGATCATACCATGCACACTTTCAGACCACAATGCTATGAAGCTTGAAATCAACCACAGGAAAAAGTCTGGAAAACCTCCAAAAGCATGGGTCAACCCATGAATAGGTCAACTAGGCAATTAGAGAAGAAATTTAAAAATATATGGAAACAAATGAAAATGAAAATACAACAATCCAAACACTTTGGAATGCAGCAAAGGCAGTCCTGAGAGGAAAATACATTGCAATCCAGAAACAAGAAAAATCCCAAATACAAAATCTAACAGCACACCTAAAGGAAATAGAAGCAGAACAGCAAAGACACTCCAAACCCAGCAGAAGAGAAATAATAAAGATCAGAGCAGAAATAAACAATATAGACTCTAAAACAACTGTGGGGCAGATCCATGAAACCAAGAGTTGGTTTCTTGAAAAACTAAACAAAATTGATAAACCCCTAGCCAGGCTTCTCAAAAAGAAAAGGGAGATGACCCAAATAGATAAAATCATGAATGAAAATGGAATTATTACAACCAATCCCTCAGAGATACAAGCAATTATCAGGGAATACTATGAAAAATTATATGCCAACAAACTGGACAACCTGGAAGAAATGGACAAATTCCTAAGTACCCACACACTTCCAAAACTCAAACAGGAAGAAACAGAAAACTTGAACAGACCCATAACCAGCAAACAAACTGAAATCAGTTATCAAAAATCTCCCAACAAGTAAGAGTCCAGGACCAGATGGCTTCCCTGGGGAGTTCTATCAGACATTTAAAGCAGAGATAATACCTATCCTTCTCAAGCTTTTCCAAAAAATTGAAAGGGAAGGGAAACTTTCAGACTCATTCTATGAAGCCAGCATTACTTTGATTCCTAAACCAGACAGAGACCCAGCAAAAAAAGAGAACTACAGGCCAATATCCCTGATGAATATGGATGCAAAAATTCTCAACAAGATACTAGCAAATCGAATTCAACAGCATATAAAAAGAATTATTCACCATGATCAAGTGGGATTCATTCCTGGGATGCAGGGCTGGTTCAACATTCGCAAATCAATCAATGTGATAAATCACGTTAATGAAAGAAAAGAACCATGTGATCCTGTCAATCGATGCAGAAAAAGCATTTGACAAAATTCAGCATCCTTTCTTAATAAAAACCCTTGAGAAAGTCGGGATAGAAGGAACATACTTAAATATCATAAAAGCCATTTATGAAAAGCCCACAGCTAATATCATCCTCAATGGGGAAAAACTGAAAGCCTTCTCCCTGAGATCAGGAACACGACAGGGATGTCCACTCTCACCGCTGTTGTTTAACACAGTGTTGGAAGTTCTAGCATCAGCAATCAGACAACAAAAGGAAATCAAAGGCATCAAAATTGGCAGATGAAGTCAAGCTTTCACTTTTTGCAGATGACATGATACTATGCATGGAAAACCCGACAGACTCCACCAAAAGTCTGCTAGAACTGATACATGAATTCAGCAAAGTCGCAGGACACAAAATCAAGGTACAGAAAACAGTTACATTCTTATACACTAACAATGAAGCAACAGAAAGACAAATAAAGAAACTGATCCCATTCACAACTGCACCAAGAATCATAAAATACCTAGGAATAAACCTAACCAGGGATGTAAAAGATTTGTATGCTGAAAACTATAGAAAGCTTATGAAGGAAATTGAAGAAGATTGAAAGAAATGGAAAAACAATCCATGCTCATGGATTGGAAGAATAAATAGTGTTAAAATGTCAATACTACCCAAAGCTATCTATACATTCATTGCAATCCCCATCAAAATTGCACCAGCATTCTTCTCGAGGCTAGGACAAGCAATCCTAAAATTTATATGGAACCACAAAAGACCCCAAATAGCCAAAGTAATTTTGAAGAAGACCAAAGTGGGAGGCATCACAATCCCAGGCTTTAGCCTCTACTACAAAGCTGTAATCATCAAGACAGCATGGTATTGGCACAAAAACAGACACATAGACCAATGGAATTGGTCCAGAATTGGATGCACAAAAGTATGGCCAACTCATCTTTGACAAAGCAGGAAAGAACATCCAATGGAAAACAGACAGTCTCTTTAACAAATGGTGCTGGGAGAACTGGACAGCAACATGCAGAAGAATGAAACTAGACCCCTTTCTTATACCATTCACAAAAATGAACTCAAAATGGATAACGGACCTGAATGTGAGACAGGAAACCATCAAAACCCTAGAAGAGAAGGCAGGAAAAAACCTCTCTGACCTCAGCTGCAGCAATTTCTTACTTGACACATCTCCAAAGGCAAGGGAATTAAAAGCAAAAATGAACTATTAGGACCTCATCAAGATAAAAAGCTTCTGCACTGCAAAGGAAACAATCAACAAAACTAAAAGGCAACCAACGGAATGGGAAAAGACATTTGCAAATGACATATCAGACAAAGGGCTAGTATCCAAAATGTGTAAAGAGCTCACCAAACTCCACACCCGAAAAACAAATGACCCAGTGAAGAAATGGGCAGAAAACATGAATAGACACTTCTCTGAAGAAGACATCCGGATGGCCAACAGGCACATGAAAAGATGCTCAACATCACTCCTCATCAGGGAAATACAAATCAAAACCACACTCAGATATCACCTCACGCCAGTCAGAGTGGCCAAAATGAACAAATCAGGAGACTATAGATGCTGGAGAGGATGTGGAAACGGGAACCCTCTTGCACTGTTGGTGGGAATGCAAACTGGTGCAGCCGCTCTGGAAAACAGTGTGGAGGTTCCCCCCAAAATTAAAAATAGATCTACCCTATGACCCAGCAATAGCACTGCTAGGAATTTACCCAAGGGATACAGGAGTGCTGATGCATAGGGGCACTTGTACCCCAATGTTTATAGCAGCACTTTCAACAATAGCCAAATTAGGGAAAGAGCCTAAATGTCCATCAACTGATGAATGGATAAAGAAATTGTGGTTTATATACACAATGGAATACTACGTGGCAATGAGAAAGAATGAAATATGGCCTTTTGTAGCAACGTGGATGGAACTGGAGAGTGTTATGCTAAGTGAAATAAGCCATACAGGGAAAGACAGATACCATGTTTTCACTCTTATGTGGATCCTGAGAAACTTAACAGAAACCCATGGGGGAGGGGAAGAAAAAAAAAAAGAGGTTAGAGAGGGAGGGAGCCAAACCATAAGAGACTCTTAAAAACTGAGAACTGAGGGTTGATGGGGGGTGGGAGGGAGGGGAGGGTGGGTGATGGGTATTGAAGAGGGCACCTGTTGGGATGAGCTTTGGGCGTTGTATGGAAACCAATTTGGCAATAAATTTCATATTAAAAAATAATAAATAAATAAATAAATAAATAAATAAAACTTATGGAAGAAAACACGGAAAGAATCTTTGTGACCCTGAGTGAGGCTCACACACCACCGCAAGCACAATCCATGAAAGAAAAAAAAAGATGAAAGATAAAAGAGACGTCAAAATTTAAAACTTCTCTCTAAAAGCTAATATTAAGAATACAGAAAAGGCAGACTGAGAAAAAATATTTGTAAGACAGCTATATGATAAAGAATTTATATTCTTTGCACAAAGATGTCTCAAAATTCAATAAAACAAATTGAAAAAAAGACAAAACATTTAAATGCCAGGAAAGACAATACAGAGATGGCAAGTAAGCACATAAAAAGATGCTCCATGTTACAAGCCACTAGGGAAATGCAAATGAAAACCCGAGACCCTAGAGCACACCTGTTAGAGTGGCTCAAGTCAAGAAAGCACCGAAATAGCGATAAGGAGGCAGAGCAGCTCACGCTGCCAGCGACCGCACGACAGGGCAGCCGCGCTCCACAGCACAACTCCTTGGAAGGGTAAACACTGAATTACCGCTTGACCCAACGACTGCACCGCCAGGTACATGTGGAAGAGAAGTGAAAACGCGCCCAGACAAGAACCTGTACACAGACGGTCACGGCAGTGAAACACGCAGCGTCAAAGTGGAAACAAGCCCTATGTCCATCAACTGATGAATGGATAAACAAAATGTGCTAGGGCCACAGGATGGAATACTTGGCTATAAAGAGTTATCAAGTATGGGGCGCCCAGGTGGCTCAGTCAGTGGAGCATCCCGACTTCAGCTCAAGTCATGATCTTGCAGTTCGTGGGTTCGAGCCCTGCATTGTGCTCTGTGCTGACAGCTCAGAGCCTAGAGCCTGGAGCCTGCTTTGGATGCTGTGCCCCTCCCTCTCTCTCTCCCTCTCTCTGTCCCTCCCCAACTTGCACTCTGTGTGTGTCTCTCTCTAAAATAAACATTAAAACAAAAAAAGAGTTATCAAGTATATATAAACCTGGAGAACATTATGCTAAGTGAAGAAGCCACAGATTTAAATGCCATGAATTCCATTTATACGGAAAGTCCCAAATAGGCAATTTCAGGGTCAGAGAAAGTAGGTTAGCGGTTTCCAGCGCCGGGGAGAAGGGAGGAATGTAGAGTCACTGCCAATGGACACAAGGTTTCTTTCTGAGGTGACGAAAATGCTCTGGAATTAAGACAGTGGTGACAAGTGCACAACTATGTGAACATCCTAAAAAACCACTGAATCGTACACTTTCAATGGGTAAAGGATACACAAGACTATATCGCAATAAAGGTGTTAAAAAACACTTCTCTGAACCTAAATCAGAAAGTAAGAAACAGTAAGAGTATGTCAAATCAATGCTGTACACCTGAAACTAATACTATGTCAATTATACTTCAACAAAAAGAAAATTAAAATAAGAACACGTGTGATCTATATCCATAAAGGAATATTATTCAGCCACAAAAAAATGAACAAAATCCTGACATTTCCCACAACAGCAAAAAGAAATAGGAAGAACCATGGGAAATAATACACATCATCTTGAAGTCTATAATTCAAAGTAGGGGACAGTGACCATAGCTAGCTAGACAAATGCCTTACTCTTCAGGAAAATCTAAGAATTTCAAAATCCTTAGAGATGGGAAAACTCCAATAGTATCTACCAGTTATTAGACATTAGAGCTTATTGGATGTTTGGTACTGGATTAAGTGTATTACAGGTTACTACTTTACTAAGTCCCAACAATAATCCCGTAAGGCAGTTATTCTTATTAAAATGGGGATTTACAGGGGCGCCTGGGTGGTGCAGTCGGTTAAGCGTCCGACTTCAGCCAGGTCACGATCTCGCGGTCCGCGAGTTCGAGCCCCGCGTCAGGCTCTGGGCTGATGGCTCAGAGCCTGGAGCCTGTTTCCGATTCTGTGTGTGTGTGTCTCTCTCTCTCTGCCCCTCCCCCGTTCATGCTCTGTCTCTCTCTGTCCCAAAAATAAACGTTGAAAAAAAAAATTAAAAAAAAAAAATGGGGATTTACATGATGAATCAACTAGTTCAGAGGCTAACTGAACAAGGACATACAGTCATTAACAAGCAGAGCTGAAATTCAAATTTGTATCTGATTCTAAAACTTTATATTAAACTGGAACAGGAAAAGGTAATATAGTCTACATATTATATACATATAGACATATGTAAACATCTATATACTATACGTATATAGTAAAACATATACAGTCACATGAGTAATCTTTATGATAAAAAGGTAAGACTACACAGTAAGTTACTTCTAATAAGTTTAAATTAAAAAAAAAGACATCTGTGAAAATATTCAATATAGTGACACCTAAAACATGAAGATGTTTGAAATGACCCAAGACTTGTAAAAATACCCCAAAGTACTGAAATGAAAGACAGAAGTATTACTTCAGATATTATTATACTTACCAACAAAAGAAAGTAAATCTGTATTATTTTCTTCTTGTTTTATCCACCCATGAGAACAATTTTCAAAGTGGAGTGAATAGAGGAAATACTAAGAAACTAGTCAATTTTTTTAAGTTAACTCTCCAGTCAAATCAGATCATGTGATAACAGAGACACTGTCAGTAAACTCTGGGAACTTAATCAGCATAAGGGAAATGTCACAAAGGGTGCCAGACAGGCAATACCTTGCCTAAAATTTTGCAAAGTGAAAAGAAAATATTCTGGAAGATAGATTCTGAAATTTATTTCAGAGGTCAATCCCCACTAAATACTCGAAGACATTATTGAATAGCTGGTTTGAAAATCATTAGATACTACCCCAAGTGTTCCAAACAGGTCATGTCAACAATTTTCTGAAGGCTTTTCTGGACTGGATAATAATGCAGGATATTTTCATCATCAGCAAAGTTGTCAAAAAAGAAAAAAAAAAATCTCATATCCTATAGATGTGACAGATCAATGGAGATTCAAATCCATTTATAAGCAGCTTAAAAAGTGTACAGATGACTCTCTATACTTCATACTGACATGAATGACACCAGAAATGGATTCATTAACCAATTTAGACAAATCAGATGATCAACCGCATGCCTCAGTCAACAGTCTTCCCAGATCTATTTACCCATGGCAAGAAAAAGCAGGTAAGTGTAAGGATGCAAGAATCAAGAAAGAGGAAAAGACTGGAATAAGGGTACAAGTGAACATTAGATTAAAGCAAAGATAAAGGTTCATAATCCTTTATTGAGGTTTATTTATTTATTTTGGTTTAAAAAATCAGAATTCCTCAAGCAAAAGATGTGAAGTTTTCAACTGACTACAAACTCGATAGTCTTTAAAAAAGAAAAATAACTCAACTGATCTTAAAGGACGAAGAAAAGAAGTACATTACATTAAAAGTACATTGCATATCAAAAGAAGTTCTCTCCATTATCCAGAATATAATGCTTAGTTTTGATTTTTTTTTTAAGTTTATTTTGATAGAGAAAGATGGACAGAGAGAATCCCAAGCAGACTCCACTCTCAGTGCAGAGCCCGACAAGGGGCTTGATCCTGTGTGAGATTATGACCTGAGCTGAAATAAAGAGTCGGACAGACGGTTAACCAACTGAACCACACAGATGCCCCTATTATGCTTAGTTCTAAACACCATTTACAAGTGACCCTGACAGACCAGAGTGGATCAGAAGGATGACAACAAAATAATGGATCCGGTACCTACAAGACCTAGGTAAAAAGCATTAAGGAAAGCAACAGAGATTCAAATATGAATGACACTCAGTCTTTGCCTTCAAGGAGCTTACAGTCTCATAGTAAAGACAGACATAAACAAATAAATGCAAAATACTGTCAATTAGTAGGCGATACAAACGCAGACATGCCATACTAAGACTCAAAGACAGAAAGACTTGCACTTTCTCAGAAAAAAGGAAGTCTTCGCTAAAAAAGTAACTTGTAAGGTGACTTCTGAAAAGTATTTATTATATTAGCAAATGTTTACTCAGCAATAATAAAAGCTAACATATGACGACTTATTTCATACCAGCCACTGTGCTGCATGAAGATGCACAGAAGTGCAGCCACAACCTCCGATTTCATGCAGTTTATGACTTAACAAAAGAGACACAAGTGAACCAGTAGTATCAGTGAACTGAGATCAATTCTGCAACAAGCACAGGGTGCAAGGGAACACTCAGCGAGAGCACTTCAGGGCATGTAGGGCAGTGGAGGAAGGCTCTGAGAGTGCAGGGACCAGGAGAAGGAATACATGTTCTGAACAGAAGGCCTACAGATAAAGCAAAGAGTGCAGCTGGTTCAGAAACTGGTATTTCGCTCTACATGGAACACAGTTTGAGAGACATAGTGCTCAGAAATGAGGCTGCAGACGTGAGCCAGTGCCACATCATGCCAGCCTTTCAATAACAGTAAAGATTTTGGATTTATCCTAATGACTATAGTTAGTGAAGGATTTTTAGCAGGGAAGGGACAGGATTACATTTGTGTTATCAAGGACTGCAGCCCCTATGGGAGATTAGATTAGAAACGACACTGGCCTCAACAAGGATAAGCAGATGTGTGAAAAGGCGGCTATATCCATGACATCTAGGTCTCACAGTATCACATTAGGACCCAGTGACTCAGTATGAGGCACCATGGCATCAGAGAAGTCGTGTCATTCCCAAACTTCCTGCTCAAGCCTCTAGATGTGCGGTGGTATGACTCAATAAGATGAGAAATACTAACAAAGAAACGGGTTTTGTTTGGTTTTTTGGAGGGTGAAAAGAGGGAAAAGGGGGAGGGAAGAGTTAAGTTATAAACGTACTGAAATGAGTGTCTGTGGGGCCTACAAGTAGAGGTGCTAGTTGGCACTTAGATATAAAGGTCCTGAAATGTCCAAGATGGCAGCAGAGGAAGACCTTGAATTTACCTCCCACAGACACAAGAAATCCATACCTGCACATACGGCAATCCCTCCTAAAGAGCTGAGAATAGACTGAACAGCTTCCGTACAACAAAGGGTAGAAGGACCACACAGAGGACAAGAGGAGAGCCTGAGACACGGTAATGACAGGAAACTGATCCCAACATTACAAACTGCAGTAGGGAGAGACAGGACTGAGGAGCCACGTGCAAATTCACCCACCCAGGGTCACAACAAAAAACAAAACAATCTTTTAAAGAGCAGAAAGACTATACAAGTGGAGAAAACTCATTTACTAACCATACAGCATGGGCCAGATGGTGGGGACTGCTGGAAAGCCCCCCAGAGATGGAGACGCTAAGAGGCACCGCTGTTTACGCTCTCTCTTCACCCTGGTAGTGCAGACAGGAGCAGGGTCCAGGCGCTCTAAACGGACTGCTGACTCAGTGGCCCTGGGCTCCTGGCCCACACCTACCATAGCTCCAGCTGTCCAACTAGGGCTGCCCCAGCACAACACACACAAGAAAACCCCCAGCCTGTGCCCACTACAACTCCATCTCCAGCTGTCCTGCCAAGGCAACTTGGGTGCAAAGCACCCCAGGCACCCTCACCGATCCAGCCAGGGAGCCCCCTGTGGAGTGCTGCAGCTGGCACCCACCCCAGCTCCAGCCATCCCACCAGGGTAGCCCAACACAGAGAACCCCAAGACCTGCCAGACCACATCTGATTCAGCTCCAGCTGTCCTATTAGGGTGGCCCTGGCACAAAGCAGCCCAAGATGCCCCAGCCTGTGCCCGCTCCAGCTCCAGCCAGAAAGCCAAAGCCATCAGGAACATGGAGTCTACACAGGGGAATTCCTATACAAGGCCACTCCCTCAAGAATGGGAGAGGTAGGGGCGCCTGGGTGGCGCAGTCGGTTAAGCGTCCGACTTCAGCCAGGTCATGATCTCGCGGTCTGGGAGTTCGAGCCCCGCGTCAGGCTCTGGGCTGATGGCTCAGAGCCTGGAGCCTGTTTCTGATTCTGTGTTTCCCTCTCTCTCTGCCCCTACCCCGTTCACGCTCTGTCTCTCTCTGTCACCAAAATAAATAAACGTTGAAAAAAAAAATCTTTAAAAAAAAAAAAAAAAAAGAATGGGAGAGGTAGCCCTTTCACCTAATTCACACAAACAGAGGAAGTCAGATAAAATGAGGAAACAGAGGAATATGCTCCAATCAAAAGAACAAAAGGAAACAGCAGAAAACAAACTAAACAGACAAGCAATCTACTTGATAAAGAGTTCAAAGTAATGGTCGTAAAGGCGCCCACAGGACTACAAAGAAGAGTGGATGAACTCAGTAAGGACCTCAACAAAGTGATAGAAAATATGAAAAAGAACCAATCAGAGTTGAAGAACACATTAACCAAAGTGAAAAATACGCTAAAGGGAATCAATGGCAGATTAGAGGATGCAGGAGACCAGTTCAGTGATCTGGAAGACCGGATAGTAGGAAGCACCCAAGTTGAACAGCAAAAAAATAAATGACAGGTTAAAGGACCCCTGGGACAACATCAAGCGGAAAAAAAATTTACATTATAGGGGTCCGGGAGAAGAAAGAGCAAAGGGCAGAAAACTTATTTGAAGAAATAATAGCTGAAAATTTCTCTAAACAGACATCCATGTCCAGGACGCAAGAGAGCCATAAACAAAAATGAACCCAAAGACGCACTAAGTCCACACTAAGACGCATAAAGTCCACACTAAGACGCATAATCATTAAAATGTCAGAAATTAAAAGATAAAGAAAGAGGGCGCCTGGGTGGCGCAGTCGGTTAAGCGTCCGACTTCAGCCAGGTCACGATCTCACGGTCCGTGAGTTCGAGCCCCGTGTCAGGCTCTGGGCTGATGGCTCAGAGCCTGGAGCCTGTTTCCGATTCTATGTCTCCCTCTCTCTCTGCCCCTCCCCCGTTCATGCTCTGTCTCTGTCCCAAAAATAAATAAATGTTGAGAAAAAAAAAAAAAAGATAAAGAGAGAATCTTAAAAGCAGCAAGAGAAAAGCAACTAGTTACACAGCAGGGAAACCCCCATGAGGCTATCAGCTAATTGTTCAGAAGAAACCCTGTAGGCCAGAAGGAAGTGGCAGGATATATTCAAAGTGCTAAAAAGACGAAACCTACAACCAAGTATACTCTACCCAGCGAGGTTGCCATTTGGAACTAAAGCCAAGACAAAGAGTTTCCCAGACAAACAAAAGTTAAAGCAGTTCATCACCAACGAACCGGCCTTACAAGAAACGGTAAAAGGACTTCTTTAAGCAAAAAGACCATACCGAGAAGAAATTATGACCCAAAAAAATTTCACTCATAAAAACAAACAGAGGTAGTAGTTCAATCACTTACAAAGAAAGTTAAAAGACTAAAAAGCAGCACATTTATAAATAAAATATTAGTTAAGGGAACTCAATTAGAAAATGTAAAATATAACAACATACACATAAAACATAGAAGTGGGCAGTAAAAATACAGTCCTTTTAGAAGATGCTCAAACTTAAGTGACCATCAACTTAATACAGACTGCTATATACTTATTATGTTATATAGTATCATTATAAGTTATACGGTATCATTATAAGTATCATTATAAGTATGTTACTTAGAATCCTATATACTTAGGATGTTATCTATGAACCTCATGGTAACCACAAAGCAAAAATCTGTAATAGACACACAAAAATTGAGAGAGAGAAAGCCAAGCATAACACCAAAGAAAGTCCTCAATCACAAGGAAAAAGAGCAAGAGAACTACAAAAACAATGAGGAAACAAGTAACAAAAGGCACTAAGTACATACCTATCAATAATTACTTTAAATGTAAATAAATGCTCCAATCAAAAGACATGGCTGATGGAACAGATAAAAAAACAAGATCCATCTATATGCTGCCTACAAGACTTGCTTCAGAAAATACAGACCAAAAGGGAAGGGATGGAAAAAGATATTCCATGTAAATGGTATCCAAAAAAAGCCAGGGTATCAATACTTACATTATACAAAACAGACTTTAAAATAAAATAAAAATTAAAAATAAATAAAATATAAAGACTGTAACAAGAGACAAGGGCACTGCATAATGACAAAGGGATCAATCCAACAAGAGAACGTAACAATTATAAGTATCTATGCAACCAATATTGGAGCACCTAAATGTATGAACATAAAAACAGACATACACAGAGGAAATGACGTAACACAGTAACAGCAGGGGACACCCAACTTGCATCAATGGGGAAAATCAAGCAGAAAGTCAATAAGGAAACCGTGTCTTTGAACAAGACATCAGACTAGATGGACCTAACAGAACATTCACAACATTCCATCCAAAAACAACAGAAAACACATTCTTTTCAAGTGCACATGGAACATTCTCCAGGATATGCCACCAAAAAGGTCTCACCAAATTGAAGATTAAAATCAGGGGCACCTGGGTGGCTCAGTTGGTTAAGCATCCGACTTCAGCTCAGGTATGATCTCACGGTCCGTGAGTTCGAGCCCCGTGTTGGGCTCTGTGCTGACAGCTCAGAGCCTGGAGCCTGCTTCAGATTCTGTGTCTCCCCAAGCCCCTCTCTCTCTCTCCCCCCCAACTTGTGCTCTCTCTCAAAAAATAAACATGAAAAAAAATAAAAATAATAAAAATTAAAAACAAAAAAAAAGGATTCATCATGATGAAGTTAGATCTATTCTGGAGACGGTTCAGTATCCTCCAATCAATCAATGTGACACGCCACATTAACAAAATGAATGATGATCAGAAACACGACAAGATGGCCACTCCCACCACCTTCACCCCAGCCACAGCAACCAGACAAGAAATAAAAGGCATCCAAACTGGTAAGAAAGAAGTAAAACTCACATCTGAGGATGACGGAACACTATACACAGAAAACCCTCAAGACTCCACCCAAAAACCATCAGAATAAATGGATTCAGTGAAGATGCAGCATATACAAAACCAACATATATAAACTGGTTACACTTCTATACACTAATAACTAAGTGGCAGAAAGAAATTAAGAAAATAATTGCATTTACAATTGCACCAAAAAGAATGAAATACCTAGGAATAAACTTAACTGAGCAGGTGAAAGACATATGATCTGAAAACTTTCAAACACTGATGAAAGACATACCATGCTCAGACTGGAAGAATTAAGATTGTTAAAATGTCCATACTCTCCAAAGCAATCCAAAGGCTCAATGAAATCCTACCAAAATACCAAAAGTAATTTTCACAGAACTAAAACAAATAATCTTAAAATTTGTACAGAACCACAAAAGACCCATAATAACCAAAGCAATCTTGAGAAATAAAAACAAAGCTGGAGGTAACACAATCCCAGATTTCAAGATATACTACAAAAATACAATAATCGAAAAAGTGTATTAATGGCACAAGAGAGACACACAGACCAATGAACAAACTAGGAAGCCCAGAAATAAACCTATGTTTATATGGTCTATAATAAAGAAAGAAAACTTACGCAATAGGGAAAAGACAGTCTCTTTAATAAATGGTGTCAGGAAAACTGAACAGTCACACGTCAAAGAATGAAACTGGACCACTTTTCTACACCATACACAAAAATGAACTCAAAATGGATTAAAGACCTAATGTAAGACCTGAAACTATAAAATTCCTAGCAAAAAACAGGTAGCAATCTATCAGACATAAGCTTTAGCAACATTTTTCATAACATATTGCAAATACCATATGATTTCACTTGTATGTGGAATCAAAAAAAAAAAAAAAAAGAACACAACAAAACAAACAACACAGAAAAAGACCCATAAATACAGAGAACTGGTGGTTGCCAGAAGGGAGGGGAGGGGAGTGCAGAATGGGCAAAAAGTAACAGAGTGGGAGGTACAGGCTTCCAGTTACAGAATGAGTAAGTCCTGGGGATAAATGGTACAACACAGTAGCGTCTTACGGTGTGAGGTGGGGCCCCATCTGTGGTGAGCACAGCGTGATATACAGAACTGAGGAATCACTAGGTTGTACACCTGAAACTAACGTCACACTGTAGGTCGACTACAATTTAAAAAAACAAAGAGCAGACAGCTGAATTTCCTCAGGACTAGAGCTCTGCCAGCAAGGATGAGGGAACAAGGAGGCAAGGGACTCAAGAAGAGTGGCTAAGGTGATGGACTATGGAATCTAAGTGGATCAGGAAAGCAGTCAAAGACAGGACGTGCAGAGAGCAAAGACACAGAGGGACACAAGGACTAGAGCACCTGATAAACCACCTGTGTGCTGAGAAAACCTGAGTAAGAGAGGAAAGGAGGTTATGGTTAGAGAACACAACGTCTGAATTTGTGATTTCACAAGTGAAGCAGTTCTTTGTGCTATCAAGATCCAACAGCCCTGGGAAAGGATACCTGAAAATGGAGAGAAGAGGTTGCTGGTAATACAGAAAAGTCACCAGATGGACAGGAAGGGAGAACAAGGAAGGCAGAAAAGCATGAAACAGCAAGGTTCTCAGGAGAATTGCAAGTAGTCTGACAAAACTTAAGAGGGATCAAGATAAGGATGGAGAGGGAAGAGCCAGACCGCAGAAGTCATATCTGAAAGCTAATTTGCTCAAGATGAGAACTGTCTTCTGAAGGACTGAAGGGCTGTCAGATTTTTTAAACATCCATCCTAGGAAACAGAAAGGGTAGAAGATACAGGGAAGCAGATTTCAAAATAAAAGAGAATATTCTAATGACTAACGATTATATAAATTAGTTGTCTTAAAAATTAGTAATTCTAGTAATACTAGAAGTGTTTAAGCAAAACTCAATGTTGATCTGCCTACAATGTTGTAAAAAGAATCAAACAGGAGACCATTAAGTTCCTTCCAACTCCAGGAAGGCAGTAAGAGAAGAAAAGGCATTACTTACCAATTCTACACCTATTACTCCTGCACCAATGACAACCATCTTCTCTGGAACTTTTTTTAAAGATAGAGCACCTGTAGACGACACTATTGTATCTTCATCAATCTATAACAAAATACATACAATCAAAATGATTTGGAAAAACCTACTGCCTTATAAATGAGCTCACAAAAAATACTAAGACATTTATCTGTTCTGAGGTATCTATGACTTCTATCCTTACATTCAATTCTTTTTAATATAATTTATTGTCAGACTGGCTTCCATACAACACCCAGCGCTCATCACAACAAGTGCCCTCCTCAGTGCCCATCACCCATTTTCCCCTCTCCCCCATCCCGTACAGTCCATTTTAACAAATCCCATTAAAAATACTCACTTGAAATTTCATCATTCAATATTTCAAAACAAAATGGTCCATTTTAACTACAAAATGAACCCAAGTCTATCTTAATATGAAATGTTCTATTTCTGGTCAAAATCACTGCAAAATAGAGACAGCTTCCCAAAGCTGAGTGTCAACATATGGTATTTCAGTTAGAAATTTTTCATTCAAAGTGCATAAATAGCATGAATAAAGTAGTTTATAAAAGGTCTTCCTGAAGGAAGGTTATAACAGTTGTAAAAAGCATACCGTGATTCCAGGAAAAGGAGTAACTTCTGACCCTGTAGCTATAAGAATGTTCTTTGTATCAATAACTTGAGTGCTGCCATCGGCTTTCATAGCAGTGACCTGATTTTTGCCCGTTATCTTTCCATATCCATTTACGTGAACAACCTTTAATAAAATAATATTTATACATTCACAAAGTTTAAAATGATGTTTGCAATTAAAAAAACATGGGGCGCCTGGGTGCCTCAGTTGGTTGAGGATCCAACTTCGGCTCCGGTCATGATCTCACGGTTTGTGAGTTCGAGCTCCGCATCAGGCTTTGTGCTGACAGCTTACTCAGAGAGCCTGGAGCCTGCTCTGGTTTCTGTCTCCCTTTCTCTCTGCCCCTGCCCTGCTCACACTCTGTCTCTGTCTCTCTCAAAAATAAACATTAAAAAAAATTTTTTTAAATAAAAATAAACAAAAATAAAAAAACATGATTAATGGGGGGGAAAATAAAAGCACTCTATTAAATAATACACCCAGTACAAAATACTTCCTTACTTAATAAGGTTACACGTAGAGCAGCAAAAAACTTGTTATATACGTCAGGGAATCTACTTCAGGTTAGCACACAGTTTTAAATTAATATCCCCAGCAGGAAAAAAAAAAAAAAAAGATAGGGGTGCCTGTGTGGCTCAGTCAGTTAAATAGCCAACTTCTGTTCAGGTCATGATCTCATGGTTTGTGGGTTCAAGCCCCGTGTCAGGCCCTGTGCTGACAGCTCAGAGCCTGGAGCCTGCTTCGGATTCTGTGCCCCCCTTCTCCCTCTGCCCCTCCCCCACTCATACTCTGTCTCACACTCTCTCTCAAAAATAAATATTAAAAATATATATATAATACCCCCAAGCATTAAGTTCTAAGGGCATCACTCTATCAGCAGAATGTTTCATATGAACATAAGATGAAGCAGGCATCTGAACATTAAAACACTGACCTTATTCTGTTTGAATAAGTGGGCAATTCCACCAGTTAAAGCTTTTACCGCTGTACTCTTCTGCTCCATCATCTTCTCTAAATTCAAGCGAACTTCAGACACTGTAATTTGTTAAATAAATCTTTAGTCCTTAGCTAAATTCTTGACGCAATGTGATATTTTTCACTAATCAGGTCTGGAAAATTTCAGCTTAATGCTTACAGAACTGTAAAAAAGGCAGTGTTAAAACTTCTCATGTAGTAACTGCTATAATAATTGTAGCTCGCAAACAGGCCAACAGCAACACATCATGGTCAATAAAACTTATCAAACACAGTAAAAAGTCCACCTTTGGGAAAAATGCAGTCCAAAATACACATTACATCCCACGTGGCAACATATTCATTCTCCGAACACATTATGATGATTATAAATCTGGACAGAATTAAATAGAGATGGCAAAGTAAAACACCAGCTGAAATTTTAAATAGGAACAACTTCACAAAACAAAAACAAAAATACTCATCTGAAAATTTTAAATATAGAAACTTAACATAAAAGAGTTTAATCAACTGGATTTAATCCCTCATTTGGGTCGCCTGGGTTGCTCAGTTGGTTAAGCATCCGACTTCAGCTCAGGTCATGATCTCATGGTTTGTGGGTTCGAGCCCCGCATCAGGCTCCACACTGCAGAGACTGCTTGCAATGCTCTCTCTCCCTCTTTCTGTCTCTGATTCTCTACCACTTGCGTGTACTCTCTCTCTCTCAAAATAAACTTAAAAAAAAAAAAAATCCCTCATTTAACTCCTAACTCTGAAACAACAACATAAGAAAACAAAGCAGCTCAACTCAGCAGAACTTCAAAAGAGGGAGATCTTAGCAATCTGCACATGCAATCGACCCATATCTCAGAGATGAGGAAACAGAGACCCTGAGAGATCTGATTTACCTAGGTCATAGAACTAGAAGAGGAAGCTTGGCCTACGATGCAAGTCTCTTGACTAAACCCTGTTTCTTCTTTCCTGAGTCAGGAAAGTGGGTTTTGATTCTACCTTTCATCTACTTTGATATGTTTGCTTTAATGTGTACATATCACCACTATACCCACTGGATTGCCTACCACAGCCCATTCTTTCAGAAACTACTTCAACAAACAAATGAAAGAAAAATGATTACCCCTCCATACCCACTGGTATGTTTAAGCCCTTTCTAGAACAGACCACCCCTCTGGATGTATCTGTCAACAATTGGTGAAAAAGGATGAAATGAAAACAGCCCAAAAAGAAGGGTGGGAGACAAGATTTACCAAATTAAGATGAAATGCCCTCCTTTTACACTCGGTTGCATCCCCCATTCTCTCCTTTGTTCTTGCCACACTACCAACAACCTAAGCAGTCTGTCCATCCTTCCTTCCTTATCTGCCTAGAGCACTCAGGAATCCAGGGCCAACTCCCCACCTCGAGATCTCCAGGTTTCAGGGAAATTGAAACTGACTCTTCATACACACACACACACACACACACACACACACACACACACAGCAGACTTCACACAAAAGTTGTCAAAGGAACAGAAGAGGTCATAGTAGAAATCTGGATTTAAGCCTTAAGTAAATCTCTATTTTTAATATCTTGTTTTACTCTTTCCTCAATGAAACATGTATTACTCATTAGACATACAGAAGTCTTTAACTGGAAGAGTCAAGTATGGCTGGTAATATTGCTAAATATGAAAGGTATACTTACTTTCAATTCCCCTAGATGCAAAATCTTTTCCATGGGCCATATGGTAATAATGAGAGTTATTTAATAAAGCCTAAATAGACAAAATGATGAAATGTTAATAATAAGACTATATACGATAAAAAAGCACTTAAGAAATGACATCCCCTGCATGCAATAGTACAAAGGACTACAACAATTCAGTTTCTGTTCTTATGTAATTAATCTAAGTCAAATAATGACACAATGTTCAACAGCAGGACTGAAAAACAAAACACCTTTACTTTCTTTAAAAGCAAAGGAATAGGTACCCTCTTCAGGGGGCAGGTGAAAATGGCAGTCCTGTCTACATCCAAAAGCACCTACAAGAATTTACTGCCTATGATCTGTTTCATTGGTAAAGGAGAACTAAAGAGAAAAATGGAACATGAGAGTCTGTTTGAATGGAAAGGCTAGGGATTCCAAAACAAAGAAGCAATTTCAGGAATGTATGGCAGACTGCTGAAAGCACTGCTTAAGCTTTACCAAGGAGAACATGTTTTTTATCAACCTTGGGTTGTTTATTTTTTAGTAACTGTATTAGTCTAATATTCTAGTCTTAACATATCCTTCTAGCTGGTGGCTAATGACAGAAGCCTTTGCACTGTACGAAACACACGCTCACCTTAGAAGGGATACAACCGACGTTCAAGCACGTTCCACCAAGCGTTTCATTTTTTTCAACGCATACTGTCTACAACCAAAGAAAATATTATTTAACGGCACATAACCTGCAGACTGTCAGTTCACTAAAATTCCCATGTATCTGTCCTAATTCTTGTACAAAATAAGTTTGCATTTGTGAGAATGAAATAGAGTCCTTTAAAATTTATCATCTGAGTAATACTAAATGCAGGCTAACCCAAATGTGAATTATTCTAAGACATTTTTGTTTAACATTACCAAACACATGCTTTTAGTTCTATTACTGTTGCTTCCAAAGTGAAGTTAGTAGCCAAACGTGCGAAGCACTGTGGGGAGTTGGGAATAATGGACTCTGCTATTTCATGAGACTACCACAACCGAATAACACTCTTCACTCGTCTCAGGCCTAAATAGAACTTATAGAATAAAGACATTATTTACCACTGTTATTTAGGTGCAAAGTATTTTGTGAATATGATCAACTCCTTCCAAATAAAAATAAATCAACACCTCGTTTAGTCTAAACTTTACCTTGAAGCCCAACTGGGCAGCTTTAATAGCGGCAACATATCCTCCGGGACCAGATCCTATCACTGTTACATCAGCATCAACTACAATAAAAGCAAATTGATATAAACAGTAAATTGCTTAATATGGACCAAAAATAGTACATTAAAAAAACAAACAAAAAAATCTGATACTTTAAACATCCAAGAAAGTACAAGGAACCAGAATTTTCTACCCAGTACTATTTTATTCCTAGGTACTTAACATTCTTTGATGTTAACTAAAACTGGCATTTTTAAATTTCATATTCTATTTGTTCATTATGACATATGGAAATACAACAGAGTTCTATATCCACTGTATCCACTGACCTTGCTAAATTCCACACCGTTTTACTTAATAACGACAAGACAGGCTTTTAGTGACCCTAGAAGACACATCTGCATGAGGGAGAGAACTTTGGAATCTGACATACTTGTCTTCAAATCTCAGCTCTAACATTTATTAGCTGTGTAACCAAGTGACTTAATTTTTCTGTCATAAAAGAAACAATAACACTACCTTAAATGACTAATGTTAGGATTAAATTTTGTATATCCTTAGAGCTGTCAATAAATTTAAGAATGATATGATTCCAGGTACTGTACTTGAGATACAGGGAGAAAAACCAGCTTCCCTGTAATAGGTGGCAAACACATTTTGGACTTTATTTGAATACTGATAAATTTCATATAGTTTATAATAACAGGCTAACCAGAACATTAAGTGAACTACTCTGGACATTTACCATATGAAGATAGAAAAGGCAATTAACTTTGATCAGCAGCCTTAGTAATATAATAATTACAATGCAAATGGAAAAGAAGTCCAATTATTCCCACTGCTCTCAAGCCAACTTCAAATAAAAATACACTGGCTTGAAAGAGTTAGGAGACAGTCTCCCTTCTCCTCCGCCTCTACTATCCTTACAACCCCAAGCATTTAGCAGTTTATAACACATTTTCACATCTATTATCCTGTTTGATTCTCAGAACTTCTTATGAAGACAGTAAGGATGGCATATAACTGACATTTCACAGATAAGAAACACTAGGTTCAGAGAGGTCAGTTAACTTGCCCAAGGTCATATAGCAAGTGACTGGCAGAGACAAAATTTAAGCTTTTTGTCTCTATTTCCAATGGTCATCCCATTATTCAACGGTATTCTATTCCTCAATTTCAACTATCATAAACTAAAATCCTAAGAGCAATAACCAAGCTTTATAATTATTAGACATCTAACCTTAGGAGAGTAATTTAACCTGTTTCACTTCACCTTCAGTTTCTCTAACTGCAAAATAAAGACTACAAAAAAAACCTACTTCACAGGGGCATGATACAAAATATGTAAATAGCTTAGCGCAATACTTGGAGCATACATAATAAATATTTGCTATATGGTAGCTATATTCTGACCTCTGAAGATGGCAGTTTTAATTTCTGATCATCCCTCCTCAAGAAAACACCCACCCCTCCAAGGGATGGGAGTGCTAGTATCATCAAAAAACTTCTGCAGGACTGAAAAGAAACACAGAACCCCTGTGTTGAAAGATAACTAAGAAGTTATCCAACCCACAAAACCTAAGAATCCTTCCTACTGAATAAATAAAAGTACTGATTCTCTTTGGTTATATCAAATGATAATCAGGATTACTCAGTACATGAAAAAAAATATATAGCTAGTCCAATACATGAAAAAAGGATCGTTTCAAGTTTCATCGATCCACTTGTGCTCTTTGGCTACGCTGTCTGGTTCCCTGATTCATGTTCAGAATTAAGTACATAATAAAGTGTGTATCTATTTTCAAGTTTTGAACCAAATGATGCCTAAACAATATTCTTTAATTTGGATTCTAGTTTTTAATTCACAGTAATGAAACACAAGCTACAAAAAACAGGTTTCTTTGCTGAATTTTTAACATCTTTTCTGATTAAAGTATATGTTAATTAAAGAAATTTAAACACGAAATAGCCAAAAATTTTAGTTTCATTTCCCATCGTGCTCTTAGATTTTTTTTTAACTATACAAAATACCAAAAATTTAAAACCATTCACCCCTCACTGAAGATATTAGATGAACCGTTCCATCAGAACACCACTAAAGTGCTAGGGAGAACAAAAAAGAAGGGAGAAAGGAAAATTCTCTGAAGATCAGTCAGCTGAGACCATAGGAGGGTGTGATCCAGTAACAAACCTTCAAAAACAAGCCAGTATTTAGGGGATGTCTGCAATTTACTTTTAAATGTGTCAAAAAAGTAAGGTGGACTGAAGGGTGGCTAAATGGATGAACAGATACATGACAGTTTAAGTACAGTAAAATGTTAGTGGAAGTATCTATGAATGTTCACTGGAAAATTCTTACAACTTTTCTGAACATTTGCGATTTTTCATAACGAAAGGTTGCAAAGACAAACCAGTTGGCTCTCACCTACACAAAGGCTGCACACAGGTGAAAAGTTTACAACACACAATTCTGACTCACCACCTCCTTGTCCAAAAGCATTTCTCAATTTGATTCCCACATACACTTTTAAAAACCAGGATACAGACAAATAATTAAATGAAACACATTAAGGAACACTTGATGGTTAATTTTACAAAATTAGCTCTAGCCTTTAAGAGTGAAAAAGAAAAACCAAACAGGACACACAAATCAGTATCATGGGAGAAAGATGACTAAGTTAGAAGTATGGCAGAAGACAGCTACATAGCAATCTGCATTTTAGGTGGCAGTGAAATATCAGCAGAAAGTTATCAGGCTGATGCTTTAAAAAATACTGGGATACAATTAGGCGTGATGGACTTCAACAGACATGGCAGTTAATGCCATGAAATGAACTGAAGGAGAAAAAGCAGGAAAAAGTGTTCTACGAATGTTACTTATTATATCACTGTGAGGAAAATAAGTACACCGTGTCATCAAGGCTACCACTGAAATACAGGTGTTGAGTTACAAATAAATGATAATCATCAACAAAGTGCAAGACGTATTTTAAGGAGTCAGTTTGCAATAACATCTACCATTTTGGTAATTTATTCTGTGCCAGGCAGTGAGCTGAGTATTTCATGTCGTCTCATTTAAGCCTCCTTATGTCTCTATGACACAATTATCAGACCTCCATTTCACAGGAAGAAACTAAGGCTGAGAGTGACTAGATAACCTGCATAAGGTTGCACAACTAGTAAGTGATACAGCCAGGGTTCAAAGCAGGTTCTTTCCATTCATAAGCCTCCACTCACTCCTATACCTTTCTGTCCTAATGCCATGCAGAACACTCAGATGACCCCATCATCTCCAGGGCAATCAGGAACTCCAACTAAAATGACAAAAAGCTCCTTCATTAACATAACGAAAGCAACAAATATTTATGAACACCTACCCAAGAGGAAATCACTACCTTCAGTAACCTGACACTACAGTTAGGGAAAACAGGCATGTTTCAAAATATACATAAATCAAGATTATTTTTAAAACTAAAAAAAGGGGTAAGAAAAAACATATCATAAGGCAGGAATTATTAATTACCAAATTCACTAAATGAGTATAAGAGCTACTTGGAAAGGTTTATTTGTTTTGGGGGGTAGAGGGGCCCTTTTTAAATTATCAACGGCCTTAATCTCCAGTCTATTTTAGTGACCCTTTCATAGTAACATCCTATACTTGTCATCACCCAAAACTGCCCAGCCTCTAAAATCCTGAATTCTATAAGAATTGTTTACTTTCTGATCATTACCCTACAACCTCCCTAATCCATAAAGGAGAAATATAGTAAAAGAAAAAAGGATTTGAAGTTAAAAGAAAGAAAGAAAGAAAGAAAGAAAGAAAGAAAGAAAGAAAGAAAGAAAGAAAGAAAGGAAAGAAAAACTGGTGTTCAAACATGAGCTCTACCCCTTCGTAAATTCTTGGGCAAATATTTAATCTCTCTGGTTTTGATGTAACATAGGAATAATAGTGACAGTAATACCTACACCCCAGGGTTTGAGGTCAAAGATAACAATGCATGTCAACATCCTGGGATGATGCTAGGTGCATACAAGGCACTCGACGGATGTTTCTTCCCTCCTCAGATCCACCTCCCAATCTCACAACCTCCAATCTCCGTAACACCAATGCTACTCTAGTGTTCTCTCCCACTAAAACCCGACCCAGACATTACTCTCTCCTTCTTCATTGGTCTTTTCTTTTTCATTCAACAAACATTTATTGAGCATTAGACCCTATTCTAAGTTCTTTGGATACCTATAATGACACAGCCCTGGTTCTTCTAGTCTAATAAGAGAGAAAAAGCAAAAAGCATTACAATAAAAACTCCAATCTGCAGCAAGGATGATCTTTAAAAACAAATCATATCAGGGCACTGGGTGGCTCAGTCGGTTAAATGTCTGATTTCGGCTCAGGTTATGATCTCATGATTCAAGAGATCAAGCCCAGAATCAGCTTGGCACTAACAGCGTGGGTTTCTCTCTCTCCCTCTCCCTCTGCCCTCTTCCCCTGTTGGCATGCACATCTGTGCTGTCTCTCAAAAATAAATAAACTTAAAAAAAAAACAAAAAACAAAAAACAAATCGTATCAGGCCTCTGCTTAAAACACTCCCGATGACTTCCAACTGTCGTTAAAATAAAGAGTTAGGGTCTTTCATTATCTGCAGAGGTCAACTCTCAATCTTCAACACACTTCAGCCACACTGGCCCTTTTCAAGCTCCTTAAAGGCACTGTGCTCCTTCTCACATCAAAATACTCCCACATGCTGCTCCTTCTACCTGGAACACCTCCTCCCATACCCACTCCCACCCCAACCCTTTTCAGATATCAACATCGTTTCCTTAGGAAAGAATTCTGTGACCATTCTCCATCGGGATACAGATTTCATAGCTCCCTTATATTTAGCCTATGGAGTCTTTACCACATTTTTTTTTTTTAATGTTTATTTTTGAGAGAGAGAGAGACAGAGTGCAAACAGGGGAGGGCAGAGAGAGATGGAGACACACAAAATCCGAAGCAGGCTTCAGGCTCCGAGCTGTCAGCACAGAGCCCGACCTCACACCTGAGCTGAAGCCGGACTCCTAACTGACTGAGCCATCCAGGCTCTCCGCTTATCACAATTATTGGATGGATGCTTGTCTTGCCCAAATGGACTATAAACTCTATAAAAGCTGCATCTTGGGGGCACCTGGGTGGCTCAGTCGGCTAAGCGTCCAACTTCGGCTAAGATCATGATCTTGTGGTTCGTGAGTTTGAGCCCCGTGATAGGCTGTGCTGACAGCTCAGAGCCTGGAGCCTGCTTCAGATTCTGTGTCTCCCTCTCTCTCTGCCCCTCCTCCATTCATGCTCTGTCTCCATCTCTTTCAAAAATAAATAAACGTTAAAAAAAATTTTTTTTAAATAAAAAAATTTTTTTAAAAAGCTGCATCTTGTCTGACTTGTTCACTGCATCATCCCAGTCACTAGCACATAGTATATATCCCATAGCTGTTGAACTGAGGAATGAATGTAGCTAATGTGAGTGATTAAGTGCTGTGAGTCCACTCCTGTCATGAAACAAAAGGTCCTACCACAATAACACACATCACTCTTCAAATCTTGATGAATTTGGTTCATACAGTTATTCAAACATCTTCCAGATGTTATAACAGAGACTGTATTATAAGAAATTTTGAACTCCTCCAGTTGCTCTCATCAACAAATACTCAACAGAAGCTGACCAAACAGAACAGAAATTAAAAACATAGGCCCTAGGAGCACGTGAGTGGCTCAGTCGGTTAAGCGTCTCACTTCGGCCCAGGTCATATCTCACGGTTCGTGGGTTTGAGCTCCGTGCCAGGCTCTGTGCTGCACACAGCACAGAGCCTAGAGCCTGCTTCGGATTCTGTCTCCCTCTTTCTCTGCTCTTCCCCCGCTTGCATGTGCTCTCTCTCAAAAATAAACAAACATTAAAAAGGTTAAAAACAAATGTAGACTCTAGGGTCAGAAGAATTTTCCCAATTCTGTCCTTTCTTAGCTGAACCTCTTTTCACTCAGTTCCTCCAGTTATAAAACGGGGAAAATGGAAGCACATATCTTACAAGATGGCAACAAGGATTAAAGACTGCTTGAGACACAGTAAGCCCTCAGGGAATCAGTTACTATTACTGTTGTTGTTGCTGGTTACTTACTTTGTACCAAGTACCATACTGGATGGTACCATAGAAAAATTAAAAAACCAAAACCAAAACCAAAAAAAAACAAGCCTATTAACTTCCTGTTTTAAATAGCTGAAAAACAAAATATGTGTCATTTACAGAAGCTTCAAAAATATTTTTTAAAAAAGAGGAAAATATCCATAATCCATAGCTTTCATAGCTTCCTTTCAGGGTATATCCTTCTAGTCCTATGTTTTTGACAAGCCCATCAAAATCTTCGCTCAGGATGTCAAAAAGTCATCTTACCATTCTAAACCATGTCAAATAACCACCACACTTAACCTCACCCAGTGGACAGGATTAACTTTTTCTTTTTTTTTTTTTTGATGTTTATTTATTTTTGAGAGATAGAGACAGAGTGTGAGCAGGGAAGGGCCAGAGAGAGAGAGAGAGAGAGAGAGAGAGAGAGAGAAAATCCGAAGCAGGCTCGAGGCTCTGAGCTGTCAGCACAGAGCCCCACATAGAGCTCGAACTAACAAGCCATGAGATCATGACCTGAGCCGAAGTCGGACGCTTAACTGACTGAGCCACCCAGGCACCCCTAACTTTTTCAATGTAAACATTCAAAAATCATCCCCTGCTCAAAACCCTTCATTGCCTTTCCCACCACACTTGGGAATAAAATCCAAACTCCTTCACCTGGCTTCCAAAACCCTCCCACCATGAACTGATCCCCGCCTACCTCTCTGATTTTACATCCTCCAGCCGCACCGGCCTTTTCTGCAATGCCTTAAACCTCACAAGCTAGTTCTCACCTCACACCCTTGTCATAGTTGTTTCTGTCTGCCTGAAATAACCTCACTCCCTCCCTTCACTCAGACATCATTTCCTTAGAAAAGTCCTGACAGCCTATCTAAAATAGTCTTTGTTCCTCTCCGTTGCCCGCTTTAGTTTTCAATCACTACCCAAAATATTTACCTACTACTTCAGTATTGTTTGTCTTTTGTCACCAGACTATTAGTTCCAAAAGTGTAAGGCTTTGCCTTGTTCACTGCCTGGAGACACTAGGTGCTCAATAAACATTTAAGTGAATACACAGATGAGCAAACGAATTCTATGACCCACTATTTTATTACCAGTAACTCTAATATTCACTTACTTTTACATTTAAACACAAAGGAACTATGAAATAATGTGAGGAAAAACTGTTTTACTAAGTACTTACTTGGTTGATCAGCGTAAGTTCTCAGAGGAACTGCAGAAACTCCCTGTAAGCCATGAGATAGTCGATTGAAATGGCCTCTCTGGAAAAGAAAATTGTTCATATGATGTAAAATGTGAATTCAAAACAGTGAACTACTGAAGGTCCATGAAAATGTAATAAATGGAGCAAACTTTATCAAGCACTTATTATTATTAATATATCTTCCATTGCCACATAGAGATTACACATCAATTTCTCCTCTTTCATAACAATTAAACTCTCCACCTCAGCTCACCACACTGTCTTTTCATTATGAATATTCAATAAACTATGTCATAGTTAGCCCAACAAAAAGTGTTATTCCGTGGCGTGAAGTTTTCTTAAAGTTTCAGAAACCACGGCTAATTTCTGGCGCCAGGGATCATTTTAATGTCACAGTTAAAGTTCTTAGAGTTCTAACTTAAGTACCCAATAATCTGTATTATTACAATCCTACTTGTAACTGCTGTTTCCTAACTCAAACTACCACGTACAACCCATGAAGATGCTCCTGAACAGTTAACTAGGAACTGAAATTAGACAATGTCACTTTGGAAAACGCAGTTACTGACATTCAACAGCTACTCAGGTTTCACGGACTGCATCACAACCTCCATAAAAATCTCTATGGACGTCTACTCTCTCCTACGCTAAGAACAGGGAGGCACAAAGAAACAAAGCAAATAGCTCCTATCACAGCAGGCAAACGGGAGGCAGTGATGAAACCCACACTAATGCAGTCATGGTCTCTACTCCAAGGTAACTCAAGGCACCTGAGGTCAGGACGGTAGGCCAAAGTGGAGCAGACCAACCAAACGTCAGTCCTGACTTTTAATCCCTGCTCCCCCTCTAACTAAAAATGTAACTCCTAGCATATTACATTAACTCTCAGGAACACAGATTACTCATCCTAGACACAAAGGAGTTTGATCAGCATATGATCTTTAAGGTATCCATCAGCACAGTACTCTAGCTACGATCCCACATACGTACAATCTGGCTGTATTCGACACGGAGATGAAATGGGAGAGCTGTCGTAACGAAAGATAACCTGCTGCAAGCCTCTAGGAGGGAAGGCAATGGACACTACCTTAAAGCTGCAAACAATGAAGAGGCCTCTGAAGAATTCTTAGGGTTACCTGCCGGGGCTGACTGCGTCTGGCTGTTTCAAGGAGCAGCCGCAAGGTTACCTGCCCACTGCCACTCTAGGGCTGAGATTAGGATTCGAGATAAAAGGTAGAACGTATGAAAAGCCAGACCAGACGGGGCAAGTGCTATTTCTACTTCCTCTGCCAAGGTGGAGAAGCCTGTGTGCCCAGGGCCCAGGCTTGGGAGTGGACAGTGAGTAACTGCTGGCCGTCACACAACAGGCGGGGCCTCTCCGCCGCCCGGGTCTTTGGTCCGGTCGCGGCCAGGGCAGAGCCTGCTCAGGGGCGGGGCCGCGGGTGGTCCCGGCCCGACCGCCGGCCTCTCTCGCCCCACCAGTTAGGCCGCGTCCGGACTCCGTCAGCAGGCCCTTCTGTGCCTCTGGTTCCGCACGACCCCACCCAGCCGGCCCTCACCTTGGCCAAGGAGCAATACACACGACTCCAGCTCTGCATTTTACCGCTCAACTTTCCTCTCCGCCAATGCTTTCACCTCCGCTAAGCTCCTCTGCCGCCTCGCCAAGGTCTCCCCGCCCTGCGCATGCACAAGAGCAGCTTACGTCATGGGTCGGCAGCAGCGCGATTGGCTGGAGCGGTCAGAGCCCATGGGACTAGGCGTTCCTGTCAGGCGCGGGGTCGCACACTGTCGTAAGGCGCCTAGTGCTTTGTGGCAGAGAGGGAGTGCCGTACCATTTTACCGGTGATAGGTAAACGTGGGGGTTAGTAATGTGATCTTATACTTGGAAGACGAGCTAAATTAACAAGGCTATCGTTTGCTTGGTGCAAGCTGCAGAAAGTAAGGCTTGACGGGTCCTTGATTGTGCTAAGCTGAGGAATCGCAGCACTTTCCAGGCATCGTCTCACTTCACAGCAAGTATATGAAAGATGATGAGTTTTACCACTTCCTCGGATGAGGCCTGAGAAGTTAACTATCCCCGAGGTCGCGCAGAGGAAAGATGACTGCTTTATAATTTCTCTCCTCAAATCAGATACTATATAAGGGATGGAACCACAGACTTTGGCATCACCAGCAGCCTACTCTAATTAAGCTAACTGGCAAAACAGAAAACACTATCTTCCTCTGTTAGAGCAAATTAGGATGGGTTGGGTGGGGGATAAGGTTTTAGGTTTTTATAAGAGACAATGAAAAACATTGTCTTCGAGATTGAGCACAGAGCTCTAAGGTCTGATTCATGCTTTGTGATAACTGTATAGTGTGAATGAAACTTAATTCTACATTTCTTGAAAGTTTACTGCCCAGGCACCGTGCTGGGCTCTGTGGATTTAAACACTAATTAAAAATTATTCCTTACCTAGCTATACTCAGCTTTAGGGGAGAAGAGAATGCTATTTAGTTAGTGTTTGTTATACAGGCTGCTAGTTGTCCTCCAACATCCATTCTCCCTGTCCTTTACTCTGTAAATAAGCATTTTGGTCATCTTAGCCATTTTCATGGCTTTAGCACCTGCCTACGTACACTGATAACTCCTAGACACTTATCTCCAGTCTGTACTTCTCTAATCTCTAATTCCATATTTTCAGTTGTCTACAGAACATGTCCCCCTGGGTGATCCTGTCAGCACCTCAGTTTCAACTATCCAATTTCTTATTTAAACATGCATATTTTCTCCCTTATATTTATGATTAGTGAGTATTTCCAAATATCCAGTCATCCCTAGTGAAAATTGTGTAGCCATTCCCAACTCCTTTAATGGGTCACTGTTTTAGTTGACCAGCCCTAGAAGCAGTCCCAGAAATAAGCAGTTGAGTGCAATGAGTTTATTTGAGAACTGATCCAAGCAAGCATTGGTAGAGGATGAAAAAGGGATGGGAATGCTTTCAGATACATTAACGAGTAGATTACCAGTGTGAACAATTGGTATTCAGACTCACTGGAGACCTCTGGGAGATAATATAGAACATGCTTCAGTTTTCCTATTCAAAATACATCCATCAACTTCCATCAGTCATTAGTTGAGGATTGCTCCCAGGGACTTTAACTCCCTGGCACTTCTGGGTTTCCCCATAGGTGAGCCGAGTGAGCACCAGCAGCCAGAGAAGTCTCTCTAGCAGAGTCTCTAAGAAGGCTTGTAGATGAATATACAGAGGAAAAGTGAACGCTAAAAGGATACAGGTGAGCCACCAGTAAGGTTGGCAATAATCACCAACTTCTATCAACTCCGAATGTGAGAATGAGAGTGAGAAACACTGAAGATGGCTTCAAAATGTCTGGCTTAGATGGCTGGGTGGGTAGTGAAACCATTACAGAAATAGGCAACATGGAAAGAAGGATGACTTTGGGGAGAAGATAATGAGACAACTTCTTTGAATTTCAGATGCCAGCTGGACAATCCATTTGCGATCTTCAATAGTTACTGGAAACAAATGTCTAGAGCTTAAAAACTCTAGACACGGATTTGAAGGTTTGCTGGCATATGGACAGTGATGGACACTTGTAGCATAGATACATTCTCAAAGGGCCACACTTTTTTTTTTAATTTATTTGAGAGAGAGACAGCATGAGTGGAGGAAGGACAGAGAGAGACACAGAATCCAGGCTCTGAGCACTCAGTATGATAGGAGAAGATAGGATTCAGTGGGAGGAGAGGGAAAGATTAGGGCCTAAGGTCACTGGGTGGGGAAGAGTGTCTGACCACAGCAAACCCCCCCAGGCTTAAGGTCCCTCTTAAGAATGTAACAGACCTAGGGCGCCTGGGTGACTCAGTCGGTTAAGCAAGCGACTTCGACTTCAGCTAAGGTCGTGACCTCGAGGTTCGTGAGCTTGAGTCCCACGACGGGCTCTGTGCCAACAGCTCAGAACCTGGAGCCTGCTTCAGGTTCTGTGTCTCCCTCTCTTTCTGCCTCTCCCCTGCTCACACTGTCTCTCTCAAAAATAAATAAAAATTTAAAAATTAAAAAAAAAATGTAACAGACCCCACCTACTCCCCCTCAGGTTTCCCTCCGGAATTTGACAAAAGACCTAACTAAAAATAAGTAGTAGACCATAAAATGTATAGCTCACAAGGACTGATATGGCCATAGACCACCCCTCATATAATGGAAATGATCCAATCAGGAAGAGACAGCCCAGCACCTAGAGGTATCAAGCCAATGAGCATAGGACCTGAGAAGTAAGGAGGGGAAGGGAACAGGGGTGGGGCATGACCAGACCTTATAAAACAAGGACCTCTTGCCTATAATATAGTAGGTGGACATTCACTTTCAAATGTTCCCTCTCGGGAAAGAGGGCTTTCATACTATTCTTCCTTTCTGATCTTATACTCTAATAAACTTTCATCTGCTGCTCATTTTGTGTCCCCCTCTAAATTCTTCGAAATGGCGAGACAATGAATCCCGGGTATTGAGGTTAAAAAAAAAAAAAAAATCCTGCAGCAATACTTTCCTTATAAAACTGAGAAGTGTGATTCTGAGAAGGGCTACGGTGGTCTAATAGGGGATCTGAACGAGTTGGACAAGTTGGAAGGAATATTGTGAGGTATACTGGACTGACAATTAGGAGACCTAAGTTCTAGACCTAACTGCTCTTCACTTCCCGTGTAATTTAGTAGAAGTCATGTCTTCGGGCCTTGGTTTCCCAAACTTTAAAATGAAGGGGCACAAGCTGCCCTCCAGCTGTAAAGCTATTCCACTAAGTTGCAGAGTCCCCACATAATACAGTAGCTATCTATAGTAGATGTTTCTTACTGTGGGGCTGTTGTTTATTGGAATCTCCTTTTTATGTTTGAAGGGCCCATCACAGGGTGAGACCAGACCCTACTAGGAAGCCCTAGTGGCCGCCCCTGTATCTCCTGGCCTCCAGCAGGTGCAGCAGACACAGAACTTAAGCCCATCTGATGCTCCCACCAGGACTTGAGTTAAGAGGGGTGGCTCAAAGACAGTGACAATTTGGGATTCACTCTGCTGGCAGGTGCGGTGACTCCAGTATTGGCGGTCGGTAGTGGCAATGGCGGTGTCCTATTCCGGCCCTTCCTAGGCAAAATCTCATCTAGGGCTGTCTAGCTCCCGGCCTCCCTCTCGAAACTCTACATTGGTTCCGTGCTTATCAGCTCGCCTATAAATTCCTTTTTGCAAAAGCGAGCCAGATATTATTTCTGAGATGGCCTGCCATCCAGAATCATGACTGGTACACAACCACGTATTGAAAAACTACTGTGTACAAGACACTTTAAATGAACTTTTAAGTAGCATGACACTGCAAGACAGGTGTTATTAATCTCAGTTTTTAGAGACAGTAACGGAAGCACAGAGCGTTTAAATAACAACGCTAAGGTCATGAAGTCAGTAAGTGGCAATTCTCTGCTACATCGTGGTACTAACTGGTAAGGAACAGGGTTCCTTAGCACTTTCTTTCGCCCGTCTGTTGCGAGACGAAACACCTCAAATGGTCTCAGAGTTGCTGCTATACAGCCCTCTCCTTTGGAGATGTTGTGGTTTTATAGAGGAAATAACTGTACTTCATTTCTTAATCATCTCCTTTTTCTCCTGAGTAATTTTATTTACGTAGATGATGCTTAAACAGCAACGATAAAATTGTATTCAAATGCTAACCTAAGCTTTCGTGGTTGATTGAGTAGGAAATAATGAGTTACCACCTAGTTCACAGTGTGTAAGTACACAGAAAATAGTCCACCGTTCCTGCTTCAAAATGCTCCTAAATACAAAGATATTAGGCCACTGGTGCTCAGAATTAATAAGTCAGCAAGGACCAAGTGTTGTTCATTGGGCACCTAACAAAGTGCAGAATTTTGTGCAGGACACTGAAAGGAAGACAGACACGTTGTCATAAACGTCCCTGATCTCAGAAAGCTGACAATCTAGTTGAGATCAGGCAATGCCTTTACTCCAAAGTCTTTACTCGGAAGTCACTTTCTCAGGGAGGCTTGTCCTGACACCCCTAATCAACACTCTTTCTGCCCTCACACTCATTCTCTGCGCTCTGGCTTTACTTTGTCCCACGGCCCTTACCATCTTCTAGGACACTGTATAATCGTTTCCCGTTTATTTCGTAAAGTTTACTGCTGCCACAGGGATCTAAGCTCCCTGAGCGTTGAGATTTCTGTCGGTTTTGTTTGCTGATAGACCCCCAAGCCTAGAATAGTGACTTGCACAGAGTAGACACTCCAAAAACATTATGGCAACATGGAAGTAAGCAGAAAAGGTAAGAGCTACAGAAATTTGGACGTGGAAGGATCCGAATGGGCTGAGCACCCGAGGGAAGTCTTCTGGCAAGATATAATTACTTCAATAGGTCTTTGAAGGTGGGCAGGATGTCGACAGAGAGGAAAACCAAGGAGCCTGTGATATCTGAGGCATGGAGACAACTGGGCAAATAGGAATAAAGGGCAAAAAAAAAAAAATCACAATAATTTACAGCGTGGTGGAGGGAAAATGGCGTAGGCTTTAGGGTCATGAATCCTTCCGTAATTCATTTTGCTTGGGCCCTCTGGCAAATTTGCTAATCTCTCTAAATTGTTTCCTCATCTGTGAAATAGAATGATGCAGCGAGGAATCAAGGGAATCTACCCCCAAACCCAAGGGCACACTGTATACACTGTATGTTAGCCAACTTGACAAGAAATTATATTTAAAAAAAAAAAGAAGAAGAAGAAGAATGTTTACATCGAAGCTGGTTAAAAGGATTTTTAAAAATTTAAATAATGCACCTGGCACACAGGAGGTCCTTGGAAAGGGAAATTGTTATCACACTGCTATAACTTGTTGGGACACTTATCAAGAAGATTTGTTGAATTCCCGTGCAAAATACATTTTGAGTCACTCGACTTGCGTTTCTGCAGGTCTGTTTTCCATACAATGGATGAAGGTGGGTGGCCATGAATTCAAAGCATGATTCAAAGCATGAATCTTTAAGGATGTCTAAGAGTGGCTGGGTGACTGGCATTTTACTGTTTGTAAAATTCTGCCACACACACATACTAACACTGGTCTACATAGCGCCCCTGACGTGGGTATTATTAATATCATCATATCGGGGGTTTTTTGTTGTTTTTTTTAAGAGTGGGGGGAAGGGGCAGAGAGAGAAGGAGACAGAAAATCTTAAGCGGCTCCACAACCAGTGGGGATTGATACCACGACTGTGGGATCTTGACCTCAGCCAAGTTCAAGAGTCAGACGCTCAACCAACTGAGCCACCCAGGCACCCCGGTATCATCATATCTGAAAATAAGAACTTTCTGCTCTAGAGAGATGAAGCTACTTGTCTAAACTCAGAGATCTATGAAGTGATTAAGGCAGGACTCATATCCAGGGTTCCTGATTCCAAGTCCGTCACTCTTTTCATTAAAGACTTCTCTACTTCTAACCATTTTATGGATTTGACCCACACAATTGTATTGTTGATCTGTTCAACCAATTGAAAAATTTCCTCATGCTTCTCCACTCTGTAGCTGCTTAGACGTCATCCTCTCTCCCTCTCTCCCTCTCTCCCTCTCTTTGTGCCTTTCTGTCTCTGTCCCTGTTTCTCTCTCACTGAGGCTGAGATGAGAGCCATTGGAGAACTGGAGTGTATCTCTCAAGGCCATCGTCTGCCAGCTTATGAAAGATTTCCTCTTCATAGTTTTTGTTCTCACAGAATTTAAACCCCTTCAAGTGGAAATGGTACTTGAAGGGAGATGAGTCGGAAACACCCATCATCTCATTCAGCGTATTTCATTTAACGTTTCCAGTTAAGGAGTGAGTTCATCCTAGCCATTAAGAAATTGAAAGAGGGGCGCCTGGGTGGCGCAGTCGGTTAAGCGTTCGACTTCAGCCAGGTCACGATCTCGCGGTCCATGAGTTCGAGCCCCGCGTCGGGCTCTGGGCTGATGGCTCAGAGCCTGGAGCCTGTTTCCGATTCTGTGTCTCCCTCTCTCTCTGCCCCTCCCCCGTTCATGCTCTGTCTCTCTCTGTCCCATAAATAAATAAATGTTGAAAAAAAAATTAAAAAAAAAAAGAAATTGAAAGAAAAAGATTCTAAATGGCCACTTAGGATACAAGGATAAATACACAGTGAGGTGAGAGGATTTTTGCTCTATCCAAGGATTAATAGAGCTAGAAATAACGTGGGAGAAAACCATGGTGACATGTTAGAAAATGTATTGAACAGGGAGGACCTTGTTCTTGACATGACTGTGTGAACAGGGACAGAGGGGCGGGTTAATGAATGAACTTGATGTAATGGGATTAAATGGAGAGTGTCTGTGGAAATTCAACTACTGTGGAAATGTAGCTTGTCCCTGCGATTAAGCGGGTTTTCTGATACACTGTGCTCAAGAACGTCATTCTCATCTGCACAAATCAGGCATGTTTTTGATTACTATCCACAGGCCAAGTAGGTATTTTCTTCATTTACTTACTAGAATCAAGAAGAAAGATGCTCAGCGTCATCTCTGCCATCCATTCCTCCTGCATCTCTTAAAAAACTGCCAAATTTCCCTGTGCTGATGGTGTTACAACGTATCACGATTTTTCTGAATACTGAATACATTAATTGTTAAGTCAAAACATGCACCCACCTAACATTTTTCTGGAACCATGGGCTGCCAGTTCTTTTAAGTTCATCTTTTTTTGTTTTGGGATTTTGTGTTTATTTCAAGCTTTGATTTAAATTCCGGTTAGTTAACAGGCAGTGTAGTATTAGTTTCAGGTGTAGAATTCAGTGATTCATCACTTTCATACAGCACCCAGTGCTCATCGTAACAAGTGCCCTCCTTCATGCCCGTCATCCATCTAACCCATCCCCCACTGACCTCTCCTTCAGCAACCCTCAGTTTGTTCTCTATTGTTAAGAGTCTGTTTTCTGGTTTGCCTCTTTTTTCCCCTCTGTGTTCATCCATTTCCTTTCTTCAATTCCACATGAGTGACATCATATGGTATTTGTCTTTCTCTGACTTATTTCACTTAGCATAATACTCTCTAGCTGCATCTATGTCGTTGCAAATGGCAAGATTTCATTCTTTTTGATGGCTGAGTAATATTCCACTAGAGATTTGATAGAGATACAGATACAGATACAGGTGATAGAGATAGGTATATCACATCTTTTTTCATTGATCAGTCCATGGACATTTGGGCTCTTTCCGTAGTTTGGCCATTGTTGATAATGCTTCTATAAATATCAGAGTGCGTGTGTCTCTTTGAATCAGTATTCTTGTATCCTTTCAGTGAATACTTAGTAGTGCAATTTCTGGATTGTAGGGTACTTCTATTTTTAACTTTTTGAGGGGCCTCCATACTGTTTTCCGGAGCGGCTGCCCTCACTTTCCCACCAACAGCACAAGAAGGTTCTCCTTTCTCCACAGCCCCACCAACACCTGTTGTTTCTTGTATTGATTTTAGCCATTCTGCCAGGTGTGAGGTGTTATCTCATTGTAGTTTTGATTTGCATTTCCCTGATGATGAGTGATGCTGACCGTCGTTTCATGTGTCTGCTAGCCTAAATCCATCTTTTAACAAGACAGTAACTCTCTCCTAAAAATGCCATAATTCTATCCCATGATAGCAATTAATCACCAAATCAAGTAGTAGTAGCCACAGTACATCTAACACTGTATACAATGCTGTGAGCAACAGAAAAACTTGTTATTCTTTTCATTCAATTTCCATGAACAATTTCAAACACATACAAAAGAGACAAAAATCACATACCGAATCCCATCTATCCATCACCAGCTTCAAAATTCTCAAAGTTCATCACCAATATTTTTTCACGTATATCACCCTCCACTTCCCTTCTCCTGTTTTGTTTTAAATCAAAACCCAGAGTCAAATCACTTCATTCTGTAGCTATTTCAATATGTGTCTCTAAAGGATAAGGATTTTTTAAACAAAAAGATTAAAAGAATAGAACATAAAAATTAACTCGCTGACATCAAATATCCAGTCGCTGTCCAAATTTCCATTTAAGATGTATCGTGAACAGTAGTCCTTACACAGTTCTTTATATATGTTAGTTACCATGCCAATGCTTGACAAACGGCGTGCAATTTAATCTTCTACATTTTACAGCTAAAAGAACTAAGGCTTAGAGATGTTAAGACACTTGCTCTGGCCACTGCCTTCACAAGGTGTACCAGAATAATGAGAGAAGCAACCTGCAAAGCAGAAAGCAGCAATAATTACAATAAATCACTGACCTATATGGATAACAAGAGTTTTAAGGGAGAAATCTGTGTGCTGCCATAGATTGAAAAAAATCATCCTGGGAAATGTAAGTCTGAGAATCCATAATACAAACCATTAAGGCTTTCTGGGCTCTGGTATGAATGGAAATTCCAAAGGAAAGTCATCTCAAGATACAGATGAAGAGGTGTGTGGCCAGAAATGTCAAGGGCTCACAAATGACCAAAACCCGTCCTGTTGTTTATTGGCTGCAAAATATGTTATGACCAACAGGTGGCAGCAATATGCAACCAGTGTTCGGTGTCAGCCTTGATCTAACAAGTAACAACGCTGCATTCAGTTCTAAATTACTCAAATATATTTCAGATCACTCAGTACTCCCACCACTATCAGTGTGATTCAGGGAACATAGGAGAAAGAAAAGAGCCTGTAGGACAGTGTTTCTCAAAGTTTGTTTCAGAGATACTTTCCCCCCAACCCCCTGAAAACACACTATCATCACTTCGAAGTCTTGCTAAAATGCTAATTTTAAAGACTTAGTATAAAAAAAAGTGGGTAAAATAATTCATTAGTAGTATCTTATATTTATTAAATTATAATAGGTTGGATATACACTATTAAGTTTTATTTCTTCTGTTTCTTTTTACTTTTAAAATGTGGCTACTAACATTTAAAATTACATGTGTGGGTGCACCTGGGTGGCTCAGTTGGTTAAGCATCCGACCCTTGATTTTGACTCGGGTCATGATCCCACAGTTTGTGAGTTCAAGCCCCGCATCGGGTTCTGCTCTGGCAGAGATCCTGCTTGGATCCTCTCTGCCCCTCTCCAGCTCACTCTTTCTCTCTCTCTCAAAATAAATAAAGTTTAAAAAAAATTTTTTAATAAATAAAGTTATGTGTGTGGCTTACATCTGTGTTTTACATTTGTGACTCCCATTGTATATTTTTTGGACATCTCTGCTCCAAAGTCTAGAAATAGAGCATGTAACTCAAGTCTGGCCAATCAGCATAACACATTCTCGGGGCCACAGTGATTGGTTCAGGGACTTCGGACACAATTAGAAAGGGAAACATGCTTTTGTTCCTTCTAAATGTCCAACCAGCTAAATAGAGGAACTGGAGACATTGCAACTGTCTTGCTCCCATGCAAGGCTCTAGGATGAAGCAAGCACTAAGGACTTACAGCTAATAAAAGGAGAAAAATGACATCTTGGTGATTTTTTTTTTTTTTTTTTGAGTCTTGGATGAAGCCATGCCTGTATTTAGTTCAAGGGACTTCTCAGCCATAGGAGTTAATACACTCCCTTTTTTGCTTAAACCAGTTTGAGTTAGAAATTCTATCACTTGCAACAGAAAGATTCCTAATAGTTACACCTTTGTATTTGACATTGATATCCTGGGCTTTCCCCACCCTACAAGACCTCTTGAAGTAACCCAAGCATCAACTGGCACATGCTTGAGGTGGAGAGAAAAAAAGGGATTGAGGAAATTATAAAAATACACAACCAAAGGGCTAGTGGCTGACTAGAGATAAGGGATAAAAGAGAGGAAGACGGCAATGACCTTCAGTTTCCGGACTTGTGGTTTGTGGTGATCGTTTTCACCTACCAGGAAGCATAGGAGAAGCACCAGATATGATGGAGGAGTGAGGGGCTACATATGCGCATTCATCGGAGTGCTCTCCAAGAACCACAGGATACGGGGATGAGAATGCCACCCGACCTTTTTTTCCCAGCCACACTACACCACAATCTTTTCTGTCCCTGCCCAAAGGACTACTCCAAAGAGCCCTCTGCCTTCGGAGATCTCTAAACAAGAATTAGCCACCAGTCTCTGTGACGCGGAAAATTCCTTACCCTCAGAGGACATTCAGGAAGCTGAAAATGTTCAGCTGACTCTCCACCCATAGCAGCACCACATAGAGGGCACTAGCCGGGGATAAGAGGTGGGTCTTGGGGCGGCTGGGTGGCTCAGTCGGTTAAGCGTCTGACTTCAGCTCAGGTCGCGATCTCACAGTTTGAGAGTTCGAGCCCTCTGTCGGGTTCTGCATTGACAGTGTGGAGCCTTCTTGGGATTCTCTCTCTCCCTCTGTCTACCCCTCCCCTGCTCGCTTGCACTCTCTCTCTCTCATAAACAAACAAACAAGCATTTTAAAAAAGCCCTTTCCTTATTTCCAGCCCTTTCCTTATTTAGAGGGTGGGTAGTATAGGGATGGTAATCAGCGCCAATAGGGCTGTTTAGCTTGCCTCTGATCATACTCATATATATTATATATAATGTATATTATAAAATAGATGTGAAATTGTATGCATATTCTAGAAGTATGTATGTATGCATTAAAAGGTATTCACCAAAATGCTAACAGTGATAATACCCCTATATCACTCTTTTAAAAAAAATCCATTAGGGGGCACCTGGGTGGCGCAGTCGGTTAAGCGTCCGACTTCAGCCAGGTCACGATCTCGCGGTCCATGAGTTCGAGCCCCGCGTCAGGCTCTGGGCTGATGGCTCAGAGCCTGGAGCCTGTTTCCGATTCTGTGTCTCCCTCTCTCTCTGCCCCTCCCCCGTTCATGCTCTGTCTCTCTCTGTCCCAAAAATAAATAAACGTTGAAAGCATTTAAAAAAAAAAATCCATTAGAACAAAGATTCAGATATAAAAATTTTAAAAGTATTAGAAGAAATATAGGTGGAATATGTGAAAGTATTCTTGTGCTTTGTGTGATTCAGAAACTAAAATAATACAAGAATAGATTGAATACATGAACCTTTGGAATTTCTAAATGAGATAAATGCCATAAACACGACGAAAAAGCAAATTAAAAGCTAGGAAAAATATTTGCAATGCCCATGACAAAGTTTTAATATTCATAATATTCAAAGGAAAGTCGGAAAACAAAACACGGAACATTCCAGCGGAACAGTTGGTGAATAACAACAGTGACAAAAAAGGCAACTCACAAAGGACAGAAAACGAATGGTCAGAAACACAGGAACCTCCTACCAAAATATAAACATCATGAAACATGCCACATATCCAAAGTTATTGATTGGGACTTTTCAAGCTCATTTATTTTTATTTTTTTTAACGTGGATTTATTTTTGAGAGACAGAGCATGAGTGAGGGAGGAGCAGAGAGAGAGAGAGAGAGGGAAACACAGCATCTGAAGCAGGCTCCAGGCTCCGAGCTGTCAGCACAAGCCAGGGCTTGAACTCACGAACTATAAGATCACGATCTGAGCCAAAGTCGGATGCTTAACTGACTGAGCCACCCAGGAGCCCCTAAGCTCATTTCAGAATGAACTTATTTAATCTTTAAAACAAGCTGATTATGTTGTTATTATTTATTATTCTTTATATTTAATATAATAATTATATTTGGATTATATTAATACAGTATTTCTATTTAAATATAAAATAATATCAATATTTATATTTAATACATTTTGTATTGTCATCTTTCCCATATTATACACAAGGAAGTTGAGGCTCAGGGAGGTTCACTAACTTGCCCGAGGTCCGACAGGTAGTAAGTGATGGAGCAGGGATTTGAATCCAGATATTCTTGTTCCAGATTCCATCCCTTAATGTCACAGCATATTTAAGTACAGATCACCAAGCAACATCCAATAATACTGCCTCCCTCTCCATGCTAATCTCGTTCCACGATTCCCCAGTTCCATGTTCTCCAGCCACACTGACCTTTCTGATCCACAAGCATGCCAAGACCTTGCCTACCGTGCGATCTTTGCATTAGGCTGATCCGTCCGCCTGAAATACTCTTTCCCCAGCTCCACTTAGGTTGCTGGCTTCATTCGTTTATTCATTCTTACGCTCGTTCATAATACATTCAAACCTCTGCCAAGCACTGTTCTAGGCGTTGGGAATACAACAGCAAACAGGTCAGAAGAAAATCCTGGTTCTTTTTCATCCATTAGGTCTCAGTACAAATGCTAAGTCTTCCTTGATCACCACTCTAGAGAGACACTATGGGTGAGGTCGTGAGGACAGAGCCATCATGATGGGATTGGTGCCCTTACAAGAAGATACACCAGAGAGCTTGCTCCCTTTTTCTCCCTCTCTCTCTCTCCTCACCTTGGGAGGACACAGAGGGAAAGTGGCCAGGTACAAGTCAGGAAGAGAGCTTTCACCAGGACCCAACCGCACTGGAAGCTTGATCTGAACTATGAGAAAATACATCTCTGTTGTTTAAGCCCCCCAGTCTATGGCAGTTTATTATGGCAGCCCAAGCAGACCAATAAAGACTTTGGTACCAAGAGTAAGGTGCTGTTGTAACAAATACCTAAATACATGCAAGCAGCTTTAGAATTGGGAAATGGGTAGTGGATGGAAGAGTTTTGAGGTGCGTGCTAGACATGTGGGCATTGAGAACATTTCCGGAGAGGTCTCAGACAGAAATGAGGAACACGTTATTGGAAACTGGAGGAAAGGAAGTCTTCATTATCAAATGGCAAAGAACTTGGCCGAAATGTGCTCCAGTGTTTCATGGAGGGTGACATTTGTGAGTGGTGAAATTGGACAGTTAGATGAGGAGATTTCTAAGCGAAATGTTGAAGAAGCAGCTTTGTGCCTCCTGACTGCTAATAGTGAGATCCAAAAGGAGAAAGATGAATTGAAGAAGGATGTTGTGACTTTCTTTAATTAGCACTTGGGGTTTTTTAATGTTTATTTATTTTTGAGAGACAGAGACAGAGACAGAGCGTGAGTGAGGGAGGGGCAGAGAGAAAGGGAGACACGGAATCCGAAGCAGACTCCGGGCTCTGAGCTATCAGCACAGAGCCCAATGCAGGGCTCGAACTCATGTACTGTGAGATCATGACCTAAGCTGAAGCCAGGCACTTAACCAACCGAGCCACCCAGGCACCCCTAATCAACATTTGTTAAGCAGAGCCCTTGGGTGTCAGAAGGTGAGCCACAATTCAAGTAAATACTGAAAGGGATAGCAAAATAGGTAAGTTTATTGCTCACAGGTCCTGAAGGAGGTACACAGAACACCTTGAGGGGCCACATGGGTAGGTCAAGGCAGGGTACAGGTAGTAGAGACCACAGCAGTACCTGAGACACATGCCTTTATTAGGGTCCTCGGGTAGAGTGCTTTAAAGTTCCTGGGCTAAGACCAGATTCATCAATTCATACCAAAAACATGTAGGTTTTGGTAAGCTTGGATTGGGGGGATCTTATCTAAGATGTGAATAAGGGGAAGGCCCTAGGGTGTGAGGGAGTGATGAACACAAGGTCACTGGGAGAGTCCTATCAGGAACCTACACTGCTGTGTGACTCTGCAGGCTGTTACCTAGGACCTGTGCTCAGGGAGGGACTAGGGTCGGTTAAAGCCCCTGCATGTGGTTTGGCCACACAGAATGGATGCCAACGAGCAGTATTACAGAGTAGTTTAGCTAAATTCTGAATAATGCAACTGTTAAGCAAAAAGGAAACAGAACTTGAAGATTTGGAAGATGCTCAGCCGATTCATGTTGGAAAAAATGAGAAATCATGTTCTTAAAAAAAAAGAAAATACTAAGGATGTGGCTGAACAACCATTTGATAAGATTAGCATGAACGGGAACCATGAGTCTAATTATCCATTTCAGCAGAAGCTAGGAATAGAGATGACATTGTTCTAAAGGAAACTCTGCCAGGTGTGACTAAAGAAAACAGAGAAAATAGGACGGAGCAAAGGAGGGCTGCAAACTTACGTTCTTCTTCAAGACAAGGGAAGAATAAAACCGAAGGTGATTCCAAGATCATCTGAGCTGCTGTTCCCACCACAGGGACCAGGGACGTGGCTGCTTCCTCCTTCCAGAGAGTGAGGTCCTGGCAGAGAGCCTAGCAGAGATCCCTGCTGGGTTGCAGGGATAGGAAGGTTCTGCAGAGCCGCGGGAGTGATGATGCCACCCCAGTGGGACTGCAGGGCGGAGCACTGAACCAAAGAATATTGTTCTTGAGCCTTAAGATCCAAGGAATGTGACTTGCTAAGCTTTGGACTTGCTTGGAACCCATCACTCCTTCCTTCTTTCCTATTTGTCTCTCTGGGAATGGGAACGTTGGGCCTCTAGCCTCCAGAGAGCTGTGAGGAAATAAATTTCGGTTGTTTATTTATTTTTTTTTTAAGATTTATTTATTTTTTTAAACGTTTATTTATTTTTGAGACAGAGAGAGACAGAGCATGAACGGGGGAGGGGCAGAGAGAGAGGGAGACACAGAATCGGAAGCAGGCTCCAGGCTCTGAGCCGTCAGCCCAGAGCCCGACGCGGGGCTCGAACTCACAGACTGCGAGATCGTGACCTGAGCCAAAGTCAGACACTTAACCGACTGAGCCACCCAGGCGCCCCAAGATTTATTTATTTTTGAGTGAGAGACAGAGTGCAAGGGGGAAGGGGCAGAGAGACAGGGGGGTGGGGGGGGGGGGGGGAAGGAGGGGACAGAAGATCCCAAGCAGGCTCTGTGTTGATGGCAGCGAGCCCGATGTGGGGCTCAAACTCACGAGCCATGAGATCATGACCCAAGCCAAAGTCAGACGCTCAACTGACTGAACCACCCAGGTGCCCCTAAATTTCTGTTGTTTAAACCACCTGTTCTGTGGTATTTTGTGCAGCCTGAGCTGACACAGACAAGGGGCCTCCTCACCTTCTCTTTGACACGTCACCCATCACTCATCACTCTCTGCAATCATGTCGCTTATTTCTTTTTACTCTGCCATTATCAACTCCACTAGGATGGAAACTGTAAGAGGGCAGGGGCCTGGTCTGCTCAATCCTCAGAACCTAGAACAGTGCCTGGTATATAATAGATACTCAATAAATACTTACTGAATTAAGCGATGCGAGATAAGAGCTAAATATCCAGCATCTTTAGTTTTTCAGAATTACCTTTTTAGCTTTTATGAGGTTATAGACTCCACCTATCCACACTGCTTCCACTTATTTTCTTTTCTTCTCCCATTCCTTCCTCTTCTGCTTTCCAGAAAAAAAAAAAAAAAAAACAACTCTAAATAAGATTAATTTGGAGTGGTTCCAGCTGGGAAGCAAGAGGAAACAGACGCGACATCAGAATCACTTCTACCCCAGGGCGCCTGGGTGGCGCAGTCGGTTAAGCGTCCGACTTCGGCCAGGTCACGATCTCACGGTCCGCGAGTTCGAGCCCCGCGTCGGGCTCTGGGCTGATGGCTCAGAGCCTGGAGCCTGTTTCCGATTCTGTGTCTCCCTCTCTCTGCCCCTCCCCCGTTCATGCTCTGTCTCTCTCTGTCCCCAAAATAAATAAACGTTGAAAAAAAAAATTAAAAAAAAAAAAAAAAAAGAATCACTTCTACCCCTTTACATTTATGTTTGACTTTATTTAATTAGGAAAAAAAATCCAGTTCTGCAAATAGTGAACAAAAGCCAAGAGTGATGAAAAGGCCAAAGATTATAAGTTACGTAAGGTGTAACACAACGTAGTTTTATGTTTACTATAAAGTTCATATTTCCTTAAAATAGGATCAATAAACATTCATCCAACAGCGTAATTCGCCTATGATTCTCCTTGTATACACCTAAATACACAAAGGCTTATTATGGAAAAGACAATAATGTTTTTCAAAGAAGAATCCTAAACCTTTTTTTCTTCTTCTGAGTCAATCCTGACCAAAGGGTACTCAAAACAAATGAGAGATTTCTGCACTTTTTCCAGTGAAAGCTGAAGAAGGGGCTTAGAACACAGATGAGCAAACTGTCAGCCCTTGGCCCACACCCAGCCCATAATCCCCAAATCCAAACTTTGAGATTCTTTCCAATTTGCTTTTCTAAGGGCAACTATTGGCTGGCGCTGAGGAGTTCCTGTCCTCTGTGGGATGATTGTTGAGCTTTAAAGCCTGACCAGATCTCCCCAGTTTATATTTGCCTTACACTCAGCCCCCTTCTTTTATGCCTATCATTTCCTTGGCTCTTCTAAGTTTTCAAGTTTGAAATTGCTGCCTTAAAATAGAAATCAACAGGTTCTAGTGGAATGCTATGCTAAAGTCAGGGGACTATTCAGCCAGGACACAGAGGCAGGTTGTATCCATAACGTATGCCCGATGACCTTCCTGACTGGTTAGGACTCGCATAGTACTGATTATTAAACATTTTGAATATAAATAACTTGCCTGAAATCATTCTGGAAAAAAAAAACATTTTTAAGTTGGAAATACATATATTCTTAAGCTGACAGTCATTCAAGTTGGCATGATGAATAATAGTCATGTCAATGAAATATTTTATTATATATTGGAGGCAAAGAAATTAGATGTACAGGCAAGAGTTTAAACCTTGTTCTATTTGGCCCCCCCCCAAAAAAATAAAACTGTGGATGAATAAAAAATATTAAGTGGAAAAAAATCTGATAATATTCTAAAGTAATTCTCGAGGTTAATCCTGTTCATGCTTATCAAGGTAATAAAAACATTACAGGTTAGGCGCAACTGATAACTCAGTATTGAAATTAGATCTCACAATCGCAAAATATTTGCAGTGATACCCAGTCATCGTACCTGCTTGGCTAGGTCTCGTTATTGTGAAAAATCCTTAATAATCAATAAATACATACATAAGGAAACTTTACAATGGCAAATGGACTCTGTTTCCAAAGAGGTCTATATCTCACCCAAGGAGTTCGTGTCACTTTCCACCAAGTAACTTGAAGGCATTTCTTTCATTCCAGGATTCTCATTAATACCCGTGCTTGGCTCTAACATTGAGAGCGAAGACTTTTGGAGAGATTTAGGAGAAATCTCAACATATGTACACTATGGCACATGTAGTATGATAGGAGGAGAAAAATAGGAGACTGGTGGCTGGCTGGGGTCAGCAGGGACAATGCAGGGATGCAGCCGACAAATCCCTCGTCCCCTTCTCTTGAATTCTTCACGGGTCTGACTTCACCTGCTATCTAGAATTCTTGCTCCGGACTCTCTCCCGAGCTCTATAATCAGGTCCTTTATCATATGGTGGACATTTCTACTTGCACAAGCACATTAAGGAACCAAAGTGTCCAGCAGTTCTCAAACCATGATCTATCTACCATTGTCCCCATCAAAGTATGTTCTACCTATTTAACACCTCCTACGGGATGTCCCCAAAACACGCCATAAGAAACTTCCACTTTTATTCCCTACCCACCCTCACCTCCCTCTTGGCTCTGCTGTTCCTCCTGTAAATCTCATCTGTCTCAGGGAATGGCAATACCAGCCTTCTGACTTGATGACTCTAGCCCCAACTGTAACTCCAATTCCCCCACCAGCCAGACCCATTTTAAGCCATGTTATCTCACCTCTTACCTGGCATACTGTAAAAGCCTCCTAATGTTTTCTCTGCCTCCATTCTTGTCCCCTCTTCACTTCACTCACAAACCAGCTCCAAGAGTGACTTTCTTCAAACACAAATTAGATCAGGTTATTCCTCGGCATAAAAATCCTGCCCTGGCTTCCCAGTGTGCTTGGAATAAAATCAGGGTCAAGCTGTTTAGCATGGCCTTGAATGACGCCACCATGAACTCCCCACACTTCATTCACGCCTCTCTCCCATTCATTCACCACTCCCTGACCCTGGCTTCCTTTCATTTCCTCGCCATGCCCGGCTCATTCCTGCCCAAGGCCTTTGCATAGGCTGTGGCCTCTGACTGGAAGTCTCTTTCCCTCCGCTATTCCCAGAGCTGACTCTTCAAGTCTTGGCTTAAAATGACACTTTCCCAGAGGCAGTTTCTCTGGCCCACTCTTATTAAAGTACAATCGCCTATTGCACTCTGTCTCAAAACCCGGTTTTCTTTCTAGAATTTGTGACAACTTATAATTACCTTATTTGCAGCGTTTGCTTTCTCTCTGTCTTACTCACTAAACCGTAAGTTTCAAGAAGTCTGGGACCTTGACCGTCTTATGCGTCTTTTCATCTCTAACTCCCTAACGTGGCGCCTTGCCCGTAGGAATCACTTATTGAGTTTACATAAATGGATGAGTGAATAAAAAGCCTGTTTACTCCTCAGCATCTCCTCTCTTCCCAGGAGACTGCAAAGTCTAGGAGGGTAGCAGGGTGGCAACTCTATCTTGTTATCAAGACTTCTTTCCCCAGAGCCTAGTACTGTGTCTGGCACACGGTGTATACCCAGTAGATATGTGCTGAATTAAAACAAAATGTAGCAGACCAGGGAAAGAGTACGCACGGGCAGCACTGGAGAATGAATTAGAAACGGAAGGTCACGCCTTATTACTAAGAAGACACCTCTATTGGTTTTGTCTTTCCTAGGCATTATGAGATACTGCCTTGTGAGCATTCCCAGAGCCACAGCAAACCAGCAGAATAACAGAGCTCAGGGGAGGCTCCTTGGGCATTTATTACAGGGAACCTAGTCTAGAATTTTGTTTTGTTCTGTTTTTACAAAGCTGTCGGTAAAGGGATTTTCCTGCAGAGCTAAAGCCAGTGCTGTTTCTAGAACACAGATGCCCCCTCACCATATCAAGTGGAACAGTGGAAGCACCAATATCTCTTGGCAACCATGACAACTACGTCCTTCAACTTTATGGCCCTGTGATGTTTGCCTTCTGTTTTGTAGTCCTGGGAACTCCTCCCAGGCAAGGAGCAAGTTACAACCCTCCCCACCCCCATGCAATGAATCTCTTTGGGTTGGGAGAAGTCTCTGGATACCTTTGCCTGTTTTAACGGTTAAAGTATCCAGTTCAATATATTTCTACAGGTGCACGAAGATGAACGTTCCAAGATCTTCTCTGTGGTGTTGTATATAATCGCAACCGTCCAAACATCCACAGTGGGGCTGGGGCGTCCAGACCACGCCATGCTAAGCCGAGGTGGTAAATCTTTGTTGAAGGTGCCCGCTGATGTCAAGGTTGTCAAGACAAGCTAGTAAGTAAAAACAGCAAGATGAAGAACGATGTTTGTTCTTATTTCTATAGAAATAGAGTTTGTTCCTCGTTCTATAAAGTATATATCTATCTACATATAGGTACAAAAAATTTCAAGATACTCAAGACACTGTTAACAATTGTCTCTAGGGGAAGAAGAAAGATGAAAGGAATATCTACATGTGAATATACACTCTCATATTATTTAAGTTGTTTTTTTTTACCATCTGCCATATTGTACTGTTTTTTTCAACAAAACAAGTAATTTTTTTAAACTGATAGCTATTGTCTTATGAATTGTAGAAGGCAATTCTTTTTAAAAAAATTATTTTACTTTTTTTTTTTTGAGAAAGAGCGAGCAAGGGAGGGGCAGGGGGAGAGAGAGAGAGAGAGAGAGAGAGAGAGAGAGAGAGAGAGAATCCAGGCAGTCTCCATGCTCAGAGCCGAGCCTGACGCAGGACTCAATTCCACGACCCTGGGATCATGACCTGAGCCGAAATCAAGAGTCGAACACCTAACTGACTGAACCACCCAGGTGCCTGAAAATTGCTACTTCTTACGAGCCTTTTTCTTAGCTCAGCCAGCACCAGAGTAGTAAGAATGGGCATTTGATAAAAGTTCCGATCCTATTGACAAATTTTAGGAAGGTAAGCCTGGAAGAGGTGAGGAGGCAGATTTATTTAAGAAGCCTGCATTGTAAAACACTTCCCACAACCCAAGCACTGCTCTAAGTGCTTACATAGAGTAACTCAATTAATCCCTATTATAACTTTTTGAAGTAGGAACTATTATCATCCCCAATTTACACATGAGGAAACAGGCACACAGAGATTATGGGAGTCAGTTGAGGTTGTATGACTATTGAAGAACAAAGCCAAGATTTAGACCCAGACAGTTTGGCTCCAGAGTCCACGGCATAGTACCATCATGCTATAGCGCCTCAGGGAGGGAGAGGGGGGAGGAGGGCGAGCCAGTTACAAGGCTGATGTAATAGTCTGGAGGAAATGGATAGCCTGTATTTAGGAGGTGAAACCAACGGCAAAATAGACTGAAGCTCACTCCCTGATTTCTGGCTTGGGGAACTAGGTAAATTATTAAGCTTTCTACCTGACTTTAGGAAAGCTAGATGTACAAGTTTCAGATCTAGAGGCCAAAAGGAAAAGGAAAAGAGAAATTTTATAAAATAATATTTATGCTCTAAGCACTCTACATTTTCATTAGATGAGCTATTTTGTTTAATTCTTAAATATTTTAAGTTTACTTATTTTGATAGAGAGAGAGAGAGCACGAGCAGGTGAGGGGCAGAGAGAAGGAGAGAAACATTCCCAAGCAGGCTCTGCACCATCAGCTCAGAGGGTCTTGCGGGGCCGGAACTCACGAACCACGAGATCAAGACCTGAGCCGATACCAACAGTCAGATGCTTCATCGACTGAGTCCCCCAGGTGCCCCTATTTTGTTTAATTCTTATAATTCTGAGAGGTAGGTATTAAATATGAGGGGACTGAGGTTCAGAGAGTTTTAGTAAGGTTACACAATATACTGGACGTTGCTTACTGTTGCCTGGAATCCTGAGAGCAGACTCGTCTTCTTTGGGGGAACCACATCTCTCCCACTGCATGTAGTCTTGGTGGGTGCATAATTCCAGGTATCTGCCTCCCAGTATGAGTTGAGAAGCTGTGTATTTCCTCTTTCCAGCTATTGGTGTAGTCAGGGGTGGGCAGGCTAGGCCAGAGCTAGTTTTGATAACTTACAACTAAGAAATCCTAACCAAAACACACAGTGATTATTGTGCTGTTGTGGGAAAGCCACAGTTCAAACTGAAGTCCATCTGATGGATATCTACTATCTACCTAATGCTTTTCCATGACACCATGTTGCTCCCAAGGTATTTGAGAGCAGGATGTATACACATGGTGATTGTTCCCTGAACGTTCAATAGAAGAGCCTTTCTGCAAACCGTGAAATGCTTATTCCGCCTAAACTGGTGCAGCCACTCTGGAAAACAATACGGAGGTTCCTCAAAAAATTAAAAATAGAACTACCCTATGATTCAGCAATTCCACTTTTGGGTATTTATCTGAAGGAAATGGAAACACTCATTGGAAGCGATATCGGCACCTCCAATGTTCCTCACAGCATTACTTACAATAGCCAAGATGTGGAAATGACCTACGTGTCCGTCAACAGAAGAATGGATAAAGAAGCCATGGTACGGACACGTACACACAAAATGGAAAACTATTCAGCCATAAAAAAGGGGAAGTTTGCCATTGGCAACAGCATGGATGGAGCTCAAGGGCATCATGCTAAGTGAAATAAGTCAAACAGAGAAAGGCACATACTAAATGGTTTCATTTATGCATGGGATCTAACAATAAAAAACCAGCTCATAGATACAGAGCATGACTGGTGGTTCCCCAAGCATGAGGGCGGGCAAAATGGGTGAGGGGAGTGAAAAGGCACAAATTTGCAGTTATAAGAGAAGTAAGTCATGTGCATGTATATAAGGTATAGAATGGTGAACCACATTGAAACCATATTACATACTTAAAAGTTGCTAAGAGAACAGATCTTAAAAGTTCTCATCACAAGAAGAGGAATCTTTATAACTACATGTGGTGATGGATGTTAACTATACTTATTGTGCCGATCCTCTTGCAATATGTACAAATATTGAATACTTGTGATGTATACCTGAACTGATATAAAGTTCTATGTCAATTAGAGCTCAATAAAAAAGTAATAAAAAACTAAAAATTAAAAAATAAAATTAAAGGATGCTTACTTAGGGTGAGCGAAGAATTTTGCCAGGCTATTAAATAAAATCAAATTAACCGAGGTGTAATTTACAGATAAAAAATTAATCCTGTGTGGTAAATGATTTTCATATGGTTTTAACAACACGCACCTGTGTAACTGCCATCAAAATCAAGATACAGAGCTCCCTTGTGACTTTGTAGTCAACCCCCACCACCCCAACCCCAACCCCAACCGCTGGTAAGCACTGATCTTTTTTTTTTTTTTTTTTTGTCCCAATAGTTTTCCCTGTTCCAGAATGCCACGTAAGTGGCATTTCACAGTATGTAGGCTTTTGAGTCTGGCTTTTTTCATTCAACACGGCGCATTTGAGAGTCATCCATGCTGTCTCATGATCATCAGTTCGCTCGCTTATTGGATACGTTTTATTAAATATTAAATTTGTTACACAATCAGACAGTTAATAAATACTTGGCAGGCTAGGCACTGTTCCGGGTACTGGTAGGAGAGCAGTGGCTAAGAGAATCTGAGTCTGAGGAGTCCCTGCCTCTGAGGAGCTGATACTCTAGTGTTGGGTAGGGAGGCGGGCCAGCAACAAACGCATAAACCAAACTTTTAGGAAATACCAATCAAAACCACAATGAGCTACCACCTCACATCTGTCAGAGTGGCTCAGATGAACAACTTCGGAAACAACAGATGTTGGCGAGGGTGCGGAAAAAGAGGAACCCTCTTGCGCTGCTGGTGGGAACGCAAACTGGTGCAGGCCCTCCGGAAAACAGTGTGGAGCTTCCTCAAAAAATTAAAACTAGAGCCACCCTACTACCCAGCAATTGCACTACTAGGTATTTGTCCAAGGGATATAGGTGTGCTGTTTCAAAGGGACACATTCACCCCCATGTTTATAGCAGCGCTATCGACAATAGCCAAAGTATGGAAAGAACCCAAATGTCCCTCGATGGATGAATAGATAAAGAAGATGTGATCTATGTATACAATGGAGTATTACTCGGCAATCAAAAAGAATGAAATCTTGCCATTTGCAACTACGTGGATGGAACTGGAGGGTATTATGCTAAGTGAAATGAGTCAGTCAGAGAAAGACAGATATCATATGATTTCATTCATATGTGGAATTTAAGAAACAGAACAGATGAACACAGGGGCAGGGAAGGAAAAATAAGATAAAAACAGAGAGGGAGACAAACCGTAAGAGCCTCTTGAGAACAGAGAACAAACTGAGGGTTGCTGGAGGGGAGGTGGTTGGGGGATGGGCTAATGGGTGGGGGGCATTGAGGAGGACATGGGTTGGGATGAGCACTGGGTGTTATATGTAAGTGATGAATCACTAAATTCTACTCCTGAAACCATTATTTCACTATATGTTAACTAACTAGGATTTAAATAAAATTAAAAAAAAAAAACTTTTGGGGCATCTGGGTGGCTCAGTCAGTTAAGCCTCCAATTCAGCTCAGGTCATGATCTCGCGATTCATGAGTTTCAGCCCCGAGTCGGGCTCTGTGCTGACAGCTCAGAATCTGGAGCCTGCTTCAGATTCCATGTCTCCCTTTCTCTCTGCCCCTCCCCTATTCACGCTCTGCCTCTCTCTCTCTCTGTCTGTCTCTCTCTCTCTCAAAAATGAATATTTAAAAATATTTTTTAAAAAACTTCTGAAATAATTTCACTTGAAGTGCCTACAACTGCTACAGTGGGGTACGGGATAGAGTGGCAGAGGTGGGCAGGGGCTGCCGATTTACCTAGAATGGTCTTTTAAGTCCCTCTAAGAGATGTGAATTGAGGTCCTCATGAGATGGGGCAGCCAGGCAGAGATCTCGGGAAACTGCAAATGGCAGGAAGGGCAGCAAGTGCAAAGGCCCAGAGGGGGACCAAGCTTGGTGTGTATTTGGGGACAGAAGGAAGGCTGCAGGGACTGGAGAGGTGGGCGTCAGGGGGAGCTGTGGGTTAGCTGGAAGAGCTGTCCAGGAGCCTGGTCAGGTGTGGATCTTTTTTTTTTTTAAGTTTATTTATTTATTTTGAGAGAGAGAGAGAGAGAGAGCACAAGTTGGGGAGGAAGAGAGAGACAAGGAGAGAGAGAGAATCCCAAGCAGGCTCCACACTGTCAGCTCAGAGCCCAACGAGGGGCTTGAACTCATGAACCGTGAGATCATGACGAGCGAGATCAAGAGTTGGACACTTAACCAACTGAGCCACCCAGGTGCCCCTTCCAGGTGGATCTGGTAGGCCCATTGGAGCGTGGGTTTTGTTCTAGTTGTAAGGGGAAGGGTTGGGAGAGTTTTGAACCAGAGAGGGATGTGACATGATTCACTTTTAAACATACCTCTTGCAGGGAAGGAAAAAAAAAAAAAAAAAAAGAGAGGGAGGGAGCCAAACCATAAGAGACTCTTAAAAACTGAGAATAAACTGAGGATTGATGGGGGGTGGGAGGGAGATGGGGGTGGGTGATGGGCATTGAGGAGGGCACCTGTTGGGATGAGCACTGGGTGTTGTATGGAAACCAATTTGACAATAAATTGCACATTAAAAGAAAAAATAAATAAAAAAATAAACATACCTCTCGCTGCTGGGAGGGGAGCAGGGTAAGAGTAGAGGTGGGAGAGGTGTGTCTGCGGACTTTCTCTGTGTTTGAGAAGTAGCTGGCAGTGACTTGAACTAGGATTGGAGCAGGGCAGATGGTGAGAAGAATTAGAATCTTCTACCTAGGGGGCATGGCAGAAAAAAAGAAAAAATAATAATAATCCTCAAAGTTCTTAAATTTTAGTATTTATTTTAAAGGCTTTGACCTTAAGAATCTTAGCGTACATCTGGAGAAACACACAAAGGTTTAAAACACTCCGTGTAACATAAAATAGGTCAGCAGCTGATCTGTACAGTGCAGGTAAACTAGTCTTGATAATTGAGGTCAATTTATCCCAAACTGGGGGATGTGAATTGAGGTCCTCCTGATGAATCAGTCTCATTTAGATGCTCTGCAGGAGATCACGGGGCTCCAAGCTGTTTGTGTTGCGAGAATGACGGGTAAAGGACTCACAGGCACCGTGGTCCATGTGTACGTACATGACCCCACATTCAAAGGGCTCTCTACGTGGATTGGATTCCAACGTAGAGAGTTAGGAAGAGACTCATTGCTGAGGTCAAATACCTGGTCAAATCTCCCCACAGCCACACTTGTGAAGCTTTTGGCCCAGGAAACATAGAGTCAGAAACATGGTGAGCCACTTACCACAGCGAACTAGTTTAAAAATTCGTATTTCCCTGTGGCCTCGGGACATGAAGGCCCATGCAGAAGACACTCGGGCCACTGATCCATATCTGACCACCATTTTTCTGGCCAAGGCCAGCCTCCCTTGTGATCAACTCAGTTCGGAGGAGAGAAAAGAGTACATCTTCATGCAGCGTTCTGTTCCTTTAGCTGTTCAAAGGCTTCGAGGACCTTGTTTGTTTTGAAACAAGTCACCAGCTTCCTCCAGCCACCTCTTCCCAACCTCACAGGACAGCCTGGCAGAAAGTCTGACCTGAGGACCTGAGGAACAGTCGGACCTGGGCCACCCTCTGTCACAGCCCTGACCCATCCTTGTCCTGCTTTCTGGTTGCCAGTTTGCTTGTGTTTTTAGGGTGGGTTCACATCTGACCTTAGGGCCCTCTTCTCACCTGACTTTCTGTTAAGGTAAGATATGGTTCCAGTGCTGGACAGGGGGTCCAGAACACGGCCAGCAGCCTTTCAGAGACGGCGAGTCATTTCTATGTTCGCTCAGCCAGGGAGCAGGGGAGTGGGGGATGGAAAAAGAAGAGTAAACAGGATTGTCTACAGGCTCCTGTCCTCCTTCTCATCGTGAGCCTACCCCCAGGGAGATGACATGGCCAAGGCACTGGAAAAAAATCTCTGTGGGGCTTAGGAAGACCCCAGAAGAGGGTTACCCTTTGAGAAAAAATGGACCGGGGTGTGTCCACTTAAATAAAGAGGTAAGCTGAGGCAAGCTCAAAAAGATGAGTTTAATCAGAAATAGCAGGGGGATTGCCATTCGGGACACACAAACAGCAGCAAGCTACACACAGGTCAGCCGCGTATTTGGGGCGGGCTCTATTTACGCGCGGAAATCGCAAGGGAGTTCGATTAGAGTCTGTTGAAGTCAAAACAAGTGGACCCAGCTTTGAAAATTCCCCGGGCAGGTAGAACCGGTCCAGTCATACAAACAAAACTCAATTTAGCTCATTTTGTAAGCCAGCCCGAGCTGGGTCATTTCTTGTTCAGGTCCTGGAAACCATAAGCAAAATCTTTCCAAGGTCAGTAAGAGGCAATCTCTGATTAACTCCCTATCATTTAAGAAAATTCCAGTAGTTTCAATTTTGTATAAATCAAGCATTTACAGGACATCAGTCTCTCAGTCAAGTTACGTTTTTCTTTTTTTTATTTATTTAAAAAAAATTTTAATGTTTATTTTTTTTTGAGAGAGAGAGAGAGAGAGAGAGAGAGGGCGGGCATGAGCAAGGTTGGAGCAGAGAGAGAGGGAGACACAGAATCCAAAGCAGGCTCCAGGCTCCGAGCTGTCAGCACAGAGCCCGACATGGGGCTTGAACTCAAGAGCCGTGAGATCATGACCTGAGCCAAAGTCAGATGCTTAACCAGCTGACCCATCCGAGCGCCCCTTAAGTTATGTTTTTCTGAGGGCATATGCATGAGACTTCCCATTTGATATCCTCTGATTCAATCTCAGATTGAAATTCTTCTCCAGGGTGGGAGGGGCTTCCCCAACCCTTCACACAGGTACATAGCCATTCTCTCTCTCCAGCCCCAGCTCCTGTGCCCACACCATAAAAACAAGTGTGGTCAGGGACGCCTGGGTGGCTCAGTCAGTGGAGCGTCTGACTTCGGCTCAGGTCACGATCTCACAGCTCATGAGCTGGAGCCCTGCATCGGGCTCTCTGCTGTCCGCCTGTCAACACAGAGCTCGCTTCGGATCCTCTGTCCCCCTCTCTCTGCCCCTCCCCCAGTTGCGTTCTCCCCAAATATATAGTTTAAAAAAAAAAGTGTGGTCTACTATGAGGCATTGCACAATAAAGACTCTTTCTTCTGAAACCTTTTCATGATATGAGAAGCCTCTCTGAAAGACAAAGGCACTTGCGACTAACAGCGTAACCATGGCTAGTCAACTTTCTAGATGTTAAATAGCTTCTAGCTGAGGACAAGCGTGGAACACCAGAGATGTACCCAGAGAAAGAGAGAAGAGAGCCAAGAAGGTGTATTCACTGATGGGAAGGCATCGTCCCAGTGTTTCCTTGGGGTTGCCTGAGCCACACTCTTCAAAAACATCTCGGGAGCATCGCTTGGTATCCATTCATTTATTCATTAAATAAAAATCTTTGTCTTGTGTCTGACAAGATAGCCTATTTCTTGGCACAGAGCAGATGTTCCATGAATGTTAGTTATGTTATTATCGCTATTGCTTCCAGAAGTGCAGCTGCTGCTACTACCGCATATCATGTTAGACACTGTGCTGCATTCTGGGGACAGAGAGGGGCAAAACCTGTCCTCTGGCCTCAGGGAATTATAGTCTAGAAGAGGGGGCAGGGAGTCGAGCGGCAGGTCAGGACACAGCCTCACCAGTGCTGAGCCACGGTAGACCAGACTTCCATGGGAGTCCAGAGAAGACTGGTGGCCAGGGATGGGTGCTGCTTCTAGACAGAGTCATAACTAAGCGCGGTCTTGAGGAACAAATCGACGCTGGTCGGCGGAACTGTCAGAGTTTTAACTGCGAGCAACAGAAATAGACCGGAGCCGGAAACCGCAGAGCCGTCAGCTGGCCACACAGTCTCTAGGAAGGCCACAGAACCATTGGGAAAAACAGTGCCGAGGTGATATGAGGCTGTTGGTGCTGTGGCATTGGAGACGGCCCCGGGAAACTGCACGCTGCTGCCACCGCCCCCACCACGGCCAGGAGGGAGTCTTCCCTGCCCCGCCTCTGGGTGGCATTGCTTCCAGAATCCACATCCCAGGTAGGTGCAAGCTGATGCACCAAGATTGGGCTCCTGGCCCACATCTTATGTGCCAGAGAAGTCTTTCTGACTTCTGTAAAAGAAGACAGGTGTTAAAGGTGCTACTTCCCAATAGGGTTTATAAGATGAGGAACATCCTCACACATAGGAAGAAGGTTCAGAGGCTGGGGGTCAAAACGCGCTGAATGTTTTCTACAACTGGGTGAAAAGCAGGCAGGAAAGGGCACTGAGGCAGAGAAGCCAATATACGCAGAAGCCTAATCTGGGCTGAGGGACAGCACGGCGCTTTCGAAGGACTGGGAACTTCGGTGTGCCTGGAGCATGGGGTGGGAGAGGGAGATGTCCGATGCCAGAGCTGGAAAGGCACACAGAATCTAGATCAAGGGAAAGCCTGTTATGTTTTATGCCTGCTAAGGAGTTTGGTCTTTACTCTGGGAATGAGGGTATGATAAGGTTCTAAATTTGGGGGTAGAGGCCAGGGTAATAGAGGTGGGAAAGGGACCGGCAGGGAAGATCAGATTTTTGAAGTCTGAGCTATGTTGGGATGCCGGGGTGGCTCAGTCAGTTAAGCATCCAACTTCAGCTCGGGTCGTGATCTCCTGGTTTGTGAGTTCGAGCCCCTCATTGGGCTCTGTGCTGACAGCTCGGAGCGTGGAGACGGCTTCCAATTCTGTGCCTCCCTCTCTCTCTCTCTCAAAAATAAATAAACATTAAAAAAAATTTGAAGTCTGAGCTATGTACTTGAGGGTCTTGCCAGAGAGTCTCTTCTTTATAGTGTTAGACCGGGGATATTTATTTAGCTTTTACGGTCATTTTGCGAACCACAGTCTTCCATTCTGTCTTTCTATGTCATAGGGTATATCCACCTTTCCCAGATTGCATCTATCACAGAGATTTTTCCTGGGATGTAAATCCCTTTTACATTTGAGGGAAACATAGATACAGGCAGGAAGAAACTGACGAGGGTTGCAAGGAATTAATTTCTTTAGATCCTGCCCAGTTAAACTTGGCTACAGCTAATTTTCTCAATGGTATAAATACCACGGAGGCGAATCACGAGAAACAGACATCCTTCAGGTCTCCTGGCACAAAGATGTCTGCAGATTTCACAGCATTGATTGGAAGTGTGTTGACATTCTGGTTAATTCGAGGCTGGTGTTCTGATGGCATTTTAGGTTGGTATGGGAATTTCGGAGCAGGAGAGGAATGCCAGGCACCTGGACCAACTTGGCTCTCTGACTCTCCAATTGGAAGAAACCCTGAGAAGGAATGATGTCCAGGGTCGGGAAAGCTCTGGTGAGGTGTCAGGAGTTGCTCTTGCTACAGATATTGGTGTCTGCGGCACTGGTGGGAAAAGACAAAGGGAAAAACCCATTTCTGTCCTTATGGAAAAAAGAAAGAAAGAAACAGTAATTCAAGGTGGCTCAGTCGGGTGAGCGTCCAGCTTCGGCTCAGGTCATGAGCTCATGGTTTGCGAGCTCGAGCCCCATGTCAGGATCTATGCTGCCAGCTTCAGAGTCTCTATCCTCCTCTCTCTGCCCCTCCCCCCCCTTGCATGTGTGCACACTCTCTCTCTCTCAAAAATAAATAAACATTAAAAAAATAAACAGTAATTCAAACTTAGTGCAACATGCTTTCCAGTTCATCACCTGTTCCCTGCATTCCCCATCATGCCTGCCCACAGAACCAATGGCAGCAATCTTTGCAAAATGATACCTTTTCAACAAGCCCTCCTCCCCACTCCCCCACCCCCCTCCCTGCCCCCCCCTCTCCCCGCAGCAGGTCCTTTACCACTGAGGACAGTCCTATTCGTTGATGTCTGGAAATCCTCGATAGAGTAGATGTGATAGGATCACAGTAGCTGAGGGTGATTCTTTCTTTTTTTAAATTTTTTTAATGTTTATTTATTTTTGAGAGAGAGACGGAGCATGAATGGAGGAGGGGCAGAGAGAGGGAGACAGAATCTGAAGTAGGATCCAGGCTCTGAGCTGTCAGCACAGAACCCGACACAGGGCTCGAACCCACGAACAGTGAGATCATGACCTGAGCCGAAGTCGGACGCTTAACTGAGTGAGCCACCCAGGCTCCCTGAGGGTGATTCTTACATAGTCCTTCACAGCAAAGGATGCAAGGGATACAAGTGATTTTTGGGTCTAGAAAACTCAGTGATTCATTAGCGTGGCCTCACAAAAGCTTACAGTGCACACATGCTTTGAGTAACATGGCTCAATCTTTCTGTATGATGGAAGGTTTGTGAATTTTAAAAAAATTTAAAAAATTAAACCAGGGTTATGTAAGAGTGGGGAGACTTTTCCCTGGATGAATGTCTTCAGCTCTAATTGAATTATCTGGCTAACTAAGGAAACTAGCTAAGATTTCAAAATGTCAAAATCACTGCTCCCATCATTGTGGGTAAAATGGGACTTAAGGGAATTTCAGGCCCACTATCTGAAAAAAGTTGCAATGACCTTGAGAGAAACATGTCTGATGGCATATTGAATCAGCTTGCATTCAGTATTGTGGATACAGGCACAGCCACATGAAAGCTGGGTTTTTTGTTGTTGTTCTATTAGAGTAAAAGGCATCCCCTCCTCTGGAATATTCTGGCGTCATTTTGGGGCAATTCAGAGACCACGTCATATATGCATGCTTTTTCACATTATGCAGTTAAAAAAAATATTTTTTCTGTATACTTTACATTGAATACTTCAGGAAAGAAAATAAATACAGTGATTTTAAAAGGCAGTCCCCAGACTCAATAGATATCCTTCATAATTACTCCCAATCAATATTTAGAAACGCATAGCACAAAGTCAATTAATAAATAAAAATAAGTAAAATAACCATGTAAATAAAAATCTCAGAGGTGGGGAACATACACTATCAGTGAAGTCATTTTGCCACTTTGTTTTCGTTTTTTTTTTTTTTTCAACACTGTCTGCATGTGTTTTAATCACATATCCATCCATCTCAAGAGTTAAATTAGACTGTGGGTGCCCTCATTTAAAACTGAGTCTTGGTGCACCTGGGTGGCTCAGTTGGTTAAGCAGTTAAACATCCGAACCTTGATTCCTGCTCAGGTCATGAGCTCATACTTGTGAGAATGCGCCTCATTTTGGCCTCTGCACTGAGCATGGAGTCTGCTTAAGATTCTCCTCCATTTGTACCACCCTGTCTATAATAAATAAAAAAACTACAATTAAAATTTAAAAATATGGGAATGAAAGCTGGTGCAGCCACTCTGGAAAACAGTATGGAGGTTCCTCAAAAAATTAAAAATAGAACTACCCTACGACCCAGCAACTCACTACTAGGCATTTATCCAAGGGATACAGGTGTGCTGTTTCGAAGGGACACATGCGCCCCCATGTTTATAGCAGCACTATCAACAAGAGCCAAAGTATGGAAAGAGCCCCAATGTCCATCGATGGATGAATGGATAAAGAAGATGTGGTATATATATACAATGGAGTATTACTCGCCAATCCAAAAGAATGAAATCTTGCCATTTGCAACTACGTGGATGGAATTGGAGGGTATTATACTAAGTGAAATGAGTCCATCAGAGAAAGACAAAAATCATATGACTTCACTCATATGAGGACTTTAAGAGACAAAACAGATGAACATAAGGGAAGGGAAGCAAAAATAATATAAAAACAGGGAGGGGAACAAAACAGAAGAGACTCATAAGTGTGGAGAACAAACTGAGGGTTGCTGGAGGGGTTGTGGGAGGGGGGATGGGCTAAATGGGTAGGGGGCATTAAGGAATCTACTCCTGAAATCATTGCTTCACTATATGCTAACTAATTTGGATGTAAATTAAAAAAAAAAAACTTACCATAAATAAAGTAAAAAAAATTAAAAAATAAAAAGGAAAAGCTCCACAAAGAAATGAGTCTCAATAACAGTGTTCACAGCGTAATTCACAATAGCCAAAAGGTGGAAACGGCCCAAGTGTCCATCAACACATGAGTGGACAGACAAAATGTGGTATAACTACACAATGGAATATTATGCAGCCTTAAAAAGCAAGTTCTGACACGTGCTACAACATAGATGAACCCTGAGAATGTGATGCCAAGTGAAACAGGCCAGACACAAAAGGCAAATGTATATATAATTCCACATATGTGAGGTACCTAGAGAAGTCAAATCCATAGAGACAGAAACTAGGACATTGGTTGCCAGGGGCTGGGGGACCAGGGGACGGGAGTTAGTGTTCGATGGGCAGTTTCCATTTGAAATGATGAGAGAGAGGATGCTGGCGCTGGATGATGACAATGGCCACACAATGACCGAACGTATTTAATGCCACTGAATTGTATACGTAAAAATGGTTGGGGGCGCCTGGGTCGCTCAGTCTGAGTTTCAGACTCTTGATTTTGGTTCAGGTCATGATCTCGTGGTTCATGATCTCTGTGCTCACTCGCGGAGACTGCTTGGGATTCTCTGTCTCTCACCCTCTCTCTCTGCCCCTCCCCCGCTTGCTCTCATTCTCTCTCTCTCTCAAAATAAATCAATAAACTTAAAAAAAAAAGGTTAGTGCTAAATCTTTTTATATATACTTTACCACAATTAAAAAAAAAATTAAACAAATCCAAGTCTCAGGAGAAAAGATTCCCAGCCCACTGGCCCTTTTTTTGTTGTTGCTCAAGACCACCTGGCTTTTTCTTAAAAAAAAAAACATTTTTTTAACATTTATTTATTTTTGAGAGACAGAGAGAGGCAGAGTGCAAGCAAGGGGGTGGCAGAGAGAGGGAGACGCAGAATCCGAAGCAGGCTGCAGGCTCCGAGCTGTCGGCACAGAGCCCGACCCGGGGCTCGAACCCACAAGCTGTGAGATGGTGACCTGAGCTGAAGTCAGACGCTAACAAGCTTAAACAGCTACCCAGGCACCCTACACCTGGCTTTTTCTTTGTACTCACCCTTCTCCCTTCCTGCGGTGTCTTTACCAGCATTTCCCACAATTGGTTCCTTCCTGACACTCGGATGTCAGCTCAAGTTTCTCCTTCTCCAGTCTATCACTTGATCCCGTTATTTCTTTACTTTTTTGTGATCTGTCTCCCTTCACTAGAATGTAAGCTTCCCCCCAGATTCCATCTGTCTTGTTCTCTAGTCCTTGGAACAGAGCCCGACCCTAAATTGGTGCTCAGTAAATATTTGTTGAGTGACTGAGCCTGTGACTCGGGCACATAAAGCATCAGTGCATGTTCTTTATAAACAGAACCTATTTGAAGTCAAGTGCACAGATTCAGGGCTGTGCCTCTATTTTCTGGAGTCTGCATTCTTATGCTCTCTCTCCCTTCCCAGCCTCCCCTCCCAATTTTCCAAACCCTACTTCCAGTTTAATATCATTTAAGTGAGTAATATCAAACCTCTGGACGTGGACCCCACCCATGTTAAAGTCCATTTGGCCCACACCCGCCATGCCGCCCTGCCCACGCTGGAGAGGCTGGAGCTCTGGATTGGGGAAGTGATTTGAAAGTTGGCAAAATCAAGCAGCCCAGTGCCTGGGGCCTTGTGGCGTGATTCTGGAGTGAAATGAAGAGCAGCTAGTCTCGCTCCCATGTTCTCATTTTATTACTGTCATCCGCTTGTGCAAGGCTCACTGCCAGCTGTGATAGGCCAAGGAAGCCATTAGGTGAGAAAAACCAGAAGCCACCAGAACTGGTCTCCATTTGAGCTTCCGTTCTCACACAATGGTGCCTTCGGCACTACCATTCTTGGGTCTCTGGAACAGCGCCTTACCAAGCATGGCCTGAGAGCTGGGGGCTGGCTACTGCTTCGAAGAGCCCCGTGTTATTGGGAAATATTTTTATCCGGTGAGCTCATGTTTAAGCCTTCAAGTTTCACTGGCAGAAAGTTGCGTTTGTCTCCACCAGCTATTAATCCAAGCGATCACAATCCCCAGGGACCCTGGGCAAGGTCAAAGACAGAGATCTGATCCGCCATTGGTGGTAAACAGTAGGCGAAGTAAGTGGAAGAGATCATTTGTTTCTTATAGTAAACCTTTTTCTACCATAGAGGTTTTACCTACCCTCATTTAAGGTACCAGTGATCTTTCCTCCCTTCTCTAACCACAGACTGCACACCACCTCCAGCCTGTCATGCTGCAAATATAGGTTCCTGTCATGGGGAATACTGGGAAAAATATGAATTCGAACGCGTCACTCTGGGAAAGATGATTCGAGGCACAGATTGGCAGGAGGAATGGACAATGACATCCATATGTGTTTATTACAGTAGTAAAGAATGGTACGTGAGGAAAATAGTATGTGTTTCTGATGATTTTGCCCAAAAGCACGGAACTAATCATGAGTTTATGCACATATGCCTCTTTCCACAACTGCCCCCCCCCCCACCTCCCTGCCTCTTTGTTTTTTCCATGAATCAGGTTGCTATGACTGTCACAGGAACTAGGAACTTCTCCCGAGCTCTGCTAAAGCCATTGAAAAAAGAAAAACAATCTAATATGCCGGGAATAAAAGCAAGCGCGGCTCATTCCTCATCAACTACTCCAACTGAGCCTTCTCCACGTCTGTCAGCTGAGGGATTCCATTCTCTAGCTGCAGTCCACCGAGACTCCTCGAGTGTAATGCCATTACAAGGAATTAAAAAAAAAAAAAAACACATCGTTGAATTTGGTATAGTTTGAGTGGCCAGTGGGTTTGTCTTTGAAGCATTATTTCAAGTGGTTACGTTTTTAAGTATTTCAATGATTGGGTTATTTGGATAGTAAATATAAGAAAATTACTCATGTTGGAAAAATTCTGTAATAAGACTAATGGAGTTAAAAATAGTTAATTATGGGTACTTGGGTATTCTGCTGATTTGGGAGTTAATATATAGGCTATAGATACATTCTCTCTCTATATCCTCTCTTCTCTTATTTAGTTCTCTGTCTGATTGTATTTTGAATTTACTACTATGGTAGGCAGACTAATGCCCCCTGTATTTACATCTTAATCCCATGAACCTGTGAATATGTGACCTTACGTGGCAGAGGGACTTTACTGATGTGATTAAGGTCAAGGAGCTTGAGAGGAGATGATCCTGGATTCCCCAGAGGGGCCCAGTTTAATTGCATGAGTCCTTAAAAGTGGATGAAGAAGGCAGAAAAGTGGGTCAGAGAGACGTGATATGAGAGGACTCTTCTGGCTTTGAAGATGGAGAAGGGAACCATGAGTCAAGGAAAGCGGGCAGGCTTAAGAAGCTGGAAAAGCCAAGAAAGGAGTTGCTTCCCTAGAACCTCCAGGAAAACAACAACAAACAAATGGAGCCTTGTCAACATCTTGATTTTTGCCCAGGACTTTTGACTTACAAAACTGGACGATAATAAATTTATGTTGTTTCAAGCCACTAAGTTTGTGGCAATTTGCACAGCAAAAACAGAAAAGCAATATAGTGGGCAATTTCCAGACATCTTTAGCTGTCAAGTTAGGGAAAAAAGTTGAAAATTTGGAAGCTCTCATTGTACAAAAGAATTCCTCTAAAACTGTTGTGTGTGTGTGTGTGTGTGTGTTTAAGTTTTTTTTTTAACATTTATTTATTTTTTGAGAGAGAGGGACAAAGCATGAGCAGGGGAGGGGCAGAGAGACAGGGAGACACAAAATCCGAAGCAGGCTCCAGGCTCTGAGCTGTCAGCACAGAGCCCGACGCGGGGCTCAAACTCACCAACCGCGAGATCATGACCTGAGCAGAAGTCAGATGGTCAACTGAATGAGCCACCTAGGTGCCTTTGGTACAAAAATCAGCCAGTCTTGGGGTGCCTGGATAGCTCGGTCGGTTAAGCGTCCGACTTCGGCTCAGGTCATGATCTCGTGGTCCGTGAGTTCGAGCCCCGCATCGGGCTCTGTGCTGACAGCTCGGAGCCTGGAGCCAGTTTCGGATTCTGTGTCTCCCTCTCTCTCTGCCCCTCCCCTGTTCATGCTCTGCCTCTCTCTGTCTCAAAAGTAAATAAACGTTAAAAAAAAAAAAATCAGCCAGTCTTAAATTTCACCTTCGCTTCTCCCTATATACTTACAAAAAGAAGAAAACAATAATAATAATCACTATCATCAACTGAGGTCTTGCTTGTATCATATACCGCACTAAGCACTACAAATACTACCTCACTTCATGACCACGTTAACCCCGGTGAAGAAAGGGAGGCTCCAAAAGGTGAAGAAAGGTTCTCAATATCACACCGTTAGAGGAGGCAGAACTAGGTTGGGACCGAAGTTCCCTTGACTCCAGAGCCTGTAAATACATGACCATAACTCTGAAGTTAGGTCCACTGCCTCTAGCCCCACCTTTGTTATGACGGTGGCAAGACGAGTGGCTCTAACACTGATCCGCTGGGCAAGCTTGCATCATGGATTTTCCAGGACCATCCTGTTGATTTTAAATATCCTGTCTCGTTGTCCTCAAAAGTCACCAAAATGTCCCAGAAATTCTAATTGCTCTTCAAATAGTAAGTAAATGTTATAATAACATTCACAGAATCCCCCCCGAACCATTTATCAAATCATATTTCCTTATTCGTTATTCAGAAAATATGGCCCAGATACCGCTGTGTCACTTAGTCCCTTAGATGGGTTACGGTGGTTTGATATCTACTGTATTCATTAAATTCCATCCTGCCCAAATGAGCTTAGTGCAGCACTAAGTGAAAGGTGAGGGGGACCACAATCGTAGTCATTTGATATTTAGGGCACCTCATACTGGATGGCAACTCCAGAGACACAATTTAGGACCTAGGGAAGGTATGTAAATTACATCCCAATTAAGCTGACTTTAAAAATAAGCAATAACCTGGGCTGCCTGGGTGTCTCAGTCGGTTAAGTGTCTGACTTTGGCTCAGGTCATGATCTCATGGTTTGTGAGTTCGAGCCCCGCGTCGGCCTCTGTGCTGACAGCTCAGAGCCTGGGGCCTGCTTCTGATTCTGTGTCTCCCTCTCTCTCTGCCCCTCCCCGCCTCACATTCTGTCTCTCTCTCAAAAATAAATAAACATTAAAAAGATGTTTTAAATAAGTGATACGTCTTCTTCATAAGGTAAAGGCAAACCCCATTCTTTTTTTTTTAATGGTTATTTATTTTTTGAGAGAGAGAGAGAGAGCAAGCAGAGGAAGGGCAGAGAGAGAGAGAGGGAATGTATGCTGACAGCACGGAGCCTGATGCGGGGCTCAGACCCACAAACCACGAGATCATGACCTGAACCAAAGTTGGACACTTAACCAACTGACCCACCCGGGCTCCCTAAGGCAAACCCCATTCTTGGCTCCTGCAACACAATTTGCATCTATGTGGTCCATACAGCAAAGGAACACTGCTGACTTGGGTGTCCTGTACGAAACAGTTGATTGGTGGCCAATCATGTTGTTCCTCACAGACTCGCCACATTGCGCACACTGGCCTCCCACAACCTTGGATGTGGCTGCCTTCCCACTGCCTCCCCTCTGTGCCCGCTCTTCCCTCAGCAGCTGCTTCCCTGAGTGCCTCCTTCGGATGCTGCGAATCTCTGCTTAAATGTCACCTCCTCTGAGAAGCTCTCCTTGATTTTCTGGAACGACATCGAATGCCTGCTGTTAGGCTGTCACCGTGCCCCCACTAGTTTGCTTCACTGACCTTTCCCTTTTTATTCTCTGCTTATTGACTTGTTTATCGCCTGTATTTCCCTGGGGGTGGAAGCCCTGTGAAAGCAGGTTCTGTCGTTGCTTTGTTCACCATTGTATCCCCAACACCTCATTTGCTTCCTAGCACAAAGTGGGTGCTATAGACCACATGTTTATGTCCCCTAAAGTTCATGGGTCGAATTCTAATCCCCATGGGATGGTAATTAGACGTGGAGCCTTGGGGAGGTAATTGGGTCATGAGAGTGGACAGTCTTTTATAAACGAGACCTCAGAAAGCTCCCCCACCCCTCGGCCACGCGAGGACGTATGTGTGAAGAGTATTTGCAAGTACGTTTCTTCTCTGTGTCGAGACGCTTCTGGGGTGATTCCACGGGGTTTGTGGAACCAGGTGGTGTCCATTGTGACCAGAACATCGGGGTGTGCCCCAATACCTTTGCCCCGTGCTACCCCAAAGCGCGAACTCAAACACTTCTCAAATATGAATCAGGTTTGATCAATACGTTATGCAAGACCTTCTCCCAGTCAGTGAATTATTAATTAATCAGTTAAAGCTTTTCCTAATGAAGAGGTGATTTAAAAAACGTAATTTCCTACTTAAACCATAGTCCAAGATTCAAATATTGATTTCTTCTTGGGTAATTATAGGCCAAATGCTTAAATGGTAGGTTTATATATTAATTAATTAAGTATTTATCTCCATTAATCAAAAACCATGTCTGCAGGAGCCACCAAATAACATTTCTCCCTTGGGGTTTTCTTAACACACGTGATTCGGTGCATGCACTGGACCCTTCGCACCCGATATTCTCTCTGCCTGGGACAGTCCTCGCCCACAGCCTCATGGCTCACTCCTGTAACGCCCAGGACACCTGCTCAAAGTTCATCATATCGAGAAGTTCATCCCCGACCACCCGATGCAGCAATCTGTCCATCAGCACCCGCCCCCCCCGGACTCTGCCTTTCCCTTCCCTCAGTCGTGTTTATTTCCACCTGCCCTACTGAGTATGTGCCTTATCTGTGTGGTTCATGGCAGGCTTCTCTTCGTTAGAATATAAGCACAAGGGGAAGAGAGGGTTTTTTTTTTTTTTTTACTCTTTTATATACGGTTATATCCCCAGGGCCTAGAACGGTGCCTGGAACATCATAGATGATCGATCAATGCATGTTGCATGGATACTCGATAGTTTGATGTCATTTACAGTTTCAGCCACTTCCCTGTTTCCCCTCCGGACAGGACGTGCGTGTTTTCTCAGCTGGTGTCACTGGCACGGGAGAGGTCAGAACTCAGGAGCCGCGTGGCGTGAGGGGGAGCTAACATTCCCTGAACTATGTGCACCCACCTGGCGTGTCTCCGAAATTCTCAGCACAAACCCAGCAAGTCCCAGGTGGAGGCAACCTGATGGAAGGACCATTGCCCTGCGTCAGGCGAGGGGCTTATCTCCCTGAACCGCAACGATCCCGACTGTAAAATGGAGTCAGCACTGCCCTGCCTCCCTCATCAAGCCGTGGTGTGGGTGCGGTGAGAACCCTCTCCGTCCTCCGCACCCTCCCCCACTCCCGGCCCCCACTCCCTCTTGCCTCACTGCTTACCCTACCCTCTGGGTCCTAGTCAGGTGCAGAAATCTGATAAACTAACCAGAGCTAATGGGTGTTAATGGGTATAAAACTTTTTTTAATGGAGACTTTAGAAAGCCCTTTGCTTTAATCAGGAAGAACAATTTCAGATTACGCCAAGAAGGGAAGCATTTCAGCTAGAGTCTGTGGGTGGCGGTTAATGGTTTCAGGGCCAATGTTCCCTTTGGCATGCCCTAAATCAGACTTCAAAATGACCCAGGAAGCAATAACTGCAGGCTCGGGAGAATTATTTATTGGAGTCTGCAATTTGGTGAAATGTCCTGAGCACGTGAGCAACATACGTACCTGGTACTCCCTCAACGCGAGGCTTCACCCACATAAGGTATTTGCCTTCGCGGTACATACGTGCGTGGTGACGGGTCATGTCCTAGGGTTTACAGTCCAGTATTTTCCTGCTGCAAAGCAGCAGATCTCAGGACATCTAGAAAGAGGAGGCCTCCCCTGCCCTCAATAAACTCTGAGTGTCATCGCTAGATAATAGGTGTCCTGTCTCCAACCCTGGGCATTATCACTACTGTCCTCGCACATCAGAAGGTACGGTGATTAAAATTTAGTCACCAGCTTCTACATTCCTGTCCTTTGTGTCATGTGAACCTTCCCCTTTCCTTCTGGGTGTTTTCCTCCTGCTCCTAAGTTTGAGTCTAGGTTGGTGGTTGATTTATGCTGGAAGGGGAGTGCTGGTGCTGGTGGTGGAGGGGAGCTGTCTGGGACACGGCTGGCTCAGTCAGTAGAGCAATGACTCCTTTTTTTTTTTTTTTCTGAGGTGGGGGAGGGGCAGAGAGAGAGAGAGAGAGAGAGAGAGAATCTTAAGCAGGCTCCACACCCAGTGCGTCACAGGGAGGGGGAGGTCCCCCAACACGGGGCTCAATCTCATGACCTTGAAATCATGACCTTGAGACCATGACCTGAGCCAAAATCAAGAGTCGGACGCTTAACCGGCTGAGCCACCCGGGTGCCCCCAGAGCATACGGCTCTTGATCTCAGGGTTGTATGTTCGAGCCCCGAGTTGGATGCAGAGATTACTTAAGAATAAAAGCTTTAGAGATAAATTACACACTCCCTCTCCATACATCTGTTACAGTCTCAGAGTCTCTGTGGTGTTGGTTCAGGGTGGGGCTTACCGCATTCTTGGCCGGTTCAGCCTGTGCTTCATAAGGAATGTACCTGATGCGAGTCTGTGATATGGATATTTGCCCTTTATTAATCCTCTAAAGACCAGTTAGGGCCAAATCTTCCACGACCTCCCTGAGAGAAAGGTTTAGGGAAAAAATGCCTTACCTCCTCTCTGGTCTTCTAAGACTTTCCTTGTGGGGGAAAAATATATTTTCAACTATAAACCTCACTCTTCCCAGGCTTTCTGGTGAGCACACACACACAACATGTAGTTTTAATCCGCAGAGCCTCAAAACCCAAGTTCTTTCATTCATTTGACAAAAAGGAATTGAGGTGTTCCTATGCACTTGAGAGTAAGAGTGAGTAAGACAGAGTGAAGGTCAGGGAGCCCAGTACAGGAGGCAGATTGTCACTGTGGAGGGTAGAGCAGGGTCAGGGGAGGCTCTCCAAAGTACCCCCTCCCCATCACAACCAGCTTCCTCCCCGGGGCCTTTAGGACAGTGTGCTGGGAGGGGTACCTGGGTGGTTCAGTCAGGTAAGCATCGGACTTCAGCTCAGGTCATGATCTCACTGTTTGTGAGTTCAAGCCCTGCTTCAGGCTCTGAGCCCAGGGCCTACTTCTGATCCTGCAACTTCCTCTGTCTCCTCCCCTCCCCTGCTCGGGTTCTGTCTCTCTCTCAGAAATAAATAAACATTAAAAAAATTTTTAGGAGAGTGTGCTGGGACACAGAGGTGTCCCCTACTTTCATTTTTCAAGGCAACACCCATCCCTTCCCTGCAAGTGAAGTGCCCATGCTGACTCATCAATTCGATGAGACCAAAGAAGGAGTCAGGGTACAGAAATATGGGAGATGTGCAAGAAGCATGCTTGACGTTGAATCATTAGTTCAATCCCAGTGGAACTCTGTTCAAATCAAAAATGCACCTGCTGGCTCCAGATGGGCAGCAATCTATACCTGGTGCCACTACATATCACCTGAATTTCCCCTCTTTGCTCCCCCACACCTCCCGCAAGCATCTTTTTCTTTCATTTACCCTCCGATTAGATCTTATCTCTAAATGTGGTGTCAGGATCACGTGTAGAAGATGATGTGCCCTGCTGAGGTCAAGCCCAAAAGACAAGACTATCTTTGCTTCCTCCCAGCCCTCCCCCCGCCCCCACCACTGACCTCCCTCTCCCAGGTGACCTTGGGATGTCACCTGGAGAGAAGCAGAAGCCAACTTTAAGAGAGGAGAGATGGGGCGCCTGGGTGGCGCAGTCGGTTGAGCGTCCGACTTCAGCCAGGTCACGATCTCGCGGTCCGTGAGTTCGAGCCCCGCGTCGGGCTCTGGGCTGATGGCTCAGAGCCTGGAGACTGTTTCCGATTCTGTGTCTCCCTCTCTCTCTGCCCCTCCCCCGTTCATGCTCTGTCTCTCTCTGTCCCAAAAATAAATAAACATTGAAAAAAAAATAAAATAAAAAAAAAATAAAAAAAGAGAGGAGAGATGCTCCCTTGGCGAAAGTCGTCACAGGACCAGCTGGGTGGTAAAAATACAGGAGTGATTGCATAACACCCCACCATCTCCCACACCAGAGTCTGGACTTGGCAGGTGTCAGCAGCCCTCCTCCCTGGATTATCTCTGGAAAATGCTCTTGAGGAGTCTTCACATCCCTTTGGGCAGCTCAGGCTTCCACATAAAAGGTGGAAGAGGTAGATGGTTAGTAGTAACATTTCATCAGTAATCTCAAACCACTTGACATGTGACCTTGATAGCAATTCATGAACGATAACTCAGCACACGCACGGTACACCCTTTCAAAAGATAACCGTATTCTGATAAAAGCAATGTGATTCACACATTGCTGCATTAACGCCAAACTTGATTTCTCCTTGCACAGTGGAAAACGCGGCGCTCCATTCTAGGGTGGACACAAAGTTTTCAGATGAATACAATAGCAACTATGTATATATTGGCTGCTAAACTGGAGACAGAGCCTGGACGCACCACTTTGTCTCATTTCACCATCTTGTCTCATCCCCCCAGCGACCCTGTACAGTAGGTTCTATGGCTATCGCTATTTTCAACATGAGAAAAATGAGGCAAGGAGAAGGGCGTGAAAATTGTGCAACTTATACCCCTACTGAGTGTGAATGTGCCTACGTCAGGTAGTGAGACACCCACACCATGGGCTCATCCCTCCTTTAACTATTTACATAGCATCATCTACATTGGCTGGCACCAGAGGGGATCTGTCTTGGCTTCTTACCATCCCCTGAGCCGGGCAGGAGAGGCAAGTGGGAAATCACAGGAGGGTAGAGGTGATCTGGAAGCTGCAGAAAGTGGAAGGAGGCGTCTTTCGTGCTCTGCTCTTTGCGGGAGCAAAATCGCCGGCCAGAGCTCTCCGTATTCATTCATGGATGTCTCTCCACTCGGGACTTATGCCTGCCCAATATTTGACTTTGGGCTTGCAAGAATTGTGCTAAAATTTTGCTTTTTTTTAATTATCAAGCTTTGGTTCCAGGCAGCTAATGAAGTGTATGAAAAGGAAGAGTGTGTGTGTGCATGTGTGTGTGTGTGTGTGTGTGTGTGCGCGCGCACACACGCAAGCATGTTTGGTATATACCCGCCCCCTGTTAGTTAAGGGGAAAGGGGCAAAAACACTTGCCTCACTCTTTCACTCCATGTTCTCCACCCAAACCACACTCAAAAGTGCCACTGCAGTGACCGTCCAGTTATTGGGCTTTACTGGTATTGACTTTAATTTCCATCCTCTTAGATCTCTCTTCTGGGTTGTCATTTTCATCAACATACTATGCATATACCACCTCTAAATTCCAAAAGTTTTGAGCTTTGGATGCTGTTGCAAAGTTAACCATGAAGACCTTAGACTACTCTTCAGATTTCTCTGGGAAAAAAGCAACCCACTAAAACCCTCCTCCCAGGCGGTGCTCCATCTGGGAGCACGCAGGTTTGGCCCAAGGCCAAGTGAGACCAGGCTATGGATGGAGGATCCAAAGAGCCTGGTCCAAGTAGATTTGGATGTGCCCTGATGGAGATAGAGAAGAGAAGTTAGAAGTCGCCATTCTTCTCCCATCTGGGGCACCTGAGGAGTTGAAACAAGGGAAAATGATTCATAGTTTCTGAGCGCCTGCCTCCGTAAGTCAAGCCCTGGGCTGGGAGCTTTTACAAATATTTTACAATCTAACTGATACAATTTTATAGCTAATGGCTAACATTATCAAGCACAGTCCTCACTTGCTTTACAAGTATTAACTCGTTTAAGAGTCACAACAATTAGATAAAGCAGATTCTGTTATTATGCATGCTCTAGAACAGAAGGACATAGTCATTAAGAGGTTAAGTGACCTGCCCAAGGTCATGCAGCTGCTCCAGGGCAGAATCAGGACTTAAACCCAGGTCCAGGAACTTGGCTCTTCCACTCTGTGCCAAACCACCTCTCAGGATGAGGGAAATGAAGCTCAGAGAGAGAGAGAGAGAGAGAGAGAGAGAGAGAGAGGTTACCTGGATCAAGGTCACACAACTAGAATGGCAGAGCCGAGGCTCACAGCCCCGGTTTGTCTGGCCCCCACTGCGTGCTTCCTGCTACACCTCACTGCTGCCTTGATCCTGTGGTCACTAGAAATATTTCATCCTACCCTTTAGGAGCAAATTCAGATAAACCGCTTCCTTTTCTGTTTCTCTGTTCTTCTCCTTTCTCCTCGCTTTCTTCTCTCCTTTTCTCTTCCTCTCCTACCTCTTTCCGTGCCTTGTTTTCCCTCCTTCTTTCCCCCTCCCTTGCTCATGCCTCAGGTCTGCCAGTAACACTCAGAAAAGGCAACGAAGGTGCATGAGGTTACTGAGGCCTGACCTCATTAATTTAAACATGACGTGTATAGCTTGAGAGCAATTGCCAATACGACCGGAAGCCTGTTAATGACTGAAAAATTAAACGCTTATCTCAAGAAATGTCTACATGATGAATTGGTTCAATTGTTGTGACAGAGGGGGATTTTTCTTTTCATTATGGTCAGCCTATTGACCAATTCGATCAGATCACGAAGTGCTCGCTGGATTAATTGTTTAATGATTTGGTCAAAAGTTCGGTTTTTATAGGAGTCCAGGTTAACCAAATTACACGGCCTTATCCTTAGGCCAGATCCCAGGAAGCCGGCAGGCATAGACATACAGGCTGCTGACCAAGTTCCCAGTTTGTTAGCCTGGGGACAACTCGAGTTTCTAAGACGCCCAAAAGTCTTTCGAAAAAAGGCAATTTACAGAAATCATCAACACCTCCGGGACTCCAGAATACTCACTCATGTCTACAACCCTTTCAGTACATCACACAGTTTGTATTTCTTCTCCCATTCAATTAACTAGTACCGTACAGGGCTCTGACCTCGATCCTTTTCTCTGGTCTCTGTCTGTTCATTCCCTTTCATGCCTTCAAATCCCATCTCTTGTTGATGACCTCCAGATCTGCGCCTCTAGACTCAACCCGTGTTTCTCACCACCTTCCTGAAGTCTCTACTTGGCCATCCCTCAGGCACCTGAAATTCAACAGAACTAACTCTCTAGACCATTCCCCTGTACAATTCTGTGAGTGATATTTCTCTGCCTCACCAGCTAAAATCCTCAGTGCACCCATAAGTCCTCCCTCTCTTACGCTCCACAGTCAGTGGTATCTCCGGGGTCTGTCAGCTTGTAAACGAAGACGCTGTCTCCCAAATATCCCCATGTTTCTATCTCTGTTCTTACTGCCTTAGTCTCTCATCTCTCACAGGATTCTGCCATAGCCTACCATTATTTGCTCCCCTGTTTGTTTTCCCTCGTAGACTCTGAGCTGGTCCGCTATTCATGTTGCTGTGGAACCTCATTTGCCACAAGTCAGTCATCCCCATATTTTCATCGGTTTCCTGTCAGTTACAGAATAAGGGGTAAGAACAGGCAAGGCCATTCAAAGCCTGGTCACAGTTGGATTCTCTTTCTTCTTAATTCCCCCCATTCTTCATCTCCCAGCTCAACCCAGACGTTCCAGTTCCCTGAAACTGCCATGCTCCGTGTGGTCCCATGTCTTTACACACACTGCTGCTTCCCCCAACATGGCCTCCCCATGCACCAGCCTTGGCCACTGCCTGGAAAACAGTTGCTTATCTTTTAAATCCTGCGTCAACGTCCCATCCCTTGCAACACTCCCAGACAGCTCTTTCCTCTGCAAGCATACACCACCTTGGTTCTTTTTTTTTTAATTTTTTAATGTTTATTTATTTTTGAGAGAGAGGACAGACAGAGCATGAGTGGGAGAGGGATAGGGAGAGAGGGAGACACAGAATCTGAAGCAGGATCCAGGCTCCCAGCTATCAGCACAGAGCCCCACGGGGTGCTGAAATCCACCAACAGTGAGATCATGACCTGAGCTGAAGTCAGCAGCCTAACTGGAGGGAGCCACCCAGGTGCCTCTACACTACCTTGTTTCTTACCTCAATATGTGATACTGTTTTTGCAAGGATTTGTTTATTTGTATCATCCTCTGTGTTAGTTTCCTGTGGCCACTGTAACAAATTACTACAGCCCCCGTCAAACAATAGAAATGTATTCTCTATTAGTTCTGGGGGCTAGAAATCCAAAGTCCATCACTGGGTAAGATCGAGGTGTCAGCAAAACCACGCACATGCCAGAGGCAATAGGGATGTATGTGTTCCTTGACTCTTCCAGCTTCTGGTGGCTGCAGGCATTCCTTGGTTTGCAGCCACATCACCCCAATCTCTGCCTCCCACCTTCACATCACCGTTCCCTCCTTGTGAATTGTACAAGCTCCCTCTGCTTCCCTTTTATAAGAACGCATGTCGTGACACTTAGGGTGCCCCAGATAATCCATGATAATCTCCCCATCTCAAGATCCTTAATCATATCTGCAAAGACCTTTTTTTTTTTCCAAATAAGGTAATATTTACAGGTTCCGGGGACTTGGATTTAACATTCTAAGGGTCAACATTCAGCCTACTTCCCTGTCCCAACAAATTGGTACCTCCAAAAGGGCAGGGGATGTGACCTAGTCATTTCTTATTCCCGGCAATAATAGGCAGTCAACAAATATTTGATGAAAGGTCGGGGAATACATTGAATTAAATACTCTCATCTTGCAGATATTGGCTGTTTAATGTATTCAACAAAGCACTTATTGATTGTGATTATGTGCCAGATGTGGTACCAGACATAAGAAGTACAGCCACAACACAAAACAAATGTGGCTCTGCCCCTCGTGGAGCCTACATTCTGGGAGGGAGTCAGGCATAAAAAACAAAAAGGCACATATGAAGAAATACATAATAACACAGTGTTATAAGGGTTAGGCAAGAAAAGAGCAAGGGTCAACGAGAAAGAATAAAGGTGTGGAGATCAGCAAAAGCCTCTCGTGGAAGCAACATAAGCTGAGATCCGAAGAATGAGTAACTGGTAAGTGAGGAATTGGTGGGGCCGGGCCGGGGGCGTGGGGGGACAATTATTCCAGGCAGAGGAGACCATAGATGCACAGGCTCTAAGGCAGCGAAAAGCTTGCTGAGTTCAAGGAACAGCAAGAAGTTCAAGAGGCTGAAGTGGGAGGGGCTGGAGCGCGAGGAAGAGCTGGGGGTTATGGTTAGCGAAAGGATATTCGTCAAATGTTTTGTTGTGCAGACCCCAGATTTCTCGTTATGCTGAGGAACAATGGCATCGTAAAATGACATGCGAGTGATCCCACAAGAGAATAAAGGGATTGAATATAGAGGCCGGTGCATATCAATACTCATTGACTGGCCAGAGGAGTAACAGCGAAATATGCCAAATTGGCAGGGGATGGAGTGACAGGAGAGGGTAGTATGTCTGGCTCTATACCCAGGTTTTGGTATATCGCTCACAGGGTTGGTATGTTTGCTCACAGGGTTGAGGGAGCCTCAGGGATGAGGGATTGACACAGAGGGGGGTTGGGCGTGGAAGATAATGCTTGCTTGTTTCTAATTCCATGATTTTACCAACTGCTCAAGATCTATTTCAGAAAACTTAAAGAATAATTCTTAGGACAAATACTGAGTTTGGTATTTACTGAGCACATAAAGGAAGGAAGGAAAACAGAAGCAAAATGTGGGACCAGCCTAAGATGTGATTTCGCATAAACCCTTACTTTACTATCTCTGGCTCGATCATGACAAATGGGGTTAATCTGCCTCCAGTTATGTATTCTTGGTAATGCAAACTAATTTATTGAGCAATTGCCATAAACTCAGATACTATTCTAAACATTCTACATACAGCATCAGATTTTATCCCCTAAAATATCCTTTTAGGTACATATTGCTTACATCTTCATTTTATAGGTGAGAAAGGTAAACCAGAGAGGGTAACTTTACCTGAGCAGTGTGATTCCAGAAGCCTTGTTCTGAAAACCACTTCACGAGACTGTCTACTCCTTACTTACATTTCTGAGATTTAGATTTTACGTTAGTTCCTTTCAGGAAAATTAAGATACATAATAACACATGAGGAAATCTTCTCACTCAAAGACTCATTAAAATCCTCTATTTCAAATTTGTACTAGAATTCAAATATATCAGTGTAAAGGCACCTGGGTGGCTCAGTCAGTTAAGCGTCCAGCTTTGGCTCAGGTCATGATCTCACAGTTCGAGCCCCATGTCGGGCTCTGTGCTGACAGCTCAGAGCCTGGAGCCTGATTCAGATCCTGTCTCCCTCTCTCTCTCTGCCCCTCCCCCACTCACACTCTGTCTCTCTCTCTCTCTCTCTCTCCCAAAAATAATTAAACACTAAAAAAAAATTTTTTAAATCAGTGTATAACCCAAAGAATAAAATAAAAGCAGGTGAGTCTATAGTGATATAAATAAACAATTGGATAAATAAATAAATGGAGGAGAAAGACCAACTCTTTCTTACGGAATATTCCAATTAGTAATATAGAAGGAATGAGGGGGAAAAGAAAATCACCATTTGAACACCAGAGTAATAAGGGCTGTAGGCAAGATCCACCAGTGGATGCTAAAATCAGTGGGTGAAAATTTTAAAAATTTAAGATATTTGCATAGTCTCAAATTATCTCCTCCCCAGCAAAAGACTTAACTAAAAAAAGGCAAAAATAGTAACCATACAGGGGTGAAAACTGGCCATCTTAACCATCTTAACCATCTTAACCATCTTAACCATCTTAACCAAGCGATCAAGGTTAACATATCATTGGTCAGAGATAGCTATATCGTGTGGCCTGATATGATACACTAAGAAAGAACATCACTTCTGTGGTATGGTTTCCAATAACACCTAATTTCAGTCTAAGCATAAAATCACAGAAACATCAGAAAATATCAGACACACCAAACCAAGGGACATTCTACAAAATAATCAACCAGAACTCTCCAAAAGCGTCAAGGTCATGAAAGACTGAGAAACTCACAGATTGAAGAAAACTGAGGAGACATGACAACAAAATGGGTGTCTTCCTGACCGCATCCAGGAACAGTAAAAGGACAATAGTAGAAACATTAGTGAAATCTGAATAGGTTTACGGTTTAGTTACCAGTCTTGTACTAATGTCAGTTTCTTAGTTTGGGCGATTGTACCTGGTCATGTAAGACATTAACTTTAGAGGAAGCTGGGTAAAGTGTCTATAAGAATTCTTGTACTATTTTTGCAACTTGTTATAGTGCTGATAATAATAGTTTTTTTTTTTTTTAGGTTTAAATAATAGTGACAGTCAGCAGGTCAAATTGAACATCCCAGCAGAATACAAATGGTAGACCAGAGCAGGAATGTATGTATATTCCAGGGCCCGGGCCAGGATTGTATTTCTAAGGACCCTATTTCCAAACAACCCAGCCACAGTCACTCCTCAGTCCATTGACCCATAAAATCCAGTTCATCCAAAAATATATAACCCCACTCTAATCATGAGAAAACACAGTCAAATCCCAACTGAGGAACATTGTACAAAATATCTGACCAATACACCTCAAAACTGTGAGGGTCATGGTGATGCTTAGTTTTCTGTATCATTTCGGCTAGACTGAAATACTCAGTTATTTAATCAAACACCAATATGGGTGTTGCCGTATTGAGATATGGTCAACATCCACGATCAGTTGACTCGTCTTTAATAAAGGAGGTTATAATGTGGACAGGGCCTCCTCCAATCAGTTGAGGGCCTTAAAACGTTTCCCAGAAAAGAAGAAATTCTGCCCCAAAGCTGAAACATCAACTCCTATCTGATTTTTGGAGGGGGTTGTTTGGTTTGTTTTTAGAGAGAGAGTGTGAGCAGGGGAGAGGGGCAAAGGGAGAGAGACTGAGAGAGAATGAGAAAGAAGAGAGAAGGGAGAGAGAGAGAGAGAGAGAGAGAGAGAGAGAGAGAGAGAATCTTAAACAAGCTCCACGCTCAGCACGAAACCTGATGCAGGGCTTGAGTCCATGACCCTGGGATCATGACCTGAACCGAAATCAAGAGTCAGACGCTCAACTGAGCCAGCCAGGCGCCTCTCCTGCCTGATATTTTAGCTTGCCAGGCTGTTCAACAGATTTTGGACTTCAGACTTGCCAGCCTCCCCAGTCACATCAGCCAATTCCTTAAAATAAATCTCTTTGTGTGTGTGTGTATGTGTGTGTGTAGTACATATATTCAATTGGTTCAGTTTCTCTAAAGCACCCTAACTCATACAGTCACCGATATAACATTGTATGCTAATTATAGCTTGATTTAAAAAGAGACAGAAGCGGGGAGCCTGGCCAGCTCAGTTGGTGGAGCATCCAACTTCGGCTCAGGTCATGATCTTGCAGTTGAGTTCATGGGTTCGAGTTCCGTGTCAGGCTCTGGGCTGACAGCTCAGAGCCTGGAGCCTGCTTCAGATTCTGTGTCTCCCTCTTTGTCTGCCCCTCCCCTACTCACACTCTGTCTTTCTCAGTCTCTCTCAAAAATAAATAAACACTAAAAAAAAAAAAATTAAATAAATAAATAAAAATAAAATCTTTAAAAAATGATACAAATAAAAAAGAGAAAAAGCCCACAAAGATTCAATAAACAAACAAATACATAAGTGGAAAGTCTGAGAAACCACCACAATCCAAGAAAAGAATCTAAAGAGACATGATAAGCAAATGTCATGTGGTATCCTGGGTGGGACACCGGGACAGAAGAAGGACATTAGATAAAACTACAGAACTCTGAAGAGAGTACAGACTTGAACTAATAATGTACTAATATTGTTTATGAATCAAAACAAATGTACCACACTAAGTTAAGACGTTAATCCTAGAGGACCTGGGTGTCAGGTATATGGGAACTCTCTGTACTAACTTTGCAATTTTTCTGTAAATCTGAAGCTATTTGAAAATAAAAAACTCAGTTTGAAAAATATAAATGAGGTCCACCCTTTCCAAGGAACCAAAATATAGTTTGAATTCAGACATACCTTCCAAAGGCTATGGCTATCATGCATCCAACAAAAATGAATAAATAGAAAAATATGTAATATGTGGATTTAACATAATAAACAAAAAATCATGGGTTACAGTAATGTTTAGACCTATTTAGGAGTCCACTGAATCAAAGTGACAAGAAAAATTGTTGTGGGGTTTAAGACCCAAAGAATCCTTTCATTTACTGTTTCTGAGTTCTGTCCCTGAGAGAAGGACCTCTCCTCTTTATATCTATTTCTTCGAAGACTCATAATACTGACACAGGGTGTGTGATTAAATGCATCCACAGAATGGTGTGATTTCAGCCCGGGTGAAAGAAAAGCAGAGACAATTTCAAGCCAGTGGTCTCAGGGAGATCCGGAACCCGCTAGAAGCTATGGCTGGATAAAGCTCTAACAATGAAGCTCCTACTGACCTCTCAGCCAGGTCTCTGCCCATTTCAGGAGCCAGAAGACAGGAGAGGTGACAGAATGTGGCAAAGCAAAGTCCAGAGAACCTCAGACAGATTAATTATAGTTACACTGACACTGTCATTATCAAATGGCATTTTCTTACATTTTCTTTGGAATATTAAGTGATAAATTTTATAAATGGTTCATAGTTTTATCTTTAAAGCCCAGGAGATAAGTAGAAGAAGAATGTTAGCTTTCCATTATGTGAAATAATAAAAATAATAATGATGTTCGAGATTAGTTGTAGTTAATTCTGCTACTGCTGCTCCTCGTTTGGATGCAAAGGCTTCTCTAGAGAGAGACGATAAGAATACTCTTAGCCCGAATAATTTTTTTTCCATCTAGATGAAGCTTTCGGGATCATCTAGTTGCATGCTCAGATTTTGAAGATTAAAATAGGTGACTTACCAGTCTGGGCGCCTGGGTGGCTCAGTCGGTTAAGTGTCCGACTTCAGCTCAGGTCATGATCTTGTGGTTCATGAGTTTGAGCCCCGTGTCAGGCTCTGTGCTGACAGCTCGGAGCCTGGAGCTTCTTCAGATTCTGTTTCCTTCTCTCTGTTCCTTCCCTGTTTGTGCTCTGTCTCTCAAAAATAAGGGTTAAAAAAAAAATTTTTTTTAAATAGGTGGCTTACCCAAAGTCATAAAACAAGTAAGAAACAAAGGGAAGAGTAAGACCCAGGCCTCTGACTTCCCTCCAGTACTTTTTCGTGGCACTCTGCTACCAAAGTCTGGTTCAGCACCCTCCAACAGAAACCCAATGCAAACCACACGTGTAACTTTATTTTCTAATCACCATAGTTTAGAAAGTAAAAAGAAACAGGTGCAATTAATTTTAATGCATTTTATTTAACCCCATGTATTCGGGGTCATTTCAACATAAAATCCATATTTTACAATTATCCGTGAGATAGCTCACATTTTTTTCTCTTCAGTCTTTAAAATCCAATGTGTCTTTTATACCTGACAGCACTTACCAATTTAGACACATTTTAAGTGCCCAGTAGCCTCACCTGGCTAGTAGCTCCCATGCTGGAAAGAACAAGTCTAGTGAAATAATGCGTGGGTGGGTGCATTAGAGAATTTTGTGACTGAGGGCAAGCCCTTCATCTGACCAATTGGGGAAGGTAACCCTCTTATCTTTTCCATCCATGGCTTCCTAACTGGAGTTTTCTGCTTCTATCAAAATACAGTGTCCACGTGGAGAAAGTCAATTGGGAAGTTAGCACTGGCAGGTGTTGTCCATGGCTTCCTAACTGGAGTTTTCTGCTTCTATCAAAAGACAGTGCCCACGTGGAGAAAGTCCATTGGGAAGCAGGCACTGGCTGGTGTTGTCCAACATGTCTTTAGACTGGCTTTCTCAAAGCCCTGTGAAGTTGATGCCGATAGCCTAGATTTTCTCTTCAAAGGATCATTATTGACATCACCTTCAGGCCTTCCACACTCGATCAATTCCTTCTCTAAAGTCTGTTCAAGCCGCCATGATTATGGGCCAAATGTTGAACAAGGGGGGGCTTTCACGCCATCCGAAGCTTCCCCTTAGTCCAGCTTTTCCTCTTAGCCACACTCCAATAGCTCCTCTTTCCTCCTGAGAACATGTAACAGTCTTCCTATATTCTGCCCACTACAGTCGACCAAGAATCAGAACTTTATTACAATGCAACTGTAAAGGCTGCTAAGTGGAACCATCGCACTTGGCAATTGGGAATTTGTATCTCCTGAAAACAAAAACAAAAATAAGAAACCCTGTGCTAAAGGATTCAAACACCCACTGTGGACTTGCAGGGTTTTGGTGGAAGCAAGTAGAAAGAGCCCTCAGTGTTTCCAAAATGACATTGTATATCAGGGGTCAGCAAACTACAGACCTGGGGCTAAATGTAGCCCATTGCTTTTTTGCCCACATTTTTAACTGGTTGAAAAAAAAATCAGAGGAGAAATGTACTTCACAACTAGTGAAAATTATATGAAACTCCAATGTTTGTATTCATAGATAGTTTTAGTGGGACACAGCCATGCTCGTTCATTTGCGTACCGTCTATATCTGCTTTCAGCTACAACAGCAGGGCTGAGCATTTGCAGTAGAGTCCGGATCACCCACGAAGCCTAAAATATTAACCATCTATCCTTTTACAGAAAAAGTGTGACAAATGCTGATATAGGTGATTGCCTACATCGTCTCTTTATAGGTATGCATTGTGCGTCTAAAACACTTTTCTGTGAGCTACAGAACAGGTCCATATTAGTCGCAGAATCGTAATTTCATGCCTGTTTTTACAGAAGCTTAGGGAATCTGTTAACTGAATAAAGTATGTGAAAATCTGAATTGTCCATTAAAGACTCCCACAATAACTAGACTGCCTTCCCATTATGTGTAGGAGGTTTCTACTTAAGGGCGACAGCAGTCTTCTACTGGTCAGCCAAATTAGTATCAAAGATTATAATAGGGGCGCCTGGGTGGCTCAGTCGGTTAAGCGTCCAACATCAGCTGAGGTCATGATCTCGCAGTTCGTGGGTTCGAGCCCTGCGTCGGGCTCTGTGCTGACAGCTCAGAGCCTGGAGCCATCTTTGGATTCTGTGTCTCCCTCTCTCTCTTCTCTGCCCCTCCCCCACTTGTGCTCTGTCTCTCAAAAGTGAATAAACATTGACAAAAAATATTTTAGTTATAAAAAAGATTATAATGATGCTGCTTAGGACTCCCTCTCTTGCTTCCCCCTTCCCTCCCTCCCTCTTTTCCTCTCTCCTTTCCTTCCTTCCTTCCTTTCCAGTCTCACTTTTCCATCACTCAAGAAGGGGAGTGACCACTTTTCCACCTGGTAAAGATGTCCCTGTAGACTCAGAGGTCTCATTTTTCACTGTCTGTAAGAATTGGAAAGAACTGACCGAAAAGCAAAGTGCTAACAAAGTGGTTTAACCGGTCACTGAGTAACATTTTCTCACAGTACGAACTGAGGTCCACTTCATCCTGAACATAGACTAACACGGCGAATTTGAGAACAAGGTGTAGCTTGAGCCACATGAGCATGTCTATTCACAGTGCAAGTGCTAAACCAAATGAGTATGTAAATGGGATTGGCAGGCATATAAAAAACATATGTGCTCACAATGAATATATAATTGTCATTTATAGGGGCGCCTGGGTGGCGCAGTCGGTTAAGCGTCCGACTTCAGCCAGGTCACGATCTCGCGGTCCGTGAGTTCGAGCCCCACGTCAGGCTCTGGGCTGATGGCTCGGAGCCTGGAGCCTGTTTCCGATTCTGTGTCTCCCTCTCTCTCTACCCCTCCCCCGTTCATGCTCTGTCTCTCTCTGTCCCAAAAATAAATAAACATTGAAAAAAAAAATTTATAATTGTCATTTATGGAACACCAATGGGTGGCAGGAACTCTGCTAAGTGCTTTATGTAGCTTACCTCATTTTACCTTAACAACCAATCTATGAAGTAGATACTATTGTTTTCTCTGAATAACAGACGAAGAAGCCAAAATTTAGAGGTGTTAACCTGCCCAGAGGTACACAAGTAATGGGTAGCGGACCCAGGATCCAATCCGGGTTTGTCCATGTCTTGGGGTAAACTTACCAGGTGTATGGCTGTACCTTTTCCCCCCACATGCATATTTTCATGTTGTATTCTTTTCTCTCAGATGTATACAATCTTCCATCCAGAGCACCCAAGGCATATCCAGGAGCGGTAGGAGTATGAGTTTGGGATTATTATAACAGGAATGCAGAGAGAGAGCGAGAACGTGCATGCACACGAGACAGAGAGAGAGAGAGAGAGAGAGAGAATATTCAGCTTCTAACATCCAAAATCAGATTTTCAATTCCTTAGCAAGACAACGGGTTTGAAAGTCGGGTTTTGTCAATAGAGAAAAGGATTTTTCTAAATTCTCCTAGGTCCTCCTTCGCCACATCAAGAACCATGACTGGAGGACTTGATCACAGCCTTTCACGAAGGAGAGGTCTCTATAGAGAAAAGCCTGCTCTTTCTCCTCTCAATGGTCTATGGAGAGAAGAGTGGAATCAGAGAGGCAGGGAGACACATGCGTCCCAATCTTCCTTCTGTGTGTTAATGTCCTTGAGAGAATAGTAGTAGAAGGTAAGGTGAAGAGAAAGCCTAAATTTGAGGGGCTCCTGCTCTGCTTTCTGCCAAGGACTCTGGGAAGGAACCACCTCATGAACTGCCCTGCACCAACGTGGAGGCAGCCATGTTGGAGTAAATTCAGAATGCAGCATGGTTAGGCAGGAGGAGGGCCTCCCTTCAGTTCTCCTAAGGACTTCTGCTCCCATGTGGGATATTTGGGGTCGGAGGGCAGGAGTGTGTGACAGGAACATGAGTTTAGAGTCTGGTTGAGGACTTTGCCAACAGCGATCATGTCCATCGTGTCCTCAGGCCAACTACAGACCAAGATGGGGGGCACCTGGGTGGCTCAGTCAGTTAAGCATCCAGCTTAGGCTCAGATCATGATCTGGCAGTTCGTGGGTTCGAGCCCTGTGTTGGGCTCTGTGCTGACAGCTCAGAGCCTGGAGCCTGCATCGGATTCTGTGTCTCCCTCTCTCTCTGCCCCTCCCCAACTCGAATTCTGTCTTTCTCTCCTTCAAAAATAAATTAAAACATTAAAAAAGCAAAAAGACCAAGATGGGGGTGAGGTGTTCGTGAAGAGAAGGGGGACTTAACCAAACCAATGAGAAGACCACCGTCCCACTTCAGCCGCAGACACCCACAGAATACCTAGGGGCCGGTCCAGTCACCCTCAGCCAAGGCCAGTCCAGGATGTGGTTCTGAGGCTCTTACAGTCCTCCACCACAGAGGCTCCAATCACACTCCTCCCACCCTTTCCCCAAAACACTTAGCACTTTCTGGAAGAGGGGGCCAGAAGCTGACAAACTTGAGCATGGTCCCGAAAGAAACAGAATATTTAACTCTAAAGAGACTGTTCACATTGTTGACTTCAATTATACTATATAAGCAGAGTAAAATATAACTCTTCCCCACTAACAAATACCATGGGGCAGGGGAGTTATAAAGGATATCATACAGGTTATAGATTAAAAACACTAGCATTTTCTCAGTCAAAATCTGAGCACAGCGTGAGAACATTGGTCCTATCCCAAAGCCTCTGCCGCAAACTCTCGCACTCTACTCCTGGCCTTATGTTAACGGTTAAGCTTCGGTCAAAATCTTAGGAAAGTCAAGCGTTTGAACACTCCTCAAGCATGTTTCTTTTTTTCATTTTTTATTTATTTTTTAATGTTCGTTTATTTTTGAGAGAGAGATGGAGTGTGAACGGCAGGAGGGGCAGAGAGAGAGAGGGAGACACAGAATCCGAAGCAGGCTCCTGGCTCTGAGCTGTCACCACAGAAGCCCCACGCGGGGCTCAAACCCACGAACCGCAAGATCATGACCTGAGCCAAGGTTGGCCACTCAACCGACTGAGCCACCCAGGCGCCCCTCCTCAAGCATATTTCTGAGCTGACGTGGTGGCAGAGGGTATATCCCCATATTACAATAAATAATAATACCTTTCTCATTCAGGGGCTGTGAGAATTAACTGAGGACTTAGAACAGCCTGACAAGAAACGCTGTGTGTTTACAATCATCATTATTACTATTTTGTACAGTAACTATTGTTGGCTGACGCCCCGGCATCCGTATGTCCCTTTCTCCGACGATGGAGCAGCCACACAGTGTAAGTGGGATCGAGCCCAACCCCAGCTCCGGGCTTGGGCCCTGAGTACTGAATCAGAGTCATCCCTCCCCTTGTCCCAGTGATTGGTACAAGAGTGGGCAGAGATCCTAAGTTTGGTTCAATCAGAGTGAAAGCTGGCGCATCTATTTGATGTTTGGGGAGGAAAGCCCTCTCTTTCTTTTGTAGGGAGTGGATTTGTGACCTGAAATTGCAACAGTCAATTTTGGTACAACGTGATTTAGGGTGTATTAACGGTTCTCAGATTTCCTGATCTAAGATCGTTTTGCATCCTTAAAAATTATTGAAAACCAGAAATAGCTTTCACTTATGCGGGTTATATTTATCAGTATTTACTGTACTAGAAATTAAAACTGAGTATTTAAAAACTATTTATTAACTCATTTAAAATGAAAACAAAGAGACCTCTCATAGGTTAATATAAAGAAGTATTTTAAATGAAAAATAACTAAAATTTCCCGAACAAAACAAAAATTACTGAGAGAAGCGGTAGTGGTTTTTATATTTTTGCAAACTTCTTAATATCTAGCTTAGTAAAAGACAACAGGATTCTCATGTTTGATGTGCTCAAGCTGTTGTGATAAATAAATAAAATCACGAATGAAAGAAGAGAGATCACAGCCAACACTGCAGAAATACAAACAATGAGAGAATATTATGAGCAATTATATGCCAATAAAATGGGCAAGCTGGAAGCAATGGACAAATTCCTAGAAACATATAAACTACCAAAACTGAAACAGGAAAAAATAGGAAAATTTGAACAGACACATAACCAGCAAAGAAACGGAATCAGTAATCAAAAATCTCCCAATGGGGCACCTGGATGGCTCAGTCAGGTGAGTGTCCGACTTCAGCTCAGGTCATGATCTCAGGGTTTGTGGGTTCAAGCCCTGCATCGGGCTCTGAGCTGACAGTGCGGAGCCTGGAGCCTGCTTTGGATTCTGTATCTCCCTCTCTGTCTCTGTGTTTCCCCGGCTCATGTTCTGTTGCTGTCTCTCAAAAGTAAATATATTTTTTAAAAAGCTCGTTTTAAATCTCCCAACAAACAAAAGTCCAAGGCCAGATGGCCTCCCAGGGGAATTCTACGGACATTTAAAGAGGAGTTAATACCTATTCTTCTCAAACTGTTCCAAAAAATAGAAATGGAAACTCCTTCTACAAAGCCAGTCACCTTGATTCCAAAACCAGACAAAGATCCCACTAAAAAGGAGAATTATAGGCCAATATCCCTGGTGAACATGGAAGCAAAAATTCTCAATAAGACACCAGCAAATTGAATGCAACCATACATTAAAAGAATTATTCACCACGATCAAGTGAGATCTATTCCTGGGCTGCGGGGACCGCTCAATATTCACAAACTAATCGCCATGATACACCACGTTAATAAAAGAAAGGATAAGAATCATATAATCCTGTCAATAGATGCAGAAAAACCAGTTGACAAAATAGAGCATCCATTTTTGATTAAAAACCCTCAACAAAGTAGGGATACATGGAACATACCTCAACACCAGAAAGGCCATATATGAAAGACCCACAGCTAATACCATCCTCAATGGGGAAAAGCTTTTCCTCTATGGTTAGGAATAAGACAGGGTTGTCCTCTCTCACCATTACATTTAACATAGTACTGGAAGTCTTAGCCTCAGCAATCAGGCAACAAAAAGAGATAAAAGGCATCCAGTTCAGCAAGGAAGAAGTCAAACTTTCACTATTTGCAGACTACACGATACTCCATGTAGGAAACCCAAAAGACTCCACCAAAAAATTTCTAGAACTAATACATCAATTCCGCAAAGTTGCAGAATATAAAATCAATATACAGAAATCTGTTGCATTTCTATACACCAAAAATTAAGTCACAGAAAAAGAAATCAAGGAATCAATCCCACTTGCAAATGCACCAAACACAATGAGATATGTAGGAATAAACCTACAAGAAAAGTGAAAGATCTGTAGTCTGAAAACTATAGAACGTTTATGAAAGAACTTGAAGAGGACACAAAGAAATGGAAAAACATTCCATGCTCGTGGATTGGAAGAACAAACACTGTTAAAATGTCTATATTACCCAAAGAAATCTACACATTTAATGCAATCTCTATCAAAACACCACCAGCATTATTCACAGAGCTAGAACAAACAATCCTAAAACCTGTATGGAACCACAAAAGACCCTAGATAGTCAAAGCAACCCAAAGCTGGAGGCATCACAATTCCAGATTTCTATCTATATTACAAGGCTGTAGTCATCAAGACAGTCTGGTACTGGCACAAAAACAGACACATAGATCAACGGAAGAGAACAGAAAATGCAGAAATGGACCCACAACTATATGGTCAATTAATCTTTGACAAAGCAGGAAAGAATATCCAATGGAAAAAAGTCTCTTTAATAAACGGTGTTGGGAAAACTGGACAACAACATGCCAAAGAATGAACTTGGACCACTTTCTTACACCATACACAAAAATAAACTCAAAATGGATGAAAGACTTAAACGTGAGATAGGAAACCATCAAAATCCTAGAGGGGAATGCAGGCAGCAACTACTTTGACCTCAGCCAGAGCACCTTCTTACTAGACACATCACTGGAGGCAAGGGAAACAAAAGCAAAAATGAACTATTGGAACTTCATCAAGATAAAAATCTTCTGCACAGCAAAGGAAACAAACAACAAAACTAAAAGGTAGCCTATGGAATGGGAGAAGAGAGTTGCAAATAACATATCTTATAAATGGTTAATATTCAAAATCTATAAAGAACTAATCAAACTCAACACCCAAAAAACAAATAATCCAGTAAAGAAATGGGCAAAAGACATGAGTAGACACTTCTCCAGAGAAGACATCCAGATGGCCAACCGACACATGAAAAAATGCTCAGTATCACTCAGCATCAGGGAAATACAAATCAAAACCATGATGAGATACCGCCTCACATCTGTCAGAATGACTAAAATTAACAACACAAGAAGACACAGGTGTTGGCGAGGATGTGGAGAAAGGGGAACCCTCTTGCACTGTTGGTGGGAAAGCAAACTGGTGTAGCCGCTCTGGAGAACAGTATGGAAGTTCCTCGGAAAGTTAAAAAATAGAACTATCCTATGACTCAGCAACTGCACTACTAGGTATTTGCCCAAAGGATACAAAAATACAGCTTCAAAGGAGTACATGCACCCTGATGTTTATAGCAGCATTACAATAATAGCCAAACTATGGAGAGAGTCCAAATGTCCATCCATAAAGAAGATGTGACATATATACAATGGAATATTACTCAATCATTGAAATGAATGAAATATTGCAACAACATGGATGGAGTTACAGTGTATTATGCCACGCAAAATACGTCAGTTAGAGAAAGAAAAACACCATATCTTTTCATCCATATGTGGAATTTAACAAACAAAACAGATGAACATATGGGAAGGGGGATAAAAAAGAGAGGAAAACAAACCATAAGAGACGCTTAAAGATGGAGAACAAAGTGAGGGTTATGGGTGGATGGGGGGTGGGCTAGATGCGTGATGAGTATTAAGGAGGCACTTGTGACGAGCACTAGGTGTTGTATGTAAGTGATAAATCACTGAATTCTACTCCTGAAACCAGTACTGCACTGTATGTTAACTAGCATTTAAATAAAATTTTAAAAACAGCAAAGCAGCATCATTAGCTGCTTCTCTGACTCAGCTGTCCTGTCTCCACCTTATAAGGTCCCTGTGATGACACTGGGCCACCCAGATAATCCAAAGTAAACTCCCATCTCAAGATCCTTAATCACATTTGCAAAGTCCCTTTTGCATTTCAAGTAACGTGTTCACTGGTTCCAAGATTTAGAATGTGGATATCTTTAAGGGACCATTATTCAGCTTACAACTGTATTATTATAATAATAGACTTGACCTCAGGGATCTACTAAAAGGGTCTCAGAGACCCCAAGGGTCCTTCTTGGCTGTTCTACAGAGATTCAAACTTTTTTAAACAAAATAGGAGTATTTTCTCCCCTATTTTACAGTTGAGGCATAAGTAATTCAAGGCTGGCATGGTGGGTTCCACAGGGTCAGGGATTCAGAATCGTTTCCTCTTATTCCACCTTAATCTGTAGGATTCGAGGTGGTTTGTCTTCAAAAGTGTTGCCTTCATCTACATGATTCAAGATGACTCATTGCCACATCCAAAATCCAATGAGAAGAAGAAAAAGGTGGAAGGAGGACTCTATCTCTAAAAGTCAGGCTTAAAAACTGTTTCCAACCCTTCTGCCCTTACCTGGTTGGCCAGATCTGATCATGTGGTTACACCAGCTGCAAAGGCACTTGGAAAGATAGCTGGGCCATCAGGGATCCAGCTAAAAACACCACTGGAATTGAATAGTCTCTACATCCATTCTCCCAAGGAAAATCCAACCTGATGATGGAAATTACCAACGACAGCAGAGCCAAGAAATTCTCAAAGAAATGAAACCAGACCAAACTTTACCTGAAGCCTACCTCTGAGCTTTTCAATAGCATGAGCCATTACTTTTTCTTTAAGTTGAAACCTATCTGATTTGGGGATTTATTTTGGGGTTATTTGCAGCCAAAAGCTATCTACTTCAGTAACAATATAGTATTTTCCCACCAAAAAGTGGGAATACAGAGTTTTACAAGTTCATATGCACTAAAGGGACAGTGACACAGATGATTTAAAATTGGAATCATTGCAAAAAATTGGGAGTGGGGTGGAGAATGGCCATTAGTTTTAATACTAATTTTAGTTGTGACAAAGCCTCCTTATTAGCTGAAAACCCAACAGTAAAAAGACTTTTTTGAGAAGCCTTGAGAAGTATGGATTCAAGAGTCTAACTTCTTTACCTGGACAAGCTGTAAGACTGTAATAGAAGATGATATTGTTCAACACAAAATCAAAGATATCTTATGGGGGCTGGCAGAGAGTCTTTAGGGTGTCAGAAACCTTGGCTCTTCTACCTTGTTCTACTTCCCTAGAGCTGTTGCCTATATCCACATGGTCCAAAATAACTCACCACCACATCTGAAATCTCAGCAAGAAAAATAGAAGCAAAATCATTCCCTGTCCCTGTAAGGGCCATGAATTTTAATCAAGGAAATTCATGTATCACTAATCCTTTAGATTTTCATAGAAGAGGAAGGAGAAGGAGAAGAAGAAAATGAAGAAGGAAAAGAAGAAGAAGAAAGAAGAAGAAGAAGAAGAAGAAGAAGAAGAGAAGAAGAAGAAGAAGAAGAAGGAGGAGGAAGAGGAGGAGAGGGAGGAGGGGGAGGAGAAGGAGAAGAAGAAGAAGAAGAAAAAGAAGGGGAAGGGGAAGAAGGGGAGGAGGAAGAGGAGGAGGAAGAGGAAAAGAGGAAGGAAGGCAATCATTTATATAATTTAATTTGAATTTTAAACAATATTTTTTCCTAATGCTGTAAAATAAGCTGGATGGATGGATGGATCGATGAATGATAAAAGACAAATCGCAGCAAACTTGTTAGAAAATTACATCAAGAGCAAGAAGATGCTGATTTTTGTTGCAAGAACTGGAGATTTTGCAATGCACACCCTGAAACTCACAATAGATATGGGAATGTCCAATTCATACTCTTGGGTGTCAAACTTTTCCTTTTATAAACACAGGGGGGAAATATCTAAGAACTTGAATATGAGGAAGTGAGTTACCTCAAACTAACAGGAAAGAAAGGATAAAGACAAAAATGAGTATCTGCAGACAGGAAAGGGTTAACCAAGGGGTCTTAGCCTTAATTGCTGAGTCTGGTCTCACCAAATACCTTAATATCAAGAAGAGGGACTAGATGGTCAAAAGTTTATTTATGACAACATTGTTTCGAAGAGTGAAAGACAAGCCAATGGGACTTAACACAATTTGAAGATTTTTCAGGGCTCTATAAATGTTTGAAGTAGAAGATAACATTTGAGGGCTGATAACTCACTTAAATTAAATGTAAGGTAATGAACTTTGAGCTAACGATTATGTCTCTAAAGATAATAGCCTGTGCTCTGATCTTGGCTGCCTTTCCTTGCTTCCATCATAGAGTGTGGCGGTAAAAAAAATCTTTTTTAGTTTATTTATTTATTTAGAGAAAAAGAGAGAGAGCACAAGCAAGGGAGGGGCAGAGAGAGAGGGAGAGAGAGAGAGAATCCCAAGCGGGCTCCACTCTCTGCACAGAGCCCAGATGCAGGGCTCGATCCCACCAACTGAGATCATGACCTGAGCTGAAATCAAGAGTTGGACGCTCAAACACTCAACCGACTGAACCACCCAGGCACCCCACGATAAAATATTTTTTAATGTTTACTGGCACAAAAGAGAAAAGTCGATAGGAATCCTGTTTTTAATTTTTTTGGAGATAGAGCAAAACAGCACTAACTGTAATTAGCATTAGTGAATTTGTCAAGAAAACTCCTCCCTTTTCAATAAAGGGAGTCAATTTTTCTTCCCTTTCATATCCAAGTGCCCATGATTTATATGTTCTTTCCCTCTATTTCTACAATTTCGATTACATGGTAAAGAATGCGATAAAGCTGGCTATACTTCCCTATTCAATCTCTTCATAATGAATTCAACAAATATCCAGTGATTATAAATAGTAATACTAGGACAAGCAGTTCTTAAAATTACAACGGGTTGCATTCCTCAAAAACGTCTAATAAATCAAAAGATTGTCAATCAAATCTGATTTCCTCATAAGAACAATGCTTCAGTAGCAGAGTTATGTTTGTTTGTAACCAAATGCCTGATGCTATCTATCTATACCTATATTTTTAGAAATGACCACAGCATTCACATCTGATCAATTCTAAATTATATGCCTGTGTACTATTCAGTAATACACTTTTCAATACACTTTTCAATGTGTACATAAATCAATGGCCAACGCAGTCCAAAAAACAAACTGTATGGATGATATTTATTTGAGAGGGCCTATGAAGAATTTTGTCAAGATGATCAGTGAGGCTCGGAGGGCACTGTTGAGCACTCCTAGGAATGGTTGTGCCTGGGGCGCAGGAGACAGATGGTTCCTGGGAAATGATCTATGTCAAGTGAGGGGAGGTGAGCCCACCGCTCTGCCTCACACACTAGCAGAGGGGGAGGAGGGGAAGAAGAAAGAAGACAGAACCCGAGGGCATAAGTACCTGGTTACACCGGATGGTATCTGCTTTTACCCAGCCGTGGTTGGTTCTTCTGGGAAACTCCTATACAAGGCTTATCTGCTTTGCTTATTTTAGCCACTATTTGCTTCCAGTTCTTCTGTTCGGCATTTGCAGAGGTAGCAATGTCTACCTGTCCTATGAGCACATCCAGAGGAAAAATAGAATTTTTGTCTTGCACCCACCAAATCCTTTAAAAATCTTCAAAGGTCAGTGCTATTTAAACAGATACGGAAGGTAAAAGATTATTATAATTTCTCTTATCTAAATCTATTGATATAATGGAAAATTCTATGCTCTCTCTTGATTAGCTTTGTTTGTTGAAAAACACAGTTGAAGTGGTGGAAGGGGACGTTCATTTTTATTCTTTGTATTTCCATACGATGTAACTCTCTTTCTCTATTTTTTTTTTTTACAATGTGCATGCGTAACTTGTAAAAGTAGAAAGTGAACATGGAAAGGACAATAGACAAATGGATTGATTTGAGTCAAATTAAGGAAAAGTAGAAAAGAAAATGAAATACTTTGATAGAGATCTTGATGCAAATTCTTGAGGACTGAGTAGCAAATTTGGGGCTTCATCCACTTACCTACTGTTTTTTACTCAAATACTCAATGAGAATTTACAGAAAGGACTCAGGGGTGGGAAGGAAAAGGGCTTGACTGTGGGAAAACTTTGCTTGAGGAGTACCCTGAACTGTGCTAGTATGGACCCATGGTAACGGTAATTTTAGATGTTCTTAGTTTGAGAAGCTGCAGGGCGGCTTAAAGGGAACATTCTTGTAGGCAACTAGAAGAATGAGATTTACACCTGAATGAGTAGAGAGAGAGATAGATGCTGATTTTGGAAACATGACTGTAAAGAGAATGAATTCCTCTAAAAGAGTGAATGTAGAGTTAGAAAAGCAGACGAACAGGGGCACCTGGGTGGCTCAGTCGGTTAAGCATCCGACTTCGGCTCAGGTCATGATCTCATGGTTTGTGAGTTTGAGCCCCGCATCGGGCTCTGTGCTGACAGCTCAGAGCCCGGAGCCTGTTTCGGATTCTGTGTCTCCGTCTCTCTCTGCCCCTCCCTCACTCACACTGTCTCTCTGTCTCTCTCTTTCAAAAATAAATAAACATTAAAAAAAAAAAAAAGCGGAGGAACAAAACAAAGCCCAGGCAACCAGAGGTGATGGCCGATAGAAGAACAAGCCAGAAGGTGACTGCTTTCAGAGATAGAAGAATAAAGAGAATTTACGATCATGGACAAAAGGATAAGAATTCCAGAAAATAAGCAAAAAGTGTAACATGTGACATCAGGAACTAAGAAAATGACCAAAAAGGACCCCTTTGTTTTGGCATAAAATAAAAATAGATCCATTCGGTCTTATGAGTGTCCAGATGTCCCGAGTCTTGGTGACTCTTACCGTTTCTTGTTGGAAACCTTTACTGTTTACTAGAAAATTCTACCATGATGAAGCTGGTGCGAAACCCTGCCAACTCTTTTACAACCCTCCCAAGATGAAGTTGGCTTCCTTCCAAACCGTTAAGGAATGTTGGCAATAACGCCCATTGTTGTACTGGGAGTCCCACCTCTGCAATGAAGATGGGGGATGGGAGGGGAGCCCGGAATGGTGAGGTCAGAAGGTTATAATATTATCTTCAAACATATAAAAGGTAATCCTTCATTCCAATATTGCTATTAAGAAGTCTTATCACACCACCACACATAATAAAACAAACCGGAGTGACAATAAACAATAAAGGAAATGTGACTTAAGCTTGGAATCAGAGTTGTGAGCCCCAGGTGACCGTCTTCAAGTTTGGACAAAATGTACTTCCTGCAAATGTTTCGGCATCACCTCCCACTCCCTCTGTGCACCACGCCCACCCCTGGATTCACCCAGGATGACTTGGCCTCCACGAGGTCACTCTGATCTAAAGGCTTCCACCCGACTGTGCTCTACAGGATTGCTTCTCCTCTTCCCAGTGTGCTTTTTTCTAAACCAGGTCTCAAGTTGAACCAAAATAAAAGACATCAAAAGGTTTAATTTGCTTCTTTCTCTTCTCCTTCTTTTTTTTTTTTTTTTTTTTTGAGAGAGAGCATGGGCTCTCTTTTGAGTACATGGGCACATGAGGGCAGGTGCAGAGGAAGAGAGAGAATCTTAAGCAGTCTCCACGCCAAGCTCAAGGCCGATCTCACAACTGTGAGATCGCGAGATCATGACCTGAGCCTAAATCCATCCAGTCACTTAACCAACTTAGCCACCCGCACACTCCTGATTTGCTTCCGATCGCTGATTGCTGGTTTGTTGGACTCTTTTTTCTCCATTCTGAAATTCGAGTTTCCATCCAGTGCCTGGTTTCGACACTAAGAGGGATTAATAGAGATTCATATTAAACTGGGAATTATTTTCTTTGATGGATAGGAATCGTTTGGGGGTCTGTCTTTACGAATAAACAAACAAATAACTGTCTTATTGCCTAAATCCTGAAGGAAACAGAGAAAGATGCTCTGCATGGGCAAATTGAATCTGTGAAAAAACACCCTGGGCTCTATTAGAAAAATCAGTAATGACTGAAAGTCAAGACCTAACAGTTAATCTAGGAGAGTTGAAGTTTTCTAGTTCTCTTCCCGACTGAGAGATTTGCCTCCTGGTGTAATTTCTGCCCATTTTGTCAATGACATCTGGGGATGCACCTTCATTTTGCCAGGAAATTTGTTTTCATGTACTCAGCCAAACACTTAAATGGTCAACTCTGAAGAAAAATCAGGTTACTTAAATGGTTATTTAATACAGTTATTAAATGAGTTATTTAAATGAATCAATATTTAAATGAGTCCACTAATCGTTATATACAAACGGATATGTTTGACACGTCAGTGTAGCCGCGGTATTAAATCTATTAGTTCTGCTCTATAATTTTCATATTTCTCGGCTTTTGGGAATCTGATGAGAACTATGGCCACTGAAAAATTCACACTTGCACACTCACACACATGTTTTTACGGAGCGCTAAGGGGTTTCTGAATTCTAACCCAGACAGGCATTTCTGTTACATTCAACTTGGGTTTGATTCATGAAAATTTTATCCGGAGGCTCTTCTAATAGAATTCAGTACATTTCGTAGGCCACACCACGTTGTAGAAGAGGGTGATACCAGGCTACTAAAATAAAAACACCCATCTCGAAAGTATTATGAGTCACGTGATACCACATCTGAAACAACTTTGTGGATGGAAACTTCGTGGTTTAAAACATGAACATCAAATGTCTTCGACTTCTCTTTTTTATAAGTGCTCATTTTCTTCTTCAATTAAGCAGATTCTTCCACCATAAATGAAGAATGGGATAAAAAGGATTTATCTCAACCCAAATTTTTAGCTGGTATCAAATTATGATTTTAGTGCACATTTGAAAGTCTGTTTTCTATTAAAAGAGAGATAGATAATGCTGGTCTTTCATATTCATGAATACGCATATAAGATCAATATGCGTATTTATTTGTGTTAGTCACTCAAAAGCCTTTTAGAGCACCGGTGATATTTCCAACACTGTGCCAGGGATAGAAAGATAAATAAATAAGACACATGTTTACTTATTTATTTATTTATTTATTCCATGTTCGGGAAATGGGAAAATGTTGAAAATCCAAGAGAAGTATTTAATTCAAGGCATCATGTCAACTGTGATGATGAAAAGATTATGAAGAAAAGATTTATTTCCTAGGATATGTGTAAATCAGTAACATTTGTTATGTTAAGGCTCAATAGCTGCTAATTTTTTAAGAGTGCTCCTAAGTTATAATCATACAATGGCATTAAAAATAGTTAGCTAATGTATCCTCCCAAAGTTTTACACCCTTGAAACTTGAGCTAACCTTTTGAGGAATATTTCTTATTTTGTTGTTTGAGGAAAAACATTTTGCTTTAAAAAAAAAAAGGAATAAAACAGGCACTCATCTAATGGCTAAAATTGCACAGATCAATAATACGAAATGTTGGTGAAGATGAGGAGTAACTGGAATTGTCATACATGGACGGTGGGAAGTTAAACTGGTACAACTACTTTTGTAAAACAAGTTGGTAGTTTCACATAAAGTTAATATATTCCTATGCCATGACCCAGCAATGCTTCTAAGTCATTATCCAATAGAAATTAAAACACATGTCCAAAAAAGACTTGTACAAGAAAGTTTATAATCACCCCAGATTGGAAACAACCCAATGTCCGTCAACAAGAGAATGTACAAACAAATTTTGGTGCATTCATCCAATGGAATACTATTCAACAATTTAAAAATGGGCAGCTAATACGTGTAGCAACATAGGTGAACCTCAAAAATATCACACAGTGAGGGGCACCTGGGTGGCTCGGTCGGTTGAGCATCTGATTTCAGCTCGGGTCATGATCTCAGGGCTCGTGGGTTCGAGCCCCACGTTGGGATCTGCGCTGACAGCTCACAGCCTGGAGCCTGCTTGGGATTCTGTGTCTCCCTCTCTCTCTACCCCTCCCCTGCTTGCACTCTGTCTCTCTCTCAAAAATAAATGAACATTAAAAAAAAATTTTTTTTAATATTATGCGGTGAGACAGAAGCTACACAGAAAAGAGAACATACTGTATGCCCCATTTACATGAAGTTCTAGAACAGACCAAACTAATCAAAGGCGATAGAAATCAGAACAGAGGTTGCCTCTGGGGGTGGCTGAGATTGACTGAGAAGAGGCATGAAGACATTTTCTGGGGGACTGAAATGTTCCATACTTTGATGGCATGGGTGTTACATGGGATGGCAGGCAGAATATGGCCCCCAAGGACATCCATATCCTAATGCTCCAAACCTGTGAATATGTTATCTTAAGTGGCACAAAGGACTTTGGGAATATGATTGACGTTAAGGGCCTTGAGATGAGGACACTATTTGAGTGGGCTCAATCTAATCATATGAGCCCTTAAAAGTAGAGAATCTTTCCCACCTATAGTCAGAAAGAGAAAATGGCAACAAAAGTAAGGGCAAAGAAATGTTAACACTGCTGGCTTTGAATATGGAGGAAGGGGTTAAGATCCAAAGTATGTGGAATGTCTGTAGAAACTAGAAAAGGCAAGGAGGTAGATTCTCCTCTAGAGCCCACAGAAAGGAACACAGCTCAATCAACACCTTGATTTTAGTCCAGTGAGTTCTACAGAACTATAAGATAATAAATTTGTGCTGTCTTAAGCTACTAAATTTGTGGTTATTTGTTACAGGATCAATAGAACCTAATACAAGTGGGTATTTGTCAAAACTCACAAAACATACGTTTAAGATTTGTATATTTCGCTGCATGTAAATTACACCTTGAGTGGCTTGAATTGTCCCTCCCCCCCAAAGATATGTTAAAGTCCTAACTAGGTACTTCAGAATGACCTTATTTGGAAATAGGGCCACTGTCAGTAAAAATGAGGTCATACTGAAGTAAGATGGGCCCTTAATCTAAAATGACTAGTCTCCTTATAAAAAGAAGGGAAGACAGAGACACAGTGAGAGCACCAAGCACTGCCAGAGGCAGGAATCAGGACTGCGCAGCTGCCAGCCACAGAACACAGGCTTGTGGCCACCCCCAGAAGCTAGGAGGAGGCAAGGAAGGATTCCACCCAGGGTCTCTCAGGGGACCGAGCCCTGTGACACCTTGCTTTTGGATTTCTGGCCTCCGAAACCGTGGGAGAATAAATTTCTGTTGTTTCAAGCCAGTTGATGGTACTTTGTTATGATCACCCTAGAAAACTCATACCTCAAATTTTAACACAAAAGAAATCTGCAGTAGGAAAAAGAAATGTTAACAATGTTACAGATGTAGTTGAAGCCCTGTCAGTAGGTCTTCCCCGGTAAATTTCCTCCACCTGGCCACAAGAGTAACCTCTATCCTTAATTTCTTATCATTCCATTGCTTGCTTTTAGACAGTTGCTATGTGTCTCTGAATCATATGTATTTTTCATGTTTTTTTAGCTTTATACGAACAGAATCATGTTGCACTTACTTCATAATATTTTTCACTCGATTTCTGCTTACCAGATGAATTCGTGTTACGTGCAGCTCTAATACATTAATTTTCATCACTGTATGCAATTCCATTTTATGAACAAAGAATAATTTCTTTATACATCGTCTTATAATTGGACACTTAGGATATCCACCCCACCACCATTAAAACATTGCTGCTATGAACATTTCCGAACACTTGGCAACATTTCTGAAGGATATGTACTTCAGAGAACCGCCAAGTCTTAGAATACGTGTGTCCTCAACTGGACAAGACAGTGCCAAACTGCTCTCTGAAGTGATTGCCTCGGTTTATACTCACAACAGCAGTGTAAGAGTTCCTGTTGTTCCACATCCTGGTACCCTTGGCATTTTGAGGCATTGCAGGCAAAAGAGATTTACCACGAAGTAAATGGAGCTTAACTTCCAGAGCCCTTCATTTTCCTGGGGCCCTTTAAAGCCCCACAGCTCATTTCGTATTTGTAATTTTGTATTCTTTTTCTTAAAATGAACTCCACAAATTATATAAACTTCAGGCTCCACCAAACCTAGTTCCACCCCTCCGAATGAAAGGTGTGAAATGTACCTCACCGTGGTTTTGATTTACTTTTCCAGATTACTGGTGAACATCTTTTCATATATTAACTGGCAGTTCAGGTTCCCCGGAAATTGACAGTTCATATGGAGATTTTGCCTTTTGTCTTGTTGACTCGTAGAAGTTCTTTGTATATTCTGGACATGAATCTTTCTGAAGACTTAACTGGGGCAAATATCTTGTCCAGTCTAACAGCTCGTCTTCACTTTTGTTACAGTGAATTTCATTTTTAATTCAAACAGAGTAGGGTTTATTGATACCAAATTCCTTTACGATGTGCACAGTTTTGTGACTTGTTTAAGAAAATACGTTATCCCAAGGTTTCGATGGTATTCTTTTTTTTTTTTCTGAAAGGTTAAAAATTTTGCTTTTCACATTTAGGTCTTTCGTCAACGTAAAAACTTTTTTGTGTGTATGTTGTGAAATTGGGGTCTAAATTGTACTTGTTGTACGTAGATAACCATCCTGGAGCAGTTCACCTCTTCTCTGCTATAATGCAGCCTCCATTGTATATTAAGTTTTAATATATGTTTCTGGCCTTCCATTCTATTCTATTTGTCTCCCATAGCACAACGAGAGAGTGAATTAACAAAGCTTTGTAATACGTCTTTATACCTGACAGAGCGAGTCTTCCCATTTTTTCCTCACCAGAATAGTTTTGACTCTCTTGGCCCTTTTTTGCTTCCATACAAGTTTCAGGACAAGTTCCTCAAGTTCTGTGGGGGGAAAACTTTTAGACTGGTATTGCAGTAACATTTAATGTAACAGAGTAATTTGTAATAGGTTAATTTATCTTTGATATTGAGCCTTTGCATTCATGAAGATAGATGGCTGTACATTTTTCTCAAGTTTCCTTTGGTCCCTAGTAATGTTTTGCAATTTTCTCTATAAAAGTCTTATGTGTCTTTGGGTAAAATTTATTCCTACCTGTCCTAATAGCTTTTGTTGCTGTTACCGATGACACCTTTCTTTCTTTACATTTTCTGTTTAGTTTTTGTTAGTATGTAGGAATGCTTTTGATTCATCTTTGTTCAACTTGTATCCTGTCACCCTCACCAAACTATTGTTTGTTCCAAAGTAAATCATGTTTAGTATGATTCATGGTTCTGAGATTCTATCTTTACATGCACTATTTTCTAATTCTTTTAGCAACCAAACCTAAGAACACAGTTTGATCAATGCACAATAGTTCAAAAGCACTATTATATGCTCTAAATGATGCCATATCTAACTCAATTACACAGTTAGTATCTGGTTGAGCCAAGTTTAAAAATACAGGTTACATTGGGGCGCCTGCGTGGCTCAGTCAGTTGGGCGTCCGACTTCAGCTCAGGTCATGATCGCACAGTCCGTGGGTTCGAGCCCCGCGTCGGGCTCTGTGCTGACAGCTCAGAGCCTGGAGCCTGCCTCAAGTTCTGCGTGTCCCTCTCTCTCTGCCCCACCCCCGCTCACATTCTGTCTCTCTCTCTCAAAAATAAATAAACATTAAAAAGATTTTTAAAAATACAGGTGACATTAATTTAGAACAAACTCTAGTGACTCGTCCAAATTCTTTTGGAATTGTGTTGTGTGGAATATAATTCATCCATTTAACTGTCATTCCACCAGTTCTGTGATAGGTTTATTCTAGCTACTTATTCACAGTAGTGAATAAGACAGTCCAAGGTCCCTGCTTGTATGGAGCTTTCTTTCTAATGAGGGAGGCAACCATTACAAGAAGTCGCAAAAACATTTATCTTAAAATTATGATGCTATGTTAGAAAAGTACAGGAAGCTACGGAAGAATACCACTAGAGTAGCTGCTTTAGATTCCGGGATCAAATGGGCTCTCTCTGAGAAACTGAAGCTAAGTAAAGCCAGAGAGGCAGGAAAGAAGAGCTTTTAAGCAAGGAAACAATGTCTAGAAGGAGGTGGAAAATTCAGGGGACTAAAAGACGCCACTGTGGCTGGAGTGGAGAAAACAATGGAGAGAGCAGGACCAGAAGACATTGGAGAGGTGAGCAGGGGGGTATCATGCAAGACTTTGGAGGCCTTTCATCTTAAGGATAATTATTAGCTCCTCGAAGAGTCTAGCAGAAAGAGATCACAACTATGGGTGGCAAAGAGACTTGAGAGGACCGAGAGGAAGCAAGGGCAGCATGGGGCTCTAGCGAGAGAGGGTGGTGGCTCAGGTTAGGGAGACATGTGGAGATGGAAAATGATAGCTCTGTGATACATATTGGAAGTCGATTCATCAGGCCTTGATGATGATAGATTGGCTGGGGGTGGGGAGAGTGCAAGAGAAGAGTGTTTGCAACAGGTCTCTGACGTGAGTTCAGGGGGTGCTCTTTACTGGGAGGGGGAAGATTAGAGATGAAGCGGATTGGGGAGAAAAAAATCAAGTGTTCAGGTTTGGATGTGTCAAGTTTGACATGCCTACGGGGCATCCAAGTGGAGATGATGAGTAGGCAGTTAAATATGTGGGTCTGGAGGGCTGGGGTTAGAAATTTGAAAGTCACTAGGACCTCCCTTCTAGACTGACAGGTCAAATGTCAAGGAGGTAACACTTGCAGAGATTTGTTTTTAACTTACATGTGCACCTCTCTGTGTAAATTTCTGCAAACCAATAAAACTCTCTCTCTGTCACTCTCTCATGCACACACACACACACACACACGCACGCACACAGAGTGCATTGAGTGGTATAATCTCACAAGGAACTTGAGGAAACTGTTGTCACCATCCCTTCTGCTGATCGGAGTCTCAAAGGTCAAGACCACATTGGAGTCTTTCCATTGTTGTAAAAGTTAATGAAAGTTAATTATTAAAGCTGACAGAACGGTAATTTCCCCACTGCCTTACATAACCTACATATAGACATCTCCATACATATGGATGCATTCAGAGCCTATAGACCTAAGTGGATGGACACTTCTGAGAACCTGACAACTTATCTCAGAAATTTTCTGCTGTCGCTGAAGTGACTCACTGAGTGTGTCCCAGGTAGGAACCAAACTTACAATCATTTTACTCCAACTGGTCTGCTATTTCTTGAATATGGTATGTCTTCTGGTCAAAACCTATTTAGAAGTTAGGGTTGCATGAGCAGGAACGAATGATTCCACTAACAATAGGTTTAAAATGTATGCCCAGAGCTCTAGCGTTGTGAAGTAAATATTTGAGTAGACTTTGATTTAACCAAATAAATCGTTGTCTGCATTGTTAAGCTTTAAATAGCCTTTTCAACAATAGTAGAGGTTTTTGCCTTAATTATTCACATAATTCTTTTAACTCCAGACCCCAATCTGACTTTATAGGTAAATCATCTATTCTGAAGTTTGGGAAAGAAAGCAAGCGTTTAGGAACAGTTTTTCTAGGAGATAGAATCAGCTGTTAGAAGGTGTTGAGAAAGACCCTTTGGTCCAGAGGTGAGGGATTTATCTGCTAGACACCCCCAGAAAGTCCAAGAAGGGAAGCAGAGGGAGGAGAAAAGGGAATGAAGCAAGTAGGAGAGAGAGAGAAAAAAAGGGGGAGAGAGAGAGAGAGAGAGAGAGAGAAGGAAATTGTCACTGGAAAGTAGTAGAATGCCATATGCCTGAGTAATGAACTGTGCATGGGTACTTATCCTATGGATTACCAGCCCTAATGAGATAAAATTTCTTTCTTTCTTTAAAATGCCAAGAAAAGGTAACCCAACAGGCTTTAAATATGCAAGTGGGAGACTAAGTATTAAATCATGTGACTAAATAATTCTCTTTTCCCAAGTGAAATTGTTATTCAGAGAAACAATGTAGTGAAAGTTAGCCACAAAAAGATGGTCCCCATTGAGAATTTAGGAGACAACTATTTGATTTCAGAAACAAGTCTTTTACAGCGAGTAAATACAGACCTAGCCTCTTCCATCGGGATAAATAAATGAGTATGTACATAAATTAACCAATGTATCAGAATCTGCTAAATAGCTCGTATTCAGCCAAGACACAAAACGGTTCACAAAGTGAGAATGGCCCGTATTTTGTGCATGTGATACTGAGAGTAGAGACATGGGGGGAGGGGCTCCAGGCTCAAGGTCCCCACCTGGAACTCTGTTCTCTGGCCTTGTCTCTCTTCGGAGTTAGGGCAGTTGGGCGCCCCACGGCAACATGGCAGCAGGGGGTGTGTTTCTGAGAGAATCACTCACAAGTCCTGGCTTCTTGTCCTGGCTCTGTCACTTACTAGCTGTGAGACTTGGGAAAGTCAGGTATCTCCTCAGATCTCAGTTTCTCCACCTGTGAATTGGCAATAACAATGTCTACCTTCTGTGCCTACTTCTTAGGATAAATATTCAAGGGCAAAAAGTAAAAGTGCTTGGAAAACCTAAAGCCTTTATAGAAAGTGCAGGGATCCTCTGCATTCTTCTCTCACCTACTGGGTCTGAAACTCCTTGCTGTGGCATATTTTAACATTTCTCTAACAACTTAGTTGTACGGCCAACCAAGAAGTTCTTCTGTTTCAGTCTTTGGGTCGCTATCCTTTGAACATGGTTTGCTCACATCCTGTTGCTTTCCCATCATCTCTCCCGAACTTATCTGTTCTTTCAGGTTTAACTCAGGACCCACAGTTCCTTCATGAAACCTTCCTCAATTCCAACCCACATTCATGGCCCTTCTTCTTACAACTTGTTATCCGTGCCAATCATTCTGGGCATTCCCCCTGTAAATGCATATAAACTTTGGAGTTTACCATTACCGTCATTTACCATTTCTTTCTCTTTTGTCCCCGGTCTAGTTTATGTAAACAAACCTTTTGGGGGCAATTACTCTATGTTATAATCTATGCAAAGGGGAAAAATGAGTAAGATTTAGGCCCTGCCGCCGGGAAAATGAGGCTAACTAGGGAGAGAAACTTGTAAACAAATCATGACAGTGTAGTACACTATGGAAGAGCAATACATACGAGGTATGTACAAGAAGGAAATGATTAACTCTTTCTCAGGGATTCCATGAAGGCCTTTCCACATCTTCTTATCTTACACAACTACGTTAGGGACAGAGTTCCTGACAAACAATAGGCCGATAAATGCTCGCTGAGGGAAGTGAAGGGACGAATCAATGTTCAGGGACAGCTGACTATTTTTAAGGATGAGTAGGAATTCACGAGGGGTTGGAAGAGAAGAACACACATAAAAGAAACGACATGCATGAAGGCATGGAAGGTATGGTGCATATGGGAGGAGGAGGAGAAGTTGAGGACCCAGTGAGATAGGCCAGAGCCAATACGTAAAGGGCCTTGCACGCCATGCTATGAAGCTTAGATCGGCGCGTGCTTTCAAATATGTTAACATAAAACCAGTGAGAATGGACAACTGGTCACTCTGGATAAATGCAAAGCAGACATGAAGTCATAGAAAAGTTGGTAGCACTAACGTTTTCAGACAGGTTCTGGTAGACTTTTGTTAAACCCAATTTACAACTTGTTTACCCAGTCAATATAAACTCTGTCGTGGGGCCATTAACGATGCAATTAAAGCTAAGAAGTGTGTTGACAACAGCCCTACTTGCAATCCTGACGACAGCCCTACAGGGAAGGTAATGGTGTCCTCTTCCACCACTAGGTAAACAGAAGCTTGGAGGGCTTGCCCCTAGCAACAGGGTTAAGCAGCGGCGAAGCCAGGTGTATTTAGCTGCCAAATCTCACTGTCTCCTACTGCACCTCCTAACTGCCTTGGGTTTGACTTCATTTTCAGCAGGATGGCCAATAATAATAATTGTGACTAAAAATGATTGTTAATAATAATAATGTTTAGTAATATGAAGCTAAAGTTAGGTTCCTAGAAGATGTTAAAAGGCCACTGTAGGGGTGGCTGGCTGGCTTAGCCGGGAAAGCATGGGACTCTTGACCTTGGGGTCACGAGTTTGAGCCCCATGTTGGGTGTAGAGATTACTTAAACAAATAAACTTTAAAAAATAAAACTTTCAAATATAAAAACCGAAAGACCATGATAAATTAAGTAAGTCACAGAAACAAATTTCTTGAGTCAGCAATGCAAGACTCACTATGAGTGAGTAAGAGGTGTATGAATTATCCATATTATTTTGGCAAAAAACAAAAAACCAAAATTCCAAAATTTTTTCTTTTGGGCATCTTGCCTTGCTTGGGACTCTCTGGGGAAACTGCTCCACATCCTTGGTACCTTCACCGTGATCCATCCCCCCTAATTGCTTTCTATGTCACTTTATCTCCTCTCTGCAGGGAAAAACTCTGGCCTCAAAAACAATCTGGAAGTGTCTGTGAGATGCTGATAGCTTTCGAAAGATCATCACTATGACATAGGGGAAAACAGGAGTGTTTTTCACATTCTAAGTGATAATGGACCCATCTGTTTCTCCTAATGAAATAGTTCTAGATTCAGATTTATAATATAGCTTAATTAATTACCCTGCCGTGTTTCAAAAGTGACTGAAACACACAGGAGTCACAGCATTTAACCAGAAATTATTGCCTGCCCCAGCCCATGACCCCTTCTGACCTCTCCTCTCAGCACAGATCTGCCCTCCCGCCCACCACCCCCAGCCCAGTTACTCCTAATCACCATCTGGCTTTCTCCAGTTCCAGTGCCACCCTTTCCCTGCTTCCATCTGGTTTTACACCAGCCAGAATGGGGGGCGTTAGGTACCCTTGATTTCTGGTTCGTCTTCACCTGTAGATTGCGGCTCCTCCTAAGTTGCTCACTGAATCAATTATTCTGCCTGTTCTTCTATATCTCCCTCCTCCCATAAGTATAGCTCTCAAGACACCACTGTATTTCCCATTGTCCAAGGGGCAATTCATGAAACAGGGCTGCTTCCCCTGGTTTTTTCCTGACTGGCGCAGGGGTACCCAGAGATCCTACTAAAGGATGGGATCATTGAGCACCCACCCTGGGCAATAGTGGTACGGGTATCTACCATGACTGGCGGGGGGGGGGGGGGGACTGACAAATACTCTGCATACCTGCCTGCCTCCTGCTTTCAAATCACCACCAATTAGGGGCTCCTGGGTGGCTCAGTCGGTTGAGCATCCGACTTCGGCTCAGGTCATGATCTCATGGTCCGTGAGTTCGAGCCCCGCATCGGGCTCTGTGCGGACAGCTCAGAGCCTGGAGCCTGTTTCAGATTCTGTGTCTCCCTCTCTCTCTGCCCCTCCCCTGTTCATGCTCTGTCTCTCTCTGTCTCAAAAATAAATAAACGTTAAAAAAAATTTTTAAAAACTAATCACCACCAATTAAAGAGAAATACTAGCACTGTTTTAGGAGCATCTGGGTTCAAATGAGCTGTTTCCTAGCAGAAAGGGCAGCGCTCGGAGAGACTAGAACACTTGGATAGATAAATGCTGAGGAGTGGAAAACTCAAGGCCATTCGACATCTCTCAGCGGAGGGGGCAGGCAGCGTGGAGGTTCTCGGTAACTGGAAGGCAGGCGGTGACACTCAGTGCCTGGCTGCAGGGTGGAGATGGGCGGAACTGGGTGCAGGGTGGGGTTGGAGGGGTAATGCACATGATCATCCTTAATCACTAGAAATATCAAAAAGTTATTCATAAACCAGAATAGTTCAATTAAAAAAACTGAACCTCAGAAATCAAATCCAGGATTAAATTCCTGCTCAGAAAAAAAAAAAAAAAAAAAAGCCGAGAAAGACGAGTGTGTATGACTGAGCCTCAGAACCACATAGGTCTATACATATGCATATATGTGAGTCTACGTATATGACATATATGTCACAAAGGCCAAAAAATTTTAAATAACACATCATCGGAAAGGAAATAAAAGTGGAAATGTGTACAAACAAGGCCTTGAATTCTAAAATTATTAGGAGGAAAGATGCCTAAGAAAAAATTTCAATCCCCTAAAAGCCACTGACACCCTAGGAAACCCAGAGAGAAATGTGAGGCATGACGATAAATCAGAACATGAAAAGGCATATATTAATATGGGTGTAATCCTGGAGACAAGACCGGAATTGTAATTCTAGGAACCAAGAAAAATTTTTTTCCAAGAATTTCCGAGGCAAGGTAATTTGTTCAGGTAAAAAAACAAACAAACAAAAAAAGTTAAGAAAATTGTTTTCAAATTCCTAACTAATGTAGGTCATACTAAAGAATCCCAGAAACGATGAAACGGAGAATGACAGTAATTTATGACTATCTGGACCTTCTCCGGGCAGAATTGCCATCACGGTGGTTGATTCAGTGGCTCACATTGTGTGCTACGTGTGGACCAGGAGGCAGCAGCTTTGGAAGCAAGGAGGGCAGCAAAAGAACAAACCACAAGACTGGAATGTGACCCTCAAGGTCTCTTTCTGTAAATTCTGGAAAGATTTCTTTAGCTGCCCTGATGCCTACCCTTGAGCGCTTCCCCTTGTAGTAGGTGCTTGGGGTGAGGAGGAACTTTCCAATGTGGGACAGGCTGGCGGGGTCCAGGCCCTTGATCCAGCTGGAGGTATGACGGAACCCACTCAAGAACCAGCCATGGTCATCCTCCAGCAAGGAAGCAAAGAGAAACGAAGTTATTTCCACCATCGATGTAACTGGAAAAAAAAAAAAAAAAAATCAAACCGTGTCTTAGCAGAGAAAAAACATACAGAAGCAAAAGGAAGAAAAAGAAGTACTTTCTTAAGAAAGAGTTGATGACTTTTTCTGGACAACTTGGTGAAAATAGGAGTAAAGTGACAAAATAGTGGAATCTCTCTTTTCTGTCCACGGCAGCATCTGACATATGAAATAAGGGCACGGTGCTGGCGTCTTCTCCATCCTAAGGGTGGCTAGGTGGGATACCTCACAGGATGAAAGCTGTCCTTGAAAGACACTCCAGACAGCGTTTGCAAGAGATCTAAGGTGTCAAGAGTCATTGACGGGGATTAGCTGTGAAGTGTTAACGCCCCAGCTGTATTGGCGGTAATTGGCACAGAAGGACAAAAATCCGTGCCATGCATAGCAATAAGTGAGCCAATCCCACTTCTTGAACATTCTTCTGACAATGAGGAGTAGTGTGTAATTGGTGAGATTTGACACTTGGGGCCTGGGGTGGAGGGATGGGGTGGAGGGGGGCGGATAGAGAAGAGGCCAGGAAAACAAGCAGCTCGTTTGGAGGGGAGAAGTCTCAGAAAGAAGAACAGAGGAGGTCTAACAGTCACAACAAAGCTCAAAAACACCCCAGATTCTGGAGGTCAAGCCAGAAGATGAGGCAGAAGCACTCCACAGGGGTCAGAGAAGATCAGTAGAGAGGACTTTAGAGGACACTAGGGAATAGGATGGGGGAGAGAAATGGGTGGTCAAAGACAAGACAGGTGGAATGGAAATTGCGGCCCCGTCTGATTCCCGGTTGTCACTTGAGCTCCGCAAACACGCCGGAAATCCCTTGAGCAGTGAGAGAGCTCCATGCCACAAGTTACGATCTAGTTTGAAATGATTCAATTAATAACTGTGATTGAGGTCAGGGAACAAAATTCTGGGGATTGTGGGTAGCGACACAGAAACAAGGTTACAGGGGAAAATGCTAAGGGTAGTTGGAAAGGTCCTCACTCACCTGCACGTTGGACAATAGAGAAGCCGCACATGCTGTAGAAGACACAGCAAAGAAATCTGAAATCGGAAGCTGTGTTTTTGACCCTCCGCTAGCTCTCTTACCTGAGGAAGAGTACTTGGATTTTTGTGGTGAGGAGCGTGCTATTATTTTCTCATTAGTAGGAAGAGGACACTAAGAACAAGAAGCGCCTTAAAGGAGTGTGAGGGCCAAATAGGTCAGGTGCATTAAAAAGATTTTGCAAAATTGATTGAGATAAGAACAACAACAACAACGAAAAATACAAACATCTTAGGCAGAAAATGCAAATAGCTAGGATGTGAACGATCACTTAGCGAAAGTCTGTAGTGTGCCAGGCGCCATGCCAGATGCTCCAGATGCTGTAAAAACGTTCTCATATAATCTTCAGAGTTACCTTGAAACTTGAGTATTATTTTTAAAAAACTTCTAATGTACTTATTTTTGAGAGAGACAGAGACAGAGTGGAAGCTGGGGAGGGGCAGAGAGAGAGAGGGAGACACAAAATCCAAAGCAGACTCCTGGCTGTCATCACAGAGCCCAACGCAGGTCTCAAACCCATGAACCGTGAGATCATGACCTGAGCTGAAGTCAGACGTTTAACTGGCTGAGCCACCCAGGCACCCTGAACCTTGAGTATTATAAGCTCAATGATATAGATGAGGCTCAGAGAGGTTGGCAAAGTTGCCCAAAATCTCTTAAAAAGATCTCCTCACTGGTCAACGAAGTAAGCAAGTAATACTTGCTTTATGCAATAGTTTCCTCAGCTACATGTGGGAAAAACTCTCCTAGAAACAATAGAAAAATAAATGGGCAATATCCTTGAATTTCCCAAAGTTCAAGCATTTCATAGGTATTACAAAAATTCAGATGTATAAAATGGAATAGCCTTGACAGGAAGTTAAGAGGCAATGAATAGACTTTAAATCTCAGCTGTCCCAGGACTCTAATGCCACAACCTTGGAAACGTTCCTAAGGAAAAAAAAATAAATTCCTTTTCTTGATAAGATCACACCTAACAAGTAAAAAAACAACAACAACAACAACAAAAATGCACTCACTGATTAGTAAACTGAGTCCATTTTTATTGCTTTTTGGTGATCTTTTAAAAATAAATAATAAAAGCCCTTGTTTACTTACCCAAAGGAGCTGCGTCCAGCTCACTGGAGTAAAAAGTGATATCACTGTCGCAAAACACAATCTAGGTCCCTTAATCCTGTCTCTTTTGATCTCAAAAGGTGGTAACATTCAGTTCGGAGATCACTCATCTGTAAATTGCATCACATTATCTCCGAGTTATTTAAGAAGCAAGCCCTGTTTGGTTTCAGGCATTTGAACCTGCTGAAGGCAAGAACAGTTTGCCACACAGTTCCAAAGGTCTCCCACTTACCACAGTCGTCAGAGCAAGCAAAATGATCGAACCCATTGGGAATCAGTACATTGTAGCCAGGCCAGTGTATTCTGCGAATGCTTTTGGGGAAGAACATAAGAAGAAGCAGAGGCATCACAAGACCTTTCTGGATCATCTCAAAGTGTGTTGTAGGTAAGATACTTTTTAAGGTACTGGTATGAGGAATAAGTGAGACACCTTCTCCTTAACTTCTCAAGCTCTCCTTTCTGGCTTTAGCCCATAGCCTCCAGAGTCTTTTTATCTTTGGTGTCCAAACCTCCTACTCCCTGTCAGAGCTGGAAAGGGAATCTCTAAAATGAACATCGTCTCAGCTCTCAACCCCAACTTCCCTATCAAAAGACTAATAAATGAGGGCGGAGGAAAATTCTCCACTGAAACATCGTAAAATCCAAGCTGAGGATGACACATAAGCTCTATTATGGCCAAAGAGAATCAGCATGTTTTGAAAGAAAGAGAGAAAGAAAGAGAGAGAGAGAGGGAGGGAGGGAGGGAGGGAGGAAAGAAGGAAGGAAGGAAGGAAGGAAGGGAGAAAGAAGAAAGAAAGAAAGAAAGAAAGAAAGAAAGAAAGAAAGAAAGAAAAGGAAAGGAAAGAAGGAAAGAAAGGAAGAAAATCCTTTGGTAGTGACCAGGAGGCAGTCCATATGGATAAGCAGGCAAATGTTAGTGGGAAAGGTAGTGAACGTGGTCGTTCATTCTTGAATATGGTATCCCCTTTATCAATTTTCCTCTACAATTAGGTCCCAGTGTTAAAATTTGATAATAATTAACTGAGTATGGTTTTCAATGTTTTCAGCTGTTCCACACAAAAGGCCAAGAGAATCGCCCTGTCTTTGTTCCCCATAGCATCTTGGTTACCAGCCTACCGGATAAAGGAATGGCTACTCAGTGACATTGTTTCCGGAATCAGCACAGGGCTGGTAGCTGTACTGCAAGGTAACTTTTTTAAATTGAGATGTGGGGCACCTGGGTGGCTCAGTTGGTTAAGTGTCTGACTTCGGCTCAGGTCATGATCTCACGGTTTGTGAGTTCGAGCCCTGCATCAGGCTCTGTGCTGACAGCCCAGAGCCCGGAGCCTGCTTTGGATTCTATGTCTCCCTCTCTCTCTGCCCCTCCCCCTGCTCGTGCTCTGTCTCTCAAAAATAAATAAAATGTAAAAAATAAAAATAAAAAAAGATTAAAAAATAAAACTGAGATGTAATTGGGGTGCCTGGGTGGCTCAGTCGCTTAAGTGTCCAGCTTGGCTCAGGTCATGACCTCACGGTTCATGAGTTCAAGCCCCACATTGGGCTGTGTTGCTGACCGCTCAGAGCCTGGAGCCTGCTTCGGATTCTGTGTCTCCCTCTCTCTCTGCCCCACCCCTGCTCACGCTCTGTCTCTCTCTCTCTCTCTCTCTCTCTCTCCCTCACTCTCTCTCTCTCTCTCAACGGTGAATAAAAACATTTACAAAAAATAAAGTAACATTGACACGTAGTTCATATATCATAAAGGTCATCCTTTTAATGTATAAAATTCAATGTTCTTTGTGTATATTCACAAGGTTGTGCAACCATCATCATTATGCAATTCCAGAACGTTTTTATCACCAGCACCATCCCCAAACCTTCTTGTCCATTAGTAGTCACTTTCCATCCATCCATCCATCCATCTCCCTGGTAACAACTTTCTGTCTCTATTGATTTGCCGATTCTGGGCATTTCATATAAACAGAATCACAGAATTTTTTGTATCTGGCTTCTTCCACTTAACACAATGTTTTCAAGGTTCATCCAGGTGGTAGCATGTGAGGGTAATTCCCCTCTTTCCGTGATGACTGTCATCCTATGGTATGGGTATACCACATTTGTTTATCCATTCATCAGTTGATGGACATTTGGGTTGTTTTCATTTTTTGGCTATTATGAATAATGTTGTTATGAACAGTTGTGTGCCAGTTTTTGTGTGAACCTGTGTTTCAATTCTTTTCGGTATATCCCTAGGAGAGTAATTGCTGCCACATGGTAACCCACTAGCCACATACAAGGGTTCAAATTTCTCCACAGCCTTGTGGACACTAGCTACTATCTGCCTTTCTTGTTTTAGCTATCCGAGTGAGTCTGAAGTGGTATCTCATTTACTTTTGATTTTGATTTCCCTGACGGCTAATGATGTCAAACATCTTTACACGGGCTTACTGGCAATTTGTATATCCGTGGAGAAATGAATCTTCTGCACATTTTAAAATTAGGTTATTTTTTGTATTGTTGAGTTGCAAGAGCTATTTATATATTCTGGATACTAGACTCTTATCCAAGATATGGCTTGCAAATAATTTCTCCCATTCTGTGGATTGTCATTTCACTTTCTTGATGGTATCCTTTGAAGCACACATTTAATTTTGACAGAGCTCAATTTTATCTGTTTTCAATTTGTTGCTCACACTGTAGGTGTCATTTATAAGAAAACCATTGCCTCATCCAAGGTTAAGAAGACTTACGCCTATATTTTCTTCTAAGAGTATTATAGTTTGAGCTCCTACATTTACATCTTCAATCACTTTGAGCTAATCAAGTAACTTATTTTTAAGGTTCAGTCTGAAACACTTGAAGGACTTAATGAAGACTTCTATGATTCCCCTTGCATGAAGTAAAGACCTTGATGCTTGTGTATTTACAGGTTTAGCATTTGCTCTGCTGGTCACCATCCCCCCAAGCTACGGACTGTATGCAGCCTTTTTCCCAGTTATAATCTACTTTTTCTTGGGCACTTCTAAACACATATCTGTGGGTAAGTGAATTCTTCGGCTAATTAATGCTCACACTGCTTTTTCTTTGTTGACTCCATTAGCCACGCACTGGATTAATTTCAAATTGTGCATAACCCAGGACGGCAGTCATGGTTTCTTGTAAGAATTGGGACTGGGGGCTGGGGAAGGAGGCCAGAGCTACAGGGAGCGGTCTTTTTATCCGCTACATTATGGTTGAAAGATAATTGTGCCTTAGGGAGGCGTATATTGACTACAATGCATCCTCTGCTAATTAGGTCCATTTCCAGTTCTGAGTATGATGGTGGGAGCAGTAGTTGTGAGATTAACCCCGTCGGAGAGTACAGCTGCTCTGGAACTCTCTAATAGCTCAATGAGTAATGATTCATCAGCAGATGAGTATAAGGTGATGGTGGCTGCCACGGTTACAATCCTTTCTGGAATCATTCAGGTGAGCACTTTCTCGTGTGATCTGCCCTCCCCATGCTGCTTGCCTGGTGCACATCTTTCCGTTCTTTCTCCTTCCTGCCACCCCTCCACTCTTCCCTTTGGACTGTATCCCTCTTTCGGGAAATAAGAAGGGTCCCTCCCCCCAACCAGAAGCAGAAGAGAAGATCCACCTTGCAAAGATGAGTGAATGTGGGTCTAGAGAGAAGGAAAGGTGGAAACAGGGAGGCACCAGTGGTGAGGAGAGAAATGCTTAATGCAGTAAAATACCTGAAATTAATATAGTCACTAAACATAACTATATGCAAGTAATAGTGACACTGGCATCTTTGGAACTTTTCTCGTTCTAAGTCCTCAGGGACTGTAATCTAGCTGGAAGGGTTGGGGTTTAGCACTTTGAACTGTCCACATCAGACTTTCGGGAAAGCTGTAGAGGATTATGGAGGGGCTAAAGCCTCATTCATGCCCCTGACACCATTGCTAGGGAATAGTGAAAATGTCATGGATTCCTCAAGATGTTGCCTACGTTTATGATTAGTGATATTATTGGCTAAGGCCATTCTTTAAAGAAAAAAAAAGTCAATTTAAACAAGGACATCAGCAGTGTGTCCAACTGACAGACAACACGGCCGGTTCTCTTAAATAACGTTTCTGCATCTAGTGCCTTTGCGTGCCCACAGATCCGGCTGCATTCCAAGACGCGAATGGAAAGGCCATCCAGATATCCAAAGGAAGGAGAATCTGTCCATTCATGTTACTGCAAAATACTGATGCTTTGGGGGAATTAACAACTGTGGCCCCTGGTTAAAAGCGAGCACTTCTGAGGTTTAATACACAGTTGTGTCCTTCCTATGAAAGTAACTTGTTGGAAGGAACATGAATGGATGATCACCCATGAATGCCATAGCAGCTAGAAAGTCACTTAAAGTTACATGGGAAAATTTATGAGGGCTGATTCTAGATAAGCTTTTGCTATGGAAGGTATGTTGGGTGAGTCTTCTAAAGGTACGGCATCTTAAAAGGTGGAGCGGGGAGGAATAAGCCTGCTACTTCTTGGGATATACTAGACTCACACGCTATGTGAACACTATGTCATGATCGACCTTGCGGGTAGGATACGGGAAGGAAGGGGAGGGAGGCACCCTGAACCCGAGGTGTTCCAGGAGACAAGGACACCTGCTTCAAGACACAGGCATACAGGCTGAACCTTTACATTTTGAATGATTTCAGCGGCTGGTGCTTTAGTTTGTTGAGCTGTGCCGGTAATCTACACTAACAAAGGCCTTTGCCCTTCTCTTCCCAGTTGCTCATGGGAGTTCTGCAGATTGGGTTCGTGGTGATCTATCTATCGGAGTCCCTAATCAGTGGCTTCACCACAGCTGCTGCCGTGCACGTTTTGGTTTCTCAGCTCAAGTTTATGCTTCAGCTGAATGTTCCTGCACACACTGATCCATTTTCAATTTTCAAAGTGAGTAGTCCTTTGGCCTAAAAAGTATCGAAGTCTGTGAAATTTACTATCATGTGTCTGGGAGAACTTTCCGGTAATGCCTTCGTCATGGGGCTTGCCTACAACTTCCAAGAAGTCAACGGGTGGTGATATTTAGTCACATTAGGAAAAAATTAGTGGCAAAGGGCAGAACACTGAATATCAACCACGTCTACCATCCGGTCAACGTGAACAAAGGAAATTAAGTACCAGTGCTCTGAGATTTGACTCTTAAGTATTATTTAAAAGAAAAACTTGAAGTGCCTTATTAAAGGCTTTCCTATTTTGTCCCAAGATTTAAAACTTTCCTCCAAATTTTATTTTGAAAGAAATGTGCTAACTGAACGTTAACGTTTCGCTGTTTCTCAAAGGCAGGTCTTGTTCTTTTAAAATTGAGGTTCTTCTGACTCTTCGATGCATCCGTGTTTATAAAGCAAAAGGACATTAGCCAATGTGTAAATAGGGCAGTCGCTCTTTCTTCTACCTGAGGATGTACTGTAGAATGACCGTGTCCTTAGTGCTTCTGATTATTTAAAGCCCAATTTATTTTATTTTATTTTTTTGAGAGAGAGAGAGAGAGCAGAGGAGGGGCAGAGAAATAGGGAGAGAGAGAGAATCTTAAGCAGGCTCCCAGCTCAAGGTGGAACCCCACATAGGGCTCTATCTCACGACCATAGATCATGACCTGAGCGGAAATCAAGAGTTGGACACTTAACTGACTGTGCCACTCAGGTGCCTCTTAGCCCTTCTGATTTTATTTAAGTTCTCTCTTTTTGTCTTGCTGAGTCTAGCTAAATGCTTGCCTGTTTTATTTATCTTTTCCAAAAAATCAGCTTTTGGTTACATCGATCTTTTCTATTGTCCTTTTAGTTCTATTTCATTTATTTCCACTCCGATCTTTGTTATGTCCTTGCTTTGATTAACTTTGGGCTTATTAGTTGGGCTTATTAGTTATTGGGAGTTGAGACAGAATTTGCTCCATATTGGAACCAACACTCTCTCACTCCCATTGAGAGCTATTCTAGAAGTGGAATGTTCGAGGAACAATTTGAGATCTATTTTGGGCCTGCTTGAGCTATATGGATCCCAAGGATATGGAATCCAAGTGGCCTCAAAAATTAAGATTATGCAGGGGCTCTTGGGTGGCTCAGTTGGTTAAGTGGCTCTTCATTTTGGCTCAGATCATGACCTCACGGTTCGTGAGTTCAAGCCCTAAGGCAGGCTGACAATGAGAAGCCTGCTTGGAATTCTCTGTCTCTCCCTCTCTCTCTCTGTCCCTCCCCTGCTCATGTGCACACACACAAACTCTCTCTCCCTCTCAAAATAAATAAATAAAACTAAAAAAAAAAATTAAGATTATGCACAATGCACAATTAGCTAGGAAACGAATTCCCAAAAGTGAGACAGATAGTAAACCAAGAAATGTGAAGGGCTTTGACCTTTAAAAAAAAAAAAAAAAGGCCGGGAATTAAGGAGACACATGCTAAGAAAACTTTTGGGGACCAGAGTTTATTCCCTGGAGAGAGCAATGATGATGATTGTGGAATAATGGCCAACGAGACCGAAGAGCGGAGAGACCAGTTGTGAAAAATGTGAAAATTTTGGACACCGGCCAAAAAGCTTCCCAGCAAAAATGCCAAAAGCATCCCTAAACCAGTGTGGTGCCAATACTATGCTAACCTACCTTTCTCCTACCTCCATGGTAGTAGCTACAATTACTGATTCATGGTTAACATGAGCAGAACAGAGGATTGCTATGCCATCTATGTCTGCCTTTTTGCCTCAATGTTTCTTGTAAATCTGTTTGGAGATAATCAAATGTTGCATCCACATTGTACGTTAATATAACACTTGGCCAGGGGGAAGCAAACCAATGAACAAACAAAAAGCAGGATCAGACCTATAAAGACAGAGAAGAAATTGATGGTTGCCAGAGGGGTGGGGCTGGGGGTTTGGGCGGAGTTGGTAAAGGGGAGAGGGAGATATAGTCGAGTTGTAAAATGAATGTGTCACGGAAATAAAGGCACAGCATAGGGAATGCAGTCAGTGATCTTGTAATAGAGTTGCATGGTGACAGATGGGAGCTATGCCTGTGATGTGCACAGCATAACGTCTGGAGAGGCCGAATCACTGTATTGTACACCTGAAACTAACATCGTGTGTCCACTGCACTCAAATTTTTAAAAAGTTCACAAAAAAGTAAGAATAAAAAAGATTTTTAAAAAGAAAGAAAAAGTATAGCACTTGGCTGTCTTTCGCTTTTATGATTTTAGGTACTGAATTCCATATTCACACAAATAGAGAAGACTAACATTGCAGACCTTGTGACATCCTTGATTATTCTGCTGATTGTATTTGTGGTTAAGGAAATAAATCAGCGCTACAAAGCCAAACTTCCGGTGCCCATCCCAATTGAACTCATCATGGTAACTGATCATCTTCAGACTTTCTTCCAGAATTCATTAGTCTCCTGTTGTTCTGTTGAAAGCCCTTTGCCATTTGCAGATCAGGAGGTGTTAGTGGGACAGATGCCATCTCTGCATTTTCTGGGTGTAATCTTTAGTATGGCGTTCTCTTCATGCAGAATTAAATTACTTCCTTTTATGATTTTGGGTTCGTTCTCTCCATGTAAGACGTGGCCAGCTCAGAGAGCAAGGTCTCGGAGAGGGTGACAGACCCACGGGAATCAGAGCTGTGGTTCTTAACTCTGGTGACACATTAGAATTGCTTCAGGACTTTTGTAAAAAGTAGCAAAGCCTGGGCTTGAGATTCTTATCTAAGCAGACTGTTAGTCATTATCTCATATTTCTAACTTGGGCAATTTGCAACTTTGCAGACTGTGATCGCAACAGGTGTGTCCTATGGCTTTGACTTCAAAAACAGGTTTGAGGTGGCTGTGGTTGGGGAGATGAAAAGAGGGTAAGTGTGTCTTTTATGATCAGTCTCCAAGCACTGATTAGAGAGTGGGCAGTAGCTACGGAGGGCCGCAAGCTGAAATGCACTAATCCAGCTCAGAACCCTCCCTACCTCTTGGGAGGATGAGGAAGGCACGATACTCTCCTTCTAGGAAGGAGCCACAGAGGCTCTGCAGTTCTTAATGTCAGAAAGTCTGTCCTCGTGGAAGAATGCACACGCCAGATGAGCAGGGATTCCCACGCAGGTTAAAGTAGAACAAAGTAAAAAAATAGGAAAATCAAACCTGCTTTTCCTCCCAAAAAAGGAACCAAATGAAGCCAGATTTCCTTGTCCATAAATTACTATAAACAATATGTAGTATTTTGTTTGAGGTTACTGGGGCCAAGTTCCAACAGTTCAAAAGAGACACAGAAGGAATACCTGTGGCACACTGCTTGAGCAATCCAGATAGAGCACACTCTGTCCTTCCTCGTGATCAAATTCAAAACAAGGCCAGAGCAACAGTTAACACTGCAGATCAGGACGGGAGGTCCAGTTCATGCCAGGACATTGAAAATGTATTGATTGCATTGCATTTATCGGATTGAGAAGAAGGATCCAGTTTTGGGCTTTCTTCTCTCTGCCCTCTGACCATAGCCTCAATGTCTTTTGATTTGCTTTCCAAGGACAAATTGTGTTCCTGTTAAAAAAAAAAAAAAAAAAAAAAAAAAAAAGACTTCCCTCCCTCCCCATGCCTAAAGAGTTTTTGAGAATTCCAGAAATCAGCATTCACATGCTTAGTGGACTTTAAAATAACCATTTTTTTTAAAAAAAGCAAGTATGTGTATTTTAAAGCAAAAATATTTTTATCACCAGAGAGTCATCTGTTACACTTAATGAATTTCAAACACCACTTTTAATTTAAAAGATTTTTAAGCAGGAATTAGTCTGAAACTGAAAGACCATTTCTAGGGTTTCTCTTCACTCTGCAACTTGCAAGTGGTTATACTTTATTTAAAAGTTTTAGAAGACATGAATTACATAGACAGATGACAGCTAGCTAGCTAGATGACAGATAGATAGATGATAGATAATAGATGATAGGTAGGTAGGCAGATAGATGATAGATTAAAATTAAAATAGAATAGAATAAAATTAAAATTAAATTAAAATAGAAAAATTAAAGAGGATCTTTTCATAAGGATTTGGGAAATAAAAGATAAACTTAAGAACACTTAGTTACAGGGGCGCCTGGGTGGCTCAGTTGGTTGGGCGTCCGACTTCAGCTCAGGTCACGATCTCGCGGTCTGTGAGTTCGAGCCCCACGTCAGGCTCTGGGCTGATGGCTCAGAGCCTGGAGCCTGCTTCTGATTCTGTGCCTCCCTCTCTCTCTGCCCCTCCCCCATTCATGCTCTGTCTCTCTCTGTCTCAAAAATAAACAAACGTTAAAAAAAAAAAAAAGAACACTTAGTTACAGTCTTAGAGACTTTTCTTAGTGAATAAACCTTGAATGTCGGTGGACCTCTCTCCACAGTGTTTGTGGGGTGGGGGAAGGAATAACTCGCATTTAGGGAGACAGTGTAGCCTGGTAGGCAAGCTCGGCTATTCTCGAGGCAAAGCGCCTCGGATTTACTTGAGTTATTTTTTGATCTTGGGCAAATAACTAAACTCTATGCCTCAGTGTCCTTGGCTGAAAACACAGGGCTAAAAATAGTAGCTCTCACATTGGCTTCTTGTAAGGATTAAGTGTGTTAATACATGTGACATGCCTAGGTGCCTGGCCTAGAGTAAGCGCTCACACTGCATGACTACTAACTGTTGCTAATTTAGCACTTAAATTAGGTGCTGGGCTCTTTGCACTCCATTTTTTTCTGAGTGATAATTGAGTGGGCATTTAATTTTTTTAATTTTTTTTTTTAAGAGAAAGAGCGCATGCGTGAGCAGAGGAGGGGGCAGAGTGAGCGATAGAGAGAGAGAGAATCTTTTTTTTTTTTTTTTTTTTTTAAATTTTTTTTTCAACGTTTATTTATTTTTGGGACAGAGAGAGACAGAGCATGAACGGGGGAGGGGCAGAGAGAGAAGGAGACACAGAATCGGAAACAGGCTCCAGGTTCTGAGCCATCAGCCCAGAGCCTGATGCGGGGCTCGAACTCACGGACTGCAAGATCGTGACCTGGCTGAAGTCGGACGCTTAACCGACTGCGCCACCCAGGTGCCCCGAGAGAGAGAGAATCTTAAGCAGACTCCATGCTCAGTGCAGAGTCCAACTCAGGGCTTGACCCCATAACCCTGCGATCAAGGGTCAAAAGCTCGACTGACTAAGCCATCCAGGACCCCGAGAGGGCATTTTAAATTTCCGATGACTGCAAAAAGAATACACCTGGAAAACAATGATTATTAATTATTGCTCAGCTGCTGTTAATAAGTGTGACACCCCAGAAATGATTTTGTGAAGTCACACCCACTGACTGAAAGAAAGTCACACCCACTGACTGAAAGTGATCATTGAAGCAGTAAAGGAGACACACAGGACATATTCTGATTCCAGAGGGATCTTATAATAATAGCTAACAGGCACTTCGTACCTTACAGTGTGTAAATAGTATTCATGTTCTATTAGTATTCTAATAGTTCTAACAGTATTCATTATTTTATCTGACCCCCCCCCCAAATTATGAAGTAAATAAAACAAGCATTATTATCTTCCCTTTACAAATGAGGAAACTGGCTCAGGAAAGGGTACGTAGCAGAGCCAGGAACTGAATCCAAGTTTTCAGACTGTAAATCTCCACCACACCACTCTGTCTAAGGTATTTAGAGGCCAGGACACAAGAATAATAGCAGACCTCTGGTTATTTTGGTATAAAACGCAAATCTTCATTGTATCATGGATTTGGGGTTTGTTTTGTAGAAAACAATATTCCAAGCTAACTTTCTGATTCATGGTAGCTGCAGAATTTGTGGTCATGGTACTTCTTCAAGATTAAAGCTGGGGCACCTGGGTGGTTCAGTCGGTTGAGCATCCAACTTCGGCTCATCTCGTGGCCATGATCTCATGGCTCGTGAGTTCAAGCCCCGCGTCAGTCTCTGTGCTGCCAGGTCAGAGCCTGGAGCCTACTTCGGATTATGTCTCTCTCTCTCTCTCTCTCTCTCTCTCTCTCTGCCCCTCCCCCGCTTGTACTCTGTCTCTTAAAAAATAAATGAATAAACATAAAAAAATTTCTTTAAAGATTAAGGTTGAAAGTATATTAGCACAGATACTCACAAAATATGAACAGCAAGTAGGAAATTGTCCAATGGATCCAATAAACCTACTTTCATTAAGATTTAGGTCAGAAACAGATGTTGACAGGAGTTGAGCATGTCAGTAAATCGGCGTTGACTTGGAGATACTTGTACCTTTTATAATACAATTAGTAAGTATCACTGAACTGTTCTAAATTCATGAGGTACAAACACAGATGGCTCTTCTCTGAGTTGAACGTTTCCCTGACCACTACGTCACTATAAATGCCCTTCTCCATCGGGGCTACAGCTGGCTCTAGCAGTTCTGTGGAACCTAGGGCAGAGTCCGAGGCCCATGTGTTTGCGAACAGCTTTTCATGAAAGGTATTGCTATCAATGGAGGGGAGATTTTCTCGCTTCCCTTGTCTTGAACTGTGTTCGTTCAAAGACCTTCATCCATGGATGACTGTTGGAGGGATTATGGGTGATGCTTTTCAATCCAGCGTAACAATACCAGTGGGATCTAAGACATGTTGCATGAAGCTTAGAGGGATACAAGTGTACCTTATGGCGTGGCTATACTAGCAAAATATCAGATGCACCGTTATCATGGGACTGGATTGGTATTCTTGTATCAAAATCAAGCAGCATTGCTTTTCAACAGTAAGATAACAGATTCCAAAGTTTGTGGTGGTGCTAAATTCTTGCTGGCCACACTCCACAGTGAGACAAAAGTCAGCCTGGACTGCATTCATTCATTGATTCGCCAGACGATTATTGACGTACGCCATGATGTACGCCATGAAGAATGCTCAGTCCTGGTGATAGAATAATGAAGTAGTCATAGTCCCTGCTTTGTGTCGGGGTAGGGAGTTGGGGCGGGGGGGTGGGAGGGAGGGATAAGGAAGGGAAGCATCCAGAGCTGGAGAAGCCTGGAGAATGTCAACTAACCCTGACCTTGGTGGTGAGGGAGGACTTTCTGGAAGGAGGGAGGGAGGGGGATGAGGGGAATGGTACGGGCAGAAGGAGCAGCAAATTCGAAGCTTCCAAGTTAAGAGTACAGGTGATGCCTTTGAGAAACAAACAAAAAAGCTTGGTATTGCTGGAGAATAAATTCTGGGAAATGATAGCGATTGAGCAGGAGTTGGGGGGGAAGGGAGGGATGGGGGCCTTGCTAAAGAATTCGGGCTTTTCCTGAGGGCAAATGGATGCCACTGAAGGTTTATTAGTAGGTTGGTGACATTCAAACTCGGCTCAATTTCCTTTTCAGATTTCAGTCCCCCAGTGCACCCGACATGCAGATTTTCCAAGAGACCATCGGGGATAGCTTCGGCATCGCGATCGTTGGCTTTGTGGTGGCCTTCTCAGTGGCCAGCGTCTATTCCCTCAAGTATGATTACCCGATTGATGGCAATCAGGTAAGTTTACAACCTATGCTGGGGGTCCTTTGGCCACTCTGAGTAATATTCGACGGTGCCACCTCTAAAAAAGATTCTCCTCTTCATTCTCCTGCCAGGAGTTAATAGCCTTGGGATTGAGTAACATATTCAGTGGATCATTCAAAGGCTTTGCCGCGAGTACTGCCCTCTCCAGATCGGGGGTTCAGGAGAGCACTGGAGGCAAAACACAGGTATTTCAGGGTCTTTGCTGCCAGGGCCCCCCTGGCGATTGTGCCGGGGAAATCCAAGCCAGGGGAGAAGGCAATTCCATGATGAGCATCTTTTCGTCGTTAACAGATTGCTGGGCTTCTCTCTGCTATCATTGTTCTGATTGTCATTGTATCCATTGGATTTCTTCTGGAGCCACTACAAAAGGTAACGCCTGTCTGTGTTTGGGTACTCTCTCTCTGTCTCTCCGCTTTGCGGGAGGAATCCAAGACCCTGGTTCTTCAACTCTGGAAGCACAAACTGAATGGGAAAATGAGCTCGCTGCAGACTCTCAAGCACTCTTCCTAATCAATACTCGTGGGCCAAAAATACTTATTTTTTTCCACTGGCGGCATTTTATGAATGTTAGCAATGCAAAATGCCCCAGCTACCTTATCTACTCTACCCTCCGGCGTGTCTGTAGCCCCGAAGATAACTAATGTTTGGACGGGAAGACACGCTGGCACCACTGCCTCCATGTGCATTGATGGGAGTGAAGATCTTCCTAAAGGCCCAGGTAGCTGGGGCCGCTATCAGCTTCCGGGAGTGGTGCTACCAGCCACACAACCCGCCCTTAGGGATCCGCCCTGCAGCTCCCGGAGTTAGTCCGGACTCCAAGCCCGGCACCGGGTGACTGCGGGATGGAAGCGAGCGCCACACACAGGCCTCCCGTCCTCACCCTCATGCTCCTTCGTCCATCTCTGCTGTCATCTTTGAGGGTTTAGGTTCGTGCTTTGCAACCTGCGACAGCACCCAGATTTTTAAAAACAGCAGCGGGCCCTGGGAAACAGAGGATCTCTAGGAGACCGACAATGGTAAATGCGTTGCTCTTCGTGGTGGTCATATAATTTTGAGGTGCTCCACGGAGCCCTGGCGCTCAAGTCCTGTAGGCCTACTTTTCTCATCCCGGCCCTGGCACTTATTCTCTGTGTGCTTTGGGGCAAATTACTTAACCTCTCTGAACCTCAAGTGCTCCGTTTGTAAAATGGGGAGGAAAACAGTACCCGCGTCACAGAGTCGCTGTGAAAACGAAATGAAATATTGTACATTAAGGACTTAGCCCGGGGCCTGGCACAGGGCAAGCAGGTAACGAATGGCAGCCATTATTATTGATATTATTACCGTCGTATTGTTGTTACTCTATATACATTATATTACACTTCTGACTACAAAGGGCATAGAGGTAAGACACGGGCCCCCAGTGTTTATTGGTTGGTATCTAGGCCTTTTTCCTTGTTGGTTGGTGGCTGGAAAGTGACGACATTCCCAGGTTTCTGGACAAACAGTGTGGTTATGCCAAAGAGCCCCACTGGCCAAATCTGTCTTCAAGCATTGCGGAGTACTATTGGCCGAAAAGGTGCCTTCTCCACGAGCTAACTGATTTCCAAAGGAATCAAGAAGCCCCTCAAAGAAATAGAAGAATGTAGATCTCAATAGAAACAAGTGTGCATACAGCCCCCCTCCCCACTGAGAATTCTGCCTTACTGTGCTTTTCCCGTGGATATGCTTGGGCTCTACCTCACGCACATCGAGATAGAGAACCTCAAGAAGTAATTGCCATTTAAAATTCTCTCTCCCTCATGAATAAAGCACACCAAGGGCCTGAACCAAAGGTCCTGCTACAAAGGATCCACGTGACACATTCTGCCATTGTGCGTGCAACATCTGTTTGCTTGGAACAGCTGGCTTGCTTCTCCGTGTCATAGGAAATATGCCAGTAGCTAATGATAAATGTCTCTTGAGTGCTGATTAAGGATCAGCGGACTTCAAAGCCTTTCATCCGTGTTTAATGCTTTATATCAACTGCAGTATGGATGCCTGGTTCCCTCTAAGATTATCCCCCTTTTCCGTTCTATGGCTTCTCAGTGCTCTGTAATCTTTATTTTTTGAAAGGGCTCTGTTGTGTAGGGATCTCAATGAAAATTTTTCAAAAACTGTTTCTCTGTGGAATACTGACCAGGTGAGGGGGGAGAGCACGTTGTACAGAGTCCGGCAGACCCCTCGCCCGGCCACCACGGTGGTGACGTCTTATGTAGCCACAGTACGTTACCGAAACCAGTACAAAACCATACTGCTAACTAGATCACAGGCTCTATTCGGTTTTCGCCATTTTTTTAACTGGCAATTTCCCTTTCATGCCACCAAGGCCATTATTTAGTGCCCTAAACAATGGCCTCTGTTCTCACAGTGAGTAAAATTAACCGGTTAGATATTAAGTTCTGAATGTTACTTGTGAAAATCAAAAAACACCCAGACCAGTCAAACTATCTTTGAGATGGGAAAATAAAAGCTGTCGGGGTCTTCTTCACGCACTGCGCCGTGACAGCATAACAGCGGTCGATACACAAATGCCATCGTCCATTCAAAACGAACAGCTTGAATTGGGGGTGGGGGGTGGGTGTCAGGAGCATGTTCCTACCGTTGTGTTAAAATCCGAATAAGGAAGAGAGCATAATTGCCTAGTCTGCATTTTTTTTTTCTACCAGAACTATCCTAATTCCTGCAAGACAAATGATTTCATTTTGGCACGTGGAGAAGCAGAAGCCCCAAGTGTTGCTGGGGTTAGAGGAGAGTTTACCACCCAGATCATTCTTCGTGAATCTACTAATCAAGTTGTATCAACATCAGGGTTTCTTTTTAAACATTTTTTTTTCAACGTTTATTTATTTTTTTGGGGGGACAGAGAAAGACAGAGCATGAACGGGGGAGGGGCAGAGAGAGAGGGAGACACAGAATCGGAAACAGGCTCCAGGCTCTGAGCCATCAGCCCAGAGCCTGACGCGGGGCTCGAACTCACGGACCGCGAGATCGTGACCTGGCTGAAGTCGGACGCTTAACCGACTGCGCCACCCAGGCGCCCCAACATCAGGGTTTCTTAAAAGAGGCCGTGTTAATGAGTGGTTAGGGCTGGCTAATATTGGGAAATATTAATTCATTAGCATATCCACTCACTCACCGAATAAGTATCAAAACCCATCCTATATGCATTTGTTTACCAGTCCTGGCAGTCCCGGGGATATAGCAGGGAACAAGACAGACATGGCTCATGCTGTGCCAGAGAGGGTGCCTCAAATCTCGGCTAACCTCAGCTTCCTCTTAACAAATGGTTGAATGCTGATCATCATCAAAGGCTTGAATTACGATTCCAGGTGTGCCAAGCTTCCCAAGGTTTTTTGTTTTTTGTTTTTAACAAAAAGCAACCTGCCTCCCCATCACCAAACAGGTTATCTTTGGGAAAAATTTTTCAAGGTGTAGGTCTTAAGAGCTGCCTGGCTCTGTCCCAAAGGACAGGCTAGTAAGTGCTTTCATCCCATCCATAGCCTGCAGCCGACACTATGGTGGAGACAAAGCCGTGACTGGGAACAGGTCAGAGTCTCAGACCTGGTGCATCTTGATGGCACTATATACCGGAAAAGGGTGTGTTCTGTGATAGGCTTCGAGGCCCTTTAAAGGACACAACTTATCTACAGCCTTCACCTTTGCTTTGCATGGCTTCTTTGATTATCTTTCAGTACATCTGCTGTTCAATGTTGTTTTTTTTTTTTTTTTTTGCAGTCTGTCCTGGCAGCGTTAGCACTTGGGAACCTGAAGGGAATGCTGATGCAGTTCACAGAAATACGAAGACTGTGGCAAAAGGATAAATACGATTGTGTGAGTAGAGGCCACGACATTTGAAAGAGGGAGGAATCGGGACGCCGTCCTGATGCTGATGGGAAGTGCGTGTTCGTAGTGTAAGCTAAGTGCAATGTTGTTTGCCTACGTCTGTTCAAATATCTGAGCTTATTTCGCTTGCTGCTTTTAAACTGCATACGCTAACGATCATCCTCAGGGATTTTAATTTAAAAGAACGAGCCACTTGCAAGTAGGAAATGCCCATGAAACACTAGTACTCCTGTTCTTCATTAGATCACACGTTCGTTTCCAGAGGATCTGGGAGGAATTTAAATTCTGAACATTCCTCTTGGAAATACTCTAGAAAGGCTCCCCTCGCACTTGGCATGCCTTGCGAGGAGGAGAAGCAGAGTCCATAATTTTATCAGGATCAAAGTCTGGGGCATAAAAAGGTTGCTTACATCTCCTACGGTACTTAACAGGAATAAAGTAATCAGCTACACTTGGTTTACTTTAGTTCCTGATAGATAATTGTTGGGGATCTTAACACCCTTTGAGCAAGCTATGATTCTTGTACAGATAGTAGCCATTGATTAAAACAGCAGGCCACAAGTAAGAAATTAATTTGCTGCCCATTAGTTTGCTGACTGTAACCAACAGGTCCTGTTTCCACGGTGTTAGGCTCAGTCCTTTCTTTAACTGGCTCAGGGATGGGATAAGAAATGGACCCAGTCTCTTCGGACTTGTAAAAATATTTGCATGCGTTTCTGCGGCTCCGAATGAACCCACAGAAATGACCTCTTGGGGCAGGTCCCTTGTCCTGTACATGTCCAGCCTCTGCTTTGACTTTAGAAGCTCATACTTTCTCAGAGCTCCGGACCTAAGACACTGGACTTGAGTCGGACTAAACTGTGCTGCATGCGTTGTCTTCTCTTTTCAGCTGATATGGATCATGACCTTCATCTTTGCCATTGTCCTGGGACTCGGGTTGGGCCTGGCGGCCAGCGTGGCATTCCAGCTCCTGACCATTGTGTTCAGGACCCAGTTGTGAGTGTTTGTCGTGCTCTGCATCCTTGCAGACTTCAACCTGCCCTTGAAGGGGAAAAATACTTGTCACTGATTAAGGGGAATGTAGTTTGGTTAACAGGCATGCTTATCTATCAAGATGGGCCAATCTGTTCTTCCTCACGTCGCTCGCCTCAAGGTGACCCCAGAACGTCAGCCCAGGTCCCACCAGCTGTTGGCGGGCCAATGGCTTTGCCACAAATTCAAAGAAATCATATAAATCTAGGAGCCTGTTTGCCCAGCTGTAAACCAAAAGTCATTATCCTCTGAGCAGGTTTGATGTCTTTGCCCTAGCCTTGCTGGACATAGAAATGTGTTCCCACAAAGACTGTGGGATTCTCTACGTCTAGTGGAGGGCTGTTCCTCTTTAGGGGTTGCTAGATTGTGCTCCCACCTGAAAAACAGGGAGCCGGACTAGAGAACTTCTCCAAGTCGCCTCTTGTCTGAAAAGGACACAAAAGCTAGTTAGCATTCTTGATTCTTAACGTCCAGTCCAAACATCTTCCTGATTCTTACATCTCTGCCATACAGTGTCACCACCATGTGGTCACTCAGCCTGTGTTAGGTGACATGGTGTGACAGAGAAACAGGCTTCTTGGTTGCTTTAAGAGTTCTAGAACAGAAGGTGGTATAGTTAACGTTAATACCTGACTGATGGAACACGTTTATGTTGAAATGTTCCTGCACTCTCTTATTCATTTATGTTTTCACTCATTTCTTGGGGACCCATCAATCATAGAGACAAACCAAGTGGTCACAGGCAAAACATTATGCTTTACCACGTCCTTATCACTACAAATGGGTAACCCCATCTGTCTATTACACTGAATAACTGTGGTATTCAGGATCCAAACAGCAAAAGCATATGGAAGCACTTTGTAGAGTGGGAGGTGGTAAGTGGGAGGCCCTGTTCTAGGAGGCGTGGGAGGGCAACGAGTTGTTTGCCCTCCAGGGTGCCTAATGGCATGATGAATCCCCAGCCTTTTAAATTTTGAAAGTGAGCCGTCTTTGATAGGCTGGGAAAGGTCCCTGTTAACGAACACGCACGAGTGATTCACTTGGTGTTGATTTTCCCCTACAGTCCAAAATGCAGCACACTGGCGAATGTTGGAAGGAGCAACGTCTATAAGAATAAAAAAGATTACTCTGACGTAAGGAAGATTCATTTTTGACTTTGACTTGATGAAAGATATCAATATGAATCCAATGGGCATCATCTCATAGTACTTCTCTGCCTTACAGATGTATGAACCAGAAGGGGTGAAGATCTTCAGGTGTCCATCTCCCATCTACTTTGCAAACATTCATTTCTTTAAGCAGAAACTTATCGATGCTGTAAGGTTTGAAGTTGTTACATGTATATATACTTTTTGTAACTCCACTGAATATCTAGGAGTGAAGTGTTTGTTCTGCCAACAGAGGGTTAATGATTTCACATATGTTGACGCCGGATTATGTTAGTATTTTTCTGTCCCGTGTTCCAGAGCAGGTGAAACTACCTTGTAAGGGGCCCAGGCATATGTTGGGAAGTAAGGCCCTTTGGATGAGATTCAATACAGAGCCAACTTTTATCCAATTTTGCTATAGAATGAAAGGACGTATCACAGGATTTGGGGTTGCTGGGTTTTCGTAGAGAGTAACCTACAGATTTTCCTTAGGCACCAACTTCAGAAACAAGAGAGTACTTATTATTTGACTGTCATTGAAGATATTCAGGATAGCAAGTAAATATTTATGATCTAAATGGAAATGAGTAAATATAACTTACATGAATATTTAACACCAAAGGACAGCTGAATGTCCCTGATGGGCTGAAGAGAAGATGACAGAGAAGCAGCCTTTAAGGTTAAGAAACAAAAGACCAGCACTTATTCTCTAACCTGCCTTTTGGTCTGCTCTGTACTTTGCATAGAGCTTCTGCCTTAAGCCCTATTATTATTCATTTGGCGTGCATCAAATATTTTCCTGCCCAGCTATTTTTTTTCAAAGATGCTATTATATTGCTCATATGGCTTTTTATATTGTCCTTTTCACTTAATCTTATCTTCCATCTAATTACATTTTTTTTGTCAAGGATTTTTTTTATTACATAATGTGATTCTTCTTCCCTATGACTCTGGAGCTAAATATTGCCACATAATGTGATTCTTCTTCCCTATGACTCTGGAGCTAAATATTGCCACAGAACACATTTACTTTGAAAAGGAGGAAACGAAGGTTGCCCTCAGATCTAATGCTGAAATTATAAAATCATAAAATGATAGATATCGTAAAATACAATCATATAAAGTTTAATAGAATCAAAATTACATAGAAGCAGAGTACTAATTAAGTGTCACCATATCCAGCAAATAGAAAGTAAACAAAATCCCCTAAGGGTTGCATAAGCCAAACACACACACACAGATTTAAATAGAGTTTAGACCTACTGATGGATAATTTATAACAAACCCAGGCGGCACAGAGGTTTTTGCCTGTTGATAACAGCACACAGCCTGAGCAGACCAGAGTCGGACACAATGTCATCACTGATGTTTGAACCATTTTAAAATGTTATTACAAGTATCTTTATTACGTGCCCCAACCCCAACCCATCCCACTTACAGTTATTAGAATTCTGCGCTATAATATTCAGCAGTATAATATCCAGCACTCTTGTAACATAGCAATGGATTTTTCAGGTTGGCTTTAATCCACTACGAATTCTACGCAAGCGCAACAAAGCTTTGAAGAAAATCCGAAAACTGCAGAAAAAAGGCTTGCTGCAAGTGACACCAGTAAATGTCTTTTTTTTTATGGGAAAAAATATTATATTTTATATTTAACAGCACGTGGGTTATCATTTCAGCTATGCACTGATTTCTGGAACCAACAGAACCTTAGCCCAGCATTGACTGTGCATGTATACACCTGACAATTTGACCAAATTAGAGCATTTTCTCAAAAACCTTCTAGGCCTCCTTAATTCTCCTAAGGGCTTCTTGAGTCCCGTGAGAATCAGATCTACTTCCTGGAAATGAAACCAGTAAGTTTCTTGACCACATTTCTGGGTGTTATAGCTGAAGGTATATAAAACGTAGTAGTTCAAGGTGTTGGCTCCATTTCTTTAAATGAAATGCTAGGTAACAAGGATGTCATATCTTTAAATGGCTTCTTTGAGGGTCTCCTTAAAACTTTTGTTTTCCTGGGAAAGTGTTTATTTTCCAGAGAAAAGGTCATTGCTTGACCTAACTTTGAATCTGTGCCTCAGAAACCCACTGGTTATTTTTGACATATGCACTGTTTTTCTTGGTCAGAGTTACCATGCATATTATTGTCTTCTCTCGCAGAAAGGAATTATATGTACCAATGATGGCTTTAAAGATTCCGACGAAGAGCTGGACAACAATCAGATAGAAGGACTGGATCAACCGATCAATACCACCGACCTGCCTTTCGAGATAGACTGGAATGCCGACCTTCCTCTCAACACTATGGTCCCTAAAATCAGCCTGCATAGCCTCATTCTCGACTTTTCAGCTGTGTCATTTCTTGACATTTCTTCAATGAGAGGTCTCAAAACGGTAATTTCTTTTTTCCTAATAAAAACAACCAATCACTGGCGCCTGGGTGGCTCAGTCAGTTAAGTGGCCGATTTCGGGGCTGGAACTCACGAGCCGCGAGATCATCTCACGGCTTGTGATTTTTTGGGGCTCTGTGCTGACAGCTCAGAGCCTGGAGCCTGCTTCGGATTCTCTCTCTCTCTCTCTCTCTCTCTCTGCCTCTCCCCCACCTGCACTCTATCTCTTTCTCTCTTTCAAAAATAAATAAACATCAAAAAAAAAACTTTTTTAAAAATGGGAAAAAAAGTCAGTAACCAAAGGTAAAAAGTTCTATTTGTAGAAAGATGCTCCTTTAGATAATACACACTTTAAGTAGAAGTAAATCGTCAGGATTTACATCTCAGGATATTCCATGGAGAGGAAGGGAGTGGGGTGGGGCATGTTTAGTGAAGTCTTTCAAACAGCATTTCCCAGGAGAGTGGCATATAATTTTGAAGACAACCACACCTACATGTCTAATGTATGCTGAAATTGTCAGTAGACACTCCTACCAAATTCTAGTTCTGCAGGACCTTCCGACCCTTGTGGGCACTGGATCTAAGTTGTCCTGAAATACAGAATATTTGAGAAGGTCTTGGACCAAAGTGGACTCGTGGATCCTCTCGTTTTTGTCTTTACCCATTATACACCGAAGGAACTTGAGTTGGCTGTATAAAATCTGCTCCCTGCCGCCCCCACCGCTCCGCCAAAAAAGTAGCTATGTGAAAGAAATGATGTCACATGTGATTTAAAAATAGGACTGGAACCTTCCAGTTGTACTCTGTTCTCTTTCCATGGTTCTGTCAGCATTTCAAAATAAATTAGTTTCCAAAGGAGATGCACAAACAGAAGTAAAGAAAATTTAAGAAATTCCACATTTACCACTCTTTTTCTTGTTTTTTTCCCAGAAATCTGCCTACATAAAAGCTGAGCTAAGATAAGATCTATTAAACATGGGTGAACTGGATACAAAATTAGAAAACGGAATCAATTTTGTTTCCCTCAAGCTTGAAAAAAAAAAATCTTAACATCACAGAACTCTCACAACTGCTTGCCTTTTATTTTCTTTCTCCGTTTTTGTGTTTGCTTGTTTTAGCTTTCAAGGAGAAACCACACACACACACACACACACACACTCACACACACAATCCCAGCAGTTTAGCAGAAAGAACAGGGACTCTGTGTTGTGATTTTTTAAAGCCCTAATTGTTAACTCAGAACCTAGTAGAAGTTCAGTGTTCACTGATGATGACAATAATTTATTGATCATCTAAATGGATCAATAGTACAAGCGACTTTTCTTACCTTTATATGACCTTACATCACTACTGGGATTTATTCTTAGCCTAGAGACCTGGAAAACATAACGGTTCATTGGTGTTAGATACATCTAGTCACTGTGGGCAGGGACAATGATGTCATTAGGGCTTTGGTTTTTTCTAATTCTGTGTAGCTAGAAAACTCTGGCCAAGGTCATCCCATAAAAGAAACAGCTTTCAAGTTAAATCAGAGTTCATCTTGTGAGTTGAAGCAGAAGATTTCCCTGTTGTCCTTCCCCGCAAGAATGGTGATTTTTAACTTGTCCCTGAGGAGGAGAGTTCCTTCCTTCGGTTTTATTTCCTTCTGTCAGAGTCTCGTTTTTAACTTTAGTTTCTCTTTACACTATCGTCGTTTTTCAAAATGTAAAAGGTTCTTTAACCAACACATCACCCATAAGGTATAATTATGAGTTTTCTTTATATTTCTCGCAAGTAACGCTGTTCCCTAAGGAAGATCTATTTTCTTTCTAACAGCTTTTGCAAGAATTTATCAGGATCAACGTGGATGTGTATATTGTTGGAAGTGACGGTAAGTTGTTTGGTTTTTTTGTTCTGACAATCACTTCAGGCTCATGGCGAACTGTCAAGGTAGACAGCCTCTCCAAAGTATAGAGCTTGTTTATAGATCAAGAAGGAAATCCAACGTGTAGCCAAACCAACAGAAATCCCCACAGAAATAGCCTCTTCATATTTTGGATGTATTGATATGTAATTAAATCCACTTTACAAGGTGAGGCCTATTTCAAATTTTTTTTTCAACGTTTTATTATTTATTTTTGGGACAGAGAGAGACAGAGCTTGAATGGGGGAGGGGCAGAGAGAGAGGGAGACACAGAATCGGAAACAGGCTCCAGACTCCGAGCCATCAGCCCAGAGCCTGATGCGGGGCTCGAACTCCCGGACCGCGAGATCGTGACCTGGCTGAAGTCGGACGCTTAACCGACTGAGCCACCCAGGCGCCCCGGTGAGGCCTATTTCAATAGGCAGCAGAAGAGTGAAGATACAACCACTTTTAACCCTCATCTTCCTGAGAAAGCAGGCTTGCTTTCTCTCTTCCTCCCCTCCCCTGATTCCTCAGCCCATAATACAGTAGTTTGGGGGAAAGCATTTTAAGGAGAGGGGACAAGTGCCCGGGTCCCGAGGGAGGCATGAAATTGGCATCTTCTGTTTTTCCTCTCTACTGGCTCCTGCCCGTAAAATCTATATTCTAGTTTCGAGGCTTGCTTATAATTAAAAATACTCCGTTGAGCTCAGTAACCCTTTAATCTACTAAACAATTATACTCCTTCCGCATCATCACAGATCTCTTTGAAAGTGCCTTGTCCTGCTGCCTCAGCTGCCTGGCATCCCTCTCTTAGCCCTGAACTAAGATCATCACCTTCCTGCCCGTTGCGCACCACACAGTCCCATCCAGGCTCTGGAGACCACACTGTGCTCCTGTCTCCTCCCCCTGCAGGCACTACTAAGTCTTGCCAGTGTCGGAAGCTTGCCTGTGAACAGACTTGCCCACCTCCACGCCTTTGTAGCTTCCCTCCTCCATCTTTCTCCAAACCTGGGCATTCTTGGCAATGGTATCTGCTCTGTCAGGTTTTCCCAGACGCCCATCAAGAAGAAACCATCTTTCCTCTCTCTGAATTTCCATAGCACGTTTTCTGTACCTGTCTTGCTCGTTCAACAAAACCCCAGGGACCTACTATGCGCGGGTCATGATTTGAAGAACCAAGAAAACGTTCAAGAAAAAACTCTGATCGCTTCCTGTCTTTATTCTTCCACATCACTTTTCCGTTCATTACTATAGGTGTATATACAAGTTCTATCTTCCTTGATGGTGAGTTTCATATGTCTGTCTAATTTATCTCTTCATCCTCCCCATTACCCAGCCAGGGCTCTGCACATAGTTCACATGAGGTAATCTTTGGTTGAGGGATCTGTACAAACAAGTGCTGGTTAGTGCCTACGGGAAGGGGGTTTCTCAAAGATAACTCGAGAGTTAATGCAGGGTGCCAAGGAAGGTGTTTTCTGATGGAACACAGCAGCTTTAAGGAAACAGACTATGGTAAGTAACAGGTCCAGCAATCCAGAACAAGACCATGTCACTGGTCTATGAGCATATGTTCTATTTTGGCAGAACCCCAATTTTTTATAAGCCACACTCACTGTTCTCGTCATTAGCCAGGGAGAGAATCCACTAGGCTCCCAACTAGAGCAAAAACAGATTGCTTTTCTTCTGAGAAGTACTAAAAGCCTTCCTCATTTCAATCTTTTCCTTCATTCTTTTGACAATGGGGCATTCAATGTATACTTTTACCAGAAAGGTATCCTTTCGGGGCACCTGGGTGGCTCAGTGAGTTAAGCATCCAACTTCAGCTCGGGTTAAGATCTCACGGTCTGTGAGTTCGAGCCCCACGTTGGGCTCTGTGCTGACCGCTCAGAGCCTAGAGCCTGTTCTGGATTCTGTGTCTCCCTCTCTCTCTCCCTTTCTCTCTCTCAAAAATAAAGCTATAAATAAATAAATAAATAAATAATAAAAGAGTATCCTTTTGTTCCAGAAAACACTAAACTAATGGCACACTGGTATCACACCATTGCAATCCCCAAACACCTAACCGAATACAAATGAACTGCACCTTGGCGAATGGAAATTCAAATCTGCCGTCTCAGGAAGAAGCCCGTGGCCACACAGGTGCTTCTTCCTGTGATTCTTCCTTTCCTATCTTTAGATGATTTCATCGAGAAGCTTGTACAGTGTGAATTTTTTGATGATGAAGTCAAGGACTCCATCTTCTTCTTAACAATCCATGATGCTGTTTTGCACATTCTGATGAAGAAGGATTACAGTGCTTCAAAGTTTAATTCCAGTCAGGTACCAGCTCTCTGGTGGTTTTCTTGTTTGTATAAAAACCATCTGCGATTACATTTGCCTTTCTTTTTCGACCTTAAAAAAAAAAAAAAAAAATGTTCCTAATCCATAATTCCATTCTGGTTTTCTCAGGAAAAACAACCGAAATCGGATTTTACCATGAATACAAATGGAGGATTACGTAATCGAGAATGTCAGGTAAGATTCTTCAAGTGTAGCTTTGTCTGGACAACAGAACAGCAAAGCTGAAAAGCAGTAAGGCCTCTTCCAGCATGCTGCAGAAAGTCCGGCACTAGTTTGAGCCCCTGTGCTTCTTCCCTAGAAAATGGAAACAATGCCAGTTTTCACAGGGACCTGGCGGTGGGGGGGGGGGGGGGGGGGGTAGGAATAAACTCAGACAGGACAAAAAAGGATAGACAATAATGATATTAGATCTCTTTTAGTGCAATATTGATCATATAGAGAGAGATCTCTTTGTTTTTAAAGTACTTACAGCTAAAATCTTATTCTAGGCTTGGGGCAGAGAAAGGGATGCTGTTTCCACTTACAGATGAATTAGTGAGGGTGCTGAGAAGCCAATACCCACTTCCTGACTCCCAGATGCACCCAGGAAGTCCCTAGCACAGGGCCCAGTGCAGCAATGAAAGTGAGGTTCCTCTCCTTCCTTATTAGAAAGATTTGTCAAGTCACTTAACTGAATAATAGTTCTATTTCATTTTAGAACATTCATTTTAGAATATTCAATCCTTTAAGGAAATGTCTCCAGTTTGGTAAAACCAGAATCACAAGTCAAAATGGGTATCTGCTCCAGGTCAGGTACCTGGTAGTTTACATTCAATATCTCATATCTTACAACAATACGCAAAGAAGATATCTTCATTTCATAAATGAGAAAATTAGGAAGGGCTCAGAGAGCTTAACTAATTTGCTTAAGGTCACACACCAAAGTGACAGCAACAGGATTTGAACCAAGATCTGTCTGATGCCAAGACCTGGGCTCTACTCACCAGGCCATACTGGCTCTATCCTTTGGTGAAAGACTAATGGAATTAGGGTCCTAAGAAAGAATCTAATGATTCTCTTCAAGTATGGGAGGTGGCTGGTGGTGTTTCTCTTATTTGAGCAAAGGATTAAGAAGAAAAGAAAAAAAGGAATTTACATTAGAAATGAAGAAGTATATTGCATAAGATAACCCGAGACCATTATTAAAAGTTATGTCAGGGGCGCCTGGGTGGCGCAGTCGGTTAAGCGTCCGACTTCAGCCAGGTCACAATCTCGTGGTCCGTGAGTTCGAGCCCCGCGTCGGGCTCTGGGCTGACAGCTCAGAGCCTGGAGCCTGTTTCCGATTCTGTGTCTCCCTCTCTCTCTGCCCCTCCCCCGTTCATGCTCTGTCTCTCTCTGTCCCAAAAATAAATAAACGTTGAAAAAAAAAATTTAAAAAAAAAAAGTTATGTCAAATAGGGGCGCCTGGGTGGCTCAGTGGGGTAAGCATCCAAATCTCGATTTTGGTTCAGGTCATGATTTCGTGGTTCATGAAATTGAGCCCCACTTCAGGCTCTGTGCTGACAGCATGAAGTCTGCTTGAGATTCTCTCTTTGCCCCTCCCCTACTCACATGTGTGCTTTCTCTCTCTCTCTCTCAAAAAAAAAAAAAAAAAAATTATGTCAAATAGAAAAAGGTTCTATGAAAAAGCCATCCCAGGAGCTAGATAGGTCTCAGTGACAGCCCAGAGCCCAGCGTCCAAGAGCACCAGTCATATGTCTAACCAGCCATGTTTCTCATGGCTGCATTCTAGAGAAATCCACATGTGGCACTTTGCCTGAGCCCCCTGCAAGGAGAGCCTTACTAGAAATCCTCTCCCTAATGGCTGGATTCAGAATTGTTACCAAGTTTTACTTTTTATTTATTTATTTATCTTAATTTTTTTTTTTCCATTTATTCAGTTTTGAGAGACAGAGAGAGACAGAGTGCGAGCAGGGGAGGGACAGAGAGTGAGAGCCAGAGAGGGTGGGGCGGTGGGGGGGACAGAATCTGAAGCAGGCTCCAGGCTCCGAGCTGTCAGCACAGAGTCTGGCGAGGGGCTCAAAGTCACAAACCATGGGATTATGACCTGAGCCGAAGTTGGCTGCTTAACTGACTGAGCCACCCAGGCACCCCAACCTGCAACCTGATCAAAGCTTCAGAACTAACTATCTAGCAGAATGTGGTCAGTACCATCCTGTACCTGTTTCCCATATTAAAACTGACAAACAAAAAATTTAACACCAATTCCCTACCTCATCACTTAGAGGAAGATAAATAAGGTCATCAGTGGTGATTCACAGAAAAGCTGAAAGCCAGTACACATAGGCCCTTGGGGATTGTGTGGCCTCTGAAACAGTTGTGAAGGAAATACATTGCTACAGCCATTATATTGATGATTAAGTTAAATCAGGCCTTTGAAAGATACACGTATCACAACATGGTATCCCATGGGTCTATATGAACCAAGTTGCAATGGAAGGTACATAATCATTAAAATTCAAGACGAGGGGCACCTGGGTAGCTCAGTCGGTTAAGTGTCCTACTTCAGCTCAGGTCATGATCTCACAGTTCATGGGTTCAAGCCCCACATCGGGCTCTGTACTGACAGTTCGGAGCCTGGAGCCTGCTTCAGATTCTGTGTCTCCCTCTCTCCTTGCACCTCCCCCGATCACACTCGGTCTCTTTCAAAAATAAACAAAAACATTTTAAATTTTAAAAAATCAAGATGAAAAATTTGTCAATGACTCTGATAAATTCTAGGTCTTAATTTTAATAAAATGGACTGTAAATACAAGATAGGATTATTGAAAGGGATAGAAATTAACAAATCTTTTAAAACAAGAACTTTCTATCTTCTTCCAGGTACCAGTTGAAACAAAATTCTAATCAACACATAACTCGGAAGGACCCTCATCTGACTGTCACATAAAGAACAACCTTATACCCAGAAAGTTATTGATAAGTTCATACATTGTATGAGGAATATTTTTACTCAGCAGAATTATGTTTCAGACTTTGGAACGAGATTGTTCTAGCATCATATATTTTTCACTATCTAGTATAAAATTTTGTAAATACTCTCAATTTTTTATCTTGTAGATTTCTCAAAGGAAGACAATTTTTTTGTTTATATGTATTTTTATAGCACTGACAGATTTCCCTCCAGGTCACTATACCTTCATGCATATGTTTTGCACTGTATTTACACCACTGCTTTGAATCTCGTAATTTATACAGTTCATATTGTATAAATTCATACTATATACAGTTCATACTGTATACAGTTCATGCTGTATACAGTTTATACAGAACTGTATACAGTTCATACTGATATATCTCCATTTTAAAAAATTCCATCGTACAGTGGATATGTCTTGTTTTGTTAAATTTGTTAGCTTTCTGGAATATGCTTGTTGTGGGTCCCCTTGGTTGAGGTCTGGCTGGAAACCTGCCACATGAGAATCGCCTAAAACTTCTGCAGTGATCCTTAACTTTGCCCAGAGTTTGTGATTATCACTATAGCTTTTTGACGCATTCAACAACCTCCTATCCAGACTTTGACACAATCCTTCTAATGTCATATCTGTAACTATACTAAGCTTTGGAGGCAAGTCCTTTTCTTCCACCTCGTAGTATGCAAATCGTGTAAGCTAATGAAGATATAAAATGAAAAGGCAAGAAGGTGAAAAACGAACAGAAAACATGATGGGTAAACAGTTCTTTCCAGTCTTAGAGAAAAGAAAAGATGGTAGGACCCAGTTTGACTTTTTCCTCCACTGCTGGTCATTATTTGTAACACACAGGGCAGAATAATCACTCCAGAGCTCAGTTTGGCTAGAGAAGAAGATTCTGCATACGCGCTTCTCTGTTTTGCTGGCATTGTTCTCGGTACAAATTTGTATTTATTTTATGTAACAGATAATTTTGTAACTTTGTAAAAAATAACTTTGTCAATGGGGAAATCCCAATTGTTCTAGATCTCGCCTCTGAAGGTTTATTGTCAAAGCTCCCTCCCACTCTTTATTACTGTCTTTACTGAAAGGGCTTGTCTATTAGACTTAAACCAATTACAGTAAGGTAAAACAAAATTTATTTACATAGCTAGTCTTAAAAACTGGAACGTAAGCACTCTTTGAAGGCACGTTTCTTAAATTTCTGAGTCATGCATACCTTATAGAGCTTCCTGCGCCCTGCAGACTTTAGGGAAACACACACACATTTTAGACATGATTTATATATGATGTGTTTGTATAGGATACTCCATGAATGTCAGATTAAGAGCTCTTTCTCTGTAGAGGTCAGGGAATAGGAATTGGAAACACAAGCCCATTTCATCCATCATTTGGGGGTGGGGCCAAAGCCCCACACGGGATCGTGGCTGATGTCTGCATCTTCCCAAGTAAAGGTACTCTTTACACCCTTCTCGCTAACCAAAGAGCCATGGAGCACTCCAAGCATGGTGCCCCCATTTCAGCCTATTCAACCTTAACATCTTAGAGGTTCCCTTATCCCCACCCTTAAATGTTTTTTCTCCCTAGGCTTCTAAGGTGGATATGCTCTGGGTATACGTGGCACTCGGCCTCTACTTGCCTGCCTAAAAGCAATTATTGGAAATTGGTACAAAAATCTGATCCCTGATTTAGGAAGAGGCCAAGAGATCATGTTGGAAGATAAAAATAAAAGCGACATAAATCAGAGCAAGACTGAAGGGGAGAAGATACCCAGTACTGCAACCAGGAGACAGAACAGCTTGGGAGGAGACAGATACATTACTGAAATTAAGAAAGCTTGAAGCTAATAACGTGCCAGTTTATCCTTAAAATTTTTACAATAATTATTTAAGAATGATACACATTCTTATCTAAATGCAGTAGCTTACCACTTAGAGATGCAAATGAGAGGTTTTAAATGCAAGCTTGGCTTTACACTGCATAAACGACAGACAACAGGAACCTTTAATTCATTTTCTGCCATCTTCACCTGGACGTCTACATTCAAAACTGATCTACTGACCTTCTCCCCCTAATCTGCTTTCCCAGCATCTTTTCCACCCCGGCTAACGCCAACTCCATCCTTCTAGCTGCTCAGGTTGAAAAATCTGTCAGGATATTCTACTGTCTCTACCCTTAAAATATATCTAGAATCAATTCCTTTAATTCTCCAAATAGACCGCATAAGGTAGGTACTAGGTTTAACCCCATTTTGGGGAAAAACAAAATAAATCAAGGTCCAAGGAGGGTAAGTTATTAGTCCGTCATGTAGTTGCAGGTGGGAGAGCCCAAATTCAGTCTAGACGGTCCAACTCCAGAGCCAGGCTCTTAATCATTAGGAAATATTACCTCACAAAACAAATGAACACCTGTCTAAACACCGATCTAGCCTAAGGCAGGACTAAACTCAGGAACAATATAGCTGTGTTCTACAGATTTGTTTCAAAGTCGGTAATTCAGTACTGCACGTTGAAAATGTACCCAGAAGAGCTTTTAGGAAACAGGAATGTCCAGAATCAAATAAACTTAATATTTCGCTCGCATTATGGCTGTACATGTATGTGTACTTTTGTAATCCATTTTCCAATGTAATTCCCTTTTTTTCTGGCCACTATCCTTTGGAAAAGAATTTAAGAAGTTTTTTGAGGAAAATTTAGGAATGACTACCAAGAACAATTCCTAGAAGCGTTAAAATGTAAGCTTCTATAGGTCAGTGACCATATCTATTTTGTTCATCAGTGGATACCCGTATCTCACATATAGTAAGTGCCTAATTGATATACATAAATTTATTACATTATGATATATATTTATTATCTTACATATTTATCCTTCCACAAGTACCACCATCATCTCTTGTGTAAATTATTAAAGCCCTCTGACTGGTCTATCTTTACCTTCTTCATCTGTTCCAAACACACAGCCAGAATAATCCTCCTAAAAAGAGCCAGATCATTCCACACCTTTGCTCAGCATCCCAGGATGGCTTCCCAGATCAGAGTAAGATCCAAGTTTACGATGGCCCAGAAAGCCTGTGATCTCATTCCCTCTGTTATTACCTCTGACCTCCTCTTCCTGCTCATCTCACTCATTCCATTCCCATTTCCTTGCTGGTCCCCAAATATGCCAGGTGCAGCCCCCATTTTAAGATTTTTACAGACTATGTCTGCTTAGGAAAGTCTGCCCCCGGTTACCTACATGGCTCTCACCCACTTCAAATCGTGGGTCAAATGTCATCTCTTCAGTGGATTCTACCCAGACCTCACTAATTAAAACTGCGAACCTCCTTCCACCCCATCATCCTTATTTTTCCTTCATGCCATAAAATTTTATCGTACTCCTAACATGTTAGGTAACTTAATGAAATTTGTTGATCGTCTATCTCTAAAGACTTGTGAACCCCAGGTGCTTAGAATGCTGGCACATACCTGAACGAAAGAGTGCATGAGTGAATGATTTGTATCCCACATGGTATGTGCTCATATGTTTATGAGGTATCGGTCATGAAGTACTCCCATTTCCCATGAATTAGGATGCTAAACCAGAGCATGGAGCCTACTTAGTTATCAGCTCTGTAACTGATTACTGATTAACATACACCAAAATTATAACTACTTATTTCTGGAAGGGAAATATTCATTGCAAGGGGATCTACAGCTTTATTCGTAGCATTAACGTATTACGCTTCCCCCAAGAGATTTATTACTTACGTAACTCAAGTGCCAATTTTAAAACAAAAGATCTTAAGTTTTCAAAGTTACACTTGGGAAGAAAAGTAAAAGGGAGCAGAATCTTTCACTCTGAAGGCAAAAGGAGAACAATTTTAAAGGAAGATTAATAGAAATGGGCTTAATGCAACATGAAGTTGGTGCTTACAACTACTTGGAATAGAAACGGAGTATTCGGAGTACCGGAATCGATTAACATTTCAAAATACCAAATTTTTTAAGACATGGTCCTGCCCAAGTGTGAGACCTAAACCCATGACCTAGCATTGTTCATTTCAGTTGTGGGATTCTGTACTGCCTAAAAAGTCTTAATTCTTAAAGATAGGGAGATGGGAAAATTAAGCTTTTAACACTAAAATCTTGCCCTCGGAATTGTCTTAGCACTTTTCCCCTCAATGGTAGAAAACTGAAGGGGCATGAATCAAAACAAAAAATGTTTGAAAATCCAAATGTTTTTATTAGTATCACTATCAAGTATTTTCACTGGCTTCTCTCTCTGTCCCCGTGAAGTGAAGTATATCCAATATTGCTTTATTAGACTGTGCATATATTGTAATAAGCAAATGCTACTTAGTGTCTAGGCCAAAATTTAACAGATTAGTTACAAACCAGTGAAGAAACACAAATCTACTTTGGTCAAAATAGAGTATGATTATGTAAAACTTCCTCAATTGACATCAATATTTGGTGGCTAATCTAGTAATTAGAAAAATATATTTTTTGTTCTTGGTACTTGTGATTTTTTTCCATGTACAGCTGACCCTTGAACAACAGGGGTTTGAATTGCACGGGTCCACTTACTTATACACGGAGTGTTTTTCTACACAGAACTGTATTTTCTCTTCATTAGAACTTTTAGTAACACCTTTTCTAGCTTCATGGTGAGAATACAGCGTAGGATACATATAAATATATATAAGATGTACTAATCAACTACGTTATCAGGCTATTATTAAAGTTTTCAGTGAGTCAAAAGTTATACATGGATTTTCATCTGTGCAGGGGGCCAGCACCCCGAATTCTCACGTTGTTCAGGGTCAACTGTACTTATAACATAGGACCTTTCCAAAATTTTCATGACATAGGAAGGACTATAGGACATTTCAGAAAAAGAGGTATGATACCCTTCCAGTATGTTAGAACAGAAGTCAGCAGCTCTGTATACCTCATAAAGTCACTTAATTGTGAGTTTAAAAATACGTTCAAATGTCTTTTCCATTTACGTCAGTGGTATCTAGTTAGTATTTACACAATGATTTTGAGCAAATGATTTTTACAGGGCAAAACAGATATAGTTTCTTATGGTTTTTGCAACTGATATTTCCCAAATACTAGGTTATATTGTGAACGGGCACGCCACTGAAGAAACACTAACATTCGACCTGCTGGTTTCAATCTCAACAAAAGTGAAGCTAATTTTACTGTAAAAGTTGTACCAACAGACACACAGAAAATTTTGCATTCTCCCAAATGTGTCATCAGTAGGTAAAAATCCACCTAGGCAAAATAGTATTTATGCTTCCATTTTATTGTTTTTAAGAATTAAACTGCCACCTCAGTAGTCTTAAGAGCAATATAATGAAACATACATACATTTAATTTAGACTTATGTCCATCATAGCTTCAAAGGCTTCCCTGAAATAAGGCTGGGATTCACATCTTTTTCCTTGAGGAAATAAACACTAACAGTAATTTTGTTATCCTTCTACCCACCAACCCTCATTCAAACAATAACTGGATGAATTCAAGTCTAACGCCATTTAAAAATTTTGTCTGCTACAACACATTCATCTGATCTGCCTCCCTGCATAACACGTATTTTTTAAACCTAACTGAAAATAAATCATTTTTTAAAAAGTCTACAAGAATTCTCTTAAACATGTGGAAGTTTATCATGATACTAATTATTTTGTCCAATACATAGGCTAAGTGGTTTCATACCACATTCGACTCTAGTGAATTTCAATAAAAACAGGAGCGCTCCTCATAAACAGTTGAGAAGCCCTAAAAGGAATTTGGCTATTTTCTTATCACAAGAAACAAAGAATGGTATTGGATTTTTAACAGTAATATTTTAACAGCTCCTAAACAGGGGCATGAAAAGGAATCAAGTTTGCACCAGTCCAAGTACCTACAGTAATGATAGAAGCACTCACCACCACCAGTTCATACTATTTCTTATTTCACTCCCATGCTCCTAATAACAAGAATTTCTCACTAGATATATTGCATTAACACTGGACTCTCAAATTGCTAGATGTGAAAAATCACTCAACTTAAAAAAAAGAAAAAGAAAAGCGTCTTAGTTATTTCCGGCCGGTCAAGGTTGAAATAATCATTTCGCCTATCTCTAACTTCAGCTCTAAGTTCAGAGACGACTCTGCATCTCATTATCCAAGACGAGAAACTGTTTTGCCTGTGTCTGACAGAATCCAATGGTAAATTAGCCATCAGCTCACCCTTTGTCAAAAAGAAATGTTCTAAATGTACGCACTACAAACTATTTAATAAATGACATCTGCATACTACGTTTTTCATTTTTATATTATGCACCATTTTAGGGGGGAGGAAATACTTCACAGGGGTTTACTCAAAGGATATAGGACCATACCCTAAGAATGTTGATTTATACACATGAGTTCCATATAAAATGTAAGTGGTCATCTTAGCTGGACTGTAGCAAGCCCCTATAATGCAAATGCTGACTCTAAAGGCACGTTATAAAGCTCTGAAAATCACAATTTAGTCGTTACTTTTCTCCAATACAAACAAAATCATCTGGTAGTCTTCACTGGTGACTCCATTTTAAAATGTTCCCAGTTTCATACTGCTTAACCCATAAAAGGAACAGGAAATTATAGTCTTAAAATTTCAAGTTAGAGAAAAAAAACCTTATCACACGGTAATGAAACCTGAGCAATGCAAGTCTGTGATTACAAGAATGTCCCTCATTAATACAATATTCCTCTACGGCGTTCAAATTGTACTTTAAAAACCCAATAAACAAGAACCCACCTAGAGCACAGGATCCAACTCCACCACGAAATGAGGAATTACATAAAGTCTATTCAGCCCTAAATACTTAGTTTGAGACAATGAGCAGAGTAGAACACTTTATCTAGAGAACACAATTTAAACAGTTCTATAAAATAATGTTACGTAAGATTAGTAAATGTGGTGCATCATGTGATTCCAACCATTCAGGAAAAAACGTTAATGAGTAACAGTATCCCCCAATAGCTTGGAGCCTGTAGAGTCAATTACTTTGGCCAGATCTTCCCAAAGAATTCCTAATGCCTTTTAATGTTATGAACATCAAAATATCTTAGTACTGGAATTCCAATGTATTTTGGTGCTCCTGAGGCTGCCTAAAAATGAAAAGGCATCCAAGTGAAGTGCATTATATACTTAATATACCTCAAACTTTCAGTGCCTAAAATGTGAAATAATTCTCTACCACTTAACAGTCTGCCTTACAGTAAATTCTAGTAGATTTTTACTTTTAGGATTTTATTGTAACTTTGGGAAATTAGTGGTAAAACATATGGTTTTTAAAAAACAGTATGTGGCTGCACTTAAATTCACATAAAAATAGCATTTTTACAACCATTTTGAAATTTAATCCTTTTACACAGGTTAACAAAATGTATCACAAGAAAAACTGAACACTGGATTGAACAAAAGCACTATTGTTGAAAGTGGAACAATGAAAAAGTCTTCCCAAATTCTTTACAAATGGTCACCTCTGGGTCAATTTACCACACTAGGGGAACAAAGTTGTTAAAATATAGCTGTGCTCAACTGAGCCACTTATCTGCACTACAGTATAGTACTTGAAATCGATCCTAAGGTCAAGATTTAAAACCATTTTTAAGAGACAAGACCCTACGTGTTTTACGGTCACCTCAGGAAGAGGTGCTTCTCCTTCCCAGAACAGTCAAAGCTTAATTAAAAGATTGACTATACATAAGTTTTTGTTGTTTTTTTTCCTCCTCATCATATCTTCAGTTCAAAGCACTATTAATCATTGGTAATACGGTCTGTATCTTGTCTGATCTGGATGATGTGGTCCAGGAAGTGGGGTTTGAGAAGGCGGACCCTGCATTCGTGGAGGAGGAGGTGGCCCTCTTGGTGCAGGCCATATACCAGGACTCATTCCTCCTGGTTGTGTAAATGGAGGGCTCAGAGTTCCTTGATCTTCAGTGAACTGGGGTAGAGAGTTAGGATTATAATGGTGAGGAGGGGGTGCAGTTACAGGTGGGCCGCCGTGCTGAGGCGGGGGAGGTCCTGGAGGAGGATGATTCATATAAGGTGGCATCTGGGCAATAATATGTCCGGGGGGAGGGGTTATTGGTGGTGGAGCAGAGGTCATTGGTGGAGGTGGAGCTTGGCTATAAACCAAGTGAGGAGTCCCTGTGGCCTGGGGAGGATGTGGCATTGGATGGCTTATTGGTGGTGGAGGAGGTGGGGGGGGTGCGTAATGTTGCTGTGGAGGCATAATATGATGAGGGTGCGAGACCACTGGTTGGCCCTGATATTCAGGATGGTGGTGAGCAGGTGCTGGGGCAGGAGGTGGTGGTTCTCTAGCACCTGAATTGGAGTCATCCTGAATAGGGACAGTTATTAAATTGCTGTGTTTTCTTGTTGAAATACGAAAGGTTTCCTGACTGACCGAACGAGGAGGAGGTGGAGCCATGGCCAATTCTGCTGGCGGAGCACGGATATCCTCGTGTGGCTGGTTATAGTGCTCGTGTGGCACGTGCTGCAACGGAGGTGGCGGCATCATGATGTGCTGCTTTGGCGGAATATGGCTCATGTGGTGCTTGTCTGGCGGCATTATAAAACGATCAGGGATTTCAGCTGGTGGTGGGGCGATAGGAGGATGGACGTTTTCAAGTGAAGCACGGGGAACAGGTTTTCCAGCTCTCATGTGGCGGTGGTTGATATGCGCCTGTAAGTCTCTCTGAGACAGGTAGGTTCTCTTGCACCCTTGAACAATGCTACACATGAAGAGAGAACCTCGCGTACACTGCTCGATCCGCTGAACGGGATCACTACAGCTGAACGAGAAGGGGAAAAAACGGATTTACTAAAAGCAGACCAGCAAAATACTGCACAAACTCTCACAGATATGCCTGTTCTTGAAATCTGTTGTGGGAACTGCAAAAGTTCACAATTACAAGTTGCAGGGACCGTAAGTGAACCTTTAATCACTGCCACTCTGTGGTCTGTTGGCTTCACATTAAGCATCCACCCTTCTACCGACCTTGGAACTCTCCATACAAGTAAAAATTAAAAGTTGTTTATCAAACAAGAGTATGTTTCAAGAAAAGACCTATTGTTCCTAAGACACAGAATTATCTGATTGTCTCAAACAAACTCTATGCTTTGCATCCATTTGCAAAAACAGCCAGAAAGGATGAACCAAAGGTCTGTCATAGTCATGGAATTCAAACTTGTACGGTATTTACGGAGCAACAAGGATTTGCTGAGCGAACGATACGAAGTAAAAGACGCTGCAAGGACTGCAAAAATGTGTAAGATCATCCTCATCGACAGGGTTCTTGACATTAAGCAACGTAAACTATTTAAATTCAAACCCTGACTATCAGGAGTCCCTTAGGGAAGAATTATCAGACAATTTTACTACAAAAAAGTATGACCCCCTCCCTTCTAAACTGTAAGCACTAAATTTAACTCAGCATTTTCTTAATGACTCAGGGTCAAAATTATAATTCTTTCTCACTATATTTAATCCACACTTGCCTTTAGAGTCTTTTGAAATAGTGGAAAGAGGACTGAACCAGGAATCAGAAGAACGGGGACCAAGTGCTGGCTCTGTAATCTTGGAGAAGTCATTTAATCTGTTTATTTCTTCATCTGCAATATGGGTTAAAATATGTACTCTAACAATGTTTTTTTGTTTTTGTCTTTTATCTACTTTGCCCTACTTAAAAGAATATCCTTGGGATAACTGAAAACAATGAAAGTGGCAGAACCGAATCACTAGTTAAGCATGGAATCACTACATATGCATGGATATAGGCTATTATCACGGAATATGTGTATCAGGTCATCTGAGACTATGTTAAATGGCTCTATATTCCTGAGTTTGAGCTGTGTCTCTATTTTCACCCTTGCTGTAAGGCTGGCACTCCTTGAGACTAGCAGGCTTCCCTTTAGTGGCCATTTGGCACAGTTCTCATTTGTTTGCTTCTAATATGCTATAAACTCAGAAAGGTCTCCCCGGTAACTGGAATGTAAGACACTTTCTTTTGGGTGGTGTTTAAAAGCAACAGTATATAATATTTATATCAACTTGGGTTGCCATTTCTTCACTTCCTGATCTGAGTCGGTTGAGCCAGATAGGCTTATGTTCTCAAATAGCTAAGTGCCGACCAGTGAGGTGCTTACTGGAGTTACTTTCAATATCTTGAAAACTAAATTCCCTTTTCCATATCACCATTAGAACACTTATTGAATCATCCTCTCTCTCTCTCTGTGACGCCAATCTTCCTACACCATAAAAAGAAATCATCCCTTGTAAGTGTCCATAATTGTGTTATCAACCCATACTACAAACCTTGGGATAGCTTCTGACACAGGTCATAAGGAATCTCAGAAGTCTACAACTGTTCCAAGGAAGTTGGTCTCAAAGCTTTCTCAAGTCTTCTATCAGGGGTTCTAAACTGGTATAAAAAGTTACCCTGGATCTTTCAAGACCATACCGAACTGGATCAGTATCAACCAATACCTCTAGATCTTTATAACTTGTCTGAGCCAATACCATGATGGTGTCCTAAGACATACTCAAGACATAAATAATAAGATTTGCAGGTAGTACATAAGAGCTTACACTTACCTAGTACTTATTATATGCTAGGTACTATAAATATAGATGTATGGACCTACTAGTTTAGCTCTAACAACACAGAGACGTAGATGCTATTTATTAACTCCATTTTACAGATGAAGAAACAATCTGTCGCACAGCTAATAAGCGGCAGACTAGGGATCTGAAGCCAGGAATTGTAATTCCAATCGCTGCTTGATACTACCTCTCTAGTGTCCCATCAGAGAAACAAAACAAAACAACTGTTTTGGTTTATCACACTAATTTTGTGATGACACATGTATTTGTTTGGGCTAATGTGAACACTCAGATAATAGCTACCTAGCCCTATCCTAAGGAGAAGGCTAAGGCCAACTCTAGGCTCACAAAGAAAGGTTAGCCATGTCTACATATTTGATATCCTGCTGCTGACTTACATCATACTCTGATCTTTACCAATTCATTACATCACAAACTTTTATTATTTAAAAATCTACTAATGGGGCGCCTCGGTGGCTCAGTCGGTTGAGTGTCCGACTTCAGCTCAGGTCATGATCTCGCAGTTTGTGGGTTCGAGCCCCGCTTCAGGCTCTGTGCTGACAGCTCGGAACCTCGAGCCTGCTTCGGATTCTGTGTCTCCTTCTCTCTCTGCCCCTCTCCCGCTCGTACTCGTGCTCTGTCTCTCAAAAATAAATAAAAATGTTAAAAAAAATAAAAATGAAAATAAATCTACTAATAACCTTACCCTGGACACATCTTATCTCCTTTTTTTTCATGTAAAATTGCACAGTCATAGCAAAACACATGCTTGCACGGAATCTGTGAACAGAGACATATTACAGTTAAGCATACTAGAACAACTTAAGCTATTTCCATAAAAAATAACTGTAAGCACAGTAACCTGGACATAAAAGGCACCTGAGAATTGCTCACTATGATAAACATTTATTAAGTACTAATTACAGAAAAGCAACAATTAACCTTTTTTCAGTAACAGAGCCCTTTGAGATATAATGAAATATTTGGCCTTTCCCCCAATAAATATATATGTATGCATCTGCTTACATTTCTCGAAGTATAAATGCTATGAATTTCATCTGTGGTTCCTATAGAGGTAAAGCTCCTGAAGAAGCCCACACTATCCAAAGCAATCTACAGATTCATTGCAGTTTTTCACAGAAGTAGAACACAAAATCCTAACGTTTATATGGAACTACAAAAGACCCCAAATAGTCAAAGCAATCTTAAGAAAGAACAAAGCTAGAGGTACCACAATCCCAGCTTTCAAACTATACTATAAAGCTATAGTGATCAAAACAGTATGGTACTGACACAAAAACAGACACAGATTAATGAAACCGAATTGAGAGCCCAGAAATAAACCCATGCGTATACAGTCAATTAATCTACGACAAAGGAGGTAAGAATAAACAATACGGAAAAGGCAGTCTCTTCAGTAAATGGTGTTGAGAAAACTGAAGAGCTACATGCAAAAGAATGAAACTGGACCACTTTCTCACACCATACACAAAATAAACTCAAAATGGATTAAGGACCTACATGTATGACTTGAAACCATAAAATTCCTAAAAGAAAACATACGCAGCAATCTCTTAGTAAACTTAATGACATTTTTCCAGATGTCTCCTCAGGCAAGGAAAACAAAAGCAATGGAAACCATTAACAAAATGAAAAGACAACCTACTGAATGGGAGAAGATATTTGCAAATGATATATTCAATTAGGGCTTAATACCTAAGATATATAAAGAACTCATACAATTCAACACCAAACCCCCCATGCCCAAATAATCAGATTAAAAAATGGGCAGAGGACCTGAATAAACATTTTTCCAAAGAAGACATACAGATGGCCAACAGGTACATGAAAAGACGCTCAGTATCACTAATCAGAGAAAAGCAAATCAAAACCACAATGAAGTATCACCTCACATCCGTCTGAATGGTTAGTATCAAAAAGACAAGAGAAACATGTTGGCCAAGATGTGGGGGGAAAAAAGAACCCTCACGCACTGTTGGTTGGAATGTAAACTGCTGCAGCCACTATGGAAAACAGTATGGAAGTTCCTCAAAAAAACTAAAAATTGAAGTACCATACAATTCAGTAATTCCACTTCTGGGAATTTACCTGAGGAAAACAAAAACACTAATTCAAAAAAAGTATATGCACCATTATTGCAGCATATTATAATAGCCAAGAAAAAAAAGATGCGGTACATATACACGATGGAATATTACTTAGCCATAAAAAAGAATGAAATCTTGCCATTTATGACATGGATGAACATAGAGGGTGTTATGCTAAGTAAAGTCAGTCAGGCAGAGAAAGACAAATACCATATGATTTCACTTATATGTGGAACCCAAGAAACAAAACAAACACAACAACAACAACAAAAAGAGAAACAGTCATAAATACAGAGAACATACTAGGGCGGGAGGCAAAAGTGAAGGTGATTAAGAGGTACAAACTTCCAGTTATAAAACAGGGAAGTCACAGGAATGAAAAGTACAGCATAGAAAATACAGTCGATTACATCGTAGTAACTTGGTGTGCCGAAAGACGGCAACCACACTTATCACGGTGAGCGCAGTGTAATGTACATAATTGTTGTATCACTATGTTGTACACCCAAAACTAATTTAATATTATAGGTCAATCATACTTCAAAAAAATTTATAAAGTAAAAAGTAAAAAAAAAATTAAAAGAAAACTCCCAAAGAAGAATACCATAACCATGTTCTATCTTATCCTGTTCCTCCTGAAACTGTGTCAAAGCAGTGAAATAACAAACACCTCCTACATTTAATGTAAGTAGCATTCTTCCCTGGCAGTTAATGAACTTATAAAAATCTAAAAATAAATCAGAAGAACACAGTAAAATCATGTTAGACCATTTTAAAACTCACAGCCCATTACTCTTATTTAGCTACGCTACACAGCAAAGCAAGAGGCCCCGATCCATGCCCTCTACCAGGCAGACGTTACTGAATTCAATTTTTTTCAAATACAAATACAAAACTATCTTTTAAAGGAGGATATGTCAACATTACTATAAAATTACAACTAGAGTTATAATTGTTTTTAATGATTAGAATTCAATTCTATTTGAATTATTAGTATTATTAGTTTTACATTAAAAATTATAGCCTTCAGAAACAAGTAACTGACTTTGTTGTTTAACAAGAAAACAATTTTTCCTTAATAAACCAGAATAAATATCCACTAACATGTATCAAACAGTCCAAAAAAATTCATTTTCAGAAGTTAGTTAATTTTCAAGCAGTTCAAGAATTTGTCAAGATAATTATATTAAATGCATGGTATCCCCAAATTTCCCTTGGCTATTCCATACTTAATTAAAATGTCACAAACTTAGTCATTAAACAGTGATAAACCCACCTACTTAAATATCAGAATCTCGTCTCTACACAAAAGTTTACATTTACTAAAACATTTAATTTAGTTATACTTACCATTCGCCCATAGATTTTAATAGGCAATCCACACTTGTCACAGAAATGAACTGGCGTATCATCCTTTTCACCTAAGATGTTTATCTGTTGAATGATATAATTAAAATTTTCTTTTTAAGCATCTCTAAAAATTGTACTTATAATTTTTGCAATGAATTGGTTAGTATTTTATAAAAGTTGTTAATACAATTAGAAATAAAGGTTTCTTGGCATATTCCCACATATTCCACATGATTAGCTGTGCCCCCATTAGTTTCTTTTTTCTAATGTTTACGGTTATTGATTTTACTTGACTGTACTGAAAATTATTTCAAATTATTTTTGAAAACAGTGGAAATAGGGCATTAATAAACAGATGATTTGAGTGTGCTTAAAAAAAGCATAATAGCTGTAATAAAAGTTCATACCATTCTTTAAGTATTCTGATTATTCTAATAAAATATTTAAAGTATTTTGCTGTTCTGGGGCGCCTGGGTGGCTCGGTCAGTTGAGCACCTGACTTTGGCTCAGGTCGTGATCTCGCGGTCTGTGAGTCGAGCCCCATGTCGGGCTTTGTACTGACAGCTCGGAGCCTGGAGCCTCCTTCAGATTCTGTGTCTCTTTCTCTCTCTGCCCCCATCCCTCCACTCTCTGTCTCTGTCTCTCTCTCAAAAATAAACATTAAAGAAAATATTTTTTTATATAATAAAGTATTTTGCTGTTCTAATAATTTTTTTTATTTTTAGTTTTACCTGGAAGTCCCAAAAAAGGTGTCCAGGAAATCTTCGCTGATTTCCAAACAGTTCGCCCCCTTTACAGTCATACCGTTCTTCTTCATTATAATCAAATCCTTCTGAGAAAAGAAAGTGTTCTGAGAAAAGAAACTTTTCAAATCCTAAATTTCATTTTGGAAGTACATGTACATGGCACCACAGACCTGTTCACCCAAAAGCCCATCTGATGCCTTTCAAAGCTCTTCTAAGGACAAGATAATCAAGACTAGTTTAAGTCATTATAACATCAGCTAGAAATGATCTTGGCAACCATCTACTCCAACCCTCTTATTTTATAGTTGGGAATACTGCAGTATGGAGACCTATTGTAACTCAATACATAGATTGTGGGAGAGCCAGGAACAGACTTCAGAACACTTCACTCCCATTCAAGTGCTCTTATTAATTCACCAAACTCTCTCTAGTATAAACCTTTACTAATTACCATCGTCACACTTGCGGCACAAACTTTTAAGATACTGATCACCTACTGTAATCTACCTACAAAAGTGGTATCACGCTGCAAGAGGCTGATTTTATTGCCAAAAGCATATGATGAAAATATAAAGAATTCTGCAGGTTTTTCTTCTTACAACTAAGCAAATTAGGTATCCTCTCCTTCAGTCTTAAAACTGAAACTGATTTTAGAAATAAGAACATATTCATACTTCATCTTTTCAATTAAAACCTCTCTCTGGTTGATCACCCAAACAGCAGAAGCCATATCATATCTAGTCACAAGTATCCTCCTCTCCACTATATGTATCAATAAAATTATGAAGATCATATGGGCTCAATTTCTCTAACCTTGATGGTAAGCATCTCATCTCATACAAAAGAAGAGAAAACCAATGGACAGTCCAATGGTAATTCTTGGTAGAATCCAATTACCTAAAGTAAAGGTGAGAAGGCAAATCTATCCCTCCAAAATGCCAGGCTTCTCATGACTCTTTAGGCCCTAGAACTGGTAAACAGCATAGACCAAGCGCACAAGTTTTAACTTTACCCACGTGGCTAAATTACAGTACCTGTGTATGGATGTACATATGGACACACACACAAATACAGGGAAGCAAGACTTTCCCAGTGCACTAATCGTCTCCAATACAAAGTATACAGTTCAAGGAGTATTCTTAAAAGTTACAAATGAGTGACCCTCGCCTCTTGTATGGCCCATTTATACCTTATAAAAAGCTTCTGTCATCTAAAATTCAAAATAAGGAAGATCAGTTCTTCTTATCTAAAATGCTGAGTTATTGTGTTGAACAACAGCCAACAAAATGAGGAGCTCAGTAATCATTTTTCAAAGTTGTTCAACCTGCACTCCCACCATTAAAGTATACATGTATAATTGTATAATACCATATTAGTACCCACATCTCCCTATTTTGATCTGCCTAGAAAAAACACCAATCACTTATTATTTTTTACCCGAATTAGTTGAATCAAAAGTAATCAAAAGTTATCTCCAGCCTCAGTTTGTTCTCTTAAAAGAGAAATTGGTAATAGTAGTTCCCTCTAGAAAGGGGTGTAAGCTTGGGGGATGAGAAGGGAGGGAATGAGGGGATATCTGAGAGGAAAAAGAAAGAAGGGGGATTTTAGCTTTTTTGCCTTGTTTGGATTATGATAACAAGAATGTACTTGCACATTACTGTGTACTTTTTAAAAATTATTAAAAGAAACAAAAAGATCAAAGAAAGGGCACCCTACGTTATGAAGAGTGCAGCAATCGCCCTAAGTTACTACCACCACGATTTAGAACATGTGACTTCAAATGAACTTGGAGAGATACCCTACAATAAAAGGAACCATAAAATGAGGTATAATAAAAACATTTTGATTCCAAAAAGAAAAATAGATAGATTGCTGGAATAGAAGGGAAAATCTAGAAATTGACATAAATACTTTTAGGCCTTTAATGTAGGATAATAGTAGGATTCTTATTCAGCACAGAAAAGACAGATTATTCAATGGTTAAGACAAATAGCTAGCTGTTTTAGAGAAAAAATAAATAGAGCCAGACTCCACTTTTTTTTTTTTTAAATAACCAAATACACGTCCATAAATGTCCCACAGCAGGGATCAGCTAACTTTTTCTGTAGAAAGCTAGATTAGTAAATATTTTAGGCTGTGTAGGCCATATGGTCTCTTGCAATTACTCAACTATGCCATTATAGTGTGAAAGCAGTCATAAACAGTACTTAAATGAATGGGCATGGCTGTGTTCCAAAAAATCTTTACAAAAACAGGGCTGGATTTGGTCCACAGGCCATAGTTTGCTGACCCTATACTAACGGGTAAAATGGGAAAATTATTTTCTGTTCATGAAATAGAAAAAAGGCCCTTCTAAGAATTTTATAAAACCCAGAAGTCATAACAGAAGACTGGATTGGATATCTGATGACACAAAATCTTCAAACTTCACCACAATAAAAATTGGATATATAAAGTGCAAAAGACAAATGGTGAATATACACAATATGTGACAAAGAGCCAATTTAATAATTTGTAAAGAACTCAGAAAAATCAAGAGAAAGACTACAATACAGAAAAAAATGGTTAAAAGATATGAACAGGTAGACCCTAGGCAAAAGAAATAACCGATACTATGTAAAGATATCCACATAACTCCATTCATAATTAAAGAAATGTGTATCAAAACGAAAATTTTTAAAGGTTAATAGTCCCAATATCAGTGTGTGGGAATATAAATGGATGTTTTTTTTCAGAGCCATTTGACAATATCTGTTAAATTCTAAGATGTACAGATGGATACCATCAAGCTGTAAAATACCCAAATTCATGCAAAGTTTAAATTCGACACCAAGCGTACATGCTAAGCTATATGTACAAGGATATTTCCTGCAGCATTGTTTTTAACAGCAAAAAAAAATCAGAAAAATTCTCGATACATTACAGTATATCTATAAATGAAATACCTAAGCCTATTTTCTTAAATGACTACAACTGTACACCCTGATAAGGCAAAATTTTAATTGCATCTTACATGAAAAAAGGGCAGTTATATATTAAAAAGTTACTATAAAAAAGTTGTAAAAGAAATTACTTTGGTACAGTATTGTCAAGGTAGGGAGACAAATTTCACTTTTAATATTTTGCTCTCTGAAATGTTATTTAGGTTTTTGGTTTGTTTTTTTTTTTAATGATAGGCAGTGTTACTTTCAATAACGAAAGAAAAACCAAAAATATTATACAGCAAGAGAAAACTGCATGAAAAATGAAACAGTAAGATAAAAAGATCTTAAATAAATAAGACCACATGGAATATTTGGTGGAATCAGATACAATAGACTTTTGGATCTGTCAGTTTAAACAAATTACCTTCATCACCAGGTGGAGCCTTTGCAGGCATCCTGTTTATAGTCCTTGGAGTTCGAGGTGCAGTTTTGGCTTTGTTCCCTTGTTTGGAGATAAGCTTTATAGGAATTCGTCTTCGAACATCAAGACCACCCAATGATCCAGAACTATTAGTGCCTTGTAACTCATTGTCTACGTCAGAAAAAAAAAAAAAAAAAAAGTTGTAATTTCTTTCAGTTTTCCTTTTTGAAGATTATTCTGCTACAGGTATTAAAGTAACATATCCAACATTATCAAGAGCTGAATATCTGGGCTCTGATTTTAAATATTATATTATATATGTTTAAGCATTAATTTTCTCTATACTAGATAAACCCTTAAAGCAATGTTTATTGAGATGGAACCCTTTAAAGAGTTGGCAAAAACTACAGAACCTCTCTCTAAAAGTAGACAATAAAAATTTCCATGATTCCAAAAGAGTTTACAAAAACATAAAACCTTTATAAGCCCAAGAACTTCTGTCTTGAACTATAAGAGATTTAAAAAATAAATAAATAAATAAAAGGAAGGAGGAGGAAAAGAAAGAAAACCATCCACATCTCCAACAAGCACACAAAACACTTGTTAAGTTAGAAAAGTGAATCTACATCAGGACAATCAATAAAACAAACAAAAGACTAACAGTGACAATAGCAAAATTAAAAAAGTAATGCATTGAAAATGAAATTAGTTTTAAGGAAAGTGATTATTCCCTAAGCGTAAAATAGCTTTTCTAAAAAGTATTCAGGAATAGTAAAGATATTTACTAGTAAAGATTATTACACTATTTAAAGATTATTTAAAGACTATTTAAAGATTATTACACTATTTAGTAGCACACAATGATGTATTTGGGCTACAACCTTTATAGATATATACATGTGAGTGTGTTATTCTAAGCTGCATCGTAATGGAAAAATAGAGTTTAGAAGGATGCGAGGTTTCTGTAATTCAGCTAGATCTAAACAAGGGACACTTTCTAAGGCCCTCCTTGTTATTAGCTATTAACTCATTTCCCATGAGTAACAGGAGGATTATTTCATAGAACTGACTCCATTTGAAGGTTAATAGTCTCCTTTTTTTTTCAAGTCTATGACAAAATATTATAATACAGAAAATATTCACTTTTACCCACCAAAGACACAAAGGGAAATGTCCCAAAATAGGAAATGCAAATAAAATAATTTTTAAAAATAGAAACATTTTAAATATGACATACTGAATGAACTGTCCCTGCAGGAGATAGTGCAACCAAGATTGATAGGCCCACTGTCCACATTACATTCAGTAAAGCCAAATCTGAAAGCAGTAACCTAGTACTAATGACCTCCTCTCCAATGCTACTAGGTTTACAGACACATGTTAAATTCACATCAGTTTGCACTCTTCCTGAACAATTATTTTTTTAATTCAAAATAATTTTAATTCAAAATAATAATTTAATTCTTAATGATTAATTTAAATATCTTTCAGTCTACTTTCTACTATTACTTTTACAATAGCTAATCCTCAAAGAAAAAATTCATGTAAAGGAAGTATATGGGTAGCTAAAATCTTGAGTTAGGATAAACCCAACTGGATCAACTTTCAGCACTTCACCAAATGTATTAAACCAAGCTGAGTAATGTATTTCATCTGCTTTCTTCTAGTTACTTAGGTAAAAGTACCTACAAGCAATGTAATAGCCAAAGGATGGATATGACAGAACCTTTTTTCTTGCTCAAAATGTATTCCTGATTTTTCAATAAATGAACAAAGCAAGCTGATGTAGACAGATAGTTGACAGTTCAATGCTTTCCTTCTGATATTAGGACTCAATGGTTTTACAACTAGGCGAATGACCAAAATACCAACACTTCATCACTGCACATCCTTTCCCTCCACCTTGAGCAGTTGAGATCACAACAGTTGCTTGCTTAGCCTACCACGACTTTCAGGAGTCCTCTGCCCTTTAACACCTTGCCACCTACCTCTCAGACTGCAAGTCCATAAACAAAGTACAGCATTCAATAGTGATATCATTCTGGGTTTGTCTTTTTTTTATTATTATTATTAAAAAAATCAGAAAATACAGCACAATTTCTTTTTGAATATGTCAACTAAAAACATAAAGCCCATAACCATAAAAGTCCATGGATATTGTTACACGAAAAAAGAGAACTGAAGACATAACTAGTCATTTATTTTTATTTTTTAAAGACTTTTTTTTAAGTAATCTACATCCAACATGGGGCTCGAACTTACAACCCCAAGACTGAGTCACATGCTCTACCAACTGGGCCAGCCAGGAGCCCCTATAACTGGCCATTTAAGGTGAATCCACTTTAAAAAGGAGTTAACACTTTTATATTATAGTTTTTTAAAGATTTATTTAGAATTTTATCCTGAATTAAAGAACCAAGAAATATTTTATAAAATTTAGATTGCAGTTACAACTAAGTGCTAATTCTTAAAATGACCAAAGAATGAATCGAGTGCTAACTGGGAGTTTCCTGGAGTAGTTTTTCTCGCAAAATTCTATTAGAACCCTAGAGGATAGCCTTCATTTTATGTCTGACTTTTCAGCATGATCATAAAATCAGTCACTTTTGCATAATATTCAAGGGTTTTATCAATTTCCCCAAGAGCCTCTCTTAATCCTTTGACATTAAAATCTTTCTCTTAAAATACCTACCCTGTCATAACATCCTCAATCAACTGGTTGACTGGAATTTCCTCATTAGCCAAGGATTTTATTTGTGATTCAAATAGTTATCAAATTCATGTTTATGAATTCCAAAAAAACCCTGAATCTTTTGCAAGGTTTGTAATCACAATCAATATACAGTATTTGACACTGTTTCCTGATATGAAGCAAAGATAATGACTTATAAAGAAATTAAAAGAAGAGAGAAAGGGCTGTCAGTTGGTACAGCATGTGACTCTTGATCTACATTGTAAGCTTGAGCTCCATGTTGGGTGTAGAGATTACTCAGAGACAAAATCTTAAAAAAAAAAAAAAAAAAAGAATAGAAAATATCTAGCAGGGATATCTGAGTAGGAACTAATTTTTTAAATGGTCAGCTCATTTGTGAATATTTTCATGTCAGGATGACTCTTACTTTCTCAGGCAATATTTTAACTTAGAGAACTAGGATAATAAATACTCAAGACACACACCCAGCGATACTACAACTTCTTAACATAACATCCTGTAAACTGTGGAATAGGCTTAACTACCAATTCTAGTAATAGGCTCTAATGAGAAGTATTTTGCTAAAGTTGCACATTTGTTACTCTAACACCAAGGTCCCAGAGTTTCGATTCTACAAAATTTCCAAATATTAGAGATTCTTACAGCCTGATTCTAGGCCCTCTGTATTCTCATTCCTTGAGTGATCTCATCCATCCTTAAAATATTAACTCTCTGGTACTAAATCTCAAGTATGTATTTTTCAGTCCACATCTTTCCTCTGATTTCCACCTGACAACTTCCCTTGTATGTCCCAATACACAGCTCATACTTGGTAGCCCAAAATTTTGTTCCCAAATTCCCAGGTCTCACCTCTACCCCCTTTTTAAAAAGTGTGTTTTCCCCAAATCAGTAATGGGCACTACCTAGGTGATCAAACCAGAAACCTAGGCATCTCTCCTTTCTCTCACAAAGCTCATATTTGAGTTCTACCACCAAAATACTGAATTTGTCCACTCCCCTTCTACTAAACCAAGCCAACTTAACTAAGTCGAGTCTCTCTTCTGGTCTACTGCGATCACCTCCTAAATCGTCTATTTTCTATTATTTTTGTCTCCCTCTTTTACACCATCTCCATGAACAAGCTATTGTATTTTTAAAAGAAATTATGTTCCTCCTCCACTTCTGTTCAATGGCTTCGCACAGCACTTAGAATCAAATCTTTATCATGGACTTCAAAGTCTTGTAGGACCTGACTCCTGCCTTCCTTTTCAATCTCAGGGTTCCTTCCCTCTTGCTAACTAAGCTGCAGCTAACTGATCTTCTTTAAGTTTTCCTTCCTCAGAGTCTTTGTATTTGCTAGAAATGCTTTCCTCCTGATCAGTTCCATGACTGGATTCTTCTCATGCATCAGATCTCAACTTACAAATTCTACTTTTACAGAAAGACCTTCCCTGACCACTCTCTCTGAAGCCTCCTCCTATTAGTCTTTACCACAGAACCCGTTTATTTTCTTCAAAGCACTCATCATGATCTGTAATTTTAGGTTTTAAAAACCAAACAAACAAAAACAAAAGCCCTGTTTATGGTGTCTTCCCTAACAGAATGTAATCTCCATGAGGTCAGGGATTCAGACCGTCTTGCTTACCATTGCACCATTCCATCTCCAGACCTACAGGGATCTGGCATATATTACATTGACTAACACTCACTAAAATCATATAGATATAATTTTACATCTATATGTAGAAAACTAAGTAGGTATTTGATGACTGAGAACACCCTAACCAATGCTTAATACAAGAAATATCCTTTTTTTCCTACTTATGATATGGCTGGCATAACTATACGGAACACTAACTAACTCCAAGTGCACTCTCATTCAATATCCAAAAACCACAAAGAAGAAAAAGCCAAACAAGACGTAACGAAGAGCGGAGTCATTCTTACTTGGACATAGAGACGAGAATATCTTGATTTTAAGCTCTCCTTTGTAAACGCCCCCAAATGATGGGTAAGGACCACAGCCGTAGCGCGGGGCATGCTTTGGGCTCAGGCAGAAAAGCCGCTCCGAGTATGATTCCGAAAACCATATCCGACTCCCTTCTCCCACCTCTAATCCGTGAAGGACCGGAGAGACAATAACGACCGGCAGTGACCACCGCAGCACCCGCCCAAAACTGACTGAGACAGCAGGAAGTCTCTAACCCACTCCCGCGCATCGACACCCAGCGTAACAAGGCTTCCCCGACTCCAAAACTGGAATCTACCCGCCAGTCCCCCAAACTGAGAGCAGAGCACCCGGGACGAGGAAAAAAGGAGCGGAGCTCTCTCCTCCCCACGAGGCCCCCGCCTCCCACCGTCTGGGCTGAGAGCTCAGCAGAACCAGAGAAGTGGCTGTTGCCGGCACCGAGGCGGTAGGTACCGCACCGGAGGGTAGGCCGGGACGCAGCAGGCCCTTGCCGGGCACAGGGAGGGGTCTGTGAGATTTCCTTCTCACCGCCAGACCCCAGTGCCGTAGGGCGAGCGTATCCCCTCTCTGCCCGCTGGGCAGCAAGTCCCAGGCCGGCCAAGGGGGCATGGAACCGGGACCCCCACTGCCTCCGCCTCCTTACCAGTGTGATCCATGATTCGGCTCGCAGGGCACAGTGGGAGCGGAAGTCAACCGCGCCGGAGTCGCAGAGAGCGCGTGCGCGCTACCTTCCGGAGCCCGGGAGGCGGAAGTGCGACCAAGTTGCCTCGGCTTTGGCCTCCGAAAGCTTCCTTCTCTCTTGTCTACTACCCAACTCCGGTGAGGGAGTCAGGCATAGTTCGGGGAGAGAAAGGACACGCGAAGAGCTTCCAGGTCGAGGTTACTAAGACTTTTCCCCACGTGCTTCACGAGAAAGTAGCCTTTAACTGTGGAAAGGCGACCGACGGGAACGGGGAGGGGGAGAGCGGTAGCAGCCGGAGGCACAAGCTCGCGGCAGGTAAGGCGGCCGCCCGCCCCCGGGGAGCGCTGCCTTCTGGGACTTGTAGTGCGCTGGGGCCCCGGGGCCGGCCAGGCTCACTGCGCAGGCTCGGCCGTTGGGCTGGCCCCACCCCGGCGGGCGGAGTAACGGTTTGGAATCCCCCGGAGTGCGCGAGCGCTGGTCTCCTGCACCCGGGGTAGGGAAAGTGTAAACACGCGCGCTCCGGAAGGCGTCCTCCAGTGGGAGGTTGCCCAGGGTATGGTCGAGCTACGAGAGAAGAGAAAGGCTCTCTGCGTATTGTCTAAATTTTGCTTTGTCCTGACCAGCTACGCAGAGCCAACTTGGTATATACCCCCGTTCCCACCAATTAAGTTTCTGATCGTTGAAACACAAAATGCTTGACTAGCACTCGTTTGTGTGTTTTTTGTTTTGTTTTGTTTTGTTTTGTTTTAGAGCAAACGGTTGTGGCGCTGGGAGCCCCCCCCCCCCCCGACCACCTAAGGACTGGGCTTAGGGCCGGGTGGCGGGCGAGTGCCCCGCAGCTGCCGCTTCCCTGGGGGACACCGGCTGTAAAGTGCGACGCGGAGCCGGGGGACGGGACGGACGCGGCGTGAGGTGGAGGGAGCGGCAGGGCTGGCCGGAAGGGAGAGGTTGAAAAGGAAAGGCCTAAAACGAGGAAGAGAGAGTTAGCACAACAGGCAGTACCTAGTTCCAGTTCTTGGTCCCCGGGGGTTGTGGCTGCGGCTGCCTTCATCGTCCTCAACCAAAACAAAGGAAAGTGCCACAGAGTGGTTCCTGGGGACCTTCAGTGCGGTCTCCACCTCGCCGACTTGGCTCATTTGTGTCCACTCCCTTCTCCAGCCCTCTACACTTGATGCTCTCGGATGAGTAGAAAGGAGCACAATTAGTAGAAAACACGAGCTTGGGAGCCTAGGGATTTGGGTTCTATTCCTGTCGTCCCCTGGTGACGACATCGGTACCTTGGGTTGTTCACGCTTTCGGTGCCAGAGTTCCTGGATCAATAGGAGATTACTATATTGCCCTCTGACAGAGATGTTGTCACGGTGCCGAATTCTGGATTAAGTATGTGCAGCGATGCGTTGTATCTGTAGTTAGGCAGTAACAGCTTGGAGTCGTAAAGATCAGCACTATGAGTGCTCTGTGCTGATCTGGGGAGTGTTGTACTGGGGTCTTTAAAAAGACTGCCCCGCTACACCTGAAGCTTTATGAACAAGTTTTTAGGTACAATTACAACCAAGGACCATTGTGAATCAGAATCACCCCTGCTTTTGTTGACATGTAGATTTCTGTATTAGTAAGTGGTTTCCAAGATGCTTTCAATTGCTGGGCTTATTTTTTGTTTTGGAGGTTTGGAGGAAGGAAGCTTAACCATACCTTCCCACTTCTCTAAATACAGTGCTGATACGATGGGTCATTTCTCACCTATTTGAGGTATAGAAGAAGGTAGTTTTCACCTAGGAAGTGCTCTTTTTATGTTTTTTTTCTCTCATATTTAGCCTGTCAGCCATACTTCAGATTAATGCAAATCCAGGTTCATAATGATATTATTGGTGTCTGCTGATACTCATGTTTAAAGAATTAGAGCAAAAAAGCATATTTAAGAATTAGAGCAAAAAAGAGGCTCCAAAGTATATTTTACATAGTTTAGTCTGTAAATCAGAAGTTGTGTCTTCATTCTTATGGTGCGTGAAGTTATGAAAATTTACTGACAGGACACTCTTTTATTAGATTTCCTGTTGATAAAATGTTAGGTAAAGATCTGTCGAATTATTTGACATGTGTTGCTTTCATGCATTGCTTGCAGCATCTGTATTCTATATTCATTACCCCCTTAGCTGTAGCTGCCTCATTTTACCAGGGCAGTAGCAGTGTGACAAATTTATCTCTTCACATAAACTGATAAGTGAAACTGTACTTACACTTTTATTACTGCCCTCTGGTATCCATTGTTGGTGATCTCTGTGCTATAACCAGTCACAATTTCTTTAAAAGCTGACATTCTTTTTTTTTTTTATAAGTTTACTTATTTATTTATTTTGAGAGAGACAGCATGAGTGGGGGAGGAAGAGAGAGAGAATCCCAAGTAGGCTTCGTGCTCCCAGCTGAGAACCCAACCGCAGGGCTTGAACCCACAAAACCGCAAGTTTGTGACCTGAGCCGAAACCAAGAGGCTCAACTGAGCCACCCAGACGCCCCTAAAAGTCGACATTCTTATTAGTATCCCCTCCATGTGCCTTCTATGTAATAATCTATCATTATGTTGATTGTTACTTAATCAACTTTTATATAATGGAGAACATTAAATAAAAATAAAATTAGCATGATTTGAAACAACAAAAAAAGCCGACATTCATATTCATTTTGTAGCATGGTGTTGCCCTAAGGTTTATGAAAACAAAACATCATAGTAATGGGTGATCTAAAGCACTGAGGTGCGGATATTCATCTTACGGACAAACTGTCTGCCAGCCCATCATTTATAAGCTGATGTTTTTAAGATGTTTTAATAGCCTGTCATTTATATAGCACTTAGTTTATGCTAAGAGAAGAGTACAGTGGGTAGCAGAGAGCTTGTTTCCCAGGAGCTTGTCTGAGACTCCTCAATACCAGGTCAGAATGTCTCCTTAATGCTCCTTCAGTAATATCACCCTGTTGTGCCTAACACTGCAAAGGGCAAGAACTGTATTAAATAATGGTCCCTACAACAACTACACTGGCTAGCATTTATAGAAATAATTAAAAACACATATAATTTAAGTGTTTTGAGGGAATGCAGTGCTGCATACAGAGAAAATAATGAGCAGTAGGACCAAGGGTAGTTAGGTAGACTCTGGAGGGATTTAAGCTGAGCCTTGATGAATGAGGAGGATTTGGAGAGTAGGACAGCAATAAGGCATATGAAACAGGTGAGAGCGAGGGCACAGATAGAGAATTATTGTAACTTCTGTAGAGGACAGCAATCAGCTTGACTTGTGTTGTTGGTCCTCGTTTGAGAGTACTGAAAAAGAAAATTAGGTGTGCTTACGCAGAACCTTGAGATGATTCCAGAGTAACAGTTAAGAAAGCACACCTAGGCTGGCTGGCTCAGTTGGTGGAGCGTGTGACTCTTGATCTTGGGGTCATGAGTTCAAGTCCCACCTGTGGTGTGGCGTTTACTTAATTTTTTTTGATAAAAAAAAGGCACATAAACAAAACCTAACATGGTATATCATTCATATAAGCAACATAGTTCAGCAAGATACATTTGAAAACAATGATCAGAACTTAAATTTTTTGGGGGGGCGGAGTGGGCAGGGGAGTGAATCAGTACTATTGCCTGTAAGAGAACAGTTCACTAGGGCACCTGGCTGGCTTGCTCGGTGGAGCATGCAGCTCTTGATCTCAAAGTTGTAGGTTTGAGACCCATACTGGGCATAGAGATTCCTTAAAAACAAAATCTTAAAGAGAGAGAACAGTTGACCAAGTCGCCAGCCAGAGACTCCTATGATGTCCAAATTGCTAGTAAGTATGAATGGACTGTTAGTAAGAGAAGAATTGACCAGGATAGTGTCCACTGTACATCAACAAGTTGGATCAGCAGAAGTAGACGGGAAAGGCAGTAGAATATAGTGATTGGCTGGATGAACTTGAGCGTTAACAGCCGGGGGTTCTAAGTCCAGAGCCGCCATTTCCCAGCTGTGAGACTTCACGCAGATTACCTAATCTTTGTGGCTGATTTCCTTCCTTTGTGGAATGGGGACGATGATGGCACCTATCTTTCGAGTTGTGAGAACTAAATGTTTTGACCTATCTGGAGCACTTAGTACCCCCTGGCACACAATAGGCCGTCACGAAATAGTAGTTCTTATTACCGGGGTAGTTAGCTAGAGTCATTGCTTCTTGAGGTGATAGTAAAGATTAAATGAGACAATACTTAGCATAGCAGTTGACACATTATTAAATGAATATTAAATGTTAGCTACAATTTTATTATTACCTATTAAAATGGTTGGCGATAGGTTTCGAAGATAGAGTTCCTAGGGCAAATTTGCACCTATCAGCATACTGATACACACACAAAGCAAAACTGATGTTTAGCTAAGACTCTGACTTCTCTATATTGGAAGCAGTTTAATTAAATCGGGTTAGTAACCTTAATTCTAGCCCCACACAGTCCCAGCTTCCTCCTCTCCCTACGGGCTCTTGGAACTGAACCCTAATTACCATATTACCCCAGGCAAGCCTTATCAAATATGGCAGCTGGCTTTCCAAACACCATCAAAAACTGAGCAAGAGACAGATTCAGGGAATAAGAAGGAAGTAAAGACTTAACAAGGACTAAATATTGCTGATTGAAGGCATTTCTCCACTGTCATTCTGGAAATATATATACCCATTCAGAGAGGAGTACTTTAATCTAAAGAAGTCCTGTAGCCTCTCTTCTGAGAAGGCGCATTTTGTACTCGGTAACCTTTGAGCTAGATGGACCTACTCCTCCCTCCAGAGCCTCTGCTAAGAGATAATTGCCTTTTGTCCTCTACATTTCTGTTCAACTTACTCTTGAAAGAATGCTTAGGATATTAACACTGCTTGATAGCTGTGCCATGTTTTTAAGCAAGCAGTCTGTGATAACTGTTTCCTACACTTGAGAAAGCTGTCATCTCAGGGTTCCCTGACCCTAAGCCCAGCTGCCACTCCATCCCAGTTAGAAAAGGATTTCAGGTTTCCCTGGTATACATGGTTTGTAAATAGGCCCTGTTACTGTTTAAACAAGAGTCTGTCGCTATCAGAAATGTACTTTACATCATAGCACAGTACATAAACAAGCTCACCTGCATATCACACACGTAAACGTTATAAGTAACTGTATGCAGTTCCCTGTGCTGTTTGTTTTCTCTTCTGTCCCTTTAAAAAAAAAAATGCTGGTTATGACTCACTAAAATGTCTAAAAGTGCACTAATGACTTGGAATTTAAGTTGGAAACCACTGCTTTATAGCTCCCATGGTGTTTTGAAGAATTTATGCTATTCTAGAAACGTCTGAGAGGAAGGATAAATCTTAACCCCAGGAGGACTTAATTCTTGTGTGGCTGTGCAGAGGGGTGAGGAGGAAGAAGATAGATATCCAAGACCAAAGAATGCCAGGAAGCTCAAGAACAAGGCTATTGGGAATTTCTTTCCTGTAACTGGTAATAGCTACCTCCTCAGAACTGGGCCTCCCCGTGAACAAAAACAATTTCATGACAGTAGATTTAACACCCACTTATACCTCAGTTGAGGAAAACGCCGGGCGTAGATTTAGAATTCTTACTCCTACATTAAAACCTATCTACCCATCAAGGTTCTTGCTCGTATGCCACTTTCTTCATCAAGCCTTCTCTGACATTCTTGCCACAGGTAATATATATAGTAGAGAAAGTGAATGAGCTTTGGAATCAGGCAGAATTGGGTCCAAGTCTCAACTCTCCCTGTGTGATACTGGACAACCACTTAAGCTCAATATTGGTGTCACCGAAATGGGGATAATGATCATTTTTCTTGCAGAATTGTTTTGAAGATCAAAGGAGATAACATCTATGAAGGCTCTTTATGTTGCCTTTACTCGCCAGACAACAGGCCTTCTCTAAGTGTTCATTTCCTTCATTCCTCTTGGTAATTACCGTCTCTTCAAAACATCCAGGAACTGTGTTTCTCCTAAGACCTCACTCTGCTTCATACTATAGCAGCAGGCATATTTTATCTACCCTCCAGGGACAGGCTCCTTGAGGATAGGGTCCATCGGTTATCTATATCTGCACATAATACACAGTATTTAGCAGAAGGCACTTACGAAATATTTTTTGACTTACCAAAGAATATCATCAAAGATAGTGTGGCCCTGTCAAAAAAAAAAAAAAAGAACACCAAACATTTAGAAGTTCTGCACACAAATGTGGCAAACAACTAGATAAAAGCTTACAGTATAAAATAATTATGATAGGAGGGCACTGACCAGTAGGATTGTAAAGAATTTGTGACAGCTTATTATGACCGTATTCAGAGTTCATTCAATAAAATGAGCAGAGAACACTAATGCCAGAAGACAACAGCCCAGGTCTTCAAACATGAAGAAACTCAAACAGCACTACATGCCTGAGTTTTTCCTGAGTGACAAACTACGTGTAAGTGTGTGTTTATACGTATCAACATATACAACCACGAAGTCCGGCCAATTAGGAGGGAAATTAAATTTAAAACTAAGAAAGTGAATAATTTTGGTAAATAATTTATTCAACAAGTATTTATTTGGGTCAGACGCTCTTCTAGTTGCTTTGAATGTATCAGTGAACGTGGGGCACCTGGCTGGCTCAGTCAGCGGAGCGTGTGATGCTTGATCTTGAGGTTGGGGATTTGAGCCCCACACTGGATGTCGAGAGGACTTAAAAGTAAACTCTTTAATTAAAAAAAAGGAATCTATCAGTGAACAAAGTAAGTAAGCCTACTTGCCTATGTGAAACCCAATTCCAAGTGAAATAGGAATTAATGATTTGAACATGTATCTTCACCAGTACTGAGCAACTATGGAAATTATGGTTACAGAATAGAATACGAATGTTACAAACCTGAGCAAAATAAACATAACTGAAAAATTGTGAAGAGGTCACAGAAAGCATGTGAATACTAGTTTTCATGAATTGTCTACTTTAACTGTCTAAAATTGAAAAGTAGTTAAAAATATTAAGCCTAACAACTCCAACTTCTGACAGCTTTTGAGAATTTCCTTTCTTAACCTAGAAAAAGCTTTTAGAACACAACACCCTTCACGTTAAAGGAAAAAGTTTTCTACTTCATGTTCTTTTGTTGCATCAAATTCAAGTAAAATTCATTAAAATTAGAATATTTTCATTAAAAATGGCATCTATCATAGAGCAGTCAGGGTCTAACCAGAAACTGCTTCAAGTATTTTCAGTGAGGGAATTTAGCGCAAGGAATTGATTATACAGGTAAAGGAAAATCTAAGAAGCTAAATACGACCAATGAGATAATCCAGTGATTAGTACAAGAGCCAGAAGCCACTGAGGGTAGGCTGAGGGGACAAGGGGAGAAAGCAGCATTACCTGAATCGTAGAGAGCTAGAAAAAACACAGCCGCTGTCAAGAATAGAGCCCTCACTTCCCTCTTTCTTGTGCCCTCTAGTCTCCCAACAGTCTTTCATTAATTGACCCCAGCCAGATGTTAGCCAACATAGGAGCCCGGGATATGCAGCCTGGTAGGGTCAAAACCCCTGTGCTGATAGAGAGGGCAAGGAACAGTCACACAGGCCCTGCATTGAATATAGAGTACCATTTATTTTTATAAAAGCATTGCTACCTATCTCCCCATAGAGATGTATAGATAGCTACATGTGCTGTTTACCTAGTAGCAATAACAGTTATTTATGGATAGACTGATTTTGAGTGATTCTGGCAACTTCATATTTTTCTGCACTGAGAATTTTTTTAGGTTGGATTTTTAAAATTTTTCATCCACATTTTGATGAGCTGAACCATCAATGAACATTGGTTTAAAACTATGGTAAATTTAGGCAGAGTTCTAGAATTATGTGCTTTCCAGTATTCTCACCATGTAATAATATGTCAGTTTCTGCAACTGATAAGCTTTTTTTTTTAATGTTTATTTATTTATTTAGAGTGGGAGAGAGAGTGTGTGCACGAGCAGAGGAGGGGCAGAGAGAGAGAGGAGGAGAGAGAGAATCTCAAGCAGGCTCTGCACTGCCAGCACAGAGCCCCAAGCAGGGCTCGAATCCATGAACCACGAGATCATGAGCTGAGCTGAAACCAAGAGTCAGAGACTTGACTGAGCCACCCAAGCATCTCAACTGATAAGCTTTCAGATTCTACTCAGGTGAGAAGCCTAAATTAAATCTGAGGCCAGTTAAGTATGCATTGTATTTTTGTAACAGCATTTCCCCCATTTCACTGGCAAATATTTTTGTATATCCCAAAGAGTTAACATGGTCACAATGCCATTATCACATTGTCTCTTCAAAAAGTCAGTGTCATTGGGGGAAAATGTGTAGGAGGGCTTTTCAGATTAATAAGACTAAAGAGCTGAACCAACTAAATGCAATGCTTAAAGCTTCATTTGATCCAGTGGAACTAGAATGTATTATGCTAAGCAAAATAAGTCAGAGAAAGACATATCATATGATTTCAATCATATGTGGAATTTAAGAAAAAAAAAACAGATGAACAAGGGGAAGAGAAGGAAAAATAAGACAAAAACAGAGAGGGAAGCAAACCATAAAACTCTTAATACAGAGAACCAACTGAGGGTTGCTAGAGGGGAGATGGGTGGAGCGATTAAATAGGTGATGGGCATTAAGGAAGACACTTGTGATGAGCACTGGGTGTTCTATGTAAGTGATGAATCACTAATTCTACTCCTGAAGCCATTATTACACTGTATGTTAACTAACTGGGATTTAAATTTAAAAAAATATTTTTTAAAAATCTTCATTTGATCCAAAATCAGAGGGGAACAGGTATAAAAGATATTGGGGAAATTTCAATATGACTTGGCTGAAAGATGACATAAGGGAATTATTTTCTTAAGTGTAATAATGATGTTTTGGTTAGGAGATGTATGCTGACAGGGACAGGATACCATGATGTCCACAAGTTACTTTGAAAAGAAGTATGTAGCTAGGTAGGCATGTAGACGTATAGATATGGCAAATGTGGTAATTAATGAATCTAAGTGATATACTGTTGTGTTCTTTCAACTTTTCTGGTGTTTAAAATACTATATAATGAAAAGTTAGAAAAAAAATGAGACAGACTCATTTGCAATAAAAACAAATGTAAGCAATAAAAGCAATTAAAATAATGTCTGGTGTTAGGGACTGAATGTTTGTATTCCCCACCCCAGATTCAAATGTTGAAGCTCTAACCCCCCAGTGTGTTGGTGTTTGGAGGTAAAGCCTTTGGGAGGTAATCAGGATTAGATGAGGTCATGAGAGTGGGGCCCTTACGATGGGATCGGTATCTTTACAAGAAGAATCCCCAGAGAGTGTGTTCCTTCCCTCGTCACACACATACACCAGTGAAAGGCGACGTGAGCCCACAGTGAGAGGGAAGCCAGGAAGAGGGCTCTCACCAGGGCCTGACCATGCTGGCATGCTGATCTCAGACTTCCAGAACAGTGAGGAAATAAATTTCTGTTGTTTAAGCCAGCCAGTCTGCCGTGTTTTGTTACGGCAGCCCCAGCTGACGAGTGTAGATTTAGGTATCAGGACGTGGGTGCTGCTATAACAGATACCTAAACGTGCAGAAGTGGCTTTGGCAGCTTTAGAAGAACTTTGAAGTGCACAGTAGACACATGGACGCTAAGGGCAGTTCTGGTGAGGTCGCAGACAAATGAACGTGTTATTGGAGGAATATGTTTACAGGAGACAAGGCAATCCTTTGTAAAGTGACAGTTTGGCCACACTGTGGTTGGGTGTTTTGTAGAAGGTGGAACTTGCAAGTGATGAGACCGGGTAGTTAGCTCAGGAGATCCCCAAGCAGCTATGAAAGGAGCAGCTCGCTTCTTCCTGACTGCTCCTAGTGACGTGCAAAATGAGAGAGATGGAGTCGTTAGGCAAAAGGGAACCGGAAAAGGAAGATTTGGGAAGCTCTCAGCCTGTCCGTGTTGCGTAAAATGAGAACTGGTTTTGAAGTGATCACTAAAGGTGCGGCTGAACAGCCGTTAGATACAGATCATCGGTACAACAGTTTATGGACTTAGCCATCTCAACGAAGCCTCACGTAGAGATGGGATCGTACCAGCCGAGGCTCTGCTGGCGTGAGCGGAAGGGAAGGGAGAAGACAAGATGGAATGAGGGGTGGCTGTCGGGCTTCTTGGATTTACAGCACGAGACCATGGAGCCATTTGGCCGTGGATGTGTGTGTGGTCCTTCACGAACAGGGAAGAAGGACCGCACAGGGGATTTCAGAGATCATTAAGGCTGCTACTCCACAGGCGAGGCCTCGTTTTCAAAGGGCGGGACCGCTCAGCAGTGCTGCCTGGACAGTGCCGTCACGGAGAGCCACGTGGGCAGGGCTGCTCCGTGGCGGAGGGGGGGGCAGGGGGGGAGGGGGCAGTGATACAGTGACACTGCCACCTCAGTGGACCTGGAGGGCGGGCAGAGCATTGAGCCAAAGTCGATTATTCTCCAGCTTTAAGAGCTAATGGAGTTTGCCTGGCTAAGTTTTGGGCTTGCTTGAGACCCATCACCCCTTCCTTTCCTGTTTCTCCCTCTGGAAATGGGAATGTCTGTCCTCTGCCCGTCCCCCATTGTGTTTTGAAAGCGCGTGACTTGTCTGGTTTCCCGTGTTCACAGCCAGAGGGGAAAATCACCTCAGGATGAATCCTATCTAGAGGCTCACGCCTACCTGATCTAGATGATATTTGGATGCAACTCTGGGCTTTAGGCTTCAGAGCTGACAGAATGAGGCAGGACTTGAGAGTTGTTGGGATGGAATAAATGTATTTTGCATGTGACAGGGATGTGGATTTTGGTGGTCCAGTGGCAGAATGTTATGGACTGAATATCTGTGCCCTCTCCAAAGTCATACTGAACTCCTATCCTCCAGTGCGATGGTGTTTGGAGTGGGGCCTTTGAAGGGTAGTTAGGATTAGATTGAGGTCCTGAGGGTAGGGCCCTGGTGATGGGATTAGTAACCTTATATGAAGAGACAGCAGAGAACTTGCTCTCTTTCTCTCCTGGTACACGCACTCAGGAAAGGCTCTGTGAGCCGGAAAGAGAGCTCTCACCGGAACCCAACCAACCTGCACCCAGTTCTCGGACCTCTAGCGTCCAGAACTGTGAGGAAATGAATTCTGCTGTGTAAGCCATAGTGTTTTATCATGGCAGCCCCAGCTGACGAAGACATCTGGGAATGACCTAACTTTTCCGAGTTACACAGAAAAGCCCTGACGGCACCATAAGGTCCGCTCCACAGAAAAAGTCCTCATGAGTGCATCAGACTTCTCACTGAGATGCTAGAGAGTGATACACTCTTCCCTTGTCAGGAATAAAGACGCCAGGTTGTCAGCGTCTGAGCTTTCTGATTTGATGTGTGGGGAGGGAGACTATCCATCCTTCTTCACCCTACTTTAGTTGTCCCACTTGCTGTGAATATTTGCTTCTCTCTCATGATGAAAGGCAATAAAAATGATGGCTTGGTCTGCCTGCATCGTGGACACCAGAGGAATTTAGGACCCAGAAGAATGAATCCTGTCTGCCCAGTGGCCCATGCGGGACGTTTCTTTGGCCCCTTCTTAATGCCTCAAGGGACAACGGAGCTACTTCCTTGGAATGTGTTAGTACCTAACGAAGTACTACGTACCTAAGTCTTCAGCCACCTCCTAGGTGCTACCCCACACCATCAACATCACCTCCCAATATATACACACATTGTACTGAAATCTCTCAATAGAATTTACTCGGTGTTTTGGCTCAGTTGTTAAGGGCTTGGACTCGGGAATTGTAGCTCTGCCATTTACTTCCTGAGAGGCAACTCTCAAGTTTTCCTTGTCTCAGTCTCTGTATTTTGCAAAATGGGAATAGTTGTTCCCTCCTCTTAGTTTTGTTTTGGAGATTAAATGAGCCGATGAATTTAAATAGATTAGCATCACCTCTTTTTTTTTTTTTTTTAATTTTTTTTTCAACATTTATTTATTTTTGGGACAGAGAGAGACAGAGCATGAACGGCGGAGGGGCAGAGAGAGAGGGAGACACAGAATCGGAAACAGGCTCCAGGCTCTGAGCCATCAGCCCAGAGCCTGACGCGGGGCTCAAACTCACGGGCCGCGAGATCGTGACCTGGCTGAAGTCGGACGCTTAACCGACTGCGCCACCCAGGCGCCCCTAGCATCACCTCTAACACCATGCCTAACAAATAATAGAAAGCTTACCGAGTGTTTGGGCCTCCTGGGTGGCTCAGTTAAGCGTCTGACTCTTGATCTCAGCCCAGGTCTTGATCTCAGGATTGTGAGTTCAAGCCTGCATTGGGCTCTGCACCGGATGTGGAGCCCTACATTCAAAACACAAAAAACAAAAACAAAACAAAACTTGGTGTTAGCCCCCTTCATCTTCATCACTACCTTTGCCAGGTAGATAAAAATCCTAGACTCTAAGCTGTTTAGGAGATGATGTCCACTAGGTGGCACCAACCACAGGTAAATAAAATCTCCCACATAACACTATTTCATAAGTAAGTTCGGAAGTCCCGTGAGGAGACCAATAAAACTGTAGTGGTGATAAGGCGATGTACATATATAGATGTAAATGCAGTTTGCCCCCCAAACTAAGTGTTTGACTCATAATAATGTCCTGAAGCAATTGTCTAAAACCAGTACAAGTCAAATCGTTTTGGTTTGATTCCCTGACCGCAGGAGATTCTGATACTGGGGATCAGCAGAGAAACTTTGAAAAACCCTCCTATTCTGTTTCCAGGTACAGCGGAGTGACGCTTGGTCAGGTTTAGGTAACAACTGGGGCTTTTGTTTTGCAGACCTCTGTTCCTCCAGCTCTTGTTCTTCTGAGGTGACATGATCGGAGGACCCTGCGGAAGGCCAGAGACTTTGCTCTGTGGGAGGGACCTTCTGCAAGGACAGAGAAGGGAAACGACAGAAATGACATGGGGACAGAAACTTGGTTGGAAGTACGGAAGTGTTCAAATGGGGTTTTAGCAGATTTTTCTGTGTGATAGGGAATATCAGTAGTGCTTTTGCAATGAGATCTGCTTTTCTGACATCTGAGAAAATGACCTCAAGGTACAGCAAGAACAAAATGGCCTGGACATTTGAGTTACAACACTTTTTTTACTTTCTTGTCATTCTTTTCTGTTATCCCTAAGCCTTCAAATAAAATGTTTCAGATTTCTTATATTTTGGGGAAAAAAGGGAGAGGTTTGTGTCCATCTTCGGAATTTTTAGACCAGTTGGAACTGAGCTACAGAAGTAGGGTGCTAAGAGTTTGTGAGATGTGAGGGCACTCCATGAGGATCCTCACCTGTACTCAGAGACAGCAGATAAAAGCCGGGAATCCCTACAGTTCCACGGGATGCAAGAGTTTGTCATTTGGGTATCAAAGAGCAGCACAATCCCAGACAACTGGCCATGGTAATACACTAGGCCGGTGGAAAACCTCAGGGCTGCAGGTGGATCCAGAACAGGGAGGAGTTGACAGATGACGCATAAGTGGGCAGAAGTGAAGAGGGTCTGTAAACAAATGTGGAACCAAATTAAATTGGGGAAGAGGGCAAGTTGAAAAGAGCAGTTTGGAAAGGTCGCGCTTCAGCTCTTTGCGTTTGGAAAGATGATAGAGGCCACTGGCGGGCCCCCAACCCGTCCTTCGTTTCTGTCCCAGGGGAAAGGGAATTCCTGGTTCTATACATGCCAGATCTCCTCTTGTCCACACACCATCAGCTATCATTTCTAAGCCCCCTCAGTTCTTTCTTTGCTGGCTCTGTTCTCTACACATACAAAAGATGTTAAAGTCTCTACCTTTTTAAAAAATTTTTTTTAACGTTTATTTTTTGAGACAGAGAGAGACAGAGCATGAATGGGGAGGGTCAGAGAGAGAGGGAGACAGGATCCGAAACAGGCTTCAGGCTCTGAACTGTCAGCACAGAGCCTGACACGGGGCTCGAAGCCACGGACCGCGAGATCACGACCTGAGCCGAAGTCGGACACCCAACTGACTGAGCCACCCAGGCGCCCCATTAAAGTCTCTACCTTTTATTTATTTATTTTTTTTTAATTTTTTTTTTCAACGTTTATTTACCTTTGGGACAGAGAGAGACAGAGCATGAACGGGGGAGGGGCAGAGAGAGAGGGAGACACAGAATCGGAAACAGGCTCCAGGCTCCGAGCCATCAGCCCAGAGCCCGACGCGGGGCTCGAACTCACGGACCGTGAGATCGTGACCTAGCTGAAGTCGGACGCTTAACCGACTGCGCCACCCAGGCGCCCCTAAAGTCTCTACCTTTTAAAACAAAGCAAAAACTCTTGTCATTTTGCACCTCCTAGTTTACTGTCTTGTTTTCTTCCCTTTGCTGCCAGCCTCTAGAAAGAGCAGTCTCCCCGGTTCCACTTACTGTTCCTTCCCTGCACTGTGGCCATTTTGCCAACACCTGACTGCAAATGCTCCCTCTGAGATTACCAGTGAACTTCATGTCAAAATCACCGGGGAGTTTTCAGCCTGATCTAACTAAGCTATCCACAATACTTGCAACTTTGTTTATTTATTGTATAAATAATGAAATAATGTATGTTATATAATTATACATATTATAGCATAAATAAAATAATTTATGTAAGATTGTGTAAATACAACTTCAGTAATTATTGAGCACCTACTATGTGTTTGGCACCATTCTAGGCCCTGTGATGTATAGATAGACGAGGTCCTGTCTCAAGGGGGTACCCAGGTTGTAACATCATAGTTGTCTGTCCCGGGGCCATGTCGAGGGAGATGGTGAGCCCATGACTTTGAGGTGCCAAACTTTGACTAACTCCTCTGCTTGCTTCACAATCTGAATTTCAGACTGCTTGCTCAAATGTTATTTTCATCATATCGACAACTCTCTTATCAACACACTATCATACAATTGGTGAAAATGTGATACTTTGGAAGGAAATAACCACCACTTACGCTTGCCAATCCACATCCCTTCCCCCAGCTAAGCTTTCCTATATCTTCCAGTAGCTTGCTTTGTGTTGGGGCTGGGGACTCACAGTATACATTATACATCTAATTAATAATTAGAATTGTAAATGCTGTAGCATTGCTTGGCCTTTTGTAAGATCAAGTGTTGAATTGTAAATGCTGCGAAGGAAACAGCAGGGCAGTGTGACGTGAAGCGCTGCTATAATCTGAATGTTCATGTCCCCCCCAAAATTCATATGTTGAAACCCTAACCCCCAAGCTGATGGTGTTAGGAGATGGGACCTTTGGGAGGCGACAAGGTCTGAGGGCAGAACCCTCACGAATAGAAATAGTGCTCTTAGTACAAGACCCCACAAAGATCCCTTGCCCCTGTCCACCATGTAAACACACAATGAAAAGCCACTAGAGCACGTTAAGTGCTAACGGCTCTAATTCAACAGACAGGAGTGGAGATACGGAAGGGGCAGGGATCCATCCCCCTGGTCAGGGATCCATCCCCCTGGTCAGAGGAGTTTGCTCTGACAAGTTCAGAAGAAGGACACGTACCCTTTCAAGCTCTTCCCCTTAGGTGTAAGAACGTCACTCTTGATTCTTCCCTTCTTCTACGGTTGTGTCTTGTCTCCTTTTCAGACCCCTCTTTAATTTTGGTCGGCGGCAGGGTTCTGTCCACAACTGTCTGAATTGTCCTCTGCATCCTCCTTAGATCATCTTCTCCCCAACCACACCAGCCTAGACCCCTGTCCTGGACTTCCCACTCTCAGACCCAAATATATACATAGATATTTTTTAAATCTCCCAAACTCTTTTTCGTTTATTTTTGTTTCTTTTGAGAGGGAGATACAGAGCAAGCAGGGAGGGGCAGAGAGAGAGGGAGACAGAATCCCAAGCAGGCTCTGCCCCATTAGCACAGAGCCGATGCGGGGCTCAAACTCATGAACCATGAGATCATGACCTGAGCAGGAATCAAGAGCCAGACATCCCACTGAGTGAGCCACCCAGGCACCCCAAAATCTCCCCAAATTCCATCCCTAGCCCAGATCTGTCCTCTGACATTCTCTTTTAGCTGCTTATTTGACACCCACTTGGATAGAGGCGTCTTGAATTTAATGTCCAATATTGGAATTTTTCAGTCATCCCTACACACACACACACACACACACACACACACACAAAACACAGCACTGACAGGGAGGGAGGGGGAATGTGCTCATTGATGGCCCATGTTTCAACTCTCTTCATAACCTGTACCCCATTCCTTTTTTTTTTTTCAACGTTTATTTATTTTTTTTGGGACAGAGAGAGACAGAGCATGAACGGGGGAGGGGCAGAGAGAGAGGGAGACACAGAATCGGAAACAGGCTCCAGGCTCTGAGCCATCAGCCCAGAGCCTGACGCGGGACTCGAACTCACGGACCGCGAGATCGTGACCTGGCTGAAGTCAGACGCTTAACCGACTGCACCACCCAGGCGCCCCTCCCATTCCTTTTTTTTTTAAAGTAATGTCTACACCCACAATAGGGCTCAAACTCATGACCCCGAGATCAAGACTCACATGCTCTACCAACTGAGCCAGCCAGGAGCCCCCTTTTTTTATGTACCCCATTCTTTGATACAAACTTTGGAAGTTTTTTCATTCTTTTTTTAAAATTTTTAATGTTTATTTTTGACAGAGAGAGAGACAGAGCATGAGCGGGGGAGGGGCAGAGAGAGAGAGGGAGATGCAGAATCTGAAACAGGCTCCAGGCTCTGAGCTGTCAGCACAGAGCCCGGCACGGGGCTCAAACTCACAGAGTGCAAGATCATGACCTGAGCTGAGGTCAGCCGCTCAACCAACTGAGCCACCCAGGTGCCCCAGAAGTTTTTCATTCTTATGTAAAGTATCATAGTGACAGCACTAGTGCTTTACTAATAAGTGTATTTCTAGCTCTCCTTGCTTTCCTAGACATTTGGGAGAATTATATTTATCCATCTCTTTGAAGGGAGGTTGGGTGATGGCAGTTACTCTGGCCACCGGAATATGAGGGGAAATTACACATCTCGCATGTGGGTGGAAATATTTAGGAACAGGTGCACAATTTCTCTTTGCTGTTTTTCTTTCTCTTTTTCTTTTTTTTTTCCCCCTTTCTTTGTCCCAAAGTTATCATGTGTTGAGATACAGATCCCTAAGATCAAAGCAGCCTGGAATGCTGAGCCATCACGTGCAGGAAAATTGCCCAGAGACTCATTTGGACCTGTAGCAAACTTTGAGCAAGGAAAAAAACAAAAACGAAAACAAAAAAATCTCTGTTATATAAGTCACCGAGTTTTTTGCTATTTTTAGTTCTGAGGTGTGTGCATGTTGTGTGTGTTGTTTAGGTTACGGCTGGGTAATCGAACCTATCCTGATGATATAAAGGCTATGCAAATGCATGTTGCAGACAAATCTCTTCCAGCCCCTGCTTCCAATTCGCTAACCACCCCTAAGCCTCTCCTAATAGAAATTCTGCAACTGTCCGTGCCCCCAAACTGTCCCTCTTCACCTCTCTCCAACATCATTTATCATCACCATCCACTTAGTTGCAGGGATTATCTTAATGCCTCCCCCTTCTTCACTCCCACAGTCCGATCACCGAGTTTCTTGAAGTGTGTCTGAAATTTGTTCTGGACATCTGGAGTAGCCTTCCTGTTCCTGCTCCCGGTCTTGGGATATATGTGATACTGTCAAACTCAGAAGTTAATAAAAGGTCCGCAGTAAAACTGCCTCACACCCTTGTCCCTCAGCCACCTAGTTTCTCTGCCTGTCGGTAACCCGAATGACCAGATCCTTGTGGATCCCTTCAGATACAGCTGCACATAGAAACAAGTCAATATATCTCTCAGAGTAATCTTCCGGAAACACAAAACTGACCATCCCCCAGTTTAAAACCTTTAAGTGCTTTCCCATTACAGCTTCTTGAAGGCTTAGGACCCTACATTAGCAGTCCCCTCAGTCCTGCTGACCTCCTCTCAATTCCAGACAACCATCTTCTCGGTTGAAATCATTCCCGCCTCTGGGCTCTTAGGCTGTTCCCTCTGCTGGGACGGTTTCCCCACAGATCCGCACACGCTCATTCTTTCCTTACACGTTACTCCTCAGAGAGTGCACAGCCTTCCCACCCCTGTTCTTCATCGCAGAAGTCCCTCCATTTGTTGCCTCCAAGCTTCTACCACAAGTAGTCACCATATATTTGACACCATATGTTTACTTGTGTATTGACCCTCTCTCAATTTAGAGTCTAAGTTCCGTGAGGGGAGAAATTGTGTCTGTTCTGTTTGGTTCACCGTCACTATCTACCCAGCTTCTGGTTCTGTGGACGTCACAACATAGGTGCACAATAAACACTTGATGCATGCATGAATGAATGCGTGAATGGATGAATAAGGAACTAATGGGAAGACTAGTGTCCTGATAAAAAGGCAAATGAAACCAAAAAAAGAAACTACCCTCAACTACTTAAGTAGGCAGATTTGCTCTCCGTCTTGTTTCTTCCCCGACTATAGACTTTAGATTTTTATCCTGAGCTTCCTCACTGTGCGGTTGGCCGTGTCGCTGGTTAGGCCAGCCTCCCAATAAAGAAAAGAGAAGGTAAGGGAGAGAAGAGCAAAAAAACATCACTCCCAAAGGGTCAGAGCCTCGAGCTTTCTGGGAAGAAGTGGCAGCAGGCACAGAGCGCTTTGCCAGACCTTGTATTTTGTCAGGGACGTTTAATAAGTGGTTTAAACAGAAATATGAAGCCAACACTTCTCCCTTTGTTTTAGAGACCAGAAGTTCTTTTTTTTTTTTTTTTTCCTTTTTAACAAGCGAGCAACACCAGAAGTTCTTTTTTTTTTTTTTTTCCTTTTTAACAAGCGAGCAACACCAGAAAAGACAGTGACTCCCACACAGAAACGGCAACACGTTTGTAAGGAACGTTGACTCCACAGTCTCCAATCAGTATCCGCTTCTGCCTTAAACATTTTGATATGGCACATGTTTTCGTAATCATAAAAGTAATGAGGCATGACTTTTATGATTACATTTAGTCATTATTGATAACAGAACGCTCGAGTTGCCTTCAGGATAAACGAGAGAAATAAAAATCACATCCCTGAACAAGCTTTTTAAGTCACAAAAGCTAATTAATGCGTCTGCTTTCATCTGTTACTCTCTCCTTGGAAACTAAACAACAAAGCTGCATTCACCTCTACTTTAATTTCACCTTCGGAATTTATCTCTAGGTGTCCAGGTCAGCTGATTGGATTAGCTAGGTAATGTGACCCAGCCATTTGGCCTTTATCTCTTACCAGAGCAGAGGATAAAAATCCAAGCTCCTTAATGTGCTATCCAAGGCCCCTCATAAGCGGGCCCGGTTCCCCGCCCCCACCCCAGCCTCACTGCCCACCGCTTCCTTCCCTTACGTTTAGTGGAGAAAGGTCACAGGCTCACGGGCATGTTCTGATGGTGCAGATGTCTCGTGTGCACCTGAACACTTCTGTGCCGGGGTATAGAGGAACGCTCAGGCCTCCTTTTATGTATGGCACAGAGTCGAGGGAATGCGTTCCAGGATTCTGCTGCGCGAGACTCACCACCCATTGACTGATGAGCGAGGAAGTGAATTCACCTGGAATGGATGGGGTTGGCTGCTTTGATCAACACGCAGGGCTCAGAACCCGTCTTCAGCTATGTGACAGTGCCACCTAGTTCACAGGCGTTCTGAAGAGAGCTGCAGTGAACCCAGCGCGTCTCCCACAGATTCATGTGTTGAAACCATAATCCCAAAGTGATGGTATTTGGAAGTGGGGCCTTTGGGAGATAATTAAGCCAGGAGAGTGGAGGCCTCACCATGGGATCAGCGTCCTTACAGGAAGAGGCCAGAGAGCTAGCCGGGTGAGGACAGAGCAAGATGGCAACCCTCTGTAAACCAGGAAGAGGGCGCTCACCGAGAACCTGCCCATGCTGGCTCGCTGATCTCAGACTTCCAGCTTCCAGAACTCTGAGAAATCCATGTTTGTTGTTTAAGCTACCCAGCGTATGGCAGCCTGCACGAAGACAAGCCATACCTGTTCTCCCTCCCAAAGAGTCAGTCTCCACCAACTTGTCGCACTGGTTGGTCAGGGATTTGAACCATTCTTTGACATGTAAAGCTGACCTGCAGATGCTCCTGCTGTGAGGTGTAGACTTCCATGACTGGGGGTGGTAATGAGTAAAAATGAAAAAAAAAAAATGCAAACAAATTCTAAAATAGAATATGAGGGGGCCAACTTCTCTGGGCTGTGGGAAGTGCAATTATCAGAGATACCCCTTCTAAACAAGGATTCAGGGGGCGCCTGGGTGGCTCAGTCGGTTAAGTGTCTGACTTCAGCTCAGGTCGAGATCTCACCGTTCATGGGTTGAGCCCCGGGTGAGGCTCTGTGCTGACAGCTCGGAGCCTGGAGCCTGCTTTGGATTCTGTGTCTCCCTCTCTCTCTCTCTCTCTGCCCCTCCCCCACTCAGGTTTTGTCTCTCACTCTCTCAAAAATGAACATTAAAAAATAAATAAAATAAAAAATAATAAAATAAAAAAAAACAATGACTCAGGATGCTCTTGTTCAGCCTTAAGTCTGAGGGTGGTGTAACGTGAAGAGGTGTATCTGCGATCGGAGTGCTTTCTAAAATGGCCCTCAGAAGGGGTCTTGTCCTGAAGATACAGTTAAACATCTCAATAGTGATGGTGGTTACATGAAGCTATACAGGGGATAAAGTTGCATAGAGGTACACACACACACACACACACAAATGAGTATGTATAACTGGTGGAATGTGAATAAACTCTATGGTTTGTCCCAGTGTCAATGTCATGAGTTTTATATTATACTTACTATATTTAGGCAAGATGTTAACACTGGGGGAGGCTGGGTGAAGGGTACACGGGAACCTGGCCACACATTTACTTGCAAATTCATGTGAATCTATAATTATTTCAAAAAGTGTTTTGTTTGGGTTTGGTTTTTTTGTTTTTTGGTTTGTTTTTTTTTTTTTTTTGGTTTTTGGTTTGTTTGCTTGTTTGTTTGAGTTGGGCAGGGGTACTCAGAACACTGGAGCACTTGATCTAAAACAGTGCATTGCGGATGGCCTTTAAACTAGATCCGATGCAGAGGCAGTTCCTGTCTGTCCAGGCCCAAACGTGTCCCTAAAGAAAAGGATGTGGGCAGATTCAAAATGAGTATGGAGTCTAGGAGGGCCTTCTGCTCCCGGAACCTCTGTGTGTGTCCACGTGAATACCCAGCCCCTTTTCTGGGGACCTGGAGGGTGAGCGTGCAAATGGGGAGGGGAGCTGTGGTGGGCCCCAGAAATAGGCCTGCAAGCCCAGGAAACTCTGAACAGCTGCACACTAATCCGACTGCCGGTCCCAAACCATACTGGCCTTGTTCAGCACCACCGCAGCTGAATTCAGCCTTCCAACAGTGTTGATCAGGCACCTGCTGTGCACCTGGCACTCTTCACTCCTTGCCTCACGCCATATACAAAAATCCAACTCCAGATATAGTGTCCATCTAAATGTAAGAAGTCAAAGTTTTTATTGGAAAATATAGGAAAATATCTTCATTATCTTAGGCACAGAGTTCCTAAGCTATATTCAAAAAAAAAAAAAAAAAGCTAACTATTCAGGGGGAAAAATGATAAGTCGAATTACATTAAAATTAAAAAGGCATTTTGGGGCATCTGGGTGGCTCAGTCGGTTAACTGTGCGACTTCAGCTCAGGTCATGATCTCACAGTTCATGAGTTCAAACCCCACATCCGACTCTGTGCTGACAGCTCAGAGCCTGGAGCCTGCTTCAGATTCTGTGCCTCCCTCTCTCTCTCTCTCTGCCCCTCCCCTGCTTGTGCTCTGTCTCTGTCTCTCTCAAAAATAAACATGTAAAAAAAATTCTTTTTAATTAAAAGGCACGATTAAGAATGAAAAGCCGATCCACAGAATACATTGTGGGGCTGCAAGCGAATTGTCGAGAAGGAATTCTTGAGGCGTTTTCAGTGCAAAAAGGTGTTTTTATCGTAGCACAGGGACAGGGCCTGTGGGCAGAAAGAGCTGCACTGGGATTGTGAGGAGTGACTGATTATATACCTTAGTTAGTGGGGGTTAGGGATAGTGTAAGCCACTAAGGAATTTGGAAGCAAGGCTTCCAGGACCTTAAGGGGCTAGCTGCTGTTAAGATAAGGTTATTTACTACTGCCTAGTAAGTCACTAGTCATGAGACCCTTCAAATGTGTACCAGTGGGCCATATATTTGAAGGATGATTGCTAACATATCTTGGTGGGGGGAGGGTTTACAATTATCAGAGGGAAGTCACACCAAAGCAAAGCTAGAGTGGTAAAACATTAAAGGAAGTCCTTGAGGGAGCTGTAGGGATACTCGAATCTGCATGCTTCAGGAATCCTGCCTGGAGACTATGAGCCACAGCAAAGTCCAGCTTTGTCCTTTATTCTCCCATCAAATGGAATAAGATATATGCACTACGTATTTCTGCCTGCTAGGAAGAAAGAATTTCCTCCGTCCTTCCAGATCCTTCCAGCTGGGCTAAGAATCGAATCGATGCAAGACAAATCAACAGGAGAAAATAAAAATTAACTTCGTACATACAGGGAGTCCACACAGACACGGAGAGGCAAAAAGAGGTACCTATGACATTCCGAACTAAGGAGAACTGGGTAGGGGGTCTGGTGCTTCAAGGGGACAGAATACAATTCACAGGAAGATGAAAAAGAGTAAATGTTTGTGAAGTGTTTGCGGGGCCACTCAGAAACAATGGGACATACAGTTGATCAAACAGTTGCTAAGTTTCTCACTGTCTACCCTACCTAGTTCATATCATAATACAATTATCCCTGGTGATACCTCTCTTCCTAGAGTAGGTCTTCTATCTCAATTCTTTTTGGGCTGTTGTGGGGCAGATAAAGGAGCTTCTGAATCTTCTGGGTTTTGATTGCTTTTAACTCAAAGATAATCTTCATGCCAAAGTGGCCCATTCTGAAGTGGCCTGCCCTTGGCCCCTACACAACAAAGAGTTTGTGTTCTAGGTGTGCTGTTTCAAAGGGGCACATGCACCCCAATGTTTACAGCAGCTCTAGCGACAATAGCCAAAGTATGGAAAGAGCCCAATGTCCATTGACAGATGAATGGATAAAAAAGGTGTGGTATACACACACACACACACACACACACACACACACACACACAATGGAATATTACTCGGCAACCAAAAAGAATGAAATCTTGCCATTTGCAACAGCATGGATGGAACTTGAGGGTATTATGCTACACGAAATTATTCAGAGAAAGACAAACATCGTATGACTTCACTCATATGTGGAATTTAAGATACAAAACAGATGAACATAGGGAAGGGAAGCAAATATATATATATAAACAAAGGGGGACAAAGCATAAGAGACTCTTAAATACAGAGAACAAACAGGGTTGCTGGAGGGGTTGTGGCTGGGGGGCTGGGCTAAATGGGCAAGGGGCATTAAGAAAGATATTTGTTGGGATGAGCACTGGGTGTTATACATAGGGGATGAATCACTGGAATCTTCTCCTGAAATCATTATTGCACTATATGCTAACTAACTTGGATGTAAATTAAAAAATAAATAAGTAAATAAAATTTTAAAAAAAGAAAGGATTTGTATCCTCCCTATGTAAACTCTTACAAGGCTATTCGAAAAAGGCAAATGATTGAAAAGAGAAATTGGCAAAGGGCTTGGGCTGATGATTCACAAAAGGGGATATTTAAATAATAATAAACATCTGAGAAGGCATTCAACTTCTTTAGTCATCAGCAACATGAAAATGTGGAGAAGACACACAAACCAAGTGTTGACAAAAGCACGTGGCAAGCAAGGCTTTGGGATCCTCATGCTTTTTCCCAGCATGCTGATGGGAAACAGTCTGCTGTAGATGTTAGATGAGTCCACTGCAGTATCTACTGAAGCAAAACATGCATACACGGCCCCACCACCCCATCCCCCGGCATATACTTCACTGAATTGTGTGTGCATGTTCAACACACACACAAAAATGAACGAGAATATCTATGAGAGCCAAAAAATGATGACACACATGTCCACAAACAGTAGAATGGATAAATAAGTGGTAGTAAATTCAGACAACGGAACACAGCAGTGAGAATGAATGATTGCTATATGCAGTGACATGGATGAATCGCTCCTAATGTCGAATAGGGGGAGACACAAAAGAGAAGGGGAAAAAAAGAAATCAGCTTGTTTGATTCCTTGTTTGATTTGCTTGAAGTTCAAAAAACAAGTTGTAGAGGCCGCTTTTAGGCAAACAGGTTTGAGCAGTGATAGAATGCAGAGAGGGCCACAGCGACTACCTGGCTGAACAGATAGGACAATTGGGTGACCCACCCGGAAATACCCTTAATTCCTAACTGACCAGTGGGCTACTTACAACCAGGCACAGGTACCAAAAAAGGGAAAGTTCAATAAGTCAGCATACTTTGTCATCTTCCCCCTTTCAAAACACCCCCTACCCACTGCCTCCTTGCAGACAGCCTCCCCCCTGCTGTCCTGCCCACCACTCCCTTGTGGTGTATTCCATAAACTTCTATTTCCTTTGGGCTGCCTTGGGTGAATCCTTTCAGTGCTCAGGCCGCAGGCTCCTACCTGATTGTCACCTGACATTTGCGGGACCCCATCCAATCGGACTGACACCACACAAGTGTTAGTAGTTAGCCCTTAGGGCAGTTACTGGGAAGGGGCATGAGAGGGTTTCTGGGCTGCTGGTTATGGACCTAGATGGTGATTATACCGGTGTCCTTGCTTTGTGAAAATTCCAAGGGGTACATTATACTTTGTATCCTTTTGATACATATGTTGTAGAAACGTGAAAAGTTTGCTTAAAATAGTCAACATTGCACAAAATAAGAATCACTTGGGTAAGAATTACAAGAATTAACTGAGGTTATTTATAACATTTTTTATTGCATTGTTAAGTCTTTACTAAAAGACACTGTACATAAACAAATAGAACTGGAGATATAAAGAATACATCAAAATGAGGGGTGATAAAAGTAATGGCAAACTTAAAAGGTAGCATTTTTATAAGATGTAATAGTTTTGTTCAGAAAGGACACATCGGAGTAGTTTCAAAGGCAACTTTACATTTAATAAAAAATATGTGCAAATATTTCCAAATGTACACAATTTGATTTTTTTTATTTGTTATAGACATTCACATACAACACTGGAATCTTATCCTATAGGTTAAAAAAAACATAACAAAAGACAACCTTAATTTCAAGTAAAATTGTCATTGACAACACAGATTTAAAAGTATGGTTACTATTCACAACATGCACAGAAAAGACAGCATCCCTAGAGTGTCCTTGGGAAACAAGTCAGCTAGACTGTGGTCTTACGAGTGGGACCCAAGATTTTACAAAACTCTAGCCTTATTGTAAAATTTAAGTTTGGTATGTCCTTCAACTAATGAGCAAAAGGGCAGTGCATATTTCCTCAATCGAACAGAGACATTAATCCATTTTTTGCAAAACTGTTATATTCAATCTTATAAGATTTGTCGCTTTTATAGGCAGGTATTGATGTGGAAATGAGATAATATTATAACCCTGTTTAGGCTATTCCCAAAAGAGACATCGTTCTAAATCAGCGGAGGACAGTACAACCCATGAGCGTGAAAGAATATTGCAACATCCCAATCCATTGCAACTCACTTGAATTCTAATATGCAGAAGCAGAACGTGTGGGAGTTAGGGGAGATGACGGGGCCACCTTTAGGTAACCAGTGTGGTGTGATCACTGAAAATAATTCTTCCAAAGTAGATAACTTGTTTCTGATTGTATTTAAGAAGAAAAACGGGGAGAAGACATACTGCCTTTGAATAGCCAAACACATTTGAGAATTTCACACGTTTTGTGCCAGAGGTACAATGTAACTCTCAACCAGGCAAAACAGCGTCTCAGTTGGGGACCTGAGTATTTCTTTTCCCCTCAAATTTAAGTACAACTTCATTCATTCCAGTGTGAAATGTATGGTAATAGTCCTTGGGACTAAAGCCTATGTATTATATATAATACCTAGAAAATTGTTGGCACTCAGAAAAGATTAAAAATAAAAGACGCAAAATGTTCTGGTTTAAAATACGGATTTTTACGAACCTATGTATTTTCTGGATGTCTGGGTGGCTCAGTCAGTTAAGTGTCTGACTCTTGGTTTCGGCTCAGGTCATGATCTCAGGGTTTCGTGAGTTCGAGCCCCACATCGGGCTTTGTGCTGACAGAGCAGAGCCTGCTTGGGATTCTCTCTCTCCCTCTCTCTTTGCCCCTCCCTCACTCGCTCTCACACACTCTCTCTCCCTCTCTCTCAAAAATAAATATATAAACTTTTTTAAAAACTATATATTTTCTATGTATATAGTCCAAACAAGTTTTTTTCTTTTGATATTGAGCTCATTTAGAATGCTCCATCTTTAAAAACTCATTTAAAAATTTTTTTTATATTTATTTATTTTTGAGAGACAGAGTGAGACAAAGTGAGATTGAGGGAGGGGCGGAGAGAGAGGGAGACACAGGATTGGAAACAGGCTCCAGGCTCTGAGCTGTCAGCACAGAGCCTGACGCAGGGCTCGAACCCACAGACTGTGAGATCATGACCTGAGCTGAAGTTGGAACGCTCAACTGACTGAGCCACCCAGGCACCCCTTTAAAAACTCATTTTAAACATAGATTTATAATCAGGCTGTTCACTTTTTATTTATTTATTTTTGTTTGTGTTTGGAAAAGTGGTCAGAATTCTGTTAAAGATCACTTGCTTTACATCTTGCTAAAATTTTAGAGAAAAATATCAACTCAGCCTTATAAATGTATCAAAATTAGGTTTTTTTGTTCAAAATAACAGAAGTTTTGCATTAGATTTTAAGTAGAACATACCTCTATAGACCTGTACACAGTGATCATTTCTATAAACTCAGGTAAATTAAAGCTGCATGTTTAAGCTAGAGATAATCTGTCATACATTGTATTTGATCTTAACTGTGATCCATGAGATATAAAGGGTTATCATATCAAATATGATTTCTACAAGCCACAATAATCTCATTGCTTCACTCCTCTGAATCAGTGTTTCTAAAATAGATCAGCCTGTTTCTGAAACTTTTATTATTATTTTTTTTAATGTTTATTTATTCTTGAGACAGAGACAGAGCGTGAGCGGGGGAGGGGCAGAGAGAGAGGGAGACACAGAATCCGAAGCAGGCTCCAGGCTCTGAGCTGTCAGCACAGAGCCCGACACAGGGCTCAAACCCACGAACCGTGAGATCATGACCTGAGCCGAAGTCAGATGCTTAGCCGACCGAGCCACCCAGGCACCCCTAAAATAGATCAGCCTGTTTCTGAACCTTTTAAGTGACCCTTTTTTTTTTTAATCTGGTCACATATAATAACACTGATTATTGAGTACTAAATTTGCGCTTTAAAAACTTTGTTGATGTATTCACTAAAAGTGGTTTTTGAAGACCTTTATTGACGAATGCATTAATGTTTAAACTTCTTCATTTATTCAGTGTCACCATACACTGTGATCGATGCAGCTCATGGGAATCGAGGTCAGTCAGAAATTGATTTTTTCTTACGATAATCCTTCCCAACTCACCTGCCCACAGAGACTGTTGGGGCACACTTACCCCGACTAAACAGGGGTACACCAGTCCCCTGTTGCAAATCTGATATGAAGGAACAGCAGCATAACATCAGCAGATCCTGGACATTGCTAAATCACGTGGATAATCTTCACCGTTTTGCGCATTGTAGAGGTAAGCTATTTACTTTATAAATCAAGCCTTAAAAATAAATCTTAGTCATTCTCTTTCATTGGCTAAGAAGTTAAAAAAAAAAAAAAGATTTTTCAAAAAAAATCGAATGGAAAGAGAATGAGTGTCTCAAGTCCAAAGAAATAGTCCATGCAGAAAATGTTTGCATAGAATTACGTTGGTGGGTAAATTCTGCCTTGCAGTCCCGGCTTATAGCAACCTCCTGAGCCCACTTTCAGGAAGCAAGGCTACGCATAGCCTGTGGAAACAAAGGGGAAATGAAACGTTCATACAAATGAATTCTCCTTTGGTCTACATTATCTCTGTGTTTTACAAACAGGATTTCATAGTTTGGGTTACTCACGTCTACTCATCCTAGGTGTGCATGGGGTAAAAACTTAATTTTGTACCTCGTTACTCTCCACTTGGTTTTCTTTAGAAACAGTACGTACTGTTTATTGAGCACTTACTATGTACAAGAGACTAGTATTCCTTTGCTTGCATCCTTTAATTTGTACAACTCTGTTGTACTGTTTCTATTTCACATGAAGGAACTACAATGAAGACACGGCAAGTAGTTTTCCCTGGGCTACACAGCCGGTGAGTAGCAGATTTGGGACTAGCACACAAATCTGTCTCGTTCTAAAGCTCATACTTTTAAAACCACTCCACTGTACTCCTTTGCTAGCTACAGGTACCCTACCTGAATGATCCTCTAATCCATTACCTGAATAAAGATGCCGTTAGTTTATAGGGCAATCCAAAAATACCTCTGTAATGTGGCAACTTCCTAACTCCCAATTTTGATGAGTTTTTACTCCACTAAGTCAGCCTTATAACCATAATCACAAACTGCTAAAGCCGGAAGTACTTCTAAGCTCAAGAATGACATCCCCAGGCACCTGGGTGGCTCAGTCAGTTAAGCATCTGACTTGATTTCAGCCAAGGTCTTGATCTCAGGGTCATGAGTTCAAGCCCCATGTTGGGCTAAGAATGACATTCTTAGACTCGCTAAGCTGATGGACTAAGGAGGTAGGACCTCTGATTTTCACCCTAGCAATGTATTTTCTCCACAAAAATCTCCGCCTGTCCTCCACACTACCTGATTTTACCATAGGGGTTCGAATGTTGAGAACAACATGTTTATCAAGATCTGGAATAAGGCAGAGAAGGCAAGCTGATCATATTTGCATATGACACCAGTAGGATGGAGAGATCGTATGCAGGTGAGGAGTTCAGAATTCGAAACTGTATCCACAAACTAGAACCAACAAGATGTAGTCTGGCAAAAATACGTGTAACCCTGCTTTAGGGTCAAAACTCAATTATACAAATATAAATGGGGAGCCTAGCTGGGCCATAGTTTGTGCAAAATGCCCAAGTGTGTTGTTGACCCCGTGCTCGATAGTAGCCAAGATTTTGATGTGGCTGCAATGAAAATAAACACATTTTAAAGTCACAGTAATAGACATATCTTGACAAGATCAAGGTAGATTGTGGTTGCATAATCTCCATGCTGACCTGACTCCATCTGGGATCTTATGTCCCCTTTTTGACTAGAGAAGCATTGACAAATTTTGTGTCTGAGGAATAAAGGGAACTGGAGGAATCTAGCCTGAAGTAGAGTCTGATGGAACATGAGAGCTACCATCAAATATGTAAGGGCTGTTCAGTGGGAGGGTTTGTGTTGCTACAGAAGGCAGATCTCAGTCCACTGGGTAGTTACTAAAGAAAGGCTGCATCTAGTTTTGTAAGCAAAACTAACACTTGGAGATATCCAACCATGTAACAAACTCCCTTGAAAAGCTACCAGTTGCCAATATCTGGAAATGTGCACACAAAAGCTAAGTCAACATCCTTGGGGATGGACTAGGAGAGATCTCTGCACAGGGCTAGTATGTGGATGTCTTGATATTCCAAGACATCTTTCAACCTTAAAGTTTCTATGCTCTTCCTTTGTGGGCCCCATCTTACTTGATGGTGGAACCATAGAGTTCAGTCAGATACTGCACTTCGGTCAAGGTTCTTAGGAAGAGTCTGATGTCCCAAGAGCATGAGAAATACATGGCATCAGTCTTGAATGGAGTGTCCTGTTTACCATTATCAGACAGATAAAGAAATGGTCCTGTGCCTCACATACTTCTCTTGAAGCTTATGAAACTCCCTGGCCTTAGGTAGGGAAGGAAGAGGATGTATGGGGAGGCTTAGGTAGAAAATCAGGACCAGTGTGCTGGCTGCTTCTAGTCACTGATCATGCCTACATACCTGGGGCAAAGGGTCCCTAAGTACTTAATGCCCCCAAGGGATAATTCTTGTTTTCCACCATTTTCCCCTCTCTATGAAGCCATCCTTCTGGTATTTTTTCTTAATTATTTCCCCTGAATTGTTTTAATCAGACATAGTCAACTATTTGTGTTACTCTCTTGATTCAAGATTTAATCCAAATTATTTTCTTTGAAAGAAACTAATGACCATACCTCATCCTGGACATCAAGTTCTTCTTCAATCAGCTCTGCTTCCATTAATTCAAGAGGATCTTTACAGTCTTGGATGAGCGTAATCTTGACCAAGAGAACAGAGAATATTTATTGGAACGATAATGACATCAGCCCATCAGCCCACCTGATACCCCACAGAAAATTATCTGAGGCTTTGCTGGTGTTTCTCATCTATGATCTACATACTGCAAAATCCTTCACAGCTTTCTTGTTCTTCTGCATTTCCCACCTTAGAATTTTTCCCCATACTATTTTTTCACATTCAAGTGTGAACTGGCACCGTTCTCCACTGTCTCACCTCCTTTTCAGCTCTCTTCTCCAACCTCTGAAGTGTGTACCTCTTAAGAGTCACCCTGTCTGCCTAAATGACTCAGGACTCAGTTGTATTTTTCTTTCAATGGCTGAGCTGAGAGCACTTAGTACACCCTCGAGTATACAGCGAATGCCCAGCGGAGGGCTTGTGACTGATGACAATGAACAGTCCCCTGCTGAACTGGATGGAGATTTTACTGGAGGTGGAAGACCAGTGTGTATGGACCCAGTTGGTTTTGGGGGAAAGTTCTGCTTTTTAGCAGTAACGTGCAATTTAACCTTCCACACAGAGGAAACCAATAGCAATTTGGGCTTTGTTTTATGCGTGAAGAAGGATATTTCTAAAGCAACTCCAAATGCGTACCCAGACAAGAGTGATGTTTCAAAGTGCTTTTCAGCTACTTTCCACCTCAGACATAAATAACCCAATTCTCTTTGCTTGTGCAGAAATGCATCAGGGACTTGTTGTCCCCTGTTGCGGATGGTCATGACATAATGGGAAAGTTAGAGGCTGGGTGTAACCACAAGTTGAGGCTATCCTGGGATAATCCCTGTGATGGTCAAATAAAGGGACAGGGAGAGGGTCATATCACTGCATCCGCAATCTCCATAATATGCAAGTTACACTTCCTGAAGGGAAGGAAAGTACCACAGGCAAGAGTTATCATCATTTGCTAGACATCTACCACATTTGGGACTTTGTGCTAGACACTGAAGTCACATAGAAGTAGAAGGTTCCTGGTATAATGGGTCACCAGTAGCGCTCATCCTCCTATCCAGTGACCTGGTAGGTGTATGATAGAAGCACTCGTTTATATGCAGTCTAACATTTGTTCAGGGTCAAAAAATCCATCTCAGCCACTCTCAATGCCTCCCTGATGGCAGACAAGATGGAGTCTAGCCCTGGGAGGGGCATGCTTGGTTAGTGGTTTCTGTGATACTCCTGGCCTGAGAGCTTGAATCAGAAGTAGGGTATAAACAAATAACAAAATAACCATTTTCAGGTTGAGAAAGAATTTGACACCTCAGGTCTAGATACTTTTAAGTGAGGTGCTTTTTTTGTTTTGTTTTGTTTGTTTGTTTTTTAGATGTTTTGGATGATCCTGCTTTGGTTTTGTTACCTGTGAGTTAGAGGATTTTAAGTTAGAAAGTAGAGGAAAGTTTATGAGTTTTCTAAGATGAGCATCTTTCACGTAGCTTGCTTTCCTTTTCTTCTTTTTTTTTTTTTTTGTTTTTTTTTTTGAGATTTGTGATTTTACTACCTTTTTTTTTTTTTTTTTTGTATGTAAGATCCATACCTTGGTATTTAGTGCTAATATCCACCCCCCACTCCCCAGCATTAGGAGGCCTCTCCACTAACAAGAGCTAAAAAGAATAATGCACTATTGTTTTCTAAGCTAGTTTTACTTCAAACATTAACTTCCAATATACAATAAAAACTTGCTCATCTGAATTTTAGAAAAGAAGGAAGCAATTAAAAAATATAGTACATTGTGTCACTGGAATAATTACTATTGTTGTTATTTTATAAGTGTTTGTTTTAATTTTTCAAATTCACTGTCAGAGGGTCCATGAGAGAAGAGGTTCTTGGGCCAGGCCCAGTGACCCAGCCCGGAATGCTTGGCTGTCTGGGGTATGTGTCAGGATAGTTGACAAAATAAGGAAGCTCATGGGAAACCAGGGTCTATTCTATTTTCTGGGAAATTATTAACTCTGGGCTGACTCATGACTTTTCTTTTTTTCTTCTCCAAAGATCACTTATGACCTAAAGGATTCTATTTAAAGACATTTATCACTGAGGTTTTCCAGATGGCTGAAAATTTAAATTATATATACAATGGTGCATTTGTATACCCATATCACAGAAAATCCAAGATTCGCCATCTGTATTCTAAAAAGGCATTATTACAGTGAATGCCTACTTTTATTAGTAAGCTCACACGTTGTAAAATAAGTAGGCACCAGGTACTACCAGGTGCTTTCCTATAAACTATCTTATTTAGTCATCCTATTAACCCCGTGAGGTAAATGTTTTTACTCCCATTTTACTGATGAAAAAACTGAGGCCCTGAGAAATCAGGCAGATGGCCTCAAATCCTACTAGACTGTGATTCAAGTGTAGATTTGTGAAAATCTTTTGCTCTTTACAGAAATCATCGTAGCTTAGAAAGATACTTATGTAGAAAGCTTAAATGTTTACCGTTTCTAAAATGGAATCTTGAACCTCTTGAGATTTAACCTGGTTCTGTAGATGGAGGACAGCATCATGGACCGTCAAAAAGAATATGTCCTTTCTAATGTTATCATTAAAGAAATCACATGTCTCCAGTTTTTCTATCACATGATCTTCAAAAGAAAGAGATGATGTTCAGTCTCTAGCAAAACACATGTTTGTAACATCAACCAATACTAAATTTTGTCAGCCCCTCCTTGTCATTTTGTTCCCCTCATTTTCAAAATGTGACCCTGCTCCAAACTGACTGAGTTTCTTTTCCAGAAGCACAGGGAATGGTTATGCCATAACTGGTTGTGGTAGACAGCCTCGGCTCACAAGCACGTGGTTTTGCCAGGGTACCCGTCCTCAGGCTGCCATGATGAGCCTGGCTGTTAATGACTCACAGCTGTGCCTTTCTCTGAAGAACTTTCCTTGGTCACTGGTTTACACCCCAACCTTGGGTGGCCTACAGCCTTTTACTGACTGATATGAGGGTAAAAAGGCTGGCCTCCTTACCTCAAGGAAGGGTAAACTTCTGATGCTTTTCCTGCTTTGTGTTCCTTTCAAACTCAGGCTAAGGTAGACTTCTAAAACAATGTCTTTGTCCAGCCTCTTCCCCTGCCCTATGCTGCCTCCAGCAGTCCTGCATGAATTTCTCATGTATACTCTCAATAAGTCACTTGCCCAAGAATCTTTATCTCAGGGCCTATTTCTAGAGAACTCAGTCTGAGCACTAGCATTTTCCTATACACATACACTCGTACATAGAGAGACACAGACTCAGACCCTAGAGGAGCCTCTGCTTCTAAAGAACCTAAGTCATCCCCATGGTAAATTTTCTCCATTGGCCCTGTACTGTTATCAGGACATACATTTCCACGGATTACCAGCTCTACTGCACAGATTGGAAGTAATATTTTTCCAGGTTTCAAAAAGGCCCTCCGAGTGATTGCATAATGGGTAGAGTTTTTGTTTGTGGCACTGAAAAATTTTGGAAATTGATAGCTGTAATGGCTGTGCGACATTGTGACTGTACTTAGTGCCACTGACTTAATTGTCCACATGAGCATGACCAAAATGGCAAATTTTATGCTATACATCTTTTACCACAATAAAAAATAGTTTGGAAAAAAGGCTCTTTGGACATCATGTACCCACACTCCCAAGGTAGAAGAAAGGGCCTAGCAGAAAGTCTTATAGGTAGATATGTTTGTGCATGCATTTACCTTGAAGCGATGCAAAGTACACATTTACATCAATTCTTTGAAATTCTTTGACAATCTAAAAATTTAAAAAAGAATTTGTAACAATGAGTGACTTCATCTGCCCATAATTCAGTAGCATTCAATTACTCGCTCAGGAGAAACTTGAACACTTTCATAGTTAATCAGGACTTTAAGGAAAGTTGATTACTGGAGGAAAGTTCATTATTGGAAAACCACAGAAGTTTTCAACCAGTGATGGTATGATTAGGGATGAAAAGACCATCTCAAGAGGTGGTAAATCCAGTGCACAACAGCACAGGGCTCAACAGCACAGAGGCGATTAAAGAATGTTTGCGGAAGAAAGGAAAGAGGGGCATACAGGAGGCTTCCTAACATAGTCCCTGCTGATTAGAGACAAGAGCATACATTTGTATCTTGCAATGGAAGATACAGGCGTATGGATATGTGGCCATCGGATTCCAAGTGTAAAACTGACCTAAAAAGGTCTCTGTATTTTGACTGTATCAATGTGAATATCCTGATTGTGATTTCTGTTCTATGGCATTGCAAGATGTTCCCAGGGGGAGAAACTGGATAAGGGTTTCATAGGATCTCTCTGCATTATTTCTTAAAACTCCATGTCAATCCACAATTATCTCAAAATAAAAAATTTAATTAAAAAACTCAAGATACAGCCAAAGGCAATATTGAGAAATAAGAACAAAGCTGGAGGTATCATAATCCAGGATTTTGAGATATGCTACGAATCTCTAGTAATCAAAACAGTATGGTACAGGCACAAAAATAGGCATATAGATGAATGGAACAAGATAGAGAGCCCAGAAATAACCCCACACTTAAATGGTCATTTTTTTTAATGTTTGTTTATTTTTGAGAGAGAGAGAGAGACAGAGCGCAAGTGGGGGAGGGGCAGAGAGAAGAGGGAGACACAGAATCTGAAACAGGCTCCAGGCTCTGAGCTGTCAGCACAGAGCCCGACGCGGGGCTCGAACCCACAGACTGTGAGATCATGACCTGAGCTGAAGTCGGACCCTTAACCAACTCAACCACCCAGGTTACCCACACACTTATGTGGTCAGTTAACCTATGGCAAAAGAGGCAAGAATGTACAATGGGGAACAGACAGTCTCTTCAACAAATGTTGTTGGGAAAACTGGACAGCTACATGCAAAAGAATGAAACTGGACTCCTACCTTACACCATACACACAGAAAAACTCAAAACCCAGCAACCTACTCAATGGGAGAAGATATTCATAAATAATACACCCAATAAAGGGTTAATATCCAAAATAGATAAAGAACTTATACAACTCAATACCCAAAACCCCAAATAATCTGATTAAAAATGGGCAGAGGACCGGAATAGATGTTTTTCCAAAGAAGACCTACAAATGGCCAACAGACACATGAAAAGATGCTCAACATCACTCATCATGGGAAATGCAAATCAAAACCACAATGAGATATCACCTTCCACCTGTCAGAATGGTTAATATCAAAAAGACAAAAATTAACAAGCATTGAAAAAACTGTGGAGGAAAAGGAACCCTTGTGTACTGTTGACGGTGATATAAATTGGTGCAGGCAGCTACTGTGAAAAACAGTATAGAGGTTCTTAAAAAAATGAAAAATAGAAACAACAAATGATCTGATAATTCCACTACTGGGTATTTACCCAAAAAAAATGAAAACACTAGTTCAAAAAGATATACGCACCCCTCTGTTTATTGAACATTATTTACAATAGCCAAGATATGGAAGCAACCCAAGGGTCCATCAATTGATGAATGGGTAAAGAAGTGGTGTACACACACACACACACACACACACACACACACAAGAATATTACTCAGCCATAAAAAAAAATGAGATCTTGCCATTTGCAACAACATAGATGGACAAAGAGACACGTGAAAAGATGCTCAACATCACTCATAATGCTAAGTGAAATAAGTCAGAGAAAGACAAATACCATACGATTTCACTCATACGTGGAATTTAAGAAACAAAGCAAATGAGCCAACAAACAAAAAAACCCCAGAGTCTTAAATACAGAGAACAAACTGGTGGGTTGCCAGAGGGGAGAAGGCTGAATAAAGGAAATTAAGAGTACCGTTATTGTAGTGAGCACTGAATAATGTATAGAATTTGTTGAATCATTATATTATTCATCTGAAACTAATGTTATACTGTATGTTAATTATATTTCAGTAAAAATGTAAAAATTAAAAAAAAATCAAGACATGAGAACTATGGGCAATAATAAAAGAGAACTTCACATTTTAAGGGAAAAAAAAATCAAGACCTCTGTTTGGAGATATAAATAAATAGGTGTGGGTGTGGGAAATATCCTGGCATTAGATAAGTTAGTAATCTCCCCAAAAGTAATTCATTAAACCCTTTGCCCAATACAATCTACAATGGATCTGAACCAAAGACGAGAGTAAAGTGCACAGTAAAGAATAAGATTTATGTTTTCATTTATGTTCTCAAATGAGCATTATAATAGCCAGGTTTTCTAAAAGAACTGGAATAGAACCTGTCAGTGTGTGTGTGTGTGTGGTGTGTGTGTGTGTGTGTGTGTGTGTGTGTGTGTGTGTGTGTTTAGAGAGAGCACAAGCAAGGAAGAGGGACAGTGGGGACAGAAAGAGAATCCCAAGTAGGCTCCACACTCAGCATGGAGCCCAATGTGGAGCTTGATCCCACGACCCTGGGAATCACAACCTGAGCCAAAATCAAGAGTCAGATGCTCAACTAAGCCACCAGGAGCCCTGCAACTGTCAGCATATTCTTGAACTCTTCTGTCAAGTATAATCACTTTTTCTGCCTAACCTGCCTACTATCCACCCCGTGGAATCATTTCCTGCCCTTGCAGAGGCAGCCAGAAAGCCCCAACTAGGCTAAACCTCAGTTAGGGTTTCATTTCCAAAGTTTTTAAATAGACTTTAAACATTTTTAAATTTTAATTCCAGTGTAGTTAACATATCAGTTCCAGGTGTACAAAATAGGGATTCAGCAGTTCCATATATGCCTCAGTGCTCATCAAGAGAAGTGTACTCTTAATCCCCTTCACCTATTGGGGTCATTTCCATGTTATTACATCTGATTGTCAGTACCTTGACCCTGCTTTTCTCTCCGACCCTCTTACTACAACCTGCAGCTTCACCTAAACTTGACACTTGCAGTCAAGTTGACCCTAATTAGTCTGTTTTGGAGCACTTCACATGGTTGTCTTTATTTTATTTTATTTTTTAATGTTTATTTCTTTTTGAGAGAGAGAGAGAGAGAGACAGAGTGTGAGCAGGGGAAGGGCAGAGAGAAAGGGAGACATGGAATCAGAGGCAGGCTCTAGGCTCTGAGCTGTCAGCACAGAGGCTGACGCGGGGCTCAAACTCATGAACTGTGAGATCATGACCTGAGCTGAAGTTGGTCCCATGACCCAGGAGCCCCCATTTTTTCTTCTTTTAAATATGCCATTTTCTATACTCAAAAAAATAAAGCCTAATAAATATTAATATTTGCTGAGATACTTCTAAACATTCTTTCTTTATATATACATAGTATATATATATATTATATATTAGCTTTTTTATTAGCTACATATATAATATGTCCATATATATAAACCTATTTAATCTTCATAACAACCCCATGAAGTAGGTACCATCATTACCCCCATATTGCAGATTAAGAAATTGAGGTACAGACAGATTAAGCAACTTGTCCATGGACACACTGTGAGTAAGTGGGAGAGCCGGGATTCAACCACATGTCTGGCCTTGCAGTCTATGCTTTAAAATACTACACGCTGTTGCAAAAGCATTCCTCTAGAAAAATTACAGATCCGACAATCACCCTTTTGCAAGACCAGGTACCCCGTATCATGGTACTATGGCCAGAGCTCCAAATCTGTCATTCAAAGCACCAAAACCTTACCATTCGCAATGATCTCACTCCAACAACATCCAAGAAAGACACAGCTCCACAATCAAGCACGAGGCTGTGGATTGGCACTTTGGGAACATTCACTTTGACCGGAAGCTCAGAGTTCCAATCCACTTGAATCTCTATTTCCTTGGTTGGGATATCAAGGTCTTCTGGGTCTTCAACATCTTCATCAGGCTCAAAAGCATCATTTGATGAACCAGCATCCCTTATAATGCCATTCTAAACAAAGAAAACACTGCCAACTTAGTTGTCAATGACCAGGGACACCTTGCAATAATGCATCTCAAATTACTTAAAAGTCCTATACACTTTTCCTTGGCGAGCAAAACATCAAAGGGATGAACTCTTAAGGAATGAGATTTACCTCAGTCCAAACTGTGATGTTCCCTAAGAAGAAAAATGGAAGAGCAGAGGAGCCAGGAAACTCTTGATTTCTGGAAGATTGTGGAACTTGGTCAAGAGATACATAGGCAGGAGAGTCTGAATAAAAGGTAATAGATCTAAAAGTTTATGAACTTAGCTGCCTTCTGTTGTGAGCATTTTTCTGGCATTGAATTAGCATTTATTTTGTTCCCTTCAGTAAAAATAAGGTTTATTTCTTGATGGGAAAAAGTATCACACTCTGTGTTTCCAGAGAGTTCTGCTGATTTTTTAATTCTCTCCCATTCCCTCTTGCCTACAAGAATAACTGTCGTCCAACATACATTGTCAACTGCCCGAACACATCTGGGTACCAAAGCGAATAAACCTAATTTTCAACTGTCTAACTGCTTTCATTTTCACATGAGAAGGAAAGGGATTTAACAAGAAAAAGAAAGATGTCGCCTCACCTTTGTTGCCCTTAATTGTCCTTTTTTGATGAGTTTCTGTATTGTCCTCAGTGCTTTCAGTCTCTTATTATACACTCTAATGGCATCAAATCCAACCTTTGGAAAGAAATGTCAAGTTACTTAAAACATCTGGTTCCTGGGGCGCCTAGGTGGCGCAGTCGGTTAGGCGTCCGACTTCAGCCAGGTCACGATCTCGCGGTCCGTGAGTTCGAGCCCCACGTCAGGCTCTGGGCTGATGGCTCAGAGCCTGGAGCCTGTTTCTGATTCCTGTCTCCCTCTCTCTCTGCCCCTCCCCCGTTCATGCTCTGTCTCTCTCTGTCCCAAAAATAAATAAAAAACGTTGAAAAAAAAAATGTAAAAAAAATAAAATTAAAACAAAACAAAACAAAACAAAAAAAACACATCTGGTTCCTAATGCTCATTAATGGTAATTGTTATCTGGAAAAGCGATTTCCCAAGTGGTATTATTCCTCGAGACATCCTGCCAAAAAAGAAATTCTGAGGTCTGGTGGAGGTCTCCAGTATCACCCCTACCCCACCTAGCCAGAGACTCAGGGAAGACAGTCTCATATTAAAGGCTCTAAAAGAGTAAAGTACAAACAAACAAACAAACAAACAAAGCAAAAAAAAAAAAAAAAAAAAAAAACACCCCACACAGAATAACCTCTTTAGCTTTAAGTCTGTGTTAACAAATTTCCTTGACACCACAGAGCCCTTTTGCTATTGCAAAATCTATGACCATTCCCTTGAACCAGTTTGCTCTGGAACTCACTTAAGAAAAACACTGATGTAGGGGCATACCTCAGCTTCAAAGCTTGGCATGCCATTCTAGGCCAGAATTTCCGGCTTACATATTCCACTTACACTTTCTACCCTTTACTCCAACTGGGCAAACACCCTCCCTGCCCAAATACACGTACTTACCTCTGACTCTCAGCTCACATAGTTTCCAAACACCTGACATAATCTTTCTTATGTGATTAGCCCAACCCACATGGATTTCTCCCTTCTCTGAACTCTTCACATTTACTGTCTAAACTACTGTTTTGGTCTTCCATAGTTATTGCTACCTGGATTTTAACGTATGGTATTTCTGGGTTCTTTCCTATTGCCAAACAGATTGTAAGTTACTTGGATGTTATAATTCTTAACGCCCCATACAAACGGAATAGGGTGTAGGGTCTTGTCCAGTTTGAGGCAATAAATACCGTAGAATGAATGAAGTCTCAAAGGAGGTTAGAAACCAAATTTCTAGGGATAAAATACTCACTGTGGACTTGATACATTTTTTAAAACCATCAACGTTGCCGTAAAAAATAGGACTGGAAAATCTAAGAATCTTCACTCCTTCAGGTTCTTCAATCTGGCATTAAGAAAACAAAATGTGTGAAGATAAGTAATTTCAGCCTTCAAATATTTAATTAAATTTCTGGCTTTTCGGCTAGGAGCCAAGTTACAATTACTCAGAGGGGCTGGACGACAGCACTCACTTCTCCCTGAACAGGGGCTGTCTCCACTTAGGAGGCAATAGGTTATTCAAACTACTGGAACTTTACAGTCCCATAGAAGATCAAGTTAGGAAAGGCCTTCGTAGGCAATTATTCAACACTCTGATTTCCAGATGGAGAAACTGAGGCTGAGAATGAGGACGTGATTTGCCTCAGGTTCATACCACGGAACCCCAATTTGTTCTTTGGCTTAAAATTCTTTAAAAAAAAAAAAAGGAGTGTTGGGGCACCAAGGTGGCTCAGTGGGTGAAGCATCCAACTCTTGATTTCGGCTTAGGTCATGATCTCATTGTTTGTGAGTTCGAGCTCTGCATCAGGCTCTGTGCCAGGGAGCCTGCTTGGGACTCTCTCTCTCTCTTTCCCTCTCTTTTTGCCCCTCCCCCTCTCGCTCTCTCTCTCAAAATAAATATATAAACTTAGAAAAAAAGAAGGAACAAGAAAAAAGGTAGTAAACTGAGGGGATGTGCAAGAATGGAGGCCAACAATGTCGGTTGCTTGTTCTCACCCTGACACATGGTGGCCGGACCAAAAGTAGAGCTTGCGAAATCCTAGACTTTCCTAGTCTTTAGGAATCATAGCGATTTCAGTCCGAGCCCCTGAGGTGAGAAAACAGGTGTTGGGAGGCTGAGTGATATGGACAGAGTCTCCCCAAAGTGGAGCCTGGACCTGCAAACCCCCAAACTCAGCCCATGATTCCCTGAGCCAAAAGATTCTCTACCATCATTGTTTAGCTCTTGGCAGTGCCGAGAAAGATGTGGAAATAAATTAAGTAGCAGGTAATGGAATTCCAGATTCTGTGTCCAACATTTTTTTACGCTAAATTGGTTTTTTTCTTGATTTTCTTTCTCTGCTTTTTCATCGCCGTTTCCCCTGGTGACCGCTAAGCTACTTCAAGGAACACAAGCCTATAAGTGGGATGTGTCTCTTCTTTATGTTTTCACTTCCAATATTATATGTCATTTCTTCCAATTCCAAGATTGGAGCAAAATGTCTAATCAGAGAGCTTAAAAGTCTTGTGTTAGCATTAAATGAAGATAATCTTACAGGGATTTCAGATAATTTCATGGGGGGTAAGGATTACATAGCAGAGAAATAGAATTTTGATGCAACTTCTGGAAATAATCAAACTGCTTATTTTTTAAAATTCCTTTTACAATGGTTTTACATTAAAAGGACATTCAGGGGTGCCTGGGTGGCTCAGTCAGTTAAGCGTCCAACTTCAGCTCAGGCCATGATCTCATGGGTTCGTGAGTTTGAGTCCCACATTGGGCTTTCTGCTGTCAGCACAAAGCTGGCTTCAGATCCTCTGTCCCCCTGTCCCCATCCCCCGCCCCTTCCCATGCTCTCTCTCAAAAATAAATAAACATTAAAAAACAAACAAACATTCAAACTAGCATGGACACAATTCATACAAACCATGGATATCAGAGAGCACATTAGGTCAAAGTTTTCATGACACCCCCAGTGAACTTCTAAACTTTCCTGGAAGAAGCCTCCCCCTTTAGCTACCTTGTACCTAACACACTGAAAGAGAAATACGCTACCCCCTGAAAATCCAGGCTAGCAACCCAAGGGCAGCAACTGTCTCACAAAGGCACTTACATTTTTGTAATTCTTGGTACTTTTGTAAATGTCTGTGCTAGGAATGCTTCCAAGGCTGTTCCATGTGGGACTAAAAGAAGAAAAATTAGGTCAGGATTTTGTGGAACAGGCAAACTTTGGAATAAAAAATGACAAGACATCACAGATACGAAAGAGCCCATCATTCTCGGCTCTTTATTGCATCGTGTGTCCTTGTTACAGATCACATCTTCCTGCAGCTAATTCTGAAATGAACAGCTGGTGTTTGTGTGGGCCCTTGGAGAAGGAGGATTTTCCTGAGGGCTGAGAGAAGTCATGAACATCCCACTCCCCTGTGTACAACACTTTAGAGGCCAAGCAAAGAGCTTTCACACATGTTAAGTTTGTGTAGGAGCCACCAAAGTTCTGGAAGGTCAGCAGTACTGTCCTCATTTTTATGGTTGAGTAAGCTGAGGTTCAGATAAGGCCAAAAAGGCCCCGGAGGTAAGGTTAGGTTAGGTTATCTTTAACCCAGGGGTCCTCAGTGCCTGGCACAGTGCCTAGAACTTACTCGGGAGTTAGAACAACTGTCTGATGAAATATGGCGAGTCTGCGGTGATCAGATTAGTCTCAATTTCTAGAAATGGGAGCCTGGGAGAGCCAGCAGTACATCCTTCCCATCAACCAGACTGTTCACTTCCTGTTCCTGGTACCATCAAAAACTTCCGTGATTCTTCAGGTGTGACTAGGGACAGATGCTAAACATAATTCCCAAAGAAAGAGTGTCTGTTTGTGTGCCCTCTGGATCAGCCATATAATTACTGGAAATGAAATATTGCAGAGGATACAATTTTTGGTTGGCGAAAAGCCTAGTTACCAAATCAGTGGCCAAAACGTACCACTGCTTTCTCCTCAGCTTACTGGGCTGTGCCAAATTTTCACAGAGTGTTCATAAGCTATAGAGCCTCTCTCTACAAACCTTTCTCTCCCAACCACACCCACACAAAGCAAAGCACACACTGTGGCATACAGACCATGAGAAGAAACATCTTCCAAGGACAGGTTCTGAGTTACTTTCCAGCAGCAAATTGGGTACTTTGGGAGCTCGTGAACTCTCCTGGCCCTTGGGGAACCAGTTAAGAGGGCTGAGGCAGTGAACATAAGCTTTGGGGAAGACTCCAACGTGCCAGGGTAGGGAAGAAGAGAAGGAGAATTGGCCAGTGGAACAACAAGGGTGGGCTTATGCTAAGCTGACGGTGTCTCAGCTGATGTTTTTCCAGATTCTTTTAACCTTCATGGCCCAAGCACAGGCAGAGAAGAGGCCAGAACTCTGGAAAGATCACAGAAGTTTTGAAGAGGAAACCAGGCTCTGTTTGCCTCTCTGTTCAGACAATTTCATAAACACAGGAGACCACATACCAAAAGCCTCTTAAGAGTCAAAACAAAGGGTGCCTGGGTGGCTCAGTCGGTTAAGTGTCCAACTTCGGCTCAGGTCATGATCTCATGGCTTGAGAGTTTGAGCCCCACATCGAACCCTATGCTGACAGCTCAGAGCCTGGAGCCTGCTTTGGATTCTCTGTCTCCCTCTTTCTCTCTTTGCCTCTCCCAACTTGTGTGTTTTCTCTCTCTCTCTCTCTCAAAAAACCATACACCTTCCGGCTCTCTCACAGATTGTTTTCCATGACATCAAGCCATGTCTTTGCTCTTTTCACTCTGTATATGACCTAATTACGTCTATTTCATATAATCATGTGGTTTCTTGGGTACGTTTTCTTTGGCAGATATGAATGAATTCGGGCTACAGTCAATGCTTTTAAAATCTCCTGTTCTGAGTTGTTAGCTTCAGGAGAAAATGAGCTGTAATACACTTAGTGGCTATCTTGTCCCAAGCCAGTATGTGCCCCACAGACTGCATCTCATTTGCAGAAGGAACCACAGAGCCACGTCAGTCCTTACTGAGTCACGCATCTTTTATTCTTACTGTGACCGGAAGGAGAGGGCAGCAGTAGAGCATGTGACTAAATGCACAGATTTTGGGGTGAGATACATCTGGGTTCAAGCCCTAACTCTGCAACTTACTAGCTGTGTGATCTTGGGGAAGGTTCTTAACCTTTTGGAGCTTTGATTTTCTTTTCTGTAGAATGAGAATTAAAAAACCTATTCAAAGACTAAATATGATAATGTGTGCCAAGCACTATAGGCTTAATTCATAGAAGCCCTCAATACATAGTAACTATTATGAAAGGGAGTGGTTTCCCTATATTTTATTAAAATGGTATATGGCACAAAAACAGACACATAGACCAATGGAATAGAATAGAAACCCCAGAACTAGACCCACAAACGTATGGCCAACTCATCTTTGACAAAGCAGGAAAGAACATCCAATGGAAAAAAGACAGTCTCTTTAACAAATGGTGCTGGGAGAACTGGACAGCAACATGCAGAAGGTTGAAACTAGACCACTTTCTCACACCATTCACAAAAATAAACTCAAAATGGATAAAGGACCTAAATGTGAGACAGGAAACCATCAAAACCTTAGAGGAGAAAGCAGGAAAAGACCTCTCTGACCTCAGCCGTAGCAATCTCTTACTCGACACATCCCCAAAGGCAAGGGAATTAAAAGCAAAAGTGAATTACTGGGACCTTATGAAGATAAAAAGCTTCTGCACAGCAAAGGAAACAACCAACAAAACTAAAAGGCAACCAACGGAATGGGAAAAGATATTCGCAAATGACATATCGGACAAAGGGCTAGTATCCAAAATCTATAAAGAGCTCACCAAACTCCACACCCGAAAAACAAATAACCCAGTGAAGAAATGGGCAGAAAACATGAATAGGCACTTCTCTAAAGAAGACATCCAGATGGCCAACAGGCACATGAAAAGATGTTCAGCGTCGCTCCTTATCAGGGAAATACAAATCAAAACCACACTCAGGTATCACCTCACGCCAGTCAGAGTGGCCAAAATGAACAAATCAGGAGACTATAGATGCTGGAGAGGATGTGGAGAAATGGGAACCCTCTTGCACTGTTGGTGGGAATGCAAATTGGTGCAGCCGCTCTGGAAAGCAGTGTGGAGGTTCCTCAGAAAATTAAAAACAGACCTACCCTATGACCCAGCAATAGCACTGCTAGGAATTTATCCAAGGGATACAGGAGTACTGATGCATAGGGCCACTTGTACCCCAATGTTCATAGCAGCACTCTCAACAATAGCCAAATTATGGAAAGAGCCTAAATGTCCATCAACTGATGGATGGAGAAAGAAATTGTGGTTTATATACACAATGGAATATTACGTGGCAATGAGAAAAAATGAAATATGGCCTTTTGTAGCAACGTGGATGGAACTGGAGAGTGTGATGCTAAGTGAAATAAGCCATACAGAGAAAGACAGATACCATATGGTTTCACTCTTATGTGGATCCTGAGAAACTTAACAGGAACCCATGGGGGAGGGGAAGGAAAAAAAAAAAAGAGGTTAGAATGGGAGAGAGCCAAAGCATAAGATACTGTTAAAAACTGAGAACAAACTGAGGGTTGATGGGGGGTGGGAGGGAGGAGAGGGTGGGTGATGGGTATTGAGGAGGGCACCTTTTGGGATGAGCACTGGGTGTTGTATGGAAACCAATTTGTCAATAAATTTCATAAAAAAAAAAAAAAATAAAATGGTATAAGAAATCTCAGGGTGTAGGGAGCCAGGGTGGCTCAGTCGGTTAAGCATCCGACTCTTGGTTTCTGCTCAGGTCATGATCTCACGGTTCATGACTTTGAGCCATCGGATCGGAGCCTGGGAGCCTCTCTCTCCCTCTCTCTCTGGCCCTCCCCCGCTTGTACTCTTTCTCAAATAAATAAACTTAAAAAAAAAAAAAAGAAATCTCAGGGAATGTTGTCTTCTTTTTGGGAAATCTGGGTCTTACATTACTCACAATTGAACTCTCAGGACCACAGTCAGTAATCCAAACATGAGCCCAGCTAGTAAACCGAGGTCCAGCCCCAGAATGATGGACGCTATGCACGTAAACACCCAGATAACCTAGGACAAAACAGAAATGGAAAGAACCTCGTTAATCTGTCAGGGACCATCAGGTGAGACACTACCTGTAAAAACAAGAAGATCAATTGTCCATGAACAAATTCCACTTTTTAAAAATATTCTTACTTCATTTCATGTTTCAATGGAAGTAGAAACTGATGTTTCCAACAAAGACCAATTGTCCCATTTCAATGTTTTGTTTTTAATTTAAGTTTTGAATAGGGAATATATTAACGTGGTTCAAAATGGAAGTAATATTAAAAAGGCGTACAGTAGAAAACCTTGCTTCCGACTCTCTCCCCTCTTCACCCTTCCAACACCCTCACTTGTGTTCACATTTCCATATGTGTCTCTGTGCATGTACACGTGCACACTTTTCACCAGTAGCTTTTGCAAGTACAAGCAAATATGACTGCATAGCATTATTTTATGTTCCCACATTTCTTAAAGATTTTATTTATTTTTTTAATTTTTAGAAAATGTTTATTTATTTTGAGAGAGAGAGAGAGCACAAACAGGGTAGGGGCAGAGAGAGAGGGAGAGAACCCCAAGCAGGCTCAGTGCTGTCAAGGCAGAGCCCAGCGTGGGGCTGTATCCCACAAACCGTTGAGATCATGACCTGAGCCGAAACCAAGAGTTGGAGGCTCAGGGTGCCTGGGTGGCTCAGTTGGTTAAGCATTCATCTTCGGCTCAGGTCATGATCTCACGGTCTGGGAGTTCAAGTTCTATGTCAGGCTCTGTGCTAACAGCTCAGAGCCTGGAGCCTGTCAGATTCTGTGTCTCCCTCTCCCTCTCTCTTTTTCTCTCTCTCTGCCCCAACCCCACTTGTGCTCTCTCTCTCTCTTTCTCTAAAAAATAAATAAACATTAAAAAAAAGAGTTGGAGTTTCAACCTACTGAGCCACCCAGGCACTCAGTTAGCTTCTGGCTTTTATGGTTCTTCAGAACAGTTCTGAAGGTTACTTTGGTCAGAGTTAAACTCAGTAAGGGTTTTGTATTTTGGTTTTGCTTTGTTTGAGTTTCGTTTGTCCTTCTATATTACAGAGGGGTTTATTTTTATTTTTTTTATTTATTTTTATTTTTTCATTTTTATTATTTTTTTTTAGAAAGCTCATTTCTTTTTATTATTTTTTGTAATGTGTTTATTTGGTCTGGTGTTTAATGTGTTTATGTGGGATTCTTCCTAGATGGAAATACATATTCCCAGGGATACAGGACCTTCCCAAAGCTTGATTCACCTGGCAGGCTTTGGCTTATCCATCTGATTCTAATTTCCGCTCTGGGAGTCCCACAGCGCAGGTGAGATTGAGGAGAGAAGGGGACATAGTGATGCGGCAGGAAGCACATAAGAAACAAACATTTCAGACAAAAATGGGCAGCCAATGACTTACGGCATCGATCTTATTCTGTCTCCACAGACGAGGAATGTCACACACCTGCATAAACATCCCTTTCAGGTTGGCGATTACAACAGCTGCCAAGACCGACTGTCAAGAGGGACAGGGAAGGCTGTGTTATTCAGGGGAATGGTCTTCCATGTGAGGATTTGTAAATCTCCTGTTATTTCTCTGGTGACAGAGCAGTGAAGAGAAATTATGCAACCGGGCTGTTGGGAAGCAGGGTTGTACCTTCTGCAAGGGTTCCAGCAGCTTCCCCAGGGCAACAATGGCGACCATCACAATCCCAGCCGAGATGATGCCGGCAATCTGAAAGACACACACCTCCCATGAACGGGGTCCATCCCTCTCCCTCGTGTCTTCCAGCTTGCTGGATGTGTGCAGGAGAGCCTGGCCATGGGTGCACCTCCCTGCCTCCCCCCTTCTGCTCAGTACTGTTGAGACAAATGAGAATTATTTCTTACAACCCTACACAACTGAAGGAAAAACGGGAAATGTATATATGGTAGCTATGGCAGGGAAATTAAAGAAAACGTGAAGCCTGAGCTTGCTAAGGGAAAGCCGGCTGGGCCTGGATGTATTACAGACCTATAGCCTTGGTGTCAGGTGGGGAGGCCACACTTGTAATTATTTGCCATAGCGGGAAACATGGACCTCTCCCCTGCTGCAACAACAGATCGTGAATGTTCTTGGGCAATAAATTCCCAAGGCACACGTCTAATTCCTCCTCATTACTGAAGCAGTAGTCATAATAGCAGTTATTCTGATAACACATCGTACGGACGGCACCGATTTGCACAGAAGTCTCAGAGAAAATAAGTGTACCGGCCCTTCTGCAAATTCAAAATGCTACAGGAGCATAATGAGAAGTGGGACCATACCCCCTGCCTCCTCCAACAGTCCCTGGGCACAGGCTCAAGAGTTTTGCCCCCCAGCAGCCTGAGTGATGACGGGACAACAGCAGGGGTTAAAGGACCTTCAGAAACGTTACCTTCGCTGGCAAAACAAAGCTCTCCTAAGATCCATAAATAGTTAGGAGAGAGGCTGAGGGGGTGGGGCTATTCTCTGGTTTGGTTAGCTGACCAATGAACTCTCTGCTGAGACAGCTGGCACCTGGCCGAGGTGAAGACCAGAAGCTCTGAAACAAAGGAGAAAAGGAGACAGGGCACCAGAAGCAAAGCCACGAGAGAAGAAGCAACAGGGAAGATTGTACTGGGCGCAGGGGGCCGCCTGGTACTGGAGGTGTGAGCTGAAAGAGACAGATAAAGCCAACATACGTAGGAGATCTGAAAACCACAGGAAATTTCATAGCCACTGTCTTTCCACCTGGCAGACTGATCATTCAGGTTGCCACCGTGGTTACCTCAGACTGAGGCAACATCATGCAAATGGTGGGCTGTGCACATCTGGATGCTTTGTACATTCAGAGCCCTCTGTTAGGCTCTTTGCTGCCCGTTAGCACCACGGCTCCAGGATGCCCGTGCCTTGGTGGTTTTCCCTCACCTCTCTAAGCGGAGCAGCTGATGTCCTCCTTTTTTCCCTCCCTTCCTTCCTTTCTTCCATACAATCGCTTAGCCAACATTGTTGTCTATCATAAGCCACTTGCACCTTGCCGTGGATGTAGGGCTCTGTGAATTGCTAAAGGAAAGGGAGATCTGCGGACAGAGATGACAGCCCATGTCGAGGGGAATGGCCACCTACTCGCCAAATATATGCAACACTAAGCCACCAATTATGGGGACCGGGACGAATTTTGGTCGCTATATTAAAATCTGCGAGGGGTCCATTACATGCACTCACTCTATCAGGCTGGTTTGTGGGAGGTGCTGCACATTTTATATCTATGAGTACATTCAGTCTCTAGAAAATTAATTATTCTGTTACAAGTGAGAAGGTAATCGGAGCCGAGGGAAGTTTGCAATCAGAATTACTTTTTAGTGAGTCAGCAGGAGTCCGATGGGGGTGAAAGAAACAACAGGTTGCAATGTTCAGCTCTTCTACAATCTGAGGATGTGCTGCAGACAGTTAACGGTCACTAACCCTCATTATTCCATTCCTTCATTCAGGAAGTATTCGCCGGGGTGTTTCTTTTGCGTCAGGGCACAGTATATGCATCACAGGTACCACGATGCTTTTCCTATCGTGAGGAGTTAATGACGGGAACACAGCGTTTACAGGTATGTGCCAGCACCTTACAAACATGGTGTGTGTTTGTTTTTAAATCCTCACAACATCCCTATGAGGGGGATACGATTAATCCTCCCATTTTATAGATGCTGAAAACTGAGGTCCCAACATCAGAGAAAACATGAGAAGCCACACAACGAGGGAAGAGCTGCAAGTGTGTGTGTTTGTGAGTCCCTGGATTGTAGTCCAGGCTATTAGACTTTTACCCTGAACTTAGTATACATTTCAGTAATTAAAGAGCAAGTCACGTCTGTGCTTGCTTCGTTCTTCACTACTGAAATCCTGGCATCCTTCATTCCTAAATATAATACCTGCCAGTGTGTGACGGCAGGTGTCAGCTTACCAGAACACCATTACCCCCAGATCTCTGCCAAGGCATCACTTTACACGGGCATTCTTCCTAGGGCGGCTGGCCCGTGCCTCCTCGGAGGCTGGAGGGCAACAGCAGGAGAGTGGACCTCACCACTTGGGGACCTGCCCGCACCCGCATGCTGCCACGGGAGTCTGTCAATGCCCCGGCTCAGGTGAAAGCTGCAGGGACCCGCGTGCTGACAGCCGCCTGAACACGGGGGCAGCTCTGGAGTCCCCTCCGGCCTCTTCCCCGGGGACCTCAGAGCACGGCTCTGCCTCTTGGCAAGGGCTGCGCTGTGTTACCTGCTCCCTCAGAGCGAGAAGTGTTCGCATCCCCAAGCCCCCGAAAAAGGAAATTCAATTATTAAAAGCAAAATTTTAGGGGCACCCAGGTGGCTAAGTCGGTTGAGCGTCCGACTTCGACTCAGGTTGACCTCACAGCTCATGAGTTCGAGCCCCACCTCCAGCTCACTACTGTCAGCACAGAGCCCACTTCAGATCCTCTCTTTGCCCTCCCCCGCTTACACTCTCTCAAATATAAATAAACATTTTTTTTTAAAAAAAGCAAAATTCTGAAAATTAAAATTAAATTTTGTTCCGCTGGAGCCAAGAAACTGGTAGAGGCTCATTCTTCCAAATCCGGCGCAGAGATCCATTATAAATGGAAAGGGAGCATCATGTGTGCCTGGGGGGGGGGGGGGAGACAAAGCTCCCCCTGGGCCACCGCAGGGAGTCACTAGTTTTCTCAGCCCATCTCTTTTATAAAACCCTGTCTGAAGACCGTGTGTGTTAAGGGTACTGCCTTTGGATTTGTTGTTCTCCTTTATAGCCTCATTACACTTTTTACTCTTAAATAATAGCTGTGTGTGGGGAGGGGAAAGCCCTCCAGGCATGGCAGAAACACCACCCCTGAGCCTGTCCCATGCCCCCATCCACCTATTTGGGCCTCTCTGACCTCATTTCCTGCTAGAAAAGAGAGCCTTTGAGAACGGCTCCTGAGCTTTCTGGCCTATGGAAGGCAGGGTTATTCAGGGATTTGGGGTCACTTTGTGAAGGCGACAACTTAAACCCACGTTCCGAACTTCAGGAACACAAGTTGTACTCCAGAAGAAATGCCGAAATGTTACGACAACAATACTCTTGGCCAACAAACTTGTTCTGTGGGCCCAAAGGCCTCTGGAGGAAGTTCCTGATCCTTGTAAAGGAAATGTAGACAGACGCTTTTGATTTTCCTGAAAATATAATACCTCCTAAGCCATGACGTGCTTTCACTAGGCCTTCTTTATCCCCAGATAACAAATAGATAAAAATCAGTATTTTTCATTACTGATTCCTTGTCAGTTGTTTTTGTCCCTGGACAAGCAGGTAAGTATAGCTCTCTGCCAGCTGAGCAGTGACACAAAGAGATTAATTTGAGAATTTGTGCTTTAGGGAACCATAAATGTGAAGAAGATTTGGGCGGGGAGCCGGATGAAGGAGGCACAAACCTATGTATCCAAGGTAATCCCCTTGCTGACTTCTCCTGCCAGCCTTCCTGAGAGCCACTTCCCCGGCTCATCCCTTGCAGGAGACACAAGCCACCACGCCGCTGTTCCATACCTGTGTCTTTCCCCCTGTGCTCTCCTGGACAGCGGTGCGGGACAAGGCGGTGGTGGCCACAAAACAAGAGAAGAATCCCGAGAAGATGTTGCTGATCCCAAAGGCAATGAATTCCTAAGGCAGAGACCGGGTGGCAGTGATGCGAGCACATACAATCTTTGCAAGACCCTCGCCAACCGTGTAAGGAAGAATAATAAGAAAGCAAACTCCCCAGACCACCCTGTCTGGTAGCCCCAATTTAATCTTTACCGTTAAAGGTGCTTGGAGGTCTTGAAAGGCATTCAGGACTTGGGGCTCCACAGAGTCTAAGAGAGGCCTCACGGCTCTCAATCATTTTTAAGGTTGCTAAGGAATAGTCACTGGTTAAAATGCTGACTTCCCTTCCCGGCGAGTGGTGTATCTGTAGCTCTCGCAGAAAGCATTGTTCTGTTCGCACATAAAGCGTTTCTTCTGTGGTTGGATGTTTGCTGGGAAGCATATTATGACTAGGACGGCCATGATTCTGCCTGACCACTAATCATTGAGCTGCTGTGACTGCTATGCTGTGTTTTCAAAAACAAACCACACTGACAGATTTGTGAGCAATCTAAAACCGGCTCATTTTGCAACGAACATAGCATATGCCTATAAAAAAGGTTTGTGTGTATTAATTGCAATGAGCCACCTCAATTTAAGGTGGTCACAACTCCCATCGATGGGGTTTGTTGCATTGTTTTGCCATACTATAGGTGCCATTAAATAAAATATACCAGGGGAGCCCAGACTGCATGAAGAAATCTTAGGCTGACCCAACACGTTAGCTTTGAATGTTATTTATGACCTGACTAAATTAACTCTTAAACTTCGGGTTACTTCAACTTCTTAAAAAGGAAAGAGATACAACATGCCTGTTTCCAATTAATTTCGAATTCGCATGCTTAAGAGGGAAACCCTAGCTTGATAAGGGCTAGCGAGAGGGACCAATCCCTTCCTTAGCAGACAACAGAATCTACCCTGTTTATGCTTTTTTCTTGTCTTCAGCTCTACAAAAGTGATTCAGCACACGGGGGACCATACCTGGTTCCCGTCGATGGTGTAATCATACTTGATGGCATATACTTTTCCTACAGACACTGCAATAGCATAGGCCACCACGGCGATGGAAAACGATGCAGCCAACATCTCGGAAAACAAGCTCACAGGTGGAAGTACAGGAGGCAAAAACCTAGAGAGTTTTTAAACGAAAACTGCAGTGAGCATTTGACCATAATTCTCTGCTCCTACCTCGCCAGATGCTATATCCACCCAACCCCCGAGTCAGACGCGAAAGGGCTGGATCCTAAGGGCAAAAAGCAGGAGACAAGGAAGTGGTGGCATTGTTTTTACAATTTTTAGTTAGAAGCTGGTGCTGTCTCACTGGCTGACTTCTCTGCCCCTCTTTGAGAGCTTACAAACGCTGCCTTATCCAGACCTCTGACATGAATAAGCCTGTCGTTATGGATCCTATAATATCACACAATCCCATGCCATGCCATTTCACACATTAGTGTTTCCCCTTACACACTTTTATCTTAAAGGTCTTTGAATTTAAAAGATAGTCTGGCCATAAAATAAGATTTTCCGCATACGAAGAGATGTCAGGTCTATTAAAGAGATAAACAATATAAGATGCTGAAAGAAAGACCTAAGTAGAAAATCCATATCTTGGGATGCCTGGGTGTCTCAGTCAGTTAAGTGTCCGACTCTTGATTTCGGCTCAGGGAATGATCCCAGGGTTATGGGATTGAGCCCCACATAGATAGGGCTCTGCACTGAGCATGAAGCCTGTTTAAGATTCTCTCCCTCCCTCCGTCCCTCTCTCTCTCTTTCTCTCTCTCTCTCTCTCCTCTACCCTTCCCCCCTGCTCTCTTAAAAAAAAAAAATTAAAGGGGCACTTGGGTAGCTCAGTCAGTTGAGGATCCAACTTTGGCTCAGGTCATGATCTCACAGTTCATGGGCTCAAGCCCTACACCAGGCTCTGTGGTGACAGCTCAGAGCCTGGAGCTTGTTTCAGATTCTGTCTCCCTCTTTCTCTTTGCCCTTCCCTGTTCATGCTGTCTCTCTCTCTCAAAAATAAACATTAAAAATTTTTTTAATTTAAAAAATTAAAAAGAAAAAAAAAGGATTTTCCATATCTTAAGAGCTGTGATATTTAAAATCTTCCTGAGTCCAGAAAAGATTAAATTTATGTAGTTATCAGAATGATTCATCATCACAATGACTAAGACTTCTCAATGACTGTGGGGTTGAATGACTACTGTTTGACAAACTAGAGCTATTCTACAAACCATGTAAAGAAATAAACTTAGGGGTGCCTGGCTGGCTCAATCCATAGAGCATGTGACTCTTAATCTTAGGATCATGAGTTCAAGCCCCATGTTGGGCATAAAAGCCTATTTGAAAAGAAGGAAGGTAGGAAGGCAGGAAGGCAGGAAGGCAGGAAGGAAAGAAAAAACAAAGAAAGAAAGCTATAAGTTTATAATGCTACAGTTGTCCCCAAATATGAATATTGGGAGAATGACTTTCATGTACCTATATCTTGATGACTATCCATAGAGTATATATCCAGAAGTCCCTAAGCCAAAAACCTTCAAAACAAACAAACAAACAAAACCCACTAGAACAATCTCCCTCACCTAGCTCACTTATGTCTGAGTTTCCTGTGAGATCATGACCTGAGCCGAAGTTGGACACTTAACTGACTGAGCCACCCAGATGCCCCCTGAGTTTCCTTTAATAGGGAACTACATTTCCCCCCCTCTAATTAGAGGGAAGTGCTAAAACAGAAATAAGATTGTTATAGAAAACCATAGAAATTTAGAGCTGCTAATATCCTAATATTATCCAAATTAATATCCTAATCTAATATCCTAGAAATTTTTGAATCTACTTCTCTCCTTTTGTTGATAAGGGAACTGAGGCTCAGAAAAGTGAAATGACTTGCTCAAGGTCATTTAGAAGGGTCCAGGTAATGTTGATTTCCTTTGTACCAAGATCTGTCTGGTTCTCTGCCTCTGTAGGCTTTTTTTCTCCCTACAGGCGAGGTCACTTCCAGACTCCTTTCCTCCCACATCCCATCCTGACCCACATGTAGGCTTGGGAATGGATATTATATGTAGAAATATGGGATGTTCGAAACCCTGATCCAGCCCTTGAATGACCCGGCATCACACCTCCACTTGTCTAGACATAAGCTTGGACCTTACTTTTTAAAACCAGGCTTCTGACTCGTTCCTGAGACCCAACCAACCCTCCTTCAGGTAATTAGGTCTGTTGGGATAACTTTCCAGTCCTGCAAAGAGTTCTGTTTTGATTGCAACCTGATGCCCACTGCCTGCCTGGCTGCCTACTTCTCCAATTCCAGATCCTTCTACCAGGTCCTTGATTCCCCAAGGTCACAATGTTCAGGGACTTGAAATCAAAGAACCTGAATGCTGGCTCCATCACTCTGTAAGTAACTCTCTGACTTTTGGGCATATTATTTAAACTTACAAAGTCCCAGTTTCTTTAGCTATCAAATGGGAACTATATACTCTTCTCATAAGGTTACTGGAAGGAGTAAAGGAAGTATGGTATGTGTAAGTAATTACTACCTACGCACATAGTGGGTACTCAGTAAATGTGGGGAGACCCTAAATCTGCCATGAACCTGCCATGCTTTTGTAGTGCCTTGCAGGATCTTAGCAGTGGCAATTTTCTGCCCCAAGTCACTCACTTGGGGCCCTGGCTGGACATCTTCTACTGACTTCTTGAGTAGTCTTTCCCCTAGCTCCTGCCCCCTTCAGTGGCCCTGTTGGGCTGCAGCAAACTACACCAGGTGGTCTGTCAGAGGAGTCAACATGACTCAACCCAAGGGTCAAGGGGGCTAGAGAGATCCACTTCAGGAGGACAGCAGTCAGGAAAGCCCTGGACAGGGCCAGAAAGGAGGACTGAGGGCAGCAAAAATGAGTTCCTCAAACCTATTCATGGAACATGCATTTATGGCACAGGGCATTTGCTGTGGACCGCCTCTAAGTGTTACATCTTAGGAAGCCTGACAAAAAGGATCCATAAAATATATGTCTTATGTAGTTGTTTTATAACCACTCAAATCATGAAAATACTGTAAGACCGCAAATAGCCACATTACATCTTTTATCACAAAATGTCTTCCAGCATTAGGATTCATTACCAAAACATTGGTCATAAGAATCACTTGATGAAACACCTTTGGAAAGTAATTAAAAAAAAAAAATGGGTGGTGGGGAGCACCTGGGTGGCTCAGTCGATTAAGCGTCCAATTCTTTTTTTTTTTTAATTTTTTTTAACGTTTTTATTTATTTTTGAGACAGAGAGAGACAGAGCATGAATGGGGGAGGGTCAGAGAGAGAGGGAGACACAGAATCTGAAACAGGCTCCAGGCTCTGAGCTGTCAGCACAGAGCCCAACGCGGGGCTCGAACTCACGGACCGCGAGATCATGACCTGAGCCGAAGTCGGATGCTTAACCGACTGAGCCACCCAGGAGCCCCAAGTGTCCAACTCTTGATTTCGGCTCAGGTCCTGATCTCGAGGTTTGTGAGTTCGAGCCCCACGGATCCTCAGTAGCCCCCCTTTCTCTGCCCCTTCCCCACTCGTTCTCATTCTCTCTCTCTCTCGCTCACTCTTTCTCTCTCTCAAAATAAATAATAAGAAAGGGAAACTAGTACTTGTTGCCTATCTAACAGTAAGACTGGTCATAATTGCTAGAAGTTAGTGTTTCCAATCTAATAAACCTTTGGGCCTCCTTTTTAATGCCATATGATAAAATTACAGCAAAGTGTACTGGGCCATTCAGTGCATCTTCTGAGAGATCTCGTTGGCATAGCAGAATAAGTTCGAGTTAAGAATTCAGCAGTGGTCATTGCCCTTTTTTTCATAGGAGCCCCCGCCCCCTGCCCTCTGTCACCCATCTAGACGGTGACAGAAGTGGACAAAGGAACTCTGCTCTTTACTCTTCTAACTCACCGAACTACCAAACATATATAAACCTTCCCTTGAAGATAATGAGTTTTATTCATGGGAACAAGTGACATAATTATTATTTAAGATTGATTAAACTAAATGGTAGAGAAGTTAAGCCAGATGTCCCTTATTCCTTAAACAGATTGTTCTCAGTGTAATAAACGTTACTAACCATGATTCTATTTATATCATATTGCAATTCTACATATGAGCTTAAATCAGGAGTCTGGTGGTAACTGTACATGTCCTGCCATATTTTAAGAAAATGAAGAAAAGGACAGAGGGTATGGGAGCTGCTTTGAAACAAATGGCTTAAACTTTATCGACACACACACTGACAGTTTGCACAACTGGGTGTTTCTTTAAGATCACACACAAAGAAGACTATTGAGGGAGCACCAATGAAATGAGGCTTATAATAAAAGGTTTCCTTTAAATAGAAAATTCTGACTTAATATATTAGTATTGCCTAAGAGGAAGTCCGCACTCACCCCCGTGGGATGGATTTAACAATGCCAGCATTGTAATTTTTTTCCAGGTTGGCTCCATATGAAATGGCTGTAGCAATTATTGTCTGAAAATAAAACAAAAGAGGTTAAAAAAAACCTCCATGTTTTAACAACTCCTTTTTTATTTTTATTTTTTGTCTTCTCATTGGGAAGTCTTCCCTGTTGGCTTCTTTCTTTCTTTCCTTCTTTCTTTCTTTCTTTCTTTCTTTCTTTCTTTCTTTCTTTCTTTGTTTCTTTCTTTCTTTCATCCAAGTATAATTAACATATGGTGTTATATTAGTTTCAGGTGTACAATATCACGGTTCAACTTTTCTATACTTTACATCGTGCTGGTCAAGATAAGAGTGCTCTTATTTTCCCCTTTATCGATTTTACCCATCCCCCCCCCCCACCTCCCTTCTGGCAACCACCAGTTTGTTCTCTGTATTTAAGATTCCAGGGTTTTTTTTTTTTTGGTTTGTATTTTTCTTTGTTTGTTCATTTGTTTTGTTTCTTAAATTCCACATAGTATTTGTCTTTCTCTGACTGACTTATTTCACTTAGCTTATACTCTCTAGCTCCATCCATGTTGTTGCAAATGGCAGGATCTCATTCTTTTTTATGGCTCAGTAATATTCCATTGTCATATATACATATATTGATATGTAGATATATAGATATACATACTACAATATCATATATATATTACAACTTCTTTCTCGTCAAACCAATTAATGCTGAATTTTCTAATTACATGTTTTACTTACCACAATTACTTCTATAGGAATAGGGACTGGAATTTTGTGCTTAAATCGATCATTTACTTCCTTAACTGCCATACAGATGATAATGGTGAGTAATCCAGCAATAAAATCAGCAAGATTGGTGTGGCCAATATTTTGAAACATCTCAATCAGAGTCTGTGAAAAGAAAATAATTTTATATTCTTCCCATGTGAAAAATCATATCATCATCGAAAGCACTTAAGAATTTCACATAAAACCATAAAAATGTGTTGGCTAACACAGAGACCATTAAAAACAGCCAGTATTTGATATATATGTACCAAGTTATTAGTGATGGTTAATTGGGGTGGTAAAACCATGGGTGATGTCTACCTTTTAATTTTTATCTGCATTTTTTACAATAAAGTCAGATGTTTTAAAAGAAAAAAATCATTATATGTTGAATTTTATTTGCATAAAAGTTTTAATGTTTATTGACTTATTTTGAGAGAGAGAGAGAGAGAGAGAGAGAGAGAGAGAGAATCCCAAACAGGCTCCATGCAGGGCTCGAACTTACAAACTGTGAGATCATGACCTGAGCCAAAATCCAGAGTCAGACGCTTAACCGACTGAGCCACCCAGGTGCCCCACTTGCAGAAAAGTTTTTAAAGTTTATATCTTAAAGTGGTTTTACAGGGGCTATTAAGTGACCTAATTTCACAATGTTGATGTGGTATTATTGAGACTAAAAACTGATAAACCCAAAAGTCCCAATTAGCCAGTATTTTAGCTAAAACTCTTCCCAAACCTGAATTATATGGGTGGTAATAAAAATACCTGAATACTTCATATGTAGATACATAGGGATTGATCCATTCTTCATGGCAGAGAAAAGCTACTGAATTGATATATAGTTCAAATATAATTTTTTTGGAAATTAATTTGGTACTTAGTTGAAACTTGAACTGAAATGACTTTAAAAACACAACTCTTTCCAAGTGCACAGATAAGCCACCTCAAGAAAAAGCTAGTTAACTCCAAGAAAAAGCTAGTTTTGTTTTGTAAATAGGAGGTTTCTGGGAATCAAGGAAGATTAGCAAGGGAGAATCCCAGGGAAGAACACTAATACCTTTGTTCCGGCAGCTTGAGTTTTATAGAAGGCATGACTTAGGAAGGTATTCTTTAATTCTTTGAGACAAATAATCTCTCAGTGAAGGTTACTTTTTTCAAATGGTCCTTTTATAGGTATATTTTATATGAAAATAAAGGAATGGAACATCTGATCATTTATAACGTATTTGTTACTTAATTTTATAGGTAAGCTATATTTAAAATAATTATAATGACAATCCAGTAACAATTATGTATAATAAACACTAAGTGACCTAACAGTCATTTTGCTAGCAACTCCAACTCTCTGGAGAACATTCAAGAGTAAGGAAATGAGGGGAGACGCTTTCATGCCGGCAAAATACGTCCGCCAAGTCCTTGAACGAGAGTTCAAGCAGGAAGCCCCTTGGACTTTCACTCAGAGTATTTTTGCTCTTGCTTTAAACCCAATTACCAACAAATTTACATTGCCTTCCAAAGTCAGTCAAAATTGCTAGAGGCAGATACACTGACAGCAAATGATGAAGCCAGTGATAGCCCCGTGAAAAAGAGAAAATGGAGGAGTACCACAAGCAGACACAATAACTCAGGAATTTAGGGCATCTGTCCTAGGAGCTAACAGTCCTACATGCCTCAGAGTCATGATGGTATTGCGTCTGGCCCTTCACATCATCAACTTTCTTTCTTCTTCTTTTTTTATTCTCAAGTTAGCTAACATACAGTGTAGTCTTGGCTTCAGGAGCAGAACCCAGTGATTCATCACTGACGTATAACACCCAGTGCTCATCCCAACAAGTGCCCTCCTTAATGCCCATCACCCATTCAGCCCATCCCCTCCACCTATCTCCCCTCCAGCAACCCTCTGTTTGTTCTCTGTGTTTACGAGTCTCCTATGGTTTGCCTCTTTCTCTGTTTATATCTTATTTTTCCTTCCCTTCCCCTATGATCACCTGTTAAGTTTCTCGAATTCCACATCATCAATTTTCTGATGACAAGCCTCATTAATTCATAAGCTAGATACAATATTTCACTTAACTGTCTACACAATAAAGGTTTACTTTCAACTCAAGAGAGGAAAATTCAAACTTAAAAACAATCAGATAACTACCCCAGTCATAGAAACATTTTCACCTTACAAAAATTTATCACTCTTGGATTCCCATTTAATCTATGAGAGTCACTTAGATCTTTGATTAAAAAGCACTTCTAGTGTATTAAAAATGTAATATGAGTCACAAAAAACAAAATCAGTTTATATTATACAATTGCGTTAAACAAGCATATAAATATATGAGTTGCATATATATGAGTTATTTCTTCCAAAAAAATTCTTCAATAAAAAGTTTAGTCTACATGGAAATAAAATTCACCCAAATAAACTGAAGTAGTCAGATTGTATTCAAAGACAATAGAAACGAGACTCTAAGAAAGTACTAAAAATTAATTCTAATTTAGATTACTATGGAAATACTTATTAAATTTGTTTAAAAGGTGGATACCCATATAAATCTTTCAACCTAATATTCTGAATAGTTCAAATCATAAAAATAATCATTTCCATGATGGAAAATATTATACTATTTTCCTACCATGCTCAGAGAATTTTAGGACCATTTCACTTAGATAATTTCTTCATTCTTTGCCTAGCATTACATTGGGGTATGAAGCCAGAAGAAAAAAATATATACCTGATATTACATATGAAGAAGTTTGTCAGTTAACTTTTGGTACCAAATTTATTTTTAATTCATCTTTATAAATATAACAAACCCGTCATAATCACCCCCTTGTAGTCAGGTATTTACTCCTACCAGAAACAACTTTTGCTCATATGTAGATCAACCCTTAGAGCTTCAAGTGTTCTTTCCTTATTATAATGGCTTGATTTTTTTTTTTTTTAAATTTTTTTTTTCAACGTTTATTTATTTTTGGGACAGAGAGAGACAGAGCATGAACGGGGGAGGGGCAGAGAGAGAGGGAGACACAGAATCGGAAACAGGCTCCAGGCTCTGAGCCATCAGCCCAGAGCCTGACGCGGGGCTCGAACTCACAGACCGCGAGATCGTGACCTGGCTGAAGTCGGACGGTTAACCGACTGCGCCACCTAGGCGCCCCTATAATGGCTTGATTTTTATAAAACAGAACAGATTCAGAATAGTGAATCTGCTCAAGCTTAATGGTGGCTTTCAACACCCTCATCATCTGGGCAGAACTTTTCCGTGTGGTCTTTCTCCTCATTAGAGGAATAAAGGAGGAGGTAGGTATCACTTTAGTAAGCAAGCAGAAACTCTTCCTTTGTCTATTGAGACAAGCCATTCAAAGTGAATGGTAGGAAAACATACTCTTTTTTTTTTTTATATAGAGTTGTTCAAAGTTTATTTATTTTGAGAGAGAAAGAGAGAGAGAGAGAATGTATGCAAGCAGGGGAGGGGCAGAAAGAGAGGGAGAAAGAGAATCCTAAGTAGGCTCTGTGCAGGCTCCATGCTGTTAGTGCAGAGCCTGAGGCAGGGCTCCATCCCATGAACTGTGAGATCCTGACCTAAGCTGAAATCAAGATTCAGCTGCTCAACTGACTGAGCCACCCAGGAGCCCCAATATACTTACTCTTAAATGTGCTCTGTGATTTGCTTACACATAGCTACATTTTTGAGTAGCTACATAGTGGGATGAGAAGTATTATTAATTCTGAATTCCACCAGCATCCTTTCATTCCCCCTTCTGCATCCTATATTCAGCATCTCTAGCATTTGCTAACTAAAGTTTTAGTTTTTCATACTGTCCCAATATTTCCTCCTCCAATTCTTTGAATTAATCATCTTATTTCTTGGGAGGAGTTGGGGAAGGGAAACAATCCAAAGTACAACCTTATAACAAAAGGGATATTAAGTTACTACATGCCAAGGAAATTATCTTACAACAATCTTCCAAATTTCCTGGACGGAATCCATGACTACTCTGCATTTGTTGAAGGGTTCTTTCACAAATGATTGCTGCCAGTAATGTCATAAGTGAAATTGTCTGTTCAGGTACTGAGTGGTTCATTCAACTCTTATGCAACCCTTTCCAAATCTGCTGATCCTTTCTTTTCAGAAGAGCAAGCTTAGAGACATGATCACACAGGGAAGATTGAGATATATTCATCCAACCTGAGTGGCCTGGAGGAATTCTCTCAAAATTCTATGATATACTCTAACCTGAGACTTCAAGAATAATGTTCAACAGAACAGAAGTCACATATTAATCATGTCTGTCTGGTTTAAAACAATTTTTGACCTTATTCTAGTATGTCTTGGTACTTTTGTCCATGTCTCAAAGTGGGGTCATTTGCAACAAGCTTCATCTTAAACGTAGTCCTAGGAAAGACACAAAGAAATGGAAAGACATACCATGTTTGTGGGTTGGAAGAACGAATACTGTTAAAATGTCTGTACTACCCAAAGCCATATATATACATTTAATGCAATCCCTAACAAAATACCAACAGTATTTTTCACAGAACTGGAACAAAACAACCCTAAAATTTGTATGGAACCACAAAAGACCCTGAATAGCCAAGGCAATCTTGAAAAAGGAAGAAAAAACTATAGGTATCACAATACCGGGACTTTATACTACAAAACTATAGTAATCAAAACAACATGGTCCTGGGGCACCTGGGTGGCTCAGTGAAACGTCTGACTTTTGATCTCAGCTCAGGTCTTGATCTCAGGGTCGTGGGTTCAAGTACCAGCATGGTACTGGAATAAAAACAGACACATAGAGCAGTGGAACAGAATAGAAACCCAGAAATAAACCCACAATTAAACGATCAATTAATCTTTGTCTAAGTAGAAAGGAATCTACAATGAGAAAAAACAGTCTCTTCAACAAATGTGTTTGGAAAACTGGACAGCAATGTGCAAAAAATGAAACTGGGCCTCTTTCTTATACCATATACAAAAATAAATTCAAAATGGATGAAAGACCTAAATGGGAGACTTGAAACCATAAAAGTACTAGAAGAGAACACAGGCAGTAATTTCTGACATCAGCCATAGCCACATTTTTCTAAATGTCTCCTGAGGTGAGGGAAATAAAAGCAAAAATAAAGTATTGGGACCACAAAAAAAAAAAAAAAAGTTTCTGCACAGCAAATGAAACAATCAACAGAAATGAAAGACAACCTACTAAATGAGAAGATATTTGCAAATGACATATCCAATAAAGCATTAGTACCCAAAATATATAAATTTAAAATATGAGCAGAATTTAAAATTTTAATTTAAAAATGGGCAGAAGACATGAACAGACAGACATTTCTCCAAAGAAGATACATGATAAGATGCTCAATATCACTCATCATCAGGGAAATGCAAATCAAAACCACAGTGAGATATCACGTCACACCTGTTAGAATGACTAAGATCAAAGAAGAAACAACAAATGTTGGCAAGGATGTGGAGAAAAAGGAACTCTCATGCACTGTTGGTTGTAATGCAAACTGGTGCAGCCACTGTGAAAAACAATATGGAGTTTCCCCTGAAAGTTAAAAATAGTATTATCCTATGATACAGTAATCACACTACTGGGTATTTACCCAAAAACCCCCACAAAAACACTAATTCAAAGGGATACATGCACCCCTGTGTTTATAGTCACATTATTTACAACAGCCAAATTATGGAAGCAGCCCAAGTGTCCATGGACTGATGAATGGATAAAGAAGAGATGGTACATATACATACAACGGAATGTTACTCAGCCATAAAAAAGAATGAAATCTTGCCATTTGCAATGACATGAATGGAGCTAGAGAGAATAATGCTAAGCAAAATACGTTAGAGAAAGACAAATCCATGATTTCCCTCATATGTGGAATTTAAGAAACAAAACAGATGAGCAAAGGTCAAAAAAGAGAGAGACAAACCAAGAAACACATTCTTAACTGTATAGAACAAACTTACGGTTACAAGAGGGGATGCAGGTGGGGGGATGGGTAAAATAGGAGCTGGGGATTAAGGAGTGCACTTGTCATGATGAGCACGGGGCGATGTATAGAATTATTGAATCACTACATTGTACACCTGAAACTAATATAACACTGTTAACTACACTGGAATTAAAATAAAAACTTAAAAAATAAAACGTAAAACAGTCCTAGGAGACAGGAAGAACTATTTCATTCTCCTGTTGGCGAGGTCCCCCAGTGGCCAGGGAACCAGGTTAACCGTCGGCCTGAGCCTCCTGTGATCTGTGTGGAGGCAGCCCAAGCAATGTTCACGAAGAGGTGAGTACACTCAGTAAGGGGTCTCTTGGTGGATTCAGGGGTCAGTGGATTCATATAGGGAGAAACTAGTTCCTAGCACATAGGAGGTGGTCAATAAATATTTATTGAATAGATGAACTGTATGAATGACAATGAAGGAATAAATGAATGAACAGCAGGCAGGAAACGTGGGAACGCAAGGAAAAGCAAGATGTGCCAGGGACTGCAAATGCGAAGGAGCCTGTCAGAGAAAGGGACTCAGAAGCTTTCAAATGAACCAAGGACCTGGTTGCAAAAAAAGCAACAATGACAAAAATAATCCTGTGTGACAAAAAACAGCCTGTGTTAACAGGCTGGGTCCTTGAGAAGCAAACACTAAGCTCCGGGAGGTCTAATCACCATAAAAATAATGATAACAGTAATAGCAACAACAATAATGGTAATAATAATAATAATAATAATAATAATTTACTGAACTCTTCCTAAGAGCCAGGTATTGTGCTAAGTGCTTTACACAGATTTTCCTTTATTCCTCACAATGCTAAGAGGCAGCTACTATTATTATTCCCATTTTACAACTGAGGACACTGAGGTGTATAGGATGTTAAATTTAACATGCCCCAAATCACATGGGTAGTAAGTAGGCAGTGGAACCAAGATTCCAGCTCAAGTCTACTGAAGTTCAAAGTCCCTGATTTTTTAAAAATTTGTTTAATGTTTATTTATTTTTGAAAGAGAGAGAAAGAGAGAGAGTGAGCATGGGAGGGGTAGAGAGAGAGGGAGACACAGAATCTGAAGCAGGCTCTGGGCTCTGAGCTGTCAGCACAGAGCCCGATGCGGGGCTTGAGCTCAAGAGCTGTGAGATCATGACCTGAGCCGAAGTCAGCCGCCCAACCGACTGAGCCACCCAGGCACCCCCAATAGTCCCTGATTAATCACTGGGTTATACTATCTCCTCTACCTACTCCCACTGCTTAGCACAGTACCCGGCTTATAATAGGCACTCGGCAGTATTGGTTGAATGTATAGAGAACGTGGGATTATGACACTGTTGTGAAATTGAGCAAATTCCTGACCACATCACTAATTTTTTGCATATGAACACATGGCCTTACATTGCTTTAGAAGCTAATACGTGGGTCAGTAAAGGACTGAAACCCCATTCTCAAGGCTAGCACATTTATTTGGCATAGTATCATCCTCCCCAAGCTAGAATGACATCATGTTACTATCATTATCATTTTTCAAGCATCAATAGCATGCTTTATATAGAACACAGATTTAGATCCAAGAACTTTTTCAAATCTAATTAGTGTGATCTACATCCTTCTTTTGCATCTCTTTTGCATGTTGATCACCTCCGATTCTGATGTTCCTTTTCATCTATAATTGCTGAGACATTTACATTATGCATTTTATGGACTCTCACAGTTAAAAAGGGCTTTAGAGCTACAGCTCCAGTCATTTCGTTTTACAAATAAAAAAAGAAGCCTTGAAATGTGAAATAATAATTTCAACCTAACTACTTTTTTTGAGTACTTGTTAATGCTTCAGCCTCTGGGCAAAGTGCTTCTCTTACACCCTTATTTAACTTAATTATGAATACAGATATTGTTACTAATTCTATTTGGCAGAGAAGGAAACTGAGGTATGGTGATTTGCTCATATAACTAATATATACAAGAGTCAGGATATTAATCCAGGATCCAGCTCTAAACCTGAGCTTTCAGCCACTATCCCCCATGATGTGTCTATGGCCACTCAACTTATCAGAGACCACTTGGAAACTGGAACTCAAGTCTGTGGCATCCCACACCAGACTTCACTATACCACTTTGTTTTCCTTCATATTTTTAAGTGCAGTGACCCTTGTGGAACCATTTTGACCAGTTGAGAACGATGCTTTGTAAAATCTGCCGTCTTCAATGTTACTCCTGATTCTATTGCTTTCTTTCAGAGAAGAATGTTTTCAATGGCTTCCCAAAGTATGGCATGGAGGAACATATGTTCTCCAGACTCAGGGTACAGAGGAAAAGAACAGATTTTTCTCCGTGAGCCATCTCCGGAGTAAAAAGCCACACTTACATAGATAATGGAGAGAACGCCATTATAGTTTTTGGTCGAAACGTTGAGAACGATCTTCAGCTGTGAGACGAGCACTTGGAAGGCAGCAGCTGTTGTGAATCCGCCAACCAAAGGATCTGCCAAGTACCTCACTATGAATCCGATCTGCAAAGCTCCAAATATCAACTAGTATGAGAAGGAAAGAAGTTAAAGTTTGCCTGGAAGAAGGACCAATTCTCTTGAACTATTAACAAATTAAACCCAACACCATTTGGGGTGTCTGGGTGGCTCAGTTGGTTGAGCATCCGACGTCCACTTAGGTCATGATCTCACGGTCGTGAGTTCGAGCCCCACGTTAGGCTCTGAGCTGACATCTCAGAGCCTGGAGCCTGCTTCCAATTCTGTGTGTCTCTCTCTGCCCCTCCCCACTCATGCTCTGTTTCTCTCACACAAATAAATAAACATTAAAAAAAAATAAAAATAAACTTAACACCAGTTAAAACTCTGGTAACCTGCTGATAACACAAATACTTGTAGGAAGCAAATCTGGATTTCCCAATGCCCCTCCTCCACCCTAAAATTTGAAAACTGTGGTAACATGAACCTTGAAGTGTTTCTGGATATGTAATGTGTAAAAGCAAAAATCACGGGACTTATTCCTCTGACTTTCAGATCCCATGGCTCTGCTCACTGGGACACTTTTTGCTCCTTTGTGCATTCTGTATACTTCCCTTCCCTCATTCTCATTATAATCACACATGGGGCACCTGGGTGGTTCAGGCAGTTGAGCTTCTGACTTGGGCTCAGGTCATGATCTCGTGGTTCGTGAGCTTGAGCACCGTGTCAGGCTCTGTGCTGACAGCTCAGAACCCGCTTTGGATTCTCTGTCCCCCTCTCTTTGCCTCTCTCTCTCTCTCTCAAAAATAAATATTTAAAAAAATTTTTAATTAAAAAAAAATAATCACACATGTTCTGATTTTTTTTTCTGTCTCTAATTTTGATAATACCTGAGCCCTAATCAGGGGGTCTTGCTGACTATTTCAGCATCTGACCTAAAACAGAAGTTAAAAAATAACTTTGGGGGGGGGGTGTGTCCAATAAATTGCTCTGTTGTGCTTTTAAATGAATCTTTAAGTCCACATGCTTTACACTCAGTTATTTCAAATAAAAATCATGCCAATTTACATTTTACTTGTCATCCCATTACCTGTATGATGCCAACCAGAAGAGTAAGGGTGCTTGCAATCAATACTCTTGTTGCGTCTCTAGCCTCAGAGTCTATCAGGGTGGCATTGAATGCAGTGCCATTACTGCTGGATATGCGAAAGTGTTCGTCGGGGGCCATGCTCAGAACAACAGATCCCACCATTAAACTGACCACAGGGAAAGGCCCTGGGGAAGAAAGGCTCTATCAGTTAGTAATTATTCATCATACATGTTTAGGTTCAACAACATGTCTACATAGGATTAGAAAGATGTGTGAAATTATTAGCTGTGGTTGGGAAAATATTGCTTCTTCACAAAAGAAGCCCCAAAACACACGCTTCAAGGCGTTCGTGACCCAGAAATGAGCAAGAGAGACATGTAGATAGGCAATTGTAAAATAGCATTCCGGATGCTTTGTGAATACTCGGGGGTTGTCTAACCAGTCTTTGTGCGGTCTTCGTGTGAACTGGGGTAGGGGTGGGAGAGTTTCCTGGCAGAGGTGGCCAACAAGCTGGATTCTTATTTGTTTCACCTTACTTATTCCATATAAGCTCATTCCCTAGAGCATCCGGTGTCCTGATCCCTGCGGAGCTGAGTACCTTGATCCATATCACAGGGTCCCAATTAGGGTAAAGAAACCGCAAAGAGAGTACACTGTTTCTCTTTTTCTCTTTTCAAAACAAATTATTTTTTCATATCAAATGCCAGTCTAGAAGATTCTATGTTTTAAAAGTATTCCTTTTCTGCCATTCATTCCTGATGTTTTTATCCATGATGATGATCCTATCCTTTCATCATGGAAGGCTTTAACAGTTGGGAGGGCTCAGTATCAAAATCCAGTAACCTGGAGTGTCTAAATGGATAGAAAACCAAAGAGAAAAAAACCAGCTTCTACGTTCCTCACACTGTCAAGCATTTGATACTGATAGATTCTCCCAGGTGAGGAAGTGTTCTCAATCAATAACCTCTTCCTGATCTCCTTCCATAGACAAGGCAATATGCTAGACACTGGGGACAATACAACTAAGGACAAGGATATGGGTTGGAGATACAGTAGATGGTTGTATATGTTTCAAGAGGACTGTCCAGGTAGACATGTCTAGCCAGCAGATGGATGTAGGCGCAAAATTATCTCAAGTATAAATGTCAAAGTCATAAAATAGCATTAAGACATTCATTTACTAGAACATTCTAGCAAAAGAGAATTCAAATTTTAGGAACAGCAGAAAATAAGCCTATTTTGAGCCATACCAAGAAGGAAAGCCAAGCTTAGTTTCTAAATAGTTTTGGCACAGGTTTGCTGGTCTTCCAGTATTAGTGACTTAAAATGAGTATAGTTTTTAATGAAATGATGAATATGGATTTGATGCACATTATTTAGTAAATGATAAGTTAGTCTAGTAAAACAGGAGGTTTGAAGACCTCTTGAAGATATTTTGTCCTTGTCATTTTCTATGTTGGAAGAGAACACTTTCTAAATATGGAGTCAAATTGATTACATTAAGAAAATGAAAATATGCTAGAATTTGAAGGGAGGCTGCCATTTTGACCAATCTCTCAATTTTCTCCTCTTTATAAAAAAAAAAAAAAGTTAAGTATAAACTTAATACTGAAGAGATGGTACTTTGAAAGCTAAGAACCACTGCGTCATTGAATAGGAAAAGCAGGCAAGGCACTGAAGGCCTATTTTCCCGGAAAACATTATTAACAAAGATATGGAAGCATAACACACATACTAGAGCCGAAACACGTTAAACGTGAATAAATATAATTGTAGTATATGCTTATAATTACCAACTGAGATGTGTCTTGATGTTCCAAAGATAAAATATGTTAGGATAGGGAAAAAAGCAGAGTAGAGACCATATCCGACAGGAACGGCAGCCAGGAGAGCATACGCCATGCCTGAAAGTACATCCAAAATGATTAAATTCACCAACAAAAGTTATGGTATTATTTCTACTGTGCAAAGAAAGACCTTTTCAAAGATAGCCCCACTTTGCAGCTTGCCCAGAGTGGTCTCCTTATGTTTCCTACAGTCTGAGGCTATGCAAGGATGCAGAACACGGTCTAAATCAGCTGAAATAATGATGGTGTCCACACATCGCCTGTGTAAATAAATTGAATTGACAGGTAATCCAAATTACCCCATGATCAGACAAGTGGAAAAAAGAAGTCAAAGCAGTTGGCTAACATTGTTATCAATTCAGTCAGGGAAATACAAATCAAAACCACACTGAGATACCACCTCACGCCAGTCAAGGTGGCTACAATGAACAAATCGGGAAACAACAGATGTTGGTGAGGATGCGGAGAAAGGGGAAGCCTTTAGCGCTGTTGGTCCCCTTTTGCGCAGCTGGTGGGAATGCCAACCAGTGCAGGCCCTCTGGAAAACAGCATGGAGGTTCCTCAAAATATGAAAAATAGAACTACCCAACGGTCCAGCAATTGCACTACTAGGTGTTTATCCAAAAGACACAAAAGTGCTGATTCAAAGGGGCATGTGCACCCCAATGTTTATATCAGCACTATCAACAAGAGCCAACTTATAGAAAGAGCCCAAAGGTCCCTTGACTGATGAATGGATAAAGAAGATGTGGTGTGTGTATATATATCTAGAGAGAGAGCGGGGGAGAGAGAGAGAGAGTATTACTTGGCAATCAAAAAGAATGAAATCTTACCATTTGCAACAGCATGGAGGGAACTAGAATGTATTAGGCTAAGCGAAATAAGTCAGTCAGAGAAAGACAAATATCATATGATTTTACTCATATGTGTAATTTATTTTTTTACTCATATGTGTAATTTACAAAACAGATGAACATTGGGGAAGGGAAGGAAAAATAAGATAAAAACAGAGAGGGAAACAAGCCATAAGAGACTCTTTAATTTAGAGAACAAACAGAGGGTTGCCGGAGAGTTGTTGGGGGGGGGGGGGGGGGGGAGGGTGTGGTGAAGGACTAAATGGGTGATGGGCCTTAATAAGGGCATTTGTTGGGATGAGCCTGGGTATTGTATGTAAGTGATGAATCAGTGAATTCTACTCCTGAGACATTATTACACTATATGTTAACTAACTTGGATTTAACTAAAATAAAAAAATTTTGTAATTTCATCAATTCGGTCCAAAGGCTCAGAGCAGTTTTGCACATAGATATTTTGTGTGAATGCAGTGTTTCTCTGTGTTCAGAGGGACATAAGCATTGTTGCACTGCCCTTTCCACCTTTCTTGTTAACAGAAGTTAGGTCCAAACAAAGAAAAATATGGCAATTATACACAGCAGCAGGCAAGAAAACTCTGCGAGGTTTCCTCCGCTAAGCTGTCTGTCCCAAGAAGCCTCTGGGCCCATGTATTGCGGTATGGAGAAATCTCAACTTTTCTGTGTACATGGGAATTGGAAGACCATGATGATGGGTTCTTTTCCCTGGTTAAGTACTTCTTAGGTAGTCAGCACATCTTACTTAAATTACTTTCTCACATTTCACTCACTTACAGTGAGAGAAAATCAAGCCCTTTGATCACTGGGCCCTTAACAAAAGATTACATTTAGAGCAGTTAAAAAAACAAAAGGCGAAAACAACCTAAATATCCTGGCTCACAACTGCCCCACGTTAGCTACTGAATGAATGTCTCAAAATGGAAAAGTTAACTAAATTATACTTTGCATACTGTAATTCTATCACATGAAATTGATGTGATATGTAGAAATACATTTCCTAACATGGAGATATGTAAAGAACAAAGAAAAAGCGAAGAAAAAGCAGGATTCAAAATCGTGGTAAGCATGCCTGCTCCCCCTTTTATAAAAGTAAACATGCATGTTGCATGCACAAAAAAATTCTCAAAAGGGGCGCCTGGGTGGCGCAGTGGGTTAAAGCGTCCGACTTCAGCCAGGTCACGATCTCGAGGTCCGTGAGTTCGAGCCCTGTGTCAGGCTCTGGGCTGATGGCTCGGAGCCTGGAGCCTGTTTCCGAATCTGTGTCTCCCTCTCTCTCTGCCCCTCCCCCGTTCATGCTCTGTCTCTCTCTGTCCCAAAAATAAATTTAAAAAACATTGAAAAAAAAAAAGAAAAAAAAATTCTCAAAAGATTTTAAATAATATACTAAGTCATTTCGATATTCAAAGACTATATAATATAATAAATACCCATGTATTCACCATCTGGCTTAAGAAATAAATTGCCAGTGGGGCACCTGGCTGGCTCAGCTGGTACAGGGAATGACTCTTGATCTCAGGGTTGCGGGTTTGAGCCCCACCTTGGGTGCAGAGATTACTTAAAATCTTGAGAGAAAGAAAGAAAGAAAGAAAGAAAGAAAGAAAGAAAGAAAGAAAGAAAGAAAGAAAGAAAGAAAGAGAGAGAGAGAGAGAGAGAGAGAGAGAGAGAGAGAGGGAGGGAGGGAGGGAGGGAGAAATCGCCAGTAAAGTTACAACTCTATATACTTTTCCTCCATCACATCCTCCTTCCTCCCTCTATCCCTTGAAGGCAACCACTATCCAGAATGTAGTGCTTATCATTCTGGCATTTCTTTATTCTTTTACATAGATATGCATTTGTGTGTCTAGTAGGACATTTACTAAAATATTAATGGGTTTTCTACATGGTAGGATCAAAGGAGACTTATAGTTTGTGGAAGAGGTATTTTTTTCATGTTCTTTATATGTATTTTCTAGTTTCCTACAATAAACATTCACGCATTCATTCAACAACTATTGATTATGTACCTACCATGTGCCAGCACTATTCTAGGTCTGGGAGTGGACAAAAGAAAGTCTCTGCCCTTGCAGAATTTGCATTCTAGAATAATCTGTATGCAATCATTTTAATACATGAATTACAGCAAGAAATGGCAATAATCACTCATCCCAAGAAAATGGAGTAGAATGGTGGCTCCACAAAGGGAAGAAGGAGCAGGAGATAAAAACAACCTACTTTCTATGACTTTTTCCAAGTCTTTCTCAAGCTTCACTTCCTTACACTGGGCTCTGCAGTGTTTACAGGCCTGACAAAATAGGGACTTTTTCTGTTTTCATACAGTGTCCTACTTAGGGACAACCGCTACCCAAATATATTGTAATCAGCTTTATTACAAAGGAATTTGGTGCAACAATTTTGAAATCACACCATTTGTAAAGAAATCGAAGCCATCGGTTTAAGCTGTGGAATCTCTGTGCTGGCGGCCCTCATGTGCAGGATGGTGGCCTATGCCGACAATGGTGGTACTAACAAATGTTTGCAAGCATCTAGAAGGCAAAGTAGAAACTGGAGAGCAGTCTCCCCATAGCTGGGAATGAAGATAGCCCTAAAATACCTGCAATGATCTTTTGCTGGCTGGTGAGAATTTTTTTTATAACAAAAGTCAAAAAGATCCCATTATCCTTCTCAACAAGCGGTTTCTCAGTAAGTTGAGCCTGACCTCTCTGATGAGTTACTCTCCCACTCCTCGGCCATCCAGCCAGTGATGTGTCACGGATGGAGCCACCACTAGACACAATGGCACCCCCTCTGAAATCTGTTTTGAGTTCTCTCTCCCAAAAAACATCCTAGGCTTTCAGCTCACCTACTCCAGAATCGTTGTTGCAACATTTCTGTGTCCTCATCTGTGTCCTCATGAGGCTTCAAAATCCACTCTCTCCCTCTCTTTGGTGCCCTCCTGTCTTCTCTTGCCTCCTGTCCATGTAATTTTGCAAACACTCCGAACTCCCTTGCTTCTCTCTCTCACCTTCCCTTTTCTTGTCTCGTAAAACCCCAGTCTGGTTGAATCCAAACATCCACCTTTTGGGTGACATTTGAGCATTTGAGTGGCCAGAGAAGCTGGACCAGAGACCAGATAATTTGCACTTGGGCTGACCCATCTCAAGGGAGATATGTGAACAGGAGCCCCACGTGGGGACTCCGGCCTGCCTGGCAGCCCAACTCCACATCCTTGTTCTGAGCAAGACTCAAACCTCCCAAAGTTTCCTCAAACTGCTGCCCTCCCCCTTCTGCACACAGACATGGTTCAGACATGAATCTCAGACTCCACCCAAAACACAGAATCCATAAAGAGATGCTGTGAATTTGCTTTTCACCATAATTTCAAACCCCTCTATACTTGCACCATTTTTTTCTTTCTTCCTTTAAAAATGGAGGAGATCTCCCCCTTGTCTTTAAGGAGCAACCCTCCTACTTCTGTCCTTGAGCCCCATTCACATTCACCCCTTCTCACCACTTTTAGTTTCTCCTCCACCTGTTGGGCCATCAATGCCTTTCTCTACAAGGATATCCCCACTAGTTCCCAAATATGTTCTAGTATCTCTTCTAGGAAAAGAAAATGAAATCTTCCCTCATTCTACCTCCATCTCTTTACCTCTCTAATACAGTTATTTTTCTACTCTGGGTCACAGCAAACCTTCTTAAAAGCATTGCCTGTGTCCCACCTTTAAGCTCTCCCCTGAAGAGTATTTGACACTATTGCCCCTCTGTCCTTTTTTTTTTTTTTTTTTAACGTTTATTCATTTTTGAGAGACAGAGAAAGGCAGAGCACAAGTGGGGGAAGGGCAGAGAGAGAGGGAGACACAGAATCCGAAACAGGCTCCAGGCTCCGGGCTGTCAGCACAGAGCCCGATGTGGGGCTCGAACCCACGAATCATGAGATCATGACCTGAGCCGAAGTCGGACGCTCAACTGACTGAGCCACCCAGGTGCCCCTGCCCCTCTGTCCTTTTAAAAACAACCTCCCCTCTTGGCTTCTGACCCCACATCTCTCCAATTCTTTCTCTCCAACCTCCTGAGCCTCCTTATGTTTCCTTGTGGCCCCACCCCCCTTATCTTTCTGACCTCTGGGTGGTCCAGCCATCTTCTCTTCCATCTGCCCCTTCTCCCTGGGTAGTCTCAGGCATTCCCACTCTTTTATATTTTTTTAAAGTTGATTTATCTATTTATTTTGAGAGAGAGAGAGAGAGAGAGAGAGAGAGAGAGAGAGAGAGGAAGAGAGAGAGAATCCCAAGCAGGCTCCCCACCCCCGCAGCAGTCAGCACAGAGCCTGAACCCCACTAACCGTGAGACCATGACCCAAGCTGAAATCAAGAAATTAAGGGATGGAGGTTAAACCCACTGAGCCACCCAGGTGCCCCACCTCTATTTTAAAGATCACCTCTACAGCGATGCTTTCCTGATTTCTCTGTCTAGCTCAGACGTCTCCTCTGCTCTTCACACTTGAAGTAGCTCCAACTCAATATTTAGCATTTCCATTTAGAGATCTCACCTACATCTCAAACTTAGAATGTCCAAAAGGACACTCTTCACTTTCCATCCCAAACTGCTCCTCAGCCAGCCTTTGCCATTGTAATAAGTGACATAACCATCTACCCAGTTGCTCAAGCCAGCAACCTTGGAGCCACCTGTGATTTTCATCACACTAAATCCATCAGTAGACATCAGCGACTGCTGCTCCAAAATATATTTCAAATCTGTGTGGATCTCTCCATCTCCTGCCGATCTGGTTCCAGCTGACACACCTGTCCTCCAGGCTGGGAGGGGTGAGGCAAGCCAGGTGCCTGAGGCACAATACTTAAGGAAGCCTTCTGAGAGTCAGTGCCTCACTGTCTCATCCTACTCCCAGCCCTGCCCAACCTTATCTCATTCAGTTCACCAGCCGCCACCCCTCACGGCACCCACCCACACTAGAATTCTTGAAAATACTGAACTCCTTTTGGCCTTGGGCCTTTGTTTGGTAAACTCCCCCTTCTGCTTTTGTCATGGCAGTCTCTTCATCCTCTGGGTCTCTGACTGAATTTCACCTAATCAGTAAGGACTTCCTTGACCATTCTATCTAAAATAAACACTCCAGCGGCGCCTGGGTGGCTGAGTTGGTAGAGTGTCCAACTCTTGATTTCAGCTCAGGTCAGAATCTCAGGGTCATGGGATCGGGCCCCGCGTCTGAGTGGGGAGCATGCTTAAGATTCTCTCTCTCCCTCTGTCCCTCTTCTCCACTTGTTCTCTCTCTCTCTCAAAATAAAGAAATAAACACTCCCTCTTCAAAGTAATCCATATTACAGAGTATTTAGTCCAACACAATGGATTAAATCTATCACAATCTGTAATTACTTTTCTTTTTATCTTTTTATTTATTTAATTAATCCCTCTGTCTACATTCAAAAGGACCTCCATGAAGTCAGTATCTGTGCCTGTCAATAAACCATTTAATCCTCATGGCTGAACACCTGGCATCCGGAATTGGTTTTTAAATGTCATTAAGTGAAGGATGAATGAATGCATGAATGAACCAGGTTAGCCTCCCAAAAATCTCGCCTTACAATGATAATTTTATAAAAATAAAAAAGATTTAATGGATTTCTCACCTATGGAAAAGGAGTTAATAATAGTTTTTGTGAGGATTAAATAAGATAATTGGCCAAAGCCAGCCTAGTGTCTGGTACTTGATAGACAAAATTAAAAGTAGGGTTAATTCTTACAAGATACTTATCTATGAAAATTTGGGAGATATGGAAGTTGAAATATCATTTTTTTGTATATAAAGATGATTCATTATCAGAAATGCAATTCAGTCCTCCTTTACCAAATGTTGCCATCTATTTTGTGCCAGCCTCCGTGCCAGGCACCAGCTACACAAACATTAACTTGATGGTCCCTGTCCCCCAGGAGTCACACAGAATTGCTCCGTCACAGCTGTTAAGAGTCCACAGTGCACATGCTCACGTGGCATCACCTAACTATGTACTGCCCAGCCCTACCTCCTCTCCCATCCTCCTTTGTGACTGAAAACATGGTTGGTCAGGACGGGGCTCCACATGACGGGCACAGAACATTCTCCTCTGTGGAAATCTACCTGTCCTGCTCTGAGTAATCTTGAGAGCCTTATGGGCAAAGGTTGGTTCATGACATTGCTCAACGACTATTACTAACTTCTGAAATAGTCCATTTTCAAGCCATCTTTCTACACACATCCCTATCCCATTCTACTTCCCATTATTTGGCAATCTCAGACTTAACCTTCCCAGAAGTTCTACTCTGACAGCTCAACCTCTAGGAAGCCATTCCCAATCCCCTAAGGCTGGGTTGTGAGCCTCTGTGCATGGTCACTTCTTAGGCCTTGTTGCCCTTGTCACAGCTCTTGTTGAATGGTTATTATCCACTTTCCTATTGGACCATGAGCTCCTTGAAAGCAGGTGGTACACCTCATTCATGTCAGCATACCTAGGACCTGGAGCATATGAGGTGCCCCATAAAATTATAATAAATAAATGATACTTCTGTTTCCATGGTCCAGAACTTTGTAGAGTTGGGGGGATAGCAGAAGCAAGGCAACGGGGATGGGGGCCGAGAAGAATGCCCATACTGCTATTCACCAACTATGCAACAGATTTCCAAGATGTTCATGGAAATATAGTATGAAGCCAGTTTAAAAACAAAACAAAACACCTCTGTTGAGACATTTTGCCAGAGATTAAAATAAGGTGATGGATTAAAAAAAGGAAGGAGGACAGAAAGAATGTTTATATATAGCACTCCAGGCTAAAACACTTCCTTCACTTTCCCTTAAGCCATTAAAAAAATTTTTTTTTAATGTTTTACTTATTTTTGAGAGAAAGAGAGACAGAGCACAAGTGGGGGGAGGGCCAGAGAGAGAGGGAGACATAGAATCCGATGCAGACTCCAGGCTCTGAGCTGTTAGCACAGAGCCTGACGCAGGGGTCGAACCCACAAACCGTGAGATGCTGAGCTGAAGCCGGACGCTTAACAGACTGAGCCACCCAGGTGCCCCCCTTAAGCCACTTTCAAATTGCAGGTCAAGGCCCATGTGTGGGATGCAAAATAATTTAATGGACTGTAATCATCATTCAAAAAATATAAGCAGAATAGAACAGGACAGAATAAAAACTATCAGAGCACATCACTTGTGGTGGGAGTAAATAACTATTTCACGAAACTTGAGATATGTGTGTGTGCAGAGCACGATGTAATGTATATTTCTTACTGTGAGTTGTGGTCAATAGAGATTGGGAAGCTACTGCTTAGATGCTAGGACTCTAGTTGAAGCCATGCGGCTAGAGAAGCAGCAGGGTTTCCCAGGAAGAGAACTCTAAGGAAGAGGAGAAAAGAGGCGAATCTATCCACTAAGGGGCTCTAGAGGAAAGACGAAGATCTCGAAGGGTAAGCAAACATCGGGTACAGACCCCTGGGAGTCAGGAGGGAGTTACGAACTGCTGCTGGAGACTGTAACTCTCGATCACGTGGGAGCCAATTCACCAACACTTACCTTGCAGGGTGCCCACGAGGCCAGTACTAACTCCTGAGATGATGTCACTAAGCAGCCATTCTTTGATTCGGTACTTGGGGAGCCAGTCCAGGATGGGCAAGAGAGTCTTCAACACAGCCAGGCCTCTCTTTCTCGAACAACTGTCAAAGGGCAAGAAAATGGAGTTTCTAGTCCCATCTCTGCCATTACCAACAGCAAAGCACAACGTTTGAGCTGGACCCCGCTGATCTTTACAACCGTTTAGAAAAAGAGTAAGACTTGCATGGAAAATACTAAGCCTCAAGCGCTTACCATGCTTTTCCCAAGAACTCTATCTACTCTTTTAAATGCACTGTGCTAGAAAACACAGGATTAAGTGTCCCCTCCCCTCTCCCACCTTTGTAATCCTCTGAGAAAATATCCCTACACAAGGGCCCATTTTCTAGCCCAGCCACAGATCGATCAATGTGGAGTCTCTACGTGGAGATTAATTTTCAGACTTCTAACCCAGTCGCCTTCTACTACTTGTTTGTCTTTAAAGAAAAACAAACATGCTCTGTTTATTTTGGCGATGCAAGCTCGGAGCCAGTGTATACAAAAATCTTAACATGATAAATGTATATATTTTGCTGTACCTCGCTACTTAGTATTTTTTTTTAATTCAGCATGCCATAGACAAAAGAAAACAAATATTAAGAGTGTATGGACACTTAACAGGAACCCATGGGGGAGGGGAAGGAAAAAAAAGAGAGAGAGAGATTAGAGTGGGAGAGAGCCAAAGCATAAGAGACTCTTAAAAACTGAGAACAAACTGAGAGCTGATGGGGGGGTGGCAGGGAGGGGAGGGTGGGTGATGGGCATTGAGGAGGGCACCTGCTGGGATGAGCACTGGGCGTTGTATGGAAACCTTTTGACAATAAATTTCATATATCAAAAAAAAACAAAAGAGTGTATGGACATTATTAGACTCTTCATTCAACTAAATTATTTCAATTATATTTATGAGACAATTGGAAATTTTGATGTTCTCCATATTAAGCAATCATTTTTTTAGGTGTGATAAGGGAATTGTGGTTATTTTTTCTAAAGAGTCTTTAGAGATATATACTGAAATATATACAGATAAAAAGATACACTGTGGGATCAGCTTCAAAAAAAAATGGAGTGGAGGCAAGTGGGTGGAAATAGAGCTTGGTTGTTGAAGCTGGGTGGTGGGTAAAAAAGGAAGGGGGGGCTTCATTATACTACTTTGTCTACTTTTATATGTGCTTCTGTTCTGTAATAAAATAATTTTTTAAATTTTTTTAACATTTATTTTTGAGAGACAGAGAAAGACAGAGCAGGAGCGGGGGAGGGGCAGAGAGAGAAGGAGACACAGAATCTGAAGCAGGCTGCAGGCTCTGAGCAAGCTGTCAGCACAGAGCCTGATGTGGGGCTCGAACCAACAAACTGTAAGCTCATGACCTGAGCGGAAGTCGGATGCTCCAGGGACTGAGACACCCAGGCACCCCTGTAATAAAAGATTTTTAAAAAGAAAGAGAATCTGGCAGCAGCTGACAGTTCTAGTTTTTGTTGGTGATATCTAATTATGGATGGCCTGTTTGGGTTTAGAAAGTGATGGAGGTCTCCCTGGGGGTCCCACTGCCTGACAGGAAAGAACTTGGAGCACGCTGTGCTCTCCTGGGTTCCTTCCGTGTCTCCGAGTGGCATCCTGCCTAGAGGAGCTTGGGGCTTTCAAGGACTCCTGGTCAGGTGATGGCTTTACCCATCATCTCTTTTTAATCGAGCCCCTTTCTTCACTGTTCTCAGCCTGGCCTTCACAAGAAGACCATAGGAACCCTGTGTACCCCCAAGCGCACTTCAGGCGTCTCCATGAGAGGAGGGAGGGAGGGAGGGAGGGAGGGAGGGAGAGAGAGAAAGAGAGAGAGAGAGAGAGAGAGAGAGAGAGAGAGAGAGAGAGAGAGAGATGGAGCTCTCGGAACACACTCTCCCCAGAGAGGAGTTTCCGGGACTAGGGTCCATTCGGGCCGAGAATGATGGAGCCACCCTACGACCAGGAAGGACAGCAATGCGGACGGTAGAAGCCGGGGCAATCCGGCAGGGCTGCGCGACATCCCACGCCCGGTCCGCTCGCGCACACGCCCGGCCCGCAGCGGCCGCTACCTGCAGCCCTTGGCCAGACTCTCCCGCAGCGTCTTGCGCTCCTGCAGGCGCCGCTCGTACTGCTGCTGGAAGGCGAGCTCGCTGTAGACCGGCCGCGACACCACGTAGCTGCAGCTGTACTCGGGGAGCGGTGGCGGCTCCAATCTGCTGCTGGGCGCTTCCATGACCTGCGAGGCGGAGGGCGAAGAGGAGGGACGAGATGGAGCGGGGAAGGAGGGAGAGGAGGCGAAGAGGAAGGGACTGGAAAAGGCGACCGCCCGTTAGCTGTCACCCGGCCCCACCTGTTGCAGCCGATCCCGGAGCGCCTGGTCCGCGCTCTGCCGTCCTGGGCGCTCCGGGCCGCCACCCCCGGGCGCTCACCACCCGCCTGCAGGGGGGCACGTGAGGACCTTCGGGTCCCGTCGCTTGCACCTGCTGCCCGGGGCTCGCAGACTCTGAAGGAAGTGAGGCCGGCCTTGGGGTCTTCCGGAGCCCGACCCAGTCCCCACCCGCGGGCAGCCAGGGCGCTGTCCGCGTCCTGAAATCTCCCCAAACCCGGGCTGGATCCGAAGCGTGTGCGGGGCTGGAAGGGGACTCTGTGAGCGCTCCTCTCTGGTCGCACCCGACCCAGGGCACGTCCCCAGGAGCGCACCTGGAGAGAAGCACTGGCCCCCGGGCCGGGCGTGGAAACCCTAGGCCACGTTCCCCGGGTCCCGAGGCTGCGTGCACTGCAGGCAAATTCCAGCAGCGGGTCGCCGTTCTCCCGGGGGCAGAACTTTAGGGAGGTGGGGCAGACCTCTTGCCTGTTTTCCTAGCTCCCTTCTCGCTCTCAGCTTCTCAGAAAGAAGGCTGTACTGCCCCCTGCCCGCCCGCTCCGTGCCCCCACGCTAGTCCCTTCCGCATCTAGCGCTGCCTCCCGGGAGTGGAGCCAGAGCCGAGTCAGGCCAGCTCACCTGTTTCGGCTGGTGCCCCGCCCGCAATGCCCCCGGGACGGCCGCTCCGGTGGCTTTATAGCGCTCACAGAAGGCAGGGAGACGTTTTTTATTTATGGAGCAACAGAGACACCTTAGTCGAAAAGAGGAACACAAAGGCAGCGGTCTTTCCCCACCTATCTATCCTACCGGGAAAGAAATGCTACTCCTCCTGCCCTGTTCTTTCCCTTTCCCGAAGTGGGAGGCCAAGAATCTTACTGGTTGTCACCAGGATCCTCACTCACCTCCCAATTACTAACGCGGGCTGCGAGGTCGGGGGGTGGGGTGGGGGGGGATAGGGAAACTTGTTACAGGAGAGCAGAGCCCTGGGTGGAAAACAGGACTGCTGGGAGCCTTGACCTTGGCTCCTACCTTGTGTGAATCAAGAAGCACCACAGTCTGGCACACAGCTCTCCTACTGCCCTGGGGTGGAGAGGAGGAAAGGAACAGTGGCCAGTTTTGTATTTAATAAATGCTCTGTATTTCTAGAAAGTGTTTCTTCAGAAGTAGTGAGTGGCTGATGGTTGTAGAGGGTTCACAACTTAATCATACATTTTAGATACATTGTGTACACTCTTTTCTCTCTGTGTGTGCCCGTGTGTGTTACATTTCACAATCAAAATCAGGTGTCCAGGTGGCTCACTTTCTTACCCTGTCAACTGTTCGGTTCTATCTTTCTTCTCAGTCATCTGGGCAATCAGGGAAGGAATCAGCTGGACTGGACAGGAATGGAGACTAGAAAGAAGTGAGGGGAATAGGATCTACCCTACCTCAGCAGGCTTCTGTCTTCTGCTGGAATGACTCTTGCTAAAACTGACTCATGCAGGTGTAGATGAAAGATGGGAGAGTTTAGCAAACAGGTGGATTCTCGCCCTATCATCAGTATTCTGGAGTAAATGCAGAAGAGACTCCAAAACTATGGACCTTCTGGACACCAGCCTGCAGTTACCTACCTAGCTGGAAAATACAGACCATGACAGTTCTTTAAGCTCCAGGAAACAGAACTCCTCTTGGGAGAACCCTAGTGTAAATTCCCTGTAATTATGGGGCGCCTGGGTGGCGCAGTCGGTTAAGCGTCCGACTTCAGCCAGGTCACGATCTCGCGGTCCGTGAGTTTGAGCCCCGCGTCGGGCTCTGGGCTGATGGCTCAGAGCCTGGAGCCTGTTTCCGATTCTGTGTCTCCCTCTCTCTCTGCCCCTCCCCCGTTCATGCTCTGTCTCTCTCTGTCCCAAAAATAAATAAAAACATTAAAAAAAAAAATTTAAATTCCCTGTAATTGTATCCTACGAGGTCTGACATGTGCATTTTTCCTAATAAATGAATGAGTCAACAGCTTTCAACAGATTTCAGAAACTTACTTGACCCTTAAATAAGGTTAAAGGACACCTGGCTGGCTCAGTCAGAAGAACATGCAACTCTGAATCTCAGGGTCCTGAGTTCAAGTCCCACCCTGGGTGTAGAGATTACCAAAAATAAATAAGATTTATTTAAGATTAATTACTTAAGATTACTTAAATTACTTAAAATAAAATAAAATAAAGGTAAGAACCATTGCAGAAGGGAACCAAAAATAAAAATCCAGGTCGTGAACTTGAGAATTCTATCCATTCGCAAGGGAGGTTTTGCTTAGTTGATCCTTGAACAACAGAGGTTTGAACTGCGCAGGACCACCTACCTATAAGTGGATTTTTTCCTCGTAAGTACAGTACTGTACTGTAAATGTGTTATCTCTTCTTTATGATTTTCCTAATAACATTTTCTTTTCTCTACCTTACTTTATTGTAAGAATGCAGTATATACTACATAAATCACACAAAATATGTGTCCATAGACATTCACGTTGCCCGTAGGTAAGGCTTCCAATCAGGAGTAGGCTGGTAGCAGTTAGGTTTCTGAGAAATCAAAAGTTACTGGAGGATTTTTGATTCCACGCGGCTGGAAACCCTTAACACTCATGTTGTTCAAGGATCAACTGTATATAACAGTGGTTCTTAACTAAGGGCTATTTTACCCCTCAGGGAACATTTGGCAATGTCTGGAGACATTTTTGTTGTCACGCCTGGGGGTATGCTACTGAGATCTAGTGGATGGAGGCCAGGGATGCTATTAAACATCCTATGATAGGGTTTGCTGTCCCTCTTAGGTTCTGTATGATATTCAAAATATACATCTATTAATAACTTGCCACACATACTAAACATGTACTAAAAATCTCTCTCCGTATATATGTATATACGTGTGTATATACAGAGAGAGAGAGTGCGAAGGCATTTTCTGTAAGTAACATATTATTGGATGTGTAACTCAACTACACTGACACAGAGGCAAGTATTTATCTTCAAGTAGATTCTGACTGTTTCCATTCTATACACCCTCACACATAGCTTTAAGCACCAAGTAAAACACTGGCTTCTGCATGAACATTCCTTGATGCTTTCAGTCAGAATTAATCCAGTCCCTTTTCTGAATTCTCTTGGCCCCTTATCTGATTTTCTCTTAAGATGCCTTTCACTATCTACCTTAGTATAGTATCATAATTCTGTTTTCATACAAGTCTTATCTCCCTCACTAGACCAAAACTTTTTTTTTTTTTCAGGCCAAAACTTCTTGAAGGCAAGCACTATGCCTCCCTCAACCATTATTACCTTTTATAATGTTTTCTAAACAGATATACTTAGAACCCAAACACATTTCTTTTATTTATTTATTTTTTTTAATGTTTATTTATTCTGAGGGAGAGAGAGAGAGAGTGTGAGCAGGGAAGGGGCAGAGAGCAAGGGAGACACAGAATCCGAAGAAAGCTCCAGGCTCTGAGCTGTCAGCACAGAGCTGGATGCGGGCTTGAACCCATGAACTGTGAGATCACGAGCTGAACCGAAGTCAGACGCTTAACCCACTGAAACACTCTGGCGTCCCTGGTCTACAACTTCTTTAAAGACTTAAGTCTATGTCACCAATATCTTCTAGGGTGCCTAGAATTTCAAAGCATCAACTCATATCATTGTTTCCACAGTAACTCACCTAGATGACTCACAATTCTTAATTGAATTAATTTGGAGATTTTACACAAATATAAATATAGCCCATATCGCATCCCAGAATTTCTGCTCCCAGTTACTTGCTATTTTGAACACTTTTAGTCTGGGACAGTCAGCTCTGTGGACCACTTGCATCAGAGCTTAGTGGTGGTTTTGGCAGTGGTGGTAGTGATTCAAAGGAACAACAAAGTGGGGTAGAGGTTTCAGAAGGACAGAGGAGAAAATAGACTATCAAGTAACACTAGAAGACAAGGGTTTAGTAACCTTCTTTAGAGAAGAGATTTATTCTTTGAACTGCATCTTTCTGTGTAAGAATTTGGTTTAATAATCACACAGGGGCGCCTGGGTGGCTCAGTAGGTTAAGCGTCTGACTCTTGATTTGGGCTCAGGTCATGATGTCAGGGTCATGAGATCAAGAGCCCTGTGTCAGGCTCTGCACTGGGTGTGGAGCCTGCTTAAGATTGTCTCTGTCCCTCTACACCACCCTCCCCCTATAAATAAATAAAAAACAAAACAAAAATTATTAAATAAAAAACAAAACAAAAATAAATTAAACATAATCATCACACCATAATAAGTGTTGCATATACCTGGATAAAGATATTACTTTCTTCTGTTAAATCCCTTTTCTAAGGAAGAAACAAATGGTGCATGGACAGAATAGCCTCTCCTTACAGATTTCTATAAAAGTAGAGAATTGCATTTCTCATAGGTCTGAATTTGGCTGTCTTTTAAAAACAGAGAAGAGTAGGATGTGATAACAGCTTGCTCTCCCTGTCCAATTTACTTGTTACATTAAGCACCTCAAATTACTCATGTAGGCTTTACAAATCAAGTTTCACCTGGTTCACATAGAGGTGGGTGGTTCTTATTTATCAGAATTTAATCATTTCTAGAACTTCTTTCCAAAGAGATAATGTGTCACTTCAAAATAAATGTCAATGTTATTGTTACTTTCCAGCACTTATTTAGCCGTTAATGCTGATTTAAAACGCATTTCAGGGTGCCTGGGTGGCTCAGTCGGTCGAGCGGCCGACTGCAGCTCAGGTCACGATCTTGCAGTTCATGAGTTCGAACCCTGCGTTGGGCTCTGTGCTGTCAGCTCATAGCCTGGAGCCTGCTTCAGATTCCTCTCTCTGCCCCTCCCCTGATCACTCTCTCTCTCTCTCTCTCTCTCTCTCTCTCTCTCACTCTCTCTCTCTCTCAAAACTAAATAGGCATCAAAAAAAATTTAATGCATTTCTTATTTATCATTTAGGCATTTGGAATGTAAGACAAACCCCATTATTGAATCTACACATGCATTCATTCAAGGATTTATTCAGCATTTATTAGTGCGGGCCATGGCCATAATGATAAAGAAGCATGGACACGGGTCTCCTATCTGTGGCATGCAGCAGATATCATATGGTCACAAAATGTATACACTATTTCACTGATTCTAAAATGCACATTTTCCACATGTTATCAGGACTCATCTTCCAACTAATGGTATGCTAGAGTTCAATTAACAGCATTTTTTTTGGGGGGGGGGGCTTTTTTTGCCTTTTTTTTTTTTTTTTTTTTTTACTCTTCTCTGGTCTAGAGGGCAGATTTGTGGTATAAATTTTTACTTCCTTCTTTGCAGACAACTTAAAAGTTCCCTAATAGAAGAACTACAAACTAATGGAAATGTGCAAACAATGCCCAAAAAATCTGTTTTCAAAAGCAACCTAGATTCCGATGTTTATCATCGTCTACCTTTGAATTGTAATGTGTGTAGCCTATTCATTATTTTTTTCGGTAGAACTGAATGGAGTCACTTCTGTTTGGAGGCAGCATTTGGAAACCACTGTTGTCTATATTTCAAACAGAAACATTGTTCACGTTTTAGGCTGGTGTTGATGATCAGTAGAAACTCTGAAAAATCAGCTCCCTTGGGAGAGTGGTCATTTTTTTGGCTGGGAAAATCAACTCTAATCCTGAGCTTTTATTTTCCTTTTACTTGCTAACTTTCTCAAGACAATAGACGCTAAATTTCTGCCATTTTTATACACAAAAAGAACTTCAACTTTCTCTCACCTTTTCTGAACAACTGATTGGGCTTCTTTTTCAGTAACCATATAATGTCATATTCAATTGTTCTCTGTTTCCTGTATGTTACTTTTTTCCCTCTCCAGATATAAGATACGCTCTTTGAAGACAGAAAAAATATCTTATATGTCTTCTGTGGTATTAAAAAATAAGACATGCCTGTAAGTGGACAAGTTAAAAAATACATTAAATTAGCAAATAGCGATCACTTCTTATCTCATTACCTAGATAATCACTGTCAAGCTTTCTGATTATTTCCTGCTTATCTTTTTTTTCCCCCATCTGTAAGTAAGATTATAATACCAGTCTTCTTTTGTATCGCTACACAATACCTTGGCAAATCATGGCAATGTAATAGTTACTGAAGAAATACTTGTTAAGTTATTGATTGCTTGATCTTTAATGATGGAATACTGAGAAATTGTCAGTTAGGAATGAAAATAACTTAAAAAACTGAGAATCCATCCTTTAAAAAAATCGCTAAAAAAGCATTCTTTCTAAAACTGTGTGGCTGTGCATTCCAATTTAAAACAACTCTCAATGTTAATAAAAATTCATTTGTATATAGTTCAATAATACCTCAGTAGAGGAAGCACCACATTCTTGAATATGATTCCAAATTTGGCATGTGGTTTAGAAATTTGTCTCTCACTAGCATGAAATAATAGCATAGTTTTCTAAGCCAAAACAACTTGAGTTTCTTTTTATTTAAATGTATTTAGCTTTTAATTTTTGTTTGTTTGTTTATTTATTTTTGAGAGAGAAAGAGCACAAGCAGGGGAGGGGCAGAATGAGCGGGAGACACAGAATCTGAAGCAGGCTCCAGGATCCGAGCTGTCAGCACAGAGCCTGACATGGGGCTTGAACCCACGAACGGTGAGACCATGACCTGAGCCGAAGACAGACGCTTAACCAACTGAGCCACCCAGGTGCTCCTAAATGTATTTAGCTTTTAAAGTTAACCTTGCACATCTGTGGTTTGTCAGTGGAGGGAGAAAAGGGAAACTTGAGGAACGTTTCAAGTAAATGGTGATGTGCACTGTTGTCATGAGTTGGATGTTTAGGTACTTCATTCATTCATTCATTCATCCATCCATCCATCCATCCATCCATCCATCCATCCATCCATCCATACACTTCTTTATTCATTCAGTGAGTATTTATTGAACCCCCTACTTGTATTAGACCCCATCTTAAGTGTTAGGGAAACAGCAGTGAGCAGGTTTGACAAAGTTCCTGCCCTCAAAGGACTTAAGACTCCCGTGGGGGACAGTGACTGTAAGCGAATCAGTAAATCAGGTAATCTTCCGTTATGATGAAATCTATGGGAGTAATAAACAGAATGATGTCACGTGGAATTCCTGGTGGGGAAAATGCAATGAACCAAGAGCAGGAGGATTGCTTTGAATGGGGTGGAGAGATCTGAATTGTGAGGAGACAGCCTTCCTGGAAAAGGGAACCACAAATGCAAAAACCCTGAGTCAGGAAAGAGCACGCTGTGCTTGAGAAACGAAAAGGAAGGCAGTGTGGCTGAAGTCGAGATAAGGCAGATCTAGAGATAGCAAACTGGGAACCCTCCGTAGGTATGGAGCAATTAAAACCAGGCGTTTAGGGAGGGGGTGGGAGGTGGACAGATAAAAAGGCCAGCACCAAACCCTTGAGAGGTCATAAAGGAGAATGAAAGGCCTCTTTTCTTCTGTAAAATGCAGATAATCCTTGAACTCAGGCGGAGGTGAGGGTTGGGGGGTAGTCTTTGGAGAACTATTTTCTGAATAAAGTTTTGTTGGTAGCTATGTTTGTACTCTTATTTCTTTGGTAGCTGTGTTTTTAAATGACATGTATAGAGGGGGAAAAGTTAATATTTAGAATTTATTCAATTGTTTCTAGTCATTGCACATACGATTAATAACTTAATTTTTGGGGGACTGGTGGTGCCTCACGCTCAGTAAGTTTTCCTCAGTCGTTAAGGTAACTCGTACAGAGCTGAGCAGAAATTGATCTGGACAATGACACCAATTGCTTTTGGTGGAAAACAACAGCCTATCATCCGAGACAGTTTATCTTTCTCTTTCTTTTTTCCTTTTTTCTTTTTGGCTGGCTGATAGCTACTCTGCTTTATTAAGAAGGTGCTTTTTAAAATTATTTATCCCTCCTCTATTGAATTCTAAATTAGTGACACCACCATCCTAGAATCTATGAATTCTTCATTTAAAAGCAAATCTTAGGGGCGCCTGGGTGGCTCAGTCGGTAAGCGCCCGACTTCAGCTCAGATGATCTCACGGTTTGTGGGTTTGAGTCCCATATTGGGCTCTGTGCTGACAGCTCAGAGCCTGGAGCTGCTTCGGATTCTGTGTCTCCCTCTCCTCTCTGCCCCTCCCCCACTTACACTCTGTCTCTCCTTCAAAAATAAATAAACATTAGAAAAAAAAAAGCAAATCTTAAATGTCAACGGGGAGAGAAAGCCTATCACCCCTAAAGGGACAGATTGGTGCAATGCGCAGGAGAGGAAGCTGAGGGAGGGTGAAGAGAAAGAAACAGAGGACTGGACCAGCAAGAGAGACCAGGATGGAAAATCATGGCGACATTTCCACTGGTTGCACAAAATTACCCAGTGTGTTCTGACTTGAAAGCTGACTTGACAAGTAACTGCTTTTGAACGTAAGGATTACCTTGAGGTGGATATTATCATTCCCATTTCATAGATAATTACACACAGAAAGGTTAAGTAATTTGTCCAAGGTCACCCAGTTTGGCTGAACTGGAATATATAAACCTAAGCAATTTGGCTCCTTAATTCCACCCTTTAAAAAAATTTTTTGTGTGTGTGTTTATTCATTTATTTTGAGAGAGAGCACAAGAGGGCTGGTAGCGGAGGGGCCAAGAGAGAGGGAGAGAGAGAATTCCAAGCAGGCTCCGAGATGTCTGCACAGAGTCCTCTGCAGGGCTCGATCCCACGAATCATGAGATCATGACCTGAGCCAAAATCAAGAGTCAGACGCTTAACCGACTGAGCCACTCAGGTGCCCCCCTAACTTCCACCTTCTTAAATTAAGCTCTCCAGGGCTTTGGCAACGTCAGCTCTCCTCATCCCTATATATAGAATTTCTAGTCCTATCTTCTTCCCCCGTCCCAGGCTTCATGGTTCCTGTGCTAAGTTTCAGCTTTTAACTCTTTTGATATAATATTTTAAAGCATGATAAACACAGACAATAAAATACTATGGGATAGTAACAAAGTGGGTCAATATACATGGACATGGAAGGAAACCCAAGATGTACTATAGATGCAAAAAAGACAAAGTTCAAAAAGTGCGTATAGCATGCTCATGGTTGTATAAAGGAATGGAATATACATTTGCATAGGATATTAATCAGAGCCTTAGCAAGAAAGAGATAAGACACTATGATAGAGTTAATAAAGAGACTATATATAAAAGTGTAGGCAGGTCAGGGAAACCAACCAGGCAGTGGTGAAACATTTCAGGGCTAGCCTGGGGACCTGTCAGCTGTCTACTCTCTGAGAAGACAACTGTCAGCAATCCCAGCCCGAGGGAAGAGGGGGCGGGAGCTTCGAGCACAACCCAGAGCCTGGAGAGGGCCTGCCCAATAAGAACTGGGGCCCTTGATAGAGGCATGGAAGCACTGCTAATTCCAGGCCCAACAGGGAAGGAGCAGGGGGAGTAAATATCCGGACTTCTCCCTTTCCTACCTCTCATCTTCTGCTGGTTGGATCTTCCCCACCCCTCTGTTTTTCTGTTGTCCAAAGCCTACTGGAAGAAGCCAGACAGCTAAGGAGCCAGACGGCTTGTTCGTTGCTCACAAGGTCAGTCCTCTGGGCACAGAGCAAAGTGGAGAAAGAATAGTGAGGGGTGAATTGACAATATCTCTGCATATAAGCATAGAGAATGTCTAGAGAGATTCATTAGAAACTAGGTTCTGATGGAAGCAAGAGACTTTTTAAAAATACATTTTATTTTTAGAAAAGTTTTTGATTTACAAAAAAATGGAAAGGATAGTATGGGAAGTTCTCATATTTCCCCTGGCCAGTTTTTCCTATTAGCACCCTAAATTTGTAGAGTATATCTGCTGCAATTAGAAAGCCAATATTGATACATTATTTAACTAAAGTCAATAGTTGGTTCAGATTTCCTTGGTTTTTACCAAACATTCATTTTCTGTTCCAGGATACCACATTACCTTTAGTCTTCTTATCTTCTTGGGCTCCTCTTGGCTTTGACAGTTTCTCAGACTTCCTTTGTTTTTGATGACCTTGACAGTTTTGAGAAGTACGGCCTAAGTATTTTGTAGGATGCTTCTGAACTGGAATTTATCTGATTTTTCTCATACTTAGACTGGTGTTACGATTTTTTGGGAGGAAAACCATGCAGGCCAGGAGCCATTTTTATCATATCACATCAAGGATAGACAGTATCAATATAACTTATCATTGTTGATACAGTGTTGACCTTGATCAGCTGGATAAGTTAGTGTTTGTTAGGTTTCTCCACTTTCAAGTGACTCTGTCTCACCCTACCCCCTTTCTATCACTGCACTCTTTGGAAAGAAGTCACTATATGTAGCCCACACTTAGGGAGTTAACCCCCCATCTCCTTGAGGGTGGAGTATCTACATAGATAGATTACTTGGAATTCTTTTGTAAGAGAGATTTGTGTCACCCCCTCATTTATTCATGTATTCAGTTGTTTATTTATGTCTGTATGGGATCATGACTATTTTATACTTTGTATTAGAATCTAATACTACTTTATTTTGTTGATCAAATTACTCCAGCTTTGGCCTTGAAAGCTCTTTCATTTGGCTCCTTGTGCCCCTCTGACATGTCCCCACTGATGCAGGGTGGTTTTATGTTTTTGGAGCACTTCCTTGCTTTCTGGAATTGCAAGATGCTCCAGGCTTTTTTTTTAAGATTTTATTTTTAAGTAATCTGTACACCCAACATGGGGTTCAAATTCACAACCCCAAGATCAAGAGTCACATACTTTATCGATTGAGCCAGTCAGGTGCCTGTCTAGGCTGATCTTGTATATTTCCTATACCAGTCCTTAAATCTGCCATTTCTCTAAGGAAACTTGCCCAGTTCCTTTTATTGGGGAACACTATTAGAAACCAAGATGTAAGCGATAGGTGTGCTCATTGCTGCTGGGATGTCATTGCTGATGGAGCAAAGAAATATATATATGTATGATGAAGTAATATGTAACATTTTTATATTATAAAAAATATTATTTATATAAACATATCTAGAGTACTTTTATATGTAACCATCTGTATCTCTGTTTAGTTAAACATAAGTTCATACTAATGAAGAGACTTTTTATTGTACACTATTTTGAACTTTTTGAGGTTTTTAAAAATTGTATCAACATGGTAGTTTGTCAATCATTTTAAAAAGAAATAATATGCTGTTTGAAATGTCCTAGTGGTAAGATAAATTGTGTGTGTGTGTGTGTGTGTGTGTATACACACACACACACACATATATATATATATATATATAAAACCTTATTAGTTGTGGATTACCAGATGAATAAGTTCTATTGAAAAGGTGCATATATATAAAAATTTTGTGAATCAATCTTTTAAAAATATATTAGGGAAAAACATATTAGGGGAACTGGGTGATTAAAATAATTCATGTGAGTTATTCTTTCATAAAAAATGATCTCCCTATGAATTTGTATGTTGCATGAGTACTTCGACACAGTCAAAATGGAACTAATTACCTTTCAATGCCATTCTTGAATACGCTGCTCTTCCTGAATTTTCCATCTTGGTAAATGGCATCCCATCCATCTAGTTGCTCAAGGCAGGAACTTAGGAGACTTCCTTGATTCTGTCTTCTTTGTTGCCTCTGATGTCACCCTATTGTCAAGTCTACTTTTGAAACATTTTTAAAGTTTATTTATTTATTTATTTTGAGAGAGAGACAGAAAGTCATCAGGGGACGGGAAGAGAGAGAGAGAGATAGAATCCCAAGCAGGCTCTGTGCTGTCAGCACGGAGCCTAATGTGGGGCTCGAACTCATGAACTGTGAAATCATGACCTGAGTTGGAGTCAAGAGTTGGACGCTTAACTGACTGTGCCACCCAGGAGCCACTCAAGCCTACTTTTTAAATAACTCTCCAGTTCCTCCACTTCTCTCTATCTCCACTGCTATTGCCTGGGTTTAGGCCAGGATTATCCCCAGGGCAATAGCCCCCTAATGGTTCTCCCTGTTTCTCTTCTTGCTCTATTCACAAGTTATTCTTCAAACTAACCAAAAACAGTTGTAAAAATGTAAACCTGGTCAGGTTCATCCTTAGCTTAAAATTTCTCCAAATGACTCTCCATTGCCTTCTTCTATGCACCCATGGTACTGATTGAGCTCTCTCTGCCTTGGAGGCTTGTTTCTTCCTCGTCTTGGGACTCCTTCCCCTCTTCACCATCCCTAGCTTCTGTCTTGGTTTCCTTGCCCCCTTTGTGGAGGCTTCCCTAGTAGCCGAAGGCCAGGGTCAATGTTTTTCCTACCCAGGTTTTAGCACTCTTAATATGCATGCACTTACCACACTGAAGGGTGCTTGTCTCAATCTGCTATTCAGATTCCATATGATCTTTAGGATTATATGTGAATAGTACCTAACTCATAATGTTGATGTGAGAATTAAATGCAATTCCTGGCACATAGTAAGCCCTTGATAAACGTTAGCTATTATGATTGAGTTTTGGAGTCTGGGGAGTAGTTTGTTAGGTCTTGGTATATTTTAAGCTTCATTTCAAAAAAAGGTACGTGAATGTATGTATATGTTATTTGATGTTGCCAGGAATAGCTAATTTTATCCGTCAAAAATTTCTTCCTAGCACGCTCTTTTGAGTCATGGATTTTGGCTTTTAAGTAAGCTAAAGGTTGCTAATTGGGAGAACGGCCAGAAAAACTTCTCCTCAGCTTTTGAATCACATGTTGAACAAATCTGGCATCACAAGCATCAAGCTGCCTTCTGTTTCTAATCATTTTTCTTTCTAATTTAGTTTCTCCCACCAAAAGGGATTATAATTGATTTTCACCACAGAGTCCATGGAAGATGTCACAAGATGTAAAGGCAATTATTTTCAAGTAGATGGAACCCATATTTGTGAGCGTCCCCACTGGCTCTGTCCCAAATGCTAAGTAGTAACAAGACTTTCCTGGATTGAGACGGTGTGTTGCTGATCTGAGGCAACTGGCAAAAGTCTTGGCTAAGGGACTATTCTTCTTTCTTCTCACCTACCCCTCTGACATTCTTTAAAACAACAACAACAACAACAACAACAACAACAACCAAGAAAAAAAAACAAGAAAAAAAAAGGCAAGTAGCAGCATCTTATTTATGAAAGCCTCTCTAAGAGCATACTGGTCAGTGGTCTGGCCCACGAAGGCTTGAATCCAGGTCCTATCTCAAAATAGACTTCCCTTAGAGAAAAGCACTCTCCTTCCTAAATTACATGTTTCCTTCCTTTCATCTCTTTGCTTCCCAATATCTCCCCTCCTTCCCTTTCTCTAACTGGCAGACAACAACCTCCCTCCTCTAGAGTTCCCATATTTGACTCTTTCCACCATTCTTACTGTTGCCTAAACCTAGGCATTTGTTTCTGCTTTGAAACTCCCATAAAAGGAGGGCAATCTGGAAATGACTTTTTGTCAACACAAAAGCCAATATATTGTAAAGTAATAAACATTTACAAAAAGAGGAAAACTGCAGCTACAGCAAAGAACAAAAATCAGGGGCAATGCGGTTCACTCCTCCTCTGTGTCTCCCCCAAATCAACACATCAAGCCTTCTCTAGGAAGCCTCACCAGCATCTGCCTTGGGTTGAATGCTCCTTCTTCCTTGGAGATCTCACTATACTTTTATTCTGAGCAACATTTGACATCATCTTGTAGTCGTGCCAATTCCTTCTGTGTGTGTGTGTGTGTGTGTGTGTGTGTGTGTGTGTGTGTGTGTTGCACTCCCAGTAGAAATAAGTTTCTTGTGGGCTGAAGCTTATCTCCGAGATTCTGGGCAAGTTTCCTAACCAATTGCACAAGTATAAGGAAGTAATAATCATTTATCACATTGTTGTGATAATTAAGTACAGTGAGAGAAGTTTCTAGACCACACTAAAGTATTCAATGGTTAGTTTCTTTGTTTTTCTTCTTTGGTTTTGTGGTCTCCTCCATGGTGACCATTGCTGTCCAATGGGAAAGGATACACAGCACTGACTCAGCACTGGATTCTGGGTTTGAGTCCCATTTGTTAGAGAATTCTGGAAACATACTTCATCTCTTCATGTGTCATTTTCCTTGCTGGCAAATTGGGGATAACAATGGTATTTGCTTCATAGGGTTCCTGCAATAATTAAATGAGGAGTAGGTAAAGCAATTAGAACCTAGCACATGGTGAGTACTCAGCAAATGTTGGCTGTTATTATTAGCACAATGCTCAGTGTAGAGTAGGCGCCTAAAAAATACTTAGGATGAATTGGAAACAATTTCATAGCACAGTCCTTTTAACAAACAGATCAGCTGGGGTAACCTTCATCGCTACCCAATGGTTGTCTACTTTTCTATTTAGTTTGCCAATTTATCTTACACCTGGGCCTTGTAAACCATTTGGGGGACCAGTTCAAATTGCATTCAGGTCATAAAAATCAAAAATCGTTTGGAAGACAAAAGCCAGAAGGAATTAGTAAGTGGAATTATAATCAAATAGGAAAGGTGTTCAACGTGGGTGAATGAGAGATTCCCACTGGTATACATCTTATTTAAAATCTTAATTAGAGTTCTGGAAAAAGCAAAGTCATATGCTAATGTAATGTTAATATAATTACGTTGGGGACAAATGGAAATGCTAATACGGGCTGAGGACCACTATAAAGAAATCTAAGTAAAAGCTTTTTTTCTTCTAAAGAGCTCGTAATGTATTACAAACAATGTCACTAATCTGAATCTAAGTATTTCCATAAAAGTAGAATAGGATTGTGCATTCAGTAATATGGCTTTCTTTTAAAAAAGTGTTTTTAATTGTATCTGTGTTACAATGGGAGGAATCACATAGTTTACAGGGGGAATAAGATAAATAGAAATCCTCAGTCCTTTCTGCCAGGTTCCCTTTCCCAAAGGCGACCACTTTTCAGATCCCGTAACTGATTCTTTGATGTGTATGTCCACATCTCTACATCATATGCATGCATTTCCATTTATTTTTTTCAGTTTTCTTACCAGATGGGAGGAGGAGTTAGCTCTTTCCTGTGTTCCCACTACTGCCAAACCCCTGCATACTACGTTTCTCCACCTCCTGAGACGGGGTCATACTTTTGGTTTGAATCATAGTGATATTCACATTATTAGAATTCTATTTTCTATTCACAAAGGAGCTATGTGGTAAGCTTTTTATTTCCTGGGACTTCCCCCCCCTCCCTACCCCAGCGTTCCCTTAGTTTCAGTTGTCTTGGTTTTTTGTTTGTTTCTTTATCTTGCGTTATTTGTTTGGTTTGCTATGACCACTAATGCACATCACTGTGTAACCCCAACCCTCCTCCAGCATAATGGAAGTCTTCTTTCAATATGCACATCACGTCAAGTATTTGATTAACTTCATCTTGAAAAAGCCTCTCCCACGGTCATCTGAACTGCTTCACAGTCAGAAATCTGCCTTCCCCATCATCCTGTGCATTCCCTCTGCCTGTCCCCTGCGCACATCTTTTCCTGCCTCCTAACTTCCTCTCTGTTGGTTTATTCATCCTTTAGATGGAGCACATCCTCTATCCACCAGCTTCCTGACGAAGGGTGTGTGGGAGGGAAAATTTTTGAGAACTTGCAAGCCCGAAAATGTCTTTATTCTTTGCTCATACTTGATTTATAACATGATTGAGTTCGGGATTCTGGGTTGGAAATGATTTTCCCTCACAATTTTGAAAGCATTGCTTCATTGTCTTCCGTCTCCCAGAGTTCCTTTGGAGAAATCTGAAATCGCTTAACCTTTATGCTGTTAAATAACAAAAATTAGACAGTAAATTCTGAAGATCTAGTTGACTTTATTGATTCATGATTTGGGCAGTATCCCATCTTAGCAAGTAGAAGGGAGATCCAAGGGGCTACAGGAAAGGAAAGGTTTTCAAAGTTAGAGAGGGAGCAGATAAAAGGAAATTAGCAAAGAATCCATTGTTTTAAGCAAGGTTGCCCTCCTAAGGGGACATGAGGGGGTCTATCAGTAAATTTCCTCGTGCTGATGTGCAATTCCCATGTTAACTGGTTAAAGGTTACATTTCTGGGATTTGAAACCGTAGTTAGGCTAGGTATTAAGTCTTAGTTTACAGACTTGGGACTTAACCTAAATGACATCATTTTGGACCTATGGTTTTCTTGTAAGTGGTGTGTTGTGCTTTTTTGCTGGAAATTTGTAGAATCTTCTCTTTGAACTAAGTTCCGTGGTGTGGGTCTATTTTTGGGCACTGTGCTAGGAATTTGGTGGGCCCTCTTTCTACTTTTCCCTAAGGGCTTTTATTTACTTTCTCAAAGAAATTTTTGATAGCTTCCAATTCTGATTTCACAGGTGTACTGAAATAAGAACCCATGGCTTTCCTCTGAAGACAGTAAGGGTTTAGTTGTTATTTAAATTTTTTTTTAATGTTTATTAATTTTTTGAGAGACAGACAGAGTGTGAATGGGGGAGGGGCAGAGAGAGAGAGACACAGAATCTGAAGCAGGCTCCAGGCTCTGAGCACAGAGGCCCGATGTGGGCCTTGAACTCACAAGCTGTGAGATCATGACCTGAGCTGAAGTTGGGCACTTAACCAAGTCACCCTGGCGCCCCTGGTATTTTTTAAATGTACATTTCTTCTTCCTGCACAGTTTCTATTTTCAACATAGGTTTTTTGTTGTTTTTTTTCTGTTTTTTGGTCTCTATGTTTTCATATTAGGGGCTCAGATCTTCTTGTGCTTGATTGCCTGCCCTTACTTAAAAGTTGGGGTCTCCAGAACACCCTGGGAGCTCTGAGTGTGTGTGATATCCTGTAGGGCGAGCTGGCTGGCTGTTTGGTGGGGAACCCCTAATGTTGTCACCCTTCTCAGCATCATTAGGTCTTTATCTTGGGCCGGATAGATTCCCATCTAGAGAAAGACTTGGTCTTCTGCCTGGAAGACATTGGCTGCTATCAATCTGGGTCGAGCAAGTTCTGCAAGTTAGCATGCATACATCATTTACTAACTCCTCCTCTGTTTTCTGTGTATTACAAAGACATTCTTCTGGCCCCTCTTTAAAGATGAAAACTGTTTTCTGCTGGGGCGAGGGAGGGTAATCACCAAGGAGTGTGCAAGAAGAGGGGGGCATCTAGAGACCTGTCGTCCTTTGTCAGAAGGAGCTGGCCAATTTCCTGAGCCTTGATTATTCTGCAGTTTAGGTAGAATCTGTTCTTAGCTCTTCCCTCTGAGGAAACCACTCTTCATCAGTTCCGGTAAGGCAGCCTTACTTGCTCATCGGTTCTGTAGCTTTTAAAAAGTTTCTTCGAGTGCCCACTTTATCCCTGTAGGTTTATGCCTTAAAAAGCCCCCCTCTACTACAGTTTCAGTGCAGTTGAAGAGAGAGTAAAAGCATGTGTTCGATTAGCTATCTTTTTGCAATTCTGCTTTCTTTAGGTGAAAATCCTACATCTGATATTTTCTAGTGTTTGGAGAACTTTGCAGTTGCCTTCAATTGGAGGAAAACCAAAGGCAGCATTTGGGCATGCCGAGCTTAGAGTTCCAGCTTCCTTTCAATTCTGAAATGTACAATTGTGTTTTGGCTTCCCTCATGGATCATCTAACTAAAAATAAAAATTCTTAGGGCATTTGAGTGGCTCAATCGGTTAAGTGTCTGACTCTTGGTTTCAGCTCAGGTCATGATCTTGATGTTCGTGGGTTCAAGCCCTGTGTGGGGCTCCACGTTGACAGTGCGGGTCCTGTTCTGGGTTTTCTCTCTCTGTCTCTCTCTCTCTTCCCCTCCCCAGCTCCTGTGCTCTCAAAGTAAATAAATGGACTTTGAAAAAAAAAAAAAGAAAAAAAAATTCTCCAAAGTGAGAACCAATAAAAAGTTATGAGAATCTGATTGCAAAAAATATTTGCAAAAGTACTTGGCACTCACGGGGCACCTGACTGGCTCAGTCGGTAGAGCATACAACTCTTGATATTGGGGTCATGAGTTTGAGCCCCATGTTGGACACAGAGATAACTTTAAACAAAAAAAGGACTAGGCACTCAAATAATTTCCTATATTCTAATCCCCAGAAACAGTAAATATGTAAAGTCATGTGGCAAAGAGGAATTAAGGTAGCAGATGAAATTAAATTAGCAAATCAATTGACTTTATGATGAAGGAATTATCCTGGATTACCTGGGTGGACACAATACAAGGGCTCTCCTCTCTCTCTTTTTTTTTCTTAAGTAGGCTCCACACCCAATGCGGGGCTTGAACTCACAACCCAGAGATCAAGAGTCGCACATTCTACAGACTGGGCCAGCCAGGCACCTCTAGTCACAAAGGTTCTTAAATAGAAAGAAGGAGGCAGAAGGTCAATGTCAGAGTAATGTGGTATGGGAGAAACTGACTGAAAGTCTCAAAGACATTGCTGGCTTTGAAAGTGGAGGAAGGGGACCATGAGCTAAGGATACAGGCAACAAAGCCATGCAAATTTGGAGAAGGCAAGGAAACAGATTCTCCTGTAGACTCCCCCAAGAAGGGAGCAGCCTTGGTGATGCTGAGTTTAGTCCCATCACACTCATCTCAGACTTCTAACCCCCCAAATTGTAGATAGTACATTTGTGTGGCTGTAAGTCACTTAATTTGTGGTGATGTGTTACAGCGGTAACAGGAAACTAACATGCCTACTATAAAATAAGTGATTGTGATTTACATTCCTTTATGAAGTCTTCATATTTCTCTTTGAAGTTTTCAGTAAACTGATTACATTAATTTTGCCCTCCCACTTCTTACCTAGAGGTAGATTTATGCGGAGTTAATGAAGTTTAACTTCTGGGTCTTTTAAGGTACAAAGGAGTCCTCGGAATGCTCACATTACATAATGTTTCTAGGTAGGAGCTGGGGTGCAACCAGGAAGCATTCTGGATAAATCACCCAGAGACCTTAGAAGAAGGGGGGTCTGAATTTCCAAGGTTCAAGCAATTTGTTGTGATTTCTGTTCTCCATCTGAATAAATTCTCATGTTCAACCTAATTTCTCTGATTTTATATTCTTTTTCTTACGGAGAATATCCCAAATTGTATCAGCTCCAGGCACCCCCCCTCAAATCCTAGATTTACCTGTGTCTTTGTCTTTTTATTACTTATTTTAAAAAGTTTATTTATGGGGCGCCTGGGTGGCTTAGCTGGTTAAGCGTCCGACTCTTGATTTCAGCTCAGGTCATGATCTCAAGGTTCGTAAGTTCAAGCCCCATGTTGGGCTCTGTGCTGACAATACGGAGCCTGCTTGGGATTTTCTGTCCCTACCCCCCCCCCCCTTCTTTTCTTTCAAAAATAAATAAACAAACATTAAAAAAAGAGTTTATTTTGGAGCGCCTGGGTGGCTTGGTCGGTTAAGCGTCCGACTTCGGCTCAGGTCATGATCTCACGGTCCGTGAGTTCGAGCCCCGCATGGGGCTCTGTGCTGACAGCTCAGAGCCTGGAGCCTGTTTCAGATTTTGTGTTTCCCTCTCTCTCTGCCCCTCCCCTGTTCATGCTCTGTCTCTGTCTCAAAAATAAATAAACGTTAAAAAAAATTTAAAAAAAAGTTTATTTTGAGAGAGAGTGGGGGGAGGGGCAGAGAGCGAGAGAGACAGGGAGAATCCCAAACAGGCTCCACACCATCAGTGTGGAGCCTGATGCAGGACTCGAACTCATGAACTGCAAGATCATGACCTGAACTGAAATCAAGAGTCAGACACTTCACGAACTAAGGCACAAAGGTGCCCAGGTCTTTTTCTTTTTAAGAAGATTCAAAAACATCTCTCTCTCTCTCTCTGTCTCTCTCTCTCTCTCTCTCTCTCTCACACACACACACACACACACACACACACTTTAATTAGTGGGTAAAGAAAGAACTGCAGTTAAGGTTCAGGTGGCTAATAAAGCCCCCACACCAGGGCCTTCCACATCAAATCCGCCAATGGGATCTGAAGGGAAATATGTTAGTGCCCAGGAATAGGGGCTTACTAATGTTTTAAGAGAGTTGGTCAAAACTGTAGCTGGTTCTGTCATGATCTTAAGATAACAGGGCACACTCTAAAGAGAAGGAATGGGAAGAGTCATCTGGAGAGAATCTGAAGCATTAGAACTGAAAGGAATTCAATCCAAATAAACAAACATTTATTGCATTCCTCAGCAGACGGGCAGCATGCTTTGTCTGGGGCAGCAGGAGGATGGCTGCCTACAGTTTTTAGGACAAGGCATCATTCTACACTGCCCCATGGCACATTGTCATACGTAGAGCAAGGGCATTTGCTTTTTTTTTTTTTTTTAATGCTTTATTTATTTTGAGAGGGAGAGAGGGAGAGCACAAGTGGGCAAGAGGCAGAGAGAGGGGGAGAGAGAGAATCCCAAGCAGGCTCTGCACTGTCAGTGTAGAGCCTGACTCAGGGCTCAAACTCATGGATCATGCGATCATGACCTGAGCCAAAGTCGGACGGTCAACCGACTGAACCAGCCAGGCAATTTACCTCTGGGTACCAGTTTTTGTATGATGTTCAGAGAAGCTTATTGCCAGAAAAAGTTCTTTCTGTGCATCACCTCCCTTAGTTCTCTCAGCAAGTCCAGGAGGCAGAGTCTTGTTGTCACTTTAAAGGTGGAGAGATTGAGAGTCCAAGTGGGAACAAAGGAGATGAATTTGATCCCAGGTAGTCCATGCACGCAGTCATGATGCTCTAATCTTCCACCAGTATACATGCTCATGAAGTGACCAACAACAGTGGTAAGTTAAATGCTCTGTGTCATGGATGGTGGGTGTCATCCCCATGTCAGGCCCTCACAGTGGGTGCTTAGGGCATGGTCCCACCACTGACACTCGTTGCCTGGGTCAGTAATTCTCTCTTTTTAAGTGAACTCTACCCCCACCGTGGGGCTCAAACTCAGGACCTCGAGTTCAAGAATCGTGTGCTCTACCAACTGAGCCAGCCAGGTGCCCCAAGTCAGCGATCTGCAGTGGTAGAAGTGGTGGACTGGGCATCTGAGGATGACTTTATGTGGCTTGAAAAATCCCTGCCTCCTCTGGTGTTGTTTATGAGACCTACTAAAGGTCCGATTGGAGAATCCTGTTGTAGAAGAATACTTGCTGACGTGGGGGAGAGGGGATTAAAGCAGGTCACAGAATAGTATGTATGGTATAATTTCATTTTTGTCAACATTTATACGCGTTTGTTAAGACCATTAACCAAACTGCTAACTGGAATGCTTATGCTTTCTCTATTTGCCATCTATCTGGTTTCAAGAGAAAATAAGCAAACTTAAATGCAAACACTTTTTCAGGAAGTGAGCAAACCCCCTGTGGAGGGTTATTTCAGAAAGTCATTGACTAAGAACTGGCGGTTGAAGTTCTTTGTGTTCCAGGAAATCGGCAACCCTCGGAAGAAGTGAGAGGGAAATTCTTTACCACAGGTGGTGCTTCAGGGAGAACAAAGATTTCTGGAGAAGCAATACACTTTCTGGAGCAACCTGGCTAACCAGGAAGGCATCTAGTTTGGGGGCAGGGGGCTGGTGGTGCAAAGCCCAAACTTCAGCTAGGCTCTTTGCTCAAATGTAGGAAAAGGAGCACTCACACTCAAGTTCTGTAGGAACTTAGACCCTTCCCAGTTTCCATAATTATAGTCCAAGCTCTTGGGCACTGCATGTGTGTACATGATGTAACAGAATGCTCTTGTGTTTATGTGCTGCTTGTTCACCTTGTGGCAAGAGTCACAGCAGAGACAAGAGAGAAGAGGCCGGAGGTCTGCTTCTCTGGTAAACTGTTGTGGAGTGGGACACACACATGTTGTGGGGGACACACTGCATGTTGCTGGTGATGATGATTAAGGTAAATATAAAAAGCTGAACATGCGGAGAAAGTAGAGAATATGATTTAACATCATGATGCTAACCTAAAAGGCAAGTAGGAAAGAGAAAGAAAAAAGCTCATGGTTTTGTGCTGTATATGACAAACAACTTTTGACTTTTTTTTTTAATTTGTTTTTTAACGTTTACTTATTTTTGAGAGACAAAGTATGAGAAGGGGAGGGGCAGAGAGAGAGGGAGACACAAAATCTGAAACAGGCTGAGCTGTCAGCACAGAGCCCGATGTGGGGCTTCAACTCACAAGCCATGAGACCAAGATGGGAGCCGAAGTCAGACGCTTAACCAACAGCCATCCAGGCGCCCCAAATTTTGGCTTTTTATCCATGACTAGGCCTTCAAGAGAGGACAACACGTTGAAAATACCTGATGTTATTCATTTATCCCACTATTTACTGAGCCGCAACTCAGGGGAGGTGTGGTGCTCAGGGACACATGTCAGGGACACAACATCCTTCTTCCTTGTCACTTTAGCTTGTGTGGCCTCAAGCTCATGCTCTAAGATGGCGACAGCTGTGTTTCATGTAGCAGGGAAGAGGAAGGAAAAAAAAAAGAAGAGATTGCTATCACGTGACATTCCTATTTCTACCTATAAGGAGGCTGGAAAATATCGTCCATGCTTGGTGGCTGTGTGTAAAAATATCGGGATGAAAGAATGGACACTGGGGTACAAGCAATGCTCTCTGCCACAAGCATCTATTGGCGGGCATCTCAGCCTTGGTAACATGACGCTTTGGGTCAGGTACTTTTGTGTATGCATGTTGGCTATCCTGTGCACTGTGGAGTGGGCTCAGCAGCATCCCAGGCCTCTACTTGCCAGAAGCATTCCCCGAGTTGTGACAACCAATATCTTGAAACTGCTAAATGTCCCTGGTAACATCTTTCCTGCTCCCTGTTGAGAAACACTGTTCCGTGGTGCACAGGAACTATGTTTGTCACTGTGCAGGAGACAAAACCAAACCGAAAGTGAAATAATTTCAGACGGTGATAAGAGCTATGATGAAAATAAAATCAGGCCGAGACAGATAGGGTTGGAATGCAGGATGTACGGTGTATGCAAAAGCCCTGAAAGAACAGAACTCGGCTTGTCATAAGAAGAATCAGAACGCAGGTGTGGTTGGAAGGGAATGGGGAGCCTGGCGAGTCTCACGAGTCCAGTCTTCATGTGATGGGAAGGGACTGGAAGACTTTAAGCAGGGAAGGACATGATTTACAAGAGCACGCAGTAGGAGAGCAGTAAGAGAATGCAGGGAGGGCAGTAGGATCTGCCAGAGTAGTCCGGGGAAAGAGTAGCCTCTTTCAGGGGCTTGGTGTGGTAGTGGAAACCACAGGAAATAAAATTGTCGGAGAAGAAGAACAGAAAGAGCGGGTGGCCATGGCAATCTTTGATTGACCCAAATAGCTACTGGGGAAACCAAGTGGTGTAAAAGGGTGTCTATTTCCCACACGTTGTGAAATTCAGTCCAGCACAGGACAGATTTGTGCTGTCTGTTCCTGCATTAGTTTCCTACGGCTGTTGTAACAAGTTACCACAAACTTGGTGGCTGAACACAAATTTTATTGTCTCATAGTTCTGGAAACCAGAAGTCCAAAATCACTGGTGTCTGCAGGGTCATGTTCCTTCAGGAGGCTCTGGGGAACATGTGTTCCTTGCCTCTTCCAGCTCTGGTGGCTGTAGCACTCCAAACTCTGCCTGTGTGGTGGCAGTGACTTCTCCTCTGTGTGGTAATAGTTTCCTTGTCTCTTTCTTGTAAGGATATCTGTGGCTGTATTTAGGGCCCACCCAGATATTCAGGACAATCTCTCCACCTCAAGATCTTTAATCACATTGTTCACCATGTAAGTAATACTCACTTTTGCCATAGAAGAGAGTCTTTCCAGCTTCAGGGGTTAGACATGGATAATTTCTGGGGGGCTGTTTTTCAGTTCTGCAGTGCTAGAAATCACTTTAGCTATAGGGAGGAACACTAATAAGGTCATATTTGTTTAGCAACTAAGATAGAAAGCACCGATGTGATATAATAAAATGTTTAGTAAATTGATTAGAGAAAGAAATGCCAAACAAACAAACAAACAAACAAAAAAAAAGAAAATTGAATTTTTCTAAGTGGAGTTTCAAGAATTCTATAAAAAGGTAGGCCGAAGGATATAAAAGTTCAGAAGAGCTTCCTGGACTTTAGACATATTCATTCTAGATATTAAACTCAGTGTTTATGAGGACTGTTATATTTATACAGTAGAAAGTGGGTGTCTGAATGCAAGGTGCATCCCGGGGGCCTTGTTAGTAGTGCTGGGCACAGGCTGTCCAGCTGTGGTGGGGCATAGCTGGGCGGGGGGGGGGGGCACGGCCAGAAGACGGTGGACAATGGAATGGGAATGCAGAACCAGACCAACGCACAGAGATAGAGCACGACAACGGGGGCAGATGCGTGCAATTGGTTGTGGGTGGGAGGTCCCAGGAGGAAGAGGGAGTGTCACTTTAAGCAAGCAGAGACCAGCACTGGAATCGGAAGCATGGGTCTTTAGAGGTCCAGGCAGGCTGGTGGCATCAGGTAGTTAAACTCTAGGCTCTAGACTGGTGTTCAGGGTAACGGAGTTACTAGTACTAAGCCCAAGATAGAGCCAGGCAAGCAACCAGGATGACTCATGCCAAAGTCTAGAGTGCTTGCTTAGAACTTCTTAAGCACTACTTCTGCAGTCCAGAACTTCCACAGCATACTGTTTGTTTATAACAATAGAATTTGTTAAGCTCCATGGGTGGTAAGCAGAGTAATAGGAACTAACAAGCATAGCTTGAGAGGGAGTTCATTATGGTGACTCTGGAGCCAAACTTCCTGGTTCAAATCCTGGCTAATACTAACGGCAATATTTTGTTTAGCAAATTTTAATCAATTTGTGTATAAACACTAGAATAGTATTTGGGGAACTGGAATAGACTCAGATCCTGGCCCTGAATCTAACTATCCATGCTACTTTGGGGAAACCGCTCAAACTTTTAAGGCCTCAGGGTGCAGGTTTCTAAAATTGAGACGGTTGTAAGATTACTGAAATGTACACTTGAAGTGCTTTCTGGCAATCTTCCAAATCCTCATGCTCTTCAAAGGGTGCCCAGGCTTTTCTTGCTTTAAAGCCTGAAAAATTACTATGTAATCCTGACCTAAAACATTATTATTCCCATTGTGGAATTGAGGAAATGGAAGTCTAGCGAGTTTGAATAATTTGTTTAAAATCACACAGCTAAATTAGTGGTAAGGTTGGGATTCGATTTCAGTTTTGCCAATTCTACAGCTGTGTATTTCCTACTTCTCTGTTATTTTGTCATTTGCCTTGATTCCTGTGTGGAAGCCAGGTCACAAATGCTCAGTACCTTCATATTTACCCACTCTGCCATTTCCAAGGCAATACTCTGAACTGTCATTTATTCAGCTCCCTCCCACTGAAGCATCCCCTTCTCTGTTACTCATGGTGCTGTCAGACCATCTGGTCTAAGTCCATCGCTCACTCCTGGTAAATGTCTCCTACATGTCTGTGTTCTAGCAGTAGCTCCTGGCTTCTATCTGAAATAAAATTCTAATGTATTGGCTCATTTCACCTATGTTACACCTATGTTACAATGAAAAAAATTTCACCTATGTTACAATGAAAAAAATTAAGTATGCATGAAGTTGGTGCTAAAATGATAATAAACAACAAAGGATGAAATAAGTATCAGGAAAGTAAAAACTCCAGTCATTATTTTGCATTCCATTATTTATATTTAGGTCTTTATGAGACAAGGAAGATGATTTTCATGTCTAAACACTGGAACAACCTAAATCATTTTAATATAACTACAGTCGTTATCATGTTCTAAAGGAGATTCTAAAGGAATATGAATGGAAAAAAAAGTACTTAATATTTAGCTTTCAGAATACAGATACATCTCAGAGAAACTGTGACCCCAGTATATGTATATTTGAGGTAATATTTGTATACTTAGTAACTCTCACAGCGATGGGAAACATTGCTCTTTGGATATGCTCTACATTAGCTTTCTAAGTCAAGAATTCCACATTGTCATAAAATAATTTTAACTTCAGTGTATGGCAGTTATGCAAATAGATGTAAACTTCATTATCAGATAAATTTTAAAAAGGTATAATGCCTACTTATTATGTGGTATTAACACAAATGTCAACGGAAACAGTCCAACAGATATAGAAGCACAGTAACAAAAATATAATTATCAATATAGCTGTTTTACAAGAGTAAACTATAGTATCATCAGACTTATAAAAAAGAACAACTAAGGTCATTGTTTTTATTTTTTGCTCTTCATGACTCTTCCCCATATATATAATGGCTAATTCTGATCATTTGTCCTTATTTAATCTATGAACAAATCTGCTGATACTGAATAGTATTTTCAAATACATCAGCAGTATTTGGAACATCTGATTAAATAGATTATTATTACTGAAAACACATCACAGCTTTTGAGGCTATTAATGATTTCATCAACTTAAAAATAAATTTGGGAAGTAACTGGCTATAAATTTTTCTTTTTATTAGTAAACAGTCACCATATAACCAGTGTTCCTCTCAATATCTTACTAGGGTGCTAAACATGCTTATATTTTACAGAAGAGCTGGAATATAGACTTGACGATATATCTGAAACATCATCAACTATTGTGACAACACCGTTAGGATAATAGGCTATATGTGGCATTAAAAAAATTATTGGCTGGTCATAAATGGTACCTTTTACTGAACTGCATTTTAAATTGTTCTACAGGCCAACACGATAACAAATTTGTCATCTTCACATGGTGTGTCGCCATCGTCTTTCAAAGTTCACAGGCCTTTCTTACTGTCTTTCCCCAAGCGATTCTGCAAGAAAAAAAAGGACTCAAGTAGCTACAGACAAGAGTGAAAAACAGATTCATTGATATGACAAGGAGTTTTTAAAAAAATTCTCTTTTCTGTGTATGGTTATTAATTATGAGAATAATCAAATATGAAAATAGGGATTGAGAACATTTCAAACTTAAACTACAAAGTTTGTGGGTTTTACTTGAAAAAGGGGGAAAAATAACATTCTTGATCAATTCATTTGTTTCCTTGCCTTAATCTACTTTGCTTTTGTTTCACAGGTTATACCAGGAAAACAAAATTTCTAAAATTCCCCTCTTACCAACTCAATTAAGATTTTTGGCAAGGAAAGAATGAGGGGAAACAGAAACCCCAGATGGGATCGCCTTTTGTGTGTGTGTGTGTTTGTTATGCAGATATTTGCCCACAGAATTGAGTTCTCAAATTATACTCTTTGCTGATCAGAGATAACTATAAAATATCATTTAAAACTGGAAGAAAATGGGATCGAAATTAACCTTTAGAAATCATTTGCACTAAAGAAAGCAAAGTCTACACTGAGGAAAAAAAACCTCATCAAATGGAGTTGTAGCATTATTGCTCGTACATGAGAAGTTCATCTAGCTCTTGTTCAGGCTGAGTATTAATGCTTTCAGAGCAACTTTAGTAACATTAACATTACGCAACCAAATCAGGATTAGAGGAAGTATTTTGAATGATAAGGTACCACTTTCACATGTTTATATATATCTTACCACTTCAGATAAATATCACAGCTTTAACTACTGAATGGGAGAAGATATTTGCAAATGATGTATCTAATAAGAGGTTAGTAACTAAAATATATAAAGAACTTATGCGGGGCACCTGGGTGGCTCAGTCGGTTTAGTGTCAGACTTTGGCTCAGGTCATGATCTCATGGTTTGTGAGTTTGAGCCCCGCGTTGGGCTCTCTGCTATCAGCCCAGAGCCAGCTTCAGATCCTCTGTTCCCCTCTCTCTCTGCCCCTCCCCTACTCATGGGCTGTCTCTCTCTCAAAAATAACACCAAACTTCAACACCAATAAAACTAAACTCAATACCAAAAAAACTAAATAACCTGATTAAAAATGGGTGGAGAACCTGAACACACATTTTTCCAAAGAAGACGTACAAATGGCCAACAGACACATGAAAAGATGCTCAACATCACTCATTATTAGGGAAATGCAAATCAAAACCACTATGAGATATCACTTTACACCTGTCAGAATGATTAAAATAAAAACTACAATAAATAACAAGTGTTGTCAAGGAAGTAGAGTTAAAAGAGACCCCATGCACTGTTGGTAGAAAAATAAACTGGTACAGCCACTCTGAAAACAGTACGGAGGCTCCTCAAAAAAACTAAAAATAGAAGTACTTTATGACCTAGTATTCCATTAGTGGGTATTTACCCAAAGAACAAAAACACTAATTCATAAAGATATATGCACCCCCATGTTTACTGTATTATTTACAATAGCTAAGATACATAAACAACCCAAATGTCCATCCACAGATGAAAGGATAAAGAAGATGTGATGTGTGTGGATGTGTGTGGATGTGTGTGTGTGTGTGTGTGTGTATTACTCAGCCATAAAAAAGAAGGGAATCTTGCCATTTCCTACAACATGGGTAGATCTAGAGAGTGTAATACTAAGCAAAATAAGACAGACAGGGAAAGACAAATACCATATGATTTCACTCATATGTGGAATTTGAGAAACAAAACAAATGAACAAAGTAAAAAAGAGACAAACAAAAATACAGAGTCTTAAATACAGAGAACAATTGCCAGAGGGGAAGCGGGTGAGGGACGGGTGAAAGAGGTGAAGGGATTAAGAGTACACCTGTGATGAGCACTGAAAACTGTACAGATTGTTGAATCATTATATATCTAAGACGAATATAACACTGTATGCTAATTCTACTTCAATTTAAAAAAAGGAGATAGTCTTGTGTTTATCCAAAATTAAAGTGGACATAAAGATAAAAGTCACAGCTTTAATGGAGCTGTTATTCAGGACAAGTTCCTTAAGTGAGGGTGACTCCAAAATGAAATTTGAAAACTGCCAGATGCTGATGGGTTTGTGCTGCCCATAATCCTTAGTTAGTTTTGCTTTCCCTTTTCTAGAAGAGAGACACGGCAAACAAGGAAAGGCAAAGACTTTGTATTGACGAGATTGTTTTCTAATATTTATTTAGTATTTGTATCAGGGAGGAGACCAGATTTAAAATGGATTTAAATTATGCAAAGTGGAATCTGTTTATGGTAAGGAAACCAGCTTTCCCCCTTCCGCTTTTATTTCCATAATAGTTTAAGTCATTTTATGATTATTTTATTTAAAGTAAATCAACTGTGTAATACTGAGAAGGGTAAATTTCCCAAGAACTTGAAGATATAATTCAATTATTAAGGTTGGTTTGACAACAGAAGTATAATTCACAAACGACAATTTGATACAGCTTTTTACTATAGATGGCCTACAGCAATCATTTTGCTTCTCAAGTAGCGTTAAGAAGGTAAATATAAAAGTGTAAGAGTCACTTTAAAGAAAATGGGAGTCATTTAATGACACTTAAATCTCAGAATCTTCTACAAGCTCTCATACCGGACAATGGAGGGTGAGTGGGAAAAAAAAAAAACGTGTCCAATCAAGAGGTAACTACTAGTGTCTTGTAGGGCTATAGAGCTTTTCTTGTTTAAAAACATTTAAAGTGCCTTAGACAGGGTCTGGTTTAATGCTCAAGTATTATAACCCTCATTTAAGAAACGAAGAAGTCAAGGTGCTGGATGCCAAGTCATCCCCCCGGGGTTTACAGAACTGCCAAAGTATGGGGCTGAGAGTGTTCTTTCTTTTTTAAATTCAAACAGGTATTTATTATGGGAAGCTGGTTTTACAGGTGGTGAAAGAGTAGACGCATTGGAACAGTGTGGTAAGACACCTCAGGGATTAGCACAAAACCACCATTCTTTGGGCTAGAGGGACAAGGGGGGAGACCCGGTTCTGGATCCCAGGAGCTAGGGCCACCATGTGGTAGCTGCCCAGTGGGTACCAGGACCATGGGAAAAGATGGTGCTGCTGCTGCAGATGCTACTGAAACAGAGCGGTGGGAAGTCCCCGGCACTGCCCCTCCTGCCTTCAGTCCCCTGCTAGTGCCTCCCACTGCTGAACCTGCCCAGAAGACAGCATGGGAGCTTGGGAAATGTGGCTCTCTGAGATTGAGTAGAGTGGAAGTGGGAAGACCACAGATCCAAGAGCAGAGTCTAGTGACCAACACAGGGAGTTCTTAATGATGGGGCAACTGGAGAAAAATTACTGGGTTTTGGATTTTATTTTATTTTTTTTATTTTTTATTTAAAAAAAAATTTTTTTTTCAACGTTTTATTTTATTTTTGGGACAGAGAGAGACAGAGCATGAACGGGGGAGGGGCAGAGAGAGAGGGAGACACAGAATCGGAAACAGGCTCCAGGCTCTGAGCCATCAGCCCAGAGCCTGACGCGGGGCTCGAACTCATGGACTGCGAGATCGCGACCTGGCTGAAGTCGGACGCTTAACCGACTGCGCCACCCAGGCGCCCCTGGATTTTATTTTTTTTAAGTTTATTTATTTTGAGAGCGAGAGAGTGCAAGCAGGGTAAGGGTAGAGAGAGAGAGAGAGAGAGAGGGAGAGAAAGAGAATCCCAAGCAGGCTCCATGCTGTCAGCACAGAGCCTGACATGAACCATGAGGCCATGACCTGAGCCAAAACCAAGAGCTGGATGCTGAAATGACAGCCACCCCGATGCCCCAAGGTTTCATGATTTTGAATTCAACTTTGAATCCTATCAATTTCTAGTTCAGTGACTTTAGGTACATTATATAACATCTCTGGGACTTGTTTTCCTCACCCACAAGATAGGGTATTAAAATATTTTAATTTAGTGGGCTGTGATTAAAGTAAACAGAATAATATATGAACCCATTAACTAAGTGCTTGGTCTAGAGCATATCCTCAGTAAATGTCATTCATTAAATATTTCAAAAATAAAAGAAGAAACTGGATCAAGACCTTAAATGCACTAGTGCACAAGGCCCAACTCTCAGCATGGCACCTGGCATATCCAGGATGGGTCATTTTTCAAAGAAATAGGAATAAAAACTACTTTCTTGGGAAGGAATTAGTCAGAGAAACTATTTAACATCTGTTAACAAGAATGCATCAGCTCCAAGAAGAAGGAATTTGGGGAGGGGAAAGAAAATGGGTTGTCACATATACTCTTCAGGGATTAAGAGAAGCATGAGCTGTTACCACGATGGGGACATTCAGCAATCACCACCGGCCATAACAAAATGAGAGAATATTCCTACTTCTCTTTTCTCCATTCAGGGATCTAAACGTTTCTGAAATTCTGGCAAAGTCCACTGGTGGGGATATGCATCCTTTTGACCTTACAAATGGGAGGGGAAAAAAAAGTTCCATTTCTAGGCAAAAGGCTTCTGAAGTGTTCTTTCATTTTCCATGGCAGATCTTGAAGGATGCCCTGGAGAAATACTCATCACGCCATGGTGAAGTCAGCAATTTTCAGGACCCGTGTTTTAGAGATGGGGAAAAGGTGGTCTTGTTGAGAATCTAACCATCTACTTTAGGCCATGTGAGCTGGGCTCTCCGTATCCTGGGTGTGAAGCACACAGGGGATACCCTTCTCTGGAATACTCTAATGTCAAAAGTTAGTTAAATCAAACATGCAACTCAACTAGGGATACCAGATGGTAAATGTGCTCTGGTTTCCTTCTTGATTGGCTCTAAATCAAGGCCAAAGTGGCTGGTTGAGAATAAGTCAGTTTCAGCAAAACTTCTACAGAGTAATGTATACTGATGATGATACTTATAATAGGTATCATTTCTTGAGTGTCTCCTATCAGCCAGGCACAGTGCTAAGTACCCTACACATTCTATTTAATTCTTGCCACAACCCAGTGGGCCAGGTGTTACTATTATCCTGGTTTCACAAGTGAAGAAAAGTAAGCTGCAGAGGTGTATCCTAACATGCTTGGGATCATATAGTATGAGAGTTAGAGTCATTCCAGGTCTGTCTGACTCTAAGGCCTATGGGTATAGCACCTGCTTGCCTTTTGCCAGGCGGAGTGATGAACCCTGGAGATTCAATGACCATGAAGAGGCAGTGAAGTGAGTCCTGGGACCAGGGGTTCTTCTACAGTGAAGTAACTGCACAGCTGTAATTGCTAAAAAGCCCCGATTGAGGGGCACCTGGGTGGTGCAGGTGGTTAAGTGTCCGACTCTTGATCTTGGCTCAGGTCAGGATCTCATGGTTTGTGAGTTTGAGCGCCCATATCGGGCTCTGTGCTGAGGGTGTGGAGCCTGGTTGGGATTCTGTCTCTCCTTCTCTCTCTGCCCCTCCCCTGCTTGTGCTCTCTATCTCTCAAAAAAAAAAAAAAAAAAAAAAAAAGACCTGATTGAAAGGTACAAAAAGCTGCCAAATTCTTAGGATAAGCCCATCCTGAAAGCAGGAGGGACAGGAAGGACCAGGGCTGCCTCGGGAATGGCGTCTCCCCTGAACTCTCTGACATGCAGTCAGAGAGTGGCTGGGAAATCAGTTCAGAGTAGGGCCTGGCAAACCAAGAGGGAAGGGACAGGCAAGCTTAGCCTGGATGAGTGCAGGGCACAGACTCTTGCTGGACTGGAGGGGAAGAGAAAAAGAACTATTGCCCTGGACTCTGTGACTTTAACAACAAAAAGGTTTTTTCCATTTCTATCTTTTAAATCCACATTGGAGGTAAATCACGGATTTGAATGCCATAGGTTTTGACCTCAGATGTTTAAACAAAACACTGGGATGGAAGGAGTAGCGAGTAGTCGTGAAGATGAGCCTTCAATTTTTTACCTTATTTTGGCACGAATAGAGCAAACATTGCCAACAGCAAAACTGAATGTTTATAGAACCAGCTTGTTTTTTGATGACACCATTTTTGTGGCTCAGTTCTTGTGCTTACAATCTCACTAAAACTAGAACGCAATCAGTTAGCATGTCAGTAATTCTCTACGTGATGACTATCCTGTGTTTTCAGGCGATATCCTCATCTTCACCCCCTTGGTAAAAATCTGGTTTCCTTCATCATTTTTAAAAAGGCAGGACAGGGGCACCTGGGTGGCTCAGTCAGTTGAGTGTCCAACTTTGGCTCAGGTCATGATCTCATGGTTCATGGGTTCAAGCCCCGCATCAGGCTCTGTGCTGACAGCTTGGAGCCTGGAACCTGCTTTGGATTCTGTGTCTCCCACTCTCTCTCTGCCCCTCACCTACTTATATGCTCTGTCTCTTGGCCATCTCTCAAAAATGAATAAATGTTTAAAAAAAATTTTTTTTAAGCCAGGATTGAATACATCCTCTTGATTTGGGAAGGACAGATGACCCAAATGGTTGATTTAGTGATTACTATTTCAAAAAACTTAGGTCCATAAAGTAGATGTCACCCACCTGAAGTTCTGAGTGTTCTTTCAGAAGTCGATCGTATTCTTTTGAAAGTCGCTCTGATTGCATTTTCATTGTCATCACATCATTCTGTGCCTTAGAAAGGGCTAGAAAACATGGAATAGAATTTAAAAATTTTTACTTTGAAATATTTTTAAGTTTACAGAAAAGTTGCAAGACTTAAATAGAAAACTCCTTTGTAGATCTTACTCAAGTTCACCAACTGTTAAGATGCAATATATTTGTTACTGTATTCTCTCACGACACATGCACAACTGTTTTCTTGAATCATTTAAGAGTAAGTTATAGACATCATGCCCCTTTACTCCTTAATACTTCATTGTGTATTTCTTGGGGCACCTGGGTGGCTCAGTTGGTTAAGTGTCTGACTTTGGCTCAGGTCATGATCTCAGTTTGTGAGTTTGAGCCCTGCATCAGGCTCTGTGCTAACAGCTTGGAGCCTGGAACCTGCTTCAGATTCTGTGTTTCCCTCTCTCTCTGCTCCTCCCCCGCTCATGCTCTGTCTCTCTCTCCTTCAAAAATAAATAAACATTAAAAAATTTTAAAAATAAAAATAAAAAAAATAAAAAAATATACTTCATTGTGTATTTCTTAAGAACAAAGCTATTCTGTAACATAATCAGAGCATAGTTAGCAAATTAGGAAATTTAACATCAGTACTTTTTATCTAATCTGCCATTCATATTCCAATCTTGGCTACTGTCCCAATTATGGGTATTTTACCACTTTTTTTTGAGTCTAGATCCAGCCCTAGATCAAAGATTAGCATTAAGTTGTCACGTTTCTTTGGTTTCCTTTAATCTAGAATAGTTCCTCAGCCTTCCCCCTGCATTCTTCTCCCCTTACGTAACACTGACATTTTAAATAAAGGCCACTTTTTTTTTTTTAAAGAGACAGAGCGCATTGGGGAGGGACAAAGGGAGAGGGGAGACAGAGGATCTGAAGTGGGCTCTGTGTTGACAGCAGAGACCCTGACACGGGGCTCAAACTCACAAACCATGAGATCATGACTTGAGCTGAAGCTAGAAGCTTGACTGACTGAGCCACCAAGACACCCTCAGGCCAATTTTTTCTTAAATGGAATGTTTTTCATTTTGGTTTTGTCTGATGTTTCCTCATGATTAAATTCAGGTTATGCATCTTAACTTACATACAAATGATGCTGACTTGTCTCTCAAGGTACCACATCCAGAGACCCATCTGCCTCTCACTGGTTTTTCTACTTATACTTATTTTCTTCTTTGTAAACTAAGAAGCAGTGTGTGGGAAGAAAAGACTATGTAAGTATCTTGCTCCTTATGAAAACTATCCCCTCATAGTTAGCACCCATTGAAAATTCTTGCCTAAACCAACCTTTATTGTGATGGTAGCACACTGGTGATTTTCCAACTTCACCATCTCATCCACATTTACCAGTCAGCATTCTACTCTAAAGAAGGGCCTTCCATTATCCATTCACCCATCCATCCACCCATCCATCCATCCATCCATCCATCCATTCTAAGTATGAACACATAGGTTATGTTTTCAACAGTTTATAATTCATAACTGCACTAGCCAGATATGGCTAGTGGGAAGGCTGCCAAGCTGGCTCTTATGTCCTCTCACTATGTCCCTATCATTTTTTGAGTACCCTAGTTTCTTGCATAAGATGTTCCAGTCTTATCCTGTTTCCTGATTCATCCTAGACTCAAGCATTATAGTACAGAATTTATTAGAATGGTCTGCTTTTGAAAAAACTGAGAAGGGGATATTTTATTATACCTACTAAGGGATGAACAGCCCATTTTCCTTAAAAGCAAAGACAATCACTTTCTTATATAAAATTGAAAGATTTAGGGGTGTGGGACACTTAAAGGCTTTACCTCAAGATGATACACAAAAATGGATCTATATTAGCCTCTGTCTACCAAGGAGGTATAGTGTAAGACAGCAGTTAAAAATCAGTTAAAAATAAGCAGTTAACTTCTAAGATAGAAGTTACACACACACACACACACACACACACACACACACACACACACACACACACATTAACTTAGCACATTGTAGAGAAGATAATGAGTAAATGTGTAGAAAGGAAGAGTAGCACAAGATGGACTGGATAAATTCTGGGAATCCTGAACTAATTCTACTCTACATACAATTCTGCATATGTAGTCTTTAGAAGTTCTGAATTTGTAAATATTTTAGGGTAGAAGTTTAAGTAAAAGAAAGTAGGATTTATAAATGTAAGAGTCACTTTTCTGGCACAGTTGAATGAAATTATAGGTTCTATTTATAAACAATCTGTTTCCTCTTCCTCTTGAAAAGCCATCATATGGGCATTTTTATATTTAAGTATATAAGTCACTTTCAACTAAAGTGGCTTTTGTATTGGCACTTTCTAAGACAATGTTGTCAAATTAAACTTCCTGTGTTGTAGAACATTTAGTGGACAATACAGATGTAGAACATCTGTGCTAATATGGCAGTCACTAGCTATATGTGACTATTAAGCACTTTAAATGTGGCTAGTGCAACTGAAGAATTTAATTTTAAATTATACTTAATTTTAATTAAATTTTGATTTAAACAGCCATGTGTAGTTAGTGGGTAGCCATATGGGATAGCTCTACATTATAATTTCTTTCATGTTATTTTTATAGATCCATAACTAAGTTAGGCATTAAAGGCTAAATTTAACAAATTTAATGTTGTCACTTGGTAAGGGTATAGGTTAGGTATGGAAGAGAGATCTTTGATAGTGGTTAGATTTCACTGGAACCACAGTCACAACATGAAGGTTTTCATATTAGTCTTTAATTTGGGTTCTATAAGGCATTTCCTAGAACCTACTTGAAAATATGAAACACAGTGTTAACTTCAAGACCTTACCATAAATGTTTAAAAGCCTGGATTTCTGGTGTATAAAAAGCAAAGAAGATTCTACAACTTAATAATGTCTTACTAGCCTACAATGATGGTCCAAGACGGGTCCAAGAGGGTCCAAGATGGTAGGAAAGGAAGACCCTGAGCTTACCTTCTCCCGTAGACAGTAAATCTATAGCCACATGTGGAATAATCCCCTCTGAAGGGGACCTTGGATGAACAGGATGAACAGAGCCTCTACAACAGGGGACAGTACCGAGAAGGGCAGAAGAAGCAGAGATACAGTCTCACTAAGGAAAGAACCATATTCTTTTTTTTAATATATATATTTTTAATATTTTATTTATTTTTGAGACAGAAAGAGAGGGGGAGAGAACACATGCGAGCAGGGAGGGACAGAGAGAGAGGGGACCAGAGGATCCGAAGCAGGCTCTGCACTGACAGCTTCGGGGATAACAGCAGAGAGCCCGAGATGGGGCTTAAACTCACCAACCGTGAGATCATGACCTGAGCGAAGTCGGAAGCTCAAAAGACTGAGTTACTCAGGCACCCTGAAAACCACATTCTAGGAATGGCATTCTATGATACAGAAGGATCACAAAAGCATTGAACTTTTCCCTGAGGGGCAAGAGATTTGAGTTCCACATCAGGTACCGAAACCCTTAGATCCTGCACAGAAGAGATGGGCCTCCAAAACACCTGGCTTTGAAAAACAATAAGGAATACGTCTAGGAAAACTAGAATTGCAGGGGAAAAAAAAACCCACTCTTAGAGTTCACATGTAGACTTACTTGACCCCAAAATAAACACAAGAACACTGGATCAAAATTACATAGACTACAGGTGAAGGGGACCCACTTACTAATCTTGGAGCGCCTGCTGGAGAGACAAAAGGCAGCTAGGCGTCTGCTTGGGGACTTAAGACACTGGTGGCAGCCATTTTTGCTGTCTTGTTCTGCTGTGCTGATTCAGGCCCCGGCGGATGCCATTTGGGAATCATCCTTGTATACTGCAAATGCCAGAGGGTGCCTACCGCTGGTGTCTTGACTACCAGCACATTTGTAGTAGTCAAGACCAGGTGTACAGCAGCTGGACTGGGAGCCAGACCCACTTACTAGTGTGCCCACAACCGTTCTGCCCTGTCACATCAGGAGGGCACATGCAGCCCACACGGGAGACCTGCTTCTGGTGACCAGAGGAGATTATGCTTCATGGCTCCACAGGATATCTCTTACATAAGGCCACTCCTTTAACAATAAGAAATGTGGGAAATGTGTGTCGTGATGGGCACTGGGTATTGTAAGTGTTGAATCGCTGGATTCTACACCTGAAACTTATATTTCACTGTATGCTAACTGACTAGAATTTAAATAAAAACAAAAAAGAAAAAGAAAAAAAAAAGATTGGGAACCGTAGCTGAACTACTGAACACCTAAAAACAAATACAGAGCTAGGCCAAATGAAAAGACACAGAAATGTGTTCCAAACAAAAGAGCAAGGCAAACCTCAGAGAAAGAACTAAATGAAAGGGAATTAAGCAATAAAAGTGATAAAGAGTTCAAAATAATGGCCACAAAGATGATTATCAAATTTGGGAGAAGACTAGATGAACACACAGTAAGACCTTCAACAAAGAGAAAATATAAAGAAAGTACCAATCAAATATAAAGAATACAATAACAGAAATAAAAAAATACACTAGAGGGGATAAACTGAAGATTTGATGATACAGAAGAACAGATCAGTGATCTGGGTAGTGAAAGTCACCCAAACTGAACAGAAAAAGAAAGAAAGGAAGGAAGGAAGGAAGGAAGGAAGGAAGGAAGGAAGGAAGGAAGAAAAAGAAAAAAAAGGAATTTAAAAATAAAGGCACTTTAAGGGACCAATGGGACAACATCGAGTACTAACATTTACATTATAGGGGTTCTAGAAGAAGGGAAAGAGAAAGGGGCATAAAACATATTTAAAGAAATCACTGCTGAAAAATTCCCTAAGCTAAGGAAGGAAATACATGCCCAGGTCTAAAAAGCAAGGCTCCTAAACAGATGAACTCAGAAGAGATCTACACCAAGACAAATTATAATTACAATGTCAAAAACTAAAAAATCTTAAAAGTAACAAGAGAAAAGCAATTAGTTGCATATAAGGGAATCCCCATGAGGCAATGAGCTAATTTTTTTTAGATTGTTTTTAATGTTTATTTATTTTTGAGAGAGACAGAGACAGAGCTTGAGCGGGAGAGGGGCAGAGAGAGAGGGAGACACAGAATCTGAAGCAGAATCCAGGCTCTGAGATGTCAGCACAGAGCCCGACACGACACGGGGCTCAAACTCACAGACCACGAGATCATGACCTGAGATGAAGTCGGATGCCTGACTGAGCCACCCAGGAGCACCCCCCCGCCGCTTAAAAAAAAATTTTTTTTAATGTTTATTTATTTTTGAGAGAGAGAGAGACAGAGCTTGAGTGGGGGAAAGGGCAGAGAGGGCGAGGGAAGGCAATGAGCTAATTTTTCAACAGAAACTTTACAGGTTGGCAGGGAGTGGCACAATATATTCACAGTGCTGAAAGGAAAAAACTTATAACCAAGAATACTCTAATCGGCAATGTTATCATTCAGAATTGAAGGCGAGTTAAAAGTTTTCCAACCAAACAAAAGTTAAAGGTTTACCACTACTAAACCAGCCTTTACAAAAAAATATCAAAAGGTCTTCTTTAAGAGGAAAAGAAAAGGCCATAACTAGAAATAAAAAAATATATACGAAAGAAAAAAAACTCCCTGGTAAAGGCAAACATATGGTGAAGGTTCAGCCATGTATAAAGCTGGTATGAAGGTTAAAAGACAAAAGTAGTAAATAAGCTATATCTATAATTAGTTAAGGATACACAAAACAAAAAGATGTACATCATGATGTAAAAAACATAAAACGTCAGGAGTGGGGACAGTAAAAATGTAGTGTTTTTAGAATTTGTTCAAGCTTAAGTGCTCATCAATTTAAAATAAACTGCTATATACACAGGTTGTTATATATGAATCTCATGGTAACCACAAATCAAAAACCTTTATTAGATACACAAAAAATAAAGAGAAAGGAATCCAAACATAACACTAAAAAAGTTACCATATCACAAGGGAAAAGAGCAAGAAGAAAGGAATAGAGAACTACAAAACAACCGTTAAACAATTTTTAAAATGGCAGTAAGTAAGCTGGGGCTCCTGGGTGGCTTAGTCGGTTGAGCGTCTGACTTTGGCTCAGGTCATGATCTCGCAGTTTGTGAGTTCTAGCCTCGTCTTGGGCTCTGTGCTGACAGCTCAGAGCCTGGAGCCTGCTTCTGATTCCTGTGTCTCCCTATCTCTCTGCTCCTCCCCTCTTCACGCTCTCTGTCTCTGTCTCTTTCAAAAAAAAATGAAAACAATAATTACTTAAAATTATTTTTAATGTTTATTTTTGAAAAGAAAGCTGGGCTAAGCAATACTTCTATCAGACAAACTAGACTTAAAACAAAGGCTGTAATAAGAGAGAGTATTACATAAAGATAAAGGGATCAATTAGAGAAGGAATTATAACATTTCTAAATATGTATGCACCTAACATAGAAGCACCAAGATATGTAAAGCAAATATTAACAAATGCAAAGAGAGAAACTGAAACTAACACTAGTAGGGGACTTTAGCATCCACTTACATCAATGGATAGATCACCCAGACAGAAAATTAATAAGGAAATATTGGCTTTAAATAACACATTAAATCAGATGAACTTAATATATACAGAGCATTCCATATAAAAACAGCAGAATACACATTATTTTCAAGTATACACAAAACACCCTCCAGGACAGATCACATGTTAGGCCACAAAATAAGTCTCAATAAATTAAACAAGACTGAAATCGTATCTAACAAGAGATGAAGAAGGGCATTATATAATAATTACAGGGTCTATCCATCAAGAAGAACTAACAATTATAAATGTCTATGCGCCGAATACGGGAGCCCCCAAATATATAAAACAATTACTCACAAACATAAGCAACCTTATTGACAAGAATGTGGTAATTGCAGGGGGACTTTAATACCCCACTTACAAAAATGGATAGATCATCTAGACACATGGTCAATAAAGAAACAAGGGCCCTGAATGATACATTGGATCAGATGGACTTGACAGATATATTTAGAACTCTGCATCCCAAAGCAACAGAATATACTTTCTTCTCGAGTGCACATGGACCATTCTCCAAGATAGATCACATTCTGGGTCACAAAACATCCCTTCATAAGTATACAAGAATTGAGATCATACCATGCATACCTTTGGACCACAATGCTATGAAGCTTGAAATCAACCACAGGAAAAAGTCTGGAAAACCTCCAAAAGCGTGGAGGTTAAAGAACACCCTACTAAAGAATGAATGGGTCAACCAGGCAATTCGAGAAGAAATTAAAAAATATATGGAAACAAACGGAAATGAAAATACAACAATCCAAACGCTTTGGGATGCAGCGAAGGCAGTCCTGAGAGGAAAATATATTGCAATCCAGACCTATCTCAAGAAACAAGAAAAATCCCAAATATAAAATCTAACAGCACACCTAAAGGAAATAGAAGCAGAGCAGCAAAGACACCCCAAACCCAGCAGAAGAAGAGAAATAATAAAGATCAGAGCAGAAATAAACAATATAGAATCTAAAAAAACTCTAGAGCAGATCAATGAAACCAAGAGTTGGTTTTTTGAAAAAATAAAGAAAATTGATAAACCTCTAGCCAGGCTTCTCAAAAAGAAAAGGGAGATGACCCAAGTAGATAAAATCATGAATGAAAATGGAATTATTACAACCAATCCCTCAGAAATACAAGCAATTATCAGGGAATACTATAAAAAATTATATGCCAACAAACTGGACAACCTGGAAGAAATGGACAAATTCCTAAATACCCACACACTCCCCAAACTCAAACTGGAGGAAATAGAAAGCTTGAACAGACCCATAACCAGCGAAGAAATTGAATCAGTTATCAAAAATCTCCCAACAAATAAGAGTCCAGGACCAGATGGCTTCCCTGGGGAATTCTACCACATTTAAAGCAGAAATAATACCTATCCTTCTCAAGCTGTTCCAAATAATAGAAAGGGAAGGAAAACTTCCAGACTCATTCTATGAAGCCAGCATTACTTTGATTCCTAAACCAGACAGAGACCCAGTAAAAAAAGAGAACTACAGGCCAATATCCCTGATGAATATGGATGCAAAAATTCTCAATAAGATACTAGCAAATCGAATTCAACAGCTTATAAAAAGAATTATTCACCATGATCAAGTGGGATTCATTCCTGGGATGCAGGGCTGGTTCAACATTTGCAAATCAATCAATGTGATACATCACACTAATAAAAGAAAAGATAAGAACCATATGATCCTGTTAATCAATGCAGAAAAAGCATTTGACAAAATTCAGCATCCTTTCTTAATAAAAACCCTCGAGAAAGTCGGGATGAAGGAACATACTTAAACAACATAAAAGCCATTTATGAAAAGCCCACAGCTAACATCATCCTCAATGGGGAAAAACTGAGAGTTTTCCTCCTGAGATCAGGAACACGACAGGGATGTCCACTCTCACCGCTGTTGTTTCACATAGTGTTGGAAGTTCTAGCATCAGCAGACAACAAAAGGAAATCAAAGGCATCAAAATTGGCAAAGATGAAGTCAAGCTTTCGCTTTTTGCAGATGACATGATATTATACATGGAAAATCCGATAGACTCCACCAAAAGTCTGCGAGAACTGATACATGAATTCAGCAAAGTTGCAGGATACAAAATCAATGTACAGAAATCAGTTGCATTCTTATACACTAATAATGAAGCAACAGAAAGACAAAAAAAGAAACTGATCCCATTCACAATAGCACCAAGAATCACAAAATACTTAGGAATAAACCTAACCAAAAATGTAAAAGATCTGTATGTTGAAAACTATAGAAAGCTTATGAAGGAAATTGAAGAAGATATAAAGAAATGGAAAAACATTCCATGCTCATGGGTTGGAAGAATAAATATTGTTAAAATGTCAATATTACCCAAAGCTATCTACACATTCAATGCAATCCCAATCAAAATTGCACCAGCATTCTTCTCGAAGCTAGAACAAGCAATCCTAAAATTCATATGAAACTACAAAAGGCCCCGAATAGCCAAGGTAATTTTGAAGAAGACCAAATAAGGAGGCATCACAATCCCAGACTTTAGCCTCTACTACAAAGCTGTAATCATCAAGACAGCATGATATTGCCACAAAAACAGACACATAGACCAATGGAATAGAATAGAAACCCCAGACCTAGACCCACAAAAGTATGGTGGCCAACTCATCTTTGACAAAGCAGGAAAGAACATCCAATGGAAAAAAGACAGCCTCTTTAACAAATGGTGCTGGGAGAACTGGACAGCAACATGCAGAAGAGAGAAACTAGACCACTTTCTTACACCATTCACAAAAATAAACTCAAAATGGATAAACGACCTGAATGTGAGACAGGAAACCATCAAAACCCTAGAGGAGAAAGCAGGAAAAGACCTCTCTGACCTCAGCCGCAGCAATTTCTTATTTGACACATCTCCAAAGGCAAGGGAATTAAAAGCAAAAATGAACTATTGGAAGATAAAAAGCTTCTGCACAGCAAAGGAAACAATCAACAAAACTAAAAGGCAACCAATGGAATGGGAAAAGATATTTGCAAATGACATATCAGACAAAGGGCTAGTATCCAAAATCTATAAAGAGCTCACCAAACTCCACACCCAAAAAACAAATAATCCAGTGAAGAAATGGGCAGAACACATGAATAGACACTTCTCTAAAGAAGACATCCAGATGGCCAACAGGCACATGAAAAGATGCTCAACAGCACTCCTCATCAGGGAAATACAAATCAAAGCCACACTCAGACATCACCTCATGCCAGTCAGAGTGGCCAAAATGAACAAATCAGGAGACTATAGATGCTGGAGAGGATGTGGAGAAACGGGAACCCTCTTGCACTGTTGGTGGGAATGCAAACTGGTGCAGCCACTCTGGAAAACAGTGTGGAGCTTCCTCAAAAAATTAAAAATAGACCTACCCTATGACCCAGCAGTAGCACTGCTAGGAATTTACCCAAGGGATACAGGAGTACTGATGCATAGGGGCACTTGTACCCCAATGTTCATAGCAGCACTCTCAACAATAGCCAAATTATGGAAAGAGCCTAAATGTCCATCAATGATGAATGGATAAAGAAATTGTGGTTTATATACACAATGGAGTACTACATGGCAATGAGAAAGAATGAAATATGGCCCTTTGTAGCAATGTGGATGGAACTGGAGAGTGTGATGCTAAGTGAAATAAGCCATAGAGAGAAAGACAGATACCATATGGTTTCACTCTTATGTGGATCCTGAGAAACTTAACAGAAACCCATGGGGGAGGGGAAGGGGGAAAAAAACAACAACAAAGAGGTTAGAGTGGGAGAGAGCCAAAGCATAAGAGACTCTTAAAAACTGAAAACAAACTGAGGGTTGATGGGGGGTGGGAGGGAGGGGAGGGGCAGGGAGGGGAGGGGAGGTGATGGGTATTGAAGAGGGCATCTTTTGGGATGAGCACTGGGTGATGTATGGAAACCAATCTGACAATAAATTTCATATACTAAAAAAAAGACTGAAATCGTATCAAGAATCTTTTCTTGGGTGCCTGGGTGACTCAGTCGGTTGGGTGTCTGACTTTGGCTCAGGTCATGATCTCATGGTCTGTGAGTTCGAGCCCCACATTGGACTCTGTGCTGACATCTCAGAGCCTGGAGCTTGCTTTGCATTCTGTGTCTCCCTTTCTCTCTGCTCCTCCCCTGCTGGCTCACTGTCTCAAAAATAAATAAACATTAACAACAACAACAAAAAAGAAACTTTTCTGACCACAATGGTATGAAAGTAGAACTCCATTACAAGAAAAAAACCTGGAAAAAACACAAACAAATGGAAGTTAAATAACATGCTACTAAACTACTAACAGGTCAATGAAAAAAATCAAAGAGGAAATAAAAAAAATACTTTGAGACAAATAAAAAGGGAAATACAGTGTTCTAAGATCTACAGGATGCAGCAAAAGCAATTCTAACAGGGAAGTTTATAGTGATACAGGCCTACCTCAAAAAAAAAAAAAAAGAAAAATCTCAAATAAACAATTGAATCTTACACCTAAGAGAACTAGAAAAAGCAGAACAAACACTGCCCAAAATTAGTAGAAGGAAGGAAATAATAAATATTAGAGTGCAATTTGTGAAAGAGAGACTCAATAAACAATAGAAAACATCTACGAAACTAGGAGCTGGTTCTTTGAAAAGATAAACAGAATTAATAACCTGTACCCAGATTCATCAAGAAAAAGTGAGAGAAGATTAAAATAAAACCAGAAATGAAAGCAATCAATACTACAGAAATACCAAGGATTATAAAAGAATACGATTAAAAATTATGTGCCAACAAATTGGCCAGCCTGGAAGAAATGCATACATTTTTATAAACATATAATCTTCCATGACTGAATCAGAAACAAATAGAAAATCTGAACAGACCAATTACTGTAGTAAAATTAGAGTAATAACTCCCAACAAACTAAAATCCAGGACCAGACAGCCTCACACGTGATTTCCATCAAACATTTAAAGGAGAGTTAATCCCTAATCCTCCTCAAACTATTCCAAAATAACATAACATAACATAAAAATGAAGAGGACAGAAAACTACCAAATTCATCCTATGAGGCTAGTATTACCCTGATACCAAAATCAAAGAGACTACAAAAAAAAGAAAACTATAGGCTAATATTCTTAGTAAGTACAGGTGGAAAAATACTCAACAAAATATTAGCAAACTGCATCAACAATACTTTAAATGATCATATACCATGATCCAGTAGGATTTATTCTAGGGATGCAAGGATGGTTCAATACCTGAAATCAATCAATGTGATACACCACATTAACAAAATGAAGGCTAAAAATCATATTATCATCTCAAAATATGGGAAAAAAGCATTTGACAAAATTCAGCATCCATTTATAAAACTTTCAACAAAGTGGATACAAAGAAAATGTATCTCAACATAATAAAGATCATGCATGACAAACCCAGAGCTAACATCACACTCAACAGTGAAAAGCTGTTTCCTTCTAAGATCAGGAACATGACAAGGATGCCCACTCTCACCACTTTTATTCAGCATAATATTGGAAATCCTGGCCACAACAATTAAGCAGAAACCCATTTCTTTCTCCCTTCCTCTCTTTTTTCCTCCTTTCCTTCCCTCCTTTTGTCCTCTCTCTCTTCCCTCCTTCCTTCCTTCCTTTCTCACTCCCACTCTCTCTCTCTCCCTTCCTTTCCTTCTTGTTCTTTTCTTTCTTTCCTTCTCTCTCTTTCTTTCTTTCTTTCTTAGAAAGAGAGAAACACGATTGGGGGAGAGTGACAGAGGGGAAGAGAGAGATCTTAAGCAGGCTCCACGCTCAGTGAGGAGCCTGATGCAGGGCTCAATCCCACCACCCTGGGATCGTGACCTGAGCTGAAATCAAGAGTCACTCAAATGACTGAGCCGCCCAGGTGCCCCAAGAAATGGCATTCAAATTGGAAATGAAAAGTAAAACTGTCACTATTTGCAGATGATATGATACTATATATAGAAAACATTAAAGCCTCCAAGAAAAAACTATACATAGAACTACCATATGATCTAGTAATTCCACTTTTAGGTATTTAGCCAAAGAAAATGAAAACACTATTTTGAAAAGACATATGCACCCTTATGTTCATGGCAGCATTATTTATAATAGCCCAAATTTGGAAGCAACCTAATGTCCATCAATAGACTAATGGATAAAGAAAATGTGGTATGTATACACACACAGACACACACATACACACAATGGAACATTACACAGTTATAAGAATGAAATGTAGCCATGTGTGATAACACAGATGGATCTAGAGGGTATTATGTTAAGTAAAACAAATTAGACATAAAAAGAAAAATACCATATAATTTCATTTACAGGTGGAATCTAAAAAGCAAATGAACAAACAAAACAAAAACAGATACAGAGAACAAATTGAGGGTTGCCAGAGGGATGGGGATGTGGGGGAGATGGACAAAATAATTGAAGGGGATTAAGAGGTACAATCTTCCAGTTATAAAGAAGACATGGGGATTAATGTACAGCATAGGGAATACAGTCAATAACACTGTAACAACTTTGTATGGTGGTAGATGGTAACTAGACTTATTGTGGTGACATTTTATAATGCATATAAGTATCAGTTTATTGTATTATACATCTGAAACTAATACAGTACTGTCTGTCAATTATTCTTAAAAACCAAGAATGTTGGCCAGGAACTTGTATTGAATAGGAGTTACTCTTAATGTTAAAAATGATTTGTACTTCTGATGCATAGGGGCACTTGTACCCCAATGTTTATAGCAGCACTCTCAACAATAGCCAAATTATGGAAAGAGCCTAAATGTCCATCCACTGATGAATGGATAAATAAATTGTGGTTTATATACACAACGGAGTACTATGTGGCAATGAGAAAGAATGAAATATGGCCCTTTGTAGCAACGTGGATGGAACTGGAGAGTGTGATGCTAAGTGAAATAAGCCATAGAGAGAAAGACGGATACCATATGGTTTCACTCTTATGTGGATCCTGAGAAACTTAACAGAAACCCATGGGGGAGGGGAAGGAAAAAAAAAAAGAGGTTAGAGTGGAAGAGAGCCAAAGCATAAGAGACTCTTAAAAACTGAAAACAAACTGAGGGTTGATGGGGGGTGGGAGGGAGGGGAGGGTGGGTGATGGGTATTGAGGAGGGCACCTTTTGGGATGAGCACTGGGTGTTGTATGGAAACCAATATGACAATAAACTTCATATATTGAAAAAAAATGATTTGTACTTAAATTTCTTACATGAGTAAATTACTCAGGAAATTCAATAGATCTTAGACATCAACTCATTAGTTACCTAAAGAGATCATTTTTCTCATGAATTTTTAGGAGACAGAATGAATCAGGTGGTCCTACACATCTGTAAAAGAAGTTGAAGAACCACTTTGCAGCCTATCTAGAAGTTTCTCCTGATCACTACAGGGATGAAGGTATGACAAATCAAATGCAGGCAAATCCTGGTTTTTTTTTGGTACTTATCAAGCCAAGGCATGAACTGTGTTTCCTATGTTGTTTTGTATTTCAGTAGATGTTAATAAGCTGTCTTATTAATATTAATAAACTGTCTTATTTAATTCACTCCAATTAAGAGAGGCTGTTATTGTCTAGGATCCTTCTGGACTGTTTCCCAGTCCTTTCTCTATCTCTTGTTTTATAAAAATTACAATATTCTGTTTTGGATGCCTTCTACCTCCTTCTGGAACTGCCTTCGTGACTAAGGGATTATATAAACTTGTTATCTGACATTTGCATTTGCTTATTTCATCTTGAACTATTTTATTCTGGAAGCAGCATTTATAGGAAAGACATTATTAAACAAGGAAGCTTGAGGTGATACAGCTAAGTCACTATTTCAATTTTCTCATCTGCAAAAATGAGTTGCTATCACTTGCTGGTGGCTTTCTGGAAATGTGGAGATATTTCATGAGAATACTGGCCAGATTCAGTTAGAAACGTGGTTGTGTCCTAGTCACTAGGAACTTTCTGAGGCATATGCATTGGTTATTAATATAGAGAATAACCCCAATTAATGTTATAGTGACATGTAGTAAGCCAAAATGCTTGTGTAAACCATTTGTGTAAAAGGACCAGTAAGTAGGCCAAAAATATTTGTGGTTTTACAAAATGCTAAACTTACATTTATGGAGCTATTTGCAGAGTGGGAGAAGCTGGTGAGACAAATACAGTGTGTAGATGTATCACTATGATTTCTACCTGAGATTAACAGGAACTACTAGCTAAGCTCTGCCAGGAAATCGAAAAAAATTTTTAGAGGCATTAACAGGACAGCTAAAGTTGGCTGTTGTACAACAGTAACAAGGATTGCACCAGAGGAAACCATTTTTAATTTGAAAATTTTCCACACATTCAGTGTTGGTTTCTTTTCAGTATACTTGGTTGTATTTCTGAGACCTTGAGAGTGTGATATATTAGAGTTATTTAATACTTAATTTTCACAGGTACTATTCTTTTACCAGTGATCAATGACCGGACTGTTAATCTATAATGCTTCCAAGATACTAGGAAACCAGACACACAAACTTTGGTTCAGCAAGAAACAGAAACTGTGTGTGTGTGTGTTTTTAAGTTTATTTATTCTGAGAGGGAGAGAGAGAGAGAGAGAGAGAGAGAGAGAGAGAGAGAGAGAGCGCACAAGTGTGTGAGGGATGGGCAGAGGGAGAAAGACAGAGAGAATCCCAAGTAGGCTCTGTGCCCTCAGCACACAGCCTGATGGGGAGCTTGATCTCACGAATCATGAGATGATGACCTGAGCTGAAACCAAGAATTAGATGCTTAACCGACTGAGCCACCCAGGCGCTCCAGTGGTTTAAATTTTATTACAGTTACTTTTTTTTTCCGTACATGCCTACATTGTCAGATATATGTAGGTCAGGTCTGTTTTATTCATCACTTCAATTGTCACCCACTCTCTTTTAAGCTTACTTACATCTGCTAAGCTTTTTGATTCTACTTTCTTTACAGCTCATCAGTCCATCCACTCTATCTCCATTACCACTGCCTTCATCTTTGGTGTATTATTTCTTCTAATATTTATTTCTTTGAGAAGAGCACGTGAGCAGGGGAGGTGCAGAGAGAGGGACAGGGAAAGAACCCCAGGCAGACCCTGAGCTGTCAGCACATGGGGAAACCAAGAGTCGGATGCTTAACAGACTGTGCCACCCAGGTACCCCCCTCATCTCTAGTTTAGATTCCTGAAATGGATTCCTCACTTAGTTTCCTGGCTACTCTCATTCACTGGCCACAGTATTGTCAAAGTGATTGCTCCTCTGCCTAAGAACCCTCCAACAGTGCCCCCCGGTTGTAAACACATAAACATGAGGGCCTTCATGATGGATCCTAGGCCTACTGTTCCCCTCACCACTGCTGACATCTTATTTTATGCTCCAGTCACACTGGGCAACTTGTATTTCAAAAGTGCCATAGTCTTTTAGTTACATGCTGCTCATTTTGTTCAAACATCCGTGCTCATCTCCCTTCACCTCCCTGCCTCACTCATTTGCTCCCATTTCCTCTGGCTCACTAACATGTATCCTTCAAAATGTCAAGAAATTGTCCTTAGTTGGTTAAGCATCTGACTTTGGCTCAGGTCAGGATTTAGAGGTTCGTGAGTTTGAGCCCCACATCGGGCTGTCTGCTGTCAGCACAGAAGCTGCTTCAGATGCTCTGTTCCCTTCTCTTTCTGCCCTTCCCCCGCTTGTACACTCTCTTTCTCTCAAAAATAAATAAACGTTAAAAAAAGAAAAGAAAAGAAACTGTCCTTAATCAACACTGTTGGCTCTACTTCACCCTGAGCTCACCTTCAGCATAGCACCACCATGCTGGGGTGCAGCTATTTCCCCTAGAGTGTGGCCTGCTCAAGAAACAGAGCAGTGTCTTATCTCTGTTCTGAGCACCTAGCACAGTGCTTAGCACATGGAAGGTGCTTAAAATATGTTCCTTGAAGGAAGTCTAAGCTTTAAGCATCTGAAAAATTCACTTGTGTGGAACCAGTTCATTTCCTGAGATTGTGATAAATGTCAGGTAAACAATGAGGTGCCACTTTATTCACCTGACCGGAATCTTGGTTTCAACTAAAAACAATTCTATCTTTAATAAAACAAAACAAAACATTCATTCCAATGATGGAATGAATAAGTCACGGGGATGAAAAACACGGCATAGGAAATATAATCACTGGTACTGTAATAGTACCGTATGGTGAACCGATCAGTGGTAGCTACACTTGTGGTAACACAGCATAAGGTACAGAGTTGTCGAATCACTATGTTGTACACGTGAAACCAACATGACAATTAAAAAAATCTTCAAGAGAGCTGGAGTCACAAAGCAAACAGACCATTTAAAAATATTTTGATAAAAATATAATCATGTTACAAATATCTCATGCTAACTGAAAATTAAAAACAAAAACCAAACAGTATTACAGAATCCAGTTCAATTAAAAGAAACAAACAACCCAAAACACTGACTCTAAAAATGAGGCTGGATATTGCAAGATCAGCCTGGAGCATCTTGTAGTGTCCAATAACAAGGAAGTACTCAAAAAACAAACCCAAGACAAAACCAATCCACAATAATGGATGGGGATATGTCAAAGGGATGCGGAAGCCAAATAAAAGAGCTCTCAATGGCCAGAGAGCTAGAACAACTTGAGCAATAAAAATAAATAATAAAGCAGTGTTAAATTACATTCCAAAGTATAAAATGAATACCCCTAACTCCATACTGGCATAAATAAAAGAAGAAATTAACAAATAAGGGTAAACACAAATCTGTGCAGAAGAATTCCAAATATATGTAGATACTCCACCCTCGAGGAAGGTAGCCGTTTCTTAAGGGTGGGCTGTGAACAGAGACTTCTTTCCAAAAAATACACTATAGATAAAGGGAATAAAAAGGGTGACTTTACAGTAGAGAATCCTGACAAATAACACCAAAGCCAGGTGATCAAGGTCAATACCAACAGTGATAAATCATGTTGGCATGTATTCTTAATGTAATGTGATGAAAATGGCACTTTACTTCTGTGATTTCCACTTCAAATCCCATAACCCTAGTCTAATCATGAGAAAAACATCAGATAAATGCCAACAGAGAAACATTGTATCAGTACTGGTTCATTAATTCTATGTATGTACCACATTAACATATACCATCAATAATAGAGGAAACTGAGCGTGGGGTTTATGGGAATTCTCTACACTTTTTTTTTTTGTAAATCTAAACTATTGTTTTTAAAAGTTTATTTACTTATTTTGGAGGGGGGGGGTGCAGAGAGAGAGGGAGGGAGAGAGAATCCCAAGCAAGTTCTGCATTGTCAGCGCAGAGCCCGATGCGGGGTTCAAACCCACAAACTGTGAGCCGAAACCAAGAGTCTGACACTCAGTTGATTGAGCCACCCAGGTACTCCAAATCTAAATTGTTTTAACATAAAAAATTTATTTAGGGGGCATCTGGGTGGCTCAGTTGGTTAAACGTCCAACTCTTGATTTCAGTTCAGGTCATGATCTCACAGATTGTGGATTTGAGCCCTGTGTTGGGCTCCAGGCTGATGGTGCAGACCCTGTTCTAGATTCTTTCTCTCCGCTCCCTGCCTCTCAAAAATGAATAAAATTTAAAAAATATATTTAAAAAAAGTACAATGGGAATACAACACAACAAAACACGATGCATACAGGATCAGATAGAACATTCATTATTCATTATCAAATCTTTTGATGTTTTTCAATTATGTATTATGTATTATAGTATGTATTAAAAAAAAACAAATGGCAAGTACCAAGTGATGATATTTTAAAAACTTAGTGAGCATGGAGAAGGTGAATAATGGAAAAACAGATATTCTAGTAAAGAAACATGGGCATAATACATTAAATATTTAGAATTTGGGTTCATAAGAAGAGTTGCTATGCAATCATGTATCAGGGTCATTATGTACAATAAATATAGAAGGGCAGTGAGCATTAAGCTCCTTAACAGTGATGGCAAATCTTTCCTGTTTCATCAAGAATAGGAGGAATAAATGGGGTACGTGGGTGGCTCAGTCGGTTAAGCGTCTGACTTCTTCTCAGGTCATGATCTCGTGATTTATGGTTTCAAGCCCTGTTTCGGGCTCTGTGCTGACAGCTGGGAGCCTGGAGCTTGCTTTGGATTCTGTGTCTCCCTCTCTCTCTGCCCCTCCCATGCTCATGCTCTGTCTCTCTCTGTCTCTCAATAATAAATAAATGTTAAAAAAAAAAAAAAAGAATAGGAGGAACAAAGACGATGTTTCTTTTTGTCTCTAACTGCTGAGATTCCGGTTGTTTGTGACATAAAAGATGAAGCTGTTACAGAGATGAAACTGTCCCAAGACAAGGGAGTTACCCACGCATCTGTTCCTTCAAAAACTCACTAGGCATGAGGCATTTTTGTGAATGCTGAGGATACAGGGAAAAGATAGCTAGGGTCTCTGTTCTCACAAAACCCATTTTCTAATCTGGGAGGAAGACACACAATACACAGATCGATGAAGCGCTAAGTGTCATGCAGAAGTTAAGACAGAGGGATGGCACAGTGACTGCTTGTACAGTCACATTAGACTGGGCAGTCAGAAGAGTCCCTTCTTAAAGAGGTGGAATTTAAGCTTCTATCAATTCTGTCTCCCTGAGAGAACCTCTAAGTAATGACACCCCAGTAGTAACGGGCACATCCATGATCCAGATCTTATTTTCCAAATACCATTCTCCACTTAGAGGAACCAAGGCTCATTGGAGAAATGGTTGATTCCAGGGCTGGAGGAGGAAAAGTATAAGGTGAGCTTGGAATATTTCTTTTAATATCAGAAAGAAAGTGCTTATGTCATGGGGACATGACAAGATGACACGAGGCCCAACTTGAGACAGTCTGCCAAAATCAGAGACAATCTGAACAAAAAGCATAATGCTCATAATGGGTTGTGACCCACCAAATGTATTAAACAAATACCTAGAGGATAAAGGAAGATTCCTCCTTATAACAGGGTGGCATCTCACAAATGTAGAAGGAATAAGGGAATTAGAGAATCAACGTTTGGAAAATATCCAAACCAGTGAGAGAATGCTACAAAGAGAGTGAGAGGAAAGGATGATGCAAATGTAAAGTGTTGTCATTGGGTAACTGAGTGTGGGGTATAGAGGAATGTGTCCATCTATTCTTGCATCTTCCCTGTGAGTTTGAAATTATGCCTGAATAAAAAGTTAAAAGGAAAATAAGAAATTGAGTTATGAGCAGAGCAAGAAAAATGGGGCAGTAAAACTGGAGGAATATGAGATGAAGGGAAGTTTCTGTTTTTATTTTTTTGGGTAGGAGATCCCAGAGGATGCTTGTAGGATGACACGAATGGGTGCCTGAATAACAGCAGAAACAAAGCCCTTGAGATTGGGATCCCTAGCACTACATGAGGGATGGAAACTGAATGTACTAGAACCCAAGGACAGGCATAAAGCTTGAGCCCAGCTGCAGGAGGATAGCAGTTTGATGGTGAGAAGATGAAGTTTTTGTCTGGTTAATTCTTTGTGCTTATGAAATGGGGTGAACTTAGAATTTCAAAGTGAGAGGAGATCTGATAGTTTTGGGAGAGTGGAAAGGAGATTTTATATAAATGTAATAGGACTGCCAAGTAGTGTCGAGGGCCCCTTAGAATTTAGTGACCATTTATTTAAAGCAAGAAGTCGGTCCCTTCAGCAATGCTGATATGTTTGGGTGCAGGTGCCAAACAGGTGGATATTTGCTTATTACCAGGGCTAGGTCCTTGAGGGACCAGGGAGCAGAGAGCAGTGAAGGAGTAAGGAGATGAAGGAGATGAGTAGTTAGCAAGAACAGAATTAGGATAAGCTAAACTGGATAAGGGGGGAAGAGAGGGCACCAAAGTCAGTGTTTGGAACACATGATGCATGCTGCGGACAGAGTTGATTTAGACGTACCCTGTTTCTTCACAGCACTCAGAATCTAGTAAGAAAGGTAAACGAATAAAAATATAATTTCTACAGAGCATGCTGTTAAATAAGCAACTATACAGCAATACGGAAGCCCACAAGGTGGCCACTCGATCCAGCTGGAAAGGCATCTCAGGGAGGCTTCTTAGACATGGCAACGTTGGAGCTGAAGGATGAGCACAGCTACCAGTGGGAATGAAGGAAGAAGGAAGGAGACCCGCAGGCTTGGGCAAAGGTGAAAAGTAATGACACACCACTGTAAGGAGATCTATCAACTACGATATTTAATGAAGTAGGAGTATAAAATTTAGATTGGACAAGCCCGGGGGGACAACGCTGGAGATGATGGTGGGGGCCAGATCACAGAAGATTATGTGTGCATCCTGGAGAGCTATAAAGGTGGTAGGAACCAAGAAAGAGTTTTAATAGTTCAGAGGCATAAAATCCGATCTCCGGTGCCAAAAAACTACTCTGGTGGCAATATGATGAAGCCACACTAAAGGCATAAAGACTACATGGGGACATGATTTAAAAGACTGCTCACTCTGCAAGAGGAGGATTAAGACATTTTTGGAATGGAAACAAAGCTGCACAACTAATTATATCATACAGTAAACATTAATAAATAAAGCCAAATATAGATCCATTTTTCTCCTGCAAAGAACAAAGAGGAAATGAATGATTACTTTGCATATACTACTGCCTGCCCATACATTCTGGGCTACTGGGAATATTAATGAGGTTCATGGAAAAGTGTTTTCATGTTTTAGAAAACACGTGGACTTAGGGCATGTTAATACTTATGAAGATTACTGGTCCTCTGGACCAGGGAACTGATAAATAGACTTTCTAATTTCATAAATCAAATCAGCCCCACTGCATGTGCTGTTGGCAAAAGGAACATCAGTACGTGCATAAAGACTTCCTCCATTAATCTTAGTTAGGTGCTAATATGTTTAAGAAAACAATTATGGATCTGTTAGCAAAGGATAATTATAAACAATATTAATATGCTGGCTTTCCACTTAAAAAGCAGGATGTACATTGTAGGCAAGGCACTATGTAAATAGAGATTATACAAACTGCTATGGAAAGGGTACGCTTTATAAAGCAATTTCATGTGTAAGCAGAAGCAATGCATGAAATCTAGAAGAAATGTCAACCCATCATATAGGAGAGTTAAAGGAGTCAACAATTTGCTTTGACTATAAACAGAGAACTAGCTTTACTATACATATGTATCTGTACTTTCTTAAATTATCTGGTCAATATTCAACTAGCATTGAGATGCACACCAAATTTTATAACAACATTGACAGCAGAAACAATTTTTTTTCTGCATCAGTTTTTTGTCTCATTTACACTGGAAAAGGTACTCTTCTTTATTTGAAGACCTTAAGGACAGGTTGCCAAACTATTTCTATAAAGGGCCAGATAGTAAATACTTTTTTCTGTGCCATGTAGACTCTGTCTAGTCTACTCAACTCTGTAGTCATAGAAAATATGTGTATGAATAAGCGTGGCTTTGTTCCAGTACAATTTAATTTATAAAAGCAAGGCAGCAGGCAGGATTTGGCCCATAGTTTGCCAGCCCTTGTCCTAAAACAATACTTGTAAGTTTTATCAGTTTCTCTTAAAACATAAATTTACTCAGAAGAACTATAAAATAAAGTTTCAGAACATGAGAGGAGGGCCCAAATCATACCGAAAATTTTAAGAAGTCTCCTAAAAAGTTTCCCATTTTAACTCTATCAATTTTCCTTATAGGAAGAACAAAGGCTATCCTTTCCAGACAAGGGGTGTTTCAAGGAGATTTAATTTTAGGAAGAAAAGGTTTTTTTCTTCCTTTCATTTTCCGGATTATTTTCCTTCCTGATTGCTCTGATCCAGGAACCTGAAGAGGGGATAATTTGGAGAAGATGACAAATTTAATTTTGGAGGTTGATCTGAGACTCCGGGTGGATTTTCACATGGAGATGCCCTCATCAGGCTACCCTCTAATGGAAAACTCTTGCTCCAGCTTCAAAAGCAAAAAGAAATCCATCTCCTTGGTGTTCATCACTCAGAAACACTGAGTTTTTAAAATACCTGGGCCCAACTGATATCTTTCCAAGATACCCACAGAAAAGAACGGTGCTATTAATTTACTTTGGTTTTGTAAACCAACCTCAGATCTGATTAGTAAATGAACAGCTCAAACATCTACCATCGCATGTTATAGCACTGATCAGGCCCTGAAAGGTCTTTTACTCCTTTTCAGTTTAGAAGCTCATAAAAGATTTTATCTTCAATTTGATTGCCTTTTCATTATGATATATCAGAAAGGCAATATTACATGGATTTGGAAAGTAAGAGTCAGAAAAATTATCCCTTAACTTGAGTAAAATGCTTTAAATTAGGTTTCACAAAATTTTTTAGGTTGAAAATTAAGGAATAAACTTTTCTTTTTCGCTTCAGTCATTCCCTATTTCACTTGGAAACTCTTCTGACAGAAATAATAACAAAAACAACAGTAATAATGGTAAAGCCTAGTGATTTGAACACAGACCAGGCACTGGGCTGTGTGCTTTATATGCAGTGACTCCATGAAGAACTACAGCTTAGAGTAAGTACCTTCCCGAAGGTCACAGAGAGGCTAATACACAAAAGCTGGTCTCAAACAAAGCCTGAGTAACTTTAAACTCCGCACTTCCAAACATTACATACTTTCGGCATCTTTAAACAAACTGTGCAAGAGAATTCTTTAAAAAAAACACTTACACATTTAAGAGTTATTTTATTCTTTCTTCCCTATCTAAATCTTTGTCTACAAAGTATTTGGTACAAGACTATTTCTGGCTCTACATTGTCTTGCTAAAACTCTGCTGCTGCCTCTATGCCTACTTGAGAACAAATGCTGGATCTGTAAGCATGGTACTCACGGCCCCCAGACCTTATCTCAGATTCCTTGCCAGCCTCATTACTCTTGCCACAAGCCTGGCCATAAACCATCTGCTCAGGCACAGTGGCCTCTCATCCTTGGATTGTGTGCATTCCTGAGGCTAGGGGAAGACACAGCTCATCTCTGCTTCTGAAATCCCACTCATCTTTGAGACCAAGCTCAAATGACATACTCCCCCATGCATTTTTCCTCACCTCTGCCAGTGAGAATGAAGCACTCTCTCCTCTGTGCTACAACAGCCTTTTGTGTTAAACTACCGTCAGTTTGGTTATCCCCTTGCCTCACCTTCTTGTTACCAGTTATCTACCTTTCTCACTAGATATCCTTGAAGACTGGGATAACAATGTATCCACCTTGGTGTCCCTCACAGCATGGAGCACAATACTTCGTAGGCGGCAGGTATGAGTAAAAGTTCGTAGACGAAACTGAGCAAAAACTGCATCTTGCTAAAATCCTCTTAATATGTAACCCTTAGGATTACATATACATTCTGAAATACAAACCTTCAGAAGTCTTGGGAATATAAAATTGACCTCAACAGCAATCTCTTGTCAATAATTGAGAAGCAGTTTTCAAATTTGGAAGAAAAGATGAAACTGTGGAAATCCATGCGGTAGTCCTGGGAGAGAGGAGGGAGCATGGCTGAACAACAGCCTCTGCTTCCCAAGCTTCAGATTCCTCATATATCTTAACTTCTGCCAACTCAGATTAGCCATACACTTCTCATACACTCTGTTCCTTCTTGCAATTTCAAAATATCTTTCAAAGATATTTAAAAATTTTAGAATAATACACTTAGAATTTGTATTAGTAATATCTTCGTGGCCATCAGTAGGCTTAATATTATTAACACACACTGCAAAGCAGAGGTATCTGACTGGAATCCAGGGAATCTTTACTACTAGTTAAATGACTGAGAATTAAATGGTCGGAAGTGAATCGTTATCAGGTAGAACCTCTGATGATTCCTCTGATGACTGTTCTCAGCTTAATCCTCAAAAGTTGGATGTACCAGCATTCTGTGTTCAGACCTCTTCCTTCTCACTCAATACAGTCTTCCTTGACATTCCCGTTAACTCCTTGATTTAACTATCAGAGTTATCCATATGTATGATGGCTTAGATTCTAGCTTGAGAGGACCTTTCCTCCAAGCTTCCAATTTGTATTTCCAACTGTTCTTTGGGCATATTCACTAGGATACCCATTTATAATCAAACTTATCTGCTTTCCCTCTCTCCAAATAAAAGAAAGCACCCCACATCTCTTTTGGTTTTGATCTAGGTTAATAGTATTACCTACCTAGTCAACCAAATTAGAAACGAGGGGTTGTCTTAAATTCCTAGTTTCTCTCATTCCCCAAATCTTGTTGGTTCTGTCTCCTAAAATCTCTCTCATGATGAAATTTTATAACCCTGGGGAGAGAAAGATTCCACAAGTTTCCAGAAGGCAGAACACAATGAAACAGGCCATATATAAAAAGACTGGAATGACTCTGGCCATGTCAACAGAAACAACAGAATCAAGAAGGTAATGGAGCACTGCATTCAAATTTCTGAGGTTCAACATTTTTCAACCAAGGGTGAGGCTAAAATAATGATAGTTATTTCAGAAAATAATTATTTTCAGACATTCATGGCTTCAAATTGTTTATCTTTCATGTACTCTACTAGATGATATGTTCTACCAAAAGGAGAGAATACATAAAAAATGGAAGGCATGGAATCCAGGAAAGAGGGTATCAACACAGGAAAAAGGCAAAGGGGTCCTCATGACGATGATGAATGATAGATATATAATCATAATAATGTAATAAAAATTATGATATGCTTATATGGGAGTGATAGGGGGATGGAAGTGTGTCTAAGGAATTGGGAAAGATGTAAGGGCTGAGTGCTTGTCTTCCGCGTAAGAGAGTCAAAGATAAAATCCCACACACCGAAAGATCAAAAAATAGCTACCTAAACATTGCATTTAGAAATCTGGAGGTGAATATCAGAAGAAATAGCTAAATGAGTTGAATGTAGCTGTTTCTGGAGATGGGTCTCAGGGAAGTGCTGTTTTTCATTGTAAGGCTTGTAGTACTTTTGACTTTTAGGATTTATGTATATGGACATTCTGATAAAAGAAAAAAAGAAAAAAAATTCAGTACCCCGTTTAAGCCTTACAGAGACTACTTTGTGTTATAATTCCCTAAGGAAAGACGCTCGGAGAGAAAAGCTCTAAAGATCTACTCTCATTTTTTATTTCCTTAATATTTATAATGAAAATAATGTAATGCTTTCTTTACTTAAATCATTTCTCCTTTCCAGCAGTTTGATTATTCCATATCTGTGTTCTAGGAGATGTTCTAAACAAACAGCCACACTATAACCTAGTGAGAAATAGTTATGTCCCACCCAAGAGAGTTACGATTCGTAGCTCCTTTCCATACAACACACTTGGGCTATGAGCTAATGGGTGTATAAAACATGCCAGGCCCTGTCCTAATGATTCTAAGCCTACACGAAGCATTTTTCTCCTGTGAGGAATATGGCTTAATTAACCACCTGCTGAACTTCAGTTTGGGAGAAAGGTAACTTACGGTGAAAAGCTTTCTCGAATGAAAAATAAATACAATTTGAAGGGTCAAAAAGCCACAATGAAAACAGTTCTTGATGGTCACTTTTGCTTAATTACATTATTTGGAGATAACACAGACATTAAAGGTTAACAAGCCTGTTCCCTAACAGAAGAGAAAACTGTGGCCTAAAAAGGGTCAGTGACTTGACCAGAATGATCTCATGTATTTTCAGGTTTTGTACTGTGACCCAGGTCACTTAGTAAAGGTTACACAACTCCTAATACGTAGTATCTATTCCCCAAGTAGAGAATAGAGTCAATCGATTAGATAATTTAAGCTAAAAACTGAATGCCTTAGATTACCTGGATATTTGGGAAAAACAGTTTTGGGTGTTTTTTTGACCCTTTCCACTATACAAGTAAAAGAAATTCATTACAGAAAATAATTTCAACTGCAGAAAAAAAAAATTCTTTGTATATGCCAAAGATAACTGCTATTAATAGTTTGGTGCACTTTTTTTTTTTTTTTTGCTTACTTAATGTACTATAAGTTACATATTGCCTATTGTCACACCCATCATACAAACTGTACCATTATTTTTTAATATGGACTTTTCTTCAGTTATTAAGAGAAGGGAAGGTGATGGCAAAGAGGCAGAAACTTCCAGATGTGTAAGGAGAGGAGAAAAGTTTGAATTTCTCATTCAAATCATAAAAACTCATTAAAATAAAGCAAAAAATATGACCAAAACTAACAATTTTTTAAAGTATTAACTTTAAAATTAGATGGTGCCTCTGATATAGCTGCAAATTAAAGACAGTTGATGCTCACAAAAATTTTCAACTGGAAAACATGCTTATGTTGGACTTTGACAACTTATTTTTAGATAGATAGATGGCTCAAATAATTCATCTGTAAGGAAGTGGAAAGCCCTCAGTTTTAAATCTGTATAAAAAGCTTACGTATTGGGGCATCTGGGTGGCTGAGTCGGTTGAGCGTCCGACTTTGGCTCAGGTCATGATCCCACAGTTCGTGAGCTCGAGCTCCGCCTTGGGCTCTGTGCCGACAACTCGGAGCCTGGAGCCTGCTTCAGATTCTGTGTCTCCCTCTCTCTGCCCCTTCCCTGTCATGCTCTGTCTCTCAAAAATGAATGTTAAAAAAAAAAAAAGTTGAAAAAAAAAAGCTTATGTCTTATTTTATGTTAAAAGATCTCACAATAAATAATTGAAAAGTTCTTTAAAAAAATTGTTGATGGAATGAAAGAGGAAGGAAGAAAAGAAGGAGGGAAGGAAAGAGGAGGGAGGGAGGATAAAGCCAGGGTCAAGAAATTTGCTCTAATCACTTTTTTGTCTTTTCTTCTTTTTTCCCCTTTATGCAGGAGATACAGGCTACTATTCAATCTCTACTGTAAGATCGATGGCTCTGAGCACTCCTTTTAAAATGCAGCATGCTATGAATACAGTCCTGCTCATAAAGGAATGAGGAGACATTTCCACATGAAACTTTTGTGGAAAATCACTTTCTTTTTTTAAAGTAAGCTCTAAGCCCAATGTGGGCTTGAACTCATGACCTTGCTGTCAAGAGTCACATGCTTTACTGACTGAGCCAGCCAGGTGCCCCAAAACTCAACCGCTTTTAAAATCATATCTAACATTTACCATTGCCTGAATGTATGCAATGATTGAACAGCATGTTTCATCTTGTTATAAGAATACATACCGACAAGGTATTTATTAATAAGAATAAATGCCAAGAAGGTATTTATTTGTAAGAATAAAAACCAGTAGCTATCTTGGGAAACTCTTTTGAAGTCAATCTCCTCAGACATCATAAAGTTTTCCATCACATACAAGATCTATTTTTATTATGAGAGCTTTTTTTTTTCTTTCTAATTTTGAGAGCTTTGTAAATTCTTCAAAGCTTAAGTTCTCATTTTTCATGGCAGTGCCCTTTCCCAATTACTCCACATACTGGGATATCAGAGTTATTGTTAAACAGATCATTAAAAATGACAGATCAGGTCCTTACACCTGACTAAGTTAGTCCTGAATATAAATTAGGTGCTTTGGGACATGCATGCTCTCTTTTGGATGACTAGGGCCATGTTACTGCACTGAAGCACAGACAATTTACTAACTCCGGCCCAAATCTGAGCTGGTGATTAAAAACTGATGGAGTGTTTGGCACTACTAATAGAATATTCTTACCACTGCTTTTGGAACACCACTTTTCCAACTTGAGGCTAACCAGTTTAAATAAACACTTATATTTACACTTTATCTCCACTAGTATACTTTGGAGAAAATGTTTCACTTGGATTAAACAAACACCAAGGGTAAGAAAATTCACATTGAAAATACTCTATTTGCCTTCATCAAAAGACAAACCACATTGCTTTTCTACTCAATTTTCAAATATAAAAAAAGAACTCTCTGAAACATTTCTTAAGCACCGTCAGCCTTAATACCCTCAATGTGAGAAATCAATGGCTATGTTTGAATGGTACCTGGTACAAAGCATTGTGCTAGTGAATTCATCTGAATCTTGCACTATTAATTTATGTAATTTCTTAGCTCTTGCTTTAATGAATTTGACTGGAATACGTCAAGAGACCATAGCCAAAGATATATCTCTTTCAGAAATGGAACTTTGATCTTCTCAAGGTCATTAACACTGTGTGTAAAATAATAATTTTGGGTAGATAAAATGTGTTCATAAAATATTACACATCTTGCAGAAACCTAACAGGACGTGCTCAAGCAGGTAAAATCTGCTTTGACCTCGACTCCGATTACTTTGAAAGTAGGTTTGCAGTCTACACTTTAAACACAGAATTCTGCTGGTATCTCTTGCTATCAGATTATAAACACAACGCCTATATTATCAGAGTTCAGCTGCTTCAAACATCTGAACTGTCTGTTGAAGAAGTCCTGAATTTCTTCACATTACTTTAAAATAATATTAGGTGTAGAGTTATAACTCAGACTTATGCAGACTTACGCAAAGTTCAAAATATCTCAGAGTTGGGATTTTCAAAGGAAAAGGAAAAAGAAACTAAACTCGCCAAAGAGAGGTTTAGCAGAGCAAATACCCGATTGTCTGTCTTTTACTTTTGTACCACCCTTTTTACATTATGCCAGGGCAGGTATGAAAAAAAGCACGATTTTGCAACAATTTTTTTTTTACTCTAATTAAAGGTATTTTGGAAATAGTTCCTTGCATTCTTCAAAAGGATTAGCAGCAGCAATATTTTATGCTGGGTAAAAAAAAAAAAAACAAAGAATACTGCTTCTCTTCTTAAATGTCTAATACAGACGGTAGGTGATTACTACATTTATATTCATATAAATGTTAAAACTTCTTGATCATGTTCCAAATCTTTTGTAATGACAGAAGAGAGAACAACACCAACAAGGAATTTGGGGCTATACTATACTAACCACATAATACATTACCTTTGTCTAGAAGAGTAACTGATTTTTTAACTTACTGCCTCTAAAGAAATCTTTTCACGTTAAATAAGAAGTAGGAAAGTGATTAAAGAATTTTATATCATATGAAATATCCTACGGATTTTGGTTTTGTTTTGTTTTTACAGAATAAGCTTTTATCTCTGGGCTTTTCATATCAAATTCAAATACATCTTGATAAAGTAAACTCTATCCAAATATTGTAAACGTATAATCAATAAAAGCAAGTTATATTATAAAAAAAAAACTTTTACTAAGCCAAGATCTTTTTAAAAAAATATAAACTTACAAATGGTATAAAGCAGGTCCTTCATTCAGTCACTGAACATTTTTTTAATTTACCTCCCACATAAAGTAGTGGAAGAGATTTGAGATCAGAGAAGGTCTATGCACTGATCATTATTTTAACTCTGGCTGGCTGAGAGGTCCCCCATTGTCTGGACAACATCAACGAATATCTGTTATATGCAAGCATGCTGCCCAGGGGTCAAGCCACAAATTTTTATTCAGAGTTTCCTGGGATGACATTGGACTTGGGGTACCTACTTCTCTATGTTATGTGGCTACAAGAAATAACAATTTTTTCTTTGACAAAGAAAAAGAAAATGCTGTCAAAATTATTTTTCAAAGACCAAAAAACAGCAGAAACAGCTGCCTTCCCAACTCCTGACTGAAATGTATTTTGGAATAAGCCATTCAAACTGGCAGCTGGCATCCCAGATTGCTGTTGACTCTATACTATCCATCTCTTTTCAAGGAATGCTTTCCTTACATCTGGCAGGTAGGAAATATCAGGGTATGAGATAAGCAATAGATTTTCCTGTAACCAAAACTGTCCTCTTGCGATTGCTTCTTTCAAAGGAGCAACATACTATAATGGAAAAATGTGACTCATTTTCCAAAAATGTATTGACAAGCAACTTTTCCAGAACAGAGCTCTTTCACTAAGGCAGGAACATCTGTATTTACAACACAGATCTGAAACACCTACATGTTTTTCTGTATAACAGAGTATGTTTCTCTTGGCTGAAACCATGTTTTATCTTCATATTTGAGCAGGAACTTATAAATAGGTCACTTTTAGTCTTTTCTTCAGAAGAACACTGAGCCATTAGTTTTGTTTTAGGAAAAACAGTGAAGTTTAACAGCATAAGATATCATGCCACTCTTTCCACTTTTACACATGCGCACAAAGTTACCATCTGAAGTCTTCTTTAATTCAGTTTTCAGTTTTTCCTGGTCTTCTATTAGTGTTTTATTTTCTGCTTCCAAAATATGTTCCTCTTCATTGACATAGTTTTTCAAGAGCTATCAGAAAAGAGAGTTATAGAAAGAAGTAAGCTTATATGGCAACAATGAGGTATTATTTCAGGACATAGGCTGAATAACGTATTTAAAATTATTGGTCTTTATTTTATTCTTTATCCTTTAAGTATTTTATAATTTTCTATGATATACTTTTGCGGAAACTTGATATTTGGCAAAAAAACAAAAAAATATTTCTTCTTACTAAGGTTGAATCTCTGAAATGAAAATAAGGATTTCTGGTTGGGCTATAATTAAATTATATTTTCAAAAAGTACTTAGGTAAATAATGTGATGCCTTTTCTTCCATTATGTGTGTGATGTAAATCTAAGGGAAAAAAAACAGTTCTGAGTATATTAATTGGTAAACCATTATGTTCCAATTACAGAGCTGTCTACTCAAGACTATTTTTATGTAGACCCATCTGTAAAAAAAAAAAAAAAAAGAAAAAAGAGTATAATGTCAGGATGGATAAGCGTAAAATGACAAGGCCAGCTCTATGCCTGGAAAATTTTACCAAATTTTGAATAGTCATTGAACAGTCCCCAAATTACTTTTATTAATCTTTTACAATGCTCTATTTTGAAATCTATGCTGGTTTTTAAAATGTTTATTATCTGGTTGTAGATTTTCTTTTTTAGGCAAGAAAAATTAAGATCTGAATATTAAAATATTTCAGAATTCTGTATATCAGAAGGAAACCATCATTGTCAATAGAATTAAGAAGCTGTGGGGCGCCTGGGTGGCGCAGTCGGTTAAGCGTCCGACTTCAGCCAGGTCACGATCTCGCGGTCCGTGAGTTCGAGCCCCGCGTCGGGCTCTGGGCTGATGGCTCAGAGCCTGGAGCCTGTTTCCGATTCTGTGTCTCCCTCTCTCTCTGCCCCTCCCCCGTTCATGCTCTGTCTCTCTCTGTCCCCAAAATAAATAAACGTTGAAAAAAAAAAAAAGAATTAAGAAGCTGAATTATCTTAAAGAAATTAAAAAAAAAATTAAGTTACCACGAAAGGTAAATTAGGTTAATGGTTGAAAAATAAAATACTTACACATTGGCATGGGTTATTTAAAGTGGCAGTAACTTGACACTGACAGCTTCCACAGTCAGGTAAAAAAGCAGCTTAGGACAATTTTTTTTTAATGTTTATTTTTTAATTATTTATTTTTTAATTTACTTCCAAGTTAGTTAGCATATGGTACAACAATGATCAGGAGTAGATTCCTTAATGCCCCTTACCCATTTAGCCCATCCCACAACCCCTCCTTCCAGCAACCCTGTTTGTTCTCTATATTTAAGAGTCTCTTATGTTTTGTCCCCCTCCCTGTTTTTATATTATTTTTGCTTCCCTTCCCTTATGTTCACCTGTTCTGTGTCTTAAAGTCCTCATATGAGTGAAGTCATATGATATCTGTCTTTCTCTGACTAATTTCGCTTAGCATAATACCCTCTAGTTCCACCCACATAGGTGCAAATGGCAAGATTGCATTCTTTCTGATTGCTGAGAAATACTCCATTGTAAATATATACCACATCTTCTTTATCCATTCATCTGGACATTTGGGTTCTCTCTACAGTGTGGCTATTGTTGACAGTGCTGCTATAAACACTGGGGTGCATGTGCCCCTTCGAAACAGCATACCTGTATCCCGTGGATAAATACCTAGTAGTGCAATTGCTGGGTCGTATGGTAGTTCTATTTTTAATTTTTTGAGGAACCTCCATACTGTCTTCCAGAATGGCTGCACCAGTTTGCATTCCCACCAGGAGTGCAAAAGTTTGGATGCCTTTTATTTCTTTTATGTTGTCTGATTGCCGAGGCTAAGGCTTCCAATGCTATGTTGAATAACAGAAGTGAGAGTGGACATCCCTAAGGTCAGGAAAGCTCTCAGTTTTTAACCATTGAGGATGACATTAGCGGTAGTATTTTTTTTTTTTTTTTTGAGAGAGAGAGAGTGCGAGAAAGGGAGGGGCAGAAAGGGAGGGAGACACAGAATCCAAAGGAGGCTTCGGGCTCCGAGCTGTCAACACAAAGCCCAATGCGGGGCTCGAACTCACAAAACTAGAGATCACAACCTGAGTTGAGATCAAGAGTCGGACGTTTAACTGACTGCACCACCCCGGTGCCCCAGCTTAGGACAATTTTAGACAAAGTGACAGAAAAGAATTTCTACTGCAAGGTGATTCCTTTTCTCATGTAAGCAATAAACGAAACTCACCAAGTTCTACTGAGCATGGGCCACATGCAAATACATTACAATTTTTACAACTAGATGATATAAGGGATAAAAATGTAAGAAAAACATGGACTCTGCTCTCACCTAACTTCAATCTAATGGAGAGGATGAGACAAGAACATAAAAATGGTAGCACAAGATCAAATACAGTATCCATGTGTTATAACAGATATTAGGCAGCTCAGAAGAAAGAACAAAAGCTCTAATATTGTTAGGAGACAAAAAAACTGAAGTATATACTTAAGGAACTGCCTATCTTCAAAATTAAAAAAATTTTTTTTTTTAAAGAGCAGAAACAAGAATTTTTTCAAATCTCTATAAATTTGTTGCCACTTCAAGTTCAAAATAATCCTAGCTGTTATTTCACTGATTTCAGTTCACACAGTCTTCAGTGATTACCCAAATTGGAAGAGAACCACTGAGTTGCAGGAATGTTTACACTGACTGCTTGAATTATTATGCCATTGACTTGGAAAAGGTGGATTTGTGTTGGTCTTGTAAATAAGCTTTCATTATTGCACCTGCAAACTTGTCTAAATTTATTACGTGTGACTTGATGCTGGAGAAAGACCAAGAGCCCTGGAACTGAAATTCAATAGCTAGCCACTGGCTACAATCCTGCACGTGCTCACTGTCCACCTACCTTATACCACCTTGGCAAGGGCTGGACAAAAAACTAGTAAGAAATAAAGCTCCATCACCGTTGTCATTTTAAAGCAGTTAAATTAAAAGTTCATTGGTCTTTCATAACTGTTTCACTTAATGAACTGAATGTCAGAACAGAAAGGGGTCTCAGGCACCATCTGCAAGTTATTTTATAAGAGTAACAAAAAGTCACAAAACAATGTGGTTAAGGGTGTGGATTCTAGAGCCACTCTGCCTGGATTCAAATCTTGCTTTTGTGGTTTATTAGCTGAACGGTTTTGTGCAAGTCATTTAACACTATGCTTCCGCTTCCTCGTGTATAAAATGCAGATAATAACAGCACCAACCTCGTGGGGTTGTTGCGAGAATTGACACGTTCCTGTGAAGCATATGAAGCAGTACCCAGCAGAATGCTAGCCGCTATTTATAACCCTGAAGCTCAGAACATACAAGGTGGCTTGCCCCAGAACACAATGCTAATTATTGATAGAGTTAGGACTGGTACCTAAGTGTCTTGGATCTCAGGATAAAGTGCCTTCCATTCAATAAGGTGTCTCTGACACGGAATAAAGAATTGTTTCACTAATTTTATCTTTTCTGAGCTAGTATTTCAAAATCTACACAAAGTATCTTAAAACAGAAGTTATCTTTCATATTTTGACCTCTGGCTTTTCTTGGTCAATTAGTTACACTCTGGGCACTGACAGTATTGATGTACAACTCACAAATTTTCTCCCTCACATGTACTAGGTTTAGCTCAGCAAATCTGTACATCTCAGATGACCTAGGGCCATTGACTGGGTCAAGATACACAGGAAGCAGGAAACCAGGACAGCATGGAATCAAAGGAGAGGAAAACAAAAAACAAATAAACAAACAAACAAAAAAAACAAAAAAAAAAAAAAAAGAAAAGGGAGAAATTGTGGGAGAATCAAAGAATCTGTAGTCATTAAGTAAATTTCCTTGCAAAGGTAACTCATTGTGAAAACAATTCCAAAACAAGAGTTCCAAAAATGGTTTGAGAAAGGTTACTTTTTTTTGAAGGACAAGACTACTTTAAGGATGTTAATTATGGTGTATTTCAACATACTAGAACCCAAACTACACAAAAACGCTTTCCATTTTCTTAGAGCTGAAGAGTAAAAGGAAATCAACTAAAGAGTGAGAGGAAAAAGGCAGTGTTCTGTTGGTAGTTAGAACTCATAACTCTAACATGATGGGCACAATTTTAAATCAAGATAGGTACACAGTAAGTTTACAAATACAAGGCTGTGTGCTTTTGAGTTTAGCCATCATGTATTAATCAAAGCTTTGAGGGTTTTGTTTTTATTTTTGCCACTGTGAAGTGAGATCAAAGGATGGAAAATGAAGCAAGTAATATTGAGATACAAAATGAGGCTGATTTTGCTACTGAAACATTCTAAAAAAGCAAAAATGACTTATTGTTTGCTTTTGAATACAGAAATACCAAGAGCTTGATTTCCCAGAACTATATTTACTACAAAGGGAAATTTACAAGACATCTATGGACCAATGCCTTTTCAAAACAGAATAAAACAAAGTAAAAAAAAACTGGTGCTCATTCTCTAAAAGTTTCCTTAAAAGATGCTGGTTTCAACCCCCTGCCCCAAAGAAACCTCCTTCAGTGCTGTTTTATATGAAAAAAGGTCTTTCTTTACCTTTTGTCTGTAGTGGAAAATAAGGCAGACATCACTAGAAATAAAACATGGGTTCTAAATAGGTGATCATTATACTGTAGCATCAAACACAGTTTTTTTTGCAGTGAGTTCTGCCTTACCTAATAGGTTCTGGAAAGCCTTGTGTCGTATTATGTATTGGCTTGTTCGTTTAGAATAGATACAAGGTGGTTCTTATAGTTCTTTCTATAGGAGGCTAGGCTTTAAGATTAAGTATTTTAATTCTCTACTGTTAAATCAACACTTTTTACATAAATATAACTTGGTATAATACATAATTGACTATTTGCATTTCATTAATTTACAATAGGAAAATCATCTTGTTGGATTATTTTAGGAATGCTTTTTTTTTCAAGAAAATTTGTTTCACTTCTGAATGGTTCCATTGGCACTTTTTTCTAAGAAATACAATTAACAAAACTTACAGAGCTTAAGATGAACTACAAACATTCAAGCTATGAGATCTGACTCCTAAATTTTACACTTAAGAAAAAAAATACCTCAAATAATTTTGTAGCTATCATTTATTTATTCATTTATTTTATTTAATAGCGAAAATATTAGTACCTAATATACACTCTCCCTGAATGGCAGGGCAATTACAGCATAGGGTTCTCAAAGTAGTAGTATCAGCAGCATGGCCAAATTAAAGATTTTAAATACTATATGCAGGGGCACCTGGGTGGCTCAGTCAGTTAGGTGTCTGACTTCAGCTCAGGTCATGATATTGTGGTTCATGAGTTTGAGCCCCACGTCGGGCTCTATGCTGACAGCTCGGAGCCTGGACCCGTTTCGGAATCTGTGACTCCCTCTCTCTGTCCCCTCCCCAGCTCATGCTCTGTCTCTGTCTCTCAAAAAATAAGTAAACGTTAAAAAAAAATACTATATGCAGTTATCAGTCTTAGCATAAACTACTTTCCTCTGCTTCCTACGTAATGAACATTTAAAACAAAACAACTTTTAAAAATGACTTAAAAAATAATTTAACTGAAAAGGAAATGGCAACATAGAGACTTATAAAGATTTGCTTTAGGTTATGAACTAAAATTAATGGTAATAAAGGAATTAAAAACCATATTCCCAGAATATTTTTTTTTCGATTATAGGAAACAGGTTCAATGGTGTTAATCTACTATAGAGGGAAACTGAGAACAAACAAATCTAAAGGATAATAAGACACTTTTGAAACAATCATTTTATAGAACAGTATTGCTATTTATGGTCATTTTTGCTTACAAATTATAAAAATGCTCTTTTTTTAAAAAATTTTTTTTTTCAACGTTTGTTTATTTTTGGGACAGAGAGAGACAGAGCATGAACGGGGGAGGGGCAGAGAGAGAGGGAGACACAGAATTGGAACCAGGCTCCAGGCTCTGAGCCATCAGCCCAGAGCCCAACGTGGGGCTCGAACTCACGGACCGCGAGATCGTGACCTGGCTGAAGTCGGACGCTTAACCAACTGCGCCACCCAGGCGCCCCTAAAAATGCTCTTTTTGATACTGAAAAATAATATACCTTGGGAAAACCAACAACATTTACACATATTAAAATTTTTTTTATGTTTATTTATTTTTAAGAGTGACAGAGACAGAGTGTGAGCAAGGGAGGGGCAGAGAGAGGGGGAGACACAGAATCCAAAGCAGGCCCCAAGCTCTGAGCTGTCAGCACAGAGCCTGACGCGGGGCTCAAGCTCACATAACGTGAGATCATTACGTCCAAAGTCGGATGCTCAACTGACTGAGCCACCCAGGTGTCCCCGTTTACACACGTTTTAAAAAAGCAAACTTAAATAAATACCTGTTTTAGTCTTTCATTCTCTTCCATGAATTTTTTGGCAGCCTCATTAGTATTTTCTGCTTGAGATTTAAGTACTCCTTTGTTTGACAGTTCTATAGCCAGCTGAGTAATAAGGGTAACCAGACGTCTCAACACACTAAACAAAACAAAAAAAATCAGATTAATGTATAACTAGACTAGTCTTTAGGAATTGCGATCTAAGATAAAAAGTCATTGTCAAATGATTCTCCTTTAGGTATGGATATGGTGGAGGGAGATGTTTAAGGAGGACATGTTTCTTTCTTTTCCTTCCTTCCTTCCTTCTTTCTCTCTCTCTTTGTAAATCCAAGTCTTTCTGTCAGAACAAGGCTGTGTCTCATTCCTTTGTAGTCTGTTACAAGACTAGCACTTGGAAGATCAGTTCAGCAGTACTTGTTCATTATCCTCTTTTTAGAGGCCATGAGGAGTAGAAACAGAAATTTATTTTACATTTTTATTTATTTTAGAGAGACAGAGCACAAGTGGGGGAGGGGCAGAGAGAGAATGAGACACAGAATCTGAAGCAGGCTCCAGGCTCCGAGCTGTTAGCACAGAGCCTGATGTGGGGCTCGAACTCACAAACTTTGAGATCATGACCTGAGCCGAAGTCGGGACACTTAACTGACTGAGCCACCCAGACGTCCCGAAACAGAATTTTAGACAGTGTGGCAGGTCAGTAAGTCCCGAAACAGAATTTTAGATAGTGTGGCAGGTCAGTAAGTGAAGTCGTTTTTGCTCTTTTGGTTCTTTTTTTTCCCCTACCACCTCAAAATCTGCTATTTAAAAAGCATTGTGTGAGGTTGGCCAAGCCTGAAAACTGGTCATTCACATTTGTTTATGGGTAACTTCCATTGTTAGAAATTAATATCTTCAAATATTCATTCAACAGGTATTTCCTTTGCTAGTAGGTATTAGGAACTGCTAAGTGTTAAACACTATGCTATGCACTGGGGACATAGCAGCAAATGAGACAAAGTCTTTCAAGGAGTTTGGGTTCTAGTTGGTGAGGCAAGAGTTACAACGGTATTTAATTGCAAACATGAATGATACTCAAAAGAGCACACAGCAGAAACTACCTGCTTTGGGGGCAATGATGGTCACACAAACGGCTTCTCTGTGAAAGGGGCTGAAGGATGAATAGAAATTAGCCAGGGAAGAGCAGGGAGTTCTGGGAGAAGGAAAAGCAGGTGCGAAGACCTTGAAGCAGGAAGAAGTTAGGTACTCAATAAATATTTGTTGCAAGAATGAATGAAAGAACAGTGAAGGGCAGTGTGGGTGGAAGTGATGTAAATGTCAGAGAACAGTATGAGACAAGGGGCCAGATCATGCAGGGCCTTCTGCACCCATCTAGCCTACAAGTCATAATGGCTATTGGTTATTTGGGTATATCATCGGCTTTCTTTTATGGTGATGTCAGTATACTAAACAGTGTAGAAAAAAAGATCTGTGAGTAGGAAAAATGAGTTAGAGAAACATAAATCATGTTCTAAAATTGTGCTTAAGGGGCGCCTGGGTGGCGCAGTTGGTTAAGCGTCCGACTTCAGCCAGGTCACGATCTCGCGGTCCGTGAGTTCGAGCCCCGCGTCAGGCTCTGGGCTGATGGCTCAGAGCCTGGAGCCTGTTTCCGATTCTGTGTCTCCCTCTCTCTCTGCCCCTCCCCCGTTCATGCTCTGTCTCTCTCTGTCCCAAAAAAATAAATAAAACGTTGAAAAAAAATTAAAAATAAAATAAAATAAAATAAAATTGTGCTTAAAAACTTACAGCCAGAAAAATAATGAAAATCCAGAAATGTAAAGATTCCTTTGAGACCTAAAAAGTTTCATTTGTGCATGTTCATAGGCACCAGGTTTACTGCTTAAGCCTTTTTCAATGGCAGGTATAGAGGAGTATTTCCTTACTTCTCTCACAGCATCTATTAGAGAAAAAGAAAAAAAAAACATTATTTAGTTTTTAATAACATAAAATTGTTATTAAAATGGAAAGCAGTTTTGGGGTGCCTGGGTGGCTCATTTGGTTAAGCATCTGACCTGTGATTTCGGCTCAGGTCATGATCGCAGGACTATATGGTCTAGCCCCATGCTGGGCTCCAAGCTGAGCGTGGAGCTTGCTTAAGATTCTATCTCTCCCTCTCTCTCTGCCCATGCTCCCTTCTCTCTCTTTCTAAAATAAAATTAAAAAAAAAAAAAAAAGAAGGAAACAAGTTTGAAAATAACTGAACTTTTAAATAATGGACTTTTTGGACAGGTTCTCTTTTTGTCTTTTCCTCTACAACACCTGGGAGGACACATGCTCAAAAGAGATGTTCTGTAAATGGATGCTAGTGGCAAACTTTGTAACAGGTTTTTTTGTTTTTGTTTTTACTATTCAGCTGGGACTTATTATCATTGTACTGTCTCTCATCTCCAGCTACACTGCAAACTGTTATCCTTCACTCTTTCTATCCCTAATAGGCTGAATAAAATTCAACCTGTTGACGATAGTATATAGGTCATCTTCCACTGCAATCAATGGCAAGAGACTATCCTATTTTTCATTCTGTATTAGCATTTTATTATATCTATTATTTCTTTAATATCATCAAATCATTATAGTAATTATTAAAGTAATATTAGGTCACTTAAATTAATATTATTAAAGTAACATTGATATTATTAATATATTATTACTCATCAAGGTACCTGGGTGTCTCAGGCGGTTAAATGTCTGACTTTGGCTCAGGTCATGACCTCACAGGTTGAGAGTTCGAGCGCCGCATCAGGCTCTCCACTGTCAGCATGGAGCCCACTTGGGATCCTCTGTCTCCCTCTTTCTCTGCCCCTCCCCTGCACTCTCTCTCTCAGATAAACTTAAAAAAAATATATTATAACTTGTTAATACTAGTAATATTAATATGACTTCACTGAGATTTTAGAAATATTTGGCTATACTGACATTATATATATGGGTATATATATGTATATATATATATACCCATATATATATGGGTATATATATGTATATATATGTATATATATATATGTATATATATACCCATATATATATGTATATATACATATATATACCCATATATACATATATATACCCGTATATATACTTTTGTTTTAGTTTATTTTCAATTATAGAGTTTGCCTTTCTCTAGCTTCATAAAATTTAAAGTTTTTTCCTTCAAATTCTGGAACAGTTTAAGCAGCGTTAATAACATCTGCTCTTTCAAAGTGGTAGAATTTCTTACAAAATTATCTGGTTTTATTCTTCTCTGAAGGAGGTAGCTTTTTTATAACTTTCTATAATTCTTCTATGGAAAATTGGTCTGCTTAAATTTTCTGTATCTCCTAGCATTCATCTGACAAGTTATATTTCTCTACAAAATTACCCACTTCATGTAGGCTTTCAGATTTATTTGCATAGAGGTGTACAAAATAGTCTCTTAAATTATCCTTAAGAAATTTTCTTAGACAGGGTGCCTGGGTGGCTAGGTCAGTTAAGCATCTGACTCTTGATTTTGGCTTAGATCATTATCTCATGGTTTGTGAGACTGAGCCCTATGTCAGGTTCTGTGCTGGGCATGGAACCTGTTTGGGATTCTCTCTCTCCCTCTCTCTTTGCTCCTTCCCCATGTGTGTTCCCTCTCTCAAAATAAATAAACTTAAAACAATTTTTTTCTTGGTCTTAATGGCTATTTCCCCTTTTCATTCCTCAGACTGTCGCAATAATATACAAAGAGCATACCAACCACCACTACAAAATAACTAAAAAACCCGCCAAACAAATAGTATTTTATTAAATAAAAAATAGTTTTATTAAAAAACATTTTTTTAATGTTTATTCATTTTTGTAAGTGAAAGCGAGAGAGACAGAGTGTGAGCAGGGGAGGGGCAGAGAGAGAGGGAGATACAGTCTCTGAAGCAGGCTCCAGGCTTTGAGCTGTCAGCACAGAGCCGGATGTGGGGCTCGAACTCATGAACTGTGAGATCATGACCTGAGCCTAAGTCGGACGCTTAACCGACTGAGCCACCCAGGCACCCCCTTTGGCTTTTTTTTAAAGTTTATTTATTTATTTTAAAAAAGAAAGAGCAAGCAGCAGAGGGGAAGAGAACGAGCAAGATAGGGAGAATCCTAAGCAGGCTCTGCCCTGCCAGTGTGGAGCCCAGCGTGGGTCTTGAACCCACAAACCATGAGGTCATGACCTGAGCTGAAATCAAGAATCAGACGCTCAACCGATTGAGCCGCCCAGGCGCCTCAAAGCTTCTTTGGCTTTTAAGTGAAAATAATATTTCTGGATCTATTATGCAGAAATGCTGAAAATTAATAATATCAAAGAAGTTTATAAATACAAATGGTCCTACAAACCCACCTGTAGAATAAAATCACCTGTAGAAAAGGAGACTGTGTGTGAAAAATGAAGTAAGGGCAACGATAGGGGCAGGGTGTAATATGTAGTCAATTTTCTATAAACCACGTGGAGATAGCCTTGTTTGGATCACTTGTGGAAACTTTCAAAACCTGGGATGCATTTCTGCTGACACTAAACATATTCCAGGGTTTCCTGCTTCCTTTCTGCCTATTCCCACCCCTTAAAACACACATAAACACATTCAGTTAATACAGGCTCTAGGAACATGAAACCTGGTAATGATTACCTTATTAGAGAAACAACCAACAGGAAAAGTGAGATAAAATTGAAAGTAAAGTAATAAATTATACTTGAGCAATCTACTGGTTTTGCATTATACTTTTGTCATTCTAGTGGCTAAGAACACTGGACTATGTACTTAACATACGCTAATACATTTAAACCTTTAAACACCTCAGTGAAGCAGGTGTGATTACCCTATCCTGAGATGGAAACACTGAGGTTTAAAGGGTAAGTCCTGATCTACCTGCCTTTACCATCTATGGTCAAAGCTCCTGCATTGACCATCCTTGATGTCCCTACTCTCTGAGAATTAATTACCCATCCTACCCATGGATGTAGGGTCTAGTCAGTGGTCATGGTTCTGTGCTTTGTGACTCCTACCCTTATTCCTTATAACTGAAATTCAGACTCAGAAGTGGCTAATTAATCCTTGCATATGGCTGGAGTGATGACATTTGGCAGCTATGTGGTGCCCACTTTCTGCCTTGGGAAGAGAGCATCAGAGTCCATGGAGATAAGGAAGAATGAAGTAGACCCACAGAATAATGCAGGGCATGAAAGAGACACTTGAGTTCCTAGGTCTAATCCCTCCCTGGAATTTGGCTTCCTTCCTTCCCTGAGCTGCTCTAAAACAACCCTGCATTTTATTCTAAGTTCCCCTTTCTTGCTCAAGTGAGGTCTGCTCATTTCTGATATATGTAACCAAAAGAACCTTAGAGTACCATTCTCCTTCCTTATATGGATATGTGGCAGCTTTTAGTAGAAATTCTTGTGATAACTTTACAGTTAAAAGATCACGATACCAGAGCCAGTAGGAGCTGCAGAAATAGTTGCCTTTTCTCTCTCTGTTCTACAAATGGATAAATGAGACTCAGAGAGATGACGTGCCAAAAGGCAAACAGTTAGCTGGTGGCAGAGTTGGGACCTGTTTTCCTTACTTTCCTTTGCTTGTTTTTTGTTGTTGTTGTTTTTTTTTATTAATTTTTTTAATGTTTATTTTTGAGAAATAGAGAGGCACAGAGAGGGAGACAGAGGATCTGAAGCAGGCTCTGTGCTGAGAGCCGAGAGGTTGATGCAGGGCTTGAACTCAGGAACTGTGAGATCATGACCTGAGCTGAAATCAGACACTAAGCCGACTGAGCCACCCACGCGGCCCTGTCCTTTACTTGTTTAATGTTACTTCTTACGTGGCTGGAGATTTTCTTTTCTTTTCTTTTTTTTTTTAACGTTTATTTATATTTGAGAGACAGAGACAGAGCACGAGTGGGGAAGGGGCAGAGAGAGAGAGACAAAGAATCCGAAGCAGGCTCCAGGCTCCAAGCTGTCAGCACAGAGCCCGACGCAGGGCTTGAACTCACAGACTATGAGATCATGACCTGAGCTGAAGTTGGACGCTCAACCAACTGAGCCACCCAGGAGCCCCTGACTGGAGATTTTCTTGATAACAATAGCATACCATGGAACAAATGCTGACATTTTGAAATAATGCATGAACCCATTCACATCCTGATACAGTCATCTACTCATACCTTCTCACACCAGCTGTTCCTCATTTTATAAGAAGGAATTCATTTCAGAGGTTGGTGGTATGGAACATGGGAAACATTTCTTCATAAAACAGTGACATATATGGCAGTTAACCCAGGATGGCCCCTGTACAACCCACTATGTATCAATAGCAACATTAACTTAGTTAATTAAAAACCCAGTGAATTCATTAACTAAAAAAACCCTTAGAGTTAAGCTTAGTCAAAAGAGGAATTCAATACTTACCTAGAAATAGAACAATCAATAGGACTATAATAGTAAGGAAAGCCTTGTTCCAGAAAGTTGCAATTTTACCCCAGACATTAAATGAAAAAATTTTCTGCCATCTGTAAAGTAATACAATTACATTAGGTATAAAAAAAAATCAAAAGATTCTGAAATGTTTTGCAAATATTCAATTAACATTTTGGTAACTGTATAGTGAGTGAAAACAATTACAGAAATTTAATTTTTCATGTCATACCAGAGATTTACCAATTCTCTCATATGACATAAGTGTCTCGTGAAACAACTCAAGTTTAATGATAATCTGACATTATCTTCTGTCTGGTGGCTTAAATCTTCTGAAGCGAAAATAGCTAGCTTTTAAAGTAAAGATACATGATCAAAACCTTAAAAAGGAATTCTTATAGTAATATGCTATATTGCTGATAGAAGTTATCACTTTGTATCTTTTCGCTAATCAGGATAATAACTCAGAAATAACAAAGGCCTATTGGTCTAATAATCAGCAGAATTTCAGGAGGAAGGGGTCCAACTCTGCATTATTTATTTTTACATAATATACTTTAACATCTACTCCAAGTAAAAGAATTCTCTATTTTTACAAGGGAATTAAAAATGTCATTGAGATGTTACATACATAAAGTGCAAAGAAGTTGAAATAGATTAATAGATTAATGAAGTTTTACATATGTATATACTCATGATTACCACTCAGATCAAGATGTGAACACGGGAAACAAAATGGTGGGAAAAAAGTCTAGATGGACTGAATGGCACAAAGACACAGAGGTAAGAAAATATGGATTATAAATGACAAAGATGAAACCAATCTACCACACAATTGGGAAGGTAACAAACTTTGTACAGGGCATTTTATTTTATTTATTTTATTTTTTAAAGTTTATTCATTTTGAGAGGCAGGGAGGGAGCTCGAGCAGGGGAGGGGCAGAGAAAGAGAGGGAAAGAGAGAGAGAATCCCTAACAGATTCCATACTGTCAGCACAGAGCCTGACATGGGGCTCAAACTCCTGAAACCAAGAGTCAGATGCTTAGCTGACTGAGCCCCCCAGGTGTCCCTGTACAAGGGCATTTTAATTTTTTTTTTTTCAACGTTTATTTATTTTTGGGACAGAGAGAGACAGAGCATGAACGGGGGAGGGGCAGAGAGAAAGGGAGACACAGAATCAGAAGCAGGCTCCAGGCTCTGAGCCATCAGCCCAGAGCCCGACGCGGGGCTCGAACTCACGGACCACGAGATCGTGACCTGGCTGAAGTCGGACGCTTAACCGACTGCGCCACCCAGGCGCCCCTACAAGGGCATTTTAAATGAATAACAGATGAATGAAGTCCAAAGGAGACATATGAAAGTAATAAGCACCTAAATAAGGTTCAAACACTAACAACCTAAAAAAAAGTTTTACTTCAAGATTATGACAAATTATTGGCTAATAACTTTCGAGAACAACCCTAAGTAGTAACTCGAAGTTGCAAGGAGAGGGAGACTGACATAGGTGAAGGAGGTCCTTCTGTCTCTATGCTTCCAATGCCAGAGACGCTATTCAAATTTTTCATTACAAAAAATTTTATATTTTTAGAAAAAGAACCTAAGTGGCAATACCTTCATCTAAGACCCACTGTAAATTCACATTTTAGGGGCCAGTATAGAAAGGAACACAAAAGAGAACTCCTACAGGGAGCAACTAGCAGTTTCTACTGAGACTCACTTCAAGGAAAACTGATAATAGCTATTATATTTTGAGTCCTTACTATACTATGGTTCTAAGCACTTGTATGTATTTTAGCTCATTTTATCACCACAACCACTATATGAGGTGGATACCAGTATTACCTCTATTTGACAGATGGAGAAACTGGCCAGAGATGGTAAATAATTTGCATAGGGTCATACAGTAACATGCAGAGCTGAAATATACACTCAGGCAGTCTGACTTCTAAGCATTTGTTTTTAACCAGTGGGTTCAGTGAGAAAATGATAGCCTAGATTAAATAAAATTGAATCCTTCTCTTTGACAACTATGGTGATACATGCATAAAAGATGTGGATACACACAGTAAGGACTGTGTGTATATTGTAAATGAGTTGTGTACACATATATTTTCTTATGTATATTTGTACATGAGTATATAATCTGTGTACTTACATACACATCTATCCAAGAGCTACTTGAAAAAGACAGGAAAAAAATTATATTTGGCAGGAAGAAAAATATCCATATTCTATGGATTTTTTTTTTACATTTATTTATTTTCGAGAGACAGAGCACAAGTGGTGGGGAGGTGGGGAGGGTGCAGAGAGAGAATGAGACACAGAATCCAAAGCAGGCTTCAGGCTCTGAGCTGTCAGCACAGAGCCCGACTCGCGGCTGGAACTCACAAACCCTGAGATCATGACCTGAACTGAAGTCGGACTCTTAACTGACTGAGCCACCCAGGCGCCCCACTATGGATCATTTTCATGGAAAAAACATTAATGGACAAAAAAAATACATATTTTTGGAAATGCTTAAGCCTTATTTATAAATAACATCTTTCTTTCTTTTGAATACAGGACTCTCTTGTTGGACCTACCACCAAAAAGCTAACAGGGTGTCATAGAGATTTCAAACCAACAGGATAAGCAGTAGAGTAGAACAAGCACTAGGCTGAAAGCCAGATTCTTGTCTAGAGTCAGCCACAGATCAGCTAGATGACCTTAGACTACTTTCCCTATATAGGAATATTTGGGTTGGATAAAATGATCTCTAATGCTCCTTCCTACAGCGTGATTCAATTTTTTTTCTTTAGTAAGGAAGAAAAAAGTGATGGTATAGCTCATAGGCAAGAACAGGAGTAGAAATCTAGGTAGGTAAGAGGCAAGTTAAGAGTTGTAAAGACCACCTGGACCCTGAGCCAAAGTAAAAACTTACGTAAGTCTCTTCCAGTCATGGGTTCTCACTAAACTTCTCTCTAGGATCTCATTTATGAAAGATTTTCTTTTATGCCAGGAGCATGAACAAAGGTGTTGCAACATTTTTATTACAAGTGTATTTCACCATCTATACTAATCAACTTTCTGGATCTAAAACTGAACTCATATGGTAGCTACACTTGTGAGCACAGCATAGTCATAGAGAAGTCAAATCACTACTCTGTACACCTGAAACTAATGTAACATCGTGTGTCAACTTTCCAACCTCCCCCCCTCCCCCCAATAAATAGGAGGATGACTGCAGGGGAAAAGTCAGCCAATGCTTCAACTGAAATACTTCTACTCTACTTACAGACCTTTCAAAGTTCCTTACTAACGAATTAAGGCTAATGTATGTATGGTTATGGTACGTTCCATATTCAGCACTTTAAATATATATTCTGTGTACGGAAAAAAGCAGTAAAACATTAATGAAACTATTTTGGGGTTGCATAAGGCGAAAACGAAGAATCATTTACTGGCATAAGTCTCTACATTGTTGTTCGTTCCACTGCCCGAATGAAACATTTCTGCACCCATTTGGTGCTGTAAACATTTATCCACTTCCCTTTTTTGAGTTCACTGTTCCAAGTCAGGTTAAGTCTGATGACAGGTATTAAAAGCACAACCACTGCTATATTATATCTGTAACCAAGAGAGTCAAGAGGACTGGGCCCTTTTCCTTTTAGAAGCAAGGGGAGACAAAGTTAATTCGTTTGTACACATAATAATATTTGTATAACGTGATATTTTAACATCATTAGATATTACCTAAAATTTGTGAGTTTAAAGAGCACCTTGAATATAATCAGCGTTCAAAACTTTTTAATCCTTAGGAAACTTTTCTCATATCACTCGTAACAGTCTCAAGTAGCTAATCATATGCTTATTGTACTTATTGTAACTTATCGCAACAATTTGCAGGTTTCCTACCTCTGAGGAGGAATAAAAGGAAGACAGAAGATTAAAATAAGTCCTATTTCAGCATAAAGAAAGGTTGCAACTGCCACCCACTGGAGTGTCATTTTTTTCCTCTTCACACCTAAATAGAGAAACACTTATTTTACTTTACTGCCTTTTAGAGAAAAACTTGATTAAAGCCCTGGGGCGTAATGTTTTCGTCCAGGGGGTCAGACGGGGCCGGTCCCTCCTCTAACCCGTGGCACCTGGCCTTAACCCCCCAGTGGGAGGGGCAGGGCAGGGGTCAAGGGTGGGCCCAGAGGTCCGCGTCTCCACTTCCCCTGCGAGCTGTGCGGAACCGGCCTGCACGGCACAGAGGACGTGCTGGCCCGCCACCCTCGCAGAGACAGAAGCCTAACGCCACCCTCCACTAATGCCCGCGCCTAGGCGCCCTCCTTCTCCGCGAACGCGCCGCGGGCACGGCCTGCCCTCGTGGTCCAACCGCGGAGGGAGCTGCGCGACCCCGCGCGGCCTGGCGCTCCTCCCCGCCGCGGGGACCGCGGCCCCCCGGGAGCCCGTCCGGCCTTACCCCGCCTGCGGCCCGCCTGGCTCCCCGCGCTGCTCCGCGCCACCGACGCGCGGGACGTCAGACGCCGCGGCGGGGCGGAGGTTGGGGGGGAGGGGAGCGGGGCCGGGGAGAGCGCCCCACCCCCTCCTCGTCTGCCCCCGCCCCCGCTCGGCCGGCTCCGGAGCCCAGCCCCCCAGCCCCGAACCTGGGGGCCCGCACCCCCCGGCGTCGCCGGCGGCGCGAGGACGACGATTAGCAATAATTGTTTTGTAATTGATGGTGGAGTTGGAGGGTGACTCACACTTTTCGGGCGCATGCTTGGGGTTCCCGAGTCAACTTCTTGGGAGCCGACCTTAAATTTCTAATAAAGTGTGGTTTGGTTGGGAGGGGTTGCGGTTAAGGTTAATCGACGTTTTCTGAAAGGGCTTCGTGGGGTCCACGAAGGAATGGCTCCGGGGCGGCAGGGTTTGATGGAGTGATGCAATTCAGTGAACGTGTTTGAAAGGCATTCCTTTCCTGTTCTGTCTCTTTTGGGGTAGAAACAGTTTTATTGTCCGGAATTAAGCTCTAGTTAAATGGGAGGGCCAGGATTGGGTGGTTGTGCAGTATTTTTTTATGAGAACGTGGAAGAAAATGCAGCTTCGAAACATATTTTCCTGCTCTTGTCCATAGGCTGGGAAGAGACTCTAGGGAGATATTTGGGACTGGATAGTGTGTGGGTGCATTCCTTCAGTTACTATTTTCCAGGTTTCCAAATTCCGTGAATAACAGTTATTAACCGTTTTCATTATTGACATCAGGAATTGACAGTAGTATCCTTCCGGACAGAATTATTTTGGGACTATTAAATGATGTAAATAGATAATTACATAATATAAAAATACACTTTTTAAAATTTTTAAATGTTTATTTATTTTGAGGGAGGGCTGCACACACTAGTGGAGGAGGGGCAAAGAGAGAATCCCAAGCAGGCTCCACACTGCCCACACCTTGGTGGGGAGGGGAGGAGAGTTGAGAGTCCTTGGAAGCCAACGACTGGGCCACCGAGGCGCCCCTAAAAATACATTTAAGTGGGTGCTTTTTCTTATCACAAATATACCTGATCACACGGAAAAGAAAAAGACTGAACAGTAAATTAACTATAGGGAAGGGTTTTGTTTTGTTTTTTTACATCAATCGCGTTTAGAACTCGATGCTCTTCCACACTGGTTCCTTTGAAAGCCTGTGCACCTTATTCTATGCTCCTGTGCTCACACCACTAGTATAACTAACTTTAATTTGTAAACATAAAAATTATTAACTTAGACTATAGCTCCCTATTTCCTTATATACTACTTACATCAAATAAAAAAGGCAATTATCTTAAAAAAGATGTTAACTGAAAAAAGGAAAGCATAGAATGTGCCCCCCAAAATATGGCAACACAGTGCTTATTTTAAAATGGATTCATTTAATATTCTCAAAGTCTTGAACTAAGCAGTCTTAGATAGACACAGTTACCAAATTTTCATGTTTTTGTATAGACCAATATCTGAATTATGGAACTATTTTATTTTAACCTGAGATACTTAATTCTTACAGTAGCACATTCACCAATAACAAAATTCTATTAGTAACACTACCACACAATGGAACTTAAAAATTAAAACTATTACAGGGGTGCCTGGGTGGCTCAATTGGTTAATCCTAAGACGTCGGCTCAGGTCATGATCTCCCAGTTAGTGGGTTCCAGCCGGGTATGGGCTCTGTGCTGACAGAGCCTGGAACCTACTTTGGATTCTGTGTCTCCCTCTCTCTGCCCCCCCAGCCCCCAATAAATAAACATTAAAAAATTTTAAATTATTACAAAAAAAAATAAAAATTATTATCATCTGCTGGGGGTATAAAAATAACATCATAAAGAAATAAGTACCCCCCCAAACTGTATGAAAATTAGGTTTTTAAACTAAAAATTAAATTCTTGGGGCATCTGGTTGGCTCAGTTGGTTAAGAGTTGACTCTTGATTTCAGCTCAGGTCTTGGTGTCAGGGTTGGTGAGACTGAGTCCCGTGTGGGGCTCTGTGCTGAGAGCAAGGAGCCTGCTTTGGATTTTCTCCCTCCCTCTCTCTGTCCTCCCCCATGGGTGTGCACACACATGCTCTCAAATAAACTTAAAAAAACTTTTAAATTCTCTAAGAAATATTTCAAATATATAATCATTTCCAGATTGGTTACCAAATTTTTTATATATAAGATGTGGGGGACTAAAACTAATTTTATCATGTTAAGTGCAGGTGTATTTACCAAGCTCTCTATCTTCTAAGGATCTAGAAGACTTGAAATGTAACAAAGTTAATGTCATTTAAAGAGTTTCATGGATCTTAGTTTTAAATTATAGAAAACATCACATGTAATTAAACTCAATTACACAATTTAAAAACAATACCAGTGTGTCATTCATGAATTAGGAAGTTCCAGTTTGATTTTCCAATTTGAATTGTTTTTTCATATTTATTTATTGAGAAAGAGAGAGAGCATGAGTGAGGGAGGACAGAGAGAGAGAGAGACACAGAATCCCAAGCAGGCTCCAGGCTCTGAGCTGTCAACACAGAGCCCTACGCAGGGCTCAAACTCAAGAGCTGTGAGATCATGACCTGAGCCGAAGCTGGACGCTTGATCGACTGAGCCACCCAGATGCCCCTCCAATTTGAAAGTAATTCTATGCTGAATTTATTACTTCTTTTCATTTTATATAGAAGTTGGTATTTGTTCTGTCACTTCTTTGCACTTATTATTTCCACTAAAATATACTTCATGTTAATTTATAGACACTATAGGAGTCATACTTTTAGTATTAAAATAAAAAGTTTTATTTATTTAAAAATGTTAAAAACACAATTCCTGTAGGAAAAAAAATTCTGAGTTTTTTTTTAATTCATGATAGGATTCAGAGCAATTATTTGTCAGTGGTTGAAAGGGTGACCAGGATGTCTGAACCTGGGGTCTTCTTTAAAATTAAGTTTTGGTTCCACCCTATAGATCTATCGAATCACACTCTCATAGGATGGGGTCTAAGACTGACTTAGTATATATTATTTTAATATATACAAATTATTTCAATTTAGGAAGTACAATCAAATCCCATAATGGTCTGTAAGGTAATCTAAGACTGCTGATGTGCTTGACAAAGCGTTAAATACTCTTTTTTCCTGCCTTGAGGTTATCTTTTCCATCATGTACATTAAATGTTGATGGAAACACATATAAGGAGTTCCAAGTTCAAGAGCAATGTCAACCCAGTCCCAGATGCATTTCAGTGGGGTTTCTTCATATCCAGCAAACATGGCCGGGTTTGCTAAGAGTCCTCTTGCAACCATCACACCTATGAATTAAAGCACATCACATTTGTCCACACATGAAGAACTCATGGTTATGAGGTCAAACCTAATGAAACAAACTGAGAATACTGAAAAATAAAGTATTATTACAAGGTTTCTCAATACCCGTATATTAGTCTAATTAAATTATAAAACAATTTTATATGTTTGTAAGTCAAGAACGTTTGAACGTGCTTGTAAGAAATAAAAAAAAATCTTTTTTAAGACTTTTATATTAAACGATTAGTCTCTAGGGTTTTTTTTTTGGGGGGGGTGGTTAATCCGGATTGTCATAAATTGGGTATGCTTAAAGGTAGGTTTATCTGCATTCTCCCATCTAGCAATAGTTATCACAGGCCTTGGTATGCCAATAATTTAAGGGGGTAATAAAACTATGTCGTTGTATGTGCCTTTGGCTCCTATAACAACTTGGTGTTCACTAATTCTCATTTCGATTCCAGATGTTCTATTTTATTAATAGGCTATCTTCCAGATAGCCTTAACTGGTCACTCATTGGATACGATGGTGGCAGAAAAGTAACTGACTTAATTTACCCCAGTTAAAACAATCTACTGTTTCTAAGTAGAAGAGTTAATAAATGATTTAGCTTAAATCAGTACAACAGGAAAATATGGCTCCATTTTATGGGCCCAGCATGCTTCTGCTGTGCGATTCTGCTATTATGCCTCCATTTTAAAGACAAATAATGAAAACTCACATTAACATTACTCTCCTACACCTACTTTTTTTTTTTTTTTTTTTGGTAATTAAAAGACAAAAAGCTCAGGTACTTATTTCTTACCATCTGTCCCAGTAATATGCCACACATTTTCTGCTTCTTTTAAGCTTCTGATATCTCCATTAGCAATTACAGGTATAGACATATTTTCCTTAATTATTTTAATGGCCTCATAGTGAACTGGCTGATGTCTTTCTTCAACAGTTCTTCCATGGACTGTAATCCAAGAAACTCCTGTTGCCTCAGCCTTTCGACAAAGATCTACAGTTCTTGTAAGGTCATCATGGATCCTATAATTTCAAAATTAAATCAGTCTATTCACAGCACACAAATCTTAATGCTAAAACTAATACGCTAGATAAAAGATTTCATCTGATACATTATTTAGTTAGCTTTGTTATATTATCACTACCTGCTACTATTAGAAAGGCTTTGTTCAGAGATCAGTTCCCACTTTAGACCTCAAATTTAGCTATTTCACTATTGGCAACAATAGGATGACAAATAAACTTTACCTTACCTACTCCTTCCCCCTTTTAGCTTTGATAACTGAAAAAGTCATCCAAGACTGTCATGGAGGAATTGGAAGATGGTACCCTAATATCTGCTGTGTATGCTCCAAACCACAAGTGGGAGAATAGAATACATTATTATGAAACGTTCTTAACTTTTCACCAAAAGACTGATTCCTGCCTTATTTTCTTTTCATTGTGAAATTTTAGTGCAAATATTATTACTGTTTTTTCTATTCTTGGTACCAGGAATGTTTCTTAGCATTATTAATTAAGCAGTATGTGAAAAAAATTGACAGTTTCTTCTAAGGGAAAGTTTTTAATAATAAAGGGAAGTTTTATTTTCTATTAAAAAATACAAAAAGGAAGTTGTTCTCTTTATAAATAAAAATTATGGTACACATTCATTTACTAAATGTCCTGTTTCAACACTTCCATACACAAACTACCAATTTATTAAGGATGGATACTCCTATACTCTTAGACAAAAGGAATATATTTTTATTTTCTAAGTAATGGACTATCTTGTTAATAGTTTGAAATATTGTCTTTACCTTATTTTAATAGATACTGAAAATCTGGGATTTTCCACTTGATTTCTCACTTGTTTCACCATATCTCGAACAACCTCTGGCTTGTTTATTAAGCAAGCTCCATAACCTTCTGCCATTGCCCACCTTTATAAAGCAGACATATCAAATGAACTGTAAATAGCTGGAAGAGAAGACAGAATTCTAAAAGCACTGTAAATGCATCTATTTATCTACCTTAGCAACCTGGAATGGAATCAGATTTTTATAATTCATAGATCCAACATTTTAAAGTGGATCAATATGAGATAAGGAAAGCATGTTCCCAGATCAAAAAGTACTTAGGAAAAATGGTTTTCATTGGCAAGTGAGAAAATTAAATTAAAATTCATTCAACCAAAACAGACTTAGGTATTTGTAATTAATTGCAATTACTTCAGATTTTTAAAATTCCAAATTTGATGTTTATTATACATAACAAGACATTTTATTAATCTTAATAATAGAAAGATATTTTTGGCTGACAGCATTCCAGTACCACTAAACAGCTTATTTAACTCTCCTAATGAGTATACAAATATGTCTAATCTGGTTTGGATTATGATGTACCTAAAACCTTGATTTTATTCTTTGGACATATTTTGAATTATTGACAGATAGTCTAATACAGTGCCAAGAACACAGGGATATTGTTGTCAAATTAAGCATTGCATCAATACCCAGTTAGACTCAACCAAATAACTATGGTATAGAAAGGAAAGGTAATTATAAGAAGGTATTCTTATAGAGCAAATTAATTAGGAGAAAACAAGTGGCCATCTCTCAAATCATAGAATCATAGTTTCTTGTTTGACATGGCAGTAAAAATTCATGTTAGGGAGGACCATAAATGTTCAAGTCTTATATAACTACTTATGGATGATGTTCGAGGCAGACCTACACATAGAAAAAATTCTAGTGTGAAGTGACACAAAACTTATCAAAGGTCTATATATTGTTTAAGGCATCAGAAAATACCTTTGCATATATATGTTCTTAAATTATCTTCCTTTATTTTTTCTTCTTATTTGGAGCTCAAGTGCTTTAACTCTATTTTCTTTACTTTCTAATTCTTGGAAAATTGGAGACATAGTTTACCATGTTCACATAGTTTTTTTCTAATTTTTTTTGAAAATTCTTCCAACTTCTTTGAGCTTTACCTCTGAGGGCAACCACAGTTAATGTCTATTCCATTCGCGTAAGGGCAGACTATACGAGCAGCATCAGATAAAAGTCTTGCATCATTAGCAGCAAACTGAACAATCAATGGGCAATCACCTGATAAAACAAATAGCTCAACATCAAAATTCACAGAAATGTGCACGCGCACGCACACACACATACACCACCAAACTCTTCATGTTTGTACGGAATAACGTAACTACATTTAGCCTAAAAAGCATTTGTTGAAACAAGATAGCATTAAACTAATTTTAAACACTTTAAATTAAAAGTAATTTACATTTAGTACAAATTCAAACAGTATAAAATTTGATAAAATGAAAACTATGACACTCTTGACAAACATCCCATTTCCAAAGGTGAGAATTAGTTAATTGTATTCCAGAACAATTTTATGTATACCTGTAAAATTTAAACAAATGTGAACATGCTATACACATTTCTATGCCTACTTTTTTTTAATCCCCTAATGTATCTGGGAGCTGTACTTAGACCGATTTTCTTTTTAGTAGCATATTCTTCTGTATGGATGAACCATACAGTGTTCTTCTATATTGTTTTTCATTTGTGGCTTTTGCAAACAATGCTATGATGAGAACCTATTACATACATGCTACTCTGAGTATATTCATCGGGTAAATTCCCATGAATGTAACTGCTGGATAGGCATCTAACATTTTGATAGACATTACAAAGTTTTCTTTCAAAAGAGTTTAACAATATAGATGCACAATCCTATGGATGAAAGTTCTTGTTTCCTTACAAACATAGTCTACATTGTATAAACAACAGTGTGTATTTTTATTTGTAGGCTCTTTCTACATAGTCTTTGTCTATTTTTCTACGCGTAATTTTTCTTTTCATTGTTCCTCATTTTCTTTAAAAAAATTTTTTTTTTTGGTTTATTTATTTATGAGAGAGAGACATCATGAGTGGGGGAGGGGCACAGAGAGAGGGAGACACAGAATCCAAAGGATGCTCCAGGCTCTGAGCTGTCAGCACAAGTCCGATGCAGGGCTCGAACTCACAAACCATGAGATCATGACCTGAGCTGAAGTTGGATGCTTAACTGAACTGACTGAGCCACCAAGGTGCCCCTTTTGTTCCTCATTTTTCAATTATTCTTTTATAAAACAAAAGAAATCAGCTCTAAAATTATGAGTATCTATTGTAAAAATTATAAATATCTTCCCCAGGTTTTGGTTTGTCTGAGTACGTGCATGCTCCTTTCTTACGTATAAAAGTTTACGTTTTAATATAGCAAATGTGTTAGATCTTTTCCTAGGTTTTAAAGGACATATTTTTATCATCTTTTTTTGGGTTAGTGTTATAAACTCTGCATAAATGTATTTTAATTTTTCTAAAGTTCTTTTGAGGACTACCTATATGAGATTCACTGAGTGTTTGACAAAATGCAGATTTCTGAGTGTCACCCTTGTTCCACTGATTTGGAATTTTTTTTTTTAACATTTATTTTTGAGATACAGAGAGAGACAGAGCACGAGTGGGGACCTAACTGACTGATCCACGCAGGCGCCGCCCACTGATTTGGAATTTCTATGGCAATTCACTGATTTACAGGAGTATTACAAGATAGGAGAATTTACTTTTCCCTGAGGATATAGGATGTTTTTCTTTTTATAACTCAGAGAGAGTTATAGAATTTCACTTTAATAATTGTTTATTGGTCTAATATATTTTCAACACAGGGCTAGAAGCTAAGGATACAAATCAATGAGAGATAATTTCAGACTTCATGGAGCCCATAGTCTAGTGGATGAGATACAGGCCTACAAAGAGGAAATTGTAATACAGTAGGATTAAGTACAACACAAAGTCTGTATTTAACAGAGGACAAGAGTGGAGGGTGATCAGGCAAGCTGCTTGGCCAAAAACTTTGAGAGCTGGATTAAGAAGCATGTAGTGTCGTTTGCCAGACAGCTCTGGATCTGGGGGACAGGCATGGCTGAGAAAAGGATATTCTAGGTAGAGAAGTATGAGAGGATGGGGCATATTCAGGGACTTAAGTTAGTATTTTTAAAGAATAAAGTTGGTGGGATGTGGAGAGAAACTAATGGAACATAAAGCTGCAAAGGTGTATTCAGAGGCTGGATCATGTGGAACGTTATACATTATTCACAGGTGTCAGGATTTTTTTTAAAAGTAATCTCTACCCACCTAACCTGGGGCTCATACTCACCACCCTGAGATCAGGAGTCCATACTCTACCAATAGGGCCAGCCAAACACCCTGACAGGCACTGGAATTTTACTCTTTAGGCCACTGGTTGTTAATCTTTACTCAGGATCACCTGGAGGGCTTTTTAAAAAAGATTGCTGGACCACATACCCAGAATTTCTGATTCAGTGGGCCTGGGGCTTTTCTTTTCTTTCTTTCTTTATTCTTCTTTCTTTCCTTCCTTTTCTTTTCTTTTCTTTTTTCTTTTCTTCTCTCTCTCTTTCTTTAAGTAGGGTCCATGCTGGAGCTTGAACTCATGACCCTGAGATCAAGACCTGAGCTGACACCAAGAGCTGAAAGCTCAGTAGACTGAACCACCCAGGTACCCCGGAAATTTCTATTTCTAACAAGTTTCCAAATGATGCTGATGCTGCTGGTGTGGGCCATTACCCTTTGAGAACCACTGCTTTAGGCCACTGAGAGGTCTAAGAAGGATTTTAAGCAGGATAGAGATGTGATCAAATTTACATTCTACAAAGGTCACTTTGGGCTATTTGGAGGTTGGTTTGGAATGGGGCAAGACTGGAGGCAGTGAAATAGGAACCTAATAGCTCAACTGAGAGAATGGGGCCCTAAGGAAGGCTGACCTCACACTTAGATATATTGTCCATAGTTTACAAGACACTGAATAAAAACATACTTAAAAAACTAAAAGATTTAAAAATAAAATCTCTGAATTGTGTTGTTTCTGATTAGACAAGATTTTTTACTTTTTAAGTCTTATAAAGTCAGCAAACTCTGGGTTTCACATACCTTGTTTTTTTTTTTTTAATTTTTTTTTTTAACGTTTTATTTTTGAGACAAAGAGAGACAGAGTATGAATGGGGGAGGGGCAGAGAGAGAGGGAGACACAGAAGCAGAAGCAGGCTCCAGGCTCTGAGCCATCAGCCCAGAGCCCGACGCGGGGCTCGAACTCACGGACCGCAAAATCGTGACCTGAGCTCAAGTCGGACGCTTAACCGACTGAACCACCCAGGCGCCCCCACATACCTTGGTTTGTAGTAAATTCGCTGTCTCTGGCTTTTATAGATTTGACAAAATCAGCAGCAACTATCATTGGTGTATAACACAGATCACAACTGTATCTTCTTACTAGTGTTCTAAAAGCCAACCTGTGAGCATACAAGACTATAATTAGGCATTTTGAAAACACCATAATCATATGTACACCCAAATTTAATTTAATTATTAAATATTTATTAGAAGAAAGTTCTGCCTTTAAAGGATAGAATAGATATACTTTTCCCCATTCTTGCTGTGAAAAAGAAAGCCGAAGTTGGAGTCATTTGCCCCCCATGACAGCAAACCAAAACTTACAGTTTCAACCTATCCCAGGAATGTGACCTTTTAAAAGTTAACCTGAAATTGCTTGATCAGCAATAGTAAGGTAATCTCTATGATAAACAAACAAACAAACAATGCTGTTGTTCCCTTCCCCAAAGATTGGCCTGAACCAATCCTTTCTCTTCTTTTGCTAATAACTTCTTGTTCCACCCTCCTTCCCGTAAAAACCTCCCATTTAGTACAACTCCACGGAGCACCTCCAACTTGTTAAGCGGGATGCTGTCTGATTCATGAACTGCTTAATAAAGCCAGTGAGAGCTTCAAATTTACTCAGTTGAAATTTGTTTAACACTGCTCAGTATATTATATATAAAACAAATATTAGAAAACTCCGAAAGGTGGAGAGAAGACAGCAGACAGGCTAATAACCATGGGACCTGAGGAAAAACAGTGGTAAGTTCTCTGGGTTTCCTTTTGGCCTCAAATATCCCAGATTTGGACTTGAAGAAGCTGGCAACCTGGAAATACCAACGAGTGCAGACAAAAAGAGCCCCACAAAAGTCAGCTCTCTCTAACCAAAGGACTAGGAAATGGGGAAGCCTAGCAAGACAGAACAATTTTAGAGAATGATGGCTCTACTCCAGCCAAACACCAGAGAGAAAGCCGTGGCCCCACCTCTAGAAGCAAAGGTTGAGCGGAGAGCTTAGACTTTTACCTCTCCAAGGCTGTGCAGTAAGATGCTCCAACACCCCTCCTTCCATAGTGTGTCAGAGAAGGCCAGGTAGGGAGCTGGACTTTAATACTTTCTGGCAGGTAACTTTAACTTTCTCCCTTCCCAGTCTCAAGTAGTATCAAAGGATGCTTAGTGAAGGGGCTATGCCTTTCAACGTAGCAGAGCAGTTATCAAGCTCCCCTCTCCACGGTGAGCTGGAACTCTGACACCAGCCCTCAACCTCAGCAATAATGACACTTTGTCCCCAGAGTGTCAAAGGAGACCAAATAGGGAATCTGGACTTCTACTTTCATAGCACAGTAATGAGGTAGTGCTTTCTTATTCCTTTCCTGCTATAGTGATGTCGGGGAAAAAAAAAAGTTAAAACAGAAGGTTCAATATTGAGAATCAATCTATATAATCTACCATATTAAAAGGCTAAAAGAAAAATCACATGATTATATCAATCAATGCAGAAAAAGCATTTGACAAAATAATATTCATGATTAAAAAAAACCTTCAGGAAAACAGGAATAGAAAGGCACTTTCTCAACTTGATAAAGAGCATCCACAAAACCTCCTACTGCTAGCATACTTAAAGGTGAAAAATAGAATATCCTCTTGATCAAGAACAAGGCAGGGGCACCTGGGTGGCTCATTCGATTAAGCATCTGACTTTGGCTCAGGTCGTAATTTCGCAGTTTGTGAGTTCAAGTCCCGTATTGGGCTCTATGCTGACAGCTCAGAGCCTGGAGCCTGCTTTGGATTCTGTGTCTCCCTCTCTCTCTCTCTCTCTGCCCCTCCCCTGCTCATGCTCGGTCTTTCTCTCAAAAATAAATAAACAAGAAAAAAAATTTAAAAAAATTCTTCCGGGAATTCCAGCAAGATATTTTGTAGATAAAGACAAGATCATATTGAAATTTATTTGGAAAGGCAAAGGAACTAAAATAGCTAAAACAATATTGAGGAAGACATATAAATGGGAGGAATCAGTCTACCCAACTTTTATTAATTAAATGGCTACAGTAATCAAGATTGTGTAGTATTGGTGGAGAAACAGACACATAGATCATAGAATAGAATAGGGAATGCAGATAAAAAACACATGACTTTTTTTTTTTTTTTCAAATTTGAGAGAGCAAGAGAGGAGAGAGAGAGAGAATCCTAAGCAGGCTCTATCTCATGCTCAGCGTGGAAGCGGACACGGGGCTTGATTTCACAACCCTGGGATGATGATCTGAGCCAAAATCAAGAGAAGGAGGCTCAAATGACTGAGCCACCAAGATGCTCCTGCCCAAATGATTTTTGACAAAGATGCAAAAAAAATTTAATACTGGAAAGAAAGCCTTTCACCAAATGTTGCTGAAGCAATTAGACATCCACAGGTAAAGAAACAAAACAAAAAATACACCAAAAAACTCAACAAAACAACCGTAAACCTAAGCCTCACACTTATAAAAAATTAAGTAAAAATCGATTATGGACTTAAATGTAAAACAAAAAAACAAAGACTCTGGGGAAAAAAACTAGGAGAAAATCTTTAGGATCAAGAGCTACACAAAGTTTTCTTACATTTGACATCAAAAGCACAATTTTCAAAAGGAAAAACTGATAAATTAGACTAAATTATTAAAAAAAAAATTTTGCGGGGCGCCTGGGTGGCGCAGTCGGTTAAGCGTCCGACTTCAGCCAGGTCACGATCTCACGGTCCGTGAGTTCGAGCCCCGCGTCAGGCTCTGGGCTGATGGCTCAGAGCCTGGAGCCTGTTTCCGATTCTGTGTCTCCCTCTCTCTGCCCCTCCCCCGTTCATGCTCTGTCTCTCTCTGTCCCAAAAATAAATAAACGTTGAAAAAAAAAAATTAAAAAAAAAAATTTTGCTCTGCAAAAGACTCTGTTAAGAGGATGAAAAGACAAGCTACATACTGGAAGAAAATATTTGCAAATCACATATCTGACACAGTAACAGTATCTAGAATATATAGATAACTCTCAAACCTCAGTAGTAAACAAAAACTCAACAACAAAAACCTGATATAAAAATGGACAAAAGGCTTGAGTAGACATTTCTCTGAAGAAGACATATATATATATATATATATATATGGCCAATTATCACATGAAAAAGTGCTAAACATCATTAGGGAAATATAAAACTACGGTAGGATACTTCACATCCATTAGGATGGCTACAGTAAAAATAAATAAACGATATAAGAATTGGTGAGGATGTTGAGGAATCAGAATTCTTATATACTGCTGGTGGGAATGTAAAAATGAAAAACAATACAGCAGTTCCTTAAAAAACTGAAAATAGAATTGTCATATGATCCAGCACTCTCTTCTGGGCATATACCCAAAAGAACTGAAAGACATATTTATACATCCATGTTCACAGCAATATTATTTGCAATAGCCAAAAGATGGAAGCAACCCAAGCATGCATCAATGCATATATAAAATGTAGTATATGCATACAATGGAATTGCATTCATCCTTAAAAAAAGAACGAAATTCTGATATATGCCAACATGGATGAACCTTTAGGATATTATGCTAAGTGAGATAAGCCAGTCTCACAAAAAGAACTATTGTATGATTCCACTTATATGAGGTACCTAGAGTAGTCAAATTCAAAGAGAGATAAAGTAGAATGATGGTTGCCAGGGGATGGGGGGGGCGGGTGGGGGAAATAAAGAGCTATTGTTTACTGGATGTAGAGTTTCAGTTTTTTTAAATGAAGACTTTTATGACAATGTGTATGCATTTAATATCACTGAATTGTAAACTTATAAATGTTATAATGGTAAATTTTAAGTTTAATTTACCACAATTGAAAAAAACTTTCTCAGTAGTAAAAAATTGACTCAGTAGTAAAAAAGCAAACAATCCTATTAGACTATTGGCCAAAGACATAAAGAAACATTTCTTTAGCAACATACAGATGGTAAGTCAACACGGGAAAACATTTTCAACATCACTACCTGTAAGGGAAATGGATATTAAAACCATAGTGAGATATCACTACACACCTATCATATGGCTAAAATAGAAAGTATGGTGAGGATTATTAAAAGTTGGTGAGGATGAGGAAAAACTAGATCCCTCATACGCTGTTGATGGAAGTGTGAAACAGGATAGACACTCTGGAAAATTTGGCAGTTTCTTAAAAAACTAAACATATAGTTACCCCATGACCCCCAGCAATGTAGTTGTAGGGATTTGTCTCAGACATAAAGTCTTATATTCAAACAAAAACCTCTGTATGAATGTTTATATTTACTTAATATTCTTTTATCTAATATTCACTATATGTTTATAGCTGGGAGTTACAAGCACTATCTTTATCTATAGATATAAAAAGTGAGGTTTGAAGGGGTTAATTGTTTACTTGGGGCCCCACACATAACAGGTAAACGATAACATCAGCACCCAAGCCTAGATCATGATTTCAAAGCTAGGTGTTTGATGATCCTAATGTGGTGGGGTGGTCTTAACTTTAAAAGTCAGAGCATAAGAAGGAAATCAAATCTTAGTTCTTTAACCATTTAATAATACTTACTTTGAATACCGAACCATTGGAGCACAGACTTTCACCAGCTGCCCAGAATGAAACATTTCTATTGGATCTCTTTTTCTTTCTTGACATATTGTGTTTCGTATGCAGTCACTCTTCATGAATATAGATTTGTCTCAAATCTGAAAGACAGTTTGCATAGAGAAAAATTACTTTCATTAGATGAATTCCCATCATTTTAACAATTTCAATTGCCAAGAATATATATTTTTCGTCAGGCTTGTGGGCTCAGGAATCTTTTTAGCTTCTTTTCACACTATCAAATAGGATACTACAGAATCCTGTCTCTGTAAGTCACTGACAGTTTTTAGTACACTATGAAATCATCACGTTTATATATTCAGTACAAATTATGCTCGTTCGTGTCAAACACTAACAATTTCAAGTTCTATACTTAACACACTAAAGTAACATTTTCTGCTCAAATTAATAAATGCTCAAGATGTGGAAAAATACAAGGGTTTTTCTTAGGATACCATGGTTTTTCGTGTAACATTTTAAATTTCCCATGTTGCTTTGTTTGGTATTACAAACCAGAAAAAAATTTAATTTGAATAATTTCATATGTATATGCCTGGCACTTTGAAATACCTTGTTTTATACGGGAAAGCTAAATGGCATTAACTGAACAACTTTAAGTAGTGTTTCAAAAGATTTACTGGTCTGTTTGAGGTTTATTCTTATTCACAAATCCTATTCTGAATCAGAAGGCAAACCAACCTTTACTAAAAAAAAATTAAATGTGGTATCATCTAGCCAAAATTTCAATTATAATCAGATAATTCCATAGTAAATCACTTTTATACCCAAAGAGGTACAAGTGATTAAATTAGGTAGTTCATAAGTGTTTCTAAAGTTGTTACATCTAAAATCCTATCATTATATAGTGTTGGCTGCTTTCCATATTTCAGTTTCTGGCCTTAATTACTTAGCAACAGATATGGGCAAACTTTAGGAAGGTCTAATTGCTCAACCAGAAAATATAGCTAATCCAGAAAAATATTTTTATAATCTAAATAATTTCAGTTTTTTTAATGTGTATTTATTTTTGTGAGAGAGAAAGAGAGAGAGAGAGCAGGAGGTGGGGGGGAAGGGCAGAGAGCAAGGGAGACACTGAATCTGAAGCAGGCTCCAGGCTCTGAGCTGTCAGCAGAGTCCAATGCAGGGCTTGAACCCACAAACTGCGAGATCATGACCTGAACCAAAGTCAGATGCTCAACTGACTGAGCCACCCAGGTGCCCCTCAATTTCTTGAGGTAGAATGTATAGTTAAAATAAACTACTTTTACTGATCACTGCTCAGTCTGACTTAACAAAGTTACTAGCTTATCTCTTTTTTAAAAATAAAAATTATGATTAGAACAATGTAGGCCCCCACACACAGGTAAAACAGAAGCAACAAAAAGGCAGTTCCTTTTTATGAACATCTTCTCTCTTGCATTTCATATCCAGGTTATGCCACCCCTGCTCATTCAAGTCAGAAACCTGGGGCTTATCATCCTTTGCTTCTTCATCTCCCACAAGTGTGTCAACCAAGTAGTGCTTTCAATTAAATCTTGAGCATATCTTCACTGCCCAGTCTGTGTACTTATAGTCTCCCATCTTGATAACTCTGATAATCTCCTCTGAATCCCAGATAGAGGTGATCTTACTTACCCACTGCACCCTAGGCTCTCCTGTTATCATAGGCACTTGTAATTACTTTTTATTTATTTTGAAAAAGAGAGAGAGAGAGAGAGAGAGAGAGAGAGAGAGAGCGTGAGCGAGGGGCAGAGTAAGATGGAGAGAATCTCAAGCAGGCACTATGCTGTCAGTGCAGAGTATGACCTGGGGATTTATTTCGTGAACTGTGAGACCATGACCTGAGCCAAAATCAAGAGTTGGATCCTTAACCAGCTGAGCCACCCAGGGGCCCCAGCACTTGTAATTACTTTTACAGAGCATAGTATTAACATGTCAGTTTCTTCTCCAGTTTTTGAGGGCATGGACATGTATTGATTCATTTAACAAATATTAAGCTCCTGCTACGTGCTGGGAAAATAAATGAAAATACATTTCCTGTGTCCTTAAAAATGTATGACATACTTACACAAAATAACAGTTCTGATACATACACTTAGACACAATTTAACTGTTGTGGGAATAATTGTCTAGAGAAAGCAGGGGAGTCACCAACAGTGGCAGAGGGAAAACTTGAGCTGACATATGTGGGAGATGGGGGATTGTCCTGTTATAGAGAGCAACACACATAGAACCACAGAGGCTTGAAAATGCTTGATGTTTTCAGTGAACCATTAGTAGTCATGTTATTTGATCAGATTAGAGAGGAAGTGAGGTTTAGAAAATCATGGGCCTTATATTCCCTTATATTAATATTTTTTTATACTGTAGGGTCTTGTTTCTAAACCATTTTTCCACCTCCACGGGTGATTTTTTGTATGTGCTCAACATGTTAATATGTGCATGAGATACTTCCATACACAGCAATTATTTTTTTACAGGCTGTACGTCTCTCCTTGTATTATTTGTCAATGAAACATTTTAACAGGAAAATGATATGGTTTCTGATTTAGAAAGATTTCACTGGATGGGGTAGGGCTTTTGGCAAAATATGAGAAAGGAGGCTATCGTAGTAAGCCAGGCCAAATGCATAATGAATGTCTGACCTGGGACTCTAGGAATAAGAAAAGAGAACACACTCAGGAGCTATTTAGAAATAAAAATAAACTGGCAAGATAGTTAGGAGGTGGAAATCACTTCAGGACAGTGAATGTTACATAGTATGAGAGAATTCTAGGATGATGTGTACAATTTGGCTTTTGAGGCTACATGAATGGCAATTCCAATTAATGAGACAGAAAACCAGAAGGAGGAATAGGTTTTAGCAGGGAAACACGAGTTCATATTTGGGCACACTGAACTTGAGGTGCTCATGGGATTTCCAGATGGTGATGCCTCAAAACCTTATACAGATATAGCTCAGGAAAAAGCTAGGGATATAGATGGAGGGTCGTAAACCTTTAGGTGATAAGTTAAAACTAAAAACATAGACAAAATACTTGAGGGTGTCGTATCTTGCAAGAAATCCTTAGAAGCACCAACATTTAAGTAAAAGAGAAAAAGAATAATGCAAAAGGAGACAGAGAGATGAATTCTGGAGCTGGCAAGAATAAACCCGAAGAGTGATATTCAAAAACTGAAGAGAGGGGAGAGTATTAAGGAGGGTGGGGATAAGCATCTTAAACATCACAGAAAAGTAAAGCCTAAAAACCATCTAATAGGAGCTAAAGTCATTAGTGACTCTAGCAAGAACAATTTCATTCTCACTCATACTTGGTAGTTCTAGCACATGGCACAAAGACCTCCTTCAGTACTTGCTGAATGAATAAACTAGTAGTTTTCAACCTTGGTTGTACATTAGAGTAATCTGGGGAGGTTTTTAAAAAATTTCTTTAATGTTTATTTATTTTTGAGAAAGAGAGAGAGAGAGGGCACAAGCAGGGGAGGGGCAGAGGGAGAGACACAGAATCCGAAGCAGGCTCCAGGCACTGAGCTGTCAGCACAGAGCCCGAGTAGGGCTTGAACTCATGAACTGTAAGGTCATGACCAGACCTGAAGTCAGAAGCTTAACCAAGTGAGCCACCCAGATGCTCCTATCTGGGGAGCTTTTAAGAATCAGGATGCTCATACCATACCCCAGATCAATTAGATGTGAATCTCTGGGCTTAGGATGCAGGTATAAGTGGGTTTTTTAAAGCTCTCCAGGTGATTTCAATGTGTAGTTAGCTCAATAAACAAATCCATAAACTACAAAGCACCCGGTACAATTGTTCACAGGGGTTTCTGCTTTACTTATGAGCTCCTTTGGGACAGGATAGGAATTGGGTCTTCTTTGTAAACTCATGCAGGTGTGTATAGGTGGGACTCAAAACTCTTCCCTTAATGAACGAGTATTATGTAACTTTTCTAGAATCTTCCAAAGTAAAAGCCAAGGAAAGAAAAAGAACTCATAATTCAAAAAGAATACTTATTCATCAACATTAAAGAATACTTAAAAATTTTGTGTATTATGGATAATGAAATTTAATGTGAGTCTGAGCACCCCGCCCTTGACAATTCATGTGACCTCCATTCAGAACCTACAATTCTAGTCAGACCGTGACTGAGACGAAAAACATCAGGGAAAAACCTGAGACAAAGAGAAAACATAAGGCAGTATATTAAGAGGCTTGCTCACCTGAGTGGTTATGAGTATTAAATGCACAAAGTATTGTTATAGCACCTTTTTGAAATACTGTTAGAATCGAGAGAATCATGTAGCTCTGGAATAAGGAAAAACTGGTTCCCTATGTACAGAGAAAGTTATATTAGTCTTTTTATGTAGAAATGCATAACCTTCTTGCACAAGTGTGGTTAGCCTATTATCAGTATTCATCTTGGGAGAAATCTAAATGAATATTGCAGATATATTAGCAGAGAAGATAACGGGAATTAATCTAACTTCAATACTGATAGTTAAGATTTGGAAAATCCATCAGTCTGCAGCAGGAAAAAGTTTGGTATCACTCATAGCATGTGGCTGAAACGGAGAGGAAGAGGAAGAAAAAGCTTAAGTTCACGGGAGGGCAGAAACGGAGTCTGTCTTTTCTTGGTTCAGTCTTCCTTCTTCACCGACCTTTGGCTCTTCCTAACTCCTCACTACTCATTTCAGGCAAGCTTCCTTCCTAAGCTTTCCCTCCAGCCTTTACCCCAGGACAGCGCGCCAAGCCGTGTGACACATAAGGCTGGGAGTTACTAACTCCCCCAGCTGTGCTTGTGGAGTGCAAGAGAAACTCCCAGAAACCTCCGCTCTTCTGTCCAGCCTCCACCGAGAGGCCCCGGTTGTTAGGTTAAATACTTGCATACGCTACAGCAAGGTTCCGGAGCCCACCTTTTCTTCAACCGGGGGAACGATGCCAGCCCCAGGAGTGCGACGAGAGAAGGCGCGCGGCGCCAACCCCGCGGCCTCGGCTTCCCTCGCGCGCCGGGCCTTGGGTGCCCGCCAGCTCCGGGACCCACACTGCTCCCAGCCGGTGTTCGTCCAGCTGCGGCCGCTTAGCTGATTCTCCAAGCCAGCCAAGAGCCGCCGGCCGGGCGGAGCGGGCGGCGCAGACGTTGTGCGTCATCACCTGGGCGGGGCGGGCCGGCAGCTGACGCCATCACCCCGGCACCTGCCAACATGGAAGGTGGTGACGGCGGCGTCGCTGTGGCTGGCCAAGGGGTTCTGAGCTCTGGGGCGGCGGCAGCGACAGTCCGGGAGCTTTTGCAGGACGGTAAGGAGTCTGGGTCTCGCTGGGTGGTGGGGCTAGGGGACTGTCCTGCTCTGCACCTGGGCCTGGGTGGTGGACTCAACCCGTCGCTTTGCAGAAAGTTTTCCGGTCTCGACGTGACCACTCCCCCCCGCCCGGCCCCCCTGGCGTCTGGGTGGTATAGCCTCGCAAACCTGTGTTTCCACAGACTTGCTGTCCCCTTCCTTTCCGGGTGTCCAGGGGACTCCTGGTTTGTGGTTGCTTCTCATTTCAACTCTACCCTTCATGAGCCCGAGGTTTCCCTGAAGTCCTGGGACCCTGCCGTACTCCGGTGACCCAGGTTGATTGCTACTGGCTGCTGCCGCAATTCTGGATAAAGGAGGAAGCGTTGGATCCCAGGAAAAGTGAAAGACCTAGAACAGATAGAGGACAGCTTTTAATGTAAGAGGGCCTCCTTTTTAAGTAGTGTCGGAAGCATCCTTTAACAAATTCTTGGATGACACAGGTGGCTCACTTGCAGGCTTGTTTGTTTTTTACAAGGCATTTGTCCATAACCATACACGGGGGAGAGTTCAGAGCATTAGTTAAGGCTGAGATTAACCATATGTATTGAATATAGAAATTCATTGATAGTTTTGGACAGAAGAAAACCCCGGGAAATAAATATAGTGCGTTTGAGAGGCACATTAAATTGCTTTAATTCAGTTAACACGCCGCAAGTTTCTTATTCTTTAGAATAAAATTCAAATGTCTAAGACCCTTCTCATCTGTTCTTAATTTTCTTCCCTAATGGCCTTCACGTTCTACCCTGTATTAAAATAATTTGTATGCTTATCCTCTTCTACAGCATTGTAGAACCACTTTTTATATTCCACGGTGTTAGAAACAGTACCTTTCATACAGTAGGTGCAAAATAAGTATTTTTAATTGAACATCACGATAAGCTAAAGTAGGTTATAAACGAATGAACAGCCTAAATTATTTTCTCTGCGTGTTGTATATTTTATTGTCCTTAATTACTTGTCTTCTGAAAATTTATATACTTTTGTCAAAACTTACTAAGGAGGTGGTTTTCTGAATTAGGATGTGTTAGATTCTCTAGGTTAGGATCTCTGTCCAATACATCATTGTATCTTAAATTCCGTTCAACCATGTTTTGAACTTCTAACATATGTGCAATTCCCCCCCTCAAGCAGCTTACCATTTTAGTAGGGGAAATAGTCTTGTAAAACTATAAAGTTAAGCATTATAATGTAGTGTTTTTAGGGTAGCAGAATTGTGTATAAAGTCAAACAATGCAGAAGAGGAGGATAAGTGGGAGTGGTTAGGGGAGTGTCAGGAAAGGCTTTCTAGATGGAATTGGTTGTGAAGTATAAATAGAACTTCCCCAGGTGAAGAAGTGGAAGAAACAACACATCAGGCATACATATATATTTCAGTAGGATGCATTCTGGAATTGTAATCAGTTTTTAAAGAGTAAATAGTCCTTAATTTTGCCTTCTGTATTGTCCTATTTCTTTTTTCCATCTTCCACAGTGATTATTTTAAATCTTACCCTTTCAAACCTCTTCTTTCAAGTTCAACAAATGTCTTTAAACTTCCCTGAACGAAAGATCATCCATCAGTTGTGAGCTTCCTCCATTTCTTGCCATTAAACCTAACCTTGTAACTGTCCTTTCTTTTCCCCTTGTATTTCCAATTACAGTACAAGTGGAATTTCTGCTTCTGAGGACAGTCCTTCCTCCTGTGCCCTGGATTTTTTTTCCTGTCTCTTCAAAGACCCAGTCACCCTCATTCTATGCCATTGAAATCTCTTTGCCAAGGTCTCTGATTACCTCCTTGTGAATAAATTAAATGGACACTTTGGTCCTATCTTACTTAAACTTTTAAAAAGGGTTTGACTCTTTTCTTTAAATACTTGTTATGTGACTTGTGAGTTCTATGCTTTAAAAAAAATTCTTAATTCTTTAAGGGTTCTTTTTTCCAGGTTCATTTAGTTGCTTGTCTTCTTCAATGTGCTCCTAATTCAGTGGTTCACTCCACCCATTCTCTTCAACATTACTAAAAAATTAAACATTTTCTGTCCATAACAGTGCTTCATTATGTAAAGAATCTGCCAGTGGTAGAGGATAAGATTGATAGGATTGGTGAGCAGATGCATAGTTTGAATAATTTCTGGGGTGTTTCTGATGTGCCTCCTGTAGGAATGAGATAGGTATAAAAGAGAAGCATTATATGACTTTTCTCCTGAAGGACAAGTCCAGTAGCCACTACTCAGCTTTTGCTGTATTTTATCTTTTTAAGGTCTTTGACACTACTTTCTACTCTCTCTAAACCATCCTTTGCCATTCTTCCTTGTTTTTCTTTCTCTTTGCTCCTTAGTCCTTTTGATTGCTTTCATTTTCTCCATCTACTTCCAAATTTTTGGTGTTTTCCTGGCTTCTAACTCAGTCTTCTCCATTTCCCTTTTTTTGTACATTCTAAAATTTATTCTAAACCATCTGGGTTTTTTTTTTCATGGTTTCAGAATTAATATGGATGCATACAAATACACATGATTCTTATTTCTCAGCTATAGAATTATTGTCTACTGGACATTTCTATCTTGGTGAACAGGCATGACTAGTTTTATATACAAAAAGTTAAATATGAACAAATAGTTCAGGTGCTATATGTGAAAAAGTGAAAGTACTTTTTTTTTTTTTACCCCTTGAATCTTCACATTAATTGTATGTGGTTAGATTTGTGCTTGTTTCCCATATAGATTGTGAGTTCCTTGAAGGCAGTAATATGTTCATTTTTATCTTTACACAAAGATGGCTAGTGGTCCAGCTTAATGCACAGCTGAATTCTGTATGTCAGTCACTTGGCCGAGAATCTTGGGAATCATCCTTTTACTTCTTGCTCTACCTAATCACCCGTCTTCAGCTTGTCACTAAGTCTCACACATTATAGTGTCTGAATAGTTGTCAAATTAGTCACTTCATTGATGTTTTTATTGCCATTGTCTTAGGCCTTCATCATGTCTTTTGGGCTGTTAACACAGCATCTTACTGGCCTCTGTAACTCTAATAGAGCATGTGTTACTCATGTAATTAATACATGAGTGAGCTGGTAAACCAGCTTTCTGGTAAAAGAGGGGAAGCCCTGGTTTTGTAGTGTATGCCAATTTCCATGGTATAAATACTCTCACCATGGTCAGTTTTCAGATACCTGTGATGTCTGCTGGCTCACACAATTCCTGAAAATTTAATAATTGGCTCTTAAAGGAGCCAGTCTGAGTCAGCTCCAGTACACTGCTGTGTGACTAATCCCTTTTCAATCACCCTCCATACTGCTGCTGGAAACTAAAACAGAGCTGACAGTGCTCTTTCTTATCTTTTACCTCAATGGGATATGGTCTGAACATTTTAGAGATGTTACCAGTCTTTTTTAACTGCCCCCAACCTTCCTTTGGAACCTTGACTCTCTCATTCTTTCCCACCATGTGCTCGAGACACACTGAAGTCACCATTCCCCTTATTTCTCAAAATACGCTGTGGCATTTGCTGACTCTAAACCGTCACTCTTTATCGGAGTAGCTTTCTCCACTTTGCTGCCTAGCAGGATCCTTAATTCTGAAAACTACTTGGCAAACTGGAAGGAAATGGGGTTCCCAGAATTAAGGCAAAAGTAGCAGGTTTTCTTTGAGAGTAGTCAAGAAAGAGTCTTTGCTTTTTGCAGAATAATACTTCCAACTGAAATATAAAGTCATTCCTTCTACCAGAATCCAACCACGTATCACGCATTGTTCAGACTCTAAGGATGCTGTAGTAAACAAAACAAAGCCCTTGCCCTCATAGAGCATACGTTAGAGTGGAAATAGACAATTGAAGCTTTCTTGTATGGACTCTGTTCTTTTGGCTAATTTTATAATCTCTGTCAGGGTAGTCTTATATCCACTATATGAGTGGAAGACAGCAGTTTTATATCTACACTGAGCTTACTTCTACATAATTATTTTTAACTTCTAATTATTTCCATTTTTGAGTTTCACTACAGAAAGATATCTTCTTAACATCTAGTATCACTTCTTTTTCCTGTTGATGAAGGGTTTGTTTTGAATATAGTCTCTTTTTCCATTTACTTATTTTGCTCATAAATCCTTAATTTCGGTGATACCTGTAAGTTTGTATTTGCCAATTTCTATTAAAATTCCAGATCCACTTTATTATGATAATATTTGTGCATCGACTTAGAGATATCGGAGGCCATAAATATCAAATGTGGTAAATTTTGCTGTTGTCGTTGTTGGTGACCTTGTTTTCTTGCATTAAAGGCTGTAGTTAGTAGTTAATTTTTAATCTTTTACTTCATATTTTCCTTCAAACTCCCTGATAAAAGTTAACTTTTAGCAGTGTAATGTAGTGGTTCAGAGTGTGGGCTGTGCAACTAGACTGCCCGGATACAAATCTGAGACAAGTTGGACAAGTTGCATGCCCCTTCTTTACCTGTCTCTTCGTTTGTGAAATGAGGGAAATGATGGTTCCAACAGGGTTGTGCGAGGATTGAATGAGTTAACATGTTTAAAGTGCTGAGGTCATTGTATGGCACAGTATGCTCTCCACCAGTATTTCCACTCTCTTTTGTTGTTGCTTCCCCCTCCTCATTTACAACAGAAGCGTTTACACCAGTTCTTGGTGTATGTTATCTGTGGGTGTAATTGTTCTGTTGTCTAATATCTGTGCTTTAGTGCGGTATAATTAATAAAGACTTTTCCTTATTTTTTCCCCTAGAGTGTTACAGTGATTTTTTAAATGAAGACTTTGATGTGAAGACTTATACTTCCCAGTCTATTCATCAAGCTGTAATTGCTGAACAACTAGCAAAACTTGCCCAAGGAATCAGTCAGTTGGATAAAGAACTACACTTACAGGTATTTCCAATCTTCTGGATCATTCAGCCAAAAGTGATAATTTACCATTTTGTAATCTTTTTATTATTTAATCTAACTGCATATTTAAATGAACAGATGTATAACGTAACCAGTGTGGCTTCTTTTTTGAAGCATGTGTTTGAAAAGTTTTCTGTAAACTACTTTTTGTTAGTTGAAAAACCAACATATCCCCCTCTGCAAAAGCTTTTGTTCCTACTTTGTTTTCACCACCTTAACTGATGTGCAATGAATATAGGTGGGCAAAAATAGGAAGCATTTGATAAAAATAATAGAAAATGGAATTATGGGAGTAGAACAGTGTGAGTAGGAAAAATTGGGTGTTCACATTGACAGTTCCCACTTTATGAACACAAAGTGTACCATTATGCTGAAATTACAGAAAGGTGATAAATTTCTGGTAGATAAAACACAAAACGGGGAATTAGGAGATAGGTTCTAATCTCAGGAGATAGGTTCCCTTTTATTTTATTATTTTTTTATTTTTTTATTTTTTTTTGATGTTTTTTTTTTTTTTTTTAATTTTTTTTTTCAACGTTTATTTATTTTTGGGACAGAGAGAGACAGAGCATGAACAGGGGAGGGGCAGAGAGAGAGGGAGACACAGAATCGGAAACAGGCTCCAGGCTCTGAGCCATCAGCCCAGAGCCTGACGCGGGGCTCAAACTCACGGACCGCGAGATCGTGACCTGGCTGAAGTCGGACGCTTAACCGACTGCGCCACCCAGGCGCCCCATATAGGTTCCCTTTTAGATCACTTAATGTCTTTGAGTTTTGCTTTAAAAAAATTTTTTTAAATGTTTGTTTATTTTTGAGAGAGAGACACAGAGTGTGAGTTGGGGAGGGGCGCAGAGAGAGAGAGAGAGAGAGACGCAGAATCTGAAGCAGGCTCTAGGCTCTGAGCTCTCAGCACAGAGCCTGACACAGGGCTCTAACCCCATGAGAGATCATGACCTGAGCTGGAGTCAGATGCTCAGCCGACTGAGCTTCCAAGGTGCCCCATGAGTTTTGCTTTTAAAAAGAAAATCTATTAAATGGGTTGGAATGAATAAGGAGGAAGAGATTCTAGTAGATCTTGAAGGTTCCTTTCTCTTTTATAATTCTGTAATTTTTATAGGGGGTTTATGGTATACTGCCTAGTTGTTGGTTTTTGTTTGTTGAGTAGGCTCTTAATAAATATTTAAATGAATGAACAAGTACATGAATAAATGGACTGTTTACCAGGAAACTTAGATCTCGTGTAGCATGAAACACGTTCACTTAAATTTTTTGTGTTGTACTTCATCAATTAAGAGTAGTTAGGACTACTCAGGACTGAGATGACTTTTAAGGTCATTTTAACTTTGATTATATAATTGGAGTTCAAAATTTATTGACAAATATTTATAAAACACTTTTTTTAAACATTTATTCATTTTTGAAAGGCAGAGAGAGACAGAGTGCAAATGGGGGAGGGGCAGAGAGAGAGAGAGAGAGAGAGAGAGAGAGAGGGAGACACAGAAACAGAAGCAGGCTCCAGGCTCTGAGCTATCAGCACAGAGCCTGATTCGGGGCTCAAACTCACAGACCGCGAGATCATGACCTGAGCCAAAGTCGGCCACTTAACCAACTGAGCCACCCGGGCGCCCCTATAAAACACTTTAAATTGTCAGGATTTGCATTAGGCTGTGGAGACAGAAAAGTGAACATATTTTTCAGCTCTCCAAAGACTCACAGACCAGTAGCAGATACAGACAGAAACAATAACAGGCAAATGATGCCTGTTTTGTTTCGAGTAGTACAAAGCTTTCATAAAAGCAGGGGAGAATGCACTTAACTCCGCCTAGAGTTCTCAGGGATGGCTTTTTGTAAGAGCGCCTGAAATTCTTCTTTTTTGTGGTTGGTACTTTCTTTTTTTCCCAAATTTTTATTTAAACTCCAATTAGTTAACATACAGTGTAAAATTAGTTTCAGGTGTAGAATTTAGTGATTCATCAGTTACATACAACACCCAGTGCTCATCACAGGTACACTCATTAATATCCATCACCTGTTTAGCCCATTCCCCCACCCTCTTCCCTTCCAGGAAGGCTCAGTTTTTTCTTTCTAATTAAGAGTCTGTTTCCTGGTTTGCCTCTCTTCCCCCCCTCCCCCCATGTTGATCTGTTTTGTTCCTTAAATTCCACATATGAGGGACATCATATGGTATTTGTCTTTCTCTGACTGACTTGGTTCGCTTGGCATAATACTCTCTGGCTCCATCCACATAGTTGCAAATGGCAAGATTTCATTCTTCTTGTGGCTGAGTAATATGGTTGGTATTTTCTTTGTTCCTTGCATGTAGTACCTTCTCTGCAGGAATCAACAAAAAACTAAAAATGTATTTAACATCTCTTAGAGGGGGCAGGTTACACTGATAGTAGTTTGGGATATGAAGTAGAATACTAGTATGACATCTGAACCTGCTGTAATTGTTTTTCTGCAGAAGCAAAATTGGGATAATTCTAACTAAACCCATAAAAAAATTTAAAATACCACTGAGATGATTAAACTAACAGTAGATGTGGTGAAGTATGTACTCGTTGGGGCTTAGGATAGGACACAGAAACCACTCTAGTTATGTAAAGCAGGAAAATGTTTAATACGGAGAATTAGATGATTATGAAATCAGCCGGTGGACTGAGTTGAAGGATCTACCTTCATAGATGCAATGCAAAGGCCTGGCACTCCCATGCCAGTGCTAAAATTCCACCTGTAGATACCTGGTGATGAAATTTTGGAATGATTGATATGGCTATTCCAAATGTCTCTAAATTCTCAGGTCTCAGGACCTTGCTTATTACTAGCTGAAACAGTAACAGGAAAGTAGCTTTCCTTTCTTTTCTGTCTCCCAGCTCTCTTGGAAATTCATCCAGCTGGCGGCAGAGGAGTTTCTGAAAGTATAGTATTTTTCACACAGGAAAAAGAAGAGCGGAGAATTAAAATTAGTCTTGTTAGGATGGACGACACATTGATGGCCCTATTAGTGGACTGGGGAAAATTCAGACATATTCTGGCAATCTTAAGAGATGTAGGAGACCGAAAGTAATTTCAGAGGCATGTGATAGGAAGGGACATGATAGAAAACAGTGATAACTGAAGCAGGACAAAATGGAGGACAATATAGGGGTTCCAGTGAATGAATTTGTGCTGACTAGGAGCTTCAGTTTACAGCCTTCTTATGGAACTTCTTATTCATTGGAATTGAAAAGGTACAAAATGGTAAGGATTCTTGCATTATTCTAGAGATGAAGGATTTCTTCATGTTTCTAGGAATCTCTTGCATGTGGCTTTTAACTCTTAACCTTTTTGGTTTTTTCATGTGATGGTTCACACTGCCTTAAATTTCATAAAAATATCAGTCATGTGCAAGGAAGAGGATTTTCTGTGACCTTCGGAAACTGAAAGCAGAGAGATGTTCAGGGATAGGTGGGTAGTGACTCCACGTTACCTTTTCCGATTAGAATGTGGTCTTGGGGCACCTGGGTGGCTCAGTCGGTTAAGCGTCCGACTTTAGCTCAGGTCATGATCTTGCGGTCTGTGAGTTCAAGCCCTGTGTCAGGCTCTGTGCTGACAGCTCAGATTCAGATTCTGTGTCTCCCTCTCTCTCTCTGCCCCTTCCTGGCTCGCACTATGTCTTTCTCTGTTTCTTGAAAAGTGAATAAACATTAAAAAAAAAAATTTTTTTTTAAATTAAAAAAAGAATGTGGTCTTGATGCTGAATTAAGTTCAAGAATTAAGAGAACCTTAAAAAAAACAACTGAAACTAAGAGAACCTAATGTTTACAAACATTCTTTACAGGGAAAGCATATAAAAGCATGGCAAGAATAGGTTTTGTTTTGTTTTGTTTTTCAATTTTGGCACAGCTCTATTTGTACTTCCCATTAGGAAAGAAAAGGACTGGTGAAAAGGTTGTGTCTTTTTGGCTTTATATCAAACTGTAAGCATGTTTGTGTGTCTGCTAATAACTCCTTTCAGACACTCCTTTTAATCTGTATTTTATTCTTTTGTGTTAGTGTTTGGGCCTTCCTATATGAAGGGAGACCTTTAATTCTATATTGTGGTTACAAAGAAAAATACCTAATACTTAGAGCAAATTCTTGATTTTCAGGTTGTTGCAAGACATGAAGATTTATTAGCACAAGCAACTGGGATTGAGTCTTTGGAAGGTATGTTTCCATCAAGTACTATAAATTAGATTGAGCTAGACCAGGGGTTAGCAAACTTTTATTGTTAAGGGTCGGATAGTAAATGTTTGAGACTTTGCAGGCCATACCACCTCTGTTGCAGCTACTGAACTCTGCTCTTCCGGAGTGAGAGCAGCCAGATAATATGAAAATGAATGTGGCGTGTTCCAACAAAACTTTAATAAAACTTTGCTGACCTCGGAGCTAAACTGAGTTCAAAACCTTGCTTTGGCACTTAATAAATGTGTGACCATGGACAAGTTATTTCACCTTTGTGTGCTTCACTTTTATCCATAAAGGAGGAGTATTAATATGTACCTACATGGTGTTATTTTGAGGGTGAAGTGAGTTAGAAAAATGCTTAGAACAATTCCTGGCACATATTTAGTGCCTCTCATAAAATTAACAGTTAGAAAATTGTTAATTAACAAAAACATCAATACCACCAGAGTAAGTAATAGTAGAAGTAGGCTTGAATGCTTTCCTTATATTTGGCTTTCTTTGAAACTCTTTTCACTGCAAGCATAATACAATAATAATAACAGGGAATTTTTATTTTTGTAAGTCTTACTATTTTTGATTGGCTAAGTCTTTTGTGAATTTTCCTCCTCTCTTGATTGAATTAAACTACATCTTATAAAAATGGAATTTTCCTTAAATTTGTTTATTTAAGTAATCTCCACATTTAGCATAAAACTCAAACTCACGATCCCAAGATCAAGAGTCCCAGGCGCACAAAGTATGGAATGTTAATAATCATGTTTTACATTGTTACTTGTGATTAGTATTATTAATCATTGCACGTCAAAAGAAAACTAGGTGATTTTCCCTATGTTGATTGAACTCTTGAGGAGGAAGGATATGTTTTTTTGTGATACAATATTTAATGCTTCCCCCAGTGCTGCTTATGAACTCAGAGGTATTACTTACTGTCAGCAGGTACGTTGTTTCCCAGACGTCATGATGAAGAACTTAGTATTTGGGGGATAATAGTTTGTTGTTTGAATATTTAAGATAGATATCAGACTATGTTCTTGGGAAAGCTAAGAAGCTCTAAGTACTGACCACTTACTATTAGAAATTATTTTTAATCTCATTTTAGGTGTTTCTGGAAGCAAGTAAATAATATCCTGTATTAATGGTGATTTTTAAAAAATAAGTGGTAAATGATTTTTTTCATTTGTAAAACCCGTAAGGATGGCATGGTAGTACATTGATTGTGAGTCTATATAGGTGTAGATGAATCCTCGCAGCAGAAGTACTTCTTTTTCTTATATTCTTATATGCATTTTGGTCCATAATGTGCTTGTTTTCCCCAAAAAGCTTTTCAGTGATTATAGCATTTAAAATATACTGTTAGACTGAGTTAGAATGACTGTCCATTAGACGAGTGTTTGAAGTACAAAGGCAGCCTTTTCGGAGTTCCTGTGATAATCTAAGAATCTTCTCCAGATTATTTGAACATAAAACGTCAAAGTCTGAATTAGTGTTCATTTTGGCATGATGTGTATTTCTAAACACTTATTAGAATGTTGAGATGCTGAAAAGTGTGATATGTTTTGGAAAACAAGTGTTATACCAACTTCTACTTCATCTAATTATTCCCCCAAATATTGAAGATTTTTGCCACCTAAGTAGTTTGGAATTACATTTATTGAACCTATTTTATTAAATGTCCCCTCTTATTCATTTTTCATTCATTTAATCATATATTTTTATATTAAACTTTTTTTTTTTTTAACATTCATTTTTTTGAGAGACCAAGACAAAGCACGAGCAGGGGAGGAGCAGAGAGAGAGGGAGACATAGAATCTGAAGCAGGCACTAGGCTCTGAGCTTGACAGCTCAGAACCTGATGCGGGGCTTGAACTCAGAAACCATGAGATGATGACCTGAGCTGAAGTTGGCTGCTTAACCAGCTGAGCCACCCAGGTGCCCCTCATTTATTCATTGAAATATTAGTTGAGAATTTGCTAGGTTCCAGACAGCTCTGACAGAGTCTTTGTTCTTATGGAATTTAGAAGTATATTTAATTAACCCTATTTTATTAAAAAGAGATATCCTCATTCCCTCATTCATTTGTCCACTCAAACAGTAATTTAGAACTTGTTTAGGTACCAGGCACCTGTGAACAACAGACAAAGTCACTGTTCTTATGGGACTTATGTTCTAATGTGGAGAAGCAGACAAAGAAAATAGACAAATTCAGATAATTGTAAGTCCTACAAAGAAAATAAATGGATGACGGTATGGAGGAAGGGGAGTCCCTTATTAGGATGGTCAGGGAAGGCCCTTTTGAGAAGATGATGTTTGAACCGAGCATTGAATGGTAGAAACAATCACCATATAAAAATCTGGGGAGAAGAGTGTTGAAAGTTGAGAGAGGAATAAATGGGAAGGTAGGAATGAGCTTGGGATGTACGAGGGGCAGAGAGAAGGCCCGTATGAGTGGAGTTTAATGAGTGGGGAAGAGAATCGTACATGAGGTTCTTAGAAAGGAATTTTGATTTTCGTTTTAAGTGCAGTAGTAAACCATTGGAGGGTTTTTATTAGGGACATGATGTAATGAGATTAATGCTATAAAAGTTTTCTCTGGTGGTTCTATAGGAAAGTAACAGTAAAATCAGGGGTACCAATTTAGAAGATGCTAGAAGAGTAGAGTTGATGGCACATTGGATTAGAGTGGTAGATGGAAAGACAGGGAAGTGGGTGGGATAAAATGGGGGCAGAGCTGATAGAATTTATTGATGGGAGATGAAAGGGCTGAGGGAAAGAAGTCACCAAGTTTGATTCCTTATTTTTTAGTCTGAAAAATTGGATAGATGATGGTATGGGTAACTGAGCTGGGTTAGAATGGAGAAGATTGTGACTTTGATAGGGTGGGGAGGGCAGAAGTTATCTTGGGCGTCTTAAATTTGACATAAGAAAGTTGAGGGGCCAGGTGTGTGTGTGTGTGTGTATATATACACATCTATGTATATATATGTGTGTGTGTGTATATTTGCATATATATATTTGTGTATGTGTGTATGTATATGCATGTATATATCTATACATATATATGTGTGCACACACACGCAGATAGAAAATCTCTGTAGACATTTGTACATATGTATGCATATGTGTGTATAAAATCGGTATTTTATTGAATAGATAGTATTTAAAACATTGGGGTTGGGTGAATTCCCTAAGAGATACGTAGATAGAGAAGAGAAAATGAGGATTAAATCTTGGAGTAGAACTCAAACAGAGGAGGAGTAGGAGCAGCTAATGTAATAAGAAGAAACCTAGGGAGTGTGATGACTTGGAAGCCTAGAGAAAAGAAATGTTTTAGGGAGGGAGTGGTTTAACTGTGTTGTGAATTTCTGGGGCACCTGGGTGGCTCAGTCGGTTAAGCATCCGACTTTGGCTCAGGTCATGATCTCACTGCTTGTGAGTTCGAGCCCCGCGTTGGGCTCTGTGCTGACAGCTCAGAGCCTGGAACCTGCTTCGGATTCTGTGTCCCGCTCTCTCACTGCCCCTCCCTTGCTCATGCTCTCTCTCTACAATAAATAAAACATTAAAAAAAAAAAACTGTTGTGAATTTCTGAGAATTGGAACAAGATAAAGACAGAACTGACAATAGAATTTGGCATGTTGGAGATTTCTGGTGACCTTGAGAAGATGTGTTTTGGTCGAGTATTATGAAAGTCTGTTGGAGAGTGGGTGGTGGAGAGAATAAGGAAGTGTTGATAACAAGGGCAGCTTATTCCTGGAGGTTTAGGATCAGTAAGACATAAAACCAGCAGAAAAATGAGAATCCTTGGGTCCAGAGGGGATTCTGTTGGACCGAGCCATATTAAAGCATATTTGTATGCTGGTAATGCTTATTCTAGTATTACTTCATCTAATACATGACAGCATTCTGTACCTAAGTTTATTTAGAATATTATGTTTTAAAACTAAACGTAGAAACTGAGTTTTAAAGAATGGAGTTCAAAATAATTAAAACTGTAATATTGAAAAGCTTATTTTTAGGTCCATAAAGTAGTAAAATTTAAAATCCTTCTTCATGAAAATATTTCTACAGTTATGTTAAAAAGTTCTTTATTACTTTGTGTATATTGAGAGTTAAAGGCAATGCTGTCCTTGCTGTCCATGTGTATTATTTATCTAGTTTGTAATTAATTTAACAAATATTGCCATCGGAAGTAGTCTGCATTAGGCTCAGGTCATGCAGTACTGAATGAAAAGTATACTTTCCCTAATGCCCAGGAATTTATAGTTAGAGAGTAAAACATTAAACAGATATACAGCCAGATATATAATTACCTAATGTGATTAGTGCCATGAAGGAAATGTATGCTGTAGAAGAAAATAGCGAGAGAATCTAAGTTAGATGGGGGATCTTTTAGTACTTGTGCCTGTTAGGGCGAGGTTTGACGACAAACAGTAGGTGTTTATCCAGTAGGAACTTGAGGGTGGGGTTGGATGTTGGAGAGAAAGTACACCATTTCCAGATAGTACAGGGCTTTGTAAACCAAGCTGTGGACTTCAGTTTTGACGTGGGAGAAAAGGGGAGACCAAGGAAGAGTTTTAACAGGGAATATTGTATACAATTTGTACCTTTAAAGATCACTTAGTCTTCTTCTTTTGTAGTTATAGATAAAATGCACATTAACACAAAACTTCACCATTTTAAAGTATGTAATTTAGCAGCATTAATTACATTTACGATGTTGTGCAGCCATTACTGTGTAGTTTCAGAACTTTTTCATCACCCCAAGTGGAAAACCCTATGCTCCTTAAACAGTCACTCTGCATTCCTTGTCACACTTATTTAGTGGAACAAGGATTGGAAGGGGGGAATAGTTAGAGGCTTTAACAATAGTACAGGTAAAAGATATTGATTGGTTGCTTAGGTTATGATGGTGGCAGGAAAAATTGAAATTTTTCTGTATGTATGTATGAATTTTTTTCTTTTAATATAATTCTTTTGCCCTATTGGAGCCCTTGGAACTTTGTAAAGTAATGGAAATTATTGTGTTTTCCTAGGCGTTCTTCAGATGATGCAGACAAGAATTGGCGCTTTACAGGGAGCTGTTGATAGGTACTGTTGCTCATTTTGTAAATAAGTGGAAGGGAAAGAAGTTTAACCATTGATATTTGAAGATGATTTTATTGTTACTCCTCTCTTTATTTTTCCTTTAGGATGAAAGCAAAAATTGTGGAGCCGTACAATAAAATAGTAGCCCGTACTGCACAACTTGCAAGACTTCAGGTGGGTTGTCACTTTTCAGTTTTTAGTACTCTGTGTTATTCATTTTGTTTTTATAAGTGAACACATTTCAAGAGAACGAATTCTGAGGAAATAGGGGAATATGAGAGAAAAGGAGGAATACTAAAGAGCTTTAAAATAAGATAGGCAATTAAAAAAAAAAAACTATTCAAGTGAATTATTTTCATTCTTAATACTACAGTGTATAATCATTTACTAATTTATTAATATTCACAACTATTTTTTTCAGTAGAGAGCAGAAAGAAACCCAGCATTTATGCCAAATGAAGGAACCCATACCTATAAGTTGTTCTAATAGGAGTGCTTATGTATTATAGGAGAAATTCAGTTTTGGACCAGAATTTTGTTATTTTTATGGCCATTATTTTTCCAGATATTTTTTTCTTTTTTTTTTTAATGTTTTTTTAACATTTATTTATTTTTGAGACAGGGAGAGACAGAGCATGAACAGGGGAGGGTCAGAGAGAGGGAGACACAGAATCTGAAACAGGCTCCAGGCTCTGAGCTGTCAGCACAGAGCCTGACGCGGGGCTCGAACTCACGGACCACGAGATCATGACCTGAGCCGAAGTCGGCCGCTTAATTGACTGAGCCACCCAGGCGCCCCCCCCCCCCCCCAGATATTTTTTCTATTCCTCCCCTTTCCTTCTGGGATTACAATTACGAATGTATTAGGTATCTTTGGGATGTCTCACAGACAACTGGATTCTCTGTTCATTTTTTTCCAGTCATGTTTACCCCATGTGTTTTGGATAATTTCTATTGCTTTGTCTTCACGTTCACTGATTGTTTCTTCTGTACTGTTTGATCGACCCCTAATCTCATTCAGTGTATTTTTGATTTCAGACATTTTTGTTTTAATCTCAAGAAGTTTGATTTGGATCTTTTCTATACTTTCCATTAATCTGCTTAACCTTTTGGACATATGGAATACTGTTAAAATAACTGTTTTAATGTCTGCTAATTTATAGAATGTGCCAGTCATACACAGTGCAGTTTTAGAAGATTTCTACCACCACAGAAAGATCCCTCCTGTTTGCCATTGTCTTCTTTCATTTGGACTACTGTAATGGAATATCATAGACTGGGTGGTTTATGAACTATAGAAATTTCTTTCTCACAGTTCTAGAGGCTGGACGTCTGACTCAGGGTACCAGGCTGCTCATGTCCTGGACAGGGCCCTCTTTTGGGCTGCAGATAGTCCTTTTCTTTTCTTTTTCTATTTTTTAAATTAAGTCTTTAATTTTAATTTTAGTATAGCTAACATACAGTGTTCTATTGTTTCAGGTGTACAGTTGAGTGATTCAACAATTAAATATGTTACTCTTCATGATTACATAGTCATTTTCTATTGTATCCTCAAATGGCAGACAAGGCTAGAGAGATCTCTGGGGTCCCTTTTATAAGGACACTAATCCCATTCATGAGGGGTTCACTTTCATGACCTAATCACCTCTCAAAGGCCTCACTTGCTAATATTATCACACCGAGGGGTTAGGATTTCAACACATGAATTTTTTTTTTTTATCATTTTGTTTTTTTTCCCTCCCATCATGTTAAGTGTACTCTTTAATCCCCATCACCTATTTCTCCCATCCCCCCACCCACCTCCCCTCTGGTAGCCATCAGTTTGTTCTCTATAGTTAACAGTTATAGTTAGTTCTTGGTTTTCCTCTCTCTCTTTTTTTCCCTTTGCTTGTTTGTTTCTTATATTCCACATATGAGTGAAATCACATGGCATTTGTCTTTCTCTGACTTAGTTCTCTAAACATTATATTCTAGCTCCATCCATGTTGTTGTAAAAGACGAGATTTTAAGTCTATTGCAGCTGTCAGTACTTATTCCCACCCCCCAGTTCTACGGTGTTGCTAATCTATTTTCTGTCTCTATTGATTTGCCTTTTCTGGTCATTTCATCTAAATGGAATTATACAAGATATAGTCTTTTGTGTCTGGCTTCATTCATTTTGCATAATGCCTTTGAGGTACGTCTGTGTCATAGAATGTCATTAGTAGTTCATTCTTTTTTTTTTTTTTTAATTTTTTTAATGTTTATTTTTCAGAGAGAGAGCATAAGCTGGGAGGGGCAGAGAGAGAGAGAGAGAGAGAGAGAGAGAGAGAGAGAGAGACAATCCGAAGTAGGCTCTAGGCTCCAAGCTGTTAGCACAGAGCCCAATGCGGGGCTCAAACTCATGAACCTGAGATCATGACCTGAGCCAAAGTCGGATGCCCCACCGACTGAGCCACTCAGGTGTCCCCATTCTTTTTTTTTTTTTTTAACGTTTTATTTATTTTTGAGACAGGGAGAGACAGAGCATGAACAGGGGAGGGTCAGAGAGAGGGAGACACAGAATCTGAAACAGGCTCCAGGCTCTGAGCTGTCAGCACAGTGCCCGACGTGGGGCTCGAACTCACGGACAGCAAGATGATGACCTGAGCTGAAGTCGGCCGCTTAACTGACTGAGCCACCCAGGCGCCCCTCCTTTCTTTTTTTTTAATTGCCGAATTCTGTTCTATTTTATGGAGCTAGCACATTTTGTTTATCCACTCACCAGTTGATGGATATTTGGATTGTTTCTCATTACTGGCTTTTGAATAATGCTACTATGAACATTTGCTTACATGTATTTGTGTGGACCTGTGCTTTCATTTCTCTTAGGTAGATTTCTAAAAATGGAATTGATGGGTTGTATGGTAAGTTTAATTTTTTAAAGAACTGCCATGTTGTTTTCCAAAGTGCCTATACTATTTTATATTCCCATCAGTAATATATGAGGGTTCCAGTGTCAACACATCCTTTTTTAAAATTATTTTTTTACTGTTTGTTTCTTTTTGGAGAGTGAGAGCACGTGTGAGTGGGTGAGGAGCAGAGAGACAAGGGGACAGAGGATCCAAAGTAGGCTCTGTGCTGACAGCAGTGAGTCCCATGCGGGGATCGAACTTAGGAACCATAAGATCATGACTTGAGTCCAAGTCAGGCGCTTAACTAACTGAGCCACCCAGGCATCCTCCAGTGTCTACACATCCTTACCAACACTTGTTATTTTCTCTTCTTTGATTATGGGCATTCTAGTAGCCCACGAATACAGTGGTATTTCATTATAATTTTAGTTTACATTTCTTAAATGACGATTTGGGTATCTTTTCATGTGCTTATTAGTCATTGGTATATCTTTAATTTATTCAGTCTATAATATCTTTTAGGCATTTTAAAATTGGATTGTTTATCTTATTGTTAAGTTATAGCTTTTTTTTGTTGTTGAAGAATAGTTGATACACACTGGTTCATTACTTTCAGGTGTACAACATAGTGATTCAACAACTATATACATTATGCTGTGCTCACTACAAGGGCAGCTGCCATCTGTCACAATACAATGCTATTACAGTACCACTAACTATATTCTCTATGCTGTACCTTTCATCCCTGTGACTTAGTCCATTACAGGAAGCCTGTACCTCCCACTCGTGTGTACCCATTTTGCCCATACCCCCAGCCCTCTCTTCTCTGGCAACCATCAGTTTTTTCTCTGTATTTATGGGTGTCTTTCTGATTTTTCTGTTTCTTCATTTGGTTTTTTAGATTCCACATATAATTGAAATCATATGATACTTGTCTTTCTCTGTTTGAATTATTTCACTTAACATACTACCCTCTAGGTCTATCCAACTTGTTACCAATGTCAGGATCTCATTCCTTTTTATGGCTGCGTAATATCTGTGTGTGTATGTATGCACACTACCTCTTCTTTATTCATCTGTCAATGGACAGTTGGCTATTGAAAATGATGCTCCAGTGAACATGGGGTGAATATATTTGAAGTAGTGTTTTGTTTTCTTCGGAAAAATACCCAGTTAGGAGCTTTTCTTTTGTATATTATGATACAATACGTGATTTGCCAATATTTTTTTTTTCCCAGTGTATGACTTAGAAATATTTCTACCAGTCTATGACTTGACTTTTATTTTTAAGTGTTGTCTTTTGAAACAGAAAATTATAAATTTTGATCAGGTCCAAATTATCAAATTTTCTTTTATGGATTGCTGGCACCATTTCTTGAAAACAGCTTGTCTTTCCCTGTTCAGTTTTTTTGTTGCCTTCATAATACTTAATTGACTTTGTATGTGTGGGATTATTTCTGGACTCTTTACTTTCCTCAGTTGAACTAGTTTTTTGCCTTTATATTAATTGTACACTATCTTAATCACTGAAGCTTTTTAGTAAGTCTTCTATCAGCCAAATGATCTTGAAAAAAGGATATCATTTTAGTATCTGCAATCCCATCTGAACTTTAGAATCAGCTCATCAATTTCTACTAAAAAGCTGTTAATGATTTTTAAAATTTTTAAGTTCTTTTTAATGTTTATTTTTGAGAGACAGAGTGAGAGTGGAGGAGGGGCAGAGAGAGAGAGGGAGACACAGAGTTTGAAGCAGGCTCGAACCTGCAGACTATGAGATCATGACCTGAGCCGAAGTCGAATGCTTAACCAACTGAGCCGCCCAGGTGCCCCTGTTTAGGATATTTTTAAATATATTTTTTTAAGTTTATTTATTTTTGAGAGAGAGAGAGAGAGAGAGAGAGCAAGAACAGGGGAAGGGCAGAGAGAAAGGGAGACACAGAATCCCAAGCAAGCTCCATGCTGTCAGCGAGTCCCCAATATGGGGCTCATCTCATGAACTATGAGATCATGACTTGAGCTGATGTCAAGACTCTGACACTTAACCAACTGAACCACCCAAGTGCCCCTAAAAAGATGGTTAGGATTTTGACTGGAAATGTATTACATCTGTAGGTCAGTTTGGGGAGAATTGATGTATTAACAATATTGCATCTTCCATGTCATGAATATGGTATATCTACATGTATGTAGGTCTTGTTTAATTTCAGCCTCACATTTTGGTTTCAGTTTTGTTAAACTTATCTTTAAATATTTGTTTTTGTGGGGAGCCTGGGTGGCTCAGTCGGTTAAGCATCTGGGTTTGGCTCAGGTCATGATGTCGTGTTTCCATGAGTTCAAGCCCCACATCGGGCTGTCTGCTGTCGGTGTAGAGCCTGCTTCAGATCCTGTGTCTCCTCTCTCTGCCCTTCCCCCTGCACTCTCTTTCTTGTTCTCAAAAATAGACAGACATAAAAAAAAGAAAAATAGGGGCACCTGTGTGGCTCAGTCAGTTAAGTGTTCGACTTTGGCTCAGGTCATGATGTCACAGTTCATAGGTTTGAGCCCTGTATTGGGTTTTGTGCTGGCAGGTCACAGCCTGGAGCCTGCTTTGGAGTCTGTGTCTCCCTCGCTCTCTGCCCCTCCCCCACTCATGCTCTGTCTCTGCCTCTCTGTCTCTCTCAAAAACAAACATTAAAAAAATGTTTTGTTACTATACGAAATGATATTTTTTATAAATTCTATTTTTCTGTTCATTGCCATTTTATATAGAACTGGTTGAAAATTGCATAAAGAAGGTTTTTATTAAAAAAATATGTTCTTTTTATATTGTTAGTAGACATAATATGACTTAATGGCAATATTGTTTGAAAGAACATAGATAAGATAATGAGGGATTGATAACTGAGGAGCCCTGATCTTCTAGTAAGCCATGGGAACATCTCATGTGAGAGATACTGTGTTAGTTATGGCAGAGAATACAAAAAAGGGTGAGGAAGTACTTTTCAAAAAGTTTACATCATGGTTAAAGGAAATAAGATAACTCTACACAATGACCTAATAAAATACTAATTACATAAATGCCGAAATAAAGAAACAAGTATTTAGAGTGCAAAGAAATTATATGCAGCTGGATTGCTTTATGATGTGTTTAATGCTTAAGAAATGGTATTTGAGATGGGCTTAGGAGCAGTAGGTTGTTGACATATTTGAAGTAAATCTTTAAGAATGAATGGATTGATAAGAGTTTTAAAGGATAGGATTTGAGTAGGCTAAGATGAGAGTAAGGAATTATAGTCAGAAAGAAGAATATAACAAATGCATGGGAGGTGGAGGCATGCAGGGCATATCCAGAGAATGGCAATGAAAGTGTGCATTAAAAGGATTAACTCAAGGCATTTCCCCTTGTCCTTGTTACATATTACTTATATCTGTCAGCCTCCTTCACTAAAGACAGACCTGGCTCAGTTAGCTTTTCAGTGAAAGCCTTTACATGATAGTTTCTGGCTTTAGTACCCATAGTAATCCACCCATCCATCCATCATCCTGTCCTCACTCTTCTTTGACTTTCTTAACTCCAGTTATGATCTTCATCGACTCCCGTGACTGTACAGTTGACCTCTGAAATCTTAAACTCTTAAATTCCGGGGCGCCTGGGTGGCGCAGTCGGTTAAGCGTCCGACTTCAGCCAGGTCACGATCTCGCGGTCCGTGAGTTCGAGCCCCGCGTCGGGCTCTGGGCTGATGGCTCAGAGCCTGGAGCCTGTTTCCGACTCTGTGTCTCCCTCTCTCTCTGCCCCTCCCCCGTTCATGCTCTGTCTCTCTCTGTCCCAAAAATAAATAAACGTTGAAAAAAAAAATTAAAAAAAAAAAAAAACAACTCTTAAATTCCATTTTATGTTTTACACCTCCCCTGATTTTCCAGCTTTCTCAGTACCTTACCCCAGACTCATAGTTTTTTATAGCTTTATTGAGCTATAATTCACCTAAGTGTGGAACTAAATTTTCTCCACTTCCTACCCCCTAACTCTCCAAATTTGATGTGTAACTGTACATTTCTTTGTCTTCCTAATATTGTTTCTTTCTATCTAAATCTTACTCAAGCTTTTCATTAAGCTATATATAAACTATAGTTACTTTTTTTTTTTTTTTTTTTGTCTGAAATTTCTTTAACTTTTGCAGGTAAGTTAGAGTTGCTGTCCAGGAAACATTTTTTCTTTAAGTTCATTTATTTTGATAGAGAAAGTGCGAGCAGGGGAGGGGCAGAGAGAGGGGGAGAGAAAGAATGCCAAGCAGGCTCCATGCTGTCAGCACAGAGCCCGACACGGGACCCCATCTCACGACCGGGTGATCATGACCTGAGCCGAAATCAAGAGTTGGACGCTTAATTGGCCAAGCCACCCAGGCACCCCATCTTAATCATTTTTAAGTGTACTGCTAACCATATTCATATTGTTGTGTAACAGACCTCCAGAACTTTCTCATCTTACAAAACTGAAACTCTTTATGCCCTAAGTGTGAATTTCTCTTTCTCCCTCCTGTCTTCCTCATTGGCACCTACCTTTCTGCTTTCTGTCTCTATGATTTTGACTATTTAGCTATTTCATATAAACAGAGCATATAGTATTTGTCCTTTTGGTTTATTTCATTTAGCATAATATCCTTGAGGTTCACCTGTATTTGAGTATACGTACTAAAGAAGGATTTCCTTCTTTAAGACTGTATAATATTCTATTGTATGGATATACCACATTTTCTTTTTTCATGAATCCATTGAAGCAACATTAGGGTTGCTTCCCCTCTTGGCTGTTATGAAGAATGCTGCAGTGAACATGGGTGTGCAAATATCTCTTGAGATCCATCCTGCTTTGAGTTGCTTGGGAGATACCAGATCATATGGGTAATTCTATTTTAAAATTTTTGTGGATCCTCCATACTGTTTTCATTAGTGGCTGAAACCATTCTGCATTCCCACCAGTAGTGCCCAAGGTTTCCAACTTTTCTGCATCTTTGTCAGTGCTTGTTATTTTCTGTTCTTTTGATATCAGCCATGCTAGTGGGTAAGAGGTGATATCTCTTAGTGGTTTTGATTTGTATTTCTCCCGTGATGAGTGATGTTGAGCATCTTTCCATATGCTTGTTGGCCTAGGTATATCCTAGGAATGGGATTGCTAGGGTTTTAGGATTTTTAATCTTTAGCTTTATTATGTAAAGTCCAACTATTTTCCCACATAATTCTGTCCTGCACACTGACAGTATAGAGTTGGTATTAGTTTGTATCATTGCCAACATTTATTGTTGTCAGACTTGCTAATTTTTGCCAATATTTCGGTGCATTTTTCAGGGAATTAATTACTAAAGAGGCTGAATACCTGAGATGTGTCCTCTATTGTATGTTTCAAATATCCCTTTGTGTTTTTTTTTTTTCTTTATTGATAATATCTGGATGGATAGAAGTAAAATTTACCATTTTTTTCTTTTAGGGTTAGTGTTTTTCTGTCTTGATTAAGAGAACATTCCCTACCCTGGGGTCATGAAGATCTTCTATATTGCTCTGTGTGATATGTTTTGGTATTTAATATACCTGAAATTATTTCAAAGTTTACGTTTTTCTGAAATGTCTAATCTGTTGTTACTTCCATCCTGTGTTTTCTATTTTACATAATGTATTTTTTAATCTCTAATGTTTTTGTCTTTTTATATCTTTCCTTTCTATAATGAAGTTTGTTTTCTTTTGAACTTACAGAGTATATTAAAATATTTTTTTTTAATGTTTATTCATTCTGAGAGAGAGTGGGGGAGAGAGAATCTTAAGCAGGCTTCTCACCCAGCGCAGAGCCTGACATGGGGCTTGATCTCACGACCATGAAATCATGACCTGAGCTGAAATCAGGACTCAGCCACCAAGGTGCCCTGAACATATAGGTATATTTAGAATAGGTATTTTAGTATTTCAGTCTTCATTATTTCTTCATCAATCATTATTGATTGACCTTTCTTCTTGTTATGGGTTTTATTTTTTCACTTATTCACGTGCCTGGTAAGTGAGAACTGGTTTTAATTCTTTGTTAGAGCAGGTCCAGAGCAGCCTTTAGTCCAGGACTAGTTTATATGTTAGCCCTAATTATTCACTGCTAGGTCTTAATGCTGTGGGCTCTGTGAAGTGTTTCAGTAATTCTTTCCCTGAGTTTCCTCCTACATATGTACATGTTGGTGCTTGAGTCCGCCCTTCTGCAGATATCCACAACCTTTCCTTCCTGTCCAGTTTCTGTCCATAAACTCTAGCCTTTTTGGTTCTCTTGAAGTCACATCTCTGTTTTCTCATTGTAGAGAGACCATCATGTTCTGTTTCTCTTTCCTTTCCCTTTGCTGGGGCCTGAAAATTGTCTCCCAGCAGTAAACTAGGGTAGTTAAGTTCATTTTCTTCTTTTTTTCTTTTTCTAAACCATTTTCTTTTTTCTTTTTTTGAGAGAGAGAATGAGCAGGGAAAGGGCGGTGGGGGTGGGGTGGGGAGGAGGACAGAGGCTCCAAAGCAGGCTCTGTACTGACAGGCTGACAGCAGCATTCCCGATGTGGGGCTCCAACTCATGAACCATGAGATCATGACCTGAAGTCAGACACTCAACTGACTGAACCACCAAGGTACCCCTAAAAGATTTTATTTTTAAGTAATTTCTGTATCCAACATGGGGTTCAAACCCACAACCTCTGGATCAAGAGTCACATGCTGCACCGACTGAGCCAGCCAAGTGTCCCAAGCATTTTGTTAATCCTGGGGATGATAGTTCTGTGCTGTCTGTTCAGCGTCTGAAAATGATTTCATGCATTTTTTTTTTATTTTTTTTTCAACGTTTATCTTATTTTTGGGACAGAGAGAGACAGAGCATGAACAGGGGAGGGGCAGAGAGAGAGGGAGACACAGAATCGGAAACAGGCTCCAGACTCTGAGCCATCAACCCAGAGCCCGACGCGGGGCTCGAACTCACGGACCGCGAGATCGTGACCTGGCTGAAGTCGGACGCTTAACCGACTGCGCCACCCAGGCGCCCCTGATTTCATGCATTTTGTTCAGCTTTCTAGTTGTTCACCATGGGAGTGTAAATCCAGCCTGTCATCCCATCATGTTAGAAGTTACTTTCAGTTTTAAAAACTGAGTTGTAGGTCATATGCTATAAAATTTACGATTTTAAACTGTATTTTTAAGTGTAAAATGAGTAGTTTTTACTGTAGTCACAGGGTTGTGCAACCAGCACATGTAACGTCAAAAGATTTTCATTACCCCAAAGAAAAACGTGATGCCCATTAGTAGTCACTCCCTCTTACTTATTCCCCCACCAACTTTCTAATATGCCGCATGTCTCTATGGAGTTGCCTGTGGTGGACATTTCATACAAATGTATCATACATTGTGTGGCATTTTTTTTTGTCTGGCTTCTTTCATTCAGCATAATGCTTTCAAGGTTCCTCTTGTAGTATGTTTCAATACTTCTTTCCTTTTTATGACCAAATAATACTACATTGTATGGATATACCGCATTTTTGTTTATCCATTCATTTTGTTTTCCTGTTGCTTGATGAATATTTGGGTTATTTCCACTTTTTGACTATGATGAGTAACAGCTGTTATGAATATTTTTGTACAAGTTTTTGTGTGGAAATTTTTCAATTATCTTGGGTGTTTACTTGAGAATATTTATGTTAAGGTCATATGCTAATTCTGTTTAACATTTTGATGTATGAAATTAATATGGTACAAACTCAAACTTATACAGTAATATATGTCAATTATATCTCAGTCTCTGGAAAAAGAAACTTTTTTTGAAGAATGCCAGACTGTTTTCCAAAGCAGCTGTACCATTTTCCATTCTTACCAGCAATGTATGAAAGTTTCAATTTCTTTATTTCTTGCCAATACTTCTTTTCTTTTTAATATAGCCATCTGATTGGGTATGGAGTGGTACCTTGTTGTTTTGATTTGAATTTCCCTACTGACTAAAGATATTGAGCATCTTTTATTGTGCCTATTGGCCATTTTTTAAATCATCTTACTCATTTTTATACAGTGTTATATTAGTTTCAGGTACACATTATAGTGATTGAACAACTCCAAACATTAACTGGTGCTCATCACAACAAGTGCAGTCCTTAATCCCCATGGCCTGTTTAACCCCACCTCCCACCTCCACCCCCTCTGGTAACCATCAGTGTTGGTGGGAATGCAAACGGGTACAGCCACTGTTGAAAACAGTATGGAGAGTTCTTAAGAAATTAAAAATAGAATTAACCCTATAATTCAGCAATTGCACTACTGGGTATTTACCCAAAGAATACAAAAATGTTAATTCAGAGGGATACCTGCACTCCTGTGTTTTTAGTAACATTATTTGCGATAGCCAGGGTATGGCTGTCTGTATCCTGAAAATGTCCATCAATTGGTGAATATATAAAGGAGATATGGGGGTGCCTGGGTGGCTCAGTTGGTTAAGCATCCGACTTTGGCTCAGGTCATGATCTCATAATTTGTGAGTTGGAGCCCTGCGTCGGGCTCTGTGATGACAGCTCAGGGCCTGGAGCCTGCTTCACATTCTGTCTCTGTCTCCCTCTCTCTCTGCCCCTCTACCACTTGTAGGTTGTAGTTTTCTAAGATTAGCAAATGTTCTCAGATTAAAAGCAGATTTGCTTCTTTTCTCTCTGGATTCTCCTGTGCTTCACTTTAACTTGGTATTCCTATTTGTAGTCTCATTTTAAGATGCTTTTCAGACATTTTTACATGGCATATAACATTTTTAGTTGTTTTCAGTGGTAAGCTAACAACTTGGTCTGCCATACTGAAAATAGAAAACTCCCATGTTTCATCTTTTTTTTTTTTTTTTTTAATTTATTTTGAGAGAGAGAAAGAGCAGGGAAGGGGCAGAGAGAGAGAGAGAGAGGGAGAGAGAGCACGCATGCGTGAATCCCAAGCAGGCTCTGCACTTTCAGCACAGAGCCCGATGTGAGGCTTGAATTCATGAACCATGAGATCATGACCTGAGCTGAAGTTGGATGTTTAACCCACTGAGCCCCCCAGGTGCTCCTCATCTTTTTTAATAAAGCAAACATCAGGGGCACCTGGGTGGCTCAGTCGGCGCCCCCCCTGCCCCCCCCTCGCCCCCCCCCTGCCCCCCCTCGCCCCCCTGCCCCCCCCGCGCCCCCCCCGCGCCCCCCCGCGCCCCCCTGCTCACATTCTTTAAAAATAAGTAAGTAAACTTTAAGAAACAAACAAACAAATATCAGATTATTTTATTCTCCTGATAAAATTATTCACTGGTTTCTTAACAAGAAATAGAATGAAGTGTCAATCCTTAATATGGCATGTAAGCCCCTTCATGCTTGCCTTCATCAATTTTGCCTTTTGCTAGAATTTTTCTCATTCATTCCTTTGCACATTTTCTTTCTTCTCTAACTCAGAATATTCTTGTCATTCACTACATTCTCACTGATGTGTCATTCTTTTGTGAGGACCTCTCCTGCCTTTCTTCTGGCAAGGCAGAATATTTCTCATTTTTTTGTTCCTTTAGTATCCTATGCATACTTCCATTATAGTTTTTTTCTGCATACCTTTTACTTTCCTCATACTCTTCTGTAAGACTGAGCTCCTTAAGGGCTGTGATATATGTGTTAATATTTGAATCTCTAGCCTTAGCATAGTGTTATTTATATACCAGACATTTAAATATTTAAGAAATGAGTAAAATGATTTTTTCCTTAGTCTGTGCTCCAGCTGTAATATTTTTTCTGAGTACATAGCATATGTTACTGAACAAAACATGTATGGTACTAAAAAAATTCTTTTTAATGTACTGCTACATCTGTCCTGTAACAACTTGAAAAATAGAGCATGTGAGAAGAGTGTGGATGTGTTAGTCTTTTTCATATAGAGAAGAGATACTTTAAGGTTATTTCAGTGATAGCTACTTAGAGCATGTGGGGCAGTGAGGATGCATGGGAACCTGTCCTAACAGCCAAAGAGGAATCCTGGCATGGTGGGGCCTGCGTGCACAGTGAGATATGGCTTCGCCTATAATAGCATGCTAACATTTACACATTTCTGTGACTCAGGCTCTGTGCGTTTGCAGCTCTCTGCTACTTTTTTCTTGCTGCCACTGTGGGTTAACTCTCATCCTCCTTTTCACTGGCTCATTGTTTCTTCTCACTCTAGCTGCTTTTGTCTCAGGGTTTCTGCTTATTGCCACTTTCCTAAAGTGAACGGTGGTGACTGCCAATAATAATTTTGGGCAGTTCTCGTTCACAACAATGCCACTAGTGACAGACCTGATGTGGTTTCTATTGACCTAACACTGTTTCCCTGAATCTAATCAGTTACGGCTAAAGTCACAAGGTCATGTGACCTGAAATTTGGTGAACGTTGTATAAGGACCTGCCCAAGCTACTTTTCTGAAGGAGTAGGGGTACTACCAGTACCCCGAGCACTCTTAGGAGTTCTCTCCTGTGAGTTCATGTTTTACTTGAATGTTAAAATATACGTTAGAACAATACTTCCTCATAGTTAAGTTGGAATTTTTTTTTTAAATTTTTTTTAACGTTTTATTTTATTTTTGGGACAGAGAGAGACAGAGCATGAATGGGGGAGGGGCAGAGAGAGAGGGAGACACAGAATCAGAAGCAGGCTCCAGGCTCTGAGCCATCAGCCCAGAGCCCGACGCGGGGCTCGAACTCACAGACCACGAGATCATGACCTGAGCTGAAGTCGGACGCTTAACCGACTGAGCCACCCAGGCGCCCCTTAAGTTGGAATTTAAATATCATTTTTTAGGATAACTCTCATTTTGGACTCAAAATCATGGCATGTTTAGGGAAATTTTTTTTCTTTTTTTTTTTTTTTTTTTTTTAATTTTTTTTTTCAATGTTTATTTATTTTTGGGACAGAGAGAGACAGAGCATGAACGGGGGAGGGGCAGAGAGAGAGGGAGACACAGAATCGGAAACAGGCTCCAGGCTCTGAGCCATCAGCCCAGAGCCCGACGCGGGGCTCGAACTCACAGACCGCGAGATCGCGACCTGGCTGAAGTCGGACGCTTAACCGACTGCGCCACCCAGGCGCCCCGGGAAATTTTTTTTCTTATGAAGGAAAAGACTAACATGTAAGGATGGTAGATTTATGTGTAATTTTAGGCAATGAATTAAAATTTAATTTTTCTATTAAAATCCTTGCTTTTGACTCCAGATCTTAAACCTGTCAGAATCATGCATTTCTTTTTTTCCCCTGTGGTTAATACACTCTTTGGGCAGTAAGTTTTAAGAACCTATTTATGTTTGCCTCTTAGCTAGCTATAAGTGATAAAGAAAATTTCATGTTTATGCAGGATTTTATAATTAATGAAAACTTTAATGTATTCTGAATCATTTGACTGTTACGATAATTGTGTTTAGAAGTTACATATCTCAGGGTGCATGGGTGGCTCAGTCGGTTAAATGCCCGACTTCTGCTCAGGTCATAATCTCACGGTCGGTGAGTTAGGGACCTGCGTTGGGCTCTGTGCTGATAGTTCAGAGCCTGGAGCCTGCTTCAGATTCTGTGTCTCCCTTTGTCTCTGTCTGTCCCTTGCTCTCTCTCTGTCTCCCTCTGTCTCTCTCTCAAAGATAAATAAACATTAAAAAATTTAAAAAAAAGTTGTATATCTCATCATTTTATGGACAAATAAACCGAGGTTCTGAAAGTTACTTGCTGGAGCCAGTGTGCAGCAGTGTTAAGACTGTGAAAGAAGATTTCTTTCTCTAAATTTAGTATTCTTTGCTTTTGATTCTGTAGAATATATAAAAAAGCTAGATAATCTAGTCCTGTGTTCCAGAAGCTAGCTGGAGGTAAAAATCAAGAACAAACTCGGCTTTGTAAGTACAGATGAAGTGTAGTGGACTAGGAGTTAGGAGGCCTGACTGCTAGTCTACATCACCCAGCCACATGATAGTAAGTGAACTTTAGTGTCTTTTGACCCCCGTTTTATTGAGATATAATTGACATATAACACTGTGTAAGTTTAAAGTGTATAACGTGATGATTTGATAACATGCATATGTTGTGAGATGATTACCACAATAAGCTTGGCTAACCCATCCTTTACCTCAGGTGATTACCATTTTTGTTGTGGTGGTAATGGTGGTGCATTTTTTTTTATGATGAAAGGTTAGAGTGGATCTGTACATTCTCTTCCAGCTCTAAAATACAGAACTCTTTCATAATGTTTTTATTTTTTATTTTATTTCTTTTAATCTAGATTTTTTTTTAATGTTTATATTTTGAGAGAGAGACAGAGTGTGAGCAGGGGAAGGGCAGAGAGAGAGAGGGAGACACAGAATCTGAAGCAGGCTCCTGGCTCTGAGCTGTCAGCACAGAGCCGGATGCAGGCCTCAAACCCACGAACTGTGAGATCATGACCTGAGCCAAAGTTGGATGCTTAACCGACTGAGCCACCCAGGCACCCTGAATATTTTTATTTTTTATGGTTACAGAAGCATGAGAGGTCAGGATTTTTGTGTTTGAGATAAACACTTTAGGGGTGCCTGGGTGGCTCATTCGGTTAAGTGCTGACTTGGGCTCAAGTCATGATCTGAACAGTTCGTGAGTTCGAGCCCTGCGTCGGCTCTGTGCAGACAGCTCAGAGCCTGGAGCCTGCTTCTGATCCTGTGTCTCCTCTCTCTCTCTGCCCCTCCTCCACTCGCCCTCTGTCTCTCTCAAAAATAAACATAAAAAATTAAAAAAAATAAGATAAACACTTTATTTTTATTATTGTTATTAAATATTAGCCCTAATTTTCTGCACCCTTACTGTAAAAAATAGTATACAAGAGGGACAACTAAGTTGAATACCTTTGGCCAAAATATTACAAAGGAAGAAAGGAAGGGAAAGTAAAGAAAAATACGCTATGTACATTTTGGTATCTTTATTTCCAGTATTTAATTTTTCTGGGATTAACTCATATGCAGGCTTACCTTAGGAAGGAAATTCATCTTAGAAATTTGTTGTCTTTAGAACTATTTTGAAGTCTGGGGCGCCTGGGTGGCTCAGTTGAGCATATGACTCTTAAATTTGGCTCTGGTCATGATCCCAGGGTCATAGGATTGGGCCCAGGTCAGGCTCTGCACTGGACATGGAGCCTGCTTGGGATTCTCCCTCCCTCCCTCTCTCTCTCTCTCTCTCTGTCTCCCCCTCCCATCTTTCTCTCCCCTTCCCCTACCTTGTGCACTCTCTCTCTAAAATAAAAAATAAATAAATAAAAACTGTTTTGAAATGTAAGCCCTCTTTGGAAGCTTATTATGTTTTAACCATTTTCTGTTCACTTTGGTCATTTCTGTTTTGAACATTGGGGAAACTTTAATGTTCCTGTTTAATCTTTTTATTCCTTGAGCTCCTAATTCATTTAAATGCATGTGGTATAAGAAAGCAACAAAGAAAGAGCTACAAAGTTGTTTCTGCCTTGAACATAAAATCACTATGATTGTTCTGTCAATTAGGAGAAAGTACTTTTACTTACATTTAATTCCCTTTGCTTTTTATCCCCATTTCACTCTTTACAGAAGCCTTTTCTTTCTCCAAACAGAGCCTTCTGACTTCATCTGTATACATGAATACATGAGTTGAATTTAATTATCACCCCAAGAATCATCCATCTTAGCTCATTTTAGTAACATTGTTAGCTTATGAACTGCTTCAGAGTTTTTCAGAAAGAAATTTTGAAGAGCTTATTATCTCTTACATAGAGTATTTAAATTTAAAAAATTTTTAAATTATATAAGAAAATGAGTTTTTTTAACTTTCAGTATGACAGCTTTGTTGAGATATAATTCACATACCTATTATATAACATTTTTATCTTTTCAATTTTTTTAACTTTTTATCGTTTTACTTTTTAATTTTTTAAGTCATACGCATATATTAGCTTTTCACTGGAAAGTTTTTAATTAAAATTTTTAACTTTGAAATTATATAAGTAAGAAAGCTTAAGAAAATGTTCAAACTAAGAAGGAAGAAATCATCTGACAAACATTTTCTCTGTGTGCTTATGTTTTATCGGTACATGGTTTTCATATACTTCAGTAGGGTCCTGTTAAAAATTTGATCTACTTGTATAGATGATGACTTGTTTAACTGGCTGTGTAATTATCTGCCAAAAAGTGAATATGCCAGGAAGGAAGGGAGAGGGAAGATAACAGCAACATAAAATGCCAGTGTCCCCAAATACTGTAAAAACAGCAGCTACTAGAGCAAAACTAAAAAACGTGTGCTGTGGGAGTGTTTTTGTGTTAGTTCTAGATCTAGCCTCCAGGGGGCGGAGCAGCTTCTGTTTCTGCTTGGGGAAAGCCAGTAAGACATCCCACTACAGGACGCCACTGTGCTGAGAGGCAGCTGGAGGCAAACATGCAGAGACGATAGGTTCAGAAGCCTAAGACGTCAGACATTTGAGTGAAGCCTTCTAGTACTCTCCAAACCAGCCTCATTGCTAGCTGGGTGCAGCGACTGAGTAATCCCAGCTGATACCACATGCAGCATTTGAACCCTGCCTAAATTCCTGACCCACAGAATTGTGAGACATAAGAAATCATTTTAAACCACTAAGTTTTGAACTGGTTTTGGTGCAGTGATAGGTAATTGGTAGACCTGCCAAACTGCTTTTCAAGTATAGAGATAGCCATCCACATACGAATGCAGGGAAGATTGTTCCCCTCTTTCCTTAGGAATCTGATAGTGTGTTTGAGACAATCAGAATGACTAGAGAAATACCAACGTAAGACAGGTGATGAGCATAGGAGCTAATATTAAATGAAGGCTATTAATGGGAGTATAGTATGTCATGGCTGTATGTTTTGATAAATAAAAATTGTAAAAAAAGGGAGCGCATGTGCAAAACAGGTTTTAAGAACTGTCTTCAGCTATCATATTTGTATCATTGGTTGTGTATTGAGATAATGTTTTCTGTATGTTGTGCAGCAAAGCAAATGGATAATGTTAAATTATTCTAATTCTGTTATGTCTTACATCTTTGAGAGCTAGAAGTATCCGTGTGGAAGAAATAATGTACAGATGTAAGTTAGAAGATTAAGCAAATGCCCTGTGCTCCTGATTTAAAAAAAATTTTTTTTTACTGTTTATTTTTTTGAGAGAGCACGAGCAGGGGAGGGGCAGAGAGAGAGGGAGACACAGAATCTGAAGCAGGCTCCAGGTTCTGAGCTGTCAGCACAGAGCCTGATGCAGGGCTCAAACCCACAAACTGAGATCATGACCTGAGCCGAAGTCAGACGTTTAACTGACTGCACCACCCAGGCGCCCCATTAATTGGAATTATCAGTATAAATTCATGAGGGATTTTAATTTTATTTTTATATATACATTATGTATGTACATATTTTTGTACATAGATACGTATAATATTAATCTGAGAATGTTTTATGTATATTATGGAATAAAGCAATGAATATGTGATGTTTTGATTGTGACATTTCCTATCTATGTCTGCTGAAAAGTCACAGAAATGAGCAAGTTTAGTTTCCAGAATGTGTTCTTGAAAAGCTGTTGACCTCTAAAGAAAACCAGGGCTTCCTTGATAAATCTTTGATTCCAGGTGGGGTTGAAATACATAAAATGATGCTGGAACATTTTTGTACTGTATATCAAAGAAGCTATCAACCAGGGCTCCTGGGTGGCTCAGTTGGTAAGCGTCCGACTTCAGCTCAGGTCATGATCTCATGGTTCGTGAGTTCGAGCCCCACATCAGGCTCTGTGCTGACAGCTCAGAGCCTGGAGCCTGCTTCAGATTCTGTGTCTCCCTGTCTCTCTGCTCCTCCTCCACTCACACTCTGTCTCCCTCTCAAAAATAAACATTAGAAAAATTTTTGAAAACTGTCAACCACTGCTAACATGAATCATAACAAAAGGATTTTGCAAAGCCTCTGGGGTGACCAACTATACTAGGTTTAGCACAGAAAATCCAGGGTTCTGGGAAACTTCTGTCTCAGGCAAATTGGTACAATTGGTCAGCCTGAGAGTCTCGCAGTGGCCACAGAAGGACAAAGCGAGCCTCTGCAACGATAGAAGCTACAGTGGATTGGTATCCTTTATTGTGGTTAAATCTCTGTGTTCATATTGATAGCTGAAACAAACAAACAAACACCCCACTAATTGTTCATCTTTGGTGGGTATAGGGAAAGTAATCTTTTTTTTTTTAAACAATTGATAATCAATTTATTAAAAAGTTGATTTAAGCATCTGCAATAGTGACTTCAGTCTCAACTCCTGGCTCAATACTGATGGAAGTAATCTGTTTAACAATCTCAGAAGGACTGTGCAAATCAATGACTTGCCTCATTATTTCAATGATCGTCATCTGAAAATGATCCCAAGTCTTAGAATCTTTACCACAGGGAGTTTTTCTTGCAGTGATTTTGAGTCTTGGTAGGTATCCAAACTGTCCTTTCACTTTGAGATTCTTTTCCTTTGTGCCTCTGACGAAGTCAGCACATAACTTCTCCAAAGATTGCACGTTGTGCCTGGTTAGCAGGCTCCAGGCTCCAAGCTGTCAGCACGGAGCCTGATGAGGGGCTCGAACTCACAAACTGCAAGATCATGACCTGAGCTGAAGTCTGACTCTCAACTGACTGAGCCACTCAGGTACCCCTAGTGTAATTCTAATTGGGCAACTTGCCACCTCTGGTTCCCCGGGTGTCTTCCTGGTGTCTTTAAAAGTCATGGCTGTGGCGTGGCTTCCTGACCTACTTGTTCCTTGGTGAGAATGAACAGCAGTGAGGCAGGAGCAGGAGTGGGGCCTCCAGAGCGCTGCTGGAGTTGTGACCCTGTCCTCCTCAAAGAGCAGGGAAACAGTCTAATTTTGAAAACTGACAAAGCATGAGAAAGAATCAAGTATTTATTTTTATTTTTTTGTATGAACAGTACCACCAGGTAAACACATAGTAGGTGGGGTAAAGTTAGAAATTTTGTATGCTAATAAATAAAGGCAAAATGATGGATTTGGGATAATCTCTATGTTTTAATGGATTTTCACTTGAATATCACTGACTGCTAACAACACAGAGAAAAATCATACACGTGTTGCACATGCACCACTACGTAAGGGATGATTTTGCCTAAGATATTACGGTTGAGTTTGATGAAGCTGCCTACATCCAACTACTGATGTACGGGAAATATGGAAGACAGAAGAACGTGTTAAACTGCACTGTGGGAATGCTCTCAACAAAACCCAGTCTGTGGGAAAATGTATAGGACAGATGATTGAATATATTTAGCAGATTGCAAAGAAAAAAATAAGATGGTGAGGGAACCTATATAGATTTTAAAAAAGGGCAAGTTTAAACTATAGCATATAAACTAGTGTATAGATAAATATACTTCAGTATTAAAAGCACAAAGAAAAGCAAGGAAGTGATTATCCCAAAAGCCAGAGTAGTGATTTCTCTTGGCTGGGATGGGAGAGTAGAGGGCAATGGATGGAAGGCGTCATGATTGAGATAGGGTACCTAGAGGGCTTCTGTAGTCGTTTCCATGCTTCTGTCTTCTGATCTGCATGGTGGTTCCAGGTTCATTTAGCTGTAATTTCTGTGTATGGTTTTCTGTGTTTGTAGTATCTGTATTTATTTTAAGGACTATTTTATAGAGCAGTTGCAGGTTCACAGCAAAAGCAAGAAGAACAGGGCTCCTGGGTGGCTCATTTGGTTAAGTGTCCGACTCTTGATTTCAGCTCAGGTCGTGATCTCACAGTTGGTGAGATCGAGCCCCGTGTCATTCTCTGTGCTGACAGCCCGGAATCTCCTTGGTTTCCCTCTCTCACTGCCCCTCCTCTGCTTGGGTACACTTTCTCACTCTCTCAAATAAATACAGTTAAAAAAAAAAAAGAGGAAGATAGAGGTATCTCCTATATCCCCTGCCCCTAAACATGCATGCCTCCCCCTTAATCACCATCCCCCACCAGAGTGGTACATTTGTTAAAATTGTTGAACCTATAGTGACATATCATTATCTCCCAGAGTCCATAATTTACATCTGGGTTCACTCTTGGTGTATATTCAGTGGGTTTGAATAAATGTATAGTGACATATATCCATCATTATAGTGTTTATACAGAGCATTTTCAGTGCCCTAAAAATCTTGTGTACTCTGTGTAGTCAGTCTTCTAAACTTTGGCAGCCACTGATCTTTTTCTTTTCTCCATAGTTTTGTCTTGAAATGATACTAATACTTATAGCCTTTTTAGATTAGCTTCTTTCACTTAACTGATATGACATTACTCTATGTCTTTTCATGGCTTGATATCTCAGTTCTTTTTAGTGCTGATAATATGTTGGTATTGTATTTGATTATAAAAGTCCCACATAAAAAATAAGGAAGGGAAATTGTCTGGAGTGGAGGCAACTATATTAGGAAATGCTGACAGTTGATGCCTTATAGATTATCTAAGACTTCTTGACTGAGGATTTTATTAAATGCTGTTGTGAGAAGATTCAACATAATCTGTTAGTAGAGAGCCATTGAAGTTTATTAAAAAGGGGACTGGAGTGCTGAAAACTGTTTCTAAGAGGCTAAATCTAGCAGGATGGATTTCAGTTAAGAGACTGGAAAGCTAGTTGGTAGACCACATTGTGAAGGTGAAGGTGGTAAAGATTTGGATTAGGTGATGCTTGTAGGACCAGAGGTAATGTAACTTTTGGGTTATGCAACAGAAGAATGGTCAATAAGAGTTGGTGACAGATTAAGTATGGTTAAAAATAAAAGCATTAGAAATAAGCTCAAAGATTTCATGTGTGAGGGCATATCCTTTATGGGATAGGTACTGGGGGATTCTAGGTGATTAGACTAAAGTAAGATCTGGTATTTCTCCTCATGAAGTATTTGGAATCCCAGAGGAATGATTATTAGGGATACTGCATTCCAGATGGTTCATTTAAAAATGCTCTTCTGACAAGCAAGAAAAAACTGATAAGTGGTTGTTTTTGGTAAGTGCATATTTGGGACATAGAGATAAGACGGTGACTTTTTAAATTTTCTTTTGCATCTTGAATTATGTGCTTATATTACTTATTCAGAATATAAATAAAATTTAATTAAAAGATAAAGATGCGCAAATCTTCCAGTTTCTAGGGACACATTTTATTTTTTTAATGTTTATCTTTGAGAGAGAAGGTGTGCCTGTATGCATGCACAGAAGTGAGTGCGGGAGGGGCTGAGAGAGATGTGGGCACAGAGGATTCCAAGCAGGCTCTGTGCTGTCAGCACAGAGTCCAACACAGGGCTCGAACTCAGGAAAGGTGAGATCATGACCTGACCTGATGTTGGAGGCTTACTGAGCTACCCAGGGGCCCCCAGGGACATTCTTATTTGGCATTCTTTTATCATTATAATTACTTTAGACTAAAGTTACTGAGAAAAGCATTCAGGTAAACAGGTTTAATAATTGGTTGCCTTTGACTTACATGTTTGTAAGCATTATGCTTTTGATTATATGTTTGTGTGTCTTTGTATGTTGTGTGGGTATGTGTGTGGTTCTGGGGTGTGTGTGTTTCATTCAGAAAACAGTGTTTATAGCTGCAGTCTCAGCTGTTTTCCTAGTGCTTTTAATTCTTATTGCCTCCAGTTAAGATTTTCCTCCTTAGATGGGAGATGTTCTTCTCAACCAGCTTGAGGGTCATAAAGATGGTGGTGATGCGGCAGCATCGACTGTCTCTCTTCATTATCGCTACTGATGCTAAAGGTCACTACATATCTACTATTCCATCAGTCTTCCCTCTCCTGTCTCTCCCTTGGGCAATTGCTCTGGAGCCAGCTTCTGTAATAAAGTGTCCTGAAATACTTGGGTCTTCATTTCATGTCTTAGTCTTGGTTATGTAAAGACCCAGCATTAGGTCTGGTAATGAAAAACAAATAGTAAGTGAATGTATATGTATATGATAGTTTTTTGTTTTGTTTTGTTTTAATAACTCTCTTTTATAATTTGTTATTAGTGATTTAAAAAACATTAGAAAATTCAAGTAGGACATATTTATTCTTTAAGATCTGGTGAAATTGGGAAAAGTTATGTTTGTTCCCCTATGGACCTAGAAAAGAGAATCCAGGATGAAAACAATAAGAGGCAGTAGTAGGAAGCTAAGCAGTCCTAGCACGGTGGCTATCAACCTTGGTTGCACATTGGATATTAAAAAAAATACTGAGGGGTGCCTGGGTAGCTCAGTCTGTTAGGTGTCTGACTTTTGATTTAGGCTGGGGTCCTGATTTCATGGTTCTTGGAATGGAGCCCCACGTCCTCGCTGACAGCATGAGCCTGCTTGGATTCTCTCTCTCTGCCCCTTACCCACTCATGCTCACTCACTCTCTCAAAATAAATAAACATTAAAAAAAATACAGGTGGTGCACTGGGTGGCTCAGTTGGTTAAGCGTCTGACTTCAGCTCAGGTCATGATCTCACAGTTCCTGAGTTCGAGCCCTGCGTTGGGCTCTGTGCTGACAGCTTGGAGCCTGGAGCCTGCTTCAAATTCTGTGTCTCCGCCCCCCCCCCCCCCCCCCCCCGTTTCTCCCCCAGCTCATGGTCTGTCTCTCCTTCTCTCAAAAATAAACATTAAAAAAAAAGATTAAAAAAAAATACAGGTGCTCAGTATGCACCTCTAGAGATTCTGATTTAATTGGCCAGGGCTATGGCCTTGACTTTGGAATTTTTTGAATTTGAATTTAATATGAAGACTGAGAACCACTGGCCTGGAGACTAAAACTGCTCAAGGATCCAGAAAAGAGTTCCCGAGTTTTATAGCACCTCATTCCCCATTTTCTTCTTATGGGGTAAATTGGGAGTTTTATTTTAAAATGATGCTTTCTAAGCCTTGTGAGTTTTTAGGTTTCTGATGGATAGGAAACAAAAGACATGAATGAATCTTTAGCATATGGAAAGAACAGAGAGATTCACATGATAATAGTAATAAAACGTAATGGATTGACTATACTTACTCAACACTGTGATATTTGTGCAGGTTGCTTGTGATTTGCTTCGGAGAATAGTTCGCATCCTGTATCTCACTAAGAGACTCCAAGGACAACTGCAAGGGGGAAGCAGAGAGATAACAAAAGCTGCTCAGAGTCTTAATGAACTTGGTAAGTTCTTTTTTGATTAAAAAGTTAGAGTTTTTAAGATTTTTCAGTCACTTGATTTGTTGACTATTGTTATCACCCATAACAAATATTATTGAACAAATTTATTTAATAATTAACCATATACAACTTTGTCACACTTTTCAAAATGAGTGAGTAAAATTAGTTGATTTCTTAGAAATGCGTCTTAGTTTTTTAATTCTTGTAAAATTGGCCTTTTTTTTTTTTTTTGGTGTACAGGCATGTGAATTTTAATACATGTATAGATTCATGTAACCGCCAGCACAGTCATGATATAGAATAAATTCCATCACCCCCAAAATTCCCTCATGCTATCCCTTTACAGTCACACCTGCCCCCTCTCCCTTTGGCAACCATTGATTAGTTTTCCATCAGTTTAGTTTTCTTTTTAGGAGAATGTTAAATAAATGGGATTATAAAGTATGTGACATTTTAGGGGTGCCTGGGTGGCTCAGTTGGTTGGGCGTCCTACTTCGGCTCATGTCATGATCTCATGGTCCGTGAGTTCAAGCCCTGCATCGAGCTCTGTGCTGTCAGTTGAGAGTCTGGAACCTGCTTCACATTCTGTGTCTCCCTCTGTCTCTGCCCCTCTCCCACTCACTTTCTGTCAAAAAATGAATAAATATTAAAAAAAAAATTTAAAAAAACAGTAAAGTATGTGACATTTTGAGGCTAGTGTTTTGTACTCAGCATAATACCCCTGAGATTCATCCAAGTTTTTGTATATACCATAGTTTGTAACTTGGTGTTTGTTGGAATATCACTGTGTGGTTGTACCACAGTTGGTTGATTGACAGATTGAAGGAAATTTATGTTGTTTCTAGTTTTTGGTAATGATGAATAAAGCTACTATAAACATTTGTGTACAGGTTTTCATGTGAACTTAATTTTCATTTCTGTAGAATAAATGCTGTTTTTTAGGTGACAGATCCTGTGTTGGCATTATGCCTAGAAAATTTATTGAATTCATTTCTTCATATGCTCATTCTTTTCTCAGGCATTTAGAACAGACTCTTGACATTCAAGGGTTTAACATTCATGGTTTGGACTGTTAACAAGCTGCAAGGTCCATGATGATATAGTTCATAATATTTTAGGCAAATTTTTGAATAGGTACTGAGTATATGTAGAACTCACACCTGCATTTTAATGAGGCTTTGTCATTTTCTTCTTTTCATTGGGCACCCAGTAATTTTTCTGAAGTGGATGTGTTTAGTGATTTTGTACCTTTGTAGGTTCAGAGGTCTTTGATGATATCCAATTCAGATATCAAGAGTCTACTTACTGTTGGTGGTATGCTTTGAAAATAATATCAGAAAGATAGGCATTACATGTTATTTTTGAAATCTTCTATCTTTGATATTTCAATTGCATAGTCATGTTGTAATGCTTATTCCATATTTTTTACAAAAGAAATATAACATTCTTCATACTTCAACATTTCAATTTTCAATGCCTGAATACATTGTTTAGGCACATCATTAGAAATATAGTTAACTTGTGATTTAATATGCTTGGAATACATTGTTTAAAAAGTTAATGTTTATTAAAATTAAATTTTTTTTTTCAAGTTTTTAAATTCCAGTTAACATAGTGTTAAATTAGTTTCGGGTATATGGTACAGTGATTTAACATCCATATATCACTTGGTGGTCATCATGATAAGTGCTCCTTAATCCCCATCACCTATTACCTCTTCCTGCCTTCCCCACTTCTCCTCTGATAACCATCAGTTTGTTCTCAATAGTTAAGAGCCTATTAAAAAGTTAATTTTTAAGCAATTAGTAACGCTTGGGTATTTTTTTTCCACAGTATGTGCTAAATGTAGGAGTGTAAAAATTCTAGTATCAGCTTTTATTTTTGCTTTATCACATTTAATTTTTTTGTTCCAAAAATAATCTGTAGGATAATAGAATCATTAAAAACAGGCACAAATTAGTTCAAGGTTTATTATGTATATTTGTCATCACTGACACTGTTCCATTATAAAAAATTGCTAGATTTTGATTATGATTATCATTTTTTCTAGAGACAACAGATGCTATAATACAAATGGTGATGGATTCTTTTTAAAAAAAAATAGACATAAGTATCAATCATAATGTTCTGAATTGGTTCGATGTAGAGCATAAACCCATTATCTTTCCAATGAGGCATTGGCTTTACCCAAAGTTTTATAAATATTAAATGATGAGCATTTGTTGAGAAAGTATTGTTCATGGTGGAATTCTCTCAAAATGGGTTGTGTTAATTTAAAATTTTTTTAAAGCTTTGCTGATTATGTACCATTCAGAATTTGCAAAGGCATCATCTTTTCATCATTCACCACTGTAGCTCAGTCTTGGCCAACCCTGGCATTGATAATAAGGAGAAGCCAAGAGGAAGATAAAGTTTCTACATTTGGAATTAGTATTTTAATGAAAGTAATAACTTGGCAATCAGTATTACAATTACGCATATATACTAAGTGATATTTTATGATTGGAACATCTCTGAAATTATTGTCTGTATCAGTATGGTTCTGATTCTCGTTAGAAAGAATAAAATGATGAAGAGTAGCAGTGTTTACAGGCCATTGAAATTAACTTAAAACTAATCTCTTAAAAGGTCTTGGGGGTTGAATTGCAGAGACCAGATGAAATTCACTGTCATCTGGAAATTCTTTGTATTTTGAGGGACTAGAGGGAATGTGGAGTGACTGCTAATGGATACAGATTTCTCTTTGTGGTGATGAAAGTGTCCTGGAATTAAACAGTGGTTGTTGCACAACCTCATCAATATGCAGAAAAGCCTCTGAATTGTGGACTTTAAAAGGCTGGATTTTTATGGTTTGTGAATTACGTATCAATTTAAAAAGTATATTCTGGAACCTGGGGACAGTTATACTAGTACCTCTTCTTTTTCTAAATTGAAGTCTAAGTGCCATACAATCAACTGCATGCATTGAAAATGTGCAATTTGGTAAGTTTTGACAGGAAACATCACCAGGATCAAGGTAATGAACATAACTATCACTGTCAAAAGTTTCCTCATGCCCCTTGGCAGTTGTTCCTCAGGCATTTATTGAACTTCTTTCTGTCACTATAGATTACTTGGCACTTCAGAGAATTTATATAAATGAAATCATAGCTTGTGTTTTTGTGGCTTCTTTTAGTGAGCTTAACTTTGAGATTTATGTATGTTGTTGTATATATCAATAGCTCATTCCTTTTTATTTCTGAGTAGAATTACATCGTATAGCTATCCCACAGTTGGTTTATCCATTCACCTGGTGATGGGAAATTTGGGTTGTTTCTAGTTTTTGGCTGTTAGAAATCAAGCTGCCATAAACATTCGTATATAGAAATCGTTGTATGGACATATGCTTTCAGTTCTCTTTGATAAATACGTAGGAGCAGAATGGCTAGATCATATGGTAGACGTGTGTTTAACTGTTTAAGAAATTTTTCAAAGTAGTTGTAAAATTTTATATTCCTACAAGTAGTGTGTGAAAATTCTGCTTCCTCCACATGCCAACACTTGTTACAGTAAGTCTTATTTTTAGCCATTCTGATTGGTATGTAGTGGTACCTTGTTTTGAGTTTACAAAAAGTTTGCTATAACTGTTAAAGGAGTTTAGCAAGATCTCAGGGTACAAGATTATTATAAAAATTAGTTTTATTTCCATATGATTTACTGTTAACAAGCAGTTAGAAATTGAAATTCAAAAAATGGCACTTATAATAGCATCAAAAGTATGAAACATTTAGGTTGAATTTGACAAAAGATTCCTATGACCTATATAGACTGAGAACTAGAAAATGTTGTGAACATTAAAAGAAGACATAATTAATAAAGTAACCCTGTCCATGCAATGAAAGACTTAATACTGTTTATTAAGATGTCCATTTTCCCTAAATTGATCTACATGAATCCAGTATGATTATCATCTGAATTCCAGCAAGCTTTTATTTAGAAATTGACAAGCCGATTTTAAAAATCATATGGAAATGCAAAGGATCGAGATAGACAAAGTTTTTAAAAGACGACAAAGTTGGAGAATAAATCCTACCTGATTTGAATACTTCTTACAAAAATTTATAGTAAACAAGACAAAACAATAGACAAATAGATCAGTGGAACAAAATAGTTGAGCCAGAAATAGACCCAAACTCCTATGAACAACAGAAGAGGTAATCTTTTCAATAGATGGTGTTGGCACGATTGGATATCCGTATGCAAAACAGTGAACTTGTATTCCTACCTCACTTCATATAAAACAAATTAACTGAAGATGGATCACAGCCCTAAATGTAAAACACAAAGCTATAGAAAATTTAGAAGGAAACACAAGAGAACATTTTTGTGACTTTGAATTAGAAAATGATTTCTTAGATATATCACTCAAAGCACAATTCACACACACAAAAACTGATAAATTAGATTTTATCAAAATTTACAACTTTTGTTCTTTGAAGGATACTGTTTGAAAAATAGAAAGGCAAGCCATTGACAAGGAGAAAATACATGCAAAATATGTACTTGATCAAGGGCTCATGTCCAGAATATATAGCAAACTCTTGAACGATGGTAGGAACACAGACAATGTGATTAAAAAATAGGCAAAAGATTTGTACAGACACTTCACCAAAAAAGATACGTGGATGGCAGCTAGGCATATAAGGTTCTCAATATCATTAGGCATTAGGGAAATTAAAATTATGTTAGTGTCTTGCTGACAGAGAATAAGCAGAATGATTTTAGTGCAGATATACTTGTAACTTTTCATGCAGACTATTATCTAATGGTTTTAAAAACTACTTAATATAGGTTTCAGGATTAAATTGTATCATATTGAATTATGGCTTCTCTTCAAGAAGAGTCTTTGGACTAGATGCAGATTTAGATGGGCCTTACTACAAATTCGTAACATTTTTTGGAACATGAGTGAAATAAGATACTTAAAAGCATATTTTTGATACTGTTACCAACTTTTTTAAAATTGTTGTTAGCCCATCAAAGCAGGGTCTCTACATAATTCATAAGCTTGATATCTTTTCAGAATTTAAAAAAAGTGTTTATTTTGAGAGAGTGAGCTAGCAGGGGAGAGACAGAGAGGGAGAGAGAGAATCCCAAGCAGGCTCTGCACTGCCAGCACAGAGCCTGATGTGGAGCTTGATCCCATGATCTTGAGATCATGACCTGAGCTGAAGTCGTAGGCCTAACTGACTGAGCCACCCAAGCAGCCCTTTTCAGAATTTTTTGAGCAGTTTGGGAAGCTATCATTGTGAGGCAGAGGAAGGCACCTTTTTAAAAAATAGTGTTTGAAATCACTTAAGTTTAGAACTATTGAAAAGGTTCTTGTACGGGGCGCCTGGGTGGCGCAGTCGGTTAAGCGTCCGACTTCAGCCAGGTCACGATCTCGCGGTCCGGGAGTTCGAGCCCCGCGTCAGGCTCTGGGCTGATGGCTCAGAGCCTGGAGCCTGTTCCCGATTCTGTGTCTCCCTCTCTCTCTGCCCCTCCCCCGTTCATGCTCTGTCTCTCTCTGTCCCCCAAAAAATAAATAAACGTTGAAAAAAAAATTTAAAAAAAAAAGAAAAGGTTCTTGTAATATCAGTACAGTGAGATCAGGTTGAATAACAGGTTTCCTTATTCTGTGGAATGCATTTGTACTTTTTCAATGTTGAATTGAAGCTATAGCGGTGAAACCGGAAAGTGGTCAACACTTTCTAGTTTCTCCTTGGGAATATTAATGAGGTCATCTACCCATGATATAGACATCTTGACCTATCAATTTTAAGGTCATTGGTGAGGAATCTAGTGTACTCTTCCCTTTAGTGTTATCAAATGTTAAAATTCTGCTGGATACTATTGGATTAGAATATTTAAATGTAGAGAGAACATGGAAGATGTAATCTATATTATTTTGAATTTAGGTAAATGGTTCTTTTCTTGTATACTAGTTTACTTGGACTTGTTGAGAAAGTTTGAACCTAGTTCCTCTCTACTTGTGTTTTCATTTTGATTCCTTACATTTTATTTCTCATTTGTATTCGATCCTTACTTTTGAAAGTTAAAAAAAAATGAATCTCTTTATTATCTTAAGATTTACTGCATGTTTTTGAGAGTCATGACTACCAAGAGCCAATATTTACCTTGTGAAGTTACCACCATTCAGGGTTTATTTCTTTCTCACTTTTTCTGGCTTAGAAACTTTATTTTGCCAACAGTGAGAGTTGAATTAATGATTGTTACGGATATTTTATTGTCTGACTTGTTTTAAAGAAGGTATTAATTTGACTTACAAAAATACATAAGAAGAACAAACAACAAATCAGAAACAATAAAAAGGGATGGTCCTTAGGGGTTCCTATAATAGCCCAGTTTTTGTGAGTCTTCGTTTGAGGCAGAGATGATTCATGATTTCTCCTGCTCCTCCTCCCATCGATAGGCATTCTTTTCACAGCTTTTGGGAAGAAATGGAACATGGGATTCATACACGGATAGGGGTGATTGGAGCTCTCACAAACTGTAAAGAAAACTTGTCTTTTTAAAATGTTCTTGATTCTGCAAATCCCAGTTAAAACTCATCTTTCCCTTCAAAGTAACCAAGTTCACAATACACTGGTTTATAATCCAGAACACTCTTCATTAATTAACAATGAGATATGTGCTATTCTTTGGGCTGAACACATATAATTTTCTCTCTGGACAAACTTGTTGGTAGAATTGGAGTTAGGTCAAGGGAAGCTGGTTGTATGGTTAAGATATTAAGATATTTATCACAAAGTGTGATAAGCCTGATGCTTATTACATCTTCACATTAATAATGTGCTTTACTTTACCTGGAGTGCTGAATAAGTCTTGGGTCATGGGGAACCCTCTCTTTGGTCACTGCCAATCTCTTGACTCTTGTTTTTATTTCTTCTTTTATGCTTCATGATGTTGACTTTCCCTATTTATTTTATACAGTTTTATCCAAGTAGGACACCATAAAATTGATTAGGTTTTTGTTTCCAATTAAAACTCTGTCTCAATGCTGAGTACAGTTATATTCCAGATAAGAATTGGGAGTTTGAGTGTTGCCTAAAATTCAGTCATGCATTTGGTCTCTTGAATTTTAGAATGATTTTGTACTAATCCCACTTACTAAAATGAACTTGTTAGTATTTAGATACTTCAGATTTATAGGTTAATATAAACTTTGTATCTTTTTATAGTATCAATGCTCTCTAAACAGAAATATAATGTCTCCTCATTTGTTCCAGACTATATTTTCAAAGTTTTTTAGTTTTAAAAATGATATATGTACACCCTATATATTGTGTCTTATGATAACTCTTTCTAGGTAGTTATATTTTTTTTACTACCTAATTGTTTTTTACTTATCCTACATAAAGGGATTGAAGGGGAAAAAATTTACATAAAAAAGTATAAGCAGGGGCTCCTGGGTGGCTCATTCAATTCAGTGTCCAACTCTTGATTTCGGCTTAGGTCATGATCTCGTGGTTCGTGAGTTCAAGCCCTGTGTCAGGCTCTGCGCTGCCAATGAGGAGCCTGATTGGGATTCTCTTTCTCTCCCTCTCTCTCTGCCCCTTCCCTACTCTCTGTCTCTGTCTCTCTCAAAAAACAAACGAAAAAACCAGACTAGAATTTCATGGATCCTCTCTAGTCTTTTTTGTGAAATCATGGCTTATAATTTATTTATTTATCAATTAGGTTTCAATACACATAAACCCTGTAGCTTGTTAGGAACCTGGTAAAAAAAAAAAATGAGTAAATAGAGTTTTTCTGTTTGGGAAGTTTAATTTATGCACTTATATGAAACTAAGCATAAAACATGATGATTATGATGATGATGATATTGTTATTATTGTTATCCTCATCCATGGAAGAAACCAGTCTTTTCTCTTTACAGCCTTCTCATTTTGGCTCATCTGCATCTTCCATGAAATAATAAGATAAAAGCTCCAGTTAATCTCTCAATATAAGACTTAGATCAATTCATTAATTCATTAAGCCAGTATTTATTGAATGCCTACTAAGTGTACCATGTGTTATTCTTGATATTAAACATACATCAATGAACAAAACATAAACTCCTCTGCCTTTTATAAGAATTTATATTTTAGTGGTTCCTAAGGTCCCACACTTGTTATATCTGTAAAAATCTGATTCCAGAGCCTTAGTCATTAGTGCTCTACTCCTTTCCTCAAACTCTATAGTAGCATTTAATTACTTTACAAAAGGCATTGCTGCCATTGGTAGGTCTCTCAGGGTCCTTTAAAAAGAAAAAAAAAAAGGATACAACATATTTAAGATACACCGTGTTTAAGGCGTCTGGGTGGCTCAGTGGGTTGAGTGTCCAACTCTTGATTATGGCTCAAGTCATGATTCCAAGGTTGTGGGATCTGGTCCTGCTTAGGGCTCCATGCCTTGAGTGTGGAGCCTGTGTAAGATTCTGTCTTCCTCCTTCTGCTCCTCTCTATTGCATGCTCACTCTCTCAATCTCTAAAAGATAGATAGATAGATAGATAAATAAATAAATAAATAAATAAATAAATAAATGCCGTGTTTATATAATGAATGTATTTTATGTTGTGATTGTTGGTTAACTCATGTTAGTGACATCTGTATTAAAGCTTTATTGAGTTATCTTTTAAAGATTTTTAAAAAAGTATAAGAAAGCATTAAGTTGTAATTAAACAGTTGGATATGGTAGAAATTAATTTTTATTGCTTATGGTCTGTTTTCTGAGTTTTATAATTTTGTGGCTAAGCTGTGATACATTAATACCACATTGTGTGGTACATTAATACTACACAAGCTGTGAAACATTAATACCAAAAAAAATTTTTTTTAATGTTTATTTTTGAGACCGAGAGAGACAGAGCATGAGTTGGGCAGGGGCAGAGAGAGAGGGAGACACAGAATCCAAAGTAGGCTCCAGGCTCCAAGCTGTCAGCACAGAGCCCGACATGGGGTTCGAACCCTCAGGCTGTGAGGTGATCTGAGCCGAAGTCAGATGCCCAACTGACTGAGCTGCCCAGGCGCCCCCATTTTGTGAAATATTTAATGTAGAAGGAAAAGATTATAGAAGTTTGTTTCATCCAGTACTGTTCTTATTGTAACTGTGATATTTTCCCAATCTAGTAAGACTGTACTTACAGGTACACATTTCTGATTTATGCACAGGTGAGACAAGTATGATTTATATAACCTTTGCCACATAATAGGTGACCAATAAATACTGAACTGGTGAATGTTTCTTGAGGTATCTACAAGATGATGTAGTTGGTGACAACTTTGGAAAATTTTATTATTTCAAGCTTATTAAAATTATCTTCTGGTAGGAAAATTTGTACCTCTGCCATATAACTTAACTATTAAATTAGGTCTCAGGTGACCCCTTAAATGCATTTCATACATGTATAGGCTTTTTGTGACAACTTCAACATGGAGAATTCAGTATACATTTTTCACCTTACATTGTCATCACCTGTGATGATAAACATTTTCAGAAGTTAGATTTAGATGGTCTCTAAATTACTTACATACATGACTGGCTGGATTCAGCTACCACCAGGTCGGGGTGATGCTGTGCTCAAATCCAAATGTTCAGAATAATGGACTTCTGCTTAGGTATGGGTTTGCCTGTTGAAGAGATAAGCATCTTAAAATTATACATAATCCCTCTTTTTGTTAACTAATGGAATTTAATGTTACCAAAGTTTATATTTGACAGATGATACCACACAGCATCTGTGATCCTATTTTATTGGTTTTATCTTTTATCACACAGTATCAAGGAAGTTGGATTATATACAGACAAAATAAGCAACTTTTTGTAAACTTCAGAGTATTTTCATACATTTCAAAATTACAGTAGCATTTCTAGGTGTATGTTTTATTCTATATGGTCAGTTAATGCTTATGGAAGCTCTGTATTATACCTTACTATTTGTCATCTCTTGCTGTAACATTTATGAGTGTTTGAGAATGATTTATTTAGTGTAAGATGGTTCAGACTGGTAATGTGTCAAATTTTTGAATTTCTTGGTTCTAAGGTTTTTTGTTTTTTGTTTTTTTTCCATTTGGATGCTTAGCCCAATAGTTCTCAACCTCTTTTCTGTTCCAGTATTTATATCATTAATAATTTTGTTTTAAAAATCAAAATAGATTTTAAATGCATATGAATAGTGCCTCAGAAATACAAGTTTATTATTTTATTAACTTTTTTTTACTGATTATTTTATTGACTGTTTCTTAAAAATGGTATTAGCCTACTTCCTAGTGAATTGTATTTGAGCCTTAAAGTCTGATATTTGATGGGAAGATTAGGTGGGATGTTCTTCTTTTTATCACCATTGTATTTCATTACTTTTATCTAAAAAAAATCCTAGAGCTGTATGAAACATCTTTTTATCAGTGTTTGGTTTGGTAAATTAAAATTATCTGTAGGCTAAGTTAAAAGGGTTTGATGTAAATTTCATTGTAGGTATACTTCCAGAGTTTTGCATTTTAATACTATGTAAACAACAGGGCAGGGAGGCAGGAATGATACTCTGAAAGACCTGTTCAGTAAAACAGGATGCAGTTTCATTCATTTGTTATAGTTTCTGTGTTACAGACTCAAAATCTGTTGCAGTGAATCAGAAATAGGTTTTCTACCGTATCTAAATGGAAGATAATGCTGATAATACAGTTTTATTATCACAAGTAGGAGTATGTTCAGTGGTCAGTGGTGATCTGCATTTACATATTAATATTTAAAATTAATGTATCAATATATTAAAATAATTCCACTTTGGGAAAAAATCCTGATATCGTTCTATCTGGCAAACCATTCTCTAAAATCCAGTTTGTTTATTCCATATAATAACTCACAATGGCAGAGTTAGTTAGCTAGGGATATATCTTATGGCTAATTTATTCTGGTAGGTACAATGACATGATCCTCAGAATGAGGTTGTACATGGAGATTCATGAAGTTTTTCTGTAGCACTTAGAGGGATTGGTAACATCTGTTTTGAAAAATCTCCATGTCTAAATTATATGGTCTTACGTATCTGGAGATCTGGTTTTTTAACTTCTCAGGTTTATCCAGAACTGCTGTTTGAGGAAAATGCTGAATTTGTCAACAACTATTCCTGAACACCTCCTTCATCTGTTTCAGGAAAGAATGATTGGATAGGATCTTTATTTTTCAAAACAGTATGCTAACTCTTACATTTTAATTTGGTTTCCAAAACATATGGATCTGTACTCAGTGTAATGAGTGTCTACTCATTATTGATTGTCTTCCCAAATCCTTTCTCCCCCTCTTCTTCCTTCCTGGCAGATTCCAAGTTTTGTGTTTTCATGTTAGTAACCCTGGGTTCAGGGAAGTTGGTCATGGTAGTTTCATTCTTTCCTGTAATTGTTTAGACATATGATCTCCCCTGGGCTAAGGAGATTTGAGGGAAGTGAACTGGGAAGTTCCAAACTCTTTGAAAAGGTTTTCTTTGCAAATAAATGCTGACAAAAGAATAGGTGGTGACTAGATACTATCCCTTTATCTAAACTTTGACTTTGAGACCTACTACTTGCCTATTTGCAACAAATAAACAGACACTGATCTCTTTACCATTTCATCTAGTTCTCTCATTTCACACACTTCTTTCTTTCTTTCTTTTTTTTTTTTTTAACTTTCCTGGATTTTAATACACTTTATATTGGTATGGTTTTTATAACCTGTATGGTCATCATATAATCTCATCAGATTATCTCCTTTTTTTCATTTCTCTTCTTCTCTCATTATTTCTCCCTTAATGTCCTCCATTTTCCATTTTTCCCTCTTTCTAATCTTCGCAACCCCTTCCGTCCTCTTCCTCCTTTTTTTTTTTTTTAAAGTACATTTTGGTTGTGCCTTAAGCATAATCCCTTACTTTCCAAGTGGAGCTGGACTAATGATGGATTTGAATTGAAGAACTAGAAGAACTTGGGCACCAGAGTTATTAAATTGAGAGTGGGGTGGGTATTCCTAATTTGGGAAATATCAAGAAATGGATGGATTTAAATTCATTTATAAAAAATCAACTCTTTTTATATATGATTTATTTGCAATAAAATGCACCCATTTGAACTGTACACTATGATGGGGTGTGACATGTGTATGGTACCATCACCACTGCAGTCAAGATACACAACATTTTCATCACCCTGAAAAGTTGTCTGGTGCCTCTTTAAGTCAGTCTGCCCACTTCCAACACAACTTTTGGTTACTAGAGATTTCATTTTGCCCTTTCTTGAATTTCATATACTTGTAGTCATATATATACTCCTTTGATGAGCAGTATTCCACTTCATGGATATGCCACAATATGTTTATCCATTCACCTTTTGATGCATATTTGGCTGGTTTTCGTCTTTTGACTATTGTGAATAAAGTTCTTATGAAGTTTATTTTCAAGGCTCTTGGGTACATACTTGAGTGGAATTCCTGACTTATCAGTATTATGATTAACTTCTTAAGATTTGCTACACTATTTTCCAGAATGGTTGTACAGTGTGCATTTTCACTAGCAGTGCATGAGAGTCCCATTTGCTTTACATCCTTGAATGGATGTCATTATGAATCATTTTAATTTTAGACAGTCCAATAGATTTGTAGCGGTATCTCTTTGTGATTTGAATTTGCATTTATGTGATTACTAATGATTTTGAGTATTTTTGTGTTTATTTCCCATTTTGTTTACCTTAATTTTTAGAATTTTTAATGTTTTATTTATTTTTGAGAGAGAGAGTGCATGTGTGCAAGTGGGGGAGGGACAGAGAGAGGGAGACAGAGGATCCCAAGTGGGCTCTGTGCGGACAGCAGCAAGCCTGATGTGGCACTTGAACTTGTGAACCATGAGATCATGACCTGAGATGAAGTCTGATGCTCCACCAACTGAGCCACCCAGGTGCCCCTACCTTATCTTTGAAGTGTCTGTCTAGATCTCTTGCCCTTGTTTCATTTGTATTTTTTTTCTTTTTCAAATTTTTATCTAAATTCTAGTTAATACACAGTGCAATATTGATTTCAGGAGTAGAATTCAGTGATTCATCACTTAACATTCAACGCGCAGTGCTCATCATAACAAGTGCCTCCTTAATACCCATCACCCACCCACCTCCCTTCATCAACCCTCAGTTCTCTAAGAGTCTCTCATGGTTTGTTTCCCTTTCTTCCCCACCCCCCATATGTTCATCTGTTTTGTTTCTTGAATTCTACATGAGTAAAATCATGTGGTATTTGTCTTTCTCTGACTGACTTATTTCACTTAGCATAATACACTCTAGCTCCATCCTTGTCATTGCAAATGGCAAGATTTCATTCTTTTTGATGGCTAAGTAATATTCTATTGTGTGTATTTACACCACATCTTCTTTATTTGTTTGTCAGTTGATGGACATTTGTCACCTTTGTTTTAGAGTGGGTATCTGTTGTCTTAATGAGTTGTAAGAAGTCTTTATATATTTTGGGTACAAGTCTTATGTCAGATGTATACATACATATATATGTGTGTGTGTGTATACACACACACACACACACACACACACACACACACACATAATGTGTGTTTTCTTCCAATATATGGCTTGCTTTAAATATTCTTAAATTCCTGGTGGTATTTTAGCAGAAAATTTTCATCTTGATGAAGCCCAGTGTATCTTGTTTTGTAGTTTGTACTTTTTGGAGCCCTATCTAAGACGGTCTTTTCTTATCCTATGATGGCAAAGAGTTTTGCCTACATTTTCTTCTGGAAGTTTTATAGTTTTAGTTTTTGCATTAATGTCTGTGATCCATGTCAAGATAATTTTGATATGATTTAAGAAAAACGCTGAAGCTCTTTTTTTCCCCTAAAGATAAATAGCTGTTCCAGTACCATTTATTGAAAAGACCTTCCTGTTTCTACTAAATTACTTTGGGGCTTGTGAAGAAGATCAGTTGACCCCATATATGTAGGTACATTTTAGATTCTATTCTGTTCCATCCATCTTTGTGTATTTCTTTATGCCACATATATTTATATTTTGATTACTATAGCTATTTTTGAATTTGTATTTAAAGTGTATTTCATATAAAGGAATATTGTTGGGTCTTGGTTTTTTGAATTCTCATAATTCCAGTCTCCTTTTGTTTGGGGTGTTTAGTTCATTTATATTTTCATTAATTGTTGATATGGTTGGATTAAGTTTGCCATATTGCTAATGTATTGCATTTTTCATCTTTCTTTTGTTCCTGTTTTTCTTTCATGCTTTTTGTCCTTTTTAAAAAAGCCATTCTCACATGTACAAGAGTTAAGTACATTCACAGTGTTGTGTCACCTTCAGCACTATTTCTAGAGCCTTTTCATCATCTTAAAAACTCTACAGTCATCAAAGCAATAACTCCCCACTTTTCCTCTACTCCTTAGTAACCTCTTTTCTATTTTCTGTCTCTATGAGTCTACATAGTCTAGATAGTTTATATAGATGGAACCATACAATATTTGTCCTTTGGAGTCTGGCTTACTTGATGTAACACAATGTTTTCAAGGGTCATCTATGTTCTAGCACATATCAGAGCTTCATTTCATCTTTATGGTTGAATAATGTTGCATTTTATGTATTTTCCATGTTTTGTTTATTCATCTGTTGATGGATACTTGGGTTGTTTCCATCTTTGTGGAAATAATGTAAATAATGCTGCTGTGAACATTGGTATACCAGTGTCTATTTGAGTCCCTGTTTGTGTTTTTTTTTGGGTATATACATAGGTGTTGAATTGCTGGGTCATATGCTAATTCTCTGTTTAACATTTTGAGGATCTGTCAACTATATTCTACAATGGCTGTCCACTTTCCATTCTCACCAACAGTGTACTAGGGTTACAATTTCTTCACATACTTACCAGCACCTATTATTTTCTTTTTCTTTCTTTATTTTTTGGAAACAGTAAAGAACATTTACTTCAGTCACATGTCTGCAATCTGGGCAAGGCTGGGAGGGGGACTTGGGGAGGTCTTATCTCTGCTGCAGGAACATCAGCGGGGGTAGCTTGGATGGGGCAGGAAGATGTGCTTCTTCAGATGGCTCACTCACAAGGCTGATGCTGGTGACCAGCTGTGAATTTCGCCAGGGCTGAGGCCCAGTAACCTAGGGTCCTCTCCACAAGGACCTCACCATCTGGCCTGTGCAGGTATCACAAGGAAAAGAGTGGGGCCAAAGTTGCCTCTCAGGACCTAACCTCGAAAATCATGTAACACTTATTATTACTTCCTTTCTTTGTTCCTCCCTCCCTTTCTTTCTTTCTTTCTTTCTTTCTTTCTTTCTTTCTTTCTTTCTTTCTTTCTTTCTTTCTTTCTTTCTTTCTTTCTTTCTTTCTTTCTTTCTTTCTTAATAATTGTCACCCTAGTGGGTGTGAACTAGTATCTCATGGTTTTGATTTGTATTTCTCTAATGACTAATGATGTTGAGCATGTTTTTATGTGCTTATTGGCCATTTGTGTATCGTATTCGGAAAAATGTCTTTTCAAGTCTTTGCCCAGTTTTTAGATTGGGTGGTTTTTTTGTTTGTGTGTTCTTGAGTTCTAAATATATTTTGGAAACTAGTCTTTTATTAGATAGTTGGTTAACAAATATTTTGTCCCATTCTATGGGATGTCTTTCCACTCTGTTGATAGTATCATTTGATGCAGAGGGTTTTGTTTTGATGAAGTCCAACTTATCTTTTTTTCTTTTGTTCCCTGTGCTTTTGATGTAATACTTAAGAAACTGTTGCTGTGGTATGATATCACTTACACGTGGAATCTAAAAAACAAAACAAACCAACACACCAAAACAAACGAACAAACAAAAACAAGAAGAGAGGGGGCGCCTGGGTGGCGCAGTCGGTTAAGCGTCCGACTTCAGCCAGGTCACGATCTCGCGGTCCGTGAGTTCGAGCCCCGCGTCGGGCTCTGGGTTGATGGCTCAGAGCCTGGAGCCTGTTTCCGATTCTGTGTCTCCCTCTGTCTCTGCCCCTCACCCGTTCATGCTCTGTCTCTCTCTGTCCCAAAAATAAATAAAAAACGTTGAAAAAAAAATTAAAAAACAAAAAAAACCAAAAAAAAACCAAAAAAAAAACCAAGAGAGACTGAACAAACAAGTAGTTACCAGAGGGAGAAGGATGAAGGGATAGGCAAAATAAGTGAAGAGGATTAAGAGGTACAAAATTCCAGTTAAAAAATAAATAATTCACAGGGCTGAAAAGTACAGCATAGGGAATATAGTCAACAATATTATAATAACTATAGTTGTGATAAGCATTCTGTAACATATACGATTGTCAAATTACTACATGAAACTAATGTAATGTTATATGTCAATTATACTTGAATTAAAAAGAAGAATCATTGCCAAATCTAGGACATGATTTCACCCTAAAAATTCTGAGTTTAATGTTTAGATTCTTCAGTTTAGATCTTTGATCCATTTTGAGTTAATTTTTATATGTTGTGCAAGGTAGGATCTAGTTTCATGCTTTTGTATGTGATGTTCAGTTTTCCTGCACCCCTTGTCCAAAAGACTCTACTTTCTCCTTTGGATGGACTTGGCATCCTTGTTGAAATTTAATCAGCCACTTATGTGAAGGCTTATTTCTGGGCTGTCTTTTCTATTCCACTGGTGTATATGTCTGTCATTTTGCTAATACCATATTATTTTGATTACTTTAGCCTTGTAGAAAGTTTTGAATGAGAAGATTGAATTTGCTTTGTTATTTTTGAAAATTGTTTTGGTTATTCACGATCCCTTGAAATTCTGTGTGAATTTTAGGACTGTTTTTTCTATTTCTGTAAAAAGGTACTATTGGGATTTTGATGGGGATGACATTAGATCTTTAGATTACTTTGGGTAGTGTTGTCATATTAAAACACTAAGTTTTCTGATTTATGAAGACAAAACTCTTTCCATTTATTTAGGCTTTTAATTTCTGTTGGAAATCTTTTGTAGTTTTCTGTGTATGAAGCTTTTAACTTCCTTAATTAAATTTGTTCCTAAGTATTTTATTCATTTTGATACAATATAAATGGAATTATTTTCTAATTTTCTTTTTGAATTGTTCATTGCTAGTATATAGAAATACAGCTGCTTTTTGTGTGCTGATTTTGTGTCATGCAACCTTACTGAGTTCATTTTTTAGCTCTCTGCATGTGTCTTCTTCAGGATTTTCTGTATAAAAGAACAGAAATGATACTACATCTTCCTTTCCGGTTTGAATTCCTTTTATTTCTTTTTCTTGTCTAATTGCACAGGCCAGAACTTCCTGTACAATGTTGACTAGAAGTGGAGGAAAGCAGACATTTTTTTTTTTTTTTTCTGGATCTAAGGGAAAAATGGTCAGTCTTTCACCGAGTATGATGTTGGCTGTGGGTTTTTCTTTTTTTTTTTTAATTTTTTTTCAACGTTTTTTATTTTATTTTTGGGACACAGAGAGACAGAGCATGAACGGGGGAGGGGCAGAGAGAGAGGGAGACACAGAATCGGAAACAGGCTCCAGGCTCTGAGCCATCAGCCCAGAGCCTGACGCGGGGCTCGAACTCCTGGACCGCGAGATCGTGACCTGGCTGAAGTCGGACGCTTAACCGACTGTGCCACCCAGGCGCCCCGGCTGTGGGTTTTTCTTATGTGGCCTTTAATATGCTAAGGATTTTTAAAAATTTCTTCTTAATTAAGTGTTTTTATCACAAAAAGATGTTGAATTTTGTCAAATACTTTTTTATGCAAACTGAGATGATAATGTGATTTCTTTCCTCCATTATGTTAATATAGTGTATTATATTAATTTATTTTTGATTTTTTAATTTTTAAATTTTTACTTATAAATTTATTATTTTAAATGTTTATTTTTAAATTTAAATTTAATTTAAATTTTAGTTAACATGATGTGCAATATTGGTTTCAGGAATAGAATTCATTGATTCATCACTTACGTACAACACTCAGCACTCATCACAACCAGTACCCTCATTAGTACCCATGAACCATCCACCTCATCTTCCACCCACCTTCCTCTGTTAACCCATAGTTTGTTCTCTGTCATTAAGTGTCTCTTGTGGTTTGTTTCACTGTCTTTCTTTTACCACCCACCCCCTCGCCGCCTTCCCTTATGATTATCTGTTTTGTTTCTTGAATTCCACATATGAATGAAATCACATATTTGTCTTTCTCTGATTGACTTATTTCACCTAGCGTAATACATTCTAGCTCCATCCACATCCTGGCAAGTGGCAAGATTTCATTCTTTTTGATGGCTAATATTCCATTGTACATGTATATACCATATCTTCTTTATACATTCATCATTTGAGGGACATTTGGGCTCTCTCAATAGTTTGGCTATTGTTGATAATGCTGCTATAAACATTAGGGTGCATGTACGCCTTTGAATCTGTATTTTTGTATCCTTTGGGTAAATAATAGTGCAATTTCTGGATCTTAGGGTAGTTCTGTTTTTACTTTCTTGAGGAATCTCTATACTATTCTCCAGAGTGGCTGCACCAGATGGCATTCCCATGAGTAGTACAAGAGGGTTCCCTTTTCTTAGCATCCTTGCCAACACCTATCGTTTCATGTGTAGTTAATTTTAGTCATTCTAATAGGTGTGAGGTGGTATCTCATCATGCTTTTGATTTGTATTTCCCTGAGGATGAGTGATATTGAGCATCTTTTCACGTGTCCGTTAGCCATCTGGATGTCTTCTTAGGAAAAGTGTCTATTCATGCCTTCTTCCCATATGTATATTTTTTAAGTGTTTATTTTTGAGAGAGAGAGAGCATGCGTGCATGCCAGTGGGGAAGGGGCAAAGAGACAGGGATACAGAGAATCCAAAGCAGGCTTCAGGCTCAGAGCTGTGAGTGCAGAGCCCCAAATGGGGCTCAAATCCACGAACTCAACCTTGAGATTATGATCTGAGCCAAAGTCAGACACTTAACCAGCTGAGCCACCCAGGTGCCCCTCTTCTTCCCATTTCTTAACTGGATTATTTGTTTTTTGAGTGTTGAGTTTGATTTAAAGATTTTAGTTTTGTTGATTGTTTCCCTTGCTGTGCAGAAGCTTTTTATCTTGATGAAGTCCCAAGAGTTCATGTTGCTTTTGTTTCCCGTGCCTTTGGCGACATGTCTGGTAAGAAGTTGCCTTGGCCAAGATCAAAGAGGTTCCTGCCTGTGTTCTCCTCTAGGATTTTGATGGTTTCCTGTTTAACATTCAGGTCTTTCCTCCATTTTGAATTTATTTTGTGTATGGTGTGGAAAGTGGTCCAGTTTTATTCTCCTGCATGTCACCATCCAGTTATCCCAGCACTATTTGTTGAAGAGACTTGTCTTTTTTTCCATTGGATATTCTTTCCTGCTTTTTTGAAGATGAGTTAACCATATAGCTGTGGGTACATTTCTGGGTTTTCTCTTCTGTTCCATTGTTCTGTGTGTCTGTTTTTGTGCCATTACCAGACTGTCTTGATGACTAGAACTTTGTAATATAAGCTTGAATTCTGGAATTGTGGTGCTTTTTTATTTTTCAGGATTGCTTTGGCTATTCATGGTCTTTTGTGGTTCTCCACAAATTTTAGGATTGTTTGTTGTAGCTCTGTGAAAAATGCTGGTGGTGTTTTGGTAGGGATTGCATTAAATGTGTAGATTGCTTTGGGTAATATAGACATTTTAAAATAATGTTTGTTCTTCCGATCCATGAGCATGGAATGTTTTTCCATTTCTTTGTATCCACTTGATTTTCTTTTATAAGTGTTCTATAGTTTTCAGAGTATAGATCTTTACCTCTTTAGTTAGCTTCATTCCTAGGTATCTTACTGTTTTCGGTGTAGTTGCAAGTGGGATTGGTTCCTTGATCTCTTTTTCTGAGACTTCATTAGTGTATAGAAATGCAGCAGATTTCTGCATGTTAATTAAAAAAATTTTTTTTGATGTTTATTTATTTTTGAAATACAGAGAGAAAAAGTGTGAGCAGGGAGGGGAAGAGAGAGCGGGAGACACAGAATCCAAGGCAGGCTCCAGGCTCTGAGCTGTCAGCACAGAGCCTGATGTGGGGCTCGAACCCACGAATTGCAAGATCATGACCTGAAACAAAGTCACATGCTTAACTGACTGAGCCACCCTGGAGCCTCTGCATGTTGATTTTATATCCAATGACTTTGCTGAATTCATGTATTAATTCTAGCAATTTTTTGGTGGAGTCTATCGGGTTTTCTACATAGAGAATCATGTCGTCTGCAAATAGTGAAAGTTTGACTTCTTCCTTGCCAAATTGGATGCCTTTTATTTGTTGTCTGATTGCTGAGGCTAAGACTTCCAGTACTACGTTAAATAGTAATGGTGAGAGTGGACATCCTTGTCTTGTTCCTGAACATAGGGGAAAGGCTCTCAGTTTTTCCCCATTGAGGATGGTATTAGCTGTGGGTCTTTCATATATGACCTTTATGATGTTGAGGTATGTTCTGTTTACCCCTACCTTGTTTAAGGTTTTTATCAAGACTGATTGCTGTATTTTGTCAAATATTGATTGATTTTTGTATGTTGAACTATCTTTGCATTACAAAGTTAAATCCCACTAGTCATAGTATATAATCCTTTTAATGTGCTGCTGAATCTGGTTTGCTAGTATATTATTGAAGATTTTTTGCATCTATATTTATAAGGGATGTCGGCCTACAGTTTTCTTGTACTGTCTTTGTCTGGCTTTGGCATCAGGGTAATGCTAACATATAGAATGAGTTAGGCAGTGTTCCTTCTTCCTCAGTGTTTTGGAAGAGTTTGAGAAGTTTTGGTATTCTTTAATAGTTGCTAGAATTCACCACTGAAGCCATTTCATCCTGGGCTTTTCTTTATTGTAATTTACTACTTTATTTTGTGTTAATCAAATACTTGGCTGTATTCCATTTTATTTTGTCTGTGGATGTTTTACATTATTTTTGTAGGACTTCCACTAGGGATTACAGCATGCCTCTTGAACTAAGCACAGTCTACCATGCGTTAAATTATTTCGGGTGAAATATTAGCTTCTTTGAAGTCACTGCTAAATCCCACATATGAGCTCACTCATTGAGTCCACTTTTATTGACTGCCTTCTTTTCTCCCATGAGTATGGGTCATACACTCATTTCTTTGCATGTGAACTAATTCTTGAAAAAGTGGATATTGTGGATAATACATTATAGTCATTCTAGATTTTGTTATGTTCTTTGAGGTTTGCTTTTTTGTTGTTTTAGCTGGCAGATAACTTGTCTCAAGCTATAGATTCTTTCCCCTCATACTCGGTTGTCTTTGTCTGTACTTAGTCTTTTAGCTTATGGCTCTTGTGTTTGTATGCTGGTGCTTGATGGATATCCCCTGTACCTCTGTAGTTAGCTGTTATGAAGAATTTTGGCAGAGTTGATATTAAGACTGTGGGCCTCACCTCTATGCATTTTTTTTTCTTTCAGAGTTTTTTCCCTAAATTTACAGCTGCTCTCTCAGCTGTAAGCTCTGTCCACTGACACTTCAATCTAATAAGGCCACAGCTTTCTGCTGCTTGAGCTGTGTGCTATTTGGGGGGTGCCAAAAAGGGCAGTAAACGTACATATCTTACCAGTCTTTTAGGGCAGACTCCCCTCTGATATTTGCGTGTCTTACTCGGCATCCCTTTGGATCTTGCCTCTGCATATGTATTTCAGTGGTGCGCCAGGGATGTGGGTCTTGCTCCTTCTGTGGCTCTGTTGCTTTTAGAATGTCTCTCCTGAAACTTGTGGTGAAAATGTCTGCCCTGATTCCTGTCCTCTGCAACCTCCAGACTGTAAGCCTGTATTTTTCTGCCCCAGGAGCTGTGGATACAGGAATTAGGGGTGTTGGTGGGAGTAATGGTGCTGAGTGCCCTGAGGCAAAAAAGCCCAAAGTTGTAATTCTTAACCATTGCATTTCTGTATTTCAAAGGTAAACCTGTTCCTGTCTATGGTCACTTTTCATTGCCCTCAGATAGTGTGTTTTGAAATCTAGTTTATCTAGATTTAGAAATTATCTTCAGGAAACCATGCCTGGCCAACTCATTCTGCCGTTAATGGAAGCTAGACTAATAAGTATTTGCCTGTGTCTCATATGCAAAGTCCATAAAATTGAACAAGCATTTTAAATTTGAATTACCTTGAGAAAACTGTGTAGGTTGAGAATTCTTTTAGTTGCTTTTAGTTTTTAGGTATAATTAGGGGTAATGATAAATGCAGGACCTAAATATTATGTATATGAAATCTCGGGTATTCCAAATAATGAATGGATGCAAGAATGTTTAAGAGAGTCTAAGTAACCCCCAAACTTAGAACAATAAATTTTGGCCAGTCATTTTATCATTACTTTGCCTTTTGGAGTATTATTAAAAGTTACTACTTTGTTTTGAAAAGATGACCTGTATTGTGGAAATCTTTACTTAAAGCCTGAAGTCAGGTTCATAGGCTCATTATTCTACCAATTTGTTTTCTAAGGTAAATGTTTACTTAGAAGAGCACGTAGAAGGATGTCTGGGTGGCTCAGTCAGTTAAGCATCCGACTCTTGATTTTGGCACAGGTCATGAGATCGAGACCTGCGTTGGGCTCTGTGCTTGGCGTGGATCCTGCTTAAGAGTCTCTCTCTTCTTCTGCCCCTCCCCCTGCTCATACTCATTCACACTCTCAAAAAAAAAAAAAAAAAAAAGACCAGATAGAAATTATTCTTTGTCTTTGCCTAAACTAGTTTAAAGTAGCAATACCATTTCTTTAGTCTTTGAATATATTTGATATGGGGATTCCAAGATCCTGGATGTTGTGCCTTGCACTCATGGGTCTTAATACTATTTTGACAAATTTGTTCTTGTTTCTGTGATATAAAAAAGCATCATGCTTTCTAGAAAATCTCATCTAAGTCTATGTGTCTTGTAGAAGAAGGGGCTTACTTCTAGATAAGGATTTGTGGGACATTGAGGAAGTGAACAAAGAGGAGAGCCCAAAGGTTGAAATAAGTGCTATTTTACCGTGAGAAATTTAGTTTATTCAGCCTTGATTAAGTTCTGTCCAGATATTTAGATATTTATCCATTTAAAATAAGTAAGGATTTAGTGATAATAACTATTTAAATAGATGGATTCCCTGATAGTCGTCATGTTTAATGAAGGTTGCTCAGCATTTGGAATTCTAATGTGTTTGAGCCTAATAACTTACACAGTTTAGTCAAAGGATAGTGACACACTCTGTGGTTTGGTTCCTGACTTCAAGTCAGAGTAGCTTAATAAGTATGGTGTGGTAGGCACAGATTTAATGGGCTTCCAAAGACGTTCACTTCCTAGTCCCTGGAACCTATGAATGTATTACTTTACATGGCAAAGGGACTTTGCAAATGTGATTAAGGTTATGGACCTTGAGATTGGAAGATTATTCTGGATTATCCAGGTGGGTCCATTCTAAATACATGAGTTCTTAAAAGTAGAACAGGAAGGCCTAAGAGTGGTCAGAGTAATGCAGTAATGGCAGAAAGAGGCAGCAGAGATTTGAAGTATGCAAGTACTTAACCAGAGTCGATGGCTTTGAAAATAAAGGAAGGGGGCCATGTGGCAAGACATGGAAATGTCTTCTAGAAGCTAGGAACTGTCCTTAGTTGACAGCCAACAAGGAAGTGAGGACGACCTCAGTCCTACAACCAGAAGGAACTAAATTCTGCCAACAACTTGAATGAGCAAAGAAACACATTGTCCCCTAGAGCCTCAAGAAAGGGATGCAGCTATGCCAACACCTTGATTTTATTAGCCCACTGGGACCCACTTTGGATTTCTTTTTTGTTTGTTTGTTTGTTTTCTTCTAATATTTATTTATTTTGGGAGAGAGAGAAAGAGAGAGTAAGTGTGCAAGTGGGGGGAGAGGTAGAGAGAGAGGGAGAGAGAATCTCAAGCAGTCTTCATGTTAGTCAGCACAGAGCCTAGCGTGGGTCTTGATCCCATGAACCATGAGATCATGACCTGAGCTGAAGTCAAGCATCAGATGCTTGGGGCGCCTGGGTGGCTCAGTTGGTTAAGCGTCTGACTTCATCTCAGGTCATGATTTTGTGGTTTGTGGGTTCGAGCCCCACATTGGGCTCTCCACTGTCATTGCAGAGCCCACTTTGGATCCTCTGTCTCCCTTTCTCTCTGCCCCTTCCACACACACACTCTCTCTCTTGAAAATAAACATTAAAAAAAAAAAAAGTCAGATGCTTAACCAACTGAGCCACCCAGGTGTCCTCCACTTTGGATTTCTAACCTCCAGAACTGTAAGATATTAAATTAGTAGTTTTCAAGCCTCTAAGTTTGTAGTAATTGTTATGCAGCAAATAAGAAATTAATACATATAGCATCTGTACCAAATCAATTATCTGAAAGGAAAGTTACTTGTTCTGTAGGAAAGAGAATGACTGATCTTTAAAAGTCTGCTCTAGAAAGACATTAGAGTCAAAACAAAGTAAAATATGCCCCCACTCACTCACCCACCCACCCGTAGTGTTATAATGAATCATGTCTTTCCTCATGGAAGAAGAAAGTGCCAGAGTTATATGATTTTTTTTTATTGGTAGGGAACAGACAACTTTCTTACATGCAGGTACACAATGTTAACTGGTGGTTTTAAAGTAGGCAGCTGCAGTGGGATCCTGCTTGTAAAATATGCCGCCTACTCCTGATATCATGGCTAGTGATACATTTTGTCCCCCTATTGCTCTTAAAAAACAAGTAATGGCCTCAAGTCCTATTAAAGATTCTTACAGTCAGATAATTTGGGAATTAAAGAAAACTTTTTATTCTAACTAGATTTATATATTTAGCTCTATGCTGGTGCATATGTTTTAAACCCTACTTTGTGCTTATCTTTAAGACTGTTTTAGAGTTAGGCAGATTGATAAAGTCCATTCTTGGTCTTTGGGACATACATAGGTTGTTTTTCCCAGATCTGATTACAGATGTGTGGTGGAGTCTGGTTATGAGTCATGGGTAACCAGTCATCTTAATTTCTAACAGATGTAAGAATAATAGGATCTCAACGCATGAGCAGAGTGTTTTCTATAAAGTGTCCTATTATGGTTAGTGGTTCCAAATCATGTTTATTTTAAACTATGTTCTGAGGAGTCCTAGGTATTTGGATGTAGGGATTGTTGAGTTTCTTGACTGATCCCTTAATTTAACTTTATTGAGAGTAATCTGCTTTTATCTTATTTATAAATTTGGGTTTGGTAAAATAATTTGTTTGAAAAAGTTAAATTGCTAAAAGAAGTTTGAAAATTGAAGTCATGCTATTTCTTGGGAGATGTATTAGATCATTGATTGAGTGATCTACAGAATCCAAATCTTTGCTGGGCAGAGACTTGAGGAAGAGTTATATCTTGGGACGGAGTGGAGAGCATAAATGGTTAAAACACATACCTACAGTTTCAAGAGTAATAAAATGGTGTTTTATTGGGATGTGCTGTATGATAACCTGCATCTTCCAGCTTGATCCAGTTACTTTTTGGGGATGGACGGCTATCTACGATGATGATCTCTTCCTTGGAAGATAGAGGAGAGAAGTAACCTCTCTGGGTTTTCTCCAGCTGTGATAATTGCTTGACAGAGGGTTAAGGATTGAGAGAATGTATTTTGCTTGTTTCTTTTGTTGTTAATGTTTGTTTATTTATTTTGAGAGGGAGGGAGGGAGGGAGGGAGGGAGGGAGGGAGGGAGAGAGAGAGAGAGAGAGAGAGAGAGAGAGAGAGAGAGAGAGAATGAATGAATGAATGAATGAATGAATGAATATCCCAAGTAGGCTCTGTGCTGTCAGCGCAGGGCTCAATCTCACTGATCTGTGAGATCATGATCTGAGCCTAAATCAAGAGTCAGATGCTTAATTGACTGAGTCACCCAGGCGTCCCTTGTTGCTTTCTTTAACAGGTTTGCGGATACTTAAGAATAGTCACCTAATAGAGACTTTCGACCTACAACTAAATAATGCAGTTGATATTTTAGAGTGAGCTAATTGTTCAGCAAAAATAAAAACTAAAAGGATTAGTTTAGAAGATTTCTACTGAGGGTAAATGACTTATGAATAAATCTTGTTAAATGGGTATACAGAGGCTACGTAATGTAATGTAATAACCAGAATAACAAAATATTCATCAAGTTTTCCTTCATCAAAGTAATACTCACTTTACTAACACTTGAGAGATTTTAAAACCTCATAAAATTATACCATAAAATATCTTAACTGTTCCTGCTATAAAATTAAAAGAACTTAGGCTTTGAAACCATCTAGACATTGGTTTAAATCCCATTTCTATCTGTCATGATAACTGTGTGAATTTCAACAAGTGAACTTCACTGTTAGGTTTCAAAGGACTGTAGGGTAGATTTAATGAGTCAGAGTTTTTAGATTGCCTTTCACCTTGCTTAGCATATAATAGATCCCCAAATATTGCTTTCTTCTTATTTTTCTTTCTTTAGAAATGGAAGTAAAGAGCAAATTTGCATGGTGTTTTAAAGGTCACATTGGGTACACATCTTCATTTGTGGTTGTGTTATGTTGTAACATACAAAAACACTCTTTTTTCTTTTCAAAAATCACATCATACAATGTACATTTATTGTGCATTTTTTTCTGATAACAAGATATTTAAATATTACTGTAAAGGTTTTCAATTTAGAGATGAGTACTGGAGGAGAATAAAAAACATTTAAGAATGGGTGCCTGGGTAGCTCAGTAGGTTGAGCATCTGACTCTTGATTTTGGTTCAGGTCATGATCCCAGGGTTGTGGGACTGAGCCCTGCCTTGGGCTCCATGCTGAGCACAGAGTCTGCTTAAGATTCTCTCTACCCACCCCCCCCAACCCCCCCACCTCTCTCCTTCCCTCTGCCCCTCTCCTCTGTGCTCGTTCTGTCTCTCTCTCTCTCTCAAATTAAAAAAAATTGAATTGGGCATATTGCATTTTCTGCTGACATTTTTCAAGGCTGTGTGTTTGTATAACTTTGTGGGATATCTCTAATTCTACATTTAACAATACTGAGTGGTTACTACTACTATTTGGATTTTAGTTATTTTCTTCAAACATTTTTTTAAATTTTTTTAAGTTATTTTAATTCTAGCTAGTTAACATACAGTATTATATTAGTTTCAGGTATATAATACAGTAACTCAACACTTCCATACAATACCCAGTGCTCATCACATGTGCACTCCTTAATCCCCATCTCCTATTTTACCCATCACCCCCATCTCTCCTCTGGGTTTTAGTTATTTTCTTTTAAATACTATGTTGTATTGTAAGTCTCCGTGAAGAGTATCTGGTATCTGATGGAAGATATTCTGTGATCAGGGGATGAAAATGAACAGAATTGTGTTTTAGGAAGTGGAAAATGGAAATTGTGAGAGCTTGAGGTAGAGAGACCAGGTCAAAGGCTGACATGGTGGTCTGAGTATTGAGGGCTTACACTATGATGATTCAAAAGTGTAAGTATGTGTATATTTAGATGCCATCACACACTGTCAAATCTAGGAAGATTTTCACTGAGCTTTGGGTTTAAATTAAAATTTTTTTTTGCCTGATAAAACATGATTATAGCCTTTTTTTCCAGCTTTATCTCTCCCTGCTTACATATTCATAGTCTGTGCGCCAGCCAAATTGAATTGTTCCCTGGTCTGGAGACTCTGTTTTCTTGTTTCTCTGTAATTGCTCATGCTTGCATCTGATATACTGTTATACTGATATACTGTTGTTGCCCAGAGGCTGTCAAAGTTCATTTCAATTGCTGTTTCCTTTCTGTAGTTTTTCCAGGTACAGTAGTCTCCCCCTCCCTTTTCTGTAGGGGGATACATTCCAAGACCCCCAGTGGATGCCCGACACCACAGATAGTACTGAACCCTATATGCACCGTGCCTTTTCCTCTACATACATACCTATGATAAAGTTTAATTTATAAATTAGGCACAGTAAGAGGTTAACAACAATAATTTGAAAAGGGAACAGTTGTAACAACATATGGTAATAAAAATCATGTGAATGTGGTCTCTCTCAAAATACTTTGTTGTCCTGTACCCAGTCTTCTTCCTGTGATGATGAGAGATGATAAAAATGCCTACGTGGTGAGGTGACCGACATGGGCATTGTGATGTGGTGTTAGGCTACTACTGGCCTTCTGGCAGTAGGGGAAAATGAGGATCATCTGCTTCTGGACTACAGTTGACTGTAGCGACTGAAAACACGGAAAGCAAAACTACAGATAAGGGGGTATTACTCTACATGTGCTCCCTTTCCTTTGCGCCCCATTGCTCTTTGTACTCTTAATTGTACTTAAATTTTGCTTGTGATATTGATGTTGACAAACTTGTCTTATCGCCACCACTTTTGTAAGTTTATACAACCTAAACCTTTTATGAAATGTTCAAATTTGGGCAGATGAGGGTTAAGTGCTATTATAATGGGCCATTTAAAAGTGCTTTAATGATTTTTTTAATGCTTCCAAGATAACAGACTTGCTTATGATAGTAATTAGGATTTTATAGTTCTTGCTGCTTGGCGATTTCATTCAGGCACTTTGTGAATCTGCTTGCTAGATCCTGTGACATATGTTACCAAGTTTTTAGAAACATTTATGTAAGTGCAGAAGTTAGTTGGATTTCATATGAATGGTATTGATAGAAGAATACTGTATTTAAAAGTAGAAGCTACCCATACCTTATTTTTTGTATTTAATAATAGTGACGAAATATTTATATGATGTCTTTTATCATGTAGCTGAAAACTCAGCTCTTGTGGCTTTTATTGTATCTGTTCTTACTGTACCTTTGAATCATGGGTAGGAAGAAGATGTTTTAATGAGGACGAGGTATTTCAGGCAAAGTAGGTTTATCTTCAGTTGATGAAAATTCAGTTCTTTAACTTATCTTTTCAGAATTTGTCAACAGCCACCTCTGTGCAAGAGTGGAGTGTTGTCATGTTGGTCTTTCCCTCAGCCCAGATGGTTATTCATGTTTATGTCTTTGCACTTAACCTTTTTTCTGCCAGTTATTTTTTTTCTAGAAATTTGATGAAAGAATATTTCAAGACAGTTCTCTGAAGGCTAATTAGTCTATCCATTTCTCTTGATTAGAGAATCTCTGAAAGTTGGGGATTGGGGGAGGAGAGGAGACCTTTTTTGGTTTTTAAGAACATCTGTCTTATTTTCATTTGGAAGTGCCACCTCTTTCTTCCAGCCAGTCTGCTTGACCCCTTAGATGTGTGCGAAGTGCTTGATATTCACTGCTTGAATTTTCTAGAATCCATCCTTAGATTAAGCCAGAATTAAATTACTGCATTATATTATTGTTTCCTATATAGTTCTTTTTACAAAATTTCCTTGTAGTTTGATGCCTTTATTGTACTATGAGGAAAATTATAATCAGCCTTATTAGACTTCTTGCGTTTTCCATAAGATCATTGTGGCCATTATTGTGCATGGAAGGACATCAATGACTGTATGAGACTTTGGTTGTCTTTTTTTTTTTAATGAGGTTTTTTTTTTTTGTTTTTTTTTTAAGTTTTATTTATTTTTGAGAGAGAGAGGGAGACACTGAGTGAGCGCGGGAGGGGCAGAGAAAAATCCCAAAGCAAGCTCTGCACTGTTAGGACAGAGTCCGATGCGGAGCTCGAACTCACAAACAGTGAAATTGTGACTTGAGCCGAAACCAAGAGTTGGAGGTTTAACCGGCTGAGACCCCCAGGCGCCCCACTTCAGTTGTCTTTAAAGTTGTAAAGGGGTGCCTGGCTGGCTGGCTCAGTTGGAGGAGCGTGTGACTCTTGATCTCAACGTGGTGGATTTGAGCCCCACGTTGGGTGTAGAGGTTACTAAAAAATAGATAACCTTAAAAAAAAGTTGTAAAAATATTGTTTAAACATTATGTACTTTCTGAGAAGATCCACGAAAGGCAATGCAATTTGGTCTCAATATTAGGAATACTTATCACTTCCACTGAACAGCAAGAGGATTTTTATTTAATTGATGCTAAGAGTCATGTAATCAATTCCTTTTCTCTCTTTATACAATCTTAGAGAAAATATAGGGACAGTTTTTGACTCATCTCTTGCAAGAATGCAGGACTAAATGATAAGCATTTTGCATTGTATGTTTCATACCAGAGCTAATTTAATTTTTTCCCATTCTTTTAATCTATATTGCTCTGATTTTATTATTTTTTCATTTAATTGTGTCTAAAATTGTATGTTTTTAAAAGTTGTCTTACAGTCTTCCTCAAATAAGGCAGGATGTAAGGTAGCATTTACCAATTTTGCTTTCCTACCTTCTTAGTAGATTTTTAGTTTTGGGTTATATACTTTTTTGAGGATCTTAATGAATTTGTAGCTCTTTGCTCCAATGAAAAAACATACATTCTTGTACCCATGAATATACCTGTGAATTTCATATATTCATTAATTTTCTAAACTGCAGTCATTGTTTATCTGGAATATATTATTTGGCAAATGTTTTTCTGTAAGGTGGCTATATCTGATCACCTGTACTGTTGTCTTTATATATTTAAATTGTATTCATAGCAGTCCATTTTCATTAACAATAACATGTTATGATTAGTTCTGTGAGTCAGTGAAAATGCTGAAAGGAAGAGTGATAACAGAAGATAATATCAATGTTGTTGGAAAGAATTCTTAGTGAAAAGGTTAATAAGAAATGTTCCTAGGGTTGAATTTCTTGCAATACCATTTGAAGTATTTATTATCAATGTCACTTAACTGTTATAAAACAGAATAGGAAATTAAAGTTGTCATAAATTATCAAACAATAGCTGAATGTTCCCTAAATTGTGTTGATGGCACAAAGGAAATTATAATAACAAAGGAAAATGTTTGACTGAAACCATCTAACTTGAGTGACATCTGTTCAAAAGATGTTCAAAAAACCAAATATAGTTTTTAGTATTTTCACTGCAATTATTTTAAAAGTAATTTAAATTTTTAATTAATTAATTAACTTATTGCCATTTTTAATTTTTTTTAATTTTTTTTTATTTTTTTAATATATGAAATTTATTGTCAAATTGGTTTCCATACAACACCCAGTGCTCATCCCAAAAGGTGCCCTCCTCAATGCCCATCACCCACCCTCCTCTCCCTCCCACCCCCCATCAACCCTCAGTTTGTTCTCAGTTTTTAAGAGTCTCTTATGCTTTGGCTGTCTCCCACTCTAACCTCTTTTTTTTTTTTTTTCCCTTCCTCTCCCCCATGGGTTCCCGTTAAGTTTCTCAGGATCCACATAAGAGGTGCAGCCATTTTTTAAAAAGTAGGCTTCATGCCCAGTATGGGGCTTGAACTCATGACCCTTAGGTCAGGGGTTTCATGCTTTATCAACTGAGCCAGCCACGTGCCCCTTAAAAGTAATTCTTAATCCTGTATGTATAGTGTTACATTTTAATAGAAGTTTTATTTTGAAATGAGAAAAATATGCAAGTATAGTATTTGCCTTTAGGTCAAAATAAGGTAACGTTATAACAGACAGTAGCTGTGTAGTTTTATACTTAACTGGGTATTTTGTATGAATGAAGTAAAAGTAAGTAGCACTTTATAGTGTCCTGTTTCATATTTGGTACCATTTTATCTTCTGAGTGGATGATTTTTAAAGGAAATGTTTTCCCTAGATAAGTTCTTTTAAGGAAGTAAAACATAAGGAAGATAGCCTTGGCTCCAACCCTGTCTTACCTCCTACAAGCAGTGTGGAGGAGAGCAGGCCACCTAACTTCTCTGAGCATGTTTTCTTATCCCTAGCAAAAGTGTCAGCAGGACTTCCCTCATTGTATTGGTGTGAGGATTTATAAGAGGAGAATCTAAAGAATTAACACAGCAGCTCATTTATTTAACACATTAAGCATTCAGTAAGTTTGGTTATGATTATGATTATTACTGAAAGGTTTCTCCGAGAAAACTGAACACTGAGGACTGGATAGTATGTGGACTTCTGGAGGGAGAATAAAAATTCAGTCCTGTTTCGGTTTTCAGTGCTATAGGTCAGCAAGCCTTGTAACAATATACCTAGTATATGCCAAAATTGTGCTAGACACTTTTCTAAGCCATTGATATTCATATTTCCATAATTAATTTGCTCCTAATATGAAAATAGTATAGGGGTGATTAACAACTAAATACAGTAAAAATGAAATGCCTGGGGAAGGGGGGACCAGTTAAGTCATCAGGTCATCAATTCTTGAAGGGCCAGCTAACTGAATGAATGTAGGATTGTGGACAGCCGTGCTCATTCACTTAAGCAACAGCATTTACTGAGTGCCAACAGTGCCCTTTCTTGACCATGCTGCACAAATAAACCCTCATCTCTCACTCCCTTACCATGCTTGACTTTCCCTTAGCACTTACCATCATCTGTAAGTTCACTGAAAGCCCAGCTCCATCGGTTCTTATCCCTACAGCTAGTACATAGTAAATGCTCAATAAATACTTCTGGAATGAGTGAGTGAATGAATGAATGAACGAATGAATCAATAAAATTTTATTTCTTAGGAAGTGAATGTCCTGCTAGATTATAATATATAGAATTCAAATATAATTTTATTATTAAATGAAGTAAGCTTAAAATTTTTTACTTCAGGAAGGCATTATGGTCTGAGTTCTGAGCTGCTTCTATATTTTCATTGATCAGTTACTTGACTATCTGTCACTTTGATACATAGTCCATCTTCAAGTGTGTAAAGTAGTCATTCTTAAGTTTTAGCACACAAATCACCTGAGAGTACCTATTAAAATTTACAGTGAGAACTGCAACCACAGATATTCTGATTCATAAAGTCTAAGGTGGAGCCCAGAAATTGGAATTTCAAACAAACACTGTAAAAGATTCTGATATAGGTGGGATACATTTTGAAAAATACTCTCCTAAACAAGATACATGGGGTCAGAAATTTAAAAATTGTTAATTTCAGTTTCACTAATATTTACTGATCAGTTAGTATGTATCAGGCACTTATTGGGGAAGTATTATTAAAGGTTACAGTAGTTTATAGACCATTATTATATCATGTATCCACATGTATCATGTGGATTAAAGACAGGTTTTTTTAAAATAATTTTTTTAATGTTTATTTTTGAGGGAAAGAGTGCACACGTGTGAGTGGGGAAGGGAGAGAGAGAGAAGGAGAGAGAGGATCCCAAGTAGGCTCTGTGCTGATAGCAGAGAGCCCGACGTGGGGCTCGAACTCACGAACCATGAGATCATGACCTGAGGCAAAGTTGGACATTGAACTGACTGAGCCACCCAGGCGTCCCAAGACAGTTTTATACTGTTAGGTAGCTACAGTTTGCTAGCATTTTGTTGCTTGTAAGAAGTGATAGTTGGAAAAAATGTAATAGCAAAAGAAAGACTCCAGAATTGGGAAAACGGTTAAAGTGTACACTATGTAAATTTGATTTGTTACATTTTAACCTGTTTTAAGATATTAACAATATTGGGGTGAAACATGTATCATTGGTTCTTCTTTACCCAATCAATATACAATATGTGCAATATACAGCATATGACAATGGGATTGTATGTAATACTATATTAATGGCTCCCGTATATATAAATCTTAGTATTTCTTACTCTTACAGTCTGTGTCTAATGTGGACAAGACTCTCATTTGTTAGCATTAACATTTTAAAAATTTTATGTTAAATTAAAAAATGTTCGTTTTGCATCTGTTACTAGTATTGTATGTCCATAGTTGTCTGAGTGGAAAGCAATTATCTGTAATCTTAACAATAAGCTTAACAAGGTTCCCTTGTCCCTTTTACTTTCCACCGTGAAAAATTGCTGGATGTGCTTTGGTAGTCTACCTTGCTTAATGCCTCTCAGAAATACATGACATACTGCTTTCATGTAAGCAGGGTGAGGAAAATGACCTCAATTCCAGCTACACTCTGCTCTCCTCCTTTATCTTACCTGATGCTTCAGGGTTTGATAGTGGTAGGAGTTGATATTGGTGGCAGTGACAGGAATGACAGCACTTTTTACCACCTGCTGGTGGAAGTACAAAGCTGTCATGCTTGAAAGCCATGGATACAGCTTATAGAGGTCTGTTTAAAAAAAAAAAGTGTGAATAGAAGGGTAGGGATACTTAGGATTATTGCCACACATTATTTTATCATGAGCAGGGGGAGAAATAATTGTGTTTTAAGTTTGCTCAGCTCTTTTTCTCCTGCAAAAAGTAAATATTCTTTAATAAGAGGTGATAGCTTTTAAATTAAGATGAACCCAGTTTTCCATTTATTTCTCCATCTTAGTACCACTCTTTTCCAAACACTTGTGAGTTGTAATGTCCTGATATTCTACTTTTTCTCATGCAATATGTTGTTATGTTACTAATCTGTCTAGTCTGTTAACTAGGGTTTCTTTTTAAAAAAAAAATTCCTTTCATTGTTCTGAATGCTTTTTTCAAAAGGTCAGTCTTCAAATTAGTTTTCTTCTGTGAACTCTAACCCACAATTGTGTATTCACATTTCACTTCTCGAAGAGCTGAGCATCTCCGAGTATTTTAGATCTTTTTCCTGCCTTGTCTAGGTTTAATTATCTCCTTCCCCCCCCCCTTTTATAATATGGTCTGAGCTCCATTTTCCCCTAACATTTATTATTAGTCATCTCATGCTCAGCTTTCTTGAGTTCACTGCTGTCCCATAGGAGGCTTATGGGAGTATGTACAAGGACACTTTCCTGAGATGTAAAGAAAATAAGTTCCAGAAGTTTTCTTTAGGTTTTTTTTTTATTTCTCCTCTTACTTAGTGAAAAGGGAAAAAAAATACATTATTTTATGTTTTTTTCTTGCTTCTTCTCTCCATTTAGAAAACGTGTCTCAAAATTTGACAGGTTACCTTTCCTTCCTTTTTCAAGATAATCTTGAAAAATGTACTTGAAATTATTATAGAAAAGGGTTTATGTATTTGATATTTATCATTGTCACATTTTAGAAATACTGCTAAATGTTTTTTTAATTAAAAAAATTATTTTTGTGCAGCCATTAACAAAGAATGAAGGAGACATGTATATAATGACTTCGATAGATATTCATAATTAGGAATAAAAGAGCAAAGGATGATTTTTGTATTTTCTACTTTATGTACCTTGGCATTGTCCCATTGTTTATAACTTTTTATAAATAAAAAGTTACTGAAGAAGAAATTATGCATTCATTGGAAAAATGAATAAACCAATATGCAAAATATAAAGTGGATATTTTAAAACATTAGTTAGAAATTTTTATTTTGAATAGTTATAACCAGAACTTTTTAAAAAAGCCTTTATTTATTTATTTATTTATTTATTTATTTATTTATTTATTTATTTGAGAGAGCACATGTACACATGTGGGTGGGGGAGGGGCAGAGGGGGAGAGAGACTCTCAAGCAGTCTCCACGCCTAGCACAGAGCCCAGTGCAGGGCTTGATCCCACAAACGTGAGATCATGACGTGAGCCAAAATCGAGTCGGGTGCTTAACTTATTGAGCCACCCAGGAGCCCCATAACTAGAACATTCTTGAATGTTACTTATTTTACTTAATTGAATTTTTTTGTCCTGCCAGAAATGTTTTTGTTTTTTTCCTCATTATCCATGTACTTTATGCATACCATAATTTAAAAGTTCTTAGATCATTGAGGAGAGTCTAGTTTCTTATGGTCCTTTTTTGGCTTTCATTTTTAATTCTTTAGTTTCTTACACCAGTTGTTTTATTAACCAGTGACATACCATACCCTATTGATTCTGTGAAATGTGAAATTGCCTGTCACATCTGCGTGCTCCTTTCTTTCCACAGCCACTGCCAGCACTTTTTGTCAGGCCTTTTGTTACCTGCCCCTGCGATGGCCGTGGCTTCCCATCTTCTGTGTCTTTTCCAGCCAACAGTTTGTTTTCTTAGCTTCCTATTTTGTGTCTTACCAATCAACCATATCTACATATTGCTGATTGATTGATTGATTGATTGATTGATTTGTAGCCCATTTATCATTGTATTATTCCCCTGCTCAGATATCTCTGCTGGCATTTAAAGCCCTCTTTCTGGCTTTTGGCTCCAGTTTAACTTATCAGATTAACTTCTCACTACTGTATGACTTTTCTTGTAAAGAGAACAATTTAGTCTTTCCAGATATGCTTCAATAGCTTTCCTCAACAGTGCTTTTATTTGTATTGTTCTTAAATCCCACACATTTCCTTTCTTGTTAAGTCTGTTAAGAACTTTACTTGTTTCTAAATAACATTTACTGCATTCTGCCTTTTTGTAGGTATTGCCAGACTTTTAACTACCTTGATTCTATATTAAACTTCCAGGGTAATAGCTTTATTTTATATGAGTATGTGTATCTGTTCTAATGCCCTCTACATTGTAAGGATCCAAGTTTAATTGAATTACAAAATTACAAAGCTTACTTAAATGTATCATCAAAATGTAATGAAACTCAACATTTTATTGACTTTGGAAAATAGTTTTCAAATTACTGTGTTGAATAAAGCCTGAAAAACACCTTTTTTTCTTATCTTTTAGGTTTTCACTTTTCAGTCTAACCTTAGGTAAATGAGGAGTTTGGTTTTTAATGCCCAGGGAACTTAGATTTTGCTATCATTTCACGGTGGGGGGTGGGGGGGGGTGGGGTGGGGAGGGCTTCAAAAATAGACCATGTACCTAAAATTTGACTTACCATGGTGAAAAGTACAGAAATACTATGAATGGCATTTTTTAAAAAACATAATAGTAAATTCTTAAATTTTCACAATAGGTTTGAACATCTTTTGGGACTAATGCTAGAATAATAACCTCCTGAAACTAGCAAGCAAAAGAGTTCCATATCTTACTGAGCTCATAGTTGGTTAGTTTTTAAAAGAATAGTTTTTATTTAGATAGTTTTGAAGAATTAACCCAGTTAACTATATATAAATTGATGCCAGTGTCTGTGATTTTTGGCATATGGGTTGAAAAATATTTTATGAAGGGTCCCATGTTGAGTCCACTGTTACCTCTATTGCTTTGGCATTTACAATTTTCATTCTAACATGAAAAATTGGCATTAATGCTTTTTTCCATAAAATTATTAGAAACACAGTGAAAAACATACACATTTTGATGAGGTCCATCATGAGAAAAATAAAAGTATTTTACCTCTTCATAGAACAAACACCTGATGAAAAAAATTGTCTAAGCTTCTCATTTTCTCATTTAAGCTAAGGTCAGTAGTTGTAAGCGTATTTACGACTTGTTTTCAAAAGCTGAACCTTTAACATAAATATTATTTTGGTTTACATACTACATACTATTTAACATTAGAAAGCTTTTAGAAGTTGTTTGGTAAGTCTGAATTTTATTTGTTGTAAATCAGTGGATGTACTTTCATATACCTGGAAGTTCATTACAGGAGGACAAAAAATGCTTGTTAATTGTCTGCTCTAGTGTCAAGTGTAGAAATAATAACAGTTTAGAAGGCAACATTATAATATTTGCCATTTATTACTTATTTTGTTAGGTTTCTTATTACAGACAACAAGAGGGCATGAAAGCAGTTTAGACAAATATATTTAAAAATATCTTTTAACCGCGTTCTTTGGCATGCTTGTAGACTTGAAGATTAAAAATATTTAAAACACAAAGGGTTTCTCTTAATATGAAAACTCTAAAAATAGTCTAATTTTTATTAAGATTATAAAATTGAAAACAATTATAATTTATGCTTGGAAGTTTAAGTATAAAATTAGTTTAAAAATTTTTAATGGCTATATTAGGAGATATTCTGTGTCAAATACGTTTACTGAATGAAAAATTTTTTAATATCTTAACAATGAAGAATTTCTCTAGGGTCCCCAAAATGTCTTACTTTCTTATGGTACATTTTGTTAAATTGAACCATTTCTTTAATTTCATAAAAGTAGAAAACAAGGCAGAAGGACACTGTACCTTTGCCGTGATTTGACATGTTAACATTATTATCAGAAAGAAATCTCTTATTAAATTTCCCATGTAACCTCATTGAATTCAAGCTATTGCATGGTGCTCACTTCCCAAGGGTTAAAGTATTCCATAAACTTCATTGGATCAATCTCAATCTCATTTAATTACATAAAAGTTATATATTATTGAATTGTTTGATGTAAAATTTTATTTAAAAATGAAGTGCTGCTTGATTTAATGGATACAGTGTTAAAAAAAATAGAATAAAAAACTGTCCAGTTAATTACTTATAAGGTAGCAACTACTATATTAGCCTATTTTTAAATAATTTATTGCTATTTTCCTGATACAGTCAGTGATGATTAGCACTCATTGACAGATTATTGGATTATAACAGTTGGAAGATATTTATTTGATATGAGATTCCCAAACCTGTTTTAGTAATTTTATATTTTCCAGCATGAATTGAAGAGGGCAGAATAAAGATTAAAGTTAAATTAAGTGGTGTAGAGTAAAAAATTGACAAGGTTTATTGTCGCTTTAATGATTTTAAGGGTGGAAATAGAACTATTGTATTTTGAAACATTTGGAAGCTACTATATATAGTATAGGAACTAGTATAGGAACGTTGTGTAAATCATATTACTCTAAAGTTGCCATGTATCTACAGTTAAAAATAGTTGGCTCTTTGAATCTTCTCTACAATGATACAAAGTTTTTTTCCCCCTTTTATTCAAATTTTAATAGTTCTGTTTACTGTTGTATGAATCCAGACCATTTGGCTTAGACTCCAGCAAAGTGAGGAAGGAAGAAAGAGGCTGGTGCTTTAGTTTTCTTCCTTCCCTTTATTGTCCCTTTATTTGTATATTATAGGCATCGTGCCCTTGATCTTAGAAAATAAGTTTCTCTATCTCAGAGTGTATGTACAGGGTTGTTTCTTGGTTGTCAGATTTTAAAATCCTGATAAATCCTACAATTTCCTGCATTCAAAAAGCAAGAAAAAGGATGAAGTTTCACATACAGTTCATTATTTTTGATTCATCAAATATTACACCAGTAGACTATAGCAGAAAACTTAATAGAGTGATACAGAAAATCCTGAATTATTTTGATTGCTTGGAGCCCATAATTTTTGTTCTTATGTTAAAGTGCTATTTCACTCGTCATTATATAAATCTATCTATAGTTTGTGGCTTAGAAACAAATACACTTTATAAAAGAAAAGAAAAGCAAAGATACCTGTGTCAGTTATGTTTTAAAGTTATACACTGTTTTAAGGCTATGTATTTATTATTTAGAAAATATGACTTACATGAATATCTTCTGATGGACATAATATTGACAAAATATACACATGATATTACTTTAACAAACTGCCATGCAACAAATACATTGTAATGAAGAAATTGAATATATATGACCTAATCTAATCTTGACATTTACATTGAAAATTTACAACATAACCAATACTTAAAATGTTTTTTTCTTATATTTGGCAGTAATTTCATTTTTTTACAATTTAAATTTAAAACTTCTGAATGTGGGCTTAGTGAAACTTAGATGTTTCCCTAGTCTGTGACAACCTGAGGTACTAAACATTTTTCTCTTATTTCACTATCTTCAAAGGTAAGTTTTTTGTTTCTCTTAGGATCTATCCAAGAATTGTGTATTACAGCATTGTTAGGCATAGGATCAGCTTCCACTATGGAAACAACTCTCTTTTTCATTTTACTTTTCAAGACCTTTTGAAATTTTTGCCTAGTGAATGCATATAATAATGGGTGAAATATAGTTGTTCCATAAGCCATGACTAGAAAACATAACCTTAATTTTACTAAAAGGTCACTTGGGCCTAAACATAAAATGGTGGTATTTAAGACAGAAATTGGTGTCCAGCAGAGAAGAAATGTAGAAATAATCAATAAAGACATCCTGAAGACTCTTTTTTGCCTTTCTCGTCGTTCGCGGTGTCGTTTCACAGCTCGCCGGAGGGCAATTATTACAGAGACCGAAGTTCTTACACCAAAGACTATGTTTCTCCCACCACTGCTTTGTGACATGTCTGTAGTCTCGTGTTGCGTGGTTAGAGAAATTGTCTTTTTCTTTCTTGTTTTCTTCTTCTGCCCCGTTGAAAATCTTGTGCCTATTCGAATGTTAAGAGCCTGAAGGATTTTGGTGTATGTGATTAACATCACTATGACAGTGAAAAAGAATATTGGGATCTGTACTAGCAGGTGATAATACATTCCCAGTTCAGTGTAGTATTCATTTGTACTGACACACAAAAGTGTCTTGTTTTCCCACGTATTTCCACTTTGAAGACTGAAAAAATTTACCTCAATAAAGGGAATCAGGAAAGAGAAAAATGAAAAAATCCAAATGGATATCATCAGCATTGCAGCTCTGCCCATTGTCAGAATCCGGTTTGCAGGTTTTACAGAGATGTCATACCTGTCCAGAGTGATAGCAAAAACGTTGATTGCTGTTGAGACACTTGCAAAAGATACGCAGGCCTCATGGAAACAGCAGATGAGAGCAGTGTTACTCTCCAGTGAAAGCAGAAGGATGACTATAGTTAGAGGGATACATCCCACACAAATGATGACATCAAGTACATGAAGATTCATTGTAATAATGTTACTGACCGAGTTGATTAAGTTGGATTTCATGCAGTAAAGGACCAACACGGTGAGGTTGCTGCCAAGTCCCAACACAATTTCTAACATAAGAAATCCGGTGAGAGACACTTGAAAGCTTAATGGATAGGAAAGTGGTTGGTACATATTGGTGTTGACGTCATCAGTGTCATCTCGCACTGTAATGTTAGATTCAGACTGCATGTTGATTTCCAGAACGGGAGAAAAACACATTCTTTTGGAGCAGTTGGTGTTTTCCCTAGAAAGTGAAATAGAATAAACTCTTTGATATTTGGCAATTTAAATGACGTATAAAACATGTGTTCCTTGTTAAAAAAAAATCTTTTTATTGTGTACTTGGTTTAACTTTAAAGTTTCTAAACTGTTAACGGCAAAGGTAGAGTTAGGAGACATCAAGGTTGCATTGTTTTGATGTAATAGGAAGTTGGCTTCTCCCTTTGAAGATGACTGTGTGGGGAATACTCCTATATTGTTCAGAATTTCTTAATATTCTAAAAAGATAGTCCTCATTTGGGTTTTTCAAGCTTATTGAGATACAGTATATTTTTGTACAATAAAGCTACCCACTATGCAAAACTAATTTTAGCCCGGTGTTTTTAGATTTCATCTTAAAATGTTGTGAGTAGGTGGGTAATAAACGCTATTTTAATATGTTCTGGCATAATTAGTGTAGGTGTAATTATTCTCGTGAGGTTTCAAATGAACAGGACGAGTGTTCATTTAAAATGATTAATGGCACAGAGCACTAGTTGTTTAAAACGATTTTGTCCATGTTCTTGGTTGAAATTCATATTCATGAGTCAACAGTGTGCTTGGGGATATTTGGGGTTATTTCCCACAGAAGCAGGCAAATGATAAATATTATATATTTCGTAGTGAAAATGCTCACCAAACTTTATAATGGACAAACTTAATGTTATACAAATTGGATGAAAAAGGACATTATGTTAAAATATAACACCACAAAACTTGGTAAAAGAGCTGTAAATCACTCCACTGAATGATTTATTTTGTGACCACACCCTCTCGTGTTGTGGAAGGAGGAATTGAAATTTAATATCTTAATAAGAAATAACCATTTTTGGAGTGGTTTAAAAGAATATATCTCTTGATTTTATTTGTTCAAACAGGATTTTTAAAGTAAAATATGAAATTTTAGGGAAAAGGGAGTATCTGAAGCCCATTTTCTGAGGAATCTTTTAAAGTCACACATCCCTGTGAAACCTTTTGTATAAATCACCCAGTGTGTATAATCTTGAGGAAAATTAGAAAAACAACTCTTTTGCTAATTCATTTAAATCTGTATTTTAATGTATAGAGGTTTAGAGTAATTTATAAAAATAATATCTGATTTTCTGGGCTAATAGGTCAGGAGTGAGTATATTCAGTTAAAATATAAAATCAACCAACTATATTTCACATTTCAAGTACAGCATTTTGACTACAAAATCATAATTGGACATAAATTATAAAGGCTATATAATAATTTTCCACATTCATGTTAACCTTTCACGTGATGTAACCTCTGACAAGTTTTAGAATACAGTTTTATTTATGCATATTATTTTAGGGGTGATGTTTCAGAATCACGAATGATAACATTATTAATTAGTCTTGAACTTGGTATGAAGTATTACTTAGAGGCATATACTCCAGTAAGTGAAAGTCTTAGCTAGCACTGAAATCCTATAAAAATGGAGACTTCTAAGTGTGCCAAATTTTTGGAACTGACAGATGAAACATCTTTGTCACCTCAGTGACATTTAGAATTAAATAAAGCAGACATGCCAAGTTAGACGGTAATTAGCTATGGTGCATCTCCTCTAGAGCGAGGTTGTTGTCTTTGGTAAACGGTAAACAGCGTGGTGCATGCATCTTCTGACCTACCTGTTTGCTGTGGCCGTATGGGCCCTTTGGCTCACCACGGCAGGTTTTCACAAAGTGATACATGATGTCATTGACAGATTTTGACATGAATTTTTACCTGACAACAGTGAAGTAGCTGTGTTTTATTTCATGTCTTGTAGAAATTCTTTCATTTTCTCTCCAATACTTCAAACTGCATGAATTGTGACATTTAGTTGGCTGATGGATTTCTAAAGACCAGTACAAACATTTGTATTTGTTTTGCCTTAGAAAGTCACGACCAAGAGAAACTTCCTCAAATGGTAGGAATTATATTTCCCTTTGAGGGAATATGTGATAGTGTCTCTTTATTTTCCGGAATATGTGAAAACAAAAAAGGAAACATACGGTTTCTAGCTTCTAAAATGTATTTAGACATCCTTTTGTTATAAATGTGAATCTGTTTCTATAGCAGTCCTCATTATTTTGAAATGATTTCTTGATCACATAACTTGCTTTATATTCTAAATCCAGTCCATGTTCTTTTGATAAAAACCATCTGCTATTTAATTTGATTTGCTTTCATTAGAAGAGGATACATAATCATAAAACTTAGATGGGAAAATCCTTTAGTAGTAATATCAGCTGCTGTGAATATCTGAATATTTAGTGCAGAAAAGACTTGGATAAAGCTTCATTTAGCTTGCTGCTAATGTGTGGCATTCTCTTTTTGGCAATCCGTGTCTCATTGTTTCTTCAGGAATCAGCTCCACAATCCTGGTATGTTAAAGTATAAACTCCCCCTTTAAAAAAGCTCACCATTTTGTTTTTAGGCTTTTGCAGTCAAATTGTTTTTCTTTTTATGTCTATTTTATAGAGCTTCTTCTTAGGATGATTACTGTCGATGTCTTGTATCCCGGCAGTAATGTGGACCTGTCTTTTCTGGTTTTAACTCCTTACTGTCTTAAATGCATATGTTAGAAGAATATCCTGCAGTTTATGGTTCAGTCGGCTAGGGAGGTGCTTGATCAGATGCATTCTTCATATTGTCACTTGTAAATACTGAATTAGCTGCCGGGGGCCCTTGTGAAAAAGAAAAAGAAAGTGGTTAAGAAATAGGGTTCCTGATAATTTCCAATTAACTCAAAGTTACTTTAGTTTTGTTTACTTTAGCACTGTACCCAGTATTTGTTATCAAAGTAAGCAAACTGCATTATTAGAGCCACAACTCATAAATAAATTTAAGGGTTTCTTTAAACGAAATTTTTTCATTTCCTAACAGAGATTGCAAATACTACGTTATTTGATAACAGAGGTAACATTATAAATACAACCATGAAAGAAAAGCTGCATTTTTAAAACTAATTTCTGCCCTCATTTTAGAAGCTAACCTGTGTTTTAGGAGATTATGAGCAATTAGCATACACTAAACATACTGTCATTCTCTCATGTCTTTACAATAAATTCAACACTATTTCCTACTGGAAAACATTATAGCTTGTTTAATTATTAGCACCTGGTTTGAATTTTAACTGATTAAAACAGATTCCATGATAAGATAGTAGACATTTCCACTGATGAATTGTCCATGTAGTTGTAATGTAAAAGGTAATGCAAAATGTAACTGCAAATCAAATAATTTTCAATGAACATGTTCAATAATCTTAACCTAAAACTGAACAATAAGTAATAGCTAAGTAGTAAACCTGGTTCTTTTAAGAAATAGAAGCATTTTTGAACACTTGGCAAAAACTGTACTGATGACATTAAGAATATTTTAGTAGGTCTGAAGTGACTTAAAAGCTGATGTCTTCATAGTGAATCAACAAAGAATATTTTTGGTATTTAACATTGCGTCCTAAAAAAATTACATTTAAAATGTTGTGTCCTAAAAGAAAAAGATCTAGAAAAGACATGTTTAGCAATAAATAGAATTAAGCAAATAAACTCTTAAAATTTAGGTTGACAATTTTCAAAGTAATTTTACCCCACTATGCCAGTTCAAAAGCAGCCGTATACTGTAATAAGGGAACACATCTTACCTCCGCTAAAGGTTTGATAAATTCCTGATGGAGTTGAAGCGTTTCCAGTTTTGATTGATTCATTTTGTTCACTTGTTAGCAGAGGACTTGGGGAAGAGGGTCATAAACATCTCTTCAGAAAAGACCTTAATGAAAATATGTGTCTGTACTGTGCCATTGTCTCAGCAGTCCTGCTAATGTATGGAACGTGGAGTGCTGCCTAGAGGCTGCTGCAGTCTCTCACTCTTCCTACTGTGGAATCAATAAGCATCTGAAAAACGTAATGAAGTAATTGAACATACTGAAGGCTTCTTGTCTCCAGAGACAACATTTGGATTCAGTCTTTTAAAAAGGAATGGCACTGCTTTTCAGAGGAAAGCCTGTTCGGGGCAGCTTTTGCAGAGTGACAGCCTACCTTGTCGCCTCTCTCCACTGCAGAGAGATGCAGTGCATTCACTAATTTTGATTGGTCAGTTGTATTGGGCTTAAACTGTGCTTCATATGGATAGCAGGGATTTCTCCCCCCCCCCCCCATTTTATATAAGGATGCTTTTTTAAAAGGCTATATTTATAAGTGGTTGTATGCTGATCTTAAATAGACTATGAGTAAATTAGTCTTTTAAAAATGTGTATTCTATTCTGGTTTGTTGTTCACTTATGCCAAACATTAAAAAAAATGCAGGGAGGTGGAGGGGGGAGAAAAAGTGGTTTTAGGGTATATTCTTTTTGAAACCTAAATGATTGCTCTGGAGAATATTTGAGTCGTATATATGTTTTTGGTTGAGATTCTTTGTTCTACAAATAGAAAGCCACTGCATCTTTACTGTGAACCACATTGAATTTCAACTAGTTTGTTTGTATTCAAGTCCATCTTCTCTGTATTTCGAATTGTTGTGAACATCTCAAGGTGTTAAATAAACATTGTTACGACTGCAGTATTCATTCAGGTATTCATTCATTCATTCATTCATTCATTCAAAATATTAACGAGATTAGTCCAAGGTGGTTCTACTTTAAATTATTTTTTAAAAATTCTATTGATATTACCATAGTCTCATTGTATAAAGACTTAGTGACGTGAGGTTCTTTTCAGATTACTACTCAGTCTTTACCATCGGTAACCCTTTTATTTAGTAGATACATAATAATCATTCGCTGCAATATTTTAGTTCAACTGGCTATTTCTGTTTTTAACCTGGGCACTTTTAATGGATTGCTATTCCTTAAATATTACATGTAGCCATATGCTAGTGTTACTGGGTAAACATTTCAGTAAAGGAAAAAGGAAGTTAGTTTGTCTTCCTAACTTGTCTTCCTTGTCTTATGTCTTCATAAGTTGAAAAACTAAATTATTTTAAAATGGATATGTTGTCAAAAGAATAAAAACATTGGTGTAAGTAATTAACTTAAAATATTACTTTAAAATTAGATTTCTCTTATTTTTGGTTACCTATTCTCAATATTGAGAAAAATGTTTGGTTTTTTTTTTAGATTTGAATATATAAAGTGAGTGGATTCTATATCTGTTGACAAAATAGAAGAGCTTGCAAATGACTGAATTATTAGAATATTGATAATCACTTATTTCCATTATTTTAGGAATATTAGTTATGTTCACTTTTTAAAACGTATGCCAAATTTCTAATTTGTAACTGGAATTATTCCCTTATTTAAAAAGCATTATACATTTTTGTAATCTTCTTGTACTGTTTAATTTTCACAGGAGGCTGGCTGAGTGGTATATGAATTATAATTGTATTTGTATAGAAGTTGAGAGTGGAAAATTTTGTTGTGAATTCCTAAAATTTTATGCACAATTTGGGGAGACAAGGCTTTGGTAATGCGAAGTATTAAAATGTTGTGCTACTTAACTTTTCATGCATTTTAAAAGTTGCCAAAAACGATGTCACTGGAATGCCAGCCATGTTCAAAGATAGCATGCACATGTGTGCACACGCGCGTGCACACACACACACAATACTACTTCAAGCGTCAAATATCACAGCTTCAAACTAGCATCAGAGAAAAGATATTAGCATCAATTGAAACTTGCGGTGGGGCAAAGAAATCATTAACGTAGTGAAATACACAGAGTGCTTTTCTGCCAAAGAGTTCAAGTGTGCTCGTGTTTATCATCAAGATATCCCTATGGAGTAGAGGAAACCAAGGCACAAAGAAGTTTAATGACTTGAAAAAGTCTAGGTAAGGTAGTAGCAGTGCCAGTGTTAGAACTCTGCTACCTCTGTCCCCCCCCCCCCCCCCCCCCCCAAATAGTTGGCCCTCTCTCTGGAAAATTCTGAAGATACTTGGGACTTAGAATTGGATGATCTGGGTTCAGTCATTGCTTATTAGCTGTATGACTTTTGGCAAGTCAAGCATTCTTTGGGACACAATATAGCTTTGATTCTTTCTGTTGAAGTTTATATCTGTGTTTTGTGTAATTCTCTGTAATATAGTATTTCCATGTTATACTCAAACTATTTTGTAGAAAAAATTCTGGTATCTCTGTAAGAAATAATGGCAGCAAAAAAGCTCAGATTTGGACATTGCTCTTTATTCCCTGTGCAAGTGACTTGTGAATAAGGATACACAAGATATCACAACAATTACTTTTATTGCACACAATGCTTAGTATAGTTTTTCTTTTAAAAACCACAAATTGGTGATTACAAGGTTCTCTGATTTGTTAGCTGGATAATCTTCACTTCCTTTTTTTTTTTTTTTTTTTAATTTTTTTTTCAACGTTTTTATTTATTTTTGGGACAGAGAGAGACTGAGCATGAACGGGGGAGGGGCAGAGAGAGAGGGAGACACAGAATCGGAAACAGGCTCCAGGCTCTGAGCCATCAGCCCAGAGCCCGACGCGGGGCTCGAAATCACGGACCGCGAGATCGTGACCTGGCTGAAGTCGGACGCTTAACCGACTGCGCCACCCAAGCGCCCCCTTTGTTTTGTTTTTAACAAAGATGAAAATATCTAAACCATTGGATTCAGAATTAGATTATGTTATTTTCATGAAAAAATTAGTGTCAAATTACATGTCAGAATTTATAAAGATTCTTATTTACATAGTAACAAATTTTTATACTTGTACATTTTATACTTGTACATTTTGTATTTATATTGGATACTAATTTTGAAAAATTGGTGATTTAAAACCAGATTTTATATTATAAAATAATTTCATAGATTAATTATTAGCTAATTAATAACCTGGAAAAACAGTTTTACCTTGCAAATGATAACTAAGCAATATATATGCATCAAACCCCCAAATGTCTCCATTAAAATTCTTTCCCCAAGTTGTTTTTGTTTTTTGTTATAAGTATTTTGATTGCCTAGGAATTTTAATTCCTAAAATTTTCGATATGGGAATCTTTGATTTTTAATTGTATACATTTGTTCCCTTAAGTTTGAACAACTGTGAATGTGAGAGAGTAGTTTGTTATCCACATTTACACTGCACTATTCATGTCCGCTCACTCTTACCCAGCTTGTGTCCGGTTCTCATGCTACATTTTCGATGATTCTGAGTTTGTAAGTAAAAAAAAAATAAATAAATAAAAATAAAAAAATAAATAAAATAACTGGGTGAAATATTGAAATTAACCACAACTGAAAAGCGCTTTGAAACTTGTTTGCAAAGTGTATATACAAAAGCAGTATCTAATGGCTGGAAAATCACATTTTAAATTGTATTGCTTCAAGAGTATTTTTTCAATGAATACTTAACAGAGCTCTCAGCTCGCTCTGAAACTAAAGCCCAATGAAGAAAGGATTAATTATTTCAGTTTAAAGCCAATTCAGAAATTTCATTTGGCTCCTCAACTTTAAATTTCTTTCACAACAAATGTTTTACCAGAAAAATAGAAATGGACCATCTGCTGAAACCTCCATCAAGTGGGGAGTAGCCAAGGTAGTAGAGAGTCAAAAACATTGGTGATTCATTATTGGTATGAGAATAATTGAAAACTGATGGTAATGATTAGATGAAGTACATGCATCAGAATTGTATACTCTAACAGAAAAACTCCATGAAATGTTCTTCCCCAACCTTCCCTACTTCACCTAAATTGGACATTTAAACTTTTTCATTTTTATTTTTTACACTATGTATTTTGTAAGTCAACTGTCAGCATCATATATATTATCAAAATAAATACATGGTTTTAGTTTCCATTTTATCATCCAAACCTAGATTTTGGATCCTGTGACTATTAACTACCCTTCTTAAAAAATATTTTAATGGACTTAATTTTCTTATTTTTTTGAGAGAGCATACGTGCACACGTGGACAAGAGGGGGAAGGTCACAGGGAGAGGGAGAGAGAGAGAGAATCCCAACTAGGCTCCACACTCAGTGCGGAGCCTGATGCAGGGCTCCATCCCACGACCCTGGGATCATGACCTGAGCTGAAATCAAAAGTCGGATGCTCAACCAACTGAGCCACCCAGGTGCCCCTATTACTACTTTTTGATCTCTGTTTGTTGTCCTAATGTTGGCTTGTTGTTTTGGGGGCCTGGTCCAAGTTATTACCACTCCTGCCCTCAGTTTTTTGACTTTCTGTTTTCACTGCCTTATATTCCGCTTTACATTCTTAAATGTTATGGATAATTTTTGTTGATGTTTTTCTCTTATATTTACATCAAAGAATTATACAGTCATGTTTGTGCTTTTTTTTCCTCATTGGCTTCTCTTCTGTTGTTTCATTTTCTTTGTATAATTCTCCTTTGTAGTTGGTTATGCAGTATATTCATTTCTGTGTCCTGAAACCAAGTCAGGTGATGAACTAGATTATATATTTAACAAAGTTATGGCAAGTCCCCTTGTCTGTGCTGTTAATTAGTCCTGTGATCTAGTGGGAGATGTGGAATGATCATCTATGAACTGGTGGTCTGTTCTTGAATTGGTTAGACACATAATGGTTTTGTTTATGCGTAAAGCCAGAGAATGGTAGAGTTCCACTATAGATTCAGTAATTTCAATGGTACTGCTTGGGGTATCCATTTGGGAAAATGAATGCATTTTCAGAGTTTACTAATAATAGGTAAAGGCTATGCTCACTGGTGACTTTGTGCTATTAAAATAAAGCAATATATCTTCAGTTACTCCTACTTGTAGTTCTCATTTAGGGATATACTATCTATAAAAAGTTCTGTGGTTTTGATTGAAACTTCAGAGGATATATGGGTCAATCTGGGGGAGAATTGACATCTTAATAATGTTGAGTCTTCCAATTTATGGATATGGTGTCTGTTTTTAGATTCATCTTTGATTTAATTTATCAGTGTTTTATCGTATTTAGTTTATAGATCTTACACATATTTTCTTAGATTTGTCACTAATTATTTCACTTTCTTAGTGCTATTGAAGTAGCACCTAACTTTTTGAAACAAAATTCCAATTTTTAAATTTGGTATATAGAAATAGGATTTTTTTTTGACATTGAATGTGTATCCTGCAACTTTACTAAACTTCTGTTGGGGACTTTTTTAATGAAGTTGATGGTGTTTTCTGTGCAGGCAATTAATATCATCTACAAATAGAGACAATTTACTTATTTTTGAACCATGTATGACTTTTACTTCTTGCCTTACTGCTTAGAACTTCTGGTGTTAGATTTGATATGAATGTGTTGGGAAAGGCACTCTGCCAAGGACTTTGGCATTGCTGAAGGTCCTAGGATATGCTGGGCATTGCTGGCTCTACCAAGAATGCAAAGACCTGACTCTTCTTTATCGGGTCCGTTTGTGTTTGAAGCTAGCAACCTTGAAGGATGCAGTAATAAGTCCCTAGGCAAAGAGCAGACTTGCTTCTGCTTGTTATAAAAACGGTCAATTTTTACACTCAGTGTTGTTTGGCTGTGATGCAAACCCACTGTGTACAGAGTACTCACCTAGGCCCCTCTGCCAAGGGACTTGGATGGGACGGTGAACTGTCACTGACACCATCCTCATACTTAGGTCATATGTGATAAAGTCCTTAGCTGGTAACCCAGGCATCTAATGTCTTTTGCCAGCATCCATGACAAGAGCAGACTAACTATATAGCTTGCAAGTAGAGTAAAATCCTAAACCCTTCACGATTTTTGACAATTTTGGCAACAAGGATGTGATGTTGACAGAAACATGGCTTCCTGCAGGAAGAGACAAGTGTCCCTGTGGGCCGGTTTAGGTGATAGGAGATCCAGCAGCAAATGCTCCTGTTGAAACAGTAAACTAGTAGATCCTCTGCTGACCTACCTGTTAATGAATATTTAGAGGCTAAGTAGTGAGAAGTTGAATGGAGCTGCCTGAATGGTGCTTTGGTTGGTGCTCACTCTCTAGGCTGGAGGAGGAACGATTGTTATTACGTCAGTAAGGCAGTACACCGCTAGGCCCAAGGCAAAAGGCAGTAGCTACTGAATCAGGGGGTCCTCAGAACGAAAATGAAAGGTGTCAGCACTGAGCATGGGTAGACTGAATACATTCTAACTTTATTGGTTGAGGCCAAGTAGGCAGCTTGAACATAAATGCAAGTCTCGCTTATTGGTGCAGAGTTCCTCTTGTTTTCTGCCCTCTGATTCATCTCTTACCCTTTAATCTCAGCTGCTTCAGATCAAAGCTTGGTGTGGTTGGGAACCTCAAGGATGGGGGAAATTCAAACTTTAATAGCTGTGTTGGATAGAGTGCCCACGCACCATCCTACCTGGTTTTGTGGGGAGAAAGCACGCTAGCTGGCGAGGGGCGGGGGGGGGAGGGGGAATGGCAGGGTGCACAGGGCACAATAAGGACACCCAGGCTCTTGCAGGAGCTGGGAGGGATGAGGGAGGAAGTGGCACTGACCCTGGAGTGAGGACCCAAACAAAAGAGCCTCCTACCACATCAGCCCTCCTCTGCAGGCTAGCCTCCCCCACTACCCCACTGCCCTCTCCTGCCCCTGCTCCTGGTCAGAAAATAATGTCTTCTCCTGGCAGCTATGGCTGTAATCCCTTTTGTGTGTATGTCAGATCCCTTGGTCTATGTTCTTACAGGGGGGAAAGCAGTCAAATTCAAGAAAAGCTAGAGTGTGGGTGCAGTCTCTGGGCCTGTTCAATATACTCTTGTTCTGGCTTCCTCTGCCAAGTGTATATTTGGTATTGCCGTTTTTACTTCTACATGCTTACACTGTGAATGCTTGTAAGTTCACAGGAGATTTTCCCATTTGTGGGCTGCTGCATGTCCCCTCCCTGATTGATCCAGCACAAACAATGGATTATCCCTAGAGGAAAGAAAAGAAAATCACAGCTTTGGTTGAAGACTTTGTGTCTAAGGTATGCAGGCCTTTTCTTAGTACAGCAGTGCCACCTGCCTGACCCAACTACCAAGTGCACCTCTTTTGGAAGGGCCTACTGCTGAGGTCTTCTTAAAACTAAACACCCGACCCGTGCACTCCTTGCGACTCTCTGGCATGATATTGCTGTCTTGGGGGTATGTTATTTCAGACTTGACGGTTAACAAGGGAAGGACCCAAGAGACTGAATTGAGCAAATGAAAATGGATTGTTTAGAGATGCAGGCAGCCTGGCCTTTGTGTCGTCTTGGTTTTGAATGAAGGGGTGGAAGTGACCCCTTTTGGGAAAAACTTTCATGTTACTCCTGAAATATCTCTCACTACTTGAAGCAAAGTTCCTGGCCTCAGTGGGACCCGTGATTCACAGAAGTTCCTATAAATAGGTTGGCCTGGTTCACTGATGGTTCAGCCCAGATACCAGCTGATGGTATCCATTGTACTGCTGCAGCTTTTCAACCAGTGCCAGCTACAGAACACTGAGAGTGGATGTGATCGCTCGACTCCATTCTCAGAGCTCTGACCAGTACACCACTTGATGAACGTTTGAGTGTTTTTACTAAATCTTGGGTTTCTTGGGCTCTTACTGGTAGCCCAGCCTCCAGACGTGCCACTTGAGAGATCAGCAGATCAAAAACATCTCTCTCTGCGGCTGCAAACTATGGAAACAAATTGTGGTTGCCAGTCAGTTTGGGTTACTCAAGCCTGTACCTCCTGGATTGCTGCCATTTTTACTCAGAAATGGCATTCTGCATTCAAAGTTGTTTTGAATGTAGCAGCATATCCATCATAATAGACTGGACAACCACTGTGTCCTGGGTTTGGGGAAAGGGGATTTCTCAGTGTTCCTTGCCCCACTTCCACTTGTAGGACTAATTCTTTTTTTATTTATTTTTTATTCTCAAGTTAGTTAACATGTAGTGTAGTTTTGGCTTCAGGAGTAGGACCCAGTGATTCATCACTTACGTATAACACCCAGTGCTCATCTGGAAGAGTGCCCTCCTTAATGCCCATCACCCATTTAACCCAACCCCCCTCACCCCCTGGGTTTGTTCTCTGTGTTTAAGAGTCTATTATGGTTTGCCTCCCTTTCTGTTTTTATCTTATTTTTCCTTCCTTTTTCTTATGTTCATCTGTTAAGTTTCTCAGATTCCACATATGAGTGAAATCATATGATAATGTCTTTCTCTGACTGACTTATTTCACTTAGCATAACATCCTCCATGTTGTTGTGAATGGCAAGATTTCATTCTTTTTCATCACTGAGTAATATTCCATCGTATGTGTATATGTGTGTGTGTATACATATATACGTACACACCCTACATCTTCTTTATCCATTCATCAGTTGATAGAATTTGGGCATTTGGGCTCTTTCCATACTTTGGCTATTGTTGATACTGCTCCTATAAACATTGGGGTGCCTGTGCCCCTTCGAATCAGCATTTTTGTATCCTTTGGATAAATTCCTAGTAGTTTCCAAAGAAGACATCCAGATGGCAAACAGACACATGAAAAGATGCTTAACATCACTCATCATCAGGGAAATACAAATCAAAACCACAATGAGATACGACCGGACACTGGTCAGAATGGCTAAAATTAAGAACTCAGGAAACAACAGATGTCGGTAATGGTGTGGAGAAAAGGGAACCCTGTTGCACTGCTGATAGGAATGCAAACTGTGGTGCAGCCGCTCTGGAAAACAGTGTGGAGCCTCCTCAAAAAATTAAAAGTAGAACTACCCTACAACCCAGCAACTGTAGGACTAATTCTTTTTCTTCCCCCAGGGGTAAAGCTTTGTTTTTGTTTTTTGTGTTTTTTTGCTGTTTCCTTCCCCTATCTCTAATGGGTTTTCAACAGTGACCAGAGGGTGATAGGGTTTGTTGCACTGCCATGAATGGTTTTAGGCCTTTTCTCCTTCCTTGTATGAGAGAGGGTCGAAAGGATCCAGGTTGGGCTTTATGTCTTGCTGTCAGTGGCTGTTCCTCTTGCCATACTTGGACCAAGAGGGGTGCTTTTCTGGGCCTCTTACTCTGCACCTACTCCTTTTTCTGTGTGCATACCTGCTGAGATTTGTGAAGAACCAGTGGATAGGTATGCCTTCCCTTTTTTTGTTTGTGGTTCTGTGTCTCTGGCTAGCACACACTCAGCCTCTAGCACTTCATTAACAATTTTAGCTGAATTATTTTTATTAGTATCTAGTATTGTTTTCCCAGGGAGCTCGTGTCCCGTGTGTCCTTCAAGTCACCTGTTTTTCCTTAGAGCTTGAGTTGGTTGGTTGCCTATAACCTCAGCTCTCCTGACCGCTATTTACCATGATAATAGCTTAATTTCCTGACCCTAGTTGGTTATGGTAGAATACCCTGTAAACTGTTGCTTGATTTTATTTGCAAGTATTTTGGTAAAGTCTTTGCATGTTCATGAGAGATATTGATCTGCCATTTTGTTTTATTGTAATGTTTTTGTCTGGTTTTGGAATCATGACAGTGTCGGATTTGTAAAGTGAATTGAAAAATGTTTTCTCTTTTTTTGGTTAAAAACAAATTTGTGTAAGATCAAGACTAGTCTTTCCTCAAATGTTTGGTAAATTCCAAAGAGAAAATATTTGAGCCCAGGAGGTTTTATGTTATTTAAACCTTTTATTTGTAAATTCAAATAACTTAATAGATGATAGCTTCAGATTTTCTATTTTATCATGTCTGTTTTGATGATAAGTATAGCTTGAGTAATTTGTTTATATCATTTAATTTGACACATTTATTAGCTTTGATTTGTTTTTAACATTTTCTCATTATATTTTAATATATGTAGGATTGATACTGTATCTCCCTTTCATTACTGATGTTGGATATTTATATCTTTTTTTCTTGATCAGTTTGCCTAAAAGTATATTAATTTTATTAATCTTCAGATAACCAGTATTTCGTTTCATTGTTCTTAGTGAACAATGTTCTTATTATTTCTATTTTACTGATGTCTGCTTTTACCTTTAGTATTTCCTTCCATCTACTACTTTGTTGAAAGTATCTTTAATGTATTTAAATGCCTTTTTATCTAATATGGGCTCAGTACAGTTTTACTTGAATCCCACAAATATGATTATGTTTTATATCACTCAGTTTAGTATGTTCTTTAATTTCCCTTGTATTTCTTTGCTGAAACATGGGTCATTAAAAATTTTTTTTGGAGCACTTGGGTAGCTCAGTCGGTGAAGCCACTGACTCAATTTCAGCTCAGGTCATGATCTTACGGTTTGTGGGTTCGAGTCCTGCATCGGGCTCTGCACTGACAGTGTGGAGCCTGCTTGGGGTTCTCTCTCTTCCTCTTTCTCTGCCCCTCCCCTGTTGGTGCGGTCTCTCTCTCTCTCTCTCTCTCTCTCTCTCTCTCTCTCTCTCACACACACACACACACACACACAAAAGTAAATAAAAACATTTAAAAATTTAAAATTATTTTTTTCAATTTCTAATTATTTGGTAAGTTTTCTCATTTTTTTTGTTACTGATTTCATTCACATTTAATTTCAGTAAGAGAATATACATTGTAAAATTACAGTTTAAAAAATTTGTTTAGGTATCTTTAATGGCACAAAATACAGTCTATCTTGGTGAATGTTCTGTGTACCTTTGAAAATAATGTGTTTTCTCCCATTATTGGGCATAGCGTTTTATAAATTTCAAACAGGTCAAGTTGACTGATAATATTGGTCACGTTTTCTCTCGCCATACTGATTTTATGTTTGTTCTATTAGCTTTGTACTGAAAGTAACTTTTTATTGAAAGAGGACTTGTAAAGTTCCCAGATATAATTCTGGATTGGTCTGTTTCTTCTTTGATTTTTTTTTCCAGTTTTTACATCATGTATATTTATTGGATATATGCACATTTAAGAGTATTATGTATGTCTTTATTCCTGATAATCTTGTTTTGATGTCTCCATTGTCTGATTTCAGTGTAGCTACTACAGGTTTGTTTTGTGGCTTATATCATACATACTTTCTTAATCTTTTATTTTTAACTCTTCTGTATCTTTGTTTTAGAGGTTTGGTTTCTGTAGATTGTGGTAATTTGGTTTTGCTTTTTTTCCATTCTGATATCTGTCTTTTATTTGGAGTACAGAGGATTTCCGTTCAATATAGTTTTCCATATCATTAGGCTTACACCCTTCACTTGGCATTTGTTTTGTTTGCTCCATGTATTATGAGCTCATTTTTCTTCCTTTTCTAACTTGTTTGGGATTTTTACTGTTCCATTTTGTTTGGATTTTTAGTAATTAATGAATAGATAAAATAGAATAATAACAAAACGGAGTAGTACGTAGTCCACTGACTGATTCCCTTTATTTTTTAGGTTTCTTATTTTATTGATGGTTTTAGGTTTTATGATATACACGTTTAACCTACATAGTCTATTTATAAATTATAGATCACATCATTTATTTTAAAAAATAGTTTTAAAAATATTTCTTTTGAGAGAGAGAAAGCATGTGCACGAGCGGGAGAGAGCAGAGACGGGGGGTGGGTAGAGAGAGAATCCAAAGCAGGCTCCATGCTATCAGCGCAGAGAACAACTTGGGGCTCTGTCTCACAAACTGTGAGATCATGACCTGAGCCTAAATTAGGAGTTGAACACTTCACCAACTGAGCCACCCAAGTGCCCTGATCACATCATTTATGATGGTAGATCCTTATTATCCTATCACTTCCTTTGTCCTTTTTCCATCTTCTGTACTGTTTCTTTTTTAAAGTTTAGTTCTGCTTTATAAACCTCATAATAGAGTGTTACTTTTTGTTTTAAGCAGCCAATCGTCTTTTAAATAAAAATTTAAGAATAATAATTTATGCATTTACAGTTGACTGTGAACAGCAGTTCACAGTGCTGACCCCATGCAATTGAAAATCTGTGTATAACTTTTAACTCCCCTCAAAACCTAACTACTAATAGCCTATTGTTGACTGGAAGCCTTAGTGATAACATACACAGTCAATTGACATATATTTTGGATGCTATATGTTATACACTGTATTCTTAAATTTTTATTTCTTTTTATGTAGGCTCCATGCCCAGTGTGGGGCTTGAACTCACAACCCTCAGATTTAAGAGTTGCAAGCTCTACCGACTGAGCCAGCCAGATGTCCCAATATATACTGTACTCTTAAAGTAAGCAAGAGAAAATTAAGGAAATTGTAAGGGAGAGAAAATACATTTGTAGTACTGTCCTGTATTTAAAAAAAAATCTGGAAGAAGTGGACCCAACCCAGTTCAAACCTGTGTTGTTCAAGGATCAACTGTATTTACAGTGTCTCACACTTTAAATTTATTTATTTATTTATTTATTTTTTTATTTACTTTTTTTTTTTTTACTTATTTTACTTATTTACGTATTTACATTGGAGATTCTGGTATTTTCCTTCAGTTTGAAGAACTCTGACTTTTTTTGTAGTTTAGCCTGTCTGGCAACAAATTATGCTTTGTTTAGAATTATGCTATCATTTAGAAGCTATTTTGTTGTTTTCTGGCATGTGTATTTTCTGGTGAGGAGTCTGGATCATTCTTTGTTCTTTGCTGTGTAATGTGTCTTTTTTCTCTGTCCCTTTTTAGGATATTCTTTTTATTTATTCTATCCATAGTTTCATTATGATGTGCTTTGGTGTGTTTTCTTTGTGTTGTTTCCCTTCCTTCTTTGCTTGGGGTTCACAGATATTCTTGGATCTTTGTTGCTGCTGTGCTGCTGCTGTTATTTGTTGGTTTGGTTTTCTTATCAAATTTGAAAAAAAAATTCATTCTTCAAATATTTCTTCTTTCTCACATCTTTCCTCTCCTCCTGGGACTCCGATAACATACATTTTAGACTCCTCGTATTGACACACATACCACTGATGCTCAGTTCATTTATTTTTGTAGTTACAGCTTGAGTAGTTTTAGTTTGCTCTGGTTCCAGGTTCTGCAATCTTTTCTTTTGTGGTGTCTGATCTACCTGGAGCCCTTCCACTGAATTTGTCAGTTCAAATATTTTGTTTTTCACCTCTAAACATTTTATATGATCAATTTTTAGAGTTTCATTTCTCTTCTCATTGTGTTCATGTTTTCTTTAAGTCTGTGCTCATAGTTATAATAGATATTTTAAGGTCTTTGTCTCTTAATTCCATTATATTTTTGCATCTTGGTAGTTCTAATAATTTTTTTGAAGATTTTTTTTTAAGTAATTCCTACACCCAACATGGTACTGGAATTTACAACCCCGAGATCAAGAGTCGCATGCTTCACTGACTGAGCCAGCCAGGTGCCACTCTAATAATTTTTGACTGGATACCAGCCATTGTATTGGATATTGTTGTCGTCCTTTAAAGAATGTTGCACTTTGTTCTGTCAGGCAGTCAAGTTACTTGCGGATCAACTTGATCCCTTTGAGGTTTGTTTTTAAGCTATACAGGGGCATCTTCAGAGGAAACTTACTGTAAGATTAGTTCAGCCCTACCATTAAGGCATGATCCTTCATGGGTATGTACCAAGTGCTCCTGTGCTCAATGGTGTCTCTTCATGTTGGCCTTCAAGCTGGAGCACCTTGCGGTGCTCTCATTGTGAACTCAGAATTGATCAATTTGCAGGCTTTCTGGTTGTTCTTTGCTTGGCCTCTTTGAGTTTCATATGCTTTCAAAACAATATTTTTTTGAAGATTCGAGAAACCCTAAATACAAATTTTGGAAGTGTTTCTGTTCTTAGGTTGTTTTTTAATGTTATTTTGACCTACCTTCCCTTCCATTTACTCAGCCTTCTTTAACTCAGTTTTGTCCTTTAACCTCATCTAGACCATTATTTATGACTTGCTAGGGTTTTCCCTTATGTTGTCAGGGAACACGTATTTAGGCAGAGAGCCTCAATAATCCTAGAGCTCACTTCGTTTGTTTTCTAGGGAGTCACAGCCTTGCTCTCCTGCTGTCCAGGATCTGAAAATAGTATTATAAGTTTTGTCCACTTTTCTAGTTGCTAGGGTAAGTCCTGCACCCTAGAGTAATTTGGAAGCAGAAGTTCCAAATTTGTTTTAAAAACTAATTATCCTATAATTTTTTTTTTTTAATTTTTTTTTCAACGTTTATTTATTTTTGGGACAGAGAGAGACAGAGCATGAACGGGGGAGGGGCAGAGAGAGAGGGAGACACAGAATCGGAAACAGGCTCCAGGCTCTGAGCCATCAGCCCAGAGCCCGACGTGGGGCTCGAACTCACAGACTGTGAGATCGTGACCTGGCCGAAGTCGGACGCTTAACTGACTGCGCCACCCAGGCGCCCCTATCCTATAATTTCTTGTAGTAATTAATTATGCACTAAATCTTGGTGTTCTTTTTACTGCTGTTTTAAAGTGATTAAAATCTTTGTTTTACTTTTTATGCCTTATTATGTTACAGTCTAATAATAGGCTAGTGATATTTTGTGTCCTGGAATTCACATTCTTTGCATTTAAAATATTTGCCCTGGACAATTTTCTTTCATAAGTACCTCTATTACTTTTTTTTTGCCCTGTTGGAGAAAAAGATAACAGTGCTGGAAGAAAGATCACACAGCTATGCAGATTAATGCCTTTGCAAATTTATGTCTTCTAATCTCTAGTCATTTCCCTTCTGTCACAGGTGTTGTTGTATTGACCAGGGAGTGGGAAACATTTTCTGTAAGGAGCTAGGGAGTCAGTATTTTGGGCTTTGTGTGTGCCACATAGAGTCCGTATTGCATATTCTTCTTTGTCTTCTTTTCTGACTCTAAAAATGTAAAAACCAGTCTTAGCTTTCATCTTTGGTCTATAGGCCTTAGTTTAATCACCCTTGACGTAGGACACCACAACTTTGTTCAAGCAGCCTTCCCTTCTCTCCAGTTTATACCAGAAGACCTTAATTTTTACTTTACTGATGAAATGGAGTTTAGAACTTTTGTCATCTTCTTGCTTCCTATGTGGTCCTTCTAAAAGCCTGTCTAGACTTTCCATTATTTGTCTTCCTTTCACTGTGTGTCAAGAGAGGATATATGTACATATATGTATATATATACATCGCCTTTATTTTAAGCCTAAGCCTACTATGTGGATTCCTGTTTTTGTCCTCTTCCAAGTTCATTTACAACTTTTTCCATTTTGCTGTATTATTTTTCTTCATTCTTTCAACTGTACTATACCAGTGTGTGCTTATTTGCTGTTCTGCCATTTTAAGTTTGGCTTATGACCTCTCAAAATGTTGATTTTTAAGGAAAGGAAAAATCAAATCACCACAACAGTTGATCTTAAGTACTTTCAGTTGCGTTTCAATTGGAATTGGAAGAAGATTGCTTTTTTAAGCTATAGTAAAAATATATAGGTAAAGGTGTTTTTGTGATACATACTTAAGAGTTAGTTGATCTTGGCCATGTTTTTTTCCTTCATTTCCCCCCAGTGACAACATAATAAGACTAATGAATTTGAACATCTCAAGGAAAAATGTTCTGTGTTGGGGAGTGATAACAGTTCTCTAAAAGGCAAAACATCAAGTACAAGGTTTGTTTTTTTTTTTTTTTCTTCTTTCAGGAATCAGACTAAATCTAGGCACATTGTGTTGCAGGCATCACCTCACAAATCTGCCAACGCATGTCCTTTCTGAGCTTCAACACAGCTGCTGTCCCAACCAGTCTTTCTTCTCTTTGATAGTGGTTTGCATTAGTGTTTTGGTTTATGATGGGGAAGGAAAAAATACAAAAGAATCCCTTCCTCATTTTTCTTATATTATGGGTTTTAAAAACAGTAATATAAGTATCAGTGACTTCTAGATCATTCTCATACTAAGAAATATGAAGGGCATTAGGTGTTTTAAATATAGATGAACCCATTTATATAAAAAATGGACTTTAAGGAATAAGGTTACTTGTAAAGAGTAAAGACACATTAAAAAAACTACATGTTCTTACAACAACTTGTTCTATTCTTTTTTTTTTTTTTTGTAACATAGCTATTCCTCCCCCGCTCCCCACACAACAGATTTGTAATGTAAGAATAGAATCATGGTGCAGCCTGCAATTCCCAGAGGTAAAACACACAGTACTAGACTTCCATCTGTAGATTTTACTTTTTAGATTTTATGTATTTTTTGAGTTAAATTAAAATTTGAAATCATTTTAAGCTTTCAAGGACTGTATTTATGTTAGATTGTTCTCTTATAAGAGAAGTGGCTACATCATAGAGCAGTTATTGATGCTCTGTGTTAAGTAGATATTTTGTTAGGTGGTTACCCTTTGATTATTCTTTTGCAGTTGTATATACTACAATTTGGCAGTGCTTTGTGTCTTGAATTTCAATTGCCTGCTTTTGTCTTATTTGATTAGTTTTGTAATGGTCTTTTACTCTTGAATTTTCTTCTCCCTCCCTCTTCTTGTTGGACATACAATGGCATCATTAATGAGTGTTTTATCTATTTAAGTAAATCTCTAAAATTAGTTTTGAATTGGATGTTTTAGATATGTAAATATAACTCACAATTATTCAAAGTTGAAGAAAGGTGCTCTGAATGACCTGGGAATTTTCATATAATAATTTAATGTTCTTAAATGCATGTTTGACTTTATGCTTACATTTGAGGGTATTTGAGCCTATGATAAAAGAACTTTATTGGTATCATAATAACTGTCAAACATTTAAATCCATTGCATCGTAGATGAACTCTTCTTATACTAGTAGAATCAAAATTGTGCTGTGCTATTCTCTTTTTTTAAACATGGGATATAATGAAGATATTTCAATTAAGTTAAAAATACATTTGTTTTCACTAGCTTTGGAAAGGAGACCAGTAAAAGTGTTTTCACAGTGATTTGCATTACCTGGGGAAATTGCTCCCTGAAAACATGAGATGATTTAACATTTTCGGTTTTGACTGTTTTTTATTTGTCTTAGAAGATAACTTGATGGGGCACCTGGGTGGCTCAGTCAGTTCAGCATCCGACTTTGGTGCAGGTCATGATCTTGCGGTTGGTGGGTTTGAGCCCTCATCGGGCTCTGTGCTGATAGCTCAGATCCTGGAGCCTGCTTTGGATTCTGTGTTTCCCTCTCTCTCTGCCCCTCCCTTGCTCACACTCTGTTTCTCTCTCTCTCTCTCTCTCTCAAAAATAAACATTAAAAAAAAAAAATTAAAGGGGCACCTGGGTGACTGAGTCTGTTAAGCATGCTCAGAGCCTAGAGCCTGCTTCGGATTCTGTGTATTCTTCTCTCTCTGTCCCTCCCCTGCTCATGCTCTCTCTTTCAAAAATAAGCAAACATTAAAAAAATTTTTTTAATAAAAAATAACTTGATTTGTAGTGATTTGTTCATTTGCAGGGACAACAGTATAAACACATGTTGGCGTTGCTGATGTTCAGGGAGTCAGTTAGCTATGTGTGAGCCTGGCCCTGCCCACTTTCCCAGCCTTATCTTGATTAGTTCTCTATATTTTCCAGATGTTCATTAATGGTACCATGTAGAATAACTCATAAGAGTCATTTTAAAAACCAGGAAATTCTTAAAATTCCTTATTTATATTTTTTGAATATACCACATTAGTATGAGAGATTAGACTCTTATATTTTCAGCTATAATTCTTACTTTTATGTTGTGGAGACATGACTGTTGTTCAGGAGATTTTTTTATTTTTTTAATTAATTTATTTATTTATTTTTCAACGTTTATTTATTTTTGGGACAGAGAGAGACAGAGCATGAAAGAGGGAGGGGCAGAGAGAGAGGGAGACACAGAATCGGAAACAGGCTCCAGGCTCTGAGCCATCAGCCCAGAGCCCGACGCGGGGCTCGAACTCACGGACCGCGAGATCGTGACCTGGCTGAAGTCGGACGCTTAACCGACTGCGCCACCCAGGCGCCCCAAGGAGATTTTTTTAAGTTTTTTTTTTTAAGTTTTTTTTTTAAGTTTATTTATTTATTTATTTTTTTGAGAGAGGGAGAGAGTGCATGAGCGAGAGCAGGGGAGGGGCAGAGAGAGAGAGAGGAAGTGAGAGAGAGAATTCCAAGCAAGTTCCTCACTACCAGTGTTGGAGCCCTGCACCAGCTCAAACCCACAAACCCAGAGATCATGACCTGAGGCGAAATGAAGAGTCGTACATTTAACCAACTGAGCCACCCAGGTGCCCCTGTTCAAGAGATTATTTTAAGTAAAATCAAAATCACCATAGAGAAAGCCTCATCACTTGGTTAGTCATAGTACATTCTATGTGTCTGATGGTACATAAGGTGCTAGGGAAACGATGATAAATAATGAGTTTGTAGTTTGGTAAGGAAAACAGACAATACCCCATGGTGGTATAGACAAAGTATAGTACTAAGGGTTGAGTATGAGGTACTAAGAAGGGCAGTAATCTGGATGGAGATGATCAGGGAACACTTTCTAGAGGAAGTAAATGAACTGAGATGTAAATGATATTTAGGTATTAGCCAGATTGATTAGGATGGGTGGTGTTTGTTCAGATCGGTGCCAGAGTACCAGATAAAAGAGACAGCTTTTCCTAGAAGTTTGAGGTAGGGAAGACAAAAGAGGAGGACAGAGAAGTGTTGGCTGATGGAGCCAGATCGTAAATGGTGATGCAAGCCATGTTAGACGATTAGGTTTTACAGGAGGTCCATGATGACTCCAAAAAGGCCTGTAAGTAACATGATCAAACTTACATTTTGGAAAGATCATACTAACTACAATGTCATATGAGCTGGAAAGTTGGGAGTTTAATGAGATGCAGGGAAACTTAGTTTGTTAGACAAGAGTTGATGGTGGTTTAGAATTATTGGGGTATTGAGGATTAGAACAAAGTCATAGGATCATTATGAAGGGGAGATAGAAACAGTGAGATTTGGTGAGAGGAGCAGGGCTATCTTGACAAGTGGATAGTAGGGATGCTCCCTGAGTTATAGCTCTTAGGAACTATGAAGGATCATTGTAAGTATGTGGGGGGACATGTTGAATTAGAGATACTTATTGGACACAAGTGTAGGTATGCAAAACTGTGTATGTGTGTTTGAAATTGAGGAGAAAAAAGGGGCGAAGATGCAGATCTGAAAGTTGCCTTGGCAACTGAATATGGAGAGCTGTGGATTTGGGTCCCCCAAAGGGAGTGGAAATCAGATGGATCCCTGAGAAACTGTGATATGTCAGGGATGGACATAGGAAGAGAAGAGCACAGACATGACTGAGAGGCAATGACTAGAGAGGTGGGAGGGTGTGATGGTAGCAGGGAAAAGAGAGTGTGTCAGGGCTGGAGTAGTCAGCGGTGTTACATGCTGCTGAGACGTTAGGTAAGATAAGATTGAAAAGTGGTCTTAGGATATGCTCCCCTTTCCCCCCCAGAAAAGTAGGTGGTGACCTCAGCAAGCACAGGCACTGAGATCAAGCGAACATCCGTGTAAGCACATTTACTTCACGAAGCAATTTCAAGTGTCAAGTACAGTTATAAAGCATTTCATGTTTTGTGAAAATTTTTTTTAATGTTTATTTATTTTTGAGACAGAGAGAGACAGAGCATGAACCGGGGGAGGGCCAGAGAGAGGGAGACACAGAATCTGAAGCAGGCTCCAGGCTCTGAGCTGTCAGCACAGAGCCCAATGTGGGGTTCGAACTCACGGAGCGCGAGATCATGACCTGAGCCAAAGTCGGACGCTTAACCGACTGAGCCACCCAGGCGCCCCAATTTTTAAAGACTATGATTAGAGCGGCGCCTAGGTGGCTCAGCTGGTTAAGCCTCTGACTTCGGTTCAGGTCATGATCTCACGGTTCATGAGTTTGAGCCCCATGTCGGGCTCTGTGCTGACAGCTAGAGCCTGGACCCTGCTTCGGATTCTGTGTCTCCTTCTCTCTCTGCACCTCCCATGCTCGCATGCTGTCTCTCTCTCTGTCTCTCAAAAACAAATAAATGTTTAAAAATTAAAAAGACTATGATTAGAATAATCTGATATTTGAAATTTTATAACTTGAAACTTTAGATTACAAAGGAGTAAGGGAAATAGGTTTCATAAGTATGGCTTGGATTTGAAATAACTGGCATTTAATCTAAACTCTACTAATTATTAGGACTTCCATTTTGTAGATAATGATAAATGGTTATTGACAGAATTTAATGAGATAATATATGAAAAAATGTTTAGCATAATGCCTTACAGGTGTGCATGTGTGTATATAAAATGTTGAACGCCTTATATATAATTATACTGGTTAATAATTTCAGAGTAGCTTTTCTTTTGGTATCTTTGTTACCTGTTGTGTAATAAATTACACTTGGAAGGTAAAAGTTTAAAACAATAGACATTTATTAAATCACACTGTTTCTGACAGTATGATAGGAAGAATAATAGTCCATAAAGTTGTTCATGTTCTATTTCCCAAAACCTGTGAATATATTACATTATGTAGCACAAGAAACTTGGCAAATATGATTAAGATTGTGAACCATGAGATAGGAGATTATCCTGGATTATCTGGCTAGGCTCAGCCTAGTAAATGAGCCCTCAAAAGTGGAGAGCATCTCCCAGCTGAAATCAGAGGAGATGTGTTGGAAATGCGGCAGTCAGGGGTTCACAGAGGTTCAGAGTGTGAGATGGAGGTAGGGGCTATGAGCCAAGGAATGTGGGCAGCCTCTGGTATCTGACAGCCAGCAAGGAAACGGACCTTAATCCTACAACTGCAGGGAACTGAGTTTTTCCAGAGACCTGAATGACTCTGGAAGCAGATTATTTCCCAGAGCCTCCAAAGTAATGCAGGTAGCCAACACCTCAATTTCAAACTTGTGACACCCAGAGCAGAAAATACCAGCTGCATCCAATGTATTTCTCACCTACAGAATTGTGAGATAGTAAGTTTTATTATATAGAGCCACTAATTTTGTAATTTATGGTAGCAATAGTAAACTATTGTAAAGATTACAGAACTAGAGGCAGGTTAGCTGGGGAGATTTTGATTCAGGGTCTCTCATGAGATTACAGAGAAGCTGTCCAGAAACTGTAGTCATCTGGAGGCTTGACTGGGGCTGAAGGATACTTCAGAGCTCACTCAAGCGGTTGGCTTCACTTCCTCACCATGAGAGCTTCTTCATAGGGCTGCTTACAACATGACAGGTGACTTCTTCCAGAGTAATTGGTAAGAGGGAGAGAATGAACAAATATGAGAGCATGCAATATGCAAAGTAGAAGCCAGTGTCTTTTAAAAATCAAGTCTTAGATGTGCATATCATCGTGTCTGCCATATTCTGTTGTTCAAACAGACAAATCTTGATATAATAGTAAATTACACTGCAGAAGAGTGTGATTATCAGTTGGCAGACAGAGATCATTAGGGGAGGTGGACTATCATAGTACTTATGTGCCCAAGATGACCAACTTCCAGTTCTAGATGACCTCATTAGGCATATATAGTCCCAGGTCTGCAGGGTAGTTTTATTATTATTATCTTTTTAATGTTTATTTATTTATTTATTTTTGAGAGAGCATGAGCAGGGGTGGGGCAGAGAGAGAGAAGGAGACAGAATCCAAAGCAGGCTGCAGGCTCTGAGCTGTCAGCACAGAGCCCCATGTGGGGCTTGAACTCATGGACCATGAGATCATGACCTGAGCCGAAGTGGGCGTTTAACCCACGGAGCCACCCAGGTGTCCCTGCAGTGTAACTTTATACAGGTTATTTAGCCTCTCTAAAACTGAGGTTATTCCTTCAGAATTGAAATTAGTTGAAATTGATTTCATATGTCAGTACTAGAAATCAGCTTAAGCTAGCTTAGGCAAACGAGGTATTTCTTAAAAGTCCTGGCACTTTATATTTTAGAATGTGCTGTTTTAAGATTAAGGATGCTAAGGTATTTTTTTTTTAATTTTTTTTAACGTTCACTTATTTTTTTTTTTAATTTTTTTTTTCAACGTTTATTTATTTTTGGGACAGAGAGAGACAGAGCATGAACGGGGGAGGGGCAGAGAGAGAGGGAGACACAGAATCGGAAACAGGCTCCAGGCTCTGAGCCATCAGCCCAGAGCCCGACGCGGGGCTCGAACTCACGGACCGCGAGATCGTTACCTGGCTGAAGTCGGACGCTTAACCGACTGCGCCACCCAGGCGCCTCTAACGTTCACTTATTTTTGAGACAGAGACAGAGCATGAACGGGGGAGGGTCAGAGAGAGGGGGAGACACAGAACCTGAAGCAGGCCCCAGGCTCTGAGCTGTCAGCACAGAGCCCGACGCGGGGCTCGAACTCACGGACCGCGAGATCATGACCTGAGCTGAAGTCGGCCGCTTAACCGACTGAGCCACCCAGGTGCCCCGCTAAGGTAGTTTTTGAGAAATTCAAGAATGGTTGAAGGTAGAGACAATGACTGGTGTATCTTGGTTTAGAAGACAGTTCTTGAACGAGTCAAATTTGGCCACATCATAGGAACATGACGTCTCCCTCTGCCAATTACATGGACGTGAGGGAAGGTTCCTAGAAGGGTTGGTGAGAGTAAGTGGTGCCACAGCTTCATCGTAGCATGGTGCCTAGCACATAATTACTCAATAAATATTTATTGAATGGATGAAGGAGTCAGTGATTGTTGTGGCAATATGACCATTATTCAAATATTTAAATACTCTTCTGCTGCATATCATTCTTTTTAGTCTTCATAATTAATGTTGATTTAGTACTTATTTTGTGATACCAAGAAGCTTCTGTTTGTACTAAAGAGTGAACTAGAGCAATTTTAAAATAATGGAATAAGTGAAGGTATAATTACTGGCTGGCTGATCTCTGATTTATTAAGGTGGTTTTTCAACTCATGTTTGAACAGCTAAATCCATATGGAAGTATTAGTAAACCTATTTGCAAACAGCAGTTGTGCCCTGGAGAGTTGCATACAATTTATGTAATCTCACCCTAAGAATAAAAAGTTTAATAATCCTGGGTATTTTATGGTTACCATGTAAAACTGGATCTTGAGGGGTCATGCTATTGTCTCAGTTAAATTTTTGGAAATATACTATATATGGTTTTGAGCACAAAGATAACAATTGCAGATCTACTAGCTGTTTATTTTTCATCCACAAATATTTATTAGCTGTATTTCTAGTTATTAGTGTAAGATTTGTAAGTAATTTTTAGGGTATGAATGTCACAAGCTGAAAAGAAGTACTTTTGCTGATTCTTATTATTTTTAATTTACTTTTAGTTGTTCAATTCTATTCAGTTCTATTAAGTGAAGCTGCTAACTCCAATATTACAGGGGAGGAGTATTTGAATATTTGGGGTGAGTGAATCTAAAAAATATAAAAATAACTTTAATATGCTGATGATTCTAAAAAAGGTATTAATAATGTGCTATGAAGGTTAAAAAGAAACCATCTGGTTTGAAGAATCTGAACAGGTTTCATGAAATAGGGTGGAGCTGTATGAATAATTCTGAACAGTAGAGTTGGAGTGAGTGGTGAAAATCCAGGTATCTAACGGATTTTATTTTTGAGCTTGTAACTTTAAAATCCTGAACTATTTGTCCCGTGCTGCTTTACATACTGACTTTTTACTTTTAATTATTATCACTGAAAGTGGTGATAAGATGGGCTGGAATAATTTAAGTTCTATTAAAAATAAACCTGAATAATTTAGCCTCTATTTTAAATACAAAAGTTACGATTAATTTAACTGTACTAGCATGCAACCAGCCAGTTTACCGAGAATAGGAGGACTGTGGTAGCATTGGCCGGACTAAGGGTGGCATAGAATTTACAGACTTATAGAACTGGAAGGGGCAATGAAGATCAGTCATCTTCATTTTCAAGAGTAAGAACCAAGAGCAGAGAGATAAATGAATTGCCTGTTTTTCTACATTTACAGTGATGGAGTTGGTACTCTATAGAGCCATGTCTTGTAATATTTAGTCCATTAGGACTATTTGAAGCAGTCCCCTAATTCATTTTTGTTAAGGTTACTGAATCTGAAATATTTAATTTGTATGTAATCTGCAGACTCTTACAGACCTATCAGTCTAATATTCCCCCTGCTTCCTGCCTCCCTCAGAGATCTCTTTTATAGTTCACAGATAGAAGATGGCAAAGCACGCATGAGACACATAATGTCAGATAGTGAATGGGATGGATAGGAACATAATTATGCCAACTGGTAAAAGTTCTTCAAGTCCAATGGACATGACAGGAAATTCTAAACCATCTTGAATCTAAGACTAGTCTCTTTAACAAAAAAATTAATTTTGAACTATCAGCAAAGGCAATCACATTTTCAGTTTTTATTAGCAAGATACATTTTAGACCTCTCCTTTCTGGTAGCACTTTATTTTATTAGAGATACCATTTTGTCCAGAGGTAATTTTTTTAACAGCTTTATTAAGCTATAATTAACATACCATGTAATTTGCCCATTTAAAGGGCACAGTTCACTATTTCTCATTTATGTTCAGAGTTGTGCAGTTGTAGCCACAGTTTAATTTTAGAACTCTGTACCCATTAGCAGTCACTCCCCATTTCCCCACCCCAACCATGCCACCCTATGCAACCACTATTCTTTCTTTTTCACATAAGTAGAATAATACAGTATGTGATCTTTTGTGACTGACTCTTTCACTTACTGTATTCTTTCAGGGTTCAGCAATATGGTAACATGTATCGGTATTTCATTCTTTTTTTTTTTTTAATGTTTATTTGAGAGAGAGCGAGCGAGCAGGGCAGGGGCAGAAAGGGAGAGAGAGAGAATCCCAGGCAGTCTCCACATGGTCAGTGCAGAGCCTGATGTGGGGCTTGAACTTACAAACCATGAGATCATGCATGACCTGAGCTGAAGTCAAGAGTTGGAGGCTTAACTGGCTAAGTCACCCAGGTGCACCAATATTTCATTCTTTTTTATTGCCCAGTAATATTTCATGTATGAATACCAAATTTAATTTATTCATCATCTGATGGACATTGGAATTATTTGGGCAAATATTTTCTCTTATTGTGTTGGTTGTCTGAGATTTTTTTTGTTTTAATTTAAAGATAGTACAATATGAGAAATATAGTACAATATGAGAAATATAACTTAACCCCTTTTCATGGACTTGCAACAAAGGAAAACTGTTGATATTGCATCTTTTAAAGATACTAGAACTACTCTCAAAATTGGAGAGAGATTAGAAAGTATGAATTGAGGAACTGAAAAGGTATAATTGTAAGGTCAGCAATTTTATTACGTTCTCCAAACCTTGTGTTTGGATCGTCTTCTCTGTTTCTGGTTTTCCTTTCTCCAGCTTTCAAAATCTCACTATATTTGTGTTCCCTGAAGCACCTTTGTTAGAGCATATTATTGGGCTTCCCATCTACCCAAATGGTCTGTAATTCTAAATCATCTCTGTCTTGATGATGGATTATATGTTATAGTTTTCTCTTTCCTTATTGCCATTTGCAGGGTGGGGGCCAGTGAATTTAATTTAAATAAGTGAGACCATATTTGTGAAGGTATCATTCAGTCTGAGGCATACATGTTAAAGGAAGGGGAGAGCACTGTTGATGTGCTTTTGGCCTGATGTTTATCTTGAGTCCATGTATAAAAGTATTAGAAACTTAGGATTTTGGGGGGGTGGTTACCTGAGGGTTATTCATAGCACTTCGATCCATATCCTTTCTACTTACTCCTTTTCTTGAGGCCTGATACCTAGTCCTTGAAATTGTGCAAGATTTCCTTTCCTTATTTATCAGATACCACATTTACTTAGCTCATGGGTCATAGTTCGGTATAGGAGAAAAGATTTTATTTAACTAACATATAATATGAGCTTATTTTGAGGAATATTTTATATTGTAAAAGTTCACTTAGTTTACTAAATAAATCCCTGATTGATGGAATTTAAAGTGTTTTAGTTAAGTGAATAACTTTGGGCAGTGGGAGAGATTTTTGAGCATTAGTCATTAAAATTTAGCACATATGGTCTAAGTAAATGCCAGGAGAAATACAAGTAATATGCTGTGAAAATTCGCAAGATAGATAAATTATTTACAGTTTAGGAGAGTAGATAAAATATTATGTGTAGTTAGCATTAGAGATAGGATTTGTTTGGGAAGTTTAGAAATTGGGAAGGTGCAAAAATTTAGGGTTAGAGGGGGATATTTAGTATTTTAGTTTGACCAAAAGGTAAGCTTTGGATTACTGGTTAAATACAGTAGTTGAATGCATGCTTTTATTTATACTTCTTCTTTAAAATTAATTAAAATGACAATAAAGGGCTAAAAAGATATAAACTGACAAGGACAAAGAGTGCAAAAAGAGATACAGCAGATGAGAGAAATTACAGAATTTTGCATATGGAAAGCAAATAGATGAAAGGCTATTGATATTTTTTAATGTTTATTTTTGAGAGAGAGAACATGTGAGCAGGGAAAGGGCCGGGGTGCGGGGGGGGGGGGGGGTGCGGGGGTTGGTGGTGGAGAAAGGATCTGAAGCGGGCTCCACACTGACAGCTGAGATACCCATGAAGGGCTTGAACTCAAGAACTGCGAGATCATGATCTGAGCTGAAGTTGGACATTTAACCAACTGAGTCACCCAGGTGCCCTAAGATGATTGGTTTATTAAAGTGTAGAAAGTGGAGACATAAAGACCTGCAGAGGGGAAGCCAAGAAGAAGCATGTCACCCCACGGAATTCTGGAAGGCCTCGGAATTAGAAGCATTATAGGCTCTTGAAGATGGGGTAGGGAATAGAACTAAAAGGAAGGAGATAATGTTGAATTTCTTATAAGCTATCACTTAGAACTCTGAGGAAAGCAGTTTTGTTTGGAAAATAGGAGTGTTGACTGGCAGTACTCTGTTTATTAAGTATAAAACACCTCTTAAGATCCATTCAGTTGGTCAATTGAAGGTTAACAGGACAGAGCAGGGAAGATTGTGAAATAGGTGGTTTCACTAAGTCTGGGAAAGATAGAAAATAAGGTAGCATTTTCATACTCCTCTGTTCCCTGTGGGTAGAATCTTTTCTCCTCCTTAGTGGCAAAGCCTTCTCAATTTTAGCTCTGGGTTTTCTCTTTTGCTTGTCCAAATCTGCTTTGAATGAAGTATTTGCATGGTGAGTCTAGTCTCTAATTGTGTGTTGTGAGACTGTGCACTTGTTAAGGCAGTTCTAGGATCATCCATCCTAATGGCCTCAGATATATTTTGTTCACTTTTTGTGTGTGTATGATTATGTGTGTGTGTATCTAATTAATAAGGGAAATTACTCTTCTCTTTCTACTTTTCTACCATATTTTCCTCTCTGTTCCATACTGAGTATATGCATACATGCATACTCCTACTTTTCTTCTTATAGCTGCTGGAAATTTTGACTCTTTTACTGATTTCTGCAAAGAGGTCACAATTAAGACTTATCAGAATACTTCTGGTAATTAATTCATTCAAGAAAGTATTTACTGGGACGCCTGGGTGGCTCAGTCAGTTAAGCATCTGACTTCGGCTGAGGTCATGATTTTGTGGTTTGTGAGTTTGAGCCTCACATCAGGCTCTGTGCTGATAGCTTGGAGCCTGGAGCCTACTTCGGATTCTGTGTCTCCCTCTCTCTCTGTCCCTCCCCTGCTCATGCTCTGTCTCTCTCTGTCTCTCAAAAATAAATGTTAAAAAAATTTTTTTTAATTAAAAAAAAGAAAGTATTTATTGAAGTTTCTCTATGTCCTAGATAGTGCCCTAAGCACAAGGGATTCAACAACCAAATTTCTGCTTTCATGGAGATAATGAGAATATTTTATGGAACAGTCCGATAAATGAAATAAATATATAGTACTATTTTTTGATAGTGGCCATCCAGACAGGTGTGAGTGAGGTAATAATCTCATTGCACTTCTCTAGTGATTAATAATGTTTAACATTGTTTCATATGCTAGCTGGCCATTTGTATACTGTCTTTGGAGAAATGTCTACTCGTCTTTTGCTTATTTTTAGATTGAGTTATTTGGTTTTTTTTGTTGTTGTTGAGGTATAGGAGTTCTTTATATATTTTGAAGAGTGACCCGTTTTCAGCTATATGATTTGCAAATACCTTCTCCCATTCTGTAGATTGCCTTTTCAGTTTGTTGACTGTGTCCTTTGTTGCACAGAAGTTTTTAATTTTGAGGTAGTCCAGTTTTACCTATTTTTACTTCTGGTGCCATGTCCAAGAAATCATTGTCACATCCAGTGTCAAGAAGCTTTGTTCTTAGTTTTCTTCCAAGAGTTACACTTAGGTTTTTAATACATTTTGAGATAACTTTTTTGTATATGGTATAAGGTAAGAGCTCAGCTTCATTCTCCTGCATGTAGCTATTCGGTGTTTCAAGTTCCATTTATTGAAAAGACATATTCTTTCTCCATTAAATGCTCTTGGCACTCCACCCTTGTCAAAAAAACATCTGACGATATATGCAAAGATTTATTTTGGGCTCTCCGTTTTATTCCACTGGCCTGTATGTCTGTCTTTATGCCAGTAGTACACTGTTTTGAATAGCATAACTTTGTAATAAGCTTTTTTTTTAATGTTTATTTATTTTTGAGAGAGAGAGAGAGGCAGAGACAGAGAATGAGTGGGGGAGAGAAGAGAGAGGGAGACACAGAATCCAAAGTGGGCTCCAGACTCTGAGTTGTCAGCACAGAGTCTGACGCAGGGCTTGAACTCACAGACCGTGAGATCATGACTTGAGCCGAAGTTGGACGCTTAACTGACTGAGCCATTCAGGTGCCCCTGTAATAAGTTTTGAAATTAGGAAGTGTGAGACCTCCAACTCTGTTCTTTTTCAAGATTGCTTTAGCTATTCAGGGTCCCTTAAGATTCCCTATGAATTTTAGGATGACTTTTTTTATTTCTGCAAATGTGACATTGGGATTTTGAAAGAGATTGCATTAAATTTGTAATTTCCTGAGAGTAGTATTTATATCTTTGCAATACTAATTCTTCCAATCAATGAACACTGGATGTTTTTCCATTTATTTATGTCATTTTTAATTTCTTTCATCAGTGTTTTGTTGTTTTCAGAATATAAGTCTTTCATATCCTTGGTTAAGCTAATTTCTAAATATTTTATTCTTGTTTGAAGCTATTAGAAGTGGGATTTAAAAAATTATTTTCAGATTGTTCATTGTTAATGTGCAGAAATGCAGTGATTTTTTGGTGTTAGTTTTGTAATCCTTGCAACTTGGCTGAATTAGTTTATTCTACAGTGTGTGTGTGTGTGTGTGTGTGTGTGTAATCTTTAGTTTTTTTACATATAAGATCATATTGTTTGTGAGCAGAGATAATTTTACTTCTTCCTTTCTAATTTAGATGCCTTTTATTCTTTTTTCTTGCCTAATTGTCTTAGCTAGGACTGCCAGTACTATGTGGAATAGAAAAAAATAGAAAGTTTTTTTTTTTTTTGCAGAATTTTTTCACTGCAAAAAAAATGATGCATCCTTATGTCTTTTTATAGTACAAGGCAGAGTATATGTAATATAAATGTAATTGGACTTTAGAAATCCTTACTTTTCTTTTGATTTGTTTGAATTGTTACTTAAGGAGAAAAGACTTATTTCCAAGAGGTGGCTTTCTTACAAGGCTGTTTTGATACCTTTTTTGAAGTTAATCCTTGGTTAAAATGAAACTATTGCCTTTTAGTAAATGTATTAAAGTACTCTCCTTCTGGACTGTACTCATATTCTTGTTTCAGTGCCCTAAGATTGTATCCTTAGTAGATTAGGTACTTCCAATTTGTTAATTCTCTCTCTCTCTCTGTGTGTGTGTGTGTGTGTGTGTGTGTGTGTGTGTGTGTGTGTGTGTATTGTGTGTTCGTTATATCATTTACTTTTGAATTGCCAAAATGTTTTACAGCTTGCCATGTTTTATCAGCTTGCATTTTATTTTATCCTAGCTGTGCTTTGTCTAATCTCCTTGGGCTTAATTTTTCAACTGCAGTTAACTAAAAAGCAGCTATTTTCATAGCACATTTTGGTCTCTTCACTTGACATATTTCCTTGATGATTCTTTTTGTACTTAAAATCTAATGCTTAGGCTGAAGTATATTATGGGAGAAATAACTTGATTTCTGAGTCTCGCTGTGAAGTGCTTCAGCAAAACAAGCAAACAGTGGAGTGGGGGTATAGACAAAATTAGATTAGTAAAGTAAGGAGAGTTGTTGAAACTCAGAGGAGTCAGGGGGCCCATTATACCATTCTCTGTTTTCTAATGACATTTTTGTAATAAAATTAAAAAAAAAAGACCACATAAAATTACTGTCCAAAATAATAAATTATCAGGCTTTGTTTGGAGGCCGACATTTATTTAAAATATGGCATAATGGGAGGACATTACTTATAATTAACAGTACCTTGATGGTAAGATCATCAGATTTGATAATGCCTCAAATAAAAATAGTCTTTCATATACTATATACTCTGTACTTAAGTAAATTTTTCTACTTTATTATTTTGAAAAGTTTCAAACTAGGGAAAACTGGAAAGAATAGTGAAGTGAATACCCTTTTATGTATAACCTACATTTATCAGTTGGAAAATTTGGCTATGTTTGTGTTTTTTGTGTGGATGCTCTTACTGATTTTCTGTCTGCCTGGTCTATCAATTATTGAGAAAAAGACATAGAAATATCTAACTATAACTACGGATTTTCTTGTTTCTTTCATTTTTATTAGTCTTTGCTACACAAGTATTGAGCTCTGTTACTATGTGCAAACCCACTTAGGATGTATTAGGTGTGTTGGTTTACTATGGCTGTTATAACAAATTCCCACAAATTTGGCGGCCTAACACCAATTTATTTTACAATTCTGGAGGTGAGAAGTCTGAAATGCCTGTTATGGAACTAAAATCAAAGTGTTAGCAGGACTAGTTCCTTCTGCAAGCTAAAAAGGAGATTCTGTTTCCTTGCCTTTTACAGTTTCTAGAGGCTCTCCTTATTCCTTGGGTCATGGCAGTGCAGCCCATCACCTTTTCCTCCTGGTGGTACCATTCTCACATTGCCTTCTCCTGTAGATGTGACATCTGACTACCTCTGGCTCCCTCCTTTAAAGGCATTTGTGATTACATTGGGCTCATCCAGATAATCCAGGGTAATCTCCCCATTTTAAGATGCTTAATTTAACACATTTGCACAGCCCCTTTTACCATGCAAAGTAGCATATTTACAGATTGAAGATCAGGATATGGATATCTTTGGAGCATTGTAGATGACAAAACTCCCCAAACTAATCTAAGGATTCAGTGCTATCCTTTCAAAATCCCAACTGGTATTTTTGCAGAAGTTGACAAGATCCTAAAATTCATTTTGAAATCAAGTAACCCAGAATAACTGAAATAAGTTTGAAAAAGGACAATCAAAATAAACTTGAAAAAGGACAAAATTGGGGAAACTTCCTGATTTCAAAACCTACAGGGTTACAGTAATTAAGATAGTCTGTTAGTGGCATAAGGCATATAGATCAATGGAGTACAATTTAAAGTCCAGAAATAAGCTTTCATACTCACAGTGAATTGACTTTTTCCTAAGGTGTGAAGACCATTCAATGGGGAATGAATAGTCTTTTTTAACAAATGGTGCTGGGACAAGTGGATATCCATATGCAAACAAATGAATTTGCATCTCTTCCTTAAACCATGCAAAAAAGGCACTCAAAATGTATCATAGACCTAAATATAAGAGCTAACCCAAAAACTCCTAGAAGAAAACATAGGAGTAAATTTTTGTAACTTTGATTTCTTAGGGCACCAGGAGGATAAGTGACAAAAGAAAAAATAAGTTGTATTTCATGAAAATTAAAAACTTTTGTCTATCAAAGGGCACCTTTAGGAAAGTGAAAAGCTAAGACATCATCGAGAAAGTAAAAAGATAATCCATAGAATGGGAGATAATATTTGTAAGTCATGTATTTGACAAGATGCTTGTATACAGAATCTATAAAGAATGCCTACCATTAAAAAAAAAAAAAAAAGACAACCCAACTAAAAATGGACAAATAGCTTGAATTCAAAGGAAGGTTTCAAATTTTTCAAATTTCATTCCTTCATTTTTCGAAGGAAGATACACAAGTGGTCAATAAGCATACGAAAAGATGATCAACATTATCAGTCGTTAGAGAAATGCAGATCAGAGCTACAACAAAATGCCACTTGACACCATTTGGACCTTACCACTACTTCAGAAAGAACTCTGTGCCCATTAACAGTCACTTCCTATGTCTGCTTCTCCCCCACAAACCCGCTGGGCCCCAGCCCCAGGCAGCCATTAATGTACTTTCTGTCTCTAAGGACGTACCTATTCTGGATATTTAATATAAATAGCACAACACAGTTTGTGACTTGCTTCTTTCACTTAGCATAATGTTTTCAGAGTTCATCCCTGATGCATCACGTGTCAATACTGCATTCCTTTTTATTGCCAAATAATATTCCATCTATAGATGTACTGTGTTTATTTATCTACTCATCAGTCGATGGACATGTAGGTTGTTTCCACTTTTGGGCTCTGAGAATGCAGCTATGAACCCTCATGCATAAGTTTTTGTGTGGACTATGTTTTCATTCCTCTTTGGTATTGAGGGTGGAATTGATGGGGTGTGTGGTAACTTTAACACTTTGAGGAACTGAAAGTTTAACTAAAATATGATTGTTCCATAAGGATTCTGTATTGTGTAATTTTTATTTATGTTTCTATATATATAGTCAATAAATTTAGGTTAAAATTTTGAATAGTACCTTTAGGAGTATTCTAGTACTTAGTATCTTTCATTGTACAATTGGTTTGTTATGCATAATTCTTGCATATTTTTTTTGTAATACAGAGCAGGTAGGCAAGAAATGCTAATGTGGAATCAACATCATGATTTTAATTTTATTAGCAAAATATCTGATTCCTCTGCTTTAAGCTCAAATAGTTTTTGGTTCCGCTTTCCTGACTCCTCTTTACAAGTATAATTCCTTCCTGGTGAAGATTGTATTCAGTAGCTCAAGAGCTCTTAAGCAAAGAGAATACAGAACTTGCTGGTAATGGGCCAGCACATGTTGTATGGACTAAATGGCTCATCCTGCAGCTGCTGTGCATGTGCAACCTTGATTGACTTTAATTCCCAATTAACTCATTTGGTCTACAGCTTCAGGCCTAAATCAGGGGTTGATTGAAGATAGGGAAAAATGACTGTATCAGAGAGAGGACGTATCAGTTTCCTAGGGCTACTGTAACAAATTACCACAAACTGAGTGGTTTAAAACAACAGAGATTTGTTCTCTCACAGTTCTGAGGCCAGACGTCTGAAATCAAGGTATTGGCAGGCCAATGCTGTCTCTGAAGGCTCCAGGGGAAAGAATCTTTCCTTGCCTCTTCCAGCTTTTGGTGGTTGCTGGAAATCTTTGGTGTTCCTTGGTTTATGGATGCATCTTTGCCTCTTTCTTTATATGGCCTCTTCCCTGTGGGTCACTGTGTCTCTATATGACATTCTCCTTTCTGTGTGTCCCAGTTTCCTTCATTTCATAAGGACCCCAGTCATTGGATTAAGGCCCACCTTAACTTAATACAACTTGTTTTTAACTTGATTATGTCTGCAAAGAACCTTTTTCCAAATAAGGTAACATTTACAGGCATTAGGGGTTAAGGCTTTACTATATTGTTTTATGGGACACACATCAATCCATATATGTGTTGTTTCAAAGTATATTTAACTATCAAGTTGTGAAATAATTTGTGAGTGCTGTGTTTTCACAGAGAGTTAACATGCAGTGAATTAGGAGCAATAAAAACTAAGAAGGGGCAGGAATTATCAAGCTTGGGCCATTGTCAACTTTGATTTATAGTCTCTGATCTCTAATTCCCTGTTAACTTGGACCCCTCCACTATTCTCTGAGCTCTCTACCCTCAGCCCTGCAGTTCGACTCCAGTGTGATCTATGTACATATAGTCTTGCTTTTGAAGAGAGGTTTTAAGGTGTTGATGGTCAGAATGGATGAAGTTACTTTGAGATGAGAGGAATTACCTTTTATGACCTGGCTTGTCAGGTAGGCCCTTCACTACCTCAGTACAAAACTCAACACCCATTTACCAAGTAATAGTTAGAGATGGTTGGGATATTTTTCTGGGTTCTGACCACTGTCAGATTCTCTAAGTCCTTCAGCTTTCCCCAGCTCTCCAGTTCCTAACTGGAGCTCTCCTTATCTGTCAGTCAGGTTTCCTAGTTGAGGCCAACTAAATCTACTTTAGCTAGTTCAAGCAGAAAAGAATAATGAGATTTTAGAGAGTGCATGAGAAGAACAAAGCTTTAGAAGGCCAGAGAATCAAACTTTGATGTTGAACCTCCAGACAGTTGAAATATTCAGCCACACTTACAGGACTGTTCTGTTAACCTTGTTTGTGTCATTTCCCAAATCCTGTCTTTACAACTTAATTGTGAAATTGGATAAGATAATTAACTGCTCTGTGTATCAGTTTTGTTGTCTGTAAAGTAGAATGGATGACTAAAGGTTTGTTGTATTAAATGATTAACGCACAGGTTTCTGGGGCACCTGGGTGGCTCAGTCAGTTAAGCGTCTTGACTTCGCCTCAGGTCATGATCTCACAGCTCGTGAGTTCGAGCCCTGTGTCGGGCTCTGTGTTGACAGCTCAGAGCCTGGAGCCTGCTTCTGATTCTGTGTCTCCCTCTCTCTCTGTCCCTCCCCGTCTCATGCTTTGTCTGTCTCCCTGTCAAAAATAAATAAACATTAATATCCATTAAAAATGATTAATGTACAGGTTTTTAGTAACACTGGACACATAGTGTATTGATTTGCTGTAACAAAGCACTACAAACGGGGTGGTTTAAACAATAGAAATTTATTATCACAGTAATGGGGCCTGGAAGTCCAAGATGCCAGTGAGGTTGATTTCTTCTTAGGGCTGTGAGGGAAGAATCTGTTCTTTACGCCTCCTTTACCAAGTTCTGGTGTTTTGCTGGTAATCTTTGTGGTTCCTTGGCTTGTAGAAGCATCACCCCAATCTCTCTATCCTCACATGGCGTTCTCTCTGTGTGGGTGGGTGACTGTGTCCAAATTTCCCCTTTTTATAAGGACACCAGTCATATTGGATTAGGGGCCCCATTTTAAATAATTACATATGAAACTACTCTATTTCTCCATAAGGCCACATTCTGAGGTGCTGGGAGTTAAGGCTTCAACATATGAATTTGGAGGCGGGGGCGGGGGGGACACATTTCAACCCATAACACATTGTAAGTGCTATATGGATGTTTGTTTGCTTGCTGGTTTTTTAATGTTTTTATTTTTGAGAGAGAAAGAGAGCGCAAGAGGGGGAGGGGAAGAGAGAGAGGGAGATGGATGTTAATTGTTGTTATTCTGATAACTAGTTGTATTATGATTGTAATCTTTTTTCTTCAGTGTGTTGCATCTGTATGGATTACAGAATAAATATTATTAGAGTTAACTTTAATTTTGTAAACCTTAGTAATTACCATTAATAACCTCCATGTTGTTTTTTCACAGTAAGGACTCTTTATCCTGTGGGTGTATGATTTTCCTATAGCCATGTATTTTTTGTGTTAGTAGAATTCAGATAGAGAATAAAAATTAATAATGGCAAAAAGTTACTATATCTCATAGATTGGAGAGGAGAGAGAGATTGATTCTGTGATCACAGATGTTTACCTACTCTAGATACTGTTCATACAAGAGCAAGATACATGGCTCTGGAGCTTCCTCATCTTGTATATTACTACATCTTAGTGCTTTATACTATAAAAGTAAGATTCTTTATTGACCAGATATTTAGAGGGGTAAACGAAGGACCTCTATCAGTGGATTTACATGGATTTTGTTTCTTTTAAGTACTGCATCTAAACAGTATGGTGTAATTACTGTATTTTCTTAAGTGTGTTCCATGAGTGCTGGTTCTTACTATATTTTATGCAATTTGAGGGAACAAAAACAGGGGATAAAGAGATTTGGGAAGTATTACGTATTATATGCCTCTTTTGGATTTTTCTACTGCCTATTTGTGGTTTTGAGGAGTACTATAGTAAAGAAACCTATTTTATTTTGTGTTCAACTTGGCATTTCCTAAATTTGTGTATCACAACGCCTGTTAAAATAGTGCAGTTAGTATTTACTACACATTTAATCTTTTTGAGAGAAACAGTCTCTCTAGTATATATAAGTAGGAATTATTTAATTGTTTTTAGGTATCTGAGAATAAAATCTTTTAATGTATAAGCTTATTGTTGAACCTTTTGATTCAGGGACTGTCTGGATTATAGTTGTTTTCTAGTTTGTCAATGTAATTGTTTTTGAATGTGGGATTGTTGTCTGTTGTCTATAAATGGACAGTACTAGCACATAGGAGGCATTTAAGTGGCTGAAAGAGAAAATCAAAGTTACAGATCCTTCTTAACATATTTCGTAAGTAATATGAAGAGGGACAATGATTATGTTGTTGAATAGGCTCTGTAGTTCTGTTTGATGCATTTCTATTGTAATCTTTCTTCATGAAAAAAACCCCACAGCTTTATTGAGGTCTAACTGCTATACAGTAACATGCACATGTTTAAATTGTGCAATTTGATGGGGTGTCTCAGCGGCTCAGTCAGTTGAGCACCCGACTCTTTTTTTTTTTTTAATTTACTTTTTAAAATTTACATCGAAGTTAGTTAGCATATAGTACGATAATGATTTCAGGAGTAGAATCCAGGGATTCATCCCCTATGCATAACACCCGTGCTCATCCCAGCAAGTGTCTTCCTTAATGCCCCTTGCCCATTTAGCCCTCCCCCCCCAAAAAAAACTCCTCCAGCAACCCTCTGTTCTCTGTATTTAAGAGTCTCTTAAGTTTTATCTTCCTCCCTCTTTTTATATTATTTTTGCTTCCCTTCACTTACGTTCATTTGTTTTGTATCTTAAATTCTACATGTGAGTGAAGTCATATGATACTTGTTTTTCTCAGACTAATTTTGCCTAGCATAATAAACTAGTTCCATCCACGTTGTTGCATATGGCAAGATTTCAGTCTTTTTTATTGGTGAGTAATACTTCATTGTGTGTGTGTGTGTGTGTGTGTGTGTGTGTGTGTGTGTGTGTGTATACCACATCTTCTTTATTAATTTATCTGTTATTGGACATTTGGGCTCTTTCCATACTTTGGCTGTTGTCAATAGCACTGCTGTAAACATTGGGGTGCATGTGCCCCTTCGAAACAGTATCCTTTGGATGACTACTTAGTAGTACAATTGCTGGGTCATAGAGTAGTTCTATTTTTAATTTTTTGAGGAACCTCCGTACTGTTTTCCAGAGTGAGCTTCTGACACTAGATTTCGGTTCAGGTCATGATCCCAGCATTGTGGGATTGAGCCCCGCATTGGGCTCTGCGCTGAGCATAGAGCCTGCTTGAGATTGTTTCTCTCTCTCTCTCTCTCCCTCCACCCCTCTCCTCGGCTCATGCTTTCCCTCTCTCTCTTTTAAAATAAATAAATAGAAATTAAAAAATGTACATTTTGATAAATTTTGACATGTTTATATGCTGAGAAACCATCAACACAATCAAGATAACAAACATATTCTTCATCTCCAAAAGTTCCCATGTCAGGACTCCCTCTTACTCTCCCTGAAATGCCCTCTCATCCCCAGGGAACTACTGACCTCCATTCTAGTTTGTACTTTCTAAAATTTTATAAATAGAATCCTACAATATGTGCTCTTGTTTTTTTTTTTTGTTGTTGTTTTGTTTTGTTTTGTTTTTTTTTTTTTGGTCTGGCTTCTTTCAGACAGCATGAATATTTAAAAGTCATCTATATTGTTTGTGGTGTAAAGTTACTCATCAGATTCCTTTTAAACCTTTTAATATCTTTGGTTTCTTTAGTGATATCATCTCGCAGTCCTGATATTGGTAATTTGTGTGTGTTCTTTTCTGTTTTTCTTACTCAATACAGCTAAAGGTTTTCAATCTTATTTAATATCTTCTAAAAGAATCTGCTTTTGGTTTCCTAGATATTCTCTACAGTTTTAGATTTCTGCTTTGTTCATTATTTCACTTATTCTGCTTGTTTTGGGTTTTGTTGGTTCTTTCCTAGTTTTTTAAGGTGGAAACAAAGTTTATCTATTTGAAAACTTTCTTTTTTTCTGATATAGGTCATTAGTGTCATAAATTTCCATCTAAGTATTGCTTTGGCTGTATCCTGCAATGCTGTGCTGGTGTTTTCATTTTTATTTAGTATAAAATGTTTTTCTCTTTTTAATTTCATCTTTGATGATTTTTTTTTAAAGAAGTTACTTTGTTTTGAATATTTAGAATTTAGAGTTTGAATATTTAGAATTTTTAGGCATCATTATTGTTATTGACTTCTAACTATTTCATTCTGTTCAAGACACATACGCAGTATGAACTGAGTCCTTTTAAAATTTATTGAAACTTGATTTAGGCCCAGAATGTTGTCTTATTTGGTAAATAATCCTTGTACACTTGAAAGGAATGTGTTTTCTGATGTTGTGTGGAATGTTCTCTAAATATCAGTTGGGTCAAGTTGGCTGATAATCTTGTTCAGGTCTTTCAGGGCTTTGATTTATCCATCATTCTTGTTCTATCAACTCTTGAATGAGAAATGGTATAATCTCTCACTGTATTTTCCAAATGGATCATTTCTCCTTGCAATTCTATCAGTTTCTTCACTGTGTATTTTGAATCTCTTTTATTAGGGGCATAAATGTTTTAGGAATATGATGATTTTGATGATGTAGCCTTTTTACTACCATGAAATGAGAATAAAACGATACCTTCTTTTTTTTTTTTTTTGCTTTGAAATCTCCTTTAAAAATTATTGTAATCAATCGAGGAGTTTTTGATTAGTATTAGCTTTACATATCTTTTTCTGTCATTACTTTGAACTTACTGTGTCTTCATGTTTTCAGTGGGGTTTTTTTTTAGGCTGTATATAGTTTGATATTTTTTTTTAATGTAGTTTTATCATTTCTGCATTATAATTGGAATGTTTACACAATTTAGATTTCATTTCATTATTGGTGTGATTCGGTTTAATGCTACCATCTTGCTAATTGTTTTCAGTTTTGTATCATCTGTTTTGTATCAGTTTTGTTTATGTATCATCTGTTCATTGCATTGCTTCCCTTTTTTTTCTGCTTTGTTTTGGAGTATTTTTTTATGAGACATTTTATTTTGTTGGCTTATTTGCTATAAAGTCTGTGTGTTATTTTATTTGTTGCTTTAGGTTTTCTAGTAAGCAACTTTAAATTATCAAAATTTATTTTCCTTGTATTCTAAGAAGAAACTGCTTGATCATGATGTGTTCTTCTTTTTATGTATTCATATATTCTGTTTGCTAATATTTTAAAGATTTTGCATCTATGCTTTTGAGATAGATTGTTCTGCGGTTTTATTATTTTTAAAATGTCGTTGACTTTTGTATCAGGGTAATCAGATTTGCTAATATTTTGAGAATTTTTGTGTCTGTGCTCTTAGGGGAGAAGTACTTACTGTTCTTTTTTTTTTTTTTTTTGTCTTCTTTTAGAAAGTATTCTTGTGTAGAATTGGATTATTTCTTTTTCCAATGACACTCAAACACTTGGGCTTATAGATGTCTAATTTAAAATGTGCTGAATACAAATTCAGTTTTTTTTAAGTTTATTCATTTATTTCTAGAGAGAGAGAAAATGCAAGCACGGGGAAGGAGCAGAGAGCGGGAGAGAGAGAGAATCCCAATCAAGTTTGCATTGTCAGTGCAGAGCCCAGTGCGGGGGTGGATCGCACAAACCATGAGATCGTGACCTGAGCCAAAATCAAGAGTCAGACACTTAACCGACTGAGCCACCTAGGCGCACCCAAATTCAGTTTTTTAAGCAGAGATCTGTTCACATCATTTTCTAACAGTTCTGATAGTTTGTTCTAAGTTGTAGTGTTACTCATAGTATTCCAGTACCCTTTCAATGCTGTGAGGTCTGTAGTGGGTTCTTCTTTTTCACTCCCATTACTGGTAATTTGTTCTCCTTTTTTCTTTGTTGGTCTTACTAGGGCTTTGTTAATTTTATTGACACTTGAAAAGAATTAACTTTTGGTTTGATTGAATTCTGTTATTTTTGTTTTCAATTTCATTGATTTTCTCTTGTTTATTCTGTTCTCCTTTTTTGTTTATTTTGCTTTTTTTCCTGGTTTCTTGTGGCAATAGCTTGCATTACTGATTTGAGACCTTTCTTTTTTTCTAATTACACATTAAAAAAAAAACATTTTGAATTTATTTTTGTGAATGGTGTAAGAAAGTGGTCTAGTTTCAATCTTCTGCATGTTGCTGTCCAGTTCTCCCAGCACCATTTGTTAAAGAGACTGTCTTTTTTCCATTGGTTATTCTTTCCTGCTTTGTCAAAGATTAGTTGACCATACTTTTGTGGGTCCAATTCTGGAGCCTCTATTCTATTCCGTTGGTCTATGTGTCTGTTTTTGTGCCAATACCATGCTATCTTGGTGATTACAGCTTTGTAGTAGAGGCTAAAGTCTGGGATTGTGATGCCTCCCGTTTTGGTCTTCCTCAATATTACTTTGGGTATTCGAGGTCTTTTGTGGCTCCATACAAATTTTAGGATTGCTTGTTCTAGCTTCGAGAAGAATGCTGGTGCAATTTTGATTGGGATTACATTGAATGTGTCAATTGCTTTGGGTAGTATTGATATTTTAACACTGTTCTTCCAATCCATGAACACAGAATGTTTTTCCATTTCTTTGTATCTTCTTCAATTTCCTTCATAAGCTTTCTATAGTTTTAAGCATACAGATCTTTTACATCTTCGGTTAGATTTATTCCTAGGTATTTTATGCTTCTTGGTGCAATTGTGAATGGGATCCGTTTCTTTATTTGTCTTTCTGTTGCTTCATTATTAGTGTATAAGAATGCAACTGATTTCTGTACATTGATTTTGTATTCTGCGACTTTGCTGAATTCATGTATCAGTTCTCGCAGACTTTTGGTGGAGTCTATCGGGTTTTCCATGTATAATATCATGTCATCTGCAAAAAGCGAAAGCTTGACTTCATCTTTGCCAATTTTGATGCCTTTGATTTCCTTCTGTTGTCTGATTGCTGATGCTAGAACTTCCAACACTATGTTAAACAACAGTGGTGAGAGTGGACATCCCTGTCGTGTTCCTGATCTCAGGGAGAAAGCTCTCAGTTTTTCCCCATTGAGGATGATATTAGCTGTGGGCTTTTCATAAATGGCTTTTATGATGTTTAAGTATGTTCCTTCTATCCAGACTTTCTCGAGGGTTTTTATTAAGAAAGGATGCTGAATTTTGTCAAATGCCTTTTCTGCACCGATCGACAGGATCATATGGTTCTTATCTTTTCTTTTATTAATGTGATGTATCATATATATTTGTGAATGTTGAACCAGACCTGGAGCCCAGGAATGAATCCCACTTGATCATGGTGAATAATTCTTTTTATATGCTGTTGAATTTGATTTGCTAGTATCTTGTTGACAATTTCTGCATCCATATTCATCAGGGATATTGGCCTGTAGTTCTCTTTTTTTGCTGGGTCTATGTCTGGTTTGGGAATCAAAGTAATGCTGGCTTCATAGAATGAGTCTGGAAGTTTTCCTTCCCTTTCTAATTTTTGGAACAGCTTGAGAAGCATAGGTATTATGCTTTAAATGTCTGGTAGAATTCCCCAGGGAACCCATCTGGTCCTGGACTCTTATTTGTTGGGAGATTTTTGATAACTGATTCAATTTCTTCACTGGTTATGGGTCTGTTCAAGTTTTCCGTTTCTTCCTGTTAGAGTTTTGGAAGTGTGTGGGTGCTTAGGAATTTGTCCATTTCTTCCAGGTTGTCCAGTTTGTTGGCATATAATTTTTTATAGTATTCCCTGTTAATTGCTTGTATTTCTGAGGGATTGGTTGCGTCAAAACCCTAGAAGAGAAAGCAGGAAAAAACCCCTCTGATCTCAGCCACGGCAATTTCTTACTTGACACATCCCCAAAGGCAAGGGAATTAGAAGCAAAAATGAACTATTGGGACCTCATGAAGAAAATAAGCTTCTGCACAGCAAAGGAAACAATCAGCAAAACTAAAAGGCAACTGAAGGAATGGGAAAAGATACTGCAAATGACATATCAGACAAAGGGCTAGTATCCAAAATGTATAAAGAACTCCTCAAACTCCACACCTGAAAAACAAATGAAGTGAAAACAGTGAAGAAATGGGCAGAAAACATGAATAGACACTTCTCTAAAGAAGACATCTGGATGGCCAACAGGCACATGAAAAGATGCTCAATGTCACTCCTCATCAGGGAAATACAAATCAAAACCACACTGATACCACCTCACGCTGGTCAGAGTGGCTGGAATAAACAAATCAGCATACAGCATACAGCACATTGAACTTAAGAGTATTTGTTTTTTAAGGCCCTTCTCTCTCCCTCCATGAGACTATAGGTGCTGGTGAGGATGTGGAGAAACGGAAACCCTCTTGCACTGTTGGTGGGAATGCAAACTGGTGCAGCCACTCTGGAAAACAGTGTGGAGGTTCCAAAAAATTAAAAATAGACCTACCCTATGACCCAGCAATAGCACTGCTAGGAATTTACCCAAGGGATACAGGAGTGCTGATGCATAGGGGCACTTGTACCCCAATGTTTATAGCAGCACTCTCAACAATAGCCAAATTATGGAAAGAGCCTAAATGTCCATCAACTGATGAATGGAGAAAGAAATTGTGGTTTATATACACAATGGAATACTATGTGGCAATGAGAAAGAATGAAATATGGCCTTTTGTAGCAACTTGAATGGAACTGGAGAGTGTGATGCTAAGTGAAATAAGTCATATAGAGAAAGATAGATACCATATGTTTTCACTCTATGTGGATCCTGAGAAACTTAACAGAATACCATGGGGGAGGGGAAAGGGAAAAGAAAAAAGTTAGGGAGGGAGCCAAATCATAAGAGACTCTTGAAAACTGAGAACAACCTGAGGGTTGATGGGGCGTGCGAGGGAGGGGAGGGTGAGTGATGGGCATTGAGGAGGGCACCTGTTGGTTGGGATGAGCACTGGGTGTTGTATGGAAACCAATTTGACAATAAATTTCATATTTAAAAAAATAAAAAAAATTTTTTAAACCCACACATTTAGTGTTATTAACTGCTGCCTTAGTTGAATCCCAAAGATTTTGCTGTTGTATTTTCATTATCATTCATTTCAATATATTGTGAAAAAAACCTCCTTTGAGATCCTTTGAGCTAGTTATCATTTAGAAATGTGTTCTTTAGGGGCACTTGGCTGGCTTAGTCGGTAGACCATGTGACTCTTGTTCTTGGGGTTGTGAATTCAAGCCCCATGTAGGGTGTGGAGATAACTTAAAAAAAAAACAACCTTTAGAAATGTGTTAATTTACAAATGTTTGGAAAATTTACAGTTGTTTTTCTATTATTCTTAGTTTGATACCATTATGATCAAAGAGCATACTTTGTGTGATTTCAGTTTGTTTTATGACCCAGGACATGCTCTTAGTTAACACTCCACATGTATTTGAATAGAATATGTGTTCTCTTTTTGTTGTGAAGAGTGCTCTGTAGATGTCAATTAGATCCCCTTGGTTTTTTTGGTGGTGGTTGTTTTGTTGTTGTTGTTTTTGGTTTGTTTTTAATATCCTTGCTTATTTTATTTAGTGCTTCTTCATTTGTTAAGGGAGGGATAGTGACACTTTTGCTTAGGTACCTATTGGAAGGTAGTCACTAACTAAAACACATGACCTATCTTCCTGGAGGGCAACAAAGGAGGTTTTGTATAAATCCATGTTTGAGAAATTTGGGGGGAGGAGGGGGAGAAACAACAACTGTGCCCAGAGGAGAGATAGAAAATACACTGTTGGGGTTTTTTTTGGCACTAGGCAAGTTTTTGTGCTAGCTGAAACAGATGAGTAACCCTTAGGAAGAAAAACTAATCTTTTTTTTTAAATGAGGTTTTTCCCAATCTTACAATGAGAGCTGGGGGCGGGGGAGGGAAAAGGAAAACTTTGATGCTAAATTTTCATAAATCTTCGAGGAACAAGAAAGATCAACATACCCTGAGAACTGCTTTGGACTGGAAATACAAAGATTCAGCCCAAAGAGCTCACTTAAACCTGATGATAGTCTGTGCATAATATTAGCAATAAGATCAATTAAGGCTTGGTTAGAAAAGTACAAATTTTAACATTATTTTTATTATTTGTAATACTGAACTTAAGAGTATTTGTTTTTTAAGGCCCTTCTCTCTCCCTCCATGGGAAAAAAAAAGGTTAGCAGTTAATACCCCATTTATCTTGATTTTTTACAAAATATTGTTCATGCATATTATCTCATTTGATCCATACAAGCCTGCAAGATTTGTAACACAGGATTTTTCATCTTTACTCTAGGAGTCTTAGAGAGGTTAAGTGATTTTTCTCAGGTCATAGAATTGAATAAATTTCAGGTGTTCTCATTCCTAGTTGATTGTTTCCTATCATACTCTTCCTTTGAAAGGATGTGCCTCCTGGGGTGCCTGGGTGGCTCAGTCAGTTGAGTGTCCGACTTTGGCTCAGGTCACGATTTCATGGTTCTTGAGTTTGAGCCCTGCGTCAGGCTCTGTGCTGATGGCTCGGGGCCTGGAGCCTGCTTTGGATTCTGTGTCTCCCTCTCTCTCTGCTCCTCCCCTGCTCACACTCTGTCTCTCTCTCTCAAAAATAAATAAAGATTAAAAAGAAAAATTGAAAGGATGTGCCTGCTATCTCTAATACTAGTAGAATATTGACTTTAATTAAAAGATTTTTATTTGACTTTATAAGTGTTCCCATGATCATGGATTATTTCATTTTACATAAAGATAAATTTAAAATATAACAGGGTCTAATTTTCAAACAATGGCGTAATTATTAATATTCTCATATAAACTTTTAATATCCTTTGATTATTTACCAATTGAGAACTATAAATTCTTTATATTTTTCTTTTTTTTTTTTTAACATTTATTTATTTTTGAGACAGAGAGAGACAGAGCATGAACGGGGGAGGGGCGGAGAGAGAGGGAGACACAGAATTGGAAGCAGGCTCCAGGCTCTGAGCCATCAGCCCAGAGCCCGACACGGGGCTCAAACTCACGGACCGTGAGATCGTGACCTGAGCTGAAGTCGGACGCTTAAGCAACTGAGCCACCCAGGCGCCCCTAAATTCTTTATATTTTTAATGGTAACTTTTATCTGTTTGATTTCAAATTTTTCTCCATTCTCCTTTTCTTTTGATTTTATTTTTTATTAGAAAAATTGGAAATTGTATATATTAATAGTTGTGAAATTTCTTTAGTGATTCATTTGGCTAATTTCCCCCATTGTTGAAATAAGTATTATATTTCGTTTAAAATTTTTTTTCTATGATGAGTTTATAATATTGTGAGAAGATTTTATTAGTTTTTCCTATTATGTTACAGTTGTCATACACTAAATTTTTTTACATTTTACCCATGTTATTTCTGTATTCTTTTTTTTAAGTTTTTATTTATTTATTTATTTATGTATGTATGTATGTATGTATGTATTTATTTTGAGAGAGAGAGAGGGAGAGAATTAGTGGGGGAGGGGCAGAGTGAGAAGGAGCAAGAGAATCCCAAGCAGATTCTGCTCTGTCAGTGCAGAGCCTAATTTGGGACATGAACTCATGAACTGTGAGATCATGACCTGAGCTGAAATCAAGAGCTGGATGCTTAACAGACTGAGCCACCCAGGAGCCCCTTTATTCCTTATGTCATCATTTCTACTTTTGTACAAATACACATTACTTTGTTCTAATTTTGCTTTATAATTTTATTATGTTTTCATTTATATTATACATTACCAAAATTACTCTGCAATTATACAAAAACATTTTTCTTTAAAATATTTTTCCTAAAGGCATGTTTTGCCCTCAGATTCAACATAGCTACTTAAATATGATTAAAATCTGTTGTATAGAAAAATAAAACACTTTTTATGTGTAGAGTATGAACATGAAAATCAAAATTTGTATGTAGTTGTCTTTGCTGGAGTTTTGTTGGAATTTTTGATTTCTACTTTCTCTCTAGCTTTTTGTGTTTGGTAATGTTTCTTTAGTGAAAAAAAATTTTTTTTAAATGAACAGAGAGGAGGCACCTGGCTGGCTCAGTCTATAGAGCATGTGACTTTTTTTTTTTTAATGTTTTATTTATTTTTGAGTGAGTGAGAGAGAGAAAGAGTGTGTGCACACGCGCTCGAGTGAGAGAGGGGCAGAAAGAAAGTGAGACACAGAATCCCAAGCAGGCTCCAGGCTCCGAGCTGTCAGCACAGAGCCTGACACAGGGCTGGAACCCACAAACCGTGAGATCATGGCCTGAGCCAAAGCCTGACACTTAACCAACTGAGCCAACCCAGGCGCCCCCTAGAGCATGTAGCTTTTGATCTCAGGGTTGTTAGTTCAAGCCCCATGTTCTACATAGAACTTACTTAGAAAAAAACCACCACCAAAAAAGAAAAAAGGAAAAAAAAAAACAAAACCCAGTCAACCAAACAAAATGAACAGAGATAGGGGTGAGAGAGTCTGTGTGTCTGGACTATCTCAGATTGGTTGCAAATAGCAAATAAAGATCCTGTGATAATATTATTATTATCATTATTGATTTGAGTACCTTCAGTAATTAGAAGTCCAGATCTAATTGTTGATTGGGTAAATTAATTCTATCAGTACTGTAACCCTGCTGCATCCATGTTGTTTGGTGGTGTTTTATGGCTGTTGTTTGCATGGTTTTAATTTAAATTTGTTTGTTTAGCTCAGTATTCTCTAGTAATGGTGTTCTTTATGTAACATAAAATATGGTAGCAAAGAAGATTGATGTTCCATAATGAATGAAAGTGAGCCTTTGTGATAAACCCTTACCTTGATTTAAAAATAAAATATGACTTAATTTGATTTAAAGATACAGTTTTTATACAACGGATTTTAAAATGACAGCTTTCCTCTTCAGATTATTACCAGTTTGCCAGATAATCCTTTATATATCACTGCTTTGCTTTTTGTAAAAGACACACTTTAGTCTGAAGTTTATAAATAATCAGGGCTATTCAAAAGTAGAACTTTTTAGATTGTATAATTGTATGATTGTATTCTGAAAATAGCCTTAAGAAGTAATATATAAATAACTAAAAATGAAATAATTAAACCGGGAAGATACTCATAGCAAATATGATGGATAAACAGTGAATACTAATATATAATTAATACAGGGCAATATAAGAAAAAGATAAGGGAGTAAAATTATTTAGAGATTCTCAAAAGAAATACAGCTAGTAAAAAAATAGTTATTTAGCTTCATCATTTAAAAATCCTATCAAACCATCCATAAGAACATACTTCTTCTAGCAGAATATAAAATGTTCAAAACAGAGATAATATCCAGTGCTATCTATGGTTAAGTGACTCTTGTAGGTTACTGAAAAAAAAAAAGTACAAAGTGGTAGAGTCATTTTGTAAACTAGTTTGATAATTTGTATCAATAATCTTAAAAGTATAACTTTGAGTCAATTCTTTCTTTATTTCCCAAGGGAATAATTCTAGATATTACATATTTTATATGTATTTATGATAAATAATTACCCCATCCTAGGTAAATGGTTAAATAATTTTTCGTTCATTTATTTGGTGAAATATTGGTCAGGTATCAAAAATTGCTATTTATAAGGACTATAATAGGATGGGGTGAATGCTTATAACATTAAGTTAATAAAGAACACATGGTAAACAAGTGTTAATTACAAATAAAAATAAGAACGAAACAACTCATGGGTATATTAAAAAGGAGGATAAGATTTTAAAGGAATATAGTAGACTTTAATTTTCAATTTTAAGCCCAACCAGGATTTTAAGTATTTTAGGAACATCTGAAGGTTGCTTGAAATTTCTCGGAGGCACATATCTGAATTGTGCTCTTTGCAAAGTTGGTGTGTAGGAGGGAGTCACTTTCATTGGTAAGTGACTATAGCCAGCTGCCCAGTTCCTGTATGTCAGTTTTTGCTTTTTTTGCTGTTTCTCAGATAAACATCCAGGGGGAGGATGTATGCTATTTTGGTGCTACTTGAGAATTTGAAGATTCTTAAATTTCTCATACATGATCACGTATATTCCAATGATCCACTTGGCTCTTGTGGCCTCTATGTTGTGAGGTTATATAATTACCCACCTTTTGAAATGTTTTTTCCAGTTTCCAAAAAATCTTTCATGAGCATATTTTTAAAAGGAAAATACAAGACTTTATCCAGTTACCAGTTACTAATCCAAGCATTAAACTCTTCACACACAGTATCTTTTGTTTTTCTCACAGTGTCGCATCTTCTGTTAATCCCATCCAGACTTTGTCCTTTTTATCTCTAGAACTTCAGTTTTTTTATTACCTGATCCATGTCTTTACTAACATGTTCATTCTTTTCTCCTTTTGAACATATGAAATACAGTTATAACTGTTGTAATGTCCTTGTTTTAAATACCGTAATCTGTGCCAGTGCTTCATACTTATTTAATATTTGATGGAAAAATACAAAAGACAAAACCACATTTTTAATCTTTGTAGGCTACCAATACTTCCCACCAAGTTTAAGAATTAGAATATTATAAGCATGTTGTATTCCCTGTCTCTCCTAACTTTTCTAAATATTGTTAATGTTTGTATGTGTTCCTAAATCATATATTGCATAATCTTGCATGTCTTCATATAAATCACCTCTTGCTGTATTTTTCTAAAACTTCTTCTTCCTTAATAATATGTACTGATGTACACATCAATATTGATGTGTATACCCATCATTATTTATTTTTACTCCTCTACAGTAGTATTTTGAGTGAATGCTGTGTTATACTTATCTCTTCTCCCGTTGGTGGTCATTTTGGTTGTTGTCATCTTTGTTTTTTTGTTTTTTTTTTTTTTAATTTTTTTTTCAACATTTATTTATTTTTGGGACAGAGAGAGACAGAGCATGAACAGGGGAGGGGCAGAGAGAGAGGGAGACACAGAATCGGAAACAGGCTCCAGGCTCTGAGCCATCAGTCCAGAGCCTGACGCGGGGCTCGAACTCACAGACCGCGAGATCGTGACCTGGCTGAAGTCGGACGCTTAACCGACTGCGCCACCCAGGCGCCCCATCTTTGTTTTCTTTTTAACAATGCTGTTAGGAACGTTGTACAGGTCTTCCATTTGTACATACATAAGAATTTCTCTGGGTTATGTGCCTATAAACTATATATTTTGGTCATACAGTATTTGTATGGAATCTTATTAGATTATCCCATAAGCAGAATCATTGATTTAAAGGATAAGAATTCTGTTATTCTCTTAGGCTAGCCACCTTATTTTAATTCTTTAAATTATTTTTCTTTATTTCCCATTTACTCTTTAATTTAGTTTTATTTGTTTTGAAAATTATACGTGCATAACATACTCAAATAGTTGTACAAGATTTGTTATTAAAACGCAGCAATCCTCTGCCCCATTTACTTTTCCCCAGAGGCAGTCATTCTAACATTTTTGCTGATTCCTTTGGTATTTACATCCATATCTCTAACTGATCTGCCCATATTTCTACTGGTTAATTTGTTAAAAGCTTCTTTGGCTTCCTACAAAGAAGCATGAAGATTTAGCCTCTTTCATTTCTCCTGATTTTGAGCACCATCCCAGCTTTACACATGAACTCTTCCCTCATCTCTTTTTTTCCAAATCAATAATTTAGTGCTAACATTGTTATGAATAGTAAATGCAGAACCGAATCATGTACCAAACTATAATTACCCTTCTTTTTGTTTCTTTTAAACAAAGGAGGGTGATGGTAGAGGAAGAGGCAGTAAGGATTTTGGAATCAATAAGGAGGATTTGTGTTGCAAAATAGAAAGAGAAATTGTTAGCTAACAGGAAGCCATAGATTCCGTGAGTGGGAGAGGAACATGAGAACATTTATTCTGCCAGCCATGTGTAGTACCGATTAGAACACTGAAAGCCTGTTAAAATGACAAGCATATAACTTAGTAACAAATAATTTTTATGCCACTGAGATATTGGGTTAATCTTAAAACCAAAGAAATAAAAAGAAATGGGCAGTCCCAGGAAATAATATACGAATCAATCGCTGAAATCAAGTGACTGCCTGGGGTCAAAGCATATGAAGGTTGTTCTAAAGTTTTAGTATTTTAGACCAGGACAGTGATAGTAGGGGAAACTAGAATTTATTTTTTAAATATCAAAGAGTTGTGTACATTTGACAAAAAATTGTTTATGTTTATATTACCCATCCTCTTGCTATGTGTCTGGTGTTTTGGTTGAATTCCCTTTTCTCTAATATTAGGCTAAATTTATCTCAGTTTAATTAAACAAAGGATGAGCATTATCATTTCTTTTCTGTCAAAATTAGTCTCATTGTTTCCTCACATGTGAAGGGATGATAAATATGTTAAATCCAAATGATCACTTTAGTTTCCTCATACGTATTTTCATGTGTGAATTCCAATAGGTATCAGTATTAAGTGGCTAGAAAGAGAATTCTGGCTGTGTAGTCCACATTTATTAAGGTTCACTTGTTAAACTGTGTTTAATGCTGGCATATTTCAAAATTTGGCATTTTAGCACCTTTTATATATTTTTAAAATTTTCCTCTTTTTATTAAACCAGAATATGAGGGTTTTTTTTTTTTCAGTGCTGTCATTGTTTTAATCTGGCTTAATTTAATTCCATGAACAGTTAATTCTGATGTGATTTTTACATCTTTATCCTTTCAATGAGCAAATTCGAAGACTGTAGGAGGAATACTATATATCCTTTGAATGTAAGGTTTTCATTCTGAGGCTTCTGGGATTGTCCTGGATTGATCTAGTGAAAAGATTCAAGTCACACCTAGATTTGAATTGTTCTTTGCTGCCTAGTAGCCAGCTGAATTTCTTAATAATTTAATAATTCTAGTAAGGTTGTTTAGAATGTCACAAAAAATGTATGCATACATTAAAATAATAAAAAGACATTTTGTGTCCAATTTAATGCCCCCTACATATTATGTGTTCAAAAATTATAGTTATTTTTATTGGAATCATCTTCATCTTTTTGTCCTTGGCTCCAGTCCCTAGATGTGCTTTACAAAGAGCAGGTGTAAAAAGATTTGAAACACTGATAGTGATTGTGTGCAACAGTTAATCAGGAGGGGAGAATTTAGTGTAATCTCTCTATTCTCCTGGGTAGGTGGGTGGGGGGTGTTGCTACATTTTTTAACCTGTTGTCTCCACCCCTCCCCCATCACCCCAACCCCACCATTTGTACACTTACCTCTTTTGTGGAGTAATCGGTCAGGAAAATAATAGGGCTTTTGCTCCCTCCCAGCCAATAGAATCCTTTGTATTACAAATGTAGCATGTATTTTGGGTACTTTTTAGAACAGCTCTAAATGTAGTGTGGATAAGCAGGGGATGGGGCAGTGGGAGAGGGAGGTGGTTAGATAATGTGTTGTTTACCTTAAAAAGGTGTTGGAATTAATAATTTATATTCTTTATCCCCTACTAGGTGGTAGACTTTGCAAAGATATACAGTGTATTTACTTTTTCTTTTTGTTCCCACAACACCTGGCATAATACATTTTATCTTTATCTTTCAGTGGTTATAACTTTGTGCTTTTTCTTCCTGTCATAGAGTTTGATACTTTGGGTCAGAATTTAGGTCTGATTCATTTCTGTGGTGTTTGTGACTAATAAATGTTTGATACCCAAATAAATGGTTTGAATGAATGATTTGAATTGTCTCCAGAGTGACAGATCAGCATTCACAAGAATAAAGCACCATTTGGTTTTGTCTCTAGAGACATGTAACTGGAAGGAACCTTAGGGTTTATGTAGTCTAGCTTTTCATTTTTCAAATAAAGTAACTGGTACCAAAGATTGCAAGACTTAGATTCAAAACCAATCCAGCTATATCTCTTACTCATAGTGTCCTTTCCTTTTTTTTTTTTTAACTTAATTATGATATTTTTCTTCCCTAGATAACAGAAAAAAAGAAGCACACTGATAACCAGCTTGAAAAGAAAATAATACTTATTTTCTATTGTTTGTATATCTGTAGATTTTTAATTGATTTTTTAATGTTTTTAATGTTTATTTTTGAGAGAGAGAGAGAGAGAATATGAGACAGCAAGCATGAGTGGGGAGGGGCAGAGAGAGGGAGAGAGAGAATCCCAAGTAGGCTCTGTGCTTAAAACACAGACATGAGGCTTGATCCTATCAACTGTAAGATCATGACCTGAGCGAGATCATGACCTGAGCCAAACTCATGACCTTGAGTTAGACATTAAACAGACTGAGCCGCTTAGGAGCCCCTCTGTGTCTGTAGTTTGTGTATTGTCTAGTAAGAATTTTTAGGGTAAACATAGCATTTCCTCGTTGATCATTATCATGACTGGGGTCAAATAGAGTTTCCTCAAAATTCTCTGAAAATTTTTAAAAATAAAAAATCGGAGTAGAAACATTTTATAATTATAATCCACCCTACATTTAGGCTTTAGATTGATATATAAAGTACTTTGGCATTTATTAGCTTATTTTGATTCTGATGATAGTCTTAAAAGTTATGTAGGGCATGACTTGTATATTGTTGGCATTTTACAGATGAAAAAATTGAGGCTCAATGAAGCTATGTCGTGTGACTGTGATCACCTAGTGAGTAAATTAGGAGGCAGATTCCTAAGCCCATAAATGTTTAAAGGTTTTTAAGACCCTATACACTGTGGTAAGCCAAAGTTTCTTTAGATATACACATTAAAAAAATGCTGAGGTCTGATTAGCAATAACCACTATTCAGCTGTCCTTTTATTTCATTACCTTTTGTCATCTTGTGTAGAACTAACTATATATACCGTGTTCAATCAGTAGATATTTGAGTGCTGCTAAGTGGTTAGTTAGCATTGTACTGGATGCTTTAATGTAATTTGTCCTAGGTAGTATATGACTCTAAGTGAAAAATGATAGTTTGTAGGTGCTAGGAATATATTTTAATAAGACTTTAAAATTCAGTTCCAATTAAAAGTATTTAGTGAAAAACACATTTGATATTCTGTTGAGTAACTAGAAAACAAAGTAATACTCTATCTAAAGCAATTCAATTTTTTAGAAATAATTTATTTTGTTAAAATAGAAAATAGAGTTTTATGGGGTGCCTGGGTGGCTCAGTCAGTTAAGTGTCCAACTCTTGATGTCAGCTCAGGTCATGATCTCACTGTTCTTGAGACTGAGCGGCACATCTGCCTCCACGCTGATAGTGCACAGCCTGCTTGAGATTCTCTCCCCCTCTCTCTTCCCCTCCCCCATGCACGCACATGTGCACACTCTCAAAAATAAACTTTAAAAAATTGAAAATAGAGTTTTAGAACTGTGTCTAAGCTCCTTAATGAAATCTTGACCTTAAATTTTAGCACTTTAGTTACCTTAGATATGTCCAAGATTGAGTCAAAAAATAAAGGGCGCCTGGGTGGCTCAGTCGGTTAAGCGTCTGACTTCGGCACAGGTCATGATCTCGTGATTTACGAGTTTGAACCCCAAGTTGGGCACTGTGCTGACAGCTTGGAGCCTGGAGCCTGCTTCAGATTCTTTGGCCCCCCTCTCTCTCTGCCCCTCCCCCACTCGTGCTCACGCTGTCTCTCAAAAATAAATAAACATTAAAAAAAATTAAAAAATATATAAATAATTTTCTCAAATTCTAAGTATGCAGAGACAACTATTATTAACATCTTGGTAGAGATCTTTTCATGCTTCTTGCTCTGTATATGTAATTCTATAAGTTGAATATAATTTTATAAATACAATATGTCTGATTCTATAGAGTTAATTGTGTAAATTTTTTTATTCAGTGATAGGAAAATACTTCAATGTAAGTTGCTATTAGGTCTGCGTAATCATATAAACCTGCAGCATTGTAAATGCTGGTTTGCTAAATTATTTTTATGATTTTTTAATTTTTCAAATGGTGGATATTTGTTTCAAATATTTTGTTACTATAGAAAAACTTTTAAAGCTGTCTTACAGCTTGAGAAATTTCTAAGATTATCAGGATGTTTCTTTATAATTAAATTTGACACTAATTTTTATGTAATGTGTTGACATTATTTAGAATTTACTATAATCATAATTTCTAATCTTGCTTTATCAACTCATTCTTAGAACATTTTGCTTCAGAGTAAAGTTTTTTTATTTAAAAAATAGAAAATGTTTGGGTAACTGTATTTTTTTTTTAAATAGAGATTTTGAAAGTGAATAGTGTTCAGCAAATCTATAATATTTTGAAGAAGTGAGACATGATATTTCAATACCTTGATATTCAATATTGAAATACTTAGATGTGTGTGTGTGTGTTTTTAATAGATTACCTTTCTCAAGGAATCGATCTTTCTGGAATAGAAGTAATAGAAAATGATCTACTTTTTATTGCAAGAGCTCGACTTGAAGTGGAAAATCAAGCTAAGCGCCTACTGGAACAGGGTGTGGAGACCCAGGTAATAAAAGTAATACCACTTTTTTAATGTGAAAAATATGTCATAGAATTGATGAAGATTTGATTTTGAGGTTAAAAAACTAATCTGTGTCCTCATCCCTGAGGAACTGTGTGTACAGTTTGCATTGGAGAATAGGGTCTAAAGTAAGTACAGGGAAAACGTATTTATTAATACCTATTTATTTCATTCTAAAAATAGACTAAGATTTCTGGTATGTAATATATATGAGATATAGTTTCTGTAATGTATATATGTAGATAGAGAGTTAATACCTGTTGAATATGCTTATTTTGTCTGAGGAACTGTTACTTAATTAAGCCTTTCAGCAACCCAGTAAGGTAGGTATTATTATTTCCATTTTACAAATGAGGAAACTGAGAGCTTAAATAATTTGTTCAAGATCACACAGCTAACACATGGTATTGTTTGGAACATAGACCACTCTAACCCCAGAACCTTGCACCATTAATAATCAATGTGCTATAGTTAAGAAAAAAAAAAGTACTTTGATTTGAGATTTCTCCGAAGGTGTCATTTTCCTGATGCTTAATGTTCTGAAACCCAAAGGTGTTGATGTAGTTGAATCAGCAAATTAGATGTAAATCTCATTCGTTCTACATTTGTATTGCATTGCACCCACACGTTTTCTCCATTTGTATTGGATCCAAATACAATTATTAGTGTCTATTTTTTATTCACATCTTTTAAACCAGGAATTCGTTTTGTGCATTTATATTGTACAAAAATAATCTTATAAAGATTCTTTAAGTGGTCTCTAAGTCAGAAAGGTACTTATTTGACTTCTGATTCTTCATTTATAATTCAAAAAGCGTAACTGAATGTCTGTTACCGTTTTAAATAAATTTTTGATTATCTGCATAATGAAAAGTGAACAAATGATCTGTACATACAGAATGAAATGCCACATACACATAAGGAGTGAAGTAGCACAGTGTGAACACATCTATGCAATACAGACCCAGGGCAAGAAATAGGAAATTCCCTGTGCTCCTGGTCACTGCTCTCCTTTCCCAGAAGCCACCACGATTGCAGCTTCTAATACTGGAGCTTGGTTTTACCTCCTGTCAGTTGTTCTAACTTCAGATCTATGAAGATAACACAGTTCTACTGTTAAAAAATAAGGTACTTGGGTACATCAAATTAGAGAAGATACCTTTTCAAAGAAATATTCAGGGAATTCCAAGTCAACTTTGATTTAAGGTGACTATTTGTATAAAAAATTGATGTCGCCTGGCTCATTTAGTTGTGAGAAAGGTAACAATTAACTTTTCAGAAAGTGCAGTATCACAAGCCTTTTGTATTCATCTAATGTCCATATTGTCACTACCTCAGAGATTTCAAATTTTATATATAACTACTGTTTAAAATTTTTCCTGTGAAGTTCTATTGCTATATATGTATGTGTGTGTATATGCTTATATCTTTAATTTATGCAACCCTTAATATTTTATTATATTTCAGAGTTGTGGGAATGAAAGCAAAAATGGTTGAAAAGAAGCATTACTAAAGTTTGTTGAACAAAAATATTTTGCAGTAGGGGTGGGTGATTTTAACATGTTACAAAGGAATGGCTACTTAAAAAACAAACAAACAAAATAAAACAAAGGAATGGCTACTTTTAAAGGTTTATTTTTTACCATAGGCTCATATATTTTAAAGGCAGGGAAGTCTTTTCTAGGATAATTGTTCCTAATTAAACTCGATTTTAGATATGTTATTTTGTGTACATTGTGCAGTTGTTGAATTTGACTTTCCATCAGTTTTTAAATCATATTAAAATTAAAGTAGAAGTGATAAGATTTTAGGAAATTAATATCCTTAAATGTTAACAGTGTTATGTATTTGGAGTGTATACAGTTAGTCAAAAGATGATTAAAGTAGATAGATAACTTGTTATTTAGCTAATGGCCTATGTCTAATCAGTAAGATTAAGTTAGAAAGATAAGGAAGAAAAAATACATAAAAATACTGTGTATCTACACAAGTAGATGTGGAACGATCTGCGTGGATCTGAGAACAGGGACCGGGGGCTATAATTTTGTATGTCTCAGTGTGGTTTGGAGGGGGGCAGATTCTGCTCAATGGATGGGAATATCATCTCCCTGTTAGGCTGTATGGATTATGTTAGCAGAGTTTGTTGTTTGCTGGTATCATCCAACTTGTTTGTCTTGTTTAGATTCCATAAGTATAAAGTAACTAACCTGAATATAATTGGGCTTCGTACATAATTTTCATAAAGGGAGAAAATGTACTGATCTGCCAGTAGTAACATTCTGGTTCATTTTGCAATTTATACAATATTTCTCATGTGTAAATTGACACTGGTGTTTATAACCTCATTTATTTTTGAATTCAGTTGTGTGTGTGTGTGTCTCTCTCAGACCTGAGTCCTCTGGGTTATTTTTACAGTGTTAGCTTTCTGGCTTGGCAGAGCTCAGAAGATTAAACCCTCATCAATAATGATGCTACTGAGATAATGTTTCTTGGGAAGCAGGGTGTCTCAGTGGAAGGAGTCTGTTTGGAGCCCCCCCTCCTTTCCTTTTAGAAAGCAACAAGACAGAGGTATCATCCAGCTGTGTCAGTAGGCAGTTCAGGAATTCAGAAAGAAACTAACCTTTATTGAATGCATATTCTTTGCCGGGATTTGTGTTAGTCACTTTACATTTGTTATTTCAGTCACGGTAACAAATATGTGAGGAAGATACAATTATCCACTTTTGATAGTTAAGGAAACAAAGCCCTGGAAAGGTTAGGAAATTAGCTGAAGATTACACAGCTAGCAAGTGATAGAGACATAGTCTGGAATGCCTGCTTTCCACCTTGCTTTATTGAGAGCAAGCAGTTTATTCTAATTTTGTTAAATAATCGTATTTTAAAATATTTGACAATTTGTGAAGCAGTTTACATTGAAAAAGGAATTTTTATAGCCTAAAAATTTCTTTGGGAAGTCTCCATGTGATGACTAATTAAACCAGTTCTTCTGTATTCTTCAGAATTTTTATGTTTCTCTGTACAACTTTATTTTCCTATTATCTGACGTTAGTGTTTCAGGCCATCAGTCTTCCCCACCTCACCCCATTCTACAGTTTACCTTAAGCAGATGCCCTTAATTTCTACTTTGTACAGGCACCTTTTGCACCACCTGTGGTGTGGGTACTGTTTCTTAGGAACCTTATCTCCTCGTATTTCCAGCTCTCCTTTCTGTTTTTATCCTCTCCCTTGTGCTCTTTTCCTTGTCATCAGCATTTCAACACGAATGCTTGCTGCCAGTGTCCCCTGTGTTCTCTGCTCTTGAGGGTCACACACTTGCTTTTAGTCCTTCACGTGCTTGCCTGCCTGCCTGCCTTCTTTAGGGCTTTCATGTTCCTTTTATGCCTGGAATACTCCGTCCACTTCCATTAAAAAAGATGCTGCAGCTTATATCTATTTTATTCTCAAATCTTATTCTCCCATTTGTCAGACATCATTGAAATAGTTAAACATACCATTAATATTTATTGTAAATAAAGACTAAAAGAATGGCAGCATTTTAATTTGAAGTACTATTGCATTCATGAAATATTGCTCACTTACTGGTTTATAAGCTTATAACATAAACAGAGATTTTCAATAAATAAGGAACTTGAAAAATTACATGTCATCGATCGCATTTAATAATCAACTTCTGACATTGGGTTTCTCAAAAACGTTGGTGACATTTTTTTGAGTATGTAGTTGATGGCTACCATTTTCAGTCTCAGTTAACTGTAAAACTTAACTTTATTAAAAGAAAGTTAGTGCATTTTCTTTTCCAAAACCAAAATGTTCATAAAGATAGATAATTTTGCTTTGATCATTACTGTTTTTTCTAGTTAATTGCTTAAATGTGCTGTTTTCATTTGTAGATTTTAAATAGCTTTGTAGTATCATAAAGTCTCTACTACAGTAGTTAAAAGTTTCTGGTTTTTTTTTTTTAATTTTCTTTTTTTAACCTTTATTTATTTTTGAGACAGAGAGAGACAGAGCATGAACGGGGGAGGGGCAGAGAGAGAGGGAGACACAGAATCGGAAGCAGGCTCCAGGCTCTGAGCCATCAGCCCAGAGCCCGACGCGGGGCTCGAACTCACGGACCGTGAGATTGTGACCTGAGCTGAAGTCGGACGCTTAACCGACTGAGCCACCCAGGCGCCCCAAAAAGTTTGTTTTTGAAGCTTAAACTAAATGGCTACTTAGATAATACTGAGAAACTGTTGTGTCTTCCTACATGAAAAATACGGAAGTAGACTGCTCTCACGAAAGCCGTATTATTTCTATATGGAAAAGATGCATAGTGGTATCACTACCATTTTCTTCACTAAAGGTTTGGAAGGATTGATGCACTTGGAGTGCATCCTCTGGTGAAGCATACCATATCAGCACAATACAAAAAAATATTCTTTACTTCAAGTGGCCGTCTTTGTCACAAGCATGGGGCTACACATGGCCTCCATCTACAGCTCTTCGTTGACTCCTATTTCTCTCTCTTTGCTACTGATCCTTAGAATCTCACTGACAGAAGCCAGACAAAGAAAGAGAACCTTATGATATTTTCAGGATTGCAACAGATTCATTACCTCAAGCTGTAACTAGCTTTCAAAAATAGGTGACAGAGATTTTGATCTGGACGAGTTCCTGCATCACCATAGATACCAGCCCTCCACAGTGAAATGATGACATTTTAATTAGAAAGACGGCTTTAACTTGTGAATTAGAAGCTTTCTCAGTAAACAAGTGCAGGACTTTCTGAGGGTCTAGGATGGGGGAAGATATTGTACTTGTCTTTAAAAGTCATCAGGGAGAGGGTCTCTGTGATCTGTTCTTTCACAGCTCAGTACTCGGCTATAATCTCCCTATGTAATTGTTGTCAGTGCTAGGAAGAAAATGTCTGTGAACCTGCCTTTTCCCTGGGGCAGAAAACCTCCTTGATCCTTGATCAAGCCCAGGATTCTGGTGCTTACCAGTTGACAGCTAAAAGTAGATCACAACAGCATGATCTTGACAGATTTTCTAAGATGACAGTGTAGAATTAAAGTTGAGTAGATAAATGTCTACATAGCACACAGTAAGTGCTTATATTGTGAACTTTGTGCTTTTGTAAAAAGAATTTTGTAAAATTCTCCGTGCTTCTAGCATAGAGAGGGTACCAATTCAAGTGCATTGTGTTCAAGATCTATAGAAGTTAAACATTTCCTAAGCTTCAAAAACACTGGCAAAGTTGAACAATGAAAACGTGACTCTTTTTGTAGCTAATTATGGTAGTTTAGTATGCAACACTTCTTTTGTGATCTTTTTCTTCTTTATGAGCCTGGCAACCACCAATAGTAGACTCAGTGTCAGTTAATTTGTCAAGCTGATATCTGCTTTCAGAGGTCTACTTTTCTTTCCTTGGCTGCTGGAAGTTTTCCTGGCTGGTCCCATGAATTGTAGGACAGATCTCACCTTTTGCATGTTTCATCCCAATGTAGTTTTTGTTATTTTTCCATTTGCTAAGTATAGAGTGTCAATAATTTTTCAACTCTTGTTGAAGCATTTTTCTTTTTATTTATTTTTAAAATTGAATTGACATACCATATCCTATTAATTTCATCTGTACATGATAGTGATTCAGTATTTTTAAATGTTATGAAATGGTCACCGTAAGTGTAGTAACTGACCATACAAAGTTATTACAGTGTTATTGACTATATTTCCTATGCTGTACATTACATCCCCATGACTTCATTATTTTATAACTGGGAGTTTATACTTCTTGATCTCCTTCACCTACTTTACCTGCCCCTCAATCCCTCTCTCATCTGGTAACCAACAGTTTGTTTCCTGCATCTGTAAAACTGTTTCTGTTTTGTTTTGTTTTTTTAGGTTCCACATATAAGTGAAACCATGTGGTATTTGTTTTTCTGTTTCTGACATTTCACATAAGATCCATCCATGTTGTAAAAAATGGCAAGAATTTTTTTTTTAGCTTTTTATTTTATTTATTTTGTTAAAGTAAGCTCTATGCCCAATGTGGAGGTGGAACTCCTGACCCCAAAGTGCTGTTCTGACTAAGCCAGTCAGGCACCTCAGATTTCATTCTTTTTATGGCCATTCCATCGTATATATATACCACATCTTTTTAATGTGTTCCTCTCAGTGGACACTTAGATTGCTGTCATATCTTGGCTGTTGCAAATAATGCTACAGTGAACGTAAGGGTGCGTATTTCTCTTCAAAGTATTTTTACAGTGGAGAACGGAGTCTGAAGTTTGAGGTCAGCACGTGGTGGTCCTCCTGCAAGTAAGCAGGGCAGAGACCTGGGAGTGGACCTTGAGGCCTGAGGATCCCTTGGGTTGCACAGGAGAAGCATTTCCCCTGCTTGGAGTGCATTTGGTAGAGGTGGTACAGCTCTCTGTGGGCAAAAGACCTGGTGAGCACCATCAAGCTACCACATTCACCAGTATGGGAACAAAGACATCTGCTAAGTGCAGCAAACCCTGGTGTTGGTTGTGTGTTGCAATTCACCATAAACTCTGAACCGCTGCTGCTTTGCTGGCAGCATGAGTGTTTCCTGGGACAAGCAGGCCCTGGCCACAGTGCTGCGAGACTGTGGGTCTATATAGATGCCCAGAAGATCACTGTGGGTCTGAACTGCAGGGGTCTGAAGTATGGGGTTTTGAAACATAGCCGGACCTGAGATAAAACCCCAGAGAGAGGTGCCGCCTGGTAGACAGACAGCTCGGACACAGACAGAGAAGGCAGGGAGCTGTCAGAAACAGGAGACACTGGAGGGGTGACTTATTGCATGTCTGTGAGGGCATGAACTTCCTGCTCTGGAGACGAGAGCAGGGTGAAGCCAATTTCACCATTAGCCCACCAACACTGATTGACCCCCACTAAGCTAAACAGCACCACCAAGTGGAGAATGGAGCTGTTACACCAGCCCCCCCCCCCCCCCCCCCCCCCCCCCGCCCCATGCCCTCCAGGCACATCTCCACTAGGGCAAGTCTGCCTTAGAATCAGAGCAGCAGGCCCCTCCCCCAGAAGACCAGCCCAGGAGTTTAGTCCACTGGCCACAGACTGCTGCAAACTTTCAGCTCCAGGGGAAACTGGATCTAACTTCATTTGGGTTTTTTGTTGTTGTTGTTGTTGTTCATTTGTTCATTTTTGGTGTTGGCTTCTGTTTTTGTTGTTGTTCTTTCTTTTGTTCTTGGATACAGAAAAAGCAAATTATTTTATTTAAAAAATTTTTTTTTCTCTCTTCTTTTTCTCTTTTCGCTTTTTTCTATCAAGCTTCTCTTGACAAGCAGACCAAAACACATCTAGGATCCACCTTCCTTTAATTGAATAAAAACATATTTTTTTTTAAGTTTATTTATTTTGAGAGAGAGCACAGTAGGGGAGGAGCAGAGAGAGATGGGGACAGAGAATCCAAGGCAGTCTTTGGTGCTGACAGCAGAGAGCCTGATGCAGGGCTTGAACTGATGAACCATGAAATCATGACATGAGCTGAAGTCAGATGCTTACCCCACTGAGCCACCCAGGTGCCTCAGTTTTTTTTTTTAATTTTAATTTTTATTTCATTCTATTATTATTGTTACTGCTTTTTCTTTTTCACTTAAAATGACAAGATGGAGGAATTCACCTCAAAGGAAAGAAAAGGAACAAATGATGACCAAGGATTTAATCAGTGCAGATATAAGTGAGATGTCTGAACTAGAATTGAAAACAGTGATTATAAGAATACTAGCTGGGCTTGAAAAAAGCTTAGAAGACACCAGAGAATCCCTTTCTATAGAGATAAAAGGACAAAAATCTAGTCAGGCTGAAATTAAAAATGCTCTAATTGAAATTCAAACCCAAATGGAGGCCATAAACACAAGGATGGATGAGGCAGAGGAAGAAATTAGCAATATAGAAGATACAATTATGGAGAATAATGAAGCTGAAAAGGAGGGAAGCAAAATTCAGGGATCAGGAAGGCAGACTTAGGAAAGTCAGAGATTTATTAAAACATAATAACATTTGTATCATAGGAGTCCCAGAAGATGAAGATAGAGAAAAAGGGGCAGAAGGTTTATGTGAGCAAATTATAGCTGAAAACTTCCTTAATATGGGGAAGACATAGACATCAAAATCTGGAAAGCACAGAGAACTCCCATTAAATTCAACAAAAGCTAGCCATCACCAAGACATATCATAGTCAAACTCACAAAATACACAGGCAAGGAAAAAGTCCTGATAGCAAGGGAAAAAGTTGTTTTCTACAAGGGAAGACACATCAAGTTTGCACCCGATTTGTTCACAGAAACTTGGCAGACCAGAAAGGAGTACCGAGATATATTCATTGTGCTGAATGGGAAAAATATGCAGCCAAGATTACTGTATCCAGCAAGGCTGTCATTTGAAATAGAAGGAGAGAGAAAGAGCTTCCCAGGCAAACAAAAACTAAAGAAGTTTCTGGCCACTAAACCAGCCCTACAAGAAATTTTAAGGGGTATTCTTTGAGAGGAGGGAAAAAAACCCACAAGCAACAAAGACTAGAAAGGACAAGAGACCATAACCAGAAACACCAACTCTACAGGTAACAGTGGCACTAAATTCGTATCTTTCAGTAATCACTCTGAATGTGAATGGACTAAATGCTCCAATCAAAAGACAGGGGGTATCAGAATGGATGAAAAAAACAAGATCTACCTATATGCTGCCTAAAAGAGACTCATTTTTGACCTAAAGACACCTACAGATTAAAATTGAGGGGATGGAGAACCATTTATCATGCTCAGGGACATCAAAGGAAAGCTGGAGTAGCCAGCCATACTTATATCAGACAAACTAGATTTGAAAACAGAATCTGTAATAAGAGATGAAGAAGGGCATTATATCATAATTGAGGGTTCTCTCCATCAAGAAGATCTAAAAATTGTAAATGTTTATGCTCCAACTTAGAAGTACCCAAATATATATATCAATTAATAACAAATGTAAGGAAACTCATTGTTAATAATACAATAATAGTAGGGGATTTAACACCTCACTTAAAACAATGGACAGATCCCTTAAGCTGAAAATCAACAAGGAAACAACACTTTTGAATGACACACTAGACCAAATGGACTTAACAGTTATTTTCAGAACATTTCATCCTAAAGCAGAATACACATTCTTCTCAGGTGCACATGGAACATTCTCCAGAATAGATCATATTACTAGGTCACAAATCATCCCTCAGGTGGTACAAAAAGATCAAGATCATGCCGTACATATTTTCACATCACAACAATTGAAGTCAACTGCAAGAAAAGAAAATTGGAAAGCCCTCAAATACATGGAGGTAAAAGAATATTGTACTAAAGAATTAATGGGTTAGCCAGGAAATTAAAGAAGAAATAAAAAATATACAGAAGCAAATGAAAATGAAAACATGACAGTCCAAACCTTTTGGGATGCAGCAAGGTTAGTCCTAAGAGGGAAGTATATTGCAATTTAGGCTGATATAAAGAACTAAGAAAGGTTCCCAATACACAGCCTAACCTTACACCTAAAGGAGCTAGGAAAGGAATAGCAAATACACCCTAAAGCCAGCAGAAGAAGGGAAACAATAAAGATAAGAGCAAAAATGATATAGAAACAAACAAAACCCAGTAGAACAGATCAACAAAACTAAGAGCTGATTCTTTGAAAGAATTAGCAAAATGGATGAATCCCTAGCCAGACTTACCAAAAAGAAAAGAGGAAGGACCTAAATAGACAAAAATCATGAATGATAAAGGAGACATTATAACCAGTACCACAAAAACAGACAATTATAAGAGAATACTGTGAAGAATTATATGCCAACAAACTGGGCAATCTGGAAGAAATGGACAAATTCCTAGATACTTCCGTACTACCAAAACTCAAATGGGAAGAAATAGAATATTCGAACAGACCAATAACCAGCAACGAAATTGAATCAGTAATTAAAAATCTCCCAACAAACAAGAGTCCTGGGCTGGATGGCTTCCCAAGGGAATTTCCTCAGACATTTAAAGAAGAGTTAATACCTATTCTTCTCAAGCTGTTCCAAAAAATAGGAGTAGAAGGAAGACTTCCTAACTCATTCTATGAAGCCAGCATTACCTTGATTCCAAAACCAGAGAGCCTAGTAAACAAAATTACAAGCCAGTATCCCTGATGAACATGGATGCAGAAATTCTCAAGATATTAGCAAATCAAATTCAACAGTACATTAAAAGAATTATTCACCATGATCAAGTGGGATTTATTCCTGGGCTGCAGAACTGGTTCAATATTCACAAATCAATCAAGATGAATACACTACATTAATAAAAGATAAGAACCATATGATACTTTCCATAGATGCAGAAAAAACATTCGACAAAATACAGCATCCATTCTTGATAAAAACTCTCAATAAAGTAGGCATGGATTGAACATACCTCAACATCATAAAGACCATATACAAAAGAGCCACAGCTAATATCTTCAATGAGGAAAATCTGAGAGCCTTTCCCTATGGTCAGGAACAAGACAAGGACGTCCTCTCTCACCGTTACTATTTAGCATAGTACTAGAAGTCTTTAGACTCAGACATTAGGCAACAAAAAGAAATAAAAGGCATCCATATTGTCAAGGAAGAAGTCAAACTTTCACTATTTGCAGATGACATGATACTTTAGGTAGAAAACCTGAAAGACTCCACCAAAAAAATTGATAGAACTAATACATGAGTTCAGCAAGTCACAGCATATAAAATCAACATGCAGAAATCTGTTGCATTTCTATACACTAATACAGCAGCAGAAAAAGAAATGAAGGAATCAGTCCCATTTGCAATTACATTAAAAACAGTAAGAGGGGCGCCTGGGTGGCTCAGTCGGTTAAGCGTCCGACTTCGGCTCAGGTCATGATCTCATGGTCTGTGAGTTCGAGTCCCGCGTCAGGCTCTGGGATGACAGCTCAGAGCCTGGAGCCTGTTTCCGATTCTGTGTCTCCCTCTCTCTCTGCCCCTCCCCCGTTCATGCTCTGTCTCTCTGTGTCTCAAAAATAAATAAAAACATTTAAAAAAACAAAAAAAAAAAAACAAAAAAAACCAGTAAGATACCCAGGAATAAAGCTAATTGAAGATCTATAAACTGAAACTATAGAAAACTATGAACTATAGAACACTTATGAAAGAAATTGAAGAGGACACAAAGAAATGGAAAAGTATTCCATGCTTATGGATTGGATGAACAAACATTATTAAAATGTCTATACTGTCCAAAGTAATCTACACATTTAGTGTAATCCCTATCAAAATACCACCACCTTTTTCACAGAGTTAGCACAAACAATCCTAAAATTTGTATGGAAACACAAAAGACCCCAAATAGCCAAAGCAATCCTGCAAAAGAAAACACTGAAGTCCTGACTATTCTGCATTTCAAGCTATATTACAAAGCTGTAGTCATCACGACAATATGGTTCTGGCACAAAACAGACACATAGATGGGTGGACATAACAGAAAACCCAGAAATAGACCCACAACTGTATGGTCTGCTCATCTTTGACAAAGCAGAAAAGGACATCCCATAGAAAAAGGGCAGTCTCGGGGCACCTGGGTGGCGCAGTTGGTTAAGCGTCCGACTTCAGCCAGGTCACGATCTCACAGTCCGTGAGTTCGGGCCCTGCGTCGGGCTCTGGGCTGATGGCTCGGAGCCTGGAGCCTGTTTCCGATTCTGTGTCTCCCTCTCTCTCTGCCCCTCCGCCGTTCATGCTCTGTCTCTCTCTGTCCCAAAAATAAATAAATGTTGAAAAAAAAAATTAAAAAAAAAAAAAAAAAGAAAAAGGGCAGTCTCTTCAACAAATGGTGCTGGGAAAATTGGATGGTGACATGCAGAAGAATGAACCTGGACTACTTGTTACACCATACACAAAAATAAACTCAAAATGGATGAAAGACTTAAATGTAAATAGGAAGCCATCAAAATCCTAGAGGAGAAAACAGGCAACAACCTCTTTGACCTTGGCGGCAGCAACTTCTTACCTGACATGTCTCCAGAAGCCAGGGAAACAAAATAAAAAATGAACTCTTGGGACTTCATCAAGGTAAAAAGCTTCTGCACAGCAAAGGAAACAATCAGCAAAACTAAAAGGCAACCGACAGAATGGTCAAAGACATTTGCAAATGACAGATAAAGGGTTAGTATCAAAATCTATAAATAACTTATCAAACTCAACAGCCAAAAAACAAATAGCCCAGTTACAAAATGGGAAGAAAACATGAATAGACCGTTTTCCAAAGAAGACATCCAGTTGGCTAACATAAACATGGAAAGATGTTCAACATCAGTCATCATCAGGAAAATACAAATCAAAACCACACTGAGATACCACCTGACACCTGTCAGAATGGCTAAAATTAACAACAACACAAGAAACAACAGGTGTTGGTAAGGATGCCAGGAAAAGGGAACCCTCTTGTACTTTTGGTGGGAATGCAAACTGGTGCAGCTACTATGGAGAACAGTATGGAGGTTCCTCAAGAAACTAAAAATAGAACTATGCTGTGATCCAGCAATTGCACTCTTAGGTATTTACCCAAAGGATATAAAAATACAGAATAAAAGGGGTACATGCACCCCAATGTTTATAGCAGCACTATCAACAGTAGCCACACTGTGGAGAGAACCCAAATGTCCATTGACTGATAAATGGATAAAGAAGATGTGTGTATGTGTGTGTGCGTGCGCGCGTGCGCGCACGATGGAATATTATTCAGCCATCAAAAAGAATGCAATCTTGTCATTTGCAATGATGTGGATGGAACTAGAGTGTATTATGCTAAGTGAAATAAGTCAATTGGAGAAAGACAAGTACCATTTTGTTTCACACATGTGGAATTGAAGCAAAACAGATGAACATATGGGAAGAAGAGGGGAAAAAGGAGAGAGGAAAAAAAAAACGCAAGAGACTCTTAGTGACAGAGGGAGGTGGGTGGCAGCTGGGCTAGATGGTGATGGGAATTAAGGAGTGCACTTGTTGTGATGAGCAATGGGTGTTGTATGTAAGTAGTGAATCACTGGATTCTATATTAAAAAACTGAATATAAGAAAAAGAAACCAATCACAGCAACCAAAAAATAAAATCAAAAGCTTAAAAAAAGACAAATTAGTGTTTTTATTTTCTTCGGATAAATACCCAGAAGTAGAACTGCTAGATCATATAGTAGTTCTATTTTTAACTTGTTGAGGAACTTCCTTACTGTACTCCCAAACCATTTTTCTTGACACAAAATAAACAACTTCAGGGAGGTAGGTGATATGAGTGAAGGGAATCAAAGGTTTAAACTTCAATTTATAAAATAAATGAGTCTTAAAAAAAAAAAAAGGTTAGCGAGGGAGAGAGCCAAGCATAAGAGACTCTTAAAACTGAGAACAAACTGAGGGTTGATGGAGGGTGAGAGGGAGGTGAGGGTGGGTGATGGGTGTTGAGGAGGGCACCTTTTGGGATGAGCACTGGGTGTTATATGGAAACCAATTTGAAAATAAATTTCATATTTAAAAAAATAAAATAAAATAAATGAGCCTTGCATATGTAATGTACAGCATGGTAACTACAGTTAATATCACTGTATTGTGTGTTTGAAAGTTGCTGAGAGAGTAAGTAGATCTTAATAGCGCTTATCACAAGAAAAAATTCTCCCAACTGTGGTGATGGCATTAAGACTTACTGTTGTGATCATTCTGCAGTGTACACAAATATCAATCATTATGTTGTACACATGAAATTAATATAATAAGTCAATGATACCTTGGGGCGCCTCGGTAGCTCAGTTGGTTAAGCATCCGGCTTCAGCTCAGGTCATGATCTCGTGGTTTGTGAGTTCAAGCATCATGTCAGGTTCTGTGCTGACAGCTCAGAGCCTGGAGCGGCTTTTGATTCTCGGACTCCCTCTCTCTCTCTGCCCCTCCCCTGCTTACACTCCGTCTCCCTCTGTCTCAGAAAATAAATAAATGTTAAAAAAAAAAAACAAGTCAATGATACCTCAATTAGGAAAGAAACAATTTGAAGGGATGATTATAATACAAGCTCTTCAGGTTACACAGAGCTAAAGGTTTCAGGTATTTCCTTTACTGGTGGCCTTGATAAATAATTTGCCATATATCCCCTCCAAATATTTGTTTGTTTGCTCCTATCACTGTTAGCTTTCCTTAAATTTAGTGGAAACCTGGCATGGGTATATTTACACTTAATTAAATAAGCTAATGACATGTATAAATAATAATTTCAAAAGTTACTCTTACAGTTTCTCTTTAAAGATATACTGTTAATAATAGCAATGTTATTAATTTGGACTGATGTGGTGTTTTAGAACTTAAAAAGATATTTTAAACTGATCAACTAAATGTTTTCCCAAAGCTGAGTCTTATTTAGCTCGTGCTTACTGTTTTATCCTTAAATTTGAATGAAAATTAATTTGAGCTCTTAATTAAACACTCTAAATCAGGGGTTGGTAGTATGGTGATATGTTTTTTGTATGGCTCAGGTGCTAAGAATTATTTTTATATGGTTGGAAAAAAACAAAGAAGAACATACAGTTGAGACCTTATATGGCCTGGAAAACCTGAAATATTTACTGTTGAGCCCTTTAAAGAAAAAGTATGCTGATTGCTGCTTTAGTTTTAATTTCTTTACGGTGGATGCATTAATATCTCCCTTCCACCCACCACCCTTTTCTCTTTTGCAGTATTTCAACGTTATATGGTACTGCTTGCTCTATGTTCCTGTTTTATGCTGAATGTAAAGTAACATTGTTCTTTTTGTTTCTATATTATACAGTGATGGTATTTTCTTATCCTTTCATCTATTCTCTTGTCATGAACAACCTAAGGTAACATTGGTTGCTTTGTTTTGAAATTTAATTCTATTGCTCTCTTGTAGTGTAGATTCACTCTAATTCAGTCTAATTAACTGTCTGCTTCCAGCCTTAGGGTCTTTGGCATTATAGCTTTCCATAGTTTTCCAGTTCACTGAATGGCATTTCATTTTCATTCTCCCCTGTGATTTAGCATCTGACTAAATTTTCATTGTTCTTCATACAGAATCTGTCACTGTTCTTTGGTTAAAATTTGTGTAATTGTTTTATGTTTCTCAAAAACACAGAACTTTTTATTTGGGCAATTCTTCTTTGTATGGCTTTATCTAATTTAAACAATTTAATACTGGCTTTTTATTATAGTAGTAAACACTGAAATTTTTATTTTGTAATTCAGAAGAAAAGACCCAGGCAACCACTTTGGGTCACTATAGGATTAGTTTGCATCTTCTAAACTTCTAGTTTGAAGTCATACCTGTGCTTTCTCATGTCTGGTTCTGTTGTTCACCATAATTATTTTGAGATTGATCCATGTTATATGCATTGATGGTTTGGTCCTTTTTTTTGCTGATTAGTAGTCCAGTTTATTGAAGGACATTTATTTGTTCACTTATTGATGAGCATTTGGGTTATTTCCATTTTCAGGTTAGGGTTAATAAAGCTGCCGTGGGTCAAGTACAAGTCTTTGTGTCAGTGTAGGTTTTCATTTCTCTTGGGTGAATACCAAATGCAAAGAATTTTGGGGTTTTGGAAAGAATAATGTTTACTTTTTAAAGAGACTAGCGAGTTTCCAAAGTGGTTCATCGTTTTACCTTCCCATATTAGCTTAGAATTCTTCCAGGTCCTCACCAAAATTCGATGTTGGCAGTCTTTTTAATTTTAGCCATTTCAATAGGTGGGGGTAGCATTCTCATTGTAGTTTTGTTTTGCCTTTTCCTAATTGCTGATGTGACCTGCTTTTCAAATACCTAATACATAGGGTCTTGGCTTGGTATTTAAAGTTTACTTTCTTCTTCTCACTGTTGTGTGAGAATTCTTAATGTATTCTGGATACAAGTCTTTTGCTGTATATGTGTATTGTAAATATTTTCTCCCATTCTAAGGCTTTCCTTTTTTCTTTTAGCATTGTTACTGACGTGTAAGTTAACATACTATAACATTCATGCATTTAAGCCTACAGTTTGATGGGTTTCAGTAAATTGTATACAGTTGTGCAACCATCTCATAACTCAGTTTTTTAGCAAACTGTTACCACCACAAACTGTTCCCTCATACCTGTTTGCAGTCAGTGCCTTCTTCCCCCTCCCCAAATCCAGGCAATCCCTGATCTTCTTTTTGTGTCTACAGATTTCACTTTTTCTAAGATTTCATACAAATGGAACAATACAGCATGAAATCTCATGCAGTACCTTCTTTCATCTAGCATAGTGTTATTTTTAGGTTCATCTTTGTTCTTGCATGCATGAGCGGCCCTTTAAATGCTGAGTAGTATTCCATTCTGTGGATATGGTGGTCTCTGTTAACCTATCTGTAGGTTGGATTGGTTATGTGTTTTAGCTATTAAGATTCATGCTGCCTTTGTCCCCCATTGATATCATCTTTTGAACAGCACAATTTTTAAAATTTTGATGAATACCGGTTTATCCATATTTTTGTTTGCGTATTATATAAGAAATTTCTATCTACCCTAGAGTTGGAAAGCTTTCTTCCTGTGTTTTTTTTTAGGAGTTTATGATTTTATCTTTGTTTTACATATAGTATAAGGTTCATTTTTTTCCATAGAGATATTCAGTTGTTTGAGCACCTTTTGTTGAAAGAGATCTATTTTCTCCCTTGATTGAATTACTTCATGGTAAATTTGTAGATATTTTGGCACCTTGAGAATATTTAGTTCCCTGTCAATCTTTGTCCTAATGGTTTTAACATCTCTTGATGATTTTTGTCTACATGATTTTATATTTTTCATTGGAGATTGTGAAAGAGTGATTTTCTATTTTGTTATTCCTCTGTATCTATTAGCTGTGATTCATTTGTAAAGAAGAACTTGCACTCATCAACTAAGGATATTTGGTTACCCTTAACTGCAGTTTCTTTTTATAATGATGGATAAATATTTAAATTTTATGCTTTCGTTATCAATTTACAAAGTAATGAGTTGCTATAATAGCCACCTCCAATGGTAGCAAATATGGCATGAGTTTGTTCTCCTTCATTTTTTTTAAAGTACTCTTACGGACTCATGTATTTTTATAAATTGTGCTGCTGAGTGAGACCGCTAGAGCTGTGACACCAAGCCAGACTAACAGTGGCTTAAAAATAGGGATTTGTCTGGATGTGGGTGGTACTAACATTGTTTCAGCTGTTCAGTAAGGATTCAGCTCACCCATTCTGTCATCCTTGTGTCCTCTTGCTTGTCACATCATGGTCTCCCACCCCTCAGCATTATGCCCATGTTTAACGTGTGGATATGGGGCACTGTCAGCTGCCAGCCAAAAAGCAGTACAAATCCTTGTCAGAATTGCCCCTGTAGACCTGTCTTTGTGACTCATTGGCCAGATCTGGGTCGCATGGTCACTCCAGCTGTCAAGAGGACTATGAAAGCAAGTATCTGGCAGATAAACAGAACTGTCAACATTGGCTTCGGCTGCTCATGAGCCATTGCCTGGGGCAGTGCACGTTGCCAACCTGGGAGAAAATTAGGTTTTTACATTAGAAACATCGGAGACATTACGTTAAAGAAAAAGGGAAGGAATTAGGGGGAATAGCTAGTAATGCCTACCATAAAATCCTTGATAAAGCACAGAATGACTAGAATTATTATGTTGTATTACTCTAAAAAATAAGCCATATTTATACGTTTAACTTAAAAATGTAATTAAAAGAATAACATTTGGGCTTGCCATATTAATGTCTCATGATTCCTTTCATTGTCTTATAAATTTCATTTTATTATTGAACATGTTTTAGTGTCCTTGACATATTACCTACTGTTATTTAATACAATGAGAATGTTATTCTGGGGCACCCTGCTGGCTCATTCAGTGGAGCACGCACCTCTTGATTTCAGGGTCATGAGTTTGAGCCCCATGTTGTGGGTAGAGATTACTTAAATAAAGAGAATGTTATTCTAAATGCTGACATCATTTAAATAATTTTTAAATTTTTAATGCCAAAGTATGAACTCATGTATTCTTTAGACTTGTTCTGTAACGAAATTTGGAAGTTAAATAACCTTTTTACTCTATATCAGTTATCCTTTGGCATTTCTCCGTTGTCTCTGTGTTATCACTTCATTTTGTTAAGAACCTTGCTCTTCCAACCTATGTTCACTTTCATTCTTCTTTTTTTTTCTCTCCTTTTTCCTTATCTTTCTACAGCTCTTTTATTTTCTGCTTTTCTTCAGAAGAGGGTAGAATAAAGTTGATTTCTGGTTGGTAAGATCATATTGTGGTATTAAATGTCCTTCTTAGTTTTTTAATTTCATTTAGGTTATGCACTGTTGACTGTTGATTGTTAACAGGTTCTGAAATAATCATATTAGCTTATCCAAGAAGTACATAACCAGCATTAATGGGCTGCATGTTACTGAATCAGAAAAGCCACTGGTAGGCTCTAAATCACAACCAAGGTAGCTAATATAATTCTTGCCCTTAAATTACGTATTTAATGTGATTCTCTCTTCCTTTAGTACATGTAATCTCCCATGGAGCTCCATTAAGCTTTCAGCGTTTTAGGCATGTTGTAGCTCCAGAAAAAGTGTCAGTGTATATATCCCATTGGGCGTATGGACACAGATTATAAATTGCCTTCAGTATTTTGGCAATATATACTTGTTATGTATAGGGTGTTTGTGAGTTTATCAATACTTTTCTTGAAAAACAAGGTATTTGGATTTTTTAAATCCTAAGTTACCATGTATGATTAAGGTACTGAGTTTGTCTTAAATTTACCTGAAAGTCGGCCCTATTTTAATAAATATATCTTCTACTGAGGGAGTGGTTTAAAGAATTACCTGCTTTATGGTAAAGATTCTTAAATCTGTATCCTTTCTATGCTGTAAAATAAAACTCCAGAAAGCTTTTTATTTTCATTTCTATTTCTGTTTTTATTCAGCAGTAAGGACTAGCTGCATAGTGAAAAACTCGTTCTTTGAAGTTCTGCTTGAACCGACTTTGCATCTTACTCACTGTAATTTCCGTGTCTTTGAGGAAGCCAAGTTCATATCTCCCTTTCCCTCCCCACGTCTTTGAATGTGTTTCTGGGATTCCTTAGTTTTTGTTTTGTGTATGAAATGGCTTCCTAGTTAAACTTTAAGGAAACCGTATAATCCTAAACCTCTTCACTAAGTAAAAGTATAATTTCTGGATCTCATGCTTGTCTTTCTAGTTAAAATCAGTTGGAAACAACTAAGACTTTATCATAGAACTTGAGGCCTTATGAACAGAGTCACTTTGTGGAATGGTGTACGGAATTTGTATTCTCTATTTGTCCTTTTCTTTTCTCAGCTCATTGCTTACATCAAATCTAAAGAAAAATTTACCTGCTGAAGAGTTACTTTATTAGGGAAAAGAGTGAAATGTGATTGGCTTTGTGATGCAAGGATTATTTGATCCTTTCAGACTTTAAATATATAAGGCCATCATCCACAGTGGAATTCTGGTCTTTGTGCATGTATGTCATTTTTACATTTTGTTTCCAGTTAAATTCTGTCACTCTTTTCTGATTCCAGTTATACTAAGCTTTTAAAGTCATGTTAAACTTTTGACTTAGTGCTGTATTTGTGCTGACAAAGATCATCTCATATTAGCTTATAGCTTAGTGAGTGCTGAAATACTTCTTGCTCCTTCATGGAACATTCTTTACAGCAGTCCTGCTGTATCTCCCTTCCGTTAGCTCAGTGCCAGCTGTTGCTTTGGTTACAGTGTTCCTGTTTGGGCAAGTTTTTCAGGGATCTTAAACAACTATGCTTCTTTTCTGACTGTTCTTGTGAGATTTTATTTTCCTCCCATATAATGCTACTGAGGTGTTGGAAAAGAAAGAAAAAGTCACATCGTGTTTATTTGTTTCTAAAGTAGGAGAAATAATTTTAGTTTAATAAAGGAAATGGTTGTGCCATCTTCTTAAGTGCTTTTGAAGAGGTAGAAATTCATCTTGATCTATTTGTGAAATTATCCTTTCTTCTCTATTACATGGTCTTTCATCTGATTTTACATCACAGTCTATGAAGTTGGGGAAATTTTATATAGGGTTAAGTGATTTCTTGAAGGTCACAGTGACAGTTTGTAGAAAAATTATTCTTAGAATTGACTGTCTCATTTAGAGAAAAGATACTGTCTAGAAGACGTTGCTACCTTTTCAGCAGAAGCTTATCTCTTACTAGCATGGTATTTTTCAAATGTGCTTAAATTAAGTCTGTATGTTTTGAGAGCTCTTAAAATTTACCAGAGAGTATTTCTCACCTGCAAAATTGCTATATCTGGAGACCTTCTGAAGTCAAGTGGCGACAGGATGACCCATGGCAGAGTTTAGAATAGGCATGAAAGAGCCCGAGACCTAAAACTGGCCCACTGTGGGCTTGCCCTCTTTGGTGCCTCCATTTCTTTACCTATAAAATGAAGATATTAATATTTGTTCTACCTCTGTTTTTTTTTAATTTTAATTTTTTAATTTAACTTTATTTTTTATTTTTTAAAATTACATCCAAATTAGTTAGTATATAGTGAAGCAATGATTTCAGGAGTAGATTCCTTAATGCCCCTTACCTATTTAGCCCAACCCCCCCCCCACAACCCCTCCAGCAACCCTCAGTTTGTTCTCCATATTTGTGAGTCTCTTTTGTTTTGTCCCCCTCCCTGTTTTTATATTATTTTTGTTTCCCTTCCCTTGTGTTCATCTGTTTTGTCTCTTAAAGTCCTCATATGAGTGAAGTCATATGATTTTTGTCTTTCTCTAATTTCACTTAGCATAATACCCTCCAGTTCCATCCACGTAGTTGCAAATGGCAAGATTTCATTCTTTTTGATTGCCAAGTAATACTCCATTGTGTGTGTGTGTGTGTGTGTGTGTGTGTGTGTGTGTGTGTGTACACATACCACATTTCCTTTATCCGTTCATCCATCGATGGACCTCTGGGCTCTTTCCATACTTTGGCTGTTGTTGATAGTGCTTCTATAAACATGGGGGTGCATGTGTCCCTTTGAAACACCACACCTGTATGCCTTGGATAAATGCCTAGTAGTGTGATTGCTTGGTCGTAGGGTAGTTCTATTTTTAGTTTTTTGAGAAACCTCCATACTGTTTTCCAGAGTAGCTGCACCAGCTTGCATTTCCACCAACAATGCAAAAGATTTTTTAATTTTTTTTTTAACATTTATTTATTATTGAGAGACAGACACAGAGCATGAGCGGGAGTGGTACAGAGAGAAACAGAGACACAGAATCCGAAGCAGGCTCCAGGCTCTGAGCTGTCAGCACAGAGCCCGACGCGGGGCTCGAACCCACAAACTGTGAGATCACGACTTGAGCCGAAGTTGGACACTTAACCAACTGAGCCACCCAAGCACCCCTGTTCTACCTATGTTTTGATGACAAAATAAAATTAGTGAATGTGAAGGCTCTTGTAAATGTGGAAAATAGTATGGAGATTCCTCAAAAAATTAAAAATACAGGGGCGCCTGGGTGTCTTAGTTGAGTGTCTGACTTTTGATTTTGGTTTAGGCCATGATCCCCGGGTCTTGGGATCAAGCCCTGAGTTGGGCACCATGCACAGCGTGGAGCCTGCTTAAGATTCTCTCTCTCTCTCTCTCTCTCTCTCTCTCTCTCTCTCTCTGTCTCTCTGTCTCTCTTTCTCTGTCTTCCTCTTCCTCCTTCCCCACTCACCACACACACACACACACACACACACACACACACACACACACACACTATGTATATATATAAAATAAAAAAAATTAAAATGGTATAACCATATGACCCAGTAATTCTATTACTGGGTATTTACTTAACATAATTTGAAAGATAAATGCACCCCTCTGTCTATTGCAACATTGTTTATAATAGATAATATATGGAAGCAACCCAAGACTGCACCAGTTTGCAGTTGCAGTCCCACCAACAGTGCACAAGGGTTCCCTTTATCCCCACATCCTTACCAACACTTTTTGTTGCTTGTATTTTTGCTTTTAGCCATTCTGACAGGTGTGAGTTGATATCTCATTGTAGTTTTGATTTGTGTTTCCCTGAAGATGAGTGGTGTTGAGTATCCTTTCATGTATCTGTTGCCATCTGTATGTCAATTTTGGAGAAATGTGTTCATGTCTTCTACCCATTGTTTAATTGGATTATTTGTTTTTGTATGTGTATATTGAGTATAAGATCTTTATGTATTTTGGATACTAGCCCCTTATTGGATGTATCATTTGCAAATATATTCTCCCATTTAGTAGGCTGTCTTTTGGTTTTGTTGATTGTTTCCTTCCCTGTGCAGAAGGTTTTTTTTTTTTTAATTTTTAACGTTTTATTTATTTTTGAGAGAGAGAGGGAGGGAGTGAGGGGAAGGGAGACAGCACAAACAGGGGAGGGGCAGAGAGAGAGGGAGACACAGAATCCGAAGACAGGCTCTAGGCTTTGAGCTGTCAGCACAGAGCCTAATGCGGGGCTTGAACTCACAAACCCTGAGATCATGACCTGAACTGAAGTCAGACGCTTAATTGACTGAGCCACCCAGGTGCCCCCAGAATCTTTTTATTTTGATATAGTCCCAGTACTTTATTTTTGCTTTTGTTTCTGTTGCCTTAGGAGAGGATCTGGAAAAATGTTGTTATAGCGAATGTCAAAGAAATTACTGTGTGCGCTCTCTTAGAGGATTTTTATGGTTTCGGGTCTCACATTTAAAAATCCATTTTGAGCTTATTTTTGTGTATGGTGTAAGAAAGTGATCCAATTTCATTTTCTTTCATGTTGCTGTATAGTATTCCCAGCACTGTTTCTTGAAAAGACTGGTTTTTTTTTTCCATAGCATATTTTTGGCTCCTTCATCATAGGTGAATTGACTGAATAATTGTGGGTTTATTTCAGGGTTCTCTGTTCTGTTGATCTTTGTGTCTATTTTTGTGCCAGTACCATACTGTTTTGGTTACTACAGCTTTGTAGTATAGCTTGAAATCTGAGATTGTGATCTTCTTTTTCAAGATTGTTTTGGCTATTCAGGGTCTTTTGTGGTTCTGTACAAATTTTAGTATTGTTTATTCCAGTTCTGTGAAAAATGCTGTTTGGCATTTTGATAGGGATTGTACTGAATGTTTAGATTGCTTTGGATAGTATGGACAGTTGAACAGTCTTCTCTCACTCCATGAGCATGGAATATCTTTTGTGCATTTGCATGGTTTTCTGTTGCCCTTAACTGTTTGTATTGATTTCCTAAGGCTGCTGTAACAAATTACCACGTACTACGTAGCTTAAAGCAACAGAAATTTATTTTCTCATAATTCTGATGGTTACGAATCCAAATCAAGGTGTTGGCAGGGCCATGCTCCCTCTGGAGGCTCTGGGGAAGAATCCTTCCCTGCCTCTTCTTAACTTCTCCTGGCTCTAGTCCATCCCTGAATTTCCGTGGCTTGTAATGGCATCACTCTGATCTCTGCCTCTGTTGTCACAAGGCCTCTTTCACTGTATGTGTCTCTGTGTGACATCAGTCATTGGATTCAGAGCCCACTGCCATCTAGTATGACTTCATCTCAGTGTAACTAATTACATCAGCAAAGATCCTGTCTCCAGATAAGGTCACAGTCTGACGTTTCAGGGGGACCTGAATTCGTTGGGGGCAAAGGGGCACTAATTTTAGACATGACACTGTCTAAAATTTAATCTATTTGTAAAACATAAACATTTGGCTGCTCAAGCTGCCACAACAAAAGCCATAGGCTGGGTAGGTAGCTTAAATAACAGAAATTTATTTTCTCACAGTTCTGGATGTTGGAAGGTCCAAGATCAGGGTTGAGCAGGGTTCAGTTTCCGGTGAGGAGTCTCTTCCTGGCTTGCAGACAGCTGCCTTCTTCCTGAATCCTCTCACATGGCACAGAGAGCGTACAAGCTCTCTGGTATCTTTTATAAGAGCACTAATGCCATCAGACTAGGGTCCTACCCCCAGGACCTCATCTAACTCTAATTAGCACCCAATAGCCCCATCTCTGAATACCACCACCTTGGATGTTAGGGCTTCATCTGAATTTGGGCGAGGGGACACAGGCGTTCCAGTCCATGGCAACATGCAAAACTGAAATATGTATTTTATATTAGCCAATATCTTGGAAACTAATTATTTTTAAAAGCCAATTGTGATTGTTTATATTCAGACATAAAACTTGCTTTTATTGTCTTGGGAAAAAATTAAACAAGATTCGTGTTTATTTAATAATATGAACATTCATGTATTATTTTATTCAATTTAATATCTTTGCCCCCAGGGGTGCCTGGGTGGCGCAGTCGGTTAAGCGTCCGACTTCAGTCAGGTCATGATCTCGCAGTCCGTGAGTTCGAGCCCTGCGTCAGGCTCTGGGCTGATGGCTCAGAGCCTGGAGCCTGTTTCCGATTCTGTGTCTCCCTCTCTCTCTGCCCCTCCCCCGTTCATGCTCTGTCTCTCTCTGTCCCAAAAATCAATAAAAAAAACGTTGAAAAAAAATTAAAAAAAAAAAATCTTTGCCCCCAAATAAACTGTTTTAGGTATGTAAGGTATCTGATTTACATTTTTTCTCCTAATTTGTTATCATTTTCATTTCCTATTATTTACCATAGACTTTTAAATTAAAATACAACTAACAGCAAAGTGCATAAATTATAAGAGTGCAGCTCAATGATTTTTTCACAAAGTGAACAAACATATAACTAAACATTGGGATTAAAATTAAAAAAAGCTAAAACCATTACCAGCATTCCACAAACTTCCCATATGCCCCTTATTTGGCTGATAAATTCCCCCAGGTAATTCTTTTATATCTCCCTAAAATTTGAGAGCTGTTTCTGTAGGCACCTGGATTTGTAGCAGGTGTTTATGTAGATCTCTTACCTATCAGATGTCATGTTAGTGGACTTAGTTTCCATCATATGCTCTTATTCACAGGCTTTTGTATGTGCTGTTCCTTTGCTTGGAGGAGTTTTCTTTTTTGCTTTCCCCCTCCTCCTGGAAATCTTTTCACACGTTCTTACCTCCATGCCGCTGGACACCTTCCCATGACAGCTTCATTTCAGGTCTTAGCTGAGACTCCTTCCTTTCAGGATCATTTCTGACTCCTCCATTCTTCTTCCCTCCCCAGTTGAGTTAATCACCCCTCTTATGTGTTTTCATTAAACTTTCCATTTCTCCTCTCACTTATCATAGTGCATTCTAATTGCTGCTTTACTTGTCTCTGTCTCCCATCAGACCGTAAATAACGAAAAGTCAGAGTGCAGTACTTGCTTCATTTTTTTTTATCCCCTGTATCTTGCACATGGTCGGTGTATAGTGGATGATACACATTGAATGATAACAAAATTACTATGTTTTAGTAGTGCAAAGTGTTCTAACAGTTCATCTAGTCCGGCCCCCTCATTTGACAGATGAGGGAACTACAAGCCTGAAATTTATTGTTAGTAAGGGCTTGGAAAAAGCCTGTGGTCAAAATACATAGTATTTGTCTGTGACGAGAGCAGATGGTAGAGAAAGGACATTAATGTTCAATATCTTTAGGAAGTGTTCTTCACTTGAATCATAGCTACACAAAATGATTACATTTTCAATTTTCCTAGTGTTCCAATTTCATTCCTGGCTGGAGTATTGTATCATTCCATGTCTGTTCTCTCACTCTCACTGATTCTATTCTTGATTTACTTCCTTTGTGATTTATAGTTTCCAACACTACTGTTTTCATTTTTTATTCAGGTTAGTTTGCCACTCAGACAAGGTTGCTGAGATGATCCATTTCAAAAATGTTCTCATTTCCCACCAAAGATGTTTGGCACTTTAGACTCAGCATGACTAACAGCTAAGTGCTTTTTTAGCAACAGCCTCTGATCCTCCCATGCCCACCTCTCTCCTGCTCATCCGCTCACCCAAATGGTCTCCTGATTGTCCTTTTTTTCTTTTCCCATCTTCTCAGTCTTCCAAACTTGAGCCTTTGAAGAGACTAGGCTCTTCCCTAACTCTTGTCCATTGTAGTCAGTCAGCATCCAGTTTGTTTCCAGTGTTTCAGAATCTCTTGTATCTGTCTTGTTCTTTATATTCTCACTGCACCTCTCTAGTTCAAGCTCTTTTTTCAACTATCATCAAAGCTGATTATTTCATTTCCTCAAACAACTTAGATTGTGATTATCTAGAAGACATCAATAATTTTTTTACTACAATCAAAGTAAGATAAATTTTTTACAGAATGCCACTCAGTGTTGCTAGTGACCAGATCCTTTTTTGTCAGCTCAACATTATCTTTTACTGTCTTTTTTTATGTACATCACATTCACGGTAGTAGAATCTGTGTACTGCTCCTTGAACATAGTCTGTAGTTTTCCTCTGTCATTTCTTTGTGTATTATGTTGTTCTTAAAAATAAAATAAAATAAAAAAAAACAACTATCTTCAAATGAATATATGGTTCTCATCCTTTGAAGTCTGGCAGTCCTCTATTCCAGTGGTTCTCAGATGTTGGTTCCTAGATGGCTGCCAGGCTAACTATATCAGAACAATCTAAAGAGCTTTGAAAAATACAATAACCAGGTGTCATTCTGATCCAATTGAACCACAGTTTTTGGAGTTAAGGTCTTGTTGGCTACATTTTTACAAAAAAGATCTTCAGATAATTTTGGGAATTCCTATTCATCTATCCTCATAATTTTTAAATTTATGAAGTTGAGATACACAGGAGAGAAAGGAGTTCCTCAGGATTACTCATATTTATTGGGTAACTACTCATTTAAATGATGACTAAATATGGAGCAGTAAGAATTTCTTGGGAACTGAAAGACTATTGTTAGCATTCTTTTAACTTTTGGAATATTGAATGATCTGAGAACCAGCATTTTGTACTACTCATACACTGAGTTCTAGGTATTTTAAATGTGTTATTTCAGTAGTCTTTTCATTTGTCATACAAAGATTAGCAAGCCAAATGATAAAAAAAAATTTTTTTTAATGTTTTTAATTTATTTTTTGAGAGACAGAGCTCGAGTAGGGGAGGGCAGAGAGAGAGGGAGACACAGAATCTGAAGCAAGCTCCAGGCTCTGAGCTGTCAGCACAGAGCCTGACACGGGGCTCAAACCCACGAACCGTGAGATCGTGACCTGAGTCGAAGTTGGACACTCAACTGACTGAGCTGCCCAAGTGCCCCCAAATGATAAAAATTTTATTTATTCAACTGATAATTCTTTTTTAAAAAAAATTTTTTTTTCAACGTTTATTTATTTTTTGGGGGACAGAGAGAGACAGAGCATGAATGGGGGAGGGGCAGAGAGAGAGGGAGACACAGAATCGGAAACAGGCTCCAGGCTCTGAGCCATCAGCCCAGAGCCTGACGCGGGGCTCGAACTCACGGACCGCGAGATCGTGACCTGGCTGAAGTCGGACGCTTAACCAACTGCGCCACCCAGGCGCCCCTCAACTGATAATTCTTAAACACCTAACACCTGTGGTAGATGTAACGAGTGTTGCAGTGAATAAAACAAACTGTGTGTTCCCTTAGAGATCTTAAAATCTGATGAGGAAGGAAATATTAATTATATAAGTAAAATAAGGTTTGATGAGTGATAATTTACCCAGTGTCACACAGTTACATATATAGCAACGTTGGGTTTTTATCCCAAGACTATCTGCATATAACAGCCCACGTTCTTTCCACATTAACTATGATTCCAACAGATCAAGGTAAAGGCAACTAATTCTTGTTGAGCTCTTTATTCTATCTTTAGTGCTAGATGGGTTACAAGGATAATTTCATTTACCTGTAAGGTTGGCGCAGGTGGTGCAGATGAGTAAGCTAAGTCTCAGAAAAGTAATTTGCTAAGGTTTTGTCTACTAACTGCACATGTGTGGCTTCTGATCTAGGTCTGACTCCAAAGACCTGTGAAACAGGAATAACAATCTCAGAATAGAATCAACAAATCCAATAGTTGGTTATTTGACAAGATTAATACTTTAAATCGGTAAATACTGAAAAAGACTGATGAGAGGGTGGGGGGGGGGAATTTAAAGACACACATTACCAGTATTAAGAATAAAAAAAGTTGACCTAATTATACACTTAACAGAAACTAACATGTTTATAAGAGGACACTAAATATAACTTTATAATAGTAGATTTGAAAATTTAGATAAAATGGAGAAATTTCTGGAGAAACAACTTATTGAAAATAACACTAGGAAAATTAGAATCTGAATAGTTCTATTGACAAGATTGAATTTATCATTATACACCTTCCCTCAAAGAAAACCCCACAGATAGGTTCACTAGTTAATTCATCCAAACATTTTATAAATCAACCAGTGTTGCACAAACTCTAAGAATTGAGAAAAAAGGCAAGAAGGAACACTTACTTGATTATTTCATGAGGCCAGTATAAACTTGATATCAAAACAAGGATATTATGAGGAAGGATATTAACTGTCTTGACAATCAGTGCAAAAATACTTAAGAAAGTATTAGCAAATGTAATTCAGAGACAGGTAAAAAGGATAATTTATTATTACCACGATGACTTTAGTCTAGAAGTGCAGTGTAATGTTATCAATAAAGGGAAAAATTGATCATCTCAATATATGCAGAACAAGAATTTAATAAAACTCAACATCAATCTATGACTTAAAAACTCCTAGCAGACCTAGCAAATAATTTTTTTTAGTAAATTATATCTGCAAAAATCACAGTATTGAAATATTTAAGGCTTTCTACTTGAGATTAGGAATGATACAAAGATATTACTCGTACCACTTGTATGTAGTAACATACTGAAGATCCTAACCAGGGTAATGAGAGAGAACAATAAAATGTAGAAGGATTAGAAAATGAAGAAATAAAAAATACTCAGAGATAACATGATTATGTATGTAGAAAATTGAAAACAATCTCCAGAAAAACTATTAGAATTAATAAGTGAACTTTGGTAAATTTCAATGTATAAAAACCTGTTGTATTTTCAGTATACCAGCAACAGAGAAACAAAAAGATTTTTAAATTACCACTTAAGTATCCAAAAAATATTAAACGTGTAGGAATGATTCAAATGAAAGATATATAATAGCTCTTCAAGAAACTGTAACATTATTAAGAGAAATTAAAGAAAACCTAAGTAAATGAAGAGAACTACCCTTATTCATGGATTGGAGAGTTCATACTTATAAAGATTTCCATTCTTTCTGATTTTACGTATAGATTTATTGTAGTCTCAAAATTTCAGGAGTTTTTCTCTTTGATGGAAACGATGTGCCATTATAAGATTTATGCGGAAGCATCCTGAAGCAAGAATAGCCCGTACACCAAACTGAAGAACAGGGACGGAGGACTACCAGACTTATTCTAGAGCTACGATAATTTCCATAGGTGAACTGACATACAGATAGGCAAATGGTACAGAATTGAAGGTCCAGAAACAAACACACATAGATGGAAAGTTGATTTACTGCAAAGGTAGGCTTTGAGAGCAAGGAGGCAAAGATTGTCTTATCCTTGTTTGTTCTTTCAAATAAATTGTGCTGGGTCAGGGACGCCTGGGTGGCTCAGTCAGTTGGGCATCCGACTTCTGCTCAGGTCATGATCTTGGGGATCATGAGTTTGAGCCCTGCATCAGGCTCTGTACTGACAGCTCAAAGCCTGGAGCCTGCTTTGTATTCTGTGTCTCCCTCTCTCTCTGCTCCTCTCTTTCTCTCTCAAAAATAAACATTTAAAAACAAATTGTGCTGGGTCAGTTGGGTATTCATATAGAAAAATATTAATCTTGGCTCTTATACAGGAAGTAATTCCAAGTGGATTATATATCTGAATATTAAAGGTAAAGCAGTAGGGTTTCTGGAGGATAAATCATGAATGAAAGACATCTTCATAAATGTGGGATGGAAAATTTTTAGGATACTAAAAGTGCTAACTATAGGTTGATAAAATGGACTGTATTTAAATGAGGAACTTCTTTTCCTTATAAGACTTCTTAAGAGTGGGAGAACATCTTTGCAATACATATAATCATGAAAGTGATTACATCCAAATATGTAAACAACTTTTACAAATATGTAAAAGATGAAAATAACCAGTGAGAAAAATGGGCAAAAGAGATGAATATGTACTTCACAAAAGCAGCTGTCCAAATGGATAATTTACATGCAAGAAAGGATAACTTCTTAGTCATCACAGAAATGTAAATTAAAACCACCATGAACATTCCAGAGAATAGCTTTAAAAGATGATAATTCTAAATTTTGGTAAGATGGTGAAGCACCCACAACTCATTTATTGCTGCTGGAGTGTAAATTGGTACAATGACTTTGGGAAATAGGCAGAATCTGCAAATGCTAAGCATACAAATACCTAGTGATTCAGCATTTCTACTCTTACCCAGTAGAAATGCATATGCATGTATGTTCACTAAAAGCTGTGCACCAGAATGTTTGATGGCAGCATTGTTTAAAATACCTAAAAAATGGAATAACTCAAATGTAATCCAGTTGGATATTAGTTGGATAGAGAAAGGTAAATTTCTAATCAACAGCAGTGAAAATAAGGTAACTACTGCTACATGCAACCACATGGATGCATTTTACAAGTAAAATTTTGACCAAAAGGCAGACACAAAATAATAGCTTTTTTATGGTTCCATTTATGTAAAATTCAGAAATAGGCAAAACTAATCAATAGTGTTAGAAGTTATGATAATGATATTTGGAGATGTGCATTTGGAACAGTACAAAAGATTCAGAAGTGCTGATACTCGGTTTTATGGTCCAGGTGGTAGTTACAAAGATGTGTTCACTTTGTGATAATTCTTAGAGCTGTGTTTATATAATTTGCACACTCCTTTGTATATATGTTAAAGAATTTTAATTATTATTTTGTAGTGCCCCAACTAACAAACAATATGTTTACATTAAGCTATGAATGTGAATAACTGGCATTAATTGAAAAAGTGGTCACATTAATTGGAAGGCTTAAAATTACAACTAGAATGATTGTAAGTAGTATAAATTATAATTATTACAAATAATACCACATCAGATGCTTCTTTAATAGTGAGCTATATATGTTTCTGTTTTGAAAAGTTTTGGGGGGTTAATAATTTTTGGAGTGGGAAATGATGAAGACTGGTCCATGTTATTAGCCAGATCGTTCAAGTGAAATATAACTTTAAATGTGTTTCAGTTGGTATACAGTGTATCTTAAAATGTACATTCAGCTGATAACACTGAAACCCTACCATATATTGAGAAGCTATGCTCTTCAGACTCTTTGAGGATAATAAAGGCAATAAATACGATTTTACAATATATATTCTACCTTTATAAAGTGAAAATTTCCTTAGAGGTTGCTCAGGTAATGCTTGTTTTTGTATTATACAGACACTCGTATAATGCTAGAGGAAATTTCTTTGCAGCTGCATAATTTTGATCTTTTTAAAAAACATTTGTTTATGTGATGAGAGAGAGAGAGCGGTAGCACAAGCAGGAGACGGGCAGAGAGAGAGGGAGAAAAAGAATTCCAAGCAGGCTCCATGCTGTCAATGCAGAGCCAATGCAGGGCTTGAACTCACAAAGCATGAGATCATGACCTGAGCCGAAATCAAGAGCTGGATGCTTAACTGACTGAGCCAGCCAGGTGCCCCTTGATCTTGATATCTACTAAAAAATAAAAATAAAAAAAAAATATTACCACTCTGGGGAGAATGGAATAAATGGAACTAACAATAACCAAAACATAGCTATACCTCATGTTTTCGCTTAATAATTTTATGTGAATAGCTTATTTTCTCCCATTTTCTTTGGCAGTTCACTGATAGAGAATTGACAGTGTATAAAAGAATTAAATTCTATTATAACTATATGAACAGATTAAATTAAGCTTTTTCCACTAAAATATTTGAAATGATGTCCATTTGCTTCTTTTTCTTGGGGTGGGGGGAGTCTACAATGGGTATTGCTATTCACCAGCCTTGTTTCTTGCTACTTTCTTTAAGCTGATTCTACTTTGCCTCCGTTTGTGCGTGTGTTATTACAGCATGTTCTATTATTAACACCGGTGTATTTCAGGAGTAACCTTTTGTCTTATTTCTAAACTTAACAGTTTAGAAATTAAGTTAATTAAATAATTTAACTCTTAAAATAAGTGCCTCTAATAACAGGCACTGAATCATAAATGAAAGTGGACTTTCAGCTATTTGGATCTGGAGATATATGTTGATGTGAACCATATTCTGGCTTGATGATTCATGTACTTAGTGACAAAGCCAACAACCTGTTAATAATACTATGGACTCAATCTGCTCACAGTATTTTGACTGCCTACTCCTCTCTGCTATAGTCACCCTGCTCTAGCCACTGTCAGGGCCTTCTTGCTGTTTGATTGATTAGCTGCCAAGCATATTTTAGCTCAGTGCTTTCGTTGATACCTGTTCAGATCTGTTTTACCCCATATCCTCCTAAGACTCCCTCCCTCATCATATTCAGGTCTCGGTTTGAAAATCACCTCAGAGATGCATGTAACAGAGTATCAGGTAGTGAAAATTGACTCCTCTGACTTATAACTGGCTTCTCTGACTTCTTCTGTCTGTAATTTCCCCATCATTCTCTATTCTTATTCCCTGATTGATTTTTTTTTTTTTGTAGCAGTTATCACTACTTGATACTCTGTTACAGATATATTATTAATATATTTCTTGGTAAAGGGGCTCCTGGGTGGCTCATTCGGTTAAGCTTCCAACTTCGGCTCAGGTCATGATCTTGTGGTTTGGTCTGTGCTGAGAGCTCAGAGCCTGGATCCTGCTTTGGATTGTGTGTGTGTGTGTGTGTGTGTGTGTGTGTGTGTGTGTGTGTGTGTGTGTGTGTGTGTGTCTCTCTCAAAAATAAACATTCAAAAAATTTTTTTAAATATATATTTCTTTGCATATATAACCCCTACCCCCCTTTTGTGTGTGCATGTTCTCTCTCTCTCTCTCTCTCTCTCTTTCAAAAATAAACATTTTTGGGGGCGCCTGGGTGTCTCAGTGGGTTGAGCGGCCGACTTCAGCTCAGGTCATGATCTCACGGTCCATGAGTTCGAGCCCCACGTCGGGCTCTGTGCTGACAGCTCGGAGCCTGGATCCTGCTTCCGATCCTGTGTCTCCCTCTCTCTCTGCCCCTCCCCCGTTCATGCTCTGTCTCTCTCTGTCTCAAAAATAAATAAACGTTAAAAAAAAAATTAAAAAAAATAAACATTTTTTACAAATTAAAAAATATATATTTCTTAGTAAATAGAAGTTCCATGATGGTAGGGACTTAATTGGTTTTGTTTACAACTATATTTCTAGCACCTGGAACCAAGACCTACATAGTAAGCACTGTATAAATATTTCTGGTTAGAATGAATTGAATGAATGAAATATAATGAATAGTGTCAGTCTGCATGGATCTGCCCTCAGTTAACTCTGCAGATATTCTTCAAACAGATGCAGGGTTGTTGTTATTTCCAGCATGGCTCTCTTGATAGGGATTGGTGGTAAATTTTAAATAAGCTCTAATAATATAACAGATTTTTGATCTTGTTATTATCCTTTAAAAGATGAGAAAAAGGGAAAAGGGGAAAATAATATACATAGTATTTAATTTTGTCTTTTATGGAAGAAATCATGACTAAAAATAATATTTGTTCTAAATGGACTCCCTTTGTTCCTGCCTGTGATAATTTAAAAATATAATAGTAACTACTCAAGTACCACTTAAAGTTGTAGATTTATATTGATTTTGTTTGTTTTCCTTTTATACCTATTCCCACCCCCATGCCCACATTTTTAAAGAATCCAACTCAAGTTGGAACAGCTCTTCAGGTTTTCCATAATCTTGGAACTTTGAAGGAAACTATTACCAGCGTTGTGGATGGATATTGTGCTTCTTTAGAAGAACATATCAACAGTGCATTAGACATCAAAGTTCTGACTCAGCCTTCGCAGTCAGCTGTGAGAGGTATGGCTATGGTTTATATTTAGCTGCTTTATTTATTTATAACCAAGAAGTCCTTTGAATAGTATGTGAAACACTTAAGTTTCAAAGCAGTCTAATGACTCATATTTTAGTAGACAGAAAATGAGAGAAGAAATTATGTTTCAGAATTTATTTATAACTTTTTTTGTCTAATCAGTGAGTTGAATTGGCCAATTGGTATATTCAGAACTTCTAGAAAAAAAAATCTATAAACTGTGGCTTCACTTAGTTCAGAGGAAACAGATGCAAGAAAAAAAAAAAAGGAACATTTTTCTTTCTGAAATCCTTATCCTCACATGTACTTCTTGAGACAGAAAATACTTTTTAAGGAAATGCAATTTCTTCCTTAGCTTTTTGGGCTTTTCCTTTCAATAATTCTGGTATTCAGGAGCCAAAAGGGTTAACTGTGGAGGTAGAAACTGATAAAACCTTTGGGAACATTACAATGACAGCAAAATGTAAAGGAAACTACTAAACAAAGGAATGAGAGAGGAGTAGCCCTACAATAGCAGTTTGTGACCTTTTTCCTGCCAAGATGTACCTGCCGATGGCATTCAGATCTAACACACCCCTCAAAGGTGGGATAGGAAAGAGTACACATTGTGTGTGGCTTTCACTTACCTAACCAACACATGTCTGCATTTCTTTCCTTCTTTCTTTTCTCCTGTTAATAAGGAGGAGCCGTCCTTGCTCCTGGCAGAAACCGAGTACTCCGCTTTTGCGTTAGATCCCATCTCCCAAGGGCATTGCTTTAGCAGATCCCCTCTGTCTGCCATGCAGTTACTTTTCCTTCTTTAAGTCTCTTTCCTGTCATGCACAGTCATGCTAGTGTACCTTCTGCTTAAAGACAGACACCTCTATCTTGACTGCATTTCTTTTTTCTTCCCTCATTTTATTTCTTCAGATTACAGAAAATCCCCCAAAGTTGTTGTCAGACTTACTGTCTCCAGCTTCTCTCTTTCCATTTTTCTATCGGAGAAGCTATTCTACCATCACAGAGTTGTCCTAAAGAATAAATGGAATAATGCATATAGAACTAATAACAGAGTTCCTCATACAAGGCTAATACTAAAATATTTACAGTCAGTAATTATGGTTTTCATATTTGCTGTATAAACATAGCCTTAAATAACACACAATATATGTCACTCATAAATAAGTTGCACTAGATAAAAAGAGATAAAAGAATCTTGGATCTTAAAGGGATTTTTAAAGGTTAGCCCCAGCCTCTGAATAGGCCTGTATTAAAACTATCCCAGAAGGGGAGCTTTGAAAAGAAATTGCCGAAGGAGATTTCACTCTCAGCTTTTCCCAGCAATTATTCTCAGAAAGTTTGATCTCATGTTTAAATATCCAGGAGCAGTTTAATCTCATTCCCTCTTGTGTTGTCCAGAGAAAGAAAAAAAAAAAATAAAGCAATTATTCACATGCTGTCATTCCTAATGTACACCCTTTTTGTTGAAAGAATAAAGAGTTTTAAAGCCTTATTATAATCAGTTGAGAAGTAGATACAGTGGTTTAACGTAGAAACCTTAAGCATCAATTCTTTATTAATTTTTTTTAAAGAATAATCACTATTATTTTTAGTTTTTTAAATGTGACATTGACAATATTCATATTAATTTGCTGATCTTGTTGGTCATATTAAGATTCTGGAGTAGAATGTCCTTATTTTTTGGAAGTACACATTAAAGCATTCAAGGGTGATAGGGCATCTTGTCAATAACTTATTAACAAACAATTCAGGGAAATTTTTTTTTAGTATGCTTTCAAATTTTCTATATGTTTAAGATTTTTCCTCTCAAATATATAAAGTTCAATAATCTTAAGGAAAATGTTACCTATTATGTGTTGGAAAGGTTTACAATTCAATAAGAAAAAGAGAACTTAAAAAATAAGAATATGATTAGGCAGTTCATAGAACACATCTAATAAACGGGAAAATATGTTAAGCGTCTTTCTAGAGGGTGACCGAACTAATTATTAGGGAAGTACAAATAAAACAAGGATACTGTTTCTCAACCATGAGACTGGTAAAACCCAAGAATTAAGTGTTGGGCAAGTGCAGAAACTCTCGTTAACACTGATTGTAGGAGAATGAAATGGTTCAGCCACTCGACTCAGTTTTATCAAATTGTTCTCTGAGGTTAAAACTGTATGTACCTTGTGATCTTATAATTTCTCTTATAAGAATATACCCTAGAGAACCTGTCACGTAGATATAAGAATTTTTTATTGTGCTATTACTTGTAGTAGTGAAAAAGTGAAAACAGTCTTTCCTTCAGTGGAAATAAAGGGCTATCATTGGGTCTCTGTTTTTTAGTGAGCCTGTGCCTTTGTACCTTGAACTGTACAAGCGTACTAATTTTTTTTTTTCTCCTCCCTTGGGTGGGAGAGAATGACCACAGAGGGACTGGAGTTGGATATTTCCCTTCCCTGGTCAGTTAGGTTCTGATAACACTCCAGAAGTTTAGGTTCTGGTTAACCAGCTTCCCCTCAGGGCAGGCCTTGTTAAGAATACAGTCCTCTGGTGTATTTCAAGATGGTTTCCTTTTTCCTCCTCCTGCTGGAGGCACTGGGTGATTTTTCTCCCACATTTACTGTGGGAAACTATTTGGGTTCCTGGATGCAAATCTCACAATATTGTGGGCTGCCCTGACTGACTACCCCTGGAGCTTTTAATTTTCACAATTGACCACTTTGAGTCTGTGGCAATTCATCAGTTACACTTCACGTTTTCCTTCCCTAGCACTGGCTCCCACTGTTTTCTGCTAGCAAGGCTCTGTTCTGATACATGGAGACTTCCCGTATTCGCCTGTCTCTCTGATCTTGGGGGCAAGTGGTTTGCCATGTGTCCTCCCCTCTCTTACAGGTCCAAGAATTTTCCATTCTTTTAGGCTTTTCATTTGTTGTTAGGACAGAGTGGCAACGTACAAGCTGCTTACAGTTGAACCAAGAAATGGAAGTTGTTAACTCAGATTTTTACCCCCTGTAACTTACTTGTTTTTAGTTTGATGTTGTTAAAAGTAAGACAGCTGGCCCAAAATGGAGTCACTTATGCTAAACCCCATGCCACCAAACTGAGACGTAACTTAATTACAGTTTGAGCCTTTCAGCCCTTCCTGGAAATTGAGTCCTAAGTCAGTCAGTCAGTCAGTCAGTCAGTCAGGAATCACCTAATCAGTACTAGTGAGGTAATCTGTCCTGTCCTCTAAAGGAAAGTGACCTTGCCATAACCACTTTGCCTTTTTTATCTAGTATAACTTCTTTGTTCCTGTTCCCTTCTGCCTATAAAAGTCTCTCATTTTGAATAGCTCCTCAGAGTTCCTTTCTATCTGCTAGATTGCCTGCTGCCTGATTGATGAATTGTTGAATAAAGCCAGTAAGATCTTTAAATTTTACTCAGTTGAATTTTATTTTTTAACAATGTCCATATGGGTCTTTATTTATCTTTGAAGTTTAGTAATTTCTTTAGGGTGCATCGTGGCATTGAATGCTCTGTATCTTTTTTTTTTTTTTGAGTTAGAATATGTTTTCTTTTATAGGTTTACTTTAATTGTACATTTGAATATTTTTCTTTTCCATTTGTTCTTTTCAGGAACTTTGTATACATGTCACATCTTCTTTGTTTTCCATTTCTAATATGTTGTCCATAATTATTATATTTTATATCTTTGTACTTTATTCCATTTTGTATCATGTCCATTTGTTCATTTTCCCATTTCTGATTGTGTTTTCACCCTTGATCATTATATTGTTATTTCTAATGTGGTCTTAATGTCTGTTATATATTTACAATGAGAATGTTCCCTATAATTGCTTTGAGACAATAGAAGATCAAGTAACCCTTCCTGTTGTTTCCTTTGGGAATTTCTTTGGCAACATGTGTTCCTTTCCTTTCCCCATCTTCCCTCCCTCTCAATTTGTGTTAGGTCCTATATTGTCTGTTTCTCATTCTTACTCATCTTTGAAAGATACCAGCTGTTTGTTGAAGAATAGTATAGGGGTGGTTGTAGGAAGAAACTAGGACAGTCTACAACTTGGATGAAGTTTGTTGTCTAGAGTAAGTATTCACCAATTTGTTACTTTTTCTATCTTTGGGATACATTTTTCTCAAATTTTGAATCATTCTAGAGAGCTTAGTGTGAATCGTGGTAAAGCCATTTAAGCAATTTTTGTGTGGAAACCTCATATTCTCTGCTTTTCTTTCCTCTTTCACCTCATGTTACCTTTGATAATCTCCCCCAACTAGAGGACTAACTATTATAAAGTGTAAATATCATTTTATTATGGTTTCTTCTTCCATTTTTCTTTGTTGCCATTCTGCAACATTAAACATTTTATTAGCTTCTTCCCTGGCTCATTCATGTCTCTCCATTGCAGCTCTAAGCTAAGAATCATTGAATAGTCCGTCTAAATTTTTATAATTGATTTTAAGGGCAGTTTGGTTTTTGCTAATGGTCCAAGATGAGAGCTATCTGGTTCCTTTTTCATTTTGATTTATCCACATCATGTGGCATACATAATCTCAAGTTTGAAGTTTTAGTTGATTCCTTGTTTGGGGTGGGTTTTTGTTGTTGGTGGTGGTATTGTTGTTGTTTAAGTGTATTTTTTTTTGTTCTTATTTTCATTGACTTTCCAGGAAAAAGAGTAGGAAAATGATTTTACTCTGCCATCAATAACTAGAAATCACTCTTAAGTATTTTTAAGTAACTCTTGGTTTTTTCTATCACTTTAATAAAACCTAGTTTATGACACTGTTTTTGTTCTTGATTCTCCTAAAGCTAACTGATAAGGCATCAATTTTTCTGTTTTAATTATTCTTTCTCCTCTTTATATAGCTTTTCTGTGTTCAGTTGATTAATTTTATCACTTTGATATCTTCAATAGGATGTATTTAGCTTATGAGGATAAAAATTTTAAATAAGTCATTCTCTACCTTATTTACCTTTAAGTAAGTAAGGAACATGAGGCCTCTGGAACTAGTTGAACCAATATCTGGCTATATGTACTTTAAGAAAGTAGTGGGTTGATGTGTCCCATAATTCATTATAACAAAACTGAACTATGCATATTCCAGGAATTCGATCAGTATTTTCCAGTGTTCACAAAGGTACTCTATACCCTTTCTTCATTGTGAGGAGTTTGTTCTTTATATGACTTGTGAGATAATTGCACATTATTAACTTATTTCCTCTCTATTCTCTGTACACTTCTCCTTAGTAGTGAGGACAACATTGCAAATAATTTTAAAAATTAGTTAGACTTAGATTTCAAGCAGGAATTACTCATATTTTTAAAGCCAGTATCTCTGTCATAGGTATTTTTCTCTTTTATTGCTTCCTAATATTCTCACACTAAAAGTAATAGCATCTCTTTGCTAAGGGTACATGTAACTCTTTTCTAAACTTAGAATTATTGGGGCACCTGGGTGGCTCAGTCAGTTAAGCAACCAATTTGGGCTCAGAGGGTTGTGATCTCACAGTTAGTGAGTTCGAGCCCCGCATTGGGCTCTGTGCTGACAGCTCAGAGCCTGGAGCCTGCTTCGGATTCTGTGTCTCCCTCTCTCTCTCTGCCCCTCCCCTACTTGCCCTCTGTCTCTCAAAAATAAACCAACCTTAAAAAATTAAAAAAAAAATAAACCTAGAATTGTTGAAAAACTATAAGGAAGCAGCTTATAAACACAGCCTCTGGTTTTCTTGATTTCTTGCCCCCCCCCCTTTTTTTTTGAGAGAGAGAGAGAGAAAGAGAGGAGAGAGAGCATGTGTTGGGGAGGGGCAGAGAGAGCGGGAGAGAGAGAATCCGAAGCAGACTCCACACCCAGCACCAACCCTGACAGTAGGGCTCAGTCACACAACTGTGATGATTGTGACTCAACAGTGAAATTATGACCCAATCTTGAGATCATGACCGGAGTTTAAATCAGGAGTCCATGCTTAACTGACTGAGCCACCCAGGCGTCCATCTTGCCCTCTTTAAAACAGGATAAACTATTCACTCATGGGCTCTTCTGCATGGCTTTCAAGCTTAATTTGGATTGGAATTTATACTTTTCAATTTGAGACTAAGATTCCTTTTTTTTTTATGTTGAAACATTTTAAATCTGCACAAATAGCTGTGTATATGTATTACATACAAGAACATTCTTAGACATCACTTTCAAGAAATTTAACATTGATACATTAATATTATTTAATGTTTAATCCATATTCAACATTTTTCACTTGTTCCCCAAAATATTCTTTATAATAGTTTTTCCCTCAGCTTGAACCAATCAGGGATTATGCTTTTCTGTTAGTTATCTTATGTCTTTACTCTCCTTTAATCAAAACAACCCCATTGCCTTTTTTGTCTTTTATGGCATTAACATGTTTGGAGATCCCCATAATTTGAATTTATCTGGATTTATCTGATTGTCTCTTTATGGGTATATTCAGAATAAACAAGCTAGTAAGGTAATGTTGTGTATTTACCATGAACATCGTATCTGTAACCACCAAAATTATGTCTGTCTCATTACTGCTGATGCTAAATGAAATCATCTCATTACTGTGGTGTATGCCCGATAGCTCCTTATAAGATTGCTTTCTTTTCTTTGTGATTAGTAATTTGTGGTGCATACTTTGAGACCATGTGAATATCCTGTTTTTCATTAACATTTCCTGCAGGGTTTTAGTATCCAATGATTATCTTTCCCTCAATTAATTATTTTACTAGTAGTTGCCAAATGATGATTTTTTTCTATTACTCCACTGCATTTATTAAGTGACATTCTTCTGTAAAGAGAAATTTCCATCCTTTTTGTTTTTTTTTTTAAGTTTTTATTTAAATTCCATTTAGTTAACATAGAATGTAATATTAGTTTCATAATGGACTGCCATACGGTACCTGGTGCTCATCACAGTAAGTGCGTCCTTTTTAAACATTTCAGTTTTCACTATGAATTCACAAATTGTTTTCAATCAGTATTTTATGATCCATTTTCATCCCTATTATTTTGGATGGTCAAAAGTTCCCTAATTCATTTTGGGGAAACCCCTTCCAGTCAAGGTCCTATGTCCTTTGACAAATCTCCATTTGACTTTGAACACTTCTTTGCTCTCTGGCACAGTTGTACCACACATATCTTCTGTTTTCACTGCTCCAAATGTGGAATCACCCTTTTCTTCAGTGAGCCCTGGTTTCTTTTACTGGGGAAGGGGAATGGTGCCTACAAGTCATAATTTGGGCACTTGGTATATTCATTTCTGTTTAGGAATCACTGTCTCCTTGCCCTTTCAGTGGACAGAGTCAAGAAATACCTCTAATCCTCATTACATATTTGTATCTTTATTCTGTTTATGGGGAGAACCTTCATTTACACTTTGCAAAATGAACTTACAGTAATTTCAGGATGGCTACACCAGTATCACATCCAGCAACAAATTGACTAAGTACTATAAATTCTTTACAATTCTTTTTGCCTCTAAAATCACTCTCACTAAAGTTAGGGTTCCATAATTAAACATTACTTGAATTAATTGTTTTCCCCTCTGTGGTTGTATTATGAGTTTGATGTATAGTTGGTTTCATTTGTTTCTGTATTTATTTGCATTTTGTTTTAAAGTTTGCTTTTTTCTTTCTATTTAAACTTAAATTTATTTTGAAATAGGTAAAACATTTATATGCCTCATAAAGACTCCCTACTTCTATCCCTGTTTCTTTCACCTTGTCTCCTACCACTCCCACCACCACTTGTAGAAAACTATTTTCTGTTTTGTGTTTTATCTCGTGTGTGTGTGTGTGTGTGTGTGTGTGTGTGGTGTGCCCGAGTGTGTGATCTTATTTTTCTTCCTTTCTTAAACATTAAAGGTTAGGATGCTTTTTTATATTCCTCATAAGAAATTATTTCTTAAAGTAGGAGCTTCTTACTTTTTTTTAAGCTTGGATATGCTTTTTGTATTAACATATTTTCTTTTATTTGAAAAGTTTTATTTTTCATACTTCTTTGTCACTCATAAACAGGGGGACCGGGACGCTCAACTATGCCAACCCCAGGAAACACTGCAGCTTTTCGTGCTTCTCTCTGGACTAATATGGAGAAACTTGTGGATCATATTTGTACTGTTTGTGGACAGGTAAGAATTTTAGAGAGTGGAAAGAACATTAATTATGGATTAATGCCTTGTTGCGCCAAGTTGTGTGACGTTGGTCAGCTATCTTAAAATCCCTGAGCATTCAAAATACCTACATTAGCTGATTATAATATTGATAGAATAACTCTAGCAAAATGCCTCTTTCTTTCCCTTGCTATTTCTAGTACCTAAGCTTTACATTTGTTTCATTTGAAAATACCCAATTGTATACAATCTCCCCCTCTCTGCCTTTTTTAGGTACAACATCTACAAAAAATATTAGCCAAGAAGAGAGATCCTGTTTCTCATATTTGGTTCATTGAAGAAGTAGTTAAGGTATGTTTAGATGAAAATATTTTTTATCTCTTTATTGAAGAATGCAGGGAGAAATGAGCCAGCATTGTTTGTGTTCCTACCTTACAGAGTGGCTACATGTCAAATAGCCGTAGGAATTGATTTCTCGACAACAACAAACTTTCTTTTTAGTATATGTATAAGCACATTTGTTTATTGAGTAAATACTACCAGTAATACATTTTATAGGCTAATTTCTGAAATGCATAAACTAATTTCTAATTTTCCATCATATAAATGATTTATTGTAAATGTTTTTAAAGTTCCACTAGAGAATAAGATGAAAATTTTGGGTAAATAAGAGGTTTAATTGGTGGTTATTATAATGTCTTATAGTCTTTACTGAAAATGGAATGGTAAGATCCATTCGGTTGTTAATTTTTCCTATAAAGCACATTGCTGTATTCATTTTTCATATTCTGAAATTCTCCCTTCTGTTATCCACCAATACACTGGCCTCATGGGCTATAAGAATTCCTTCCATGCATAGAAATCTCTGACTCTACATTTTATTTATTCATCTTGATATGTTTTTGATAAGGAATAATACAGAGGGATTATTCTATTTATCATTTAATCTTGACACATAAGTGTTCCAAAGAAAAAAATTCTCTAAATTTCCAGTGTTACGGTATAGTGTCCTTTGTAAGGTCAAAATTTAGGCATTTATATATTATGTTATGGATCTCTAAGACCACCCCCAAGTTTGGTTATTTGTTAGAGAATTCACAGCATTCAGCATATAGTTGTGCTTCTGGCTATGATTTATTACAGCAAAAGGATAGGAACCAAAATCAACTTCAAGAAAGGAAAATCAGCAATAGGAAAAAGGCATATAGGATGAAGTCCAGAGGTAACCAACTGAAAGCTTCCAAGGGTCTTCTTTTACAGGAGAGAGAGGACACCTTTAATTCATCTAGCAACAGCATGCATAAAATGTCCTCTGGGGAAGTTCATCTTGCGCGTAGGAGTTCAGGGTTCTCATCAAGAGTCAGTTAGCCTAGCATGTACCAAAATTCCAGACTCCTGAAAGAAAAGCAGCTGTTTGGTGTAGACCACATTATTGGTACAAACAGTTTAGGTATAGCGAGCATTCTTTTTTTTTTTTATATGAAATTTATTGACAAATTGGTTTCCATACAACACCCAGTGCTCATCCCAAAAGGTGCCCTCCTCAATACCCATCACCCACCCTCCCCTCCCTCCCACCCCCCATCAACCCTCAGTTCTCAGTTTTTAACAGTCTCTTATGCTTTGGCTGTCTCCCACTCTAACCTCTTTTTTTTTTTTTTTCCTTCCCCTCCTCCATGGGTTTCTGTTGAGTTTCTCAGGATCCACATAAGAGTGAAACCATATGGTATCTGTCTTTCTCTGTATGGCTTATTTCACTTAGCATCACACTCTCCAGTTCCATCCACGTTGCTACAAAAGGCCATATTTCATTTTTTCTCATTGCCACGTAGTACTCCATTGTGTATATAAACCACAATTTCTTTATCCATTCATCAGTTGATGGACATTTAGGCTCTTTCCATAATTTGGCTATTGTTGAGAGTGCTGCTATGAACATTGGGGTACAAGTGCCCCTATGCATCAGTACTCCTGTATCCCTTGGGTAAATTCCTAGCAGTGCTATTGCTGGGTCATAGGGTAAGTCTATTTTTAATTTTCAATTTTCTGAGGAACCTCCACACTGCTTTCCAGAGCGGCTGCACCAATTTGCATTCCCACCAACAGTGCAAGAGGGTTCCCATTTCTCCACATCCTCTCCAGCATCTATAGTCTCCTGATTTGTTCATTTTGGCCACTCTGACTGGCGTGAGGTGATACCTGAGTGTGGTTTTGATTTGTATTTCCCTGATAAGGAGCGACGCTGAACATCTTTTCATGTGCCTGTTGGCCATCCGGATGTCTTCTTTAGAGAAGTGTCTATTCATGTTTTCTGCCCATTTCTTCACTGGGTTATTTGTTTTTCGGGTGTGGAGTTTGGTGAGCTCTTTATAGATTTTGGATACTAGCCCTTTGTCCGATATGTCATTTGCGAATATCTTTTCCCATTCCGTTGGTTGCCTTTTAGTTTTGTTGGTTGTTTCCTTTGCTGTGCAGAAGCTTTTTATCTTCATAAGGTCCCAGTAATTCACTTTTGCTTTTAATTCCCTTGCCTTTGGGGATGTGTCGAGTAAGAGATTGCTACGGCTGAGTGTCAAGTAAGAGATTGCTACGGCTGAGGTCAGAGAGGTCTTTTCCTGCTTTCTCCTCTAAGGTTTTGATGGTTTCCTGTCTCACATTCAGGCCCTTTATCCATTTTGAGTTTATTTTTGTGAATGGTGTGAGAAAGTGGTCTAGTTTCAACCTTCTGCATGTTGCTGTCCAGTTCTCCCAGCACCATTTGTTAAAGAGACTGTCTTTTTTCCATTGGATGTTCTTTCCTGCTTTGTCAAAGATGAGTTGGCCATACGTTTGTGGGTCTAGTTCTGGGGTTTCTATTCTATTCCATTGGTCTATGTGTCTGTTTTGGTGCCAATACCATGCTGTCTTGATGATGACAGCTTTGTAGTAGAGGCTAAAGTCTGGGATTGTGATGCCTCCTGCTTTGGTCTTCTTCAAAATTCCTTTGGCTATTCGGGGCCTTTTGTGGTTCCATATGAATTTTAGGATTGTAGGTATAGCGAGCATTCTTAACTGACAACCATGAGGACCCTCTTAAAATCCAAGTCCCAAGTACCAGCCAAGGACCAGCCTTGCAATTAGGCATTTTTAACTATAGCAATCTCAGACCCGCTGTATAAACTCATTTTTGCGTATATGTATACTTATGTTGGTATATACCTACTTGCATTATTCTGCTTCATATTTGGCTTTTAATTGTATGAAAGAAATAATAAGATGCTTTTGTCAATTTGCATAGTAATTAATTTTTTCAATTTTTAAAATTCCACTTAGTGAACATACAGTGTGTCAGCAATTCCATACATCATGTGGTGCTCATCAACAAGTACACTCCTTAATCCCCTTCACCTATTTAACCCATCCCCTCCTCCCACCTGCCTCATCTGTAGTAACCATCAATTTGCTCTCTAGAGTTAAGAGTCTGTTTCTTGGTTTCTCTCTCTCTCTCTCTCTCTCTCTCTCTCTCTTTCCCCTTTGCTTCTTTTGTTTTTTAAACACGTGAATGAAACCATGCGGTATTTGTCTTTCACTGTGTTATTTTGCTTACCATTATACTCCCTAGGTCCATTCATGTCATTGCAAATGGCAAGATTTCATTCTTTTTTATGGCTGAATAATATTTCATTATATGTGTATGTATATACACATATATGTATACACACACATATATGTATATATATTATATGTGTATCCATACACTCCACATTTTGTTTATCCATTCATCAGTCAGTGGACACTTGGGCTGCTTCCATAATTTGGCTATTGTAAATAATGTTGCTGTAAACAAATGGGTGCATGTATCCCTTTGAATTAGTGTTTTTTTGTTTTCTTGGGTAAATACCCAGTAGTGTGATTGCCGGATTGTAGGATAATTCAATTTTTAACTTTTTGAGGAACCTCCATACATTTTCCTGAGTGGCTGCATCAGTTTGTATTCCCTTTAACAGGGCACAAGTTTCCTTTTTGTCCATATCCTCACCAACACCTGATATTTCTCATTGTTGGTTTTAGCCCTTCTGACAGGTGTGAGGTGACAGTGCATTGTAGTTTTGATTTGCATTTCCCTGATGGTAAAGGACGATGAGCATCTTTTGATGTGTCTGTTCGCCATTTGTATGACTTCTTTAGAGAAATGTCTGTTCATATCTTCTGCCCATTTTTAAATTGGATTATTTGATTTTTGGGTATTGAGTTTTATAAGTTCTTTGTAAATTTTGGATACCAACCAGATGTGTCATTTGCAAATATCTTTTCCCTTTCTTAGGTTGCCTTTTAGTTTTAATATTTCCTTCCCTGTGTAGAAGCTTTTTATTTTGATGTAGTCCCCAATAGTTTATTTTTGCTTTTGTTTCCCTGGCCTCAGGGAACCTATCTAGAAAAAGTTGCTACAGCCAATGTCAGAGAAGTTATTGTTTCTGTCTCTTGTATAATTTTTGTGGTTTCAGGTCTCACATTTAGGTCTTTAATCCATTTTGAATTTATTTTTGCGTATGGGGTAAGAAAGTTGTCTGCTTTCATTCTTTTACATGTAGCTGTCTAGTTTTCCCAGCAAGATTTGTTGAAGAGACTATTTTTTCTCTCTGCATTTTCTTTCCTACTTTGTTGAAGATTGACCGTATAATTGTGTGTTTATTTCTGGGTTTTGTATTGTTTTCTATTGATCTGTGTATCTGTTTTTGTGCCACTACCATACTGTTTTGATTGCTGCAGCTTTGTTATATAACCTGAAGTCCAAAATTGTGATGCTTCCAGCTTTGTTTGTCTTTTTCAAGATTGCTTTGACTATTTGGGGTCTTCTATGGTTCTATACAAATTTTAGGAATGTTCTCGTTCTGTGAAAAATGCTGTTGGTATTTTGATAGGGATTGCATTAAATGTATAGATTGTTGTGGTAGTATAGGTATTTTAACAATATCTGTTCTTCCATGAGCATGGAATATCTTTCCATTTCTTTGTGTCCTCTTCAGTTCCTTTCATCAGTGTTTTATAGTTTTCAGAGTATAGGTCTTTCACTTCTTTGGTTAGATTTATTCCTAGGTTTCTTATGCTTTTGGGCGCAATTGTAAGTGGGATTGTTTTCTTAATTTCTCTTTCTGCTGATTCATTATTGGCATATAGAAATGCAATAAATTTATGTACATTGATTTTGTATCCTTCAAATTTACAGAGTTTATTTATCAGTTCTAGCAGTTTTGTGGGGTATTATTTATGTTACCTATATATATAGTATCATGTTGTCTGAAAATAGTGAAAGTTTGACTTCTTCCTTACCAATTTGGATGCCATTTATATCTTTTCGTTTTCTGATTACTATGGGTAGGACTTCCAGTACTGTGTTGAATAAAAGTGACAAGAGTGGACATCCTTGTCATATTCCTGACCTTCAGGGAAAGGCTCTCAGTTTTTTACCATTGAGGACGATGTTAGCAGTGGGTTTTTCATAGATGGCCTTTATTATGTTGAGGTGTGTTCCTTCTAAACCTACTTTGTTAAGGGTTTTTATCATGAATGGATGTTGTACTTTGTCAAGTGCTTTTTCTGCATCTATTTAAATGATAATATCATTCTTATACTTTTATTGATGTGATTGATTCTTTTATTGTGTCACATTGATTTATGAATATTGAACCATCCTGGCAACCCAGGAATAAATCACACTTGATTGTGGTGAATGATTTTTTTAATGTATTGTTGGATTCAGTGTGTTAGTATTTTGCTGAGGATTTTTGCATCTATGTTCATCAGAGATATTGGCCTATAGTTTTCTTTTTTAGTGGTGTCTTTATCTGGTTCTGAGATCACGGTAATGTTGGCCTCAGAATGAATTTGGAAGTTTTCCTTTTGTTCTATTTTTTTAAACCATATATATTTTAAAAGTTTATTTATTTATTTTGAGAGAGAGAGAGAGAGAGAGACAGCATGAGTAGGGGAGGGGCAGAGAGCAAGTGGGGGGGGATAGAGAGAGAGAGAGAGAGAGAGAGAGAGAGAGAGAGAGAGAGAGAGAGAAAAAGAATCCCAAGCAGGCTTCACACTGCCAGCGCCAATTCCAATGTGGGGCTCCAACTCCTGAAACTGAGATCGTGACCTGAGCCGAAACCAACAGTTCGACACTTCACCAACTGAGCCAGCCAGGTGCCCCCTTCCTTTCTGTTTTTTTCGAGTACTTTGAGAAAAATAAGTATTAACTTTTCTTTAAATACATGGTAGAATTTGCCTGTGAAGCCATCTGTTCCTGGACTTTGTTTGTTGGGAATTTTTGGATTATTGAGTCAGTTTCTTTGCAGGTTATTGGTCTGTTCAAGTTTTCTATTTCTTCCAGTTTCAGTTTTGGTAGTTTATATGTTTCTAGGAATTTATCCATTTCTTCTAGGTTGCCCACCTTGGTGGCATATAGTTTTTCATAATATTTTCTTCTAATTGTTTATATTTCTATGGTGTTGGTTGTTATTTCTCCTCCTTCATTTGTGATTTTTTTTTAAGTTTATTTATTAATTTTGAGAAAGAGTGTGAATGGGAGAGGGGCAGAGAGTGCGGGAGAGAGAGAATTCCAAGCAGGCTCCACGCTGTCAGCACATAGCCCAATGCATGGCTCGATCCCACATACTGTGAGATCATGACCTGAGCCAAAATCTAGAGAAGTTGGACGCTTACCACACTGAGCCACCCAGGCTCCCATCTCATTTACGATTTTTAAAATTTGAATTATTTATCTTTTTTTCTTGATAAGTTTGACTAGAGGTTTATCAATTTTACTGATATTTTTCAAAGAACCAGCTCCTGCTTTCATTGATCTTGTTTTTTTTTTGTTTTTTTGTTTTTTTGTTTTTTTAGTTTCTATATCATTTATTTCTGCTCTAATCTTTATTATTTCCTTCCTTTCACTGGTGTTAGATTTTGTTTGTTGTTCTTTTCCTAGCTCCTTTAGGTGTAAGGTCAGACTGTTTATTTGAGATTTTTCTTGCTTCTTAGTTAGGCCTGCATTGCTTTATACTTAGCTCTTAGAACTGCTTTTGCTATCTCAGAGGTTTTGTATCATTGTATTTTCTTTTACATTTGTTTCCATGTACCTTTTTATTCTTTTATTTTCTGGCTGACCCATTTATTCTGTAGTAATCTGTTATTTAACCTCAATGTATTTGTGTACTTTCCAGATTTTTTCTTGTGGTTGATTTCTAGTTTCCTATTTTTGTGGTCAGAAAAGTTGCCTCGTATGACTTGACTGTTTGTGAATTTGTTGAGGCTAGTTTTGTGGGCTGATAGGTGATCAATTCTGGAGAAGGTTCCATGGGCTCTTGAAAAGAATCTGTATTCTGCTTGAGGATGGAATGCTCTGAATATGTCTGTTAAATCCATCTGGTCCAGTTTGTCATTTAAAGCCATTGTTTATTTGTTGATTTTGTTTAAGTAATCTGTGGATGTAAGGGGAGTGTTAAAGTCCCCTACTGTTATGGGGCAGCTGGGTGGCTCAGTCAGATGAGCGTCTGACTTTAGCTCAGGTCATGACCTCACAGTTTGTGAGTTCAAGCCCTGTGATGGGCTCTGTGCCAACAGCTCAGCACCTGGAGCCTGCTTCGGATTCTGTGTCTCCCCCTCTCTCTGCCCCTCCCCTGTTTGCATTCTGTCTCTTTCTCTCTCCCTCAGAAATAAACATTAACAAAAAATTTTAAGTCCCCTACTATTATTATATTATTATAAATTATGTTATTAACTGTTTTATGTATTTGGATGCATAAATATGTACAGTGTTTTATCTTCTTGTGGGATTGCCTGCTTTATGATTATCTACTGTCTTTGTCTCTTGTTACAGTCTTCATTTTAAAGTCTATGTTGTCTGACATAGGTATTGCTACTCCATCTTTTTTTTTGGCATCCTTTTGCATGCTTGATGTTTATCCATCCTCTCCCTTTAAATCTGCAGGCGTCTTTCTGTCTAAAGGAGTTTCTTGTAGGTAGCATATAGATGAGTCTTGTTTTTTTTTTATCCATTCTGTCACTCTGTCTTGATGAGAGCATTCAGTCCATTTACATTCAAAGTAATTGATACATATGTATTACCTTTTTTTACCTGTTTTGTGGTTGTTTGTGGAGACTTTCCTCTGATCCTTTCTTGTCTTTCATAATTTGATTGTTTTCTTTAGTGATTTTTTGGATTTCTTTCTCTTTAGTCTTTGCATATTTATTTGTGGTTTTTTGATTTGTGGTTACCATTGGGTTTGTATGTAACATATTCTGTATATAGCAGTCTATATTAAGTTGATGGTTATTTAAGTTTGAACCCTTCTTTTACTTCTTCCCACATTTTAGGTATATGTTGTCGTATTTCACATTCTTGTATTTTGTGAGCTCCTTGACTGATACTTGACAAATTTATTTTTACTTTTGTGTTTATTTATTTCTTTTTATTTTTGTGTTTTCTATCTTCATACTGTCACTTTGGTCTCTCCTTTTTACTGATAGAACCTCCTTTATTATTTTTTGCATTTTTTTTTTATTTGAGAGAGAGAGAGAGCACTGAAGTAGAGTAGGGGCAGAGAGGGAGAGAGAGAATTCCAAGCAGGCTCCACTCTGTCAGGGCAGAGCCCAGCACAGAGCTTGATCCCATGAACCATGAGATCATGACCTGAGCCAAAATCAATAGTCAGATACCTAACCAACTGAGCCACTCAGGTGCCCCTAGAGTCCCTTTTAATATTTCTGCTTTGCTTTGCTGGTTTAGCAGTCATGGACTCTGTGAGTTTTTGTTTGTCTGACAAAATCTTTATCTCTCTTTGTATTCTGAATGATAGCCTTGCTGGATAGAATATTCTTGGCTGCAGGTTTTATCCATTCAGTACATTGACTATATCACACCATTCCCTTCTGGCTTGGAAAGTTTGTGCTGAAAAGCCCCTGGTAGCTTTAGGGAGTTTCCCTTTTATGTAACTGTTCTTTTCCTTTAAAAATTTTTTCTTTACTATATTTTGCCATTTTAAATGTAATATGTCTTGGTGTGAATCTTTTTGTTGACTTTGTTGGAGGTTCTCTATGCCTACTGGTTCTGGATATTTGTTTGCTTCCCTAGATTAGGGTAGTTTTCAGCTATTGTCTATTCAAATAAACTTAATGCCTCGTTTTCTTTGTTGTTGTCTTCTAGGACTCCTTATAATGTGAATGTTACTATCTTGGAGTCACTGAGTTCCCTAAGTCTACTCTTATTTTCCATTATTCTTTTTTCTGTGTTCAGCTTGATTACTTTCCATTACTCTGTCTTCTAGGTCATTGATTTGTTCCTCTGCTTCTTCTAGCATTCTGTTCATTCCATCATGTGTGTTTCTCACTGCATTTATTGAGCCCTTTATCTTTGCTATGGTATTCCGTATCTCTGTGTTCAGGGTCTCACTTATGTCTTCCACTCTTATCTCAAGTCTAGTAAGTATCCTTATGATATTTACTTTAAATTCTCTATCAGGCATGTTACTTATATCTGTTTTTCCTGGATCTCTGGCCATTGTCTTGTCCTGGATTTTTCATTTGGGTTCAATTTCCCTGTCTTCTCCTTTTGTCTTAAGTCTCTGTGCCTGTTTCTCTGTGTTAGGAAAGTCACTTATGTCTCCTGTCCTTGAAGGTAATGGCCTCATGAAGAAGAAGTCCAACAGTGCCCTGCTGTGTAGCATTCTTGTTCCCTAGGGCTTGGTACTTCTGGGAGTGTGTCCAATGTGTACTCTGTGTGATCAGCTATTGTGTCCTAGCTGCCTTTTCTTTCAGGCCAGTCATCTGCAGAGGCTGTCTTTGTGTGTTATGGGCTGTGTTTGGCCCCTGGCCTGAATGTGGCGCATTTTAACTGTGTTCTGGTCTGCTTTTGAAATGAGACCTGTTGGCACTGCTGCTGGAAGCAAGGCCCTACAAAATTCCCAGGTTGGGAGACATGGTGTTTAAGGGGTTTGGACTGGTCTTCTGGGGGAGGGGGCCTGCTGGGACTGAGGCAGGTGTGACTGGGAGGAGCAGTTCCACTGGTGAATGATGGGGGCAGGGCTTGGTGCAAGCAAGTTAGGTAGGGAGTGTGGGTATTGTGCTGCTTCCCCTAGGTGGCTCTGTGCTTATGCTGAGGTTGCTGGAGGGAAATGGTCCCAGCTGTTGCCTTTGTTCCTGATGGGTTCTCTCCCTGAATGCTGCCTTTCTAGGGCATGCTTTGAGATGAATGCTGCCTTTCTAGGACATGCTTTGAGATGAACAGATAATCTCCCTACTCTGTACCCCTGGTGCTCTTCAGATCACTGTTTCCATGCTGTATGTTCACAAGTTGTTTGCCTGCCTTCTTTCCAAGAGCAGCCCCAGTGCCTCTGTGCTGTCCCCAAGCCATACCTGCTGATCTTTAGTACTCCAGGTTAAGTCCTGCTGGTCGCAAAACTCATGAAATTCAGCCCCTCTCACTTTCCAAACCAATTGTTATTGGGGATTCATTTTCCCTCTATGCTCGTCCTGTGTGCTAGTGTCTCTCACCCTTCTCTACAGTGGTGGCTCCCTTTCCACCTTAGTGGCCACGATTGGTTTTTCTCCCAAACTGTGTCTCCACACTTCCTACTTTCTTCAAGTGGCCTCTTCTCTTCTTTAGTTGTAGAGTTTGTTTTGCCAGTCTACAGGTCAATTTCTCAGATATTTAGGATGATTTGATACTTATCTATTTGTATTCATGGGACTAGGAGAGCCTAGGGTCGTCCTACTCTGTCACCAGCTTCCCCTCTCTTGTATAGCTATTAAGTCTTTACATTTACTGGTGGAATGGATAACTAATATCAGGCCTTAATGTTTACAGGCAAGCAAATGCACATGCAGTGTTACCATTCATCTTATTCAATCATTATATTAACTCATGAAATTTTTCACTGAATTAAAAATAAAAACCAGTAAAGATTGATCTTTCTTTCTTAGGCTATTTAAAAATGTAGTCCTATACAACACACATATTTATATATAAATTTTGATGTAAATTTCCAGTTTAGTTGATCTTTGTTCTTTTACAGCAATGTTTATGAAAAAAATTTAAGTCCTTCTTGGAATTCAGTGTACTCATGTATATTCAAAACAGATCGATCTTTTGTGCAAAGCCCAAAATAACTTGATCTTAAATACTTGGGATTTCCAGAGCCAGAGAAAAGTAACAAAACAGAACAAAACCCTCAAAAATATCCATCACATATTGCAGATAAAGCACATAACTATCACTATATTTACCATAGTTTGTTTAGTCTTTTTCTTTATTGCAAAGCTATGGACAAATATTTTTGCTAATTACATAATACCACGTAAGGACATAATTATTCTAATGAAAATAATTATTGATGGCAACAGAATCTTTGTAGAGAGTGTAGGATTTCTAGGATAATTGGAGTCCCCAAATAATGACCCTTTAAATCTTCAGAGAAGTTTAAACTTTTGAGTAGGTAATGATATATATCTGGTGTTTTGGGTCATTGAAGAATGATATCTGGACCCAAATCTCTAAACCTTTGTGTAATCTCTTTTTGAGGACAAGGTTATGAACAGACAGTTCTTTTTAACACTACTAGTTTTTGCAATTCCAAGATTTTTAAGAAGAATGTGTCTTGGTATTGAAAGTTCTTTCTAATTTAATGGTTTTAGCCTTTCTAATCTGTGAATATATGTACTAAAAACAAAATTTGTAAATAATTCAAGATGAAACAGTATTAGAATTATGCCATATGCATTCTACAGTATCTGTTTGGAAATTAATGCTTTTTTCCTCAGGAAGATTATTTCTAGCAAAGTTAAGTTGGAATCTACCTAGAACACTTTTTAAAAATTTTTGTGTTCAAATATTTATAAGTAATAGTCTATATTTTGAAGTTTATTGAAGGTTAAATTGATAGTTTCTCTTTGGTTTATAATATGGAATAGTTCATACTAAGCCCACTTATATCACCTTTACATCTTTTTGATGTATTTTTATATCATGAGTTTAAAATAAAACTGGACCAATTATATTAGGTATAACAATCTTAGGAATATAATTTAAATGTAGAGGCTTTTTGAAAGCTATTCCTTGATAAGATAACTAATTCTGCTGCTGCTTAATTTATTAAGACAAACTTATTTTCAGTCTATTGTACAATTTGAAAGGCATATTCATACCTATCAATTTTGGTATCTTTTAACACCAGTGAAGAGTTCTAGTGTCACTATATAATCATCAACACTGTATATAACATTCTGATAAAGTGAGTGTAGCAAATTATTGACAGATTATTCAGAATCCACACAGTGGAAAACAGGTTGTAGATTCTCATCTGCAGAATGAAGCCAGTTTATTTGTATGTAGATAGGATACTTTCATTTTCTAAGCCAGGAATTTTTATCATCGAACAAAGTCTTGTAATCATGTGTGTAGGATGTATTAGGCTAAATTTGGAATGTGTTCAGAGCTTTGAGCAGCTATAGTACTAATGAGAATTTTAACTGTGAAAAAGAATGTGTTTTATTCTTTTAGAAATATCAAATGATTTGGTGATAAGATTAAAGATTCAAAAATTTTAGGACATTCAAACATGAAATATTTTAATGTTTTGAGAAAAATGCTTACTTAACTCATCTGTCTATGACATCTTAATTTGATTTAAAAAGTAAGTAGCAATAAGCCAGAGTCTAAGTCAGATATCATCAGTAAATACTCTCATCCATAAAGGGTAGAAGGTTTTTGCTTTTACTATCTTGGGGACCAAATTTTCTGAAGAGTCCTCTCACTACAATAGAAATAAATTCTAGGTAAATTGGAGAGGTATACCATGCAATGCACTTTTGGGCCTGCAAAAGATAAGAGAATCTCTGAGGGGCAAAGATGCATATACAGATATACTTATGCATATACAGAAGCAGATAAAATAGTTGAAACTTAATGGGGATTTGTGAGCTATAAGTCATTGGAAAAGCCAGAGTTGACCTCAAGTCAGATGCCCATGTCAGTGACGGGATCAGTCCAGTAGGCTCTGGGGCTCTAAAATGAACCTATCAGAGTTGCATTAATCTAAGACCTGTGTGGGTGACTAACATGGTTCTCTGTTGGTAACAGTATCTCACTCCCACAAGAAACAAATGCACATCCTCTGTAGAGAAGAGCATTTTTCGTTTTAGCCATCAGAATTGAGCACATAATAACGTGAGCCAAGTAACAGCTCATAGTAAAAAAGGCACCAACCGTATAAATAAACAAGAATCTATGATTGAAAGACAGTCAGTCAGTAGGAAAAAATGAAGGCAATGAAAAACAGATCTTAGACTCCTATCAGACTTCTGAAGGACACTATGCACTTCATAAGTTAGAATTATCTGAAAAAGAATCTAAAATACCTGTTTATGATATATTTAAAGAATACAGAGTGGAATAAAAAATGAGAAACAAAAGACTCTTAAAAAATGACCAGTTCTTTAAAAAGAACCAAACAGAACATTTAGGAATTTAAAATAAAATCATTGAAATAAAAATGCAGATAGATTAAACAGATATTGCATAAAGTCAAAGAATAAATTGGAGGATGACAGAATTGATGAATTTATCCAGAATGCAGCATAAATTAAAAATACGGGAAATGTAAGAGGTTAAAAATTATGGAGGATTAAATGAGGTTTTAATATAAGGTTGTAATTGGAAAAGGAAAGCTGGCAAACTAAAAAGAAAAACCATATGATTATCTCAGTACATGAAGGAAAAGCATTTGACAGAATCCAACATCTGTTCCTGATAAGAACTCTTAGCAAACTAGGAATAGAAAAGAGCTTTCTCAACCTGAAAAAAGGCATTTAGGAACAAGGAACAGGTAAAATCGTACTTAATCATGAGGACTGAATGCTTCTCTCCTAAAATCAGGGAGAAGGCAAGGTTTTCTTTCTGTTCTCACTGCTTCTATTTAATGTTGTCCTAGCTAGTGGAATAGAAGAAGAAATAAAAGATTTCCAGTTTGGAAAGGAAAAAGTAAAATGGTCTCTGTTTACAGATGACATAATCATCTATGTAGAAAATTTGATGGGATCTTTAAATAAATAATAAAAAGCTACCAGAACTAGTAAGTCACTTAGTACAAGATTACAGAAGATAGATCCAATACAAAAAAGTCAATTGTATTTCTATATATTGGCAATGTACAATTGAGAACTGAAAATAATTCCATATGTAGTTGCATCAAAGAATATGAAATACTTCGGAATAAATCTGTTAAAAGATGAATATCATCTGTATACTGAAAACTGTGAAAATTGCTGAAATTAAAGAAAACCTAATTAAATGAAGAGAGATACCTTATTTATGGGTTGGTAGATTCACTGTTGTTAAGATGTCCATTCTTGCCAAATAGATCTATAATCCCAACAGATGTTTTGGAAAAATTGACAGGCTGAATCTAAAATTCAAATAGAAGTACAAAGGCCATGGGATACCCAACACAGCTTTGAAAACGAAAAGCCGAATTGAAAGGCTTAGCATTATCTGATTTCAGGACTTAGAAAACTACCTTATTCAAGAAAGTGTGGTGTTGTTGTAAAGTCAGAGACCTTAGATCACTGATGCAGAATAGAAAGTCCAAAAATACACTCATGTGTATATGCAGAACTGATTTTCAAAACAAGCTTCAGAGACAATTCAGTGGTGACACAGTAGTTATTTTAACAAATAACACTGGAACATTTGGGTGCCCAAATGTAAGACTTAAAATTCTAAAACTGATTGGAGGAAGAAAATAAAACTTTGTGACCTTGGGATTGGCAAAGATTTCTTCAATGCAACACCACAAGCTTGATCCATAAAAGAAAAAAAAAACCCGCAACCCTGATATTTTATTTCATTTTTATTTTTGTTTATTTTTTCCAACCCTGGTATTTGAGACTTAATCAAGATGAAGAATTCCTGCTCTGCAAATGACTTCATTAAGAGAATACAAGACAAGGTATAGACTGGGAGAAAATATTTGCAAATCATATATCGAATAAAGGATTTATGTCTAAAAAGAACTCTCAGAACTCACAAAGCAACTTGTCAGTTTTTAGACTGGGACAAAAGGTTCAAACAGACACTTGGTAGATAGATGTCAAATAAGCACATACCTAAAATTTTAAAGGCTGGCAGTGCCAAGTGTTGGTGCTGGTGAGGTTATAGATTGACTGAAATTCTTATATGCTGCTGATGGGAAACGTAAACTTGTACAACCACTTTGGAAGGCAGTTTGGCAGATTCTTGAAAAGTTAAACATACACTTGGTACGTGACTACTCAGTGTACCCCCATGTATTAATCCTAGAGACATGAAAGAGTATATCCACGAAAGACTTGCATACCAATGTTTGCTAGCAGCTTTTTATTTAATAGCTGATAACCTTGAATAACCCAAGTATCCATAACATGTTAATGGATAAACCATGGTAAAGCCACATAACGGAATATAATCAGCAACAAAAAGAAATGAACTACTGATACATGTGAAAACATGAATTAATCTCAAATTTATGTTGAATGGACGACCCCAAAGAGAAAAGGATATATTCTACAATTCTGTGTAAAGGCAGTCTTTGCTTTACATGGGATTATATTTACTAAAATGCATGCAGGTTCGACCTATGTCCTTGCTTTGTATGTGCATGAGTTTTTGTTAACACTGTACCATGCAAAACAAGGACTTCTTGGAATATAAAATTCTGGAAAATACAACTATTCTATTGTGATGGAAACCCATCGGTGGTTATATAAGGAAGAGGTACGGTGGAGGAGGTTGGGGAGCCACAAAAGGGAGAAATTATAAGGGGGCAAAAGTTATTAATAGACTGTTAACTAAGAAGATATGCAAGTGGATAATAATGATGTACATAAAACCTCAAGATAAGTCATAAGGAAAATGCAAATCCAAACTACAGTAAGATTCCACTGCACAACCAGTGGAATCAAAATGACTATCATTAACAAGTGTTGGTGAAGATGTGGAGAAACTGTAACACTCATGTATTGCTGGTGGAAATGTCAAATAGTGTTGTGCCTTTGGAAAACATTTTGTCCATTCCTCAGTATACACTCACCATATGATTCAACAGTTCCATTCCTAGATACTTACCAAGAGAAATGAAAACCTGTGTCCACAAAGAGGGTCTATGCACAAATGTTTCTGGCAGCCTTATTCACAGTAACCAAATACTGGAAAAAATCTAAATGTCCATCACCTGGTCAATGGATGAACAAAATGTAGTATATTTATACAATGCAGAACTATCCCACAATAAGAGGAAACAAAATACTTATATATCAAACTATGTGGATAAGCCTTCAAAACATAAGTGTAAGTGGTCAAACTCAAAATGTGGGATTTTGTTTATATGAAATTTCTGTAAAAGCAAAACTATAGATAGAAGGCAGATAAATGATAGTCACTGGGTGCTAGAGCAGGGTTTGGTGTGTGCATGATAAAGAGGGAGCTTCTGTGATGACAGGATTCTTCTAAAACTGAATTGTGCAGGGGCGCCTGGGTGGCGCAGTCGGTTAAGCGTCCGACTTCAGCCAGGTCACGATCTCACGGTCCGTGAGTTTGAGCCCCGCGTCGGGCTCTGGGCTGATGGCTCAGAGCCTGGAGCCTGTTTCCGATTCTGTGTCTCCCTCTCTCTCTGCCCCTCCCCCGTTCATGCTCTGTCTCTTTCTGTCCCAAAAATAAATAAACGTTGAAAAAAAAAATTTAAAACTGAATTGTGTTGATGGTTCACAACTGTAAATTCACTGAAAGTCATGTATCTGATTAAGGGCTGGTATTCAGAATATATACATTGTATAGGATACAATATGTGTTTTGTATTGCACCAACTCAAAACAAGGTAACAAAATAACATCAGGGTTATTTGAAGAAATTGCTGGTTCTGGGCCTAGCACTAAGAAAATTGAAGGTGAACATGGAATATCTTGTGCTAGAAAGTAAAGAAATGCTCCAAAACTGATCATCAAAACAAGTAAGGTCAGTAGTGGATTTTAACCTATTGAGTAAAATAAAAATTCAGAGGTCCATATATCAGGCTAGACAGACAGATGATGGACTGACAAATGAAAAGGGAAAGCTCTTCCTTATGATGGACTGCCAGTTAAGGAAAATAGAACAATGAAATTTAAAAGGTAACTGGTATTTTTTTACTTATTTTGAGAGAGAGAGAGTGAGAGAGAGAGCAAGTGGGGAAGGCGGAAAGAGAGAGAGAGAGAGAGAGAGAGAGAGAGAGAGAGAGAGAGAGAGAGAGAGAATCCCAAGCAGGTTCCATACCACCAGTGCAGTGGGGCTCAACCTCACAAACCAATTATGACCTGAGCCAAAGTCAGATGCTTAGCCAACTGAGCCACCCAGGTGTCCCCAAAAGATAACTGTTTTGCAGCTATTATAGTCAAATCTGATTCAGACAATAATTATCAGTGGATGCTAAATCTAGGAGAAGGGGACTTTGATAAGGAGCAATATATTTACATGATGTTAAACTGTTTCCCAGTAATTACTAATTCCAAAAGGAAAGGTAGTAACTATACAGTAGAAGAATCAAACAGCACTTTAACTGCATAATCAAAATTAAAACCCCCATTACCTTGCAGATATACATGATATGCTGAGAACAGATTATTCATGTTGTATTCAAGACAGAAATGCCTAACCTGAGTCTAATTATGTGGAAACAAGATAAATCCAAATTTGGGACATTCTGTAAGATAACTAGTCTTCAATGCTTAAAAATATCAGTGATATAAAAGACAAAGATTGAAGAGTAGTTCCATAGTATGAAAGACTTTATGTAAAGACATATGACAGCTAACTGTAAAATATATGATGCTGGTCTAGTTCCTGTTCCAGAAAAAAAACAGTGCTATAAAAAACATTGGACAGTTCATGAAATTGGAATATGAAAGGTATATTAGATATATATGTAACAAGGTTAAAAATCCCAAGTTTGATAACTGTATTATGGTTATCTAGAAGAATGTTTTTATATCAGGAAGTCACTTAATTATTTAGTTGTACAGAGCTCTGATGTGTACAACTTACTCTCAGATGTTTGAGAGAGAGAAGGAGGAAAGGAGAGAGAGAGAGTGATGGTGATAAAGCAAATGTGGTTCAGTGTTGGTAATCAAGTGGTGAATTGGAGTGAACTGTAGAAATGGGGGCGGGGGTTATTCCTGCAACTTTTCCTCTAAGTGTAAAATTTTTCTATACGTTCATAATTAAAGTTTAAGGGAAAAAAGATATCATGAAAAATTATATGCCAACTAATTTTAAAAGGCAGGTGAAACAGACACATTTCTAGAAAAATAGAACTTTTCCAAAATTGTTAAAGTACGATTAGACACTATGCATAGTCCTTTAACCTTCAAAGAAATTGAATTGCTAGTTCAAAGTCTTTCTACCAAGAAACCAGTAGTCTCATGGTTTGTCAAGCAACTTCTACCAAAAGTTCAAGGAACAGATCATTTTGCTGTTGTTGTTTTCTTAGAGACAAAGAAAACTCCCTCACTCATTATGAGACTAAAATGACCTTTATACCAGTTCAGGATTACAGGAAAGGAAAATTACAGTCCAATCATGCTGAGGCATGTAATATTAAAGAATCTTAAAATATTAGCACACCAAGCACAGCAGTAAGTAAAAAAGATACAACTATCTCAGAAGTACAGAAAGAATTAATGATGATAAAAAGTGCCAGCCAACTAAGAGAAAGGAAGTTTCTTAAATTGATAAAGGATATCTAATAAAACTGTTAACAGTCATCGTTCTCATTGATAAAATGTGAAAAGCATTACCTTTACAGTCATGGAAAAGGCCAGATGCCCACTATCCTTGCTTCTCCTCAACATTGTCCTGGAGGGGCCGACCTAACATAATAAGAGAAAAGAAAAAGAAAAGAGAAAGAAAGGAAGGAAGAAGAGAGAGAGATGGGGGGAGGGGGAGAAAGGAAGGAAGGAAGGAAGGAAGGAAGGAAGGAAGGAAGGAAAGAAAGAAAGAAAGAAAGAAAGAGTTCAAATATACCAGAGGGATTCATTCCTATTGCTTTTCTGCACATTTAAACAAATATTAGACCTATCCGAATCATCAGAAAGCTGCATGAGTATCTCTGGAGAATTGAACTAGTCTATGACTGCCTATAGTTTAAGACTGATACCTTCATTGTGGTTCCAACTTTTAGGCTGTTCTTTCCCTCTCTCTCTTCTTTTGTCTTTCTCTCTGTACTATTTCCTTATAAACTTTTTCGTACTGTGTATCAAATGCTTGCCTTCGAGATTCCTGGACATGAACACAACTCTGTATTTAGTACTGATTAGGGTCATCTGTAATACCTCTTGTCAACCACATTTAACAATGTCAGGGTGGGGGGGAAGTTCTCTCCAAACGTTTTTCCTAATTTGAGTGAATAAACTCTTTATATTTCTATCCTCTCTCTGATGTAATTATTACTTGTTTGTATAATAATAAATGTTAAAATACCCAAAATGTGTAAGTTCTGTGCGACACACTAATCATTTTTGGCCAAAGTGGTAATGCTAGACCCTTTTTCTATGTTAAACAATTAGAACATTGCTGAGTATTTAAATTGTTTTCATCTTTCATGCAGATGGGTTAGAATCCTGTTGGTGCAGTTGATAGAAGCTGTAGTGAATAGATATATGTGAGCAGAAGTCAAGTAAAAATGCGAATGCTTTGAAAGTGCTTAAACACCCTTAAAGTCACTCTAGCTCTTTTCTTTTAAATTTTGCTCTCCATTACCTGTGGAATGCTTAAATAAAATTTCTAATTCACGTTTGACCTATGAAAGGAGATACTATCTGATACGGAAATGAGCATATTTACAAAATGTAACTGAATGCTTTGCTGGGCACTGGGATAAAAAGTTCAGTAAAGTAACATAGTCCTTGCCTTTAGATGACTTCTTTCCTCACTGGTTTTGCTTTCTAGTCATAGTTGTTCTGTTCAAGGGACTTATTTGTTATGATATTCTGTGGAAATACTAACAGAAAATATCCTTTAATAGTTTATAGTGGTACAGTCTTAAAGTATCTGAAGAAGGAAAGCTTATTGTAGGAAGACCTAAAGAAGAATTCTTTTTTTTTTTTTTTTTTAATTTATGGTCAAATTGGCTAACATACAGTGTGTAAAGTGTGCTCTTGGTTTTGGGGTAAATTCTCATGGTTCATCGTTACATACAACACCCAGTGCTCATCCCAACAAGTACCCATCTCAATGCCCATCACCTATTTTCCCCTCTCCCCCACCCCCACCCCCCCCATCCACCCTCAGTTTGTATTTAAGAGTCTCTTACGGTTTGCCTTCCTCCCTCTTTGTTTGTAACTATTTTTTCCCCTTCCCTTCCTCTGGGGAAGGTCTTCTGTTAAGTTTCTCAAGATCCACATATGAGTGAAAACATATGATATCTGTCCTTCTCTGACCGACTTACTTCATTCAGCATAATACCTTCCAGTTCCATTCACATTGCTGCAAATGGCATGATTTCATTCTTTCTCATTGCCAAGTAGTATTCCATTGTATATATAAACCACGTCTTCTTTATTCGTCAATTGATGGACATTTAAGCTCTTTCTATAATTTGGCTATTGTTGAAAGCACTGCTATAAACATTGGGGTGCATGTGCCCCTATGCATCAGCACTCCTGTATCCCTTAGATAAATTCCTAGTAGTGTTATTACTGGGTTGTAGGGTAGTTCTATTTTTAAATTTTTGAGGAACCTCCATACTGTTTTCCAGAGCAGTTGCACCAGTTTGCATTCCCATCAGCAGTGCAAGAGGGTTTCCGTTTCTCCACATCCTCACCAGCATCCGTAGTTTCCTGAGTTGTTCATTGTAGCCACTCTGACTGGCATGAGGTGATATCTCAGTGTGGTTTTGATTTGTATTTCCCTGATGATGAGTGACCTTGAGCATCTTTTCATGTGTCTGTTAGCCATGTGGACGTCTTCTTTGGAAAAGTATCTATTCATGTCTTCTGCCCATTGCTTCAGTGGATTATTTGTTTTTGGGGTGTTGAGTTTGGTTAAGTTCTTTATCGATTTTGGATACTAGCCCTTTATCCAATATGTCATTTGCAAATATCTTTGCCCATTCCATCAGTTGCCTTTTAGTTTTGTTGATTGTTTCCTTTGCAGTGCAGAAGCTTTTTATCTTGATGAGGTCCCAATAGTTCATTTTTTGCTTTTAATTCCCTTGCCTTTGGAGATGTGTCAAGGAAGAAATTGCTGTGGCTGAGGTCAAAGAGGTTGTTGTCGGTTTTCTCCTCTAGGGTTTTGATGGTTTCCTGTCTCACATTTAGGTCTTTCATTCATTTTGAGTTTATTTTTGTGTATGGTATAAGAAAGTGGTCTAGTTTCAAACTTCTGCATGTTGCTGTCCCAGCACCATTTGCTTATAGAGACTGTCTTTTTTCCATTGGATGCTTTTTCCTGCTTTGTCAGAGATTAGTTGGCCATACGTTTGTGGGTCCAATTCTGGGTTCTGTATTCTATTCCATTGGTTCATGTGTCTGTTTTTGTGCCAATATTATACTGTCTTGATGACTACAGCTTTGTAATGGAAGCTAAAGTCTGGGATTGTGATGCTTCCCACTTTGGTTTTCTTTTTCAATATTACTTGAGCTATTCAGGGTCTTTTGTAATTCCGTAGAAATTTTAGGATTGTTTGTTCTAACTTTGAGAAGAATGCTGGTGCAATTTTGATTGGGATTGCACTGAATGTGTAGATTGCTTTGGGTAGTATTGACATTTTGACAGTATTGATTCTTCCAATCCAAGGAAAGACATCCATAATAGTTTTGTTTTTGGTGAGCAAAATTGATATTGAGATTCCTGTAGAAGAACTGAACTTTCTGTCAGAGTAATAGGCTTCACTAACCAGCAACCAATTCGTTTTTTCCTTTTACTTCCTCACAACTCTGTGCAGCAATATTACTTTGCATTAGGGATTTTTAGGTACTAAAACTACTTAAGTACAAATGAAAGACGTTAACAGTTCTCTCAAGTAACTATGCAGGACTACTTTAGTTATGCATAATGTATACTCCTGTATTCTTTTACAAAAAGAAATGCTAAATGCCTGAATGTATCAGGCACCTTGTTCAAATAGCAGTCTGATGCTGAAATGAAATGTAGTTATTTTCTTTTTAGCAATCCAATTAGTTAAGATGTGACATACAATAATTTTTAATTTTTTAAGGAAAGTCCATAGTATTTTTCATAGTGACTGGTCCATCGTACATTCCCATCAATAGTGCATGAGGGCTCCAGTTCCTCCACACCCTCATCAACAGTTATTATCTTCTTTGGTCTTTTATTTATTTTTATTATTTAATTAATTTATTTTTGAGATAGAATGAGAGTGGGAGAGAGGCAGAGAGAGAGGGAGACACAGAATCCAAAGCAGGCTTCAGGCTCTGAGCTGTCAGCACACAACTCCATGCAGGGCTTGAACTCACAAACTCAAGGTCATGACTTGAGCTGAAGTTGGACACTTAACCAACTGAGCCACCCAAGTGCCCCTATTTTCTTTGTTTTGATCATGGCCATCCTAACAGGTATGAGGTAATAACTCATTATGTTTGATTTGCACTTCCCATTTCCTAATGATTAGTGATATTGATCTTTTCATATGCTTGTTGACTGTATTATCTTCTTTGTAGAAATGTCTAGTCAAGTTCTTTACACATTTTGTTTTAATAGAGTTATTTGTTTTTTGTTGTTGTAGGAGCGTTTTGGTTTTTTTAAGTAAACTGTGCCTAATGTGGAGCTTCATATCTCAACCCCAAGATCTAGGGTTGCTTGCTTTACCTGAACCAGTTGGTTTTTAATCTCTTATTAGATAATATGGCTAGAAAGTATTTTCTCCATTCTGTATGTTGCCTTTTCTTTCTGTTGATTATTTGCTTTGTCACACAGAAGTTTGGAAGTTTAACGTAGTTCCATCTGCGTAGTTTTGCTGCTGATGACTGTAATTTTGATGTTATGTCTACCAAATCCAATAATATGAAGCTTTCCCCCTATGTTTTCTTTTACAAGTTTTGTAACTTTAGGTCTTATATTTAGGGCTTTACTTCGTTTTGAATTTTTATATATGGTGTAAAGAAACGGTCCAGTTTCTTTCTTTTGCATATGGATATCCAGTTTTTTCAACATCATTGGTTTAAGAAACCATCCTTTCCCCATTGATCTCCCTTGTCAGAGATCATACAACTGTGTAGATGAAGATTTATTTCTGGGCTGTCTATTCTGTTCCACTTATTTCTATGTTTGTCTTTGTGCTAGTACCATATTGGTTTTGATTGCTCTAGCTTTGTAATATGTTTTGAAGTCAAGAAATCTGAGACCTCCAGTTCTGTTTTTCTTTCTAAAGATTGTTTGGGATATTTGGGATCCCTTGAGATTCCTTATGAATTTAAAATTTTTTTTTCCATTTCTGCAAAAAATTTCTTTGGGATTTTGATAGTGATTGCATTGAAGCTGTAGGTTGCTTGGGTAGTATGGACATTTTAACAGTATTAAGTCTTCTAATCCAGGAACACCAGATAACTTTCTGCTTATTTGTGTCATCTTTAATTTCTTTCAGCACTGTTTCCCCTCCATGGTTAAGTTTGTCCTAAGTATTTTACTCTTTTTTTGGTGCTATTTTAAGTGGGATTATCATCATGATCTCCTCTTCAGGTTGTTTATTGTTAGTGTGTAGAAATGTACCTGGTATTTCTGTGTTGGTTCTGTATTCTGCAACTTTGATGATTTCTTTTGGCAGATTTTGTTATTACCTTTTTAAAAAAATTACTATATATATATATTTAATTTATATCTAAGTTAACATATAGGGTAATAATGATTTCAGGAATAGAATTGAGTGATTTATGACTTACATATAACACCCAGTGCTCATCCCAGCAAGTGGCCTCCTTGATGCTCCTTGCCCATTTAGCCCTTCCCCCCACCCAGAACCCCTCCAGCAACCCTCAGTTTGTTCTCTGTATTTAAGAGTTTCTTATGGTTTGTCTCCCTCCCTCTTTTTATATTATTTTTGCTTCCCTTGCTTTATGTTCATCTGTTTTGTATCTTAAATTCCACGTATGAGTGAGGTCGTATGGTACTTGTCTTTCTCTGACTTATTTCGCTTAGTGTAATAGACGTTAGTTCTATCCATGTTGTTGCAAATGGCAAAATTTCATTTTTTTCATTGCCAAGTAATATTCCGGTGTGTGTGTGTGTGTGTGTGTGTGTGTGTGTGTGTGTTTGTGTGTGTACACACCACATCTTTATCCATTCATCAGTCAATGGACATTTGGGCTCTTTCCATACTTGGGCTATTGTTAAAGCGCTGGTATAAACATTATGATGCCTGTGACCCTTCAATATTTATCTTTTGGATAAATAACTACTAGTACAGTTGCTGGGTCATAGGATAGTTCTATTTTTAATTTTTTGATGAATCTCCATACTGTTTTCTGTAGGGCCTGCACCAGTTTGCATTCCCACCAGCAGTGCAAAACAGTTCCTCTTTCTCCATATCCTCGCCAATATCTGTTGTTGCCCGAGCTGTTAATTTTAGCCATTCTGACAGGTGTGAGGTGGTCTTTCATTGTAGTTTTGATTTGTATTTCCCTGATGATGGGTGATGTTGAGCATCTTTCCATGGTGTCTGTTAGCCATGTGGATGTCTTCTTTGGAAAAGTGCCTTTTCATGTCTTTTGCCCATTTCTTCAGTGGATTATTTGTTTTTTGGGTGTTTAATTTGATAAGTTCTTTATAGATTTTGGATACTAACCCTTTATCCCGTATGTCACTTGCAAGTATCTTCTCTTATTCTGTCGGTTGCCTTTTAGTTTTGTTGGTGATTCCTTTGCAGTGCAGAAGCTTTTTATCTTGATGAGGTCCCAGTAGTTGATTTTTACTTTTGTTTCCCTTGCCTCTTTGACCTGGCCCAGGTTAAAGAGGTTGTTGCCTGTTTTCTCCTCTAGGATTTTGATGGCTTCCTTTCTCACATTTAGGTCTTTCATCCATTTTTAGTGTATTTTTGTGTATGGTCTAAGAAAGTGGTCCAGTTTCACTTTTCTGCATGTCAATGTCCAGTTTTCCCAGCACCATTTGCTGAAGAGACTTTTTTCTGTTAGATATTCTTTCCTGCTTTGTCAAAGATTAGTTGACCATATGTTTGTGGGTCCATTTCTGGGTTCTCTGTTCTGTCCCATTTATCTATGTGACTGTTCTTGTGCCAGTACCATACTGTCTTGATTACGGCTTTGTAATACAGCTTGACGTCCAGAATTGTGATGCCTCCAGCTTTGGTTTTCTTTTTCAGGATTGCTTTGACTGTTCAGGGTCTTTTCTGGTTTCATTCACATTTTAGGAATGTTTATTCTAGCTCTGTGAAGAATGCTGGTGTTTTTTGATAAGGATTGCATTGAATATGTAGATTGCTTTGGGCAGTATTGACGTTTTAACAATATTCTTCCAATCCATGAGCATGGAATGTTTTTCCTTCTTTTCTGTGTCTTCTTCAATGTCTTTCATAAGCTTTCTATAGTTTTCAGTATATAGATTTTTCACTTCTTTGGTTAGGTTTATTCCTAGGTATTTTATAGTTTTGGGTGCAGCTGTAAATGGGATCAGTTCTTTGATTTCTCTTTCTGCTGCTTCATTACTGGTGTAAAGAAATGTAACCAATTTCTGTACATTGATTTTATATCCTGCAACTTTGCTGAATTCATGTATCAGTTCTAGTAGTTTTTTGGTGGCATTTTTTTTGGGTTTTCCACATAGAGTATCATGTCATCTGTGAAGAGTGAGAGTTTGACTTCCATGCCAATTTGCATGTGTTTTATTTCTTTGTGTTGTCTGGTTGCTGAGGCTAGGACTTCCAACACTGTGTTAAATAATAGTGGTGAGAGTGGACATCCTTGTTTTGTTCTTGACCTTAGGGGGAAAGCTCTCAGATTTTCCCCATTGAGGATGATCTTGGCAGTGGGTCTTTCATATATGGCTTTTATGATCTTGAGGTATGATCTTTCTATCCCTACTTTCTTGAGGGTTTTCATCAAGAAAGGATGCTGTATTTTGTCAGATGCTTTCTTTGCATCTACTGAGAGGATCATGTGGTTCTTATCCTTTCTTTTATTATTGTGATGTATCATCATGATTGATTTATGGATATTGAACCATTAATAGTTGGGTTTTTTTTTTTTAATGGACTCTTCAAGGTGTTATACATACAGGGTCATGTACATTCCACTTTTCTCTTGCCTCTCAAGGGAGAAGCTGCAAGTTGGAATTTTCCTCCCAGTTCCGAGCTGTGTTAGCTTCAGAGAAGAACTGGCATGATTGAAACGAAATGACTTTTTGTGCCATTTCAAGGCTTCTGTTCTTGGCTTTGATCTCATGTGTGGTACTGTGACTTCTTAACTGGTTTCTGGTACTGTACTTCTTAACCAGTAGAGGACTTTTGGACCATATATTGCTATTAAGTCAGTGTTTTTGTGGGTGAGGAAGAGATGAGTCTTCCTATTCTACCATCTGATGTCACTGAATCTCTTGGTTTTTAAAAATAACACTGGCAAGGGGCGCCTGGGTGGCGCAGTCGGTTAAGCGTCCGACTTCAGCCAGGTCACGATCTCGCGATCCGTGAGTTTGAGCCCCGCGTCGGGCTCTGGGCTGATGGCTCAGAGCCTGGAGCCTGTTTCCGATTCTGTGTCTCCCTCTCTCTCTGCCCCTCCCCCATTCATGCTCTGTCTCTCTCTGTCCCAAAAATAAATAAACGTTGAAAAAAAAAATAACACTGGCATGAGTTTTTCTATTCTTGCTTTTCTGCTTTTGGAAGAAGGAAATAGGCAAATATTTGCCTTAATCTTTAGTAGATACAAAGATGGGAAAGAAATAGAAAATAAGAGCTAGATACTTGAAAAGTAATTTCATATAGTACATTACTTAATTTACTATTTCTGTTGACTAGAGAGGATTTAACCATGGCATGTTAATCTGATATTTTAAGGCAAGCATTATATTTTTTCACTTTAATTTATATTTCTCTCTTTTATTTAACAACAGACACTAAAGATCTTTAAGGATCTGAATTTCAGTATTAATCGGTGTTTAAGTATATTGTTAAGATGCATGCTTTTGTGTATATGTACATGTCTGTGAGAAAAAAATGAATAATGAATGTGAATGTTTGGATATTCATAGTCATATTGGTACTAATTTAAGTGACTATAAAAGAATGTAGGCATTTGTTTACATTTTGGGGGAGGGAAGGATACATAAATAACACCACAACTGAAGTCCATAGTAAAATATGTATTTTCTTGCAGTATAATTTATCTAAGACATAATAAACTTTATAATAAAACTTTTAAAGAGACCTGCTTTTAAAAGATCTAATGAAATTGTTTTTTGGTAGAATCTGAAAAGTTTTCAGTTATTTATTTTAGATTATATTTCTGTGAAAACAAATTTTTGCATTGAGAGGAGCCCTTTAACTATAGGAACATATATATCTTTTATGGAATCTCATTATTTCCTCAAAGTGAAGAAGAAATGAAATGGAAGTTTTTAGTAGCTCTTTAAATAGTTGTGTCAGCACAGCATACATTTGTTAGCAAACAATTACTTTTTGTTAAGATTATAGTAAAATATTTCAGAATATTAGGAAAATGGAGTATGTCTAAGTTCTTTATTAAATTGTTACTGAATACCTGCCATATTCCATATTCCAGGTACTGTGTTAGGGATCGGATAGGATTCTGTTTATTAGAATGAACAGAACAGAATCAGGTACTAGTTAGCGAAAGACACATTAAGCAAACAATTGTATAAATGATCATTTATGGTTTTGTGATAGCTTACAAAAAGACTTTCAGGGTCTATGAAAATACGTAATGTGGTCTCATTAAATGAATTTTAAAAAGCTTAGGTGTTACTGGTAATTTGGCTCAGTGAAAGGGAGAAGTATGCAAAAAGAATGAAACATAGTTTTCAGGAATCGAAAGAAGTCCAGTATAGCTGGAGGGGGAAGAGTATTTCATAATGTGGTTAGAGTGCCTAGAAGAGATTTATGTGCTATTTTACAGATTTTAAACTTTTATTTGAAGCCCAAGTGACATGATTCATACTTGTAGGTTTTTAAATTTTTTTACAGATTTTTAGAAATTTATTTATTTTGAAAGAGTGCGAGCAGGGAATGGCGGGGGGAGGGGGGAAGGGAGGGAGAGAGAGGGAGGGAAGGAGGGGGAGGGAATCCCAAGCAGGTTATGCAGGGTCAGTGCAGAGCCTGACATGGGCCTCAAACTCATGAACCATGAGGTCATAACTTGAGCCAAAATCGGATGCTTATCCAACTGGGTTACCCAGGTGCCCCTCATATATGGTTTTTAATTTTTATCTTAATTGCACCGTGGGGTATAGATTAGAGGGAGCCAACTCTAGTGAAAGGTGGCCTGTTGCCCCAATTCAGAAGGATATAATGAGGGTTGTATTAGTTTCCTAGGACCGCTGTAATAAAGTTCCACAAACTGAATGGCTTAACAACAACAACAACAAAAATTGGTTTTCTCACACCTGGGGGCTAGAAGTCTGGTATCGTGATGTTTGGCAGAGTTGGTTCCATCTGAGAGCCGTTGGGGAAGGACCTCTTTTTGTTCCAGGCCTCTCATTTTGGCATATAAATGGCTGTCCTCTTCCTGTGTCTTCAGATCATCTTCCTTCTGTGTCTTCCTGTGTTCAGATATCCTCTTCTTATAAAGATACCAGTTGTATTGGATGAGGGTCCATCCTAATGACCCCATTTAACTTAATTCTTTAAATGCATTATCTCCCAGTATGGTCACATTCTGAGGTATGGGATGCTTAGGACTCCAGCATAAGAATTTTATGGAGAAATAATTCAGCCTGTAACAATGATTAACGTTGATGGTGGTGAAGATGGAGAGAAATGGGCTGACTTGAGAATTATTTAGGTGATAAAACTGGTACATCTTAGTAATAGATTAGAAATGGTAAGATGACACCAAACGTTCTGGTTTGACAAGGGTTCTGAGAGATAGGAGTGATTTCATTTAGGAGCATAAACTGAGAAGCATATTTAAGAGGAAAGATGATGAGCTCTGTATTCAGGTGTTCATGTGATATCCAAATGAAGATGTCAGGTAGGCAATTTATATGTGGAACTGAAGCTCAGAAGAGAGACCTGGGCTAGAGACATAAATTTGAGAGACATCAGCTCATACATGGTAATCAAAGCCATGGTAATGGATGAAAATGGCTACAGAGAGAAAAGACCTGTACCTAGACCAGAGTCCAAAGAAAATTCACCTTATAAAATTCATATAGAACCCTATTTTCCTAAGTGGTATAAGCAGTGCAACATGGAAAAAGATAGTTATAATTTCTACCCATGCGTTTAAAAGATCTTATCCTTTAAACGGTTTCATATATTTTATATCATGTGTATCTTAATACTGTAGTACTGGTGTAATTTTAAATAAGGAAACATATTTTCCAGCGCGTATCAAAAAATATTTTCCATTCAGTGAATTTGGGAAACACAGTAACAGAGGAGGCAATAAGGAGTATCTTAGATGAAACCAAAGAGAATATGGCAGCAGAAACCAAGGGACCAGTTTTAAGGAAAGGACAATTCATAGTAGATATATTTGAAATTTTAAATGCCAGTAAACTATGCATTCTCAATGAGGGCAATATTGATCCCAAGAGGAAGAAATAGTTCTGTTTTGTTTTGTTTTGTTTTATGGAGAATGGGGAGGCACAAAAAAACCTTAGATACTATAATGGCTTGTGGCCTCTAGAGTTCAACCCTGCCCTACAAAATCTTATTCCTTAGAATGTAATTTCTCTTATTAGTGAGTAACTAAATTAAATTTAATTTAATAAGTACATTATACTTATATAAGCATAATATATGCATTATATATTTGTATACAGTTATTTCGCTTTCTCCTTGGAGGATGATAAAAAAAGTTGAGAAACACTGCAATAAACTGTATAGAAAGGGCTTTTAAAACCCTTTTTCACTGTAGTTTGGTGATACTCTCTAGGGCAGAGTGTGGGATTTGAGTTTGAAGAGGAACTTGCAATTTTTTGCTGTATGTATTTCAGTATTGAATATTGTACACCAAGAATTTATTCTTCTGTTGAGAATGAGTCAGATTATCTAATTACCCCTCCAAAACATTAAAAAGAATGAAGAAGTCACCATATTTGATCCTTTCACCCAGAGATCATCTCTGTTAACGTTTTGTATATAGTCTTTCTGTTTAACTGTATATTTTATGTCAGGTCCTATCTGTTCATCTTCAAAAGGTATCTGAAATCTGACTACTTTTCACTGTCTCCCACTACTATAGTCTAATCCCCTATTTGTAAAAACAAAAAGATTGTACCAAGAATATTGTTCTTTTTCTCTGAACAATGTGCATATAAAAGCCAACATTTTGACTTCAACTGAAATTGTTTTGTTTGTGTAGGCTTTCTCATTTTGCTGTGTGGTGTTCATCTTGAAGTCCCTGTTGAATTTGTGTCTGTCTTTCGTAATCGACGCAGTAAATATTTCTCCCTGAAGGCTATTTTCCAGTAGAAGAATTTTTTTTTCTTTGCCTTGTATTTGCTTCACCACAATCCCTCTGCTTTGAATCCAGAAGATGATTAAGAACTAATTTAAACTTCATATATATTTGGTTTCTTTGATCAAGTCTGTAGGTTTTCTTATTCACAACATGATCACTCTACAGAGATCTCTGGCTCAGAATTTTTGCTAAATCTTTTACTTTCTCTTCTTTTTTGATCTTAATGCCCTCTGCTTCCTTCTGACCTTCTCTCAGTAAGCACACCAACTTGTGAACTCTGCATGTGCACTGATCATCACTCTGTTTTTGTCTCAAAGATTGAGTTGGATTGTATCTTTTTTTTTCCTCTGACTTATCTCTCAACTTTTGTTTTATATTCTACATCTTACCCTCTTCTAGAACATTCTCTGACTTCTCCCGTGGCAGCCTTTCTTGGCTACTTCTTCAAGGCCCTATCATTTAAAACCAAAATTAAAATGAAATCCTTCGTTCTGTATCTCCATCTAAGTATTTTTTTTTTCCTTTCATGCCTGGGTTTAGTAAGCTACTTTGTGTGTCTACTTTCTTATTTCCGTTTCGCCCAAACCCACTGAAATCAAGGGGCACCTGGGTGGCTCAGTTGGTTAAGCTTCCGACTTCAGCTCAGGTCATGATCTTCCGGTTCATGAGTTCGAGCCCCTCATTGGGCTCTGTGCTACCAGCTCAGAGCCTGGAACCTATTTCTGATTCTCTGTCTCCCTCTTTCTCTGCCCCTCCCCCTGCTCTGTCTCTCCCAAAAATAAATAAACATAAAAAAATTTTTTAATAAAAATAAAACAAACAAACACTGAAATCAAGCTTCTGCATTCAAACAGTTCTTCCTAAATTCATTCTGGTGACCCAACTACAAATCCTTCTTCTCAGTTCACTCCTCCAAGGTAATAACTGCTTCTTCTGCTTAATGCTTTCCTCCTTCACAGATACTGTATCTCTTCAGAATCCTTCACTGACTCCTCCTTTTGAAATGTTTTATTTGTAAAATTTCAAGCATACACCAAAGTAGAGACCAAAGTACAGGACAGTGACTGGCAAATCATCCAGCTTCAGCAATTACTAACTTGTGACCAGTCTTTTTTTTTTTTTTTTTTTTTTTGGTAACTGTATGCACCTACTCTTTTCTCTCCATTCTGGATTATTTGTTCTGCCAGCCTTCAAATAATATTGTTCTTCTGGGTCCTGTCCTCAACATTTTTTCCTTCTACGCTACCTGCAATCAGTAGAAAAGCTCACACATGCTAACAGTTTCTACAACCTCCAAATGCTGATAACACCTAAATCTATTTCCTCAGCTTAGATCTTGTTCTTAAGCAAGAGATTCTTTACTAGCTTACATAGTCTTCACTTGGATTCTCCACAGGTTCTAGAAGCAGAAATCTAAATGAGCTAATCTTTGCCCACCTGCTGCCCCTTCTAAAATTCCATTTTGTTTGATCAATCTCCCATCTTCCTAGTCCTCTAGAAATATATCTAGTTCTAGTCCTTCATAAATATATTTGATTGCTCATCAAGCCCCATCACTTTTCCTGCTGCCATGGTAAACTCCCTTTCACCCATATTTTTTCAGCAAATTCATAACTGATCTTCCCTGCAGGCTTGCCACCATCCCACATACTGTTCATTATTATCAGAGTGATTTACCTAAAACACAAGTTTAATCATGGTATGCTCTCATTAAAATCCTTAAATATCACTGGTATCTATATGATAAATTAAGACACTTCTTGATCTGATTCTTATCTTACTTTCTATCCTTACCACTTCCATTTACCCTGAATGCTCAAAATGCATTCAGAGAATAGACAGTGCTTTTCATGGGGTGCCTGACTGGCTCAGTTGGAAGAGCATGGGACTCTTGATCTCGCGGTTGTGAGTTTGAGCCCCATCCTGGGTATAGAGATTACTTAAAAATTTTTAAATCTTCAAAAAAATTCTTTTCACATCTTTATGCTCTGTGCATCCTTCTTTCTGGAATGCTCTCTTCTCATCTCTTCTTGCCATCTGTATAGTGAATTCCAATCTTCCTTGGAGTCTAGTCCAAGATATCCTGACTCTTCATTAAAGTAAATTCTATAAATTGTTATTTTGCCTGTTGCTTACATAGCTTATAAGCTCAGAAAGATGAAGGACCTGCCCAAGGTTACAGAGCCAATAAATGGCATACCTTGGTATAAATCAAGGTTATCTTATTTCAGAGCCCATACCCTTTTACTACAACTAATGCGCGAACATTTGTTTGAAGGATTAGACCTTATAACTGTGTGCAATAAGATTCTATCAAATACATTTTAGCAAGAAAATCCATGGTAGGTTCCATGTTATAAAGATAAAGTGAATAATATCTGCTTTGAAATCAGTTTTGTTCAGTATTGTCATTCTAAGTTTCTCTCTGTATATTTATTTAATGAGGTCAAAATTAATGACAAAAGCAGTCAAAGACCAAGCTGTAATTATAAATAACAGATTCATCCAAGCATAAATATTTTAGAATTCCTGTATATTATATGTGTGTGTGTGTATGTGTGTGTGTGTGTGTTTGTGTGTGTGTATGTGTATATATATGTATATATATATATATATATATATATATATATATATATATATATTTAATTTTTTTTAAAGTAGGTTCCATGCCCATCATGGGGCTTGAACTCATGAACCTGAGATTAAGAGTCGCATGCATCATTGACTGAGATGGCCAGGCACCCTTTTATTATTTATGTTTTTAAAATACATCTGAATTTTGTTTTATTTTCAGCTTATTGGTCTCAGCCAAAGATCTGTCATTCTTTTTGAAATTTGAGAATTGTAATATTATTTCTATTTATAACTAAGAAATAGGCCAAGAGTTTTTTTAAGTTGCAAACATTTCCCAAAATTGATCTGATAACATGATTGCATTAAAATTAATGAAAGTGCTATGGTCTGAATGTTTGTGTACCCCTAAAAGTCATATTTGAAATCCTACCCCTCTGGTGATTCTCTTAGCAGGGGGTGCCTTTAGGGGGTGATTAGGTCATGAGGGTAGATAGAGCCTTCATAGTAAAAGAAACCCCAGAGAGTTAGCTCCTCTCTTCTACCATGTCAGGTTACAGTGAAAACATAGCCATTTGTAAGGAACAAGGTCTTTACTTTGACACCAAATCTGCCAGGACTTTGGTCTTGGACTTCCCGCCTCTAGAACTGTGAGAAAAACATTTGTGGTGTTTGTAAGTCACCCCATTTATGGTATTTTTGTTACAGCAGCCCAAATGGATGAAAAAAGTAAGATGGTATTGGATGTAGGTTGTAAATAGATTAATATCAAATACCTTTCAGTGGCAGTCTAGTTGAATTATTGCAATCTAGTAGAATTAATTTTGTTTCAACATACTTAGGAGCAATTATGTAACATGCTAATTCTATTTGAAAGTGTAAATAAAATGATTTAATTTTTTTTAATGTATATTTTTGAAAGAGAGAGAGGCAGACTACAAGTGGGGGAGGGGCAGAGAGAGAGGGAGAGACAGAATTGGAAGCAGGTTCCAGTCTCTGAGCTGTCAGCACAGAGCCCAGAACAGGGCTTGAACCCACGAACCGTGAGATCATGACCTGAGCCCAAGTCAGACGTTTAACTGACTGAGCCACCCAGACTCCCCAATAAAATGATTTTTTATGTATCTTTATATTTTCCTATTTTTTGCAGGTAGTTATATTTTTAATATATTGTGGCTTTGACAATAAAATTGTTGATAATTCTTTGATAAATAAAATTAACATCTCTTTATGTTTTGGCAGAATTGTATATGTGTATATATGTACATCATATACATATACAGAAGTATATATACACATATATACAAATCTCTTTGTTGTAATATCCTATCCTCAAACCTACATTTTCATTATTATCTTCTACAATTTTCCCATCCTTCTGAATCCACCTCATCTTCTTTCATCTTTTTTAAGCACTTTTCTTGTCCTTTATTGTTCCAACAATTGCTAATGCTTTTTAGTATACATCTTTGGTAACTGACTCTAGTTTTTAGTATGACAAGTCCTAAGAATTAACTGATTGATTGATTGATTTTTTTTTCCCCCAACAGTCGTATAAGTGTTGTCCAGGGAAACAGAATCAATAAGAGATACACACACACACACACACACACACACACACACACACACACACTCACTCACTCACACTGACACACTCAAACACACACAGAAAGAGAAAGATTCATTATAAAGACATGACTAACACCATTTGGGAGGCTGGTAAGTCCTAACATCTCAGTCAGTAAGCTGAAGACCCAGGAGAACTGATGGTGTAGGTCCACTCTGAATCCAAAGGCTTAAGACTGAGGAGAGCCAATAGTATAGTTCTGGCCCAAAGGTCTGCAGGCTCAAGACCCAGGAAGAGCCACTCTTTCAGTTTGAGTCATAAAGCAGGAAAAAAGAAAAAAGAAAAAAAAAACCCTGATATTCCACCTTGAATAAAGACAGAAGGAATTCTGTCTTAGCCTTTTCTCATCTCCTCAGGCCTTCCAACTGTTTGGATGAGGCCCACCCACATTAGAGAGGGCATTCACTGAGTCTACGCATTCAACTGTTAAATTCATCCAGAAACACCCTGAAAGACAACCAGAATTATGTTGACCAAATACCTAGGGTACCCAGTAGCCAGTCAAGGTGACTCATAAAATTAACCACCACAACAATAGTAGATACTATTATGTGGCAGTCACTGGAGATACTAAAGAGACATATTAGTTATTTTGATTATGTGTTACAAATAGAGTTAGCAATATTTACAGGTATTCATATAATGCCTACTATGCCAGGGACTATTTTAAGCACTTCATCATAATTAACCCATTTAATCTTCATGATAAATGTATGAAATGGGTTTCCATTTTGTAGATGAGGATACTGACGTATAGAGAAATTAAGTAACTTATCCACAGTCACAGTCAGTGTTAGAGTCACGATTTTAACCTCATTATTCTGGCTCCAGAGTTCCTCTTCTTAATCACTACTCTGTTCCTTTACTCACATAGTGAAATCTCTTATGATGGGGAATATGGGATGCTATAGAAGTTTATAACAGAGTGTGTCAAACCTAGGGGAACCAAGAGATGAGATACCTAAACTGAACTCTGAAGAAGGTGCAGGTTTTAAAAGGTGATAACTAAGAGAGACTGAAAAAGAGCCTTCAAGAACCTGAAAGAATTTGAGTATGGTTGAATCTTTGACCTCAGTGGTGTGAAACAAGAAATAGGCTGAGAAAACCCAAGTCATAATGGCTTTGTAAGTCAAGTTAAGGGAGAGTAATACTTTTAATGTATCAAACAGACCTTAGATCAAATCTCAGTTCTGCTACTTTCTGTTTCATTGTAAGCAGGTCACCATATCTTTTTGAGCTTTTGTTTTCTCTCTGGAAAGGGACTAAGATAGCCTTCTTATGAGACTTTCAATAAATATTTCAATATCACTCTTTCAGTAAATATTTATTGTGTGTCTTTTATGTCTGGGTGACATTCTCAGTGCCGAAATTGCAATGGTAAAACAGACAAAAAGGCTGTGTCAAGGAGTTAGAATTTTCTTGTTTATTTTAAATTCTCTAAGGCCTTGAAAATGTTCTGCTCTTTCTAGAAATCGGTTTCAATAATTCTAAGATTACTTCCCTTAAAGGAATTTATGGTTAATTGTAGCAATGACAACATATCTGAAAGAAATACAAGAGAAGTCTAGGGGAGATAAAAGCAAGCAAAAATAATCCACAGAACAAATACAGAAAACAAAGGAAATACAAAGAAAGCATAAAATGAAATGATAAAAGCAAGAACAACCTATTAGGTAAACATACTTGGTTTATATTTTCTTACTAAAAAACAAAAATTATATTTAACAATAAAATACATGTTATTTATAAGAGCCACATCAAAAGCTAACAGCATAGAATAAAAACAAATTGAGAAACATTTCTCAAGTGAAAGCAATAGTGACAGTATTAACTTCAGGTAAAACAAAACAAACAGTGGAATACAGAATAAAAGGGTCACACAAATTTTCCATCACTAGTCTCTTCAACAAACCATGCGGAGAAAAACTGGATATCCATGTGCAAAAGAAAAAAAATGGGACCTTGACCTTTGACCATATACAAAAATTAATTCAAAATGAATTAAAGTCCTAAATGTAAAACCTAAATAAAACCCCTGAAATAAAACATAGGGGGGAAGCTTCGTAAAATTGGATTTGGCAGTGATTTTGTGCATAAGACACCCAAATCACAGGCAGCAAAAGCAAAAATAGACCAGTGGGACTATATCACACTTCAGAACTTGTGTGACAAAGGAAACAATCAACAGAGTGAAAATGCAACATCCAGAATAGGAGAAAATACTTGTAAGCCATATATCAGATAAGGGATTGATGTCCAGAATATATAAAGAATTCCCACAACTGCACAACAACAAAACTCTGTTTAAAAAATGTGTAAAGGACTTGAATAGACATTCTCCAAAGATTGCATACAGATAGCCAACAAGCATATAAAAAGATGTTCTGCATCACTGATCATCAGGAAATGCAAATCAAAATAATGAGATATCATATTGTACTCATTAGAAAACAGTATTAATGAGGATGTGGAGAAATTGGAACCCCTGTGCACCATTGATGGAAATGTAAAATGGTACAGCTGCTGAGAAAAATAGTACGGAAAGTTCCTCAGAAATTTAAAAATAGAATTACCATATGATCTAGCAATCTGACTTCTGAAAAATGTATATCCAGAAAAACTGAAAACAGGATCTTGAAGAGGTTATCTGCTCACCTGTGTTCATTGCAGCCTTATTCATAATAGCCAAGTGATAGAAGCAATCTTAGTGTCCATCCACGGATGAATAAAGAGAATCTCTGTCACATACACACACACACACACACACACACTCACACTCACACGAATATTATTCAGCCTTAAAAAAGAAGGAAGCCCTGTCACATGCTACAACATGGATAAAACTTGAGGACATTATGTAAATAAAACAATCATAAAAGACCCATGATTCCACTTAATATGAGGTATACTAAAGTAGTTCTATGCTTAGAAAATTAAAGTCGATTGTTGGTTGCTAGGGGCTGGGGGTAGAGAGGAAAGGGGAATTCAATCGGTATAGCATTTCAGTTTGGCAAGATGAAAAAGTTCTAGATGCAGTTATTACTGCTCTACACTTAAAAATAGTTAAGAGTAAATCTGTTTTTTACCACAATTTTATGTATTGTTTTCTATGAATTTTTAAAAAATGAGGACTGGATATTAAGTATTTTAACAAATTAAAGGGTATTAATTGCCTTGAATTCACTTAGCTAAATTATTCTGTAGATTTCCTTATTAGAGACATTGAGCTATTAATAGATTTCCTAATATTAAATGATGCATTGCAGACCTCAATCCACTTATTTAGATAATTCAAATAATTGTTTTAATAATCTATTGAAATCAACTTGCTTTCATATCTGAGAATTTCATATTTGTATTTAAAACAAATTTTTTTAATGTTTATTTGAGAGAGAGGCAGAGTATGAGTAAGGGAGAAGCAGAGAGAGAGGGAGACACAGAATCCAAAGGAGGCTCCTGGCTCTGAGCTGTCAGCACAGAGCCCAAAACGGGGCTCGAACTCATAAACTGTGAGATCATGACCTGAGCCCAAGTCGGATACTTAACTGACTGACCCACCCAGGCACCCCTTGTGTTTGTATTCTTAAGTAAGATTGACCTAAATTTTCTTTCCTGGGGGTACGTATATGTGTGTAGAAGTAGATCTATAATCATCAGATTTTCTTTAGAGGAAAAGCTTTCAGTTTTTCACCATTTTGCTATTCTGTCTGGGCTTTTCATATATGGCCTTTATTATGTTGAGGTAATTTTCTGTTCCTAGGTTTTTTAGTGATTTTTATCATGAAAGACTATTGAATTTTGTCACATGTTTTAGTGTGCATCAGTTGAGATGATCACATGCCTATGTCCTTCATTCTGTTTATGTCTTGTGTTATAAAAGTTTTTTTCATATAAAAACATTTACTTTAAAGTGCATAATATACAATACACATACTACATAATATACATATTACATAAAATCTTGGGAATATGAATATATTTTCTGATCATTATGTAAGAAATGAACAATTAGTTGATTTGCTTTTTTTATGATACACAGTACACAGTTGAATTCAAAGCAAATTCACATTAAAAAAGAAACCAATATTGAACACCGACATGTATGTAGGTACAAAAGTGAGAAATCAGTACTTTTCATTTGGTAACTTTTTTTAAGTTTATATCTTTGCAAACTGGAATTTTATTTGTTGCAAGTACAAAACTAAAATAGAATTAAAGAGTTTTCTCATTTTGTAGGACATATTTGAATATTAGGTATATTTTATGTTATTAGGGCTAACCATATGAATTGCATTTTTGTACTTCGGAATTAGAATATCGGCAACTTGATATACACCACACCTACAGAAATACCTTAAAAGTACTTGGCGCGGGGCGCCTGGGTGGCGCAGTCGGTTAAGCATCCGACATCAGCCAGGTCACGATCTCGCGGTCCGTGAGTTCGAGCCCCGCGTCAGGCTCTGGGCTGATGGCTCAGAACCTGGAGCCTGTTTCCGATTCTGTGTCTCCCTCTCTCTCTGCCCCTCCCCCGTTCATGCTCTGTCTCTCTCTGTCCCAAAAATAAATAAACGTTGAAAAAAAAATTAAAAAAAAAAAAGTACTTGGCAAAATTTCTAGAAGTGTGATCTGTTTTAAGAGTATTAAAGTACTTTGTCTCATTTTAACAAATTATACTTGGGGCGCCTGGGTGGCGCAGTCGGTTAAGCGTCCGACTTCAGCCAGGTCACGGTCTCGCTGTCCGTGAGTTCGAGCCCCGCGTCGGGCTCTGGGCTGATGGCTCAGAGCCTGGAGCCTGTTTCCGATTCTGTGTCTCCCTCTCTCTCTGCCCCTCCCCCGTTCATGCTCTGTCTCTCTCTGTCCCAAAAAAATAAATAAACGTTGAAAAAAAAAATTAAAAAAAAAACAAATTATACTTGAACTAATGTTTCTCTTTTTAGTAATTACTTTCTAAAACATTTATTCAAAGTTGAGTGAAGTATTGTGCTGAGTAGTAGTAATTCCTGTGACTTAAAAAAACTTTTTTAACTATCTATCTATACTTTAGGCAGTACTCTCTTGTAATTGGTGAATCCTTTTCTGGGGGTGGGGGAGGGAGTCACTCCTGGTCTAAGCTTGCTTTCTTCATCATTTTGTTATGGTCACACAGTTATCTTCTACATCTATAAGGAAGATGGTAATATAATTGTAATAATAAATAACTAAATTCATTGTGGGCTTATTATATGTCAGGGACTGTCCCAACACTTTACTTTTATAAACTTTTTTAACCCTTATTATAATAATACTGCAATGAAATGTAGGTACTGTTGTCATCACCGTTTGGCAGCAGATAGAAGGAGGCTCAGAATGATGAAACTTGACTAGGCTCATATAGCCAGTAAGTAGCAGAGAAGGATGATGGCTCACTACTTGAACATGAGACATGATTTGAGTCAGATATATGTTCCTGTTTAGTTACCTACTAATGCCATTATTTGATAGTTAGATGGTTTAGAAAATTCCACTTAAATACATTTGGAATAAAAAATACATTTGGAATAAATGTTTAATGTCATATCTTCTTATCCATTACAATATTTTTTAAGTTTATTTATTTTGAGAGACAGAGAGAGCAGAGGAGGGGCAGAGAGAGAGGGAGAGAGAGAATCCCAGGCAGGCTCCATGCTGTCAGCACAGAGCCCCATGTGGGGCTTGAACTCATGGACCGTGAGATCATGACCTGAGTGAAACCAAGAGTCAAATGCTTAACTGACTGAACCACCCAGGCCCCGCTCCATTACAATTTTTAATAATTAATGAATACATCCCTTTTTTTGGGTCACAGGATGGACAATCTGAAATTTTGTACACTTTTTGGAATTCAGTTACTCAAGCACTTTCTTCTCAGTTTCGCGTGGCAACAGATTGTAAGTATGCTATTTATTGTACAATTTCATTTCAGCATTTTCCACTTCAAAATTTAATGTCTAGAAGTTTTGCTTTATTGGTTTATAAAACACATGTTTGTAAAACTCATTGACTAATTGTCATTTCTTATGCTAGCCATATATTCAGATTTATAAGCAATAAGTTAATTTCTTAATATTTTTATAATTAGTATGTGGATTAAAATTCTCCAGAAGAATGAGTGAATTCTCCATAATTCAAACAAAGAGGAACTCTGAAGTTCCTGTATAAAGGGTATAAAGCAGTTAATGTTGAAGAATTTATTTGATGCTTATAGAATTATTTTCTAACTAAAAGATACCAAAATGCTAAGACTTCATAGTTATTTTATTATTAAAAATGAGGATTTGATGAGTGAACAGATGAAATACCTTCATCATGAATTTAAAGTTGGTTATTCAAACATGATCCCCAAAATTTGTTTATTATTTATTTATTTATATTTTTTGATCATGAAATAATGGCACTGCCTAATCACTGAATGTAAAAAGGGTTTTGGAGTTTCTGTGTAAATTTTTATTTACAAATGTTATGAAAGTACCTAGTAGATGTTAACATTGTTTAGTCACCGGCAAGCCAGAGTTGAATAAACCACGCTACTTTGCTTCTCTACTTCTGTTTCTGAGGAACTATGCGGCAAGGCAGTCACCACAGGGGAGGTCTTCATTCGTGTGTGCCCAAATAGAACTTACGCAAAGCGTGTATTTAGGACTGATTGACTCCATTTACTTTTACAAATTACACTATTCAGAGAATGCTGTGTGTCTCCCTGTGTTAGGTATCTATTTTGGTCAACTTTTTTGAGATATAACTTATATACAGTAAAAGTCACCAATTGTAAGAAAATTCTATGCATTTTGACAGTCGTTTCTATCCTTTTACCCACCATGACAATTAAGATACGAAACACTTCCATCACCCCCCAAGTTTCCCTCATGTACTTTTGTAATCACCTAACTCCCACCTCTTGGCTCCTGGCAACTGATGATCAGCTGTCTGTCAGTAAAAGCTTTTCCTAGACTTTTGTAAAACTAGTATCATATAGGTTATGTTCTTTCATATCAGCATAGTTATTGTAAGATTCATCCATGTTGTTGCACATATCAATAGTCCCTTTTATTGCTAATTAATATTACAGTATATATATTATAGAACTATTTGTTTATCCATTCCCCAATTGGGAGACAACTAGATTGTTGCAGTTTGGAGTTATTATGAATAAAGCTACTGCTATTGTTCACGTAGAAGGTTTTTGTAGACCTATGTCTTCATTTTGGGTAAATATACGAGTGTAATTGCCTGATCATTTTATAAGTATATGTTTTATAAGTATATATTTATAAGTATATGTTTAACTTTGTAAGTATAAGTAAATGACTGCTAAGCTGTTTTCCAGTATGGATGTACCATTTTACATTCCCATCAACAATGTTTGGTAATTCCAGTTGCTCTATATCCTTATCAATCCATGATATTATCAGTCATTTTTTATATTGGTCATCCTTGTGAATGCATAGTGGATTTTCATTGTGGTTTTAACTTCCACTAGCTTAAAGACTTAATGATGACCATATTTTCACATGCTCATTAGGTATCTGTATAGCTTCTTTGCTCACGTGTTTGTCAAAATTATTGGCTTTTAAAAAAATTGTTGGATTTTTATTTTTTAATTATTGCTTATTCTCTTATTAAGTGTTAAGAGATCTTTATATATTCTAGATTCAAAGTCCTTTCTCAGATGTATGTTTTGCAAATATATTTCCTTTGTGATTTGCCTTTTCATTTTCTTAACAGTGTCTTCCACATGATAAAAGTTAATTTTGATAAAGTCCAAGTTATCCATTTTTCTTTTATAATTTCTGGGGTTTTTGTTTTGTTTTGTTTTATTTCTTGACTTAAGAAATCTTTGTCTAACCCAAGACCAGAAGTACTTGCCCCTGTATTTTTGTCTGGAAGGTTTACTAAGTTCTTTTGAAGTTAATTTTTTGCATATGGTATGAGATAAGGTAAAGGGTATTTCTTTGAATATAGATCGGGAAGATCATATTCTGCCTACTGACTGACCTGGCACTCTTGCAGAAAAATCACGTGGTTATATATGTGTAAGACTATTTCTGGAGTCTGGTTTTTCCTTTTTTTTTTTTTTTTTGGTATATCTGTGTTTGTAATCACTAATGTGTAATTTTTTCTATTTTATCTAATTTATCAAAGTAATTTTTGTTACTCTAGGCCCTTTGCATTTTTATATGTATTTCAGAATCAAGCTGTTGTTCCTCTAAAAATGTTTCCTGAGATTTTGAGTAGGATTACATAATGAATCTACAGATCATTTTGTGATGAATTCATGTCTTTTGATCCATGAGTGTGATATATCTTCCCATTGATCTAGGTCTTTTATATTTTCTCTTTATCAATGCTATATAGTTTTTAGTGTGCTTGTCTAGCACATCTTTTCTTAAACGTATTACTATTTCATACATTTTGATGCTATTGTAAATTGTGTTTTTAAAAGCTTACTTTCAACTGTTCGTTATTAGAATATAGAAATACAATTTGATAAAAATAAGTGTAAGTATTTGGGTGTGTTTAATATTGATCCTTAGTTTTCTTAATGTCTTTTTCTAGTGTGGGTATCAGGGTAATGCTAACCTCAGAGAATAAGTTAAGAAGTATTTCATCCTCTTCAGTTTTCTCAAGCAGTTTATGTAAAATTGGCATTATTTCTTCTTTAAATGTTTGGTAGAATTTACCAAGGAAGTCATCTGGGTCTGGAATTTTCTTTGTAGGAAGGTTTTAAGTACAAATTCAACTTCTTTCTTAGATAAGGGATTATTCCATTTATTTCTTCTTGGGTAAGCTTTGGTAGTTTATGTCTTTTCAGAGAATTTTTCCAGTTCATTGAAGTTTTCTAATTTATTGGCATAAAGTTGCATATAATGCTTCTTTATTAGCCTTTGAATGTATGTGCAGTGTGATGTGATGTTCAGTACCTCATCCCTGATACCATTAGTTTCTTCTTTTTTTCCTAATAATTACATCTAGAGGTTTATTGATTTTATTTATCTTCTCAGAAACCAACATTCAGTTTCATTGATTTTTCTGTTTTCTATTTTCACTCACTGATTTCTGCTCTTGTTTTTACTATTTATATTTGCTTTGCTTTGCTTTGGATTTGATTTTCTCATTTTCTTGTTTACTAAGGTTAAGTTTAGATTATTGATTCAAACCTTCCTTTTCTAATTTGAGTGTTTATGCTGCATATTTCTCCATAAGCAGTATTTTAGCTGCCTGCCACCTTATTATCTTTCCAAACACAGAAAAGTTAAGAGTAGTGAAGAAGCATCTATATATCTATACCTTTGATTCAGTAATTGTTAACAGTTTACCCACTAAATGAGCATTTTGAGGCTGACATGTTTGTTTGAATTTTAAAATTTATGAATTATTTTAGGAGGTGGTTTTTTCAAATAATCAGATGTATTATTATCTAAATGTAGCCTTTCAATAGTTTCTCATACCATGTATGAAAGTAGTGGGTTTTTATGAAAACAATTATCACCATGAAGTTTTCTTTAATGTTTAACTTTTTACATTATAAGCTGCTTATGTTTAATGGAATACTTTTACTAATATAGCAGTAAGAAGATGCAAAGTTGTAAATATACCTACAAAATAGGTAAGCATAATTACAAAATTCATGAAAACCTCAGTTTTTAGGTAAAATCAAAGAAAAAATGTAAAAAGCTGTTGCAAGGTATGTTTTTTGGCATTTATTAAAAGTGTACTTAGTCAACTAAAAATGTTTTGAAGTCTTAGAGTTGTTATAGTTAGTATTTTATTTCTGTAGTGCATAAATTCAGTTTCTATTTTGAATATTTCTTCTCTCAGTGACTGGAATTTATCAAAGAAAATAGCCTTTAGCATACTTGACAGATTTCAAACCTTCAACCAATTGCACCTTCCAATATTGTTTATTATTGGTTGATTTAGCGTATTTTTGGTAGAAATGGTATAAAGTAAACTTTATTCCAATAAATCACATTAGATATTAAGAGTAGAGGTTGAGCTACAAAGGAAATGTTCTTATCTGTTAATTCATCCATCTCTTTTGCTTCTGGATCTGATTGAATTTTCTTGTGGATAGTTTTTTCCTACTTTTCTGCATATTACGTAGTATTTGATTGGGTTCCAGATACGAATTTTACATTGTTTGGTACTGGATACTTTGTCTTCCTTAAATATTCTTGTTCTTAGATACCGTCAAGTTACTTAGAAACAATTTGGTTTTTTTGAATCTTGCTTTTAAGATTTATTAGAAAAACCTGAGCAGTGTTTAATCTAGACCTAATTATTTTCCACTACTGAGGTAATACTTTTCTTAGTACTCTACCTAGTACTCTGAATTACAAGGTTTTCCAGACTGGCTGTCAAGAACAAGCATTCTTCCCAGTCTTGTGTGAGTAACAGGTATATTCTTTCTAATCCTGCATGGTTTCTTCCCCCCAGACTCTGGAACTTTTCTCACACACATATGCTGAGTAGTGTTTTGCTGAGTACTCAGCATGGACCATTTGCAGATCTCTGTAGTTAATCTTTTTGTGCACCTGTCTTCTCTCTGGTATTCTGTCCCATGAATTCTAGTTGCTTTAGTTTTCCTGGTCTTGGGGAAGGCAGGGGTAGAGGAGTGTCTTTCCCTTTCTGGTGCCATAGTCTAGAAGCCCCTGGTAGGAAATAAGCTATTGTTGCCAAAGTGATAGGTTCTTTCCCTACTCAGTACCTTTTGCCAAATAGCCAAATAACAAAACAGTATTTGATGGCAAGCACATAATTTATTCAGTGGCCAGAGAATGGAGAAGGGGGGCTCATGCTCTAAAGGCACCTTTTCCCCAGTTTGGTCTCAAGGTCAGGGTTTTATGGAGTTAGGGTAATTAAGGGGCTGGTAAAGTTGACAGAGGGGTTTTTCCTGGGAAGGGAGAGGAGCCTTCGGAATCAAGAGTACCACCTCTTTTCTTCCCCTAACTGGACACAGTCGGATCTGTGATGGGCTGTTAGGTGTGTTTTTGTTATTACAGTTCTATGATGATGATCCCGAGATCATCTGGAGGGTTAGCTAGCACATCAGACCAGTTGAAAACTGGCCTTGACAAGGGAATTAAAAGCAAAAATGAACTATTGGGACCTCATGAACATAAAAAGCTTCTGCACTGCAAAGGAAACAATCAACAAAACTAAAAGGCAACCAGTGGAATGGGAAAAGATGTTTGCAAATGACATATCAGACAAAGGGCTAGTATCCAAAATCTATACAGAGCTCACCAAACTCCACACCCAAAAAACAAATAATCCAGTGAAGAAATGGGCAGAACACATGAATAGACACTTCTCTAAAGAAGACATCCAGATGGCCAACAGGCACATGAAAAGATGCTCAACATCGCTCCTCATCAGGGAAATACAAATCAAAGCCACACTCAGACATCACCTCACGCCAGTCAGAGTGGCCAAAATGAACACATCAGGAGACTAGAGATGCTGGCGAGGATGGAGAAACGGGAACCCTCTTGCACTGTTGGTGGGAATGCAAACTGGTGCAGCCGCTCTTGAAAACAGTGTGGAAGTTCCTCAAAAAATTAAAAATAGACCTACCCTATGACCCAGCAGTAGCACTGCTAGGAATTTACCCAAGGGATACAGGAGTACTGATGCATAGGGGCACTTGTACCCCAATGTTTATAGCAGCACTCTCAACAATAGCCAAATTGTGGAAAAAGCCTAAATATCCATCAACCGATGAATGGATAAAGAAATTGTGGTTTATATACACAATGGAGTACTACGTGGCAATGAGAAAGAATGACATATGGCCCTTTGTAGCAATGTGGATGGAACTGGAGAGTGTTATGCTAAGTGAAATAAGCCATACAGAGAAAGACAGATATCATATGGTTTCACTCTTATGTGGATCCTGAGAAACTTAACAGAAACCCATGGGGGAGGGGAAGAAAAAAAAAAGGTTAGAGTGGGAGAGAGCCAAAGCATGAGAGACTCTTAAAAACTGAGAACAGAGGGTTGATGGGGGGTGGGAGGGAGGGGAGGGTGGGTGATAGGTATTGAAGAGGGCATCTTTTGGGATGAGCACTGGGTGTTGTATGGAAACTAATTTGACAAAAATGTCATATAATAAAAAAAAAATCAATTAAAAAAAAAAGAAAACAAGCCCCTCAAGGGCTTGTTTGGAGCTTGTGGCTTCTGGCATTTGGCCTTAGCTTCTGGTGGCAAGCAGCACCTGTGAGCAGGGCTAGAAAACTGAGTTACTGTGACTTGTTAGCGAGTGCCCAGTAATGGGGATGACCGGGATGGTCATAGAGTTCACCTCTTTTATTTCCTGTCTCTCAAGGATTGCTGTATTTTATTGCATGATGTCTTTTAACGCATGGTGTTTTAAAAACCACTATTTCATATATTTTGTCTGTTGTTTTCTTGGTGGTTTCAGACAGGAAGTTAATTCTGGTCACGGTTACTCTACCTTGACCAGAAATAGAAGTACCTCATCTAGTTCTGAGAGCAGTGATTAAAAGTAGATTTCAAAATATTATATGTTATGTGTGTGTTTAATGGTTCTGTCATTTACTTCTCTTTGGTCATCTGCTTTCTCATTGCCCTTAACTAAGCATTACAAGCCCCTGGTGTTCTTTTTTTTTTTTTTTTCCTCTTTTATTTTTTATTATTTTTTTTTTTAATTTTTTTTTCAACGTTTATTTATTTTTGGGACAGAGAGAGACAGAGCATGAACGGGGGAGGGGCAGAGAGAGAGGGAGACACAGAATCGGAAACAGGCTCCAGGCTCTGAGCCATCAGCCCAGAGCCTGACGCGGGGCTCGAACTCACGGACCGCGAGATCGTGACCTGGCTGAAGTCGGACGCTTAACCGACTGCGCCACCCAGGCGCCCCCCTCTTTTATTTTTTAAAATAAGCCCCTGGTGTTCTTTACGTGCTCTCCTTTTTCCCATGCTGCTCCCTCTCAGTGACTGGCCTTGTCTCCTGGGTCATCAAAACATCTCATGTCATTAGGAAACTCTTTTAATATCCTGTACCTTCTCTCCAAAGAAAAACCTTATTTTCTCCTTGAGGGTCTCTGAGTGTGAGGAAACTGTCCTGTTTACTGATGGCCACCTGCCTGCTCCGTTTACCCTTTCCTCTCAGCAACACCATTCATAGGTGTCTTGGTTCTGTCTTCCATTTCTCCCCTTCTTTTGACTTCTACCCCTCAGATGGGAAACCTATCTAAGTTGCTCTAATTTAGTATAAATGAAAACAAAAGTAGAGAGTTCCTCTTTAGTTACTATTTCATTTCTCCTCTTTTTTATTCAGACTTCTCAAAAGAGTAGTTTGCATTGTTTTCTCTTCATTTTCATACCGTTGACTTCTCAACTAGGTGTACTATGGCTGTCCTCCACCATCCTATTGAAATTGTTCTCATTAAAGTAAGCAGTGATCTACCCCCTTAATTACCAAATCCAGGAGACGTGTTTTCAGTTCTTACATTATGGGACCTATTTAGCTTGTGCAGTCGAAGGAGCTACTGAAAGGAAGTATAATATTTTCAGGCAGAAAAGTCCATTAATACTTCACATTCAGAATAGTTTGTTACTTCTGATAGCATTATTCCTTTAATAACTTCCTTTGGAAGAACTCAAAAGTTGTTTGTAAAGCACCTTCCATTTATATCGCACATACAGTCCCTAAAGTGCACTGTAGTACTTCTTAACATTACAGACAGGCAGTATTAAGGAATGCAACCATCTGCAGAGTTGAAGCTTATACACAATGTAACAGATTGTCTAAGTAAGTAATATTTTGGCAGAAAATATCTAAAGGGAAATTTTCCTAGTTAGCAACATGTTCTTTCTGATTTATAAATGTTGTTCATGCTTAGTAAGAAGAAGTTATAGGTATAATAAAATATAATCCAAGACAGTGAATTTACTTTATTAAAAAGGAAAGGGGCTTGAACTTGTCACCTTGAAAATTCAAAATAGCTTCTGTAGGAAATCTGCTTTAATTATCTATGGGTGAAGGTTATTTCCAAAATAACTTCTAAACTTTATGTCTCTTACTTTTCCGTTGTAGTTTCTAGGTAATAGTTGTTCACCAACCTGTTGGGTTATGATATATATGTTTTTTTTAAGTCTCAGTAGAAACAAGCAAAATAAACATTACCATTTTAAACTCTTTGAAATTAAAACATAATTCTTTGTTATCTGATGATTTTCCCAGAATGTCTCATTTCCCTTTGCTTTATTTTTCTTCATAGTTCTTATCCCTTGCTAATATACACATACTATTTATTTATCATGTCTGGATCTTCTTCCCCCCATTAGAATGTAATCTCCATAAGACGCAAAATACTGTTTTGATCATGGCAGTATTTTCAATGGCCAAAAAAGTACCTGGCACACAGTAGGACATCAGTAAATCCTTGTTGACTGGAAGGAAGACAGGAAAAGAGGAAGGAATCAAGGAAGAATAAATGCCAGTGTCCTCTTTAAAAAGCTTAAGAACGTAACAAAAACTATTTTTTGAAATATGTTTGAAATATTCTGGGAAGTGACTTTTTAAAAACATTTAAACCCTTTGTGCAGTATTATTCCCTCAAAACTCTTAAGCAACTCCGGGAGATGATTCATACAATTAAGGGAGCTACATGGTATATATCTGTAGTGCTTTGGAAAACAAAGTGTGAGTAAGAGTAACACTGAGGAGATACCTATATTTTAAGATTTAGAAGCTTGACTACTTGAAATGTATGCTAAAATTCATTTTCTTCACCTTTTTAAAAATACAGTGATAAATCAGGAATCTAGGTGTCCTGAGAAATAGGGAGATAAGCAACCTGTATGAATTATGAGTACTTTTCTTTATTGTAGATTTTTTAAATGTTAGAATGATGTGAATATTAAATGAGATCTTTATTGTGATAGATTTCTTAAAAGTTAATGTATAACTTTATAGACACACACACACACTGAGGAGATACATCTCACACCCTCATGTAAAGTACCTTGTAGAATAAAAAAAAATTTTTTTAATGTTTATTTATTTTTGAGAGAGAGAGTATGAGTGGGAGAGGGGCAGAAAGAAAGAGAGAGAGAGAGATACACAGAATCAGAAGCAGGATCCAGTCTCTGAGCTGTCAGTACAGAGCCCGACACAGGGCTTGAACCCATGAAATGTGAGATGACGACCTGAGCCGAAGTTGGACATATATCCAACTGAGCCACCCAGGTGCCCCAGTACCTTGTAAAATTTTGAGCCCTATGACTGAAGCATGCTTTCACTGTAGAGTTCTAATGAGCTAATACAAGGGACCATCCTAAACACCCTGTGTTTAGTACATAAAGACGAAAACTTGGAGTTTGCCCCAAAAGAGGAATAGTTCGTTGTTGAGAGTTTGAGAGGAGGAAATTCTAAAAGTTTATATAACCTGGAGGGAGGTGAATCTTAGCCATCAAATAAGTTTTTGGAGACTTCCTTTGTAAGGACAAGTTTGATCATGTAATTCTCTAATAAAAATCTTTTATTGGTATGTATATATCAAATCATTATATTGTATACCTTGAGCTAACACAATGTTGTAAGTCAGTTACATCTCAAACTGAAAAAAAATAAATTTAAGAAGATTAAAAAATTTTCATTGGTTCCCGTTATTTTTTTAAAAAATCGTTTATCGTATAACACTCATAAAGAAAAAGTGTATCATAATTGTACACCTAAATGAATTTTTCATATCTTAATATAGCTATGTAACCAAGAATAGCATCCAGATCAAGAAACAGGGTATTACCTAAACCAGAAGGTCCCCTCAACGTCTCCTAGTTTCTGCCTGCCCTTCTCCTAACAGTATTCATTTCTAATGACATAGATTTTTAAAAAATTATTATTTTATACAGATAAAATTAGCTGGTTTGTATTCTAGTGTTTGCTGTCTGATGTCTCTTGCTCAGCATGTTGCTAAGGTCCTCTATCTTGTTGCATGCACCTGTAGGTTGTTCTCAATGTCGTCAAATGTTCCATTCTGTGAATATATTATAAAATATTTATCCACCATATTATTGGTGGGCATTTGGGTGGTTTCCCATTTTTGAGCTATTTTAAGTAATGCTACTATTACAATGCTGTCCTTTTTTTTATTGGGAATAAACCTGGGAACGGAAAATAGGTGGAGTAGACAGAATAACAGGCCTCATAGAGATTTGCATGTTTTATCTTACATGGCAAAAGAGATTTTGCAGATGTGATTTAAGAATCTTGAGTTGGAAAGACTGTCCTGGATCATCCAGGTGGGCCCACAATATTCACAGAGGCTCAAAAGGGTAAGGGCGGGGGGCAGGGGGTGGAGGCGGGCAGGAGAGTCAGAGGAGGAGGTGTGATCATTGAAACAGAAGTCAAAGTGACAAAACTGGGTACCTCAGGCCAAGCAGTACAGGCAGGTGGGAAAGTCCGGGAAAAACAACTTTAGAACAGTCAGAAGGAACATAGTCAGAAGGAACAGTCAGAAGGTGCTAGAGAACTTGATTTTGGCTTAGACCAAATTTGTACTTCTGACCTCCAGGTCTGCAGGATAATACATTTATGTTGTTTTAAAACCCCAAATTTGTGTTAATATGTTACAACAGCTATGGAAACGAATACGGGACATAATAGAATTTACACATGGTCAGCTTTAAGAGTTACTGCCAAAGAGTTTGCAAATGTTGTACCAAGTTAACCTCTCACTGGCAACACTTCCGTGCTTCTGCTTTTCCCCATATCCTTGACATTTGAATTGTCTGGTTTTTTTTTTCCCCTTTAACCATTCTGGTGGACATTTAGTTAAATAATGTTGCAGTTTTAGTTTTATTTCTTTAGTGATAAATGATATTCATTTTTTCCATGTATTTATATGCTATGTAGATATGCTCTTTTGCAAAGCTCCTATTCATTTCTATAGAATTCTTTCATACTGATTCACAAGATTTTATTTACATATTCTGAATTATTTTTATTAGTTTCTTTTCTCCCCCTTTGGCAGTCTAGTTGCACATATGTAGGCTAATCATTTCAATTCATTCTAGGACTGGGTTGGATTGGGGTAATTGCAGTTTTAATAATACTCAGTCTGTCCCTAATTCTTCCTTTTTCTTGAGCTTGCTTCTCCCAGGCTTTTAATTGAGAGGTTAGAGGCTCTTTGTCTCCTCAGCCCTGAAATATTGAGTCTGATCTAGCACTGCCATTTGGATGTTTCCAGACAAATCTCTGAGCTTTCACCTCATGAAACTTCAGAATCTGGTGAATGTCTTCCTGGGAAGGAAGAACTACCTCTGTGGCATGTTCTCTCCCCTCAGCTGGTCTTGGTTTCCTACGGTATGTTTCCACAAATATGAAGGATATTCTACCCCTACTCTCTGAAGTTTTAGACCTAGTTCCTCAGCTCCCCTTGCAACTCCATAACTCAGTAAATTTTCTGTGGGACACTAGGATTGAGGGTCCTTAAGTTTCAAAATTTTTACTCCAGTCCCATGAACCACTAAAAATTCTGCTAGTTTGTTCTCCAGCAGAGCTTCTCTGCTTGGGCCAGGCTTGAGTTTATTAAAATATATATGGCGTCTTTAATGGAACCTTGGTCTGCCTCCACTCTTCTTTCCCCTTCACTCCCAGGGTACATTCCCAACATGACTTTTCTGGCCCCTTCTTAGCTCTTCACTCATTTTTTTTTTCCTTTCTAATATTTTATCTCTGTACTGGAGCTTTAATTTGTGAAGGAATCACCCTCTTTCTTCTCAGTATTTACAAATACCTGAAACACATGTCTATATCCTTCCCTTCACCTGGATAACTCACATTCATCGTTCCAATCTCAGTTTAGAGGTGAAGTGTTCCTTGATGTCTCCCTCCCCATACACTTGTTCAGATATGAGTATGACACCCTCTGTCTGCTTCTGTAAAGCACTTTTTAGGTCCCCTTTAGTACTTATCTCGCTGTATTATAATGGCTCACCTCCTTGTTTGTCAGTATCTTCCACCAGGCTCTAGAAAAAGCTTATCTGTGTACCTTTGTTCCATATTACATTCCTGTCACAGAGCACAGTGCTCATTACATAATTGGCATTCTGTTGAAATGGATGCCCAAAGTGTTAAATTAATATTTAAATGCATTGAGAGATAGGAGGAAATGTGAAGACAAAAACTAAAAATAAAAGTACCTTTTATTAAAAAAAACAGTAAGTGCTTAAAAGTTAAATGAGATCCAAATATCAAGTACTTTTAGAAAACAAACAACAATATGTATGTATGAGAAACAGGGACCGGAGAGGATGACATAAAAAAATGTTGGGATGATTATCATAGAATATCAAATTAACTTTTACTTTTTTCCTTATACCTTATATATTTGGTCCTTTGCAACGAGCGTGTCATCAGTTATAAAATAGGAAGCAGTTTTCATTGAGGTAAGAGGAGGAAAAAAACATGAGACTAAGATATTTAATTAAATCCTCCATAAGGATTTGTTGGTTGGATAAATGTGACCCACTAGTTACCGAAATGAATCAAGTGCTCAGAATTGAAGGGTAGAATGAGATAAAAGGAGCTCAGAGAAAAAAAATCCCCAGTTTACCTCACATATCTAGGTAAATTCCAAATGGATCAAAGAATTAAATATAAAATGTGAAATCACTCAAGGGATGGAAGAAAACATAAGTGAGTAAGCTAGGAATAGGGAAAGCTTCTAACTGATTGAACATTCAGAAGCAATTATGAAATGATTGAAAGTTTGATTATATTAAAGTTTTTACATGACGGAAAAAACCTTACACAAAATAAAAAGACAGATGACAAACTTAAGAAACATTTTATAACTTACAAAAAGAAAATATAATAATATAAAATAATATATGTATAATATATAGTAATATAAAAAGCTGCTAAAATGAGAAGTCAGAGGCCAACAACCCTCAAGGAAAAAAAAAACGTAGATACCTCTTATTTGGAAAAGATGCTCAGTGTCCCCCATGAATTGAGAAATGCAAAGTGAAAGTACATAGAGATGCCATTTCTCATCTGTCAAGTTAGCAAAAAGTCAAAAAAGTTTAAAACCACATTCTGTTGACAAGACTGTGGGGCAACAGTCACTCCTCACACAGTGTGACTTCAAATACAAACCTTATGGAGGAGAGTTCATGAGTGGCTAACAGATAAACCTTTGCTTTTTTACCCCGCAGTTCTACTTCTGAGGACCTATTCCATAGATGCACTAGCAGAACTATGAAAAGATGTTCACAAGACTGTTCATTGAATCATTATTTGGAATAGAAAAAAACTGGAATAGCCCAAATGTTCCTCACAAGGGGATTAAACAAAGTGTGGTGCATCCATAGATTGGAATGCCATGTAGCTTTTGAAAAAGGAAGAGGAAGAGGCAAAAAAAAAAAAAAAAAAGACTGAAGAATATCTCCAAGATACATTAAGTTAAAAAAAGTGAAAAGATACATGTGCAGTGTGCTATTGTTTACCTAAGAAAGGGAGTGGTGTAAATATACCGTTTTGCTTATTTTTTAAGAAATGGAAGGATAAGTCATAAAATCCAGAAAAATGATTACCAGTAGTAGGGGAGGGGATGTGTGAAGAATGCATTGGAGAGACCAAGGATAAAAGCTAGACTTCTTTGAATATACTTGGTTGTGTAGATTTAACTTTGAAGTCATATGAATATTTTATATAGTTCTAAAATGGAATGAAAGTGAAAGGAGAAATTACTAAAAATCAAAAGTAAAATGGAAAATCTTAATGCAAATGTTTGTCCAGGACATGGAGAGGCACTCTTTCATTTGACTTTTTACTTTACTCTTTTGACAGCTTTGTAGTAATTTGCTTTTTAGCCTTATTGGGATATATTTAAAGGACAGCAAGAACGTCCCCCCAAAACCCATGAACTCTTTTCAGTAATCATGTTACTGATAGTTTATTAATGATTAATTATTAATCATGGTTACTGATGGTATTATTACCATTATTCTCAGACTGTTGTGTGTGCTCAGTGGAATGGATACTTGGTTGCTGTAAAGAAAGCTGAAAACTGGAAACGTTTATAGGGAAATGGAGGATAAGAAGTTGAAAGGAGTTTTTTTGTTTTTGGTTTTTTTTTTGGTGACCTTTATTTTTTTCTGTGAGATAATGGGGGCAGTCATCTTCATATTGTAAGTGGATTCAAGATGAGCTAGTTAGGTTGGAGGAGAATATGTATGCTTTATATTCATACTGCTAAAAGGGATGGTTGGGGGATAGAACGCATACCCCGTTGATAGATTCTATAACTTTGTGTTGCTGTTATTATGTAAAAACAAAACAAAACAAAACAAAACAAAAACAAAAGCAAACAACTAAGAAACCTCCTAGGGACCATAGCCAGATATAGCCAGACAATTATTCTACCCTAATTATATGGATATATAGTTTGCACAAGGGGATAACCTCAGGTGGTTGTTTTTGTTTTTTTAAGTCTGATTCTCCAAAACTTAATGTTTTAGGCTTTGGTCAGATTTTCCATCCCAAGCTTGCATTTTAATATCTGTTTATCTCAAAGAGAGTTTCTCTGAGTTTTATAAAAGTCTGAATAGAAGAGAATATTTACAAATGATATATCTAGTAAGGGGTTACTATCCAATATTTAAAAAGAACTCATACAACTCAGCACCAAAAAACAAACAAACAAAAAAACCCAAACCAAAAACAAATAATCTGATTAAACATGGGCAGAGGACCTGGATAGACATTTTTCCATAGAAGGCATACCAACAGGTACATGAAAAGATGCTCAGCATCACTAATCATCAGGGAAATGCACTGATGCATTTCCACAGTGAGCTATCACCTCACATCTGTCAGAATGGCTAGAATCAAAAAGGCAAGAAATAACAAGTGATTAGGATGTGGAGAAAAAGGAACCTTTGTAACACTGTTGGGAATGTAAATTGGTGCAGCCACTGTGGAAAATCTTAGGGAGGTTCCTCAAAAAAACTAAAAATAGAACTGTCATATGATCCGGCAATTCTACTTCTGGGTATTTATCTAGGATTTTTAAAGATATCTTTTGGTTACTAATTTCTAATCTAGAACATACTTTGTATAACTGGAAACTTTTACATTTATTCAGACTCTTTTATGGCATCAGATATTGTTGACTTGGTAAATGACTGATGTGCACGGCATAATGTGTGCTTTGCTCTTTTGGGTGAGGTATTCTATAAGTGTCAACTAAGTAAACTTTGGATGTTTGAGTTTTCTGTATGCTTATTGATTTTCTGGGTACTTGGTTTTTTCAATTCTTCAGAGAGAACAAATTGAAATCTTCAATTATAATTGTTGATTGGTCTGTTTTCTTATAGATTAGATTTCAAAATATATGCTTCATATATCAAATGCAGTGAACAGTTTAGGAGGAAAATTATTCTTTAAATAATTTTTACTAGCATTAATTAAAATTACTTGTTAAGTAAATTTTACTAGCCTTATTTTGAAAAGCCTCATTAGAATATATCTTTGGTTTGTCCTATGGTATAGGCTGTTTGTAGCATTACTATATACAAAAGAAAATTTATTTGCTACATTTTATTGTTTATCTTATCCATGTTCTTGTTTTGCTTGGCAGCGTCTATGTTTTTGAAACAGGCATTTGAAGGAGAATACCCTAAATTGTTACGTCTTTATAATGACTTATGGAAGCGTCTCCAACAATACAGCCAAAATATTCAAGGAAAGTTTAATGCAGGTGGAACTGCAGATGTCTGCATTGACCTACAACACATTGGAGATGATGCACAAGACATATTCATAGCAAAGAAGCCAAATTATGAGTACGTTTATTTGATCAAACCTGTTTGTTGTCATGATAAGGATTTTATCTACTGTTTTTATTATAAACTGGAAATTGAGGATGTGCTAATCTTCTAAATATTTGTAATGATCATTATTTATATGTATACCTTAGAAGACTTTGCAGCTCTTCAGTGAGAAGTCAGGCTTCATCCTTAATTGAGCAGCCTGGTTCCTAACTGGAATCTGATGTAAAGTATAGCACCCAGTAGGGTGGGTAGAAGCTAGGAGACGAGCAGATGTGGTCACTGTCTTTTAAACGATAATATACCTCTAACTGCATCAGATAGTATCATTATTGGTGCACCAGTGGCATCAACATGATCTAAAAGGAACTGGTATGTTCAGGAGGGAAATAAATGGTATGCTGAGATAGCTTCTCAGTCTGGTAGGAAAAAACTGAGTATAGTCACATTTACACTTGAAATCTCTTAGCTCCACTCATAAAGTACAGTATATTTAGGCACCATATTTAGGCATCATATTTAGGCACCACTTTGGAAAACAGTATACCATCTCAGTAAGTTTAAACCAGCCAGATTTTCTCCTAAATTGAATTAGAATATTATTTTCAGATTTCTATTTGAACAGCAAACTGGCTTGTACATTTTCTTCAAACACTAGGATCATTTATTTTGACAAGGCTGACTCAGGTAACAGCAAATTCTTATCACCCACCTTGTAAAAAAAAAAGTTGGGTAGATTTAAATGTTTCTCTTTCAATTTTTATTTTTCTAAATACTTAAATTGTGTCCACTGTAGTAAGAAGTTCTGACTGAGGAAATATAGGATGTAGAAGTTTTCATTAGCAAGATAAATGGCAGGACTCTAGGCTGGAAAGATAGTATGAGACTATACTCTTTTCTTCAGTAATTCATTTATGCTAAACATGGAGACTAGTTAAGAACTAAAGGAAGAGGAGACAAGAAAACTGACCTCATATCTGTTGATCTACAAAGATATAAAATAAGTTTTTTTGAGTATAAAAAATAGAATATATAGTATTATGCTATTTTTGTCTTAGTTTTTTTTTTAAGTCTTTATTCGTGTACCAAAAAAGACCTGAAAGTATATACAACAAATGGTGATAGTGGTTTATCTCCGGGAGGTAGAATTTTTGTTTTGTATTTTGTGCTTTTCTTTAAAATTAAAAAGGGATGGAAGTAAGGCTGTAAATTCAAAGGAGAGAAAAAAGTCAGAGAGGAAAAACATTCTGTGTTTTGACTAATGGGGTCGCACTGTCACCCTTTGGAGGTCAAATTCAATAAAGTAGTTGGTGTGGGGGAGGAGGTATGATCCATATACTAAAAAGCCAAAAAATCATGAGGGTAATAAGGAAACAGATACATTGGGTTATAAATATTCTTTTGAGAAGTAAGGTAGAAAATAAAACATGAATTTGACCATGTTAACTGAGCTAAAGGAAAGTTCTTGTGTTTTGTTTTTAATAATGATAGAGGGAGTGTTGACAGTGTTTCTAAATAGAAGTAGCCAGTGGAGAGGGAAAGAGATAGGAGATGCAAGAATGGAGAGAGGTAATGAATGGGACAGGGGCCTAAGAAATTAGAGTTAAGGACACAAATAGCCAGGTTAGCATTTTTATCATTCACTATTCATGCTCAATTTTGGGTAGTGGTAATTTGCTGTGAAGAAAATAGAATAAGATGATGCGATAGAGTGCCATATATAGGGTGATCAGGGACGAGCTCTATGAGTAGGTGACATTTGACCTGAGATCTGCATAATGTGAAGGAATCAGCCATGGAAGATTTGGAGTAAGATATTTGCAGGCAGAGAAAACAGCAAATTTAGAGTCCTTGAGAATCAAGGTGGAGAGATTGAGGAGTAGAAAGCTAGAACACAGTGAGCAAGAAGGAGAGGGGTACAACATGGGGTTAGAGAGGAAGGGAAGTGTAAGACCATGTAGGACCATAGGCTATGGTATGGATTCAAATACAGTGGAAATCATTGCTTTTAAAAGAGGAATAATGTGAATTGATAAACCTTTTAAAATTACCACTCTGGCTCCTATGTGGACAGCTTGGAGGGGAGGTGTTACCACAGAGAAGGAAAAGTAGAAAATGGGAGCTATTTTGTTGGACTGGACAAGGAATGATAATGGCTTGGATTAGGATGAGAGGAAGAGATGGGGAGAATTGGTCAGATTGATTCAAGATATTCGAGGGCAGGCCAATAGAACTTGCTGGTAGATTGGATCTGAGAAGAAAAGAAGAATCAAGGATACTTGGATAAGTAAGTCTGAAGTGATAAAGTTGTTAGGAGTTGTTAAAAAGGTAGCTGAATGTGAATCATATTTGGGAGTCATCATTTTGTAGATTTTTAAGATCAAGGGATTGGAGGAGATTCTATAGGAAAAGATGTATATAAAGAGAAAAAAGAACCCTGGCCCAAGATAGGCACTCCAGAGTTGAGCAGAAGAGTGGCAACCTGCAAAGGGGACACTAAGAGAAAAATGGTGAGATGACAGGAACCCCAAGGAATGAGTTCATTTAAGTTGGAGGAGGACTAGTTCACTGTGTCACACGCTATTGAGAAGTTGACCTCTTGATATGGCAAAGTAAGGCTGTTTGAGGTCTAGGTATGGAATGGTGGGTACAAAAGTATTGTTAGAATTGATGAAAGACAAAATGGGAGAAGATTGACTTCTGGGGCGACAGCACCATCTACTCCACCGACCTACCCCCAGTGAAACTGGTGAAAACTGCACACAGTTTTTTTGTTTGTTTGTTTGTTTTAATTCTCTGGAAAGGGTACTAAAGAAAAATCAACTACTCAAGAAAATCTATGGGAGTACCTGGGTGGCTTAGTTGGTTAAGTGTCCCAGTCTTGATTTTGGCTCAGGTTGCGATCTCACATTTGCAGGTTTGAGCCCCAGGTTGGGCTCTGTTCTCAGTGCAGAGCCTGCTTATGATTCTCTCTGTCTCCCTCTCTGCCTCCCCCCCCCAAAAAATTCTGTGAACATTCAGTGAGAATTTTGTAAGAGCGTGTGATGTTTGAACCAAGAATGTTTCCTCCCTTCATCCTCCCTCCTCCCTGCTCAGCAAGGCATAGACTCCTCTCCAGACTGCAGCAGCCAAGAGCAAAGGGCTCCCTCTCCCCACAGCTTCCAACAGGAGAGCTTTATTCCTGGGAGGAGCAGAACCTCAGTGTTTCTCATTCTTCCCTCAGCTCTCTGTAGCTGAGGCTGTCTCAAACAGATGAGATGAGTAGGTGGGTGCTTCCATATAGTGAACTACCCTCACTGAAGGAGTGCAGTCTCTATCTTGTTGGACTCGCTGAAAATACTAGGGCCCCAATAAATCTTCCCCTGGCTTTTAAAATAGCGGTTCCATGTCAGGAAAGGCAAACTGAGAGGCCCTCAGGCTGCTGCCCACTTACCCCTAACCCCTGCCAAGCTCCTCCAGTGAGGTGTCACTTAGAAGCTCACCATTTTCTCCATCTCTAGCTCCAGAACTCTGGCACAAAAATTCTCCTGGGGGAAGAAACAAGCAGCTAAAAAGCTAGCTCCTAATCTCCTTCCAAAGTAACTGACATTATTTGCAACTTGACATTTTCAAAAACAGTGGAGGTTGTGGTGAGGGGCAGGGGGAGGATATTCATGGCTCTAATGAAGATGCAGATTATACTATAGGCCAGCTAGCTCATAAGAGAGATCTGTGGAATCAGAAAACTGGGAAGAGCTCTTGGAGGTCAGATTATCAAACATGACCTCAGAAATTATTCTATCAAAGGAGCTACGATTAGATGGGATGCGTTTGGAAAGGAATTTATGGTCCACAGCATTTTTAAAAACAGTAGAGCAATCTGTGGCCACTGAGTGTGGTCAGGGAAAGAGAGGAAACAGAACCCTGTTAAGACCACTGTTACCCCTGGGTGACTATGCGCATCCTCAAAGCTCTGCCCCTCTGTGGTGCAACATCAAAGGTTTTGCCCTGTAAGGGAGAAAGAGACTTCACAAAAATAATCCAGCCAGTCACTAAACATGCAAATAACAAGCCTCAGAGGTGTAGCGATCTAACAAGCCTCAGAGGTGTAGCGATCTAGTACCCAGAGTTGCAATAATATATTATCAGAAATGTGCAGTTTGTAACAAAAATTATGAGGCATACAAAGGAACATAACAGCGTGACCCAGAGACTGGCTGTGAGAGTGACCAAACATTAGATTTAATATAATAAGACTTCACATTAGCCATAGAAAATTGTTGACAGAACTAAAGGAAAATATGATTAAGTAAAGGACTATATGATGGCAATGTTGCCATAGAAAATAGAGAATATCCATAAAAAGATGAAAATTATAAAAAAAATCAAGAAGGGCTGGAATTGAATAGTTTGGTAATTGAAATTTAAAAAATCACTAGAGGGATTCAACAATAGATTTGAATTGATATTAAAAAGAACTAGCCAGGGGGTGACTGGGTGGCTCAGTTGGGTAAGCATCTGACTCTTGACTTCAGCTCAGGTCATGATCTCACAGTCATGAGATCAAGCCCCATGTGGGGTTCTGCACTGCTTGGTATTCTCTCTCTCTCCCTTTCTCTCTTGGCCCCTCCCCCTCTTGAAAGAAAGAAAGAAAGAAAAAGAAAGAAAGAAGGAAGGAAGGAAGGAAGGAAAGAGAGGGAAGAAAGGGAGGGAGGGAGGGAGGAAGGAGGAGGGAGGGAGGGAGACATCAATACAATACAATACAATACAATACAATACAATACAATACAATCCATACATAGATATTTTAAAAATGAGCAAAATTGGAAACTAGATTTATGTAAGCCTAGGAACAGATAGGAAAAAATGAAGAAAAATGAATAGAGCCTCAAAGAAACGTGTAAACACACCAATATATATGCAGTAGTACCACAATATGAGGAGAGAGAGAAAGGAGAAGAAAAAATACTCAAAGAACTAATGGCTGAAAACTTCCCAAATTTATTGAAAAACAACATACATACTCAGGAAGCTAATAGGATTAACTCATACAGACCAAAACAGGCACATCATAGTAAAAGTGTTGAAAGTTAAAGACAAGTAGAAAATCTTGATAGCAGGCAAAGAAAACCTACTTGTCACTTATAAGGGAACCCCAAAAGATTGAGAGCTGACTTCTTAGAAGAAACAAAGGAGGCCAGAAGGTAGTGGGCTCAACATGCTCAAAGGAAGAAACTGAACCAACAATCCTATATCCAGTAAAGCTGTTGTTCATAAAGAAGAGAAAACTTACCTAGACAAACAAAAACTGAGAGACTTTCTTCCTAGCTAACCTAACTTACAAGAAATACTAAAGGAAGTTCTTCAGGCCCAATGCCAGGTTACCTCTTGGTAATTCAAGTACACACAAATGAAGAGCCCCTAATAATGATAGTTATGAAATTATAAAAGATACTATAAATGCATATTTTCTCATTTCTTAAGTGATTTAAAATGCAGCTGTATAAAATACATATAGAATGTGTTGTTGGGCTTACAACATATAGAAATGTAATACATGTGTATACATTTGCCAATAAGAACATAAAGGAGGTAGGTGGGAGCAGAGCCATAATGTACTATGGAAACGATGACAGATGGTAGTGTGATAATCATAACAACTTATTGCTGGATTTGTAACATTAGTACACATAATATGTATAGTAGTATTACCACAAAGATAAAATACTTAGGAAGAAATGTAACAAAAGAAGTATAAAGGTTACGCTCTGGGAACGACAAAATATTGCTGAAAGAAAGATCTAAAGAAATGAGAAACATTTCATGTTCATGAATCACAAGACCTAACAGCATTAAGATAGCAGTACTTCCCAAATGGATCTACAGATTCACCTCAGTTGCTATCAGAATCTGTAGAAAGTATTTGTAGAAAGAAACAAGCTGATTCTAAAGTTCATATGAAATTGCAGGGTACCTGGAATGATCAAATCAATATTGAAAAAAAAGAGTAAAGTAGGAGTCATGCTGTGAAATTGCAGGGTACCTGGAATGACCAAATCAATATTGAAAAAAAAAAAAAAAGAGTGAAGTAGAAGTCATGCTTCCCAGTTGCAAAACTTACTACAAAGTAATGGTAATCAAGATGATATGGTACTGGCACAAGGAGAGACATATTGATCAATGGAATAGAATTGAGAATCCAGAAAAAAAAATAAATAACCATGCATCCATGGTCAGCTGATTTTCAAAAGCTTGTCAAGATCATTCAGTGGAGAAAGAATGATGATTAGTGGTAAGACAACTGGATGGCTTCATTCAAAAGGAACCTTACCTCACACCATATACAAAAATTAACTCAGAATGGATCAAAAAATGAAATGTAAGGTCAAAAATATAAAACAGAAGAAAATATAAAAGTAAGTCTTCATGACTTAGGGTTTGACAAAGAATTCTTAGCTATGACACCAAAGGCATGAGCAACAAAAGAGAAAATACATATATTGGACTATTTGTACTTCAAAGGACACCATCAAGAGTGGGAGAAAATATTTGCAACTCAAATATCTGTCAATGGACTTGTATGTAGAATATGTAAGAGACCTTTGAATTCAACAATAAAAGACAACTTCCCCAATTAAAAAATGGGCAAGGATCTGAGTAGACATACTTCCAAAGAAGTATGACAAATGGCCCCAAAGTAGACAAGTGGCCCCAAAACACATGAAAATATGCTTAACATCAGGAAAATACAAATCAGAACCACAGTGAGTTAGCACTTTACACCACCAATATGCCTTTATCAAAAAGGTATTAACAAGTGTTGGCAAGGATGTGAAAAAATTAGAACCCTCAGAGGTTGCTGGTGGAAATCTAAAATGGCACAGGGCTTTGGAAAGCAGTTTGGTAGTTACTAAACACAGATACCAGCAATTCTACTCCTAGATATGTACCTAAGACAAATAAAAACATGTTTGGGGGAGGGTGGAATGAGGAATTTTGTTTAATGGGTATAGTTTCTGTATGGGATCATGAAAAAGTTCCAGAATGGATGGTGGTGATGGTTGCATGACCAAGTAGGAATGTACTTAATGCCACTGAAGTGTACACTTAAAAATGGCTACAATGGTAAACTTTGTTATGTATATTTTACCACAAAATGGAACATTAAGCAGTTTTTTTATTTTTTTTTTATTTTTATTTATTTTTTTTTTTAATTTTTTTTTTCAACGTTTATTTATTTTTTTGGGGGGACAGAGAGAGACAGAGCATGAACAGGGGAGGGGCAGAGAGAGAGGGAGACACAGAATCGGAAACAGGCTCCAGGCTCTGAGCCATCAGCCCAGAGCCCGACACGGGGCTCGAACTCACGGACCGCGAGATCGTGACCTGGCTGAAGTCGGACGCTTAACCGACTGCGCCACCCAGGTGCCCCTAAGCAGTTTTTTTTAAATGTTTACACAGATTTGTAATAAATGTTTATAGCAGTATTATTCATAATAGCCAAAAGGTAGAAACAGCCCAAGTGTCCTTCAGCAGAGTAGTGGGTAAACAAACAGTGGTATATCCATATAATGGAATACTATTCAGCCATAAAAAGGAACGAAGTACCAATACCTGCTACAACATGGATTAAACTTGAAGACATTCTGCTGAGTGGAAGAAGCCAGTCACAAAAATCATATACTGTATGATCCCATTCATATGAAAGTCTAGAATAGCAAATTATGGAGATAAAAACTAGTATTAGTAGTTGGTTAGGATTGGGGTTGGAGTAAGGGGTTAAAGGGGTTATAATTGAAGAGTATAATTTCTTTTTGAGGTGATGAAAATGTTCTAAAACTGAGTATGGTAATGGTTGCGCCTATCTGTGGCTATCCGAAAAACTGTACACTTGAAAATTGGTTTGAATTGTACACTTTAAAAATGGTTGAATGTGGGGGCACCCGTGTGGCTCAGTCAGTTGGGCGTCTGACTTTGGCTCAGGTCATGACCTCACGGTTTGTGAGTTCAAGCCCCGTGTCGGGCTCTGTGCCAACACCTCAGAGCCTGGAGCCTGCTTCAGATTCTGTGTCTCCCTCTCTCTCTGCCCTTCCCCTGCTTGTGCTCTCTTTCTCGCTCAAGAATAAATAAACATTTAAAAAAATTTTTTAAAAACGGTTGAATATGAATTCCAAATGTGAATTATCTTTCAGTTTTTTAAAAAGCAGTTTTTTAAAGAATGGGAAAGGAGGAAGTAGATGCAGTTCTTCAAAGAAGTTTAGATAGAAAAAGGAGTAAAGCTACTTTTTTCTTTGACATAATAGGAAAATCACAGAGGATAGATACAGTTACAAAGAAAGAAAAAAGCTAGGGAAGTCCAAGGTGATGAAAGCTATTGCCAGTGGTTTGGTCTTAGAGTAAAGTAGCAGCAAAGGGTCACCGATAGAGAGCAGGGGCTGCTAGTGCGGAATTTCGAGTTAATACCTTGCGCTTTAGGTCTCTTGAAAGTAAGGGGTTAGCATAAATGTATAATAGATACAATTTTCTTTTTCTCTGCAAAATGTGGGTAGCATAGCAGCAGGTACAGAAATCATCTAAATAAGATATTCTTAGAGCTTTAAAAGGAAGATGAATTAGAAAAATCAAGATGCTAATGAGAGTACCTTGAAATGGTTGGCTGCGGATAGAGGATAGACTGGTGAATATCATGATGGAGTAGGAGGATCAGAAAAGGTTCCATAGCATTGATCGCAGTAAGGTCTAAGAGCAAGTTCTTTTGAGTAAAATCTCACTCCTTTATTGACATAAAAAGCCTGGCATGATATTTTCCATCTATTTTCTGTTTGACTTCATCTTGTACCACTCTCCTATCACTGAGGTGCTTGCTTCTCTAAGTTTTTAGCCAACAAAGCCAGGTGTGGCCCCTCCTCAGGGCCTTTGCACTTCCTGTTTTCTTTGAATGGAAATCTCCATCGCTTTGCTCGCTCTTTTCCTTCAGATGTGCTCAGCAAACCTTCTTTTGCCTTGTCCTGTACAATATAGGATTGAAAAAAAAATGAGAAAGTCATCTAAACACATTGTTTCTGGCTTACTTCATTTTTCTCTTAAAACTTATGACTCATATTCCATATTTAAATCATTTGAAAATTTGTATTTATTTTTCTGAGTATCTTATTAGCAACGTTAAGCTTCTCATTTAGTGAGCGGTAAGAGGACAGGGAATTTTAATTGACTTTACTACTATATTTCCCACATCTAGGAAGTATCTGGCAAATCGGCGAGACTTAATAGTATAGAGGGAAGGAGATGGGGTAAGTTGAGGGTGTGAAAAGTTGTCTTCAAGGTTGGAGAGCAAGAAGTAGAGCAGTTCAAAATGATAACTATGGAAGCTTCATAGTAAAGCTAAAATAAAAGTAGACTTCTAATACAAGATAGGTTTCAGGAAAGTTATCAGTTTCGACATTGTAGTCACTAAGGATCTTCACTGCAATTCGGGGACCAGGAAGAGTGTTAGTACTTATAATTCAGAACTGAAATGTCTGCAGAAGAGGAAAGAGGCTTCTTAAGGTCAGTAAATGACAGGAGCAAAAACAACTCATTTAGGTAGATGGTGTGGACTTCAATAGAGGATTGCCTCTGGCAGATTTAGACACTAGTTCCTCCCTGTTCCATTGTGTTCTATCTTCACCTATTATAGAAAACACTATAGTTAGCACTCTACCTGAAGCACATTTCTTCACTGCCTTGTAAAGTGCTTTTAATCTACATCTTCCCAGCACTTAACAAGGGCCTGGGACATGGTATTCTCAGCAAATATGTGCTGAGGGAAATACTTGTTGAATGAGAAATGTTAAGAGATAACTATGGAATTATGATGTACGAGCCAAGAGCATTGTGACCTCTAGGGCTTGTTAGTTGGCCAGAAACGGTGGGAAGGGAGAAAGCCAGTTTTCCTAAATTACATGAAGGAGCAGGTCAGATGTTTTCAAGTTTAACACTTAGAATGAAGGGAGATTTGTTTAAAAAAATAAATAAAGACAATGGAAGGACTGGTAGAAGGATTATAAACAAGGGCCATGTAAGGAGATGCAGAGTTAGTTATAGGAATAAGAAAGCAAATGGAAATAATGGTTATAGACATTGGATAATAATTGTCAAAGGAAAAATATAAGACCCAATAGTTGGACTGCTAAATGAAAATGCAAATAATTTAAGACATGGGAAGATGAAAGAGGAAAGAAGGACATTCTGGTTTGTGAGAATATTATAAAACAAATTAGCTTAGAACCCCAATTGGGAGTATTTATGTGACTGTAGGACTTTGACAAACACTTTTTATTTTGTCCTCGTTCTGTTAGTTTGGCATGGGAAGGCTGATAAAAGCCTAGACCCTGAGAACTTCCCTCTCAGTGAGCTCCCTGGGAAATGGCAGCTGTGGCACAAAGGGTCAAGTGAGTGGAGCAGGTTTCTACACACCTGGCTCTCTCATGAGGCTTTCAGACTCTCTAGAATCTGGATTTCCTCCACAAAGGCATAGCCCCATTAGAATTAAAAAGATTTTACATTGTTATTCTCTTAGTTTCAAATGACAGACTTACTACAGTAGATACCAATATAAATTGTATTACATTTATATGTAGGACTTATGTATAGGTTAAGATGTTTAGTTCTTAATACATGTTTAGTCATGAAATGTATTTGTAAATATATAAATTTTTAAACAAATTTTTTCCTTTTTGTTCATAGTTACATTTTATAGAGAGGATAGATTTTTAAGAAAGGCATTCACACTCCAATACAGTAGCATTTAGTTTTATATAATCTGAATTCATTTTTAATACATTTTGTTCCCACAGCCCCGAAAAGGCTTTGAAAGACTCACTGCAACCCTATGAAGCTGCTTATTTATCAAAATCTTTATCTCGACTCTTTGATCCTATCAACTTGGTTTTTCCCCCTGGTGGTCGCAATCCTCCTTCTGCAGATGAACTTGAAGGTATCATTAAAACTATAGCAAGGTACGGATTTTTATGTAATGACATGCTATAAAATGCCTGCCACATTTGTTAGTGATGTTTTAATTTACTTCAAATTATTCAAGTAATTAGTCCTGCAATTAAATCAAGGGGTTTGCAGTGAATCAGTGCATATACAGAAAGTACTTAAGATTCCTATTAATAAAACCCTTTAAATACAGTCTAAAAATAGCTTATAATTATTCTGTATCTTGTCAAGGATGAAAAGTAAACCTAATTTTTATGCCATAGTAAATATCCAGTGTTACACAGTAAAATAGCATAAAAATAATTTTACAAATTGAGAAACTAAAGTATAGAGCTTAATGTTTTTTATCTTAAGTCCGTAAAGTACTTCATGCACAGGATATTACAATCTTGATTAGCCTACCTGTGTGTGTGGCTATTTTGAGCTTCCTAAGTAAACATGACAGCTTTTAAAATGCTCAAAAGGTGAGGTATCCTGGTAGAGGTGCTACCTGAATGCTTGCAGACGATATAATTGTACTGGTGCCTTAGACATTTACAGTTACCCAGATTCATCTGCAGTTAAGACTGTCTCAGCTCCTATCATAGCTAACAAGTTGTCCTAACAGGAGGTCTGTACATTTGTAGATGAACATTTTGAGAAATAAAATAGTAGTTCAGGCAATATAGGATCAAAGTATAGAACTGTCTAGATGGTTTTAGACTACACATTTGAAGGTGGCGATTCTGAGGCATGTGGGAGGAAGACTAAGAAGCCACAGGTATAATGTCCACAAGCATGTATCCAGCTGCAAGTGTACCTTACCTACGCAGTATCTAAATTGCTCTGCATCTTGATCTTAAATCTTTTCACAATTATCATGACTTTTCCAAAGTCCTAATTCTAGATTGTTTTTACCCTCAGGTCTCTGTTAGGTCTCTGTTAATCTGTTTGGTTTGGTAGTGACAACAGTAGTCTTGGACTCAACCTGATCTTTTGACCTATTTATGAAAATATTAAAGGGGCATCTCTCCCATTCCTCTGGACAGTTTGGCAATGCTGTAATCAAATACAACATGGAGCTCGAAGAAGGATGGTTATGCCCAGTATTCAGTAGAACTTAAAAGTCACCATTAATAAAGTTATGTCTCCCTATTTATGAAACTACATTTTTATGGCACACAATATACACTAGTGTTGCTTCAAAGTCTTTCACTTTCTTCATAAAGAGAATCTGTTAAGTGCCAAGATTTTTTGCTACTTCAGACACAATAATTATCTTTTCCTGCTTTCTACCTATATATGGGGTTTTGTGCAGTTTTGAACTCCTAGTATTTTTCCATGGTCTTGGTAAATACTTTTTTTTTTTTTTTTTTTTTGGCATTCAGCTCAAACATCTCAATCCATTGTTTGTTTGGTTTTTTTTGTTTTTTTTTAAATTTTTTTTTTTTCAACGTTTATTTATTTTTGGGACAGAGAGAGACAGAGCATGAACGGGGGAGGGGCAGAGAGAGAGGGAGACACAGAATCGGAAACAGGCTCCAGGCTCCGGGCCATCAGCCCAGAGCCTGACGCGGGGCTCGAACTCACGGACCGCGAGATCGTGACCTGGCTGAAGTCGGACGCTTAACCGACTGCGCCACCCAGGCGCCCCTCAATCCATTGTTAAAGTTGAAAATAAGTATGACAAGGAAACACTTCAAGAATCCAAATTTTAAATTTTCAAATTAGGGGGTGCCTGGGTGACTAAGTCAATTGAGTGTGTGACTCTTGATTTTGGCTCAAAATCCCAGGGTTGTGGGGTTGAGTCCTGCATTGGGCTCCACACTGAGCATGGAGCCTGTTTAGGATTCTCTTTCTCTCTCCCTCCTTCCCCTTTCCCCAGGACTCACTCTCGCTCTCTCTCTCTCTCTCTCAAATAAAAGATAAATAAATAAAATACAATTTTACATTCTATCTTTGTTATGCTTTTAATATATTTAAAAAGCTACTCTACAAAATAGCATGAATTGGCATAATTTCTACAGAAACTGAGCATCTTTATGTATCATGTGTAATTTATATTTTTAGCCTCTGTCCTTCCAAGGTCATCATTTCCATTCAAAAGCTGTCATTTCCTTGCAGATGTCTGTGATATGCAGTGTCTCTAATTGCACTTATCAGTATTAACAAGAGTGCTACTTTAAAAATCTGTACACAATTTACTCTTTTAATCACAGCCTGAACCCACACATGATGTGCTTTTATTAATGAGAAACTGGTCATTAACCAAGCCATCTCAAAGCACTTTTTCTTAATGCTGAATTTAGGAAGAAAAATGAAACAATGCAACCAATTCTTGGAAGCAGTGAGTGAAGTCTATAAAAAGAATCACCACATTGCTTATTGGGTTTAAGTTTATATGTTGTCCTTTACTTTGTTGATGAACTATGTTGCTAATAATTAAAGTCTGTTTTTGTTTTCTCCAGTGAACTAAATGTAGCTGCTGTAGACGCAGACCTCACAATAGCTGTGTCTAAAAACGTGGCAAAGACCATCCAGTTATACGGTGTAAAATCGGAGCAGCTTGTAAGTGATATCCCTTCTGGAAACTTTAATGATTTTGCTTAAAATTGCTAATTATACTTGCCTAAGTATAAATACTGAATTGGCTGAATATTAATTTACTGGTGTTTTTACTTTAGTGAAATTTTGAAACTTTCTGATGAATTTGAACCAAAAAAAAGTTGGATCTAATAAAAAGTGATCCTCCTACCATTGTTATACTTTTACAATGCAAGAAAGTTTTATAAGGTTTTAAAAACAAAACGAAACAAAACAAATGCCTGTACTGGGGTGCCTGGGTGGCTCAGTCAGTTAAGCATCAGAGTCTTGGTTTCAGCCCAGGTCATGATCTCACAGTCTGTGGGATTGAGCCCCGCGTTGGGCTCTGTGCTGACAGCATGGAGCCTGCTTGGGATTCTCTCTCTCTCTGCCCCTCCCCCACTCACACTGTCTCTTGGTCTTTCTCTGAAACATTTTTTAAAAATGCCTGTACTACCTTATAGTCTAATTTTATATATATATGTGTGTGTGTGTGTGTGTGTGTGTGTGTATTTATTTATTTATTTTTCAACGTTTATTTATTTTTGGGACAGAGAGAGACAGAGCATGAACGGGGGAGGGGCAGAGAGAGAGGGCGACACAGAATCGGAAGCAGGCTCCAGGCTCCGAGCCATCAGCCCAGAGCCTGACGCGGGGCTCGAACTCACAGACCGCGAGATCGTGACCTGGCTGAAGTCGGACGCCTAACCGACTGCGCCACCCAGGCGCCCCAATATATATATATTTAATATAATTATCTCAGATTGATCAAAATTCCCCTCTGGTGTGACTGCTCACCCAGATACCATTCTTTCAGTTAACTATTGTGAAAGTGACTTGAACTGTTAAAAAAAAAAAAATGATTAGAGGAAGTAAACTGCTTAAAACTGTAATAAAAAATGTTGATTTACTTTTGAAAAGTTTTAACCATAGAGCGCGGAAGTTTAACCCTAAAATAATTTTGTTTTAAAGATTATTTTATTTGTATTTAAAATAATAGCTAAATAACTGAATCATGATCCTGATTCTGTGCATTAATGTTTTAAAGTTAAGTACACATATTTAACTAGTACATATGTATGCTAACTGAAATCCAAATATTAAGGCTTTAATATATTTTCATCTGTGTTGATTAATTTTAAAGAATGTGCCAGAATCTCTACGATCTTTACAGAGGTGACCAACCATGTTTTCAGTTTAGCCTCTGATTGCTCCCAAATCAAACATCATAAAATGAAGTAATCTGATTTTACCTATATGCTTGTAGTTCTAGTTGGTTCTGGAATGATATTTCGGGTACATTGGTAGCAAATTGAACTGAAAGAATTTGCATAAAATGATCGTTGGTGGTAACGATCATAAGGCTTCTTTCAGTTCCAACGGATGGCCAGATTTTGTTTGCATATTAATGTGCTATTTTCCATTCAGTTGTTCTTATAGCCTTGATAAGCAATTTAGAAACATCTTTTTAAAACTTTATTGAAAACTGGTCCTACAGAGACCATGGAAGCTCTTTATAGGTAATTAGTTGACTAATTTTTCTCTCAAACTTTTTAAATAGAAGCCTTATTATGATATTCATTGCTTTAAAAAACATTTGTTGCTATAAATGAAATTCAGTATTACATCCAATAGAGTTCATTATAGTTACTGAAAATGTCAGGAAAAAAAATCATTCGATGGTCCCACCTGAGGACAGCATAAGGAAGAGCCAGCATATGTATAGAAAATACTTTTCATTTCTGCTGCAGCAGGGGGCAGTGGTATTGTAACATGTGACTTCAGTTAAGGTGATAACGGTAAAGGCTTTGACAAAATTAAAATACATCAACAGACATTTGACTGTGATACTGTTGGTCAGATAGTCTGTGACCCTGATTACTCAGGCCTACCAAACCTACAATGCTGAAGGCTAACCAGAAAGTCCTTTTCAACTTTGATTTTAGTGCAGAAAGAAAACCTAAATGTTAATAAGAGTACAAGGAGCATCATATGCTTTATTTTTAAAATATTAATTAAGGACTTAGGTAACATTTTAGTATATATCTCTTATTTTTGGCTAGTAGTACTATTTCTGTTACTTCTTTATCTTAAGTTTGATGTTTTTTATTCTTTGATCTTGCCATATTCCTATTCTTTTAGAATTATTTCTCTGAAAACATTTAGAGGAAAATAGCCAGTATTAAGTCTTCAGTGGGAGAAAGACTTAGAATTTGAATTAGAATATCTACTTTATCTGTAAATGGAAATGTTGGCTTGAAATATGGCATGATATTTCTGTAAATGGAGGATTCTTTTTATAGATGAAAAATTTAAGTCCACAAGGTTGAAAAGTGACAGAAATCAGATCCTTAATGGAATGTTCAAGTAGTGAGATGAAGGAAAGCTAGAATTTTTGAGACAAACATGCTTTCAAAAAGGGGGACTTGAAAATATACAACTTAAAATGTAGATTGAGCTGCTTTCCTGAATCCTAAATTTATTTCCCTAAAGGTCAGTTGTGCAAGTTTGTTGGCTATCAGAATGTTTTAGTATACTTAACTACAGCTTGAATTCCTATCAGGAGGAAAGCTCATAAAAGGATTTCTCAAGTTGATCCTTAATGTGGACCATCTTTGTGGTCATCTCAGTCATTCTGTGTAGTTAGATAAATTCTTCCACATGCTTAACAGCTATGTTATTTGTTTTCAACCTCTTTATTTTAATATTCTAGGACACAGTAGAGTATAACATAATAAATTGTATGTATATACTACATATATGGTACATATATGTGCATATAATAACCTGGAATTGTTTTATCATTACACATGTGTTATTTTTTCTAAGGTTTTCTGTTATTAATCACCAATGTTATGTGTCCTATAAACCTAAACCTCTGTAGGGACTAATTCTTAGATTCGTTTTTATGACTCTTACATGGTACCAGAAAATTCATTTCTTGAGGTTAGAGAAAGGCCATAAAAATAACTACAGTTACTAAACATTTATAGTGGCTTGGATTATGCCAAGCCATTTATATGTATTATCTTATTTACTTCACAGTAATTCTATGTAATGGAAGTAGCGATACCTGCCACTACAAAATGTGGAAATTAAGGCTGAGAAAAGTTAATAGCATGCCTGATACAGACTGGTAAAAGTAGAATGCTGGCCAACAAGTGTTGAAACTAGCATTTAAACTCAGATTTGACTCTAGACCAAGCTTTCAAACTGCATTATATCTCAACACAAATACATCTTTCTTTTTTATTTAAGAAATGTGAAATTGTTTTTGTGATTTACTTATTTACTTATTCACTTAATTACTTTACAATATGACATAGAGATCTAAATCTAATATATGCATGATATATATTATTTATATACTATAGTTTATTTAACTTGTGTTCTTAGTGGATAGTGTTTTGATCCCTAACAAAATGATACAAACTGGGTGACTTATAACCAACATAAATAATGTCAATTGAAGAGGCCCCTGAGTGGCTCAGTCTGTTAAGCGTCTGACTTTGGCTCAGGTCATGATCTCACAGCTCGTGAGTTCAAGCCCTGCATCGGGCTCTATGCTGACAGCTCAGAGCCTGGAGCCTGCTTCAGAATCTGTGTCTCTCTCTCCTTCTCTGTGCCCCTCCCCTGCTAGTGTGCACGCACGTGCTGTCAAAAATAAATAAACTTAAAAAAAAAATTTTTTTTAAATAATGTCAATTATAAACAACATTCATTTATTTCTCACAATTCTGAGGCCTGGAAAGTCCACGATCAAGGCACTAGCCGATTTGGTGTCTGGTGAGACACCTTTGCTAGCTCACTGATGGCTGTCTTTTCATTGTAACCTCACAGGGAAGAGGGCATGGGGCTTTTTAAAGCCTTTTTTATAAGGACACTAATCCCTCTTGTGACATAATCACCTCCCAAAGGCCCCCCTTGCTTGCGTGTTAGATTTCAACATATAAGTCAGGAATGGGGTGAGTGGGAAGGATACAAACATTCAGAGCATAGCAGATATTTAGATGGTTTAGAAAAAACAGGGATTTAACCTTGAATTCTCACATGTGAGTTATAACCAAGAAGGGTTTACTTCCTCTAGTATGTATTTAATTTAGTATGTAATGTGAATATCAGCTTCATGGGTACCCTTTTGTAAAACGGAGATCACTGGTTTTTTAGACTGTCTTTATTTAAAAGTTCTTATTCATTTGTCTTGACTGACAGTAGTTGTAAAGTTATAAGTAATTTACTAAGCAGAAAAAAAATTACTGAGTAGAATTTATGTTCAAAATACATACCTATAGATGTATATATCACATTTTAGGATTGAACTGAAAAAATTGATTATTTAATGGTTATGTATTGGTAATTTATATGGTTCTGAAATGTGACCTTTAGAAGAAAATGTCATTAGACCTCTCAAGTTTGAATCAATGTTTTCTTTGTCCTCTATATATTAAAATGAAATTAAAATATTACTATAAAGAAGTTATTGTGCCTTTATAAACCTTTATAGGCTTGTAAACTTGTGATGTCAAAATTAGAGGCAGATATACTAAAATGTAGTCCTTTTAAAAGGTAAGCTGTAAGGACATTTTCCAACAGTAACCATTATCTGATGGTTTCAGGGAATGACATCTAGAATCTTGGGGTAAATGTCAAGTGTTGTAAACTGTGAGAAAGTAGATTGGCATTTAATTAGGTTGCAGACCATTTAAATGGAAACAGTAATAGGAATGACATTTAAGGGGAGGTTTCAACTTTAATGCAGGTCAGTAGCTATGTATGAGGTCAGTAGTTTTAGATGGCAAGTAGGGTTTTGTTTTTTTTTTTGTTGTTTTTTTTTTTAAAACGCTTTGTAAATATACCCTTTTTATGTGATTTCATAAGCAATTTGGAGACTTGACATTCCTATAGTGGAAGAAAACCTACATGTGTGATATTTAAACGATGATACAGAAACATGAGTTCAACTTTTTTAGTTTTAAAAGGATTATTTAATGCAGATTTAAATGTCATCTACCTGGATACTGCTCCATATAATATCATATGATAATATTCTATATTATTAACATTAAAATAATAAAAAGTTTTAAAAATATGTAATCACTTGGGAGAATTTTTATATTATGTACAAATAGACAAAACATATCAGTAGATTCTTTTGGCCCAAATGCACTTTAGCTATAATATGAACACACTGAGCCCTTTAGGTTACCTACCCTCTCGATTCATAGACAGCCTTCTACTCTTTCTTACCTCCATTCTTGCATTTAACTATTTTAGGATCACTCCTTCTTTCCCTTGAGATCACTTTCTGACTTGCTTCCCAGACTTGTGAGAGCTTGATTTTCTGCAGGCTGTGCCAGGTCCATAGTAAATGGTCATGCTGGTTTAGAATTCAGGGGGACACCTGGGTGACTCAGTTAAGTGTCTGACTTCGGCTCAGGTCATGATCTCACAGTTCGTGGGTTTGAGCCATGTGTCAGGTGGTGTGCTGACAGCTTGCTCAGAGCCTGGAGCCTGCTTCATCCTGTGTCTCCTTCTCTCTCTGCCCCTCCCCCGCTTGTGCTCTGTCTCTCAAAAATAAATAAATGTTAAAAAAAATTAAAAAAAAATTCAGTAGGCACAACCAAGCAATTGCACTACTAGGTATTTATCCAAGGGATACAGGTGTGCTGTTTCGAAGGGGCACATGCACCCCAATGTTTATAGCAGCACTATCGACAATAGCCAAAGTAGGGAAAGAGCCCAAATATCCACCAATGGCTGAATGGATTAAGATGTGGGGTGTGTATGTATGTGTGTGTGTGTGTGCGTGTGTACACACACACACACACACACACACACACACACACACAATGGAGTATTACTCAGCAATCAAAAAGAATGAAATCTTGCCATTTGCAATTACATGGATGAAACCAGAGGGTATTATGCTAAATGAAATTACTCAGAGAAAGACAAATATCATATGACTTCACTCATCTGAGGACTTTGAGACACAAAACGGATGAACCTAAGGGAAGGGAAGCAAAAATAATATAAAAACAGGGAGGGGGACAAAACATAAGAGAATCTTAAATATAGAGAACAAACACAGGGTTGCTGGAGGGAGGGGTTGTGGGAGGGGGATGGGCTAAATGGGTAAGGGGCATTTAGGAATCTACTCCTGAAATCGTTGCACCATGTGCTAACTAACTTGGATGTAAATTTAAAAATTAATTAATTAAAAAAAAGATTCAGTAGGCCATAGTGAAGACTTAGGAAAAGGTCAGAAATGGTTATTATCGTTAGGAAGTATTTTCAGAAGAAAGTGAGAAGTGCAAATCTGTTGGTTAAAGTCTGCAAAGTCTTAATTATCTGTTGTAATGAGAACATTGCATAATAGACAACCACAACACCTGAATGGCATTCAGTAAGCATTTATTGCTCATACTTGAGGGGCAGCTAGGTGACTTTACCTTGGTTGGGTTTGCTCACATCCGGCTGGCAGCTGATCGAGGCTGCCTTCAACTATAGTTAAATACTCTGTTCTGCATGTCTCTGTGCCTGCAGCAGGCTCTCCTGGGCTTGATCCCATGAGGAAGGTAGAAGTACAAGAGAGAAATTATTCCCCAAGGTCTGGCTTACCAAAACCACCCAACCACAGTGCAATATGAAATTGCAAAGGATGTGGATGGAAAGAGGGATGAAGGATTGGGACTAATCATGCCATCTGTCACAAAGTCAAATTAGGAACCTGGCAATAGCAACAACAACAAAAAAGCTCATGAAATTTTCTTTTTGAATCTTGTCAGTGTGTTTTAAATTTTTAAAAATATCTAGGGGTACCTGGGTGGCTCAGTCGGTTAAAGGGTCCGACTCTTGATCTCAGCTCAGGTCATGATCTTGGTTCAGGTCACGGTCTCATGAAGCATGAGATCGAGCCCTGCATTGGGCTCTGCACGGCTTTGGATTCTCTCTACCTCTTTCTCTGCCCTCCCCACTCATGCTGTCTCTCTCTCTCAAAATAAATATAAACTTTAAAAAAAAAAAGCAGAGGGGTGCCTGGGTGGCGCAGTCGGTTGAGCGTCCGACTTCAGCCAGGTCACGATCTCGCGGTCTGTGAGTTCGAGCCCCGCGTCAGGCTCTGGGCTGATGGCTCAGAGCCTGGAGCCTGTTTCCGATTCTGTGTCTCCCTCTCTCTGCCCCTCCCCCGTTCATGCGCTGTCTCTCTCTGTCCCAAAAATAAAATAAACGTTGAAAAAAAAAAATTAAAAAAAAAAAAAAAAAAAGCAGAAAATAGGGGCACCTGGGAGGCTCAATCAGTTAAGTGTCCGACTTCAGCTCAGGTCATGATCTCACGGTTCTTGTGTCTGAGCCCCACTTTGGCTCTGTGCTGACAGCTCACAGCCTGGAGCCTGCTTGGGATTCTGTGTCTCCCTCTCTCTCTGCCCCTCCACTGCTCATGTTCTGTCTCTCTCACTGTCTCTCAAAAATAAATAAACATTAAAAAAATGTTTAAAGCAGAATATACAAGTATTTATTTACATATGTATTTATTTTGAGCTATAAAAAATGGAGTTGAAAATCTGCATATAACTTTTCACTCCCTAAAAACTTAAAAAACTTAACTACTAATAACCTACTGTTGACCAGATCCTTAGTCATACAGCATAAGTCAATGTTTATGTTATGTTAAACATAAACATATAAATGACATAGTTAACGCATTTTGAATGTCATATATACATATACTATATTCTTTAAGAATAAAGTAAACTAGAGAAAATGAAATGTTAAGAAAATCATAAGGAAGAGAAGATACACTTACAGTACTGTATTTATCAGAAAAAAAAAATATATGTGTAAGTGGACCCACACAGTTCAAACCCATACCATTCTAGGGTAAACTATATCAGTTTTAGGTGCACAGTCACTTGCCTCTCCTGTGGTTAGAACTTTTAAGATTTATTCTCTTAGCAACTTTCAAATGTACAATACAGTATTGTTAACTATAGTCCCCCTACTTTATGTTATATTTCTAGGACTTATTTATCTTATAATAGGAATTTTGTATTCTTTGGACTATTTTCACCCATTTTGTCCCCATCCCTGCCTCTAGTAATCACCAATCTGTTCTTTGTATCTATGATAACACAGTATTGATTCTCTGTCTTGTTTATTTTACTTAGCATAATGCTCATAAGGTCTATCCATGTTGTCACAAATGACAGGATTTCCTTCCTTTTTAATGGCTGAATAGTATTGCATTGCATATATATGTGATCTCTTTCTCTCTCTCTCTCTCTCTCTCTCTCTCTCTCTCTCACATGTTCTTTATCCATTCATGAATGGATACTTAGGTTGTTTCTATGTCTTGGCTAGTGTAAATCATGCTACAATGAACATAGGAATGCAGATATCTTTTCAAGTAATGATTTTATTTTCTTGGAGTAAATACTCCAAGAAGTAGAATTGCAGGATCCATATGATAGTTCTATTTTTAATTTTTTGAGAAACTTCCAGAAAGTTTTCCATAATTTATATTGCCACAACAGTGCCCAAAGGTTGCCTTTTCTTCCACATCCTCACCAACACTTGTTATTCTTTGTCTTTTTGATACCAGCCACTCTAACAGGTATGAGGTATGATATCTCATTGTGGTTTTGATGTGTATTTCTATGATGGTTAGTGATGTTGAGCACCTTTTAATGTCCTGTTGACCATCTAAGTGCCATCCTCAGAAAAATGTCTCTTCAGATCTAATCTCTAATCAGATTTTTTTCTTTTTTGCTGTTGGGTTGTATGAATTCTTTATATATTTAGGATAATAACCTCTTATGATACATGATTGGCAAATATTTTCTCCTATGGGTATATTAAATTTTTATGGCATCCAATATCAGTTTCTTAGCCAGAAAATAGAAATTTATCACTATCATAATTAACTTAATGATTTTAACTAATGTTACTATTACTTTAAAAACTCATGAGCCTTTCTCTGTGTACTTCATTTGATGATATATATTTTGACCCCTTATCAAATTTTCTAGTCTTTATTGCCCTAAACGTTTTTTCATTACTACAGTATATAATATCCAAATAAATATTTTTCCTCTTGTGTTTTTTCTTTCTTTTGTTACAAAATATATTTATTTTTTCCTTAATTTCAAAATGTGGTGTGTCTTCAGGCTCTGAACAATAGACTTTTCCATACTACAGGAAATAGAAGTAGTAGAGACTTGAAAAGAAATTAGGCAATTGAATCTTGCTTCATAATTTTTCACTGCCCTGTTAGCACTTTGATACCATGAAGATTTTTAAAACATATTATTCACTTTTTCAAGGTGTTCTTGCTGACAGGATTAGTCTGAATTACCCGGTCCATTTTTACTCAAATTAGAAGTTTTAGCACTGTAGAGCTTTTACATCTTTTCAAGCATATTAATGATCAAAAAGAGCTTTTATTCTTATCCCTGTTCCAGGGTATTTGAATGTATTTTAATTCCCTAATGTATACTTCAAAATTATTCTTTTTGAAAATATGTTTCTGGGAGAGAAAGTTGTCAGCATTTAGTCAAGGTAAGGCTTTGATTCATTCACTCAGTGCACCCTCCTTCCTACCCAGCACACTCAGACATACAGATACACATAGAGTTAAAGATAGCCTTACTCACAAATAAGATTTTCACAAAGAAAACCTACATTAACCTCTTAAGGCTGCTATAGGTACCAGCTAGGGGGATACGAGGCAAGATTGACTGGTAAATGGAGCTAAGGTCAAAACACAGGAATGGGATCTGCAGTATTCCAATGCGATGGGATTTCCGAGCCAAGAGCCCAGATCTGATTGTGAAATGGAGACCTGTGGTGACTATGGCGGAGAGGGAGGCATGGTTGAAAGGACAACTCTAAACCCCAAACACTTGGGACAATCAGAGAGAGGAAGGGGAAAAGACACATAAACACTCCCTTTAAAAATTAGGATGCAAACTGAAGTTTGCTGCATTTGAATACAAAAGAACTCATTTACATCTTAGAAAAATGGATGTTTTTTTAAATTATCCTTTAATTTATCAAGCACATAGCACACTTTTGGGCAACTTTTTACTCAACTCGTTAGTAGGAAGTTGTGCCAGTTTAGAATATTTTCTAAGACATACATAAAAAGGTGTATTTGGAAAGCGTTCTGTGTTAGAAATTAAGAAAATCTTTTTTGTCCTTCTTGGACACTTATCTTTATATCACTTTTCGGTATCTTAGGATAGGAATTGTTAATCTAGGAGGTCTGTGAAGAAATTACAGGACATCTGTGAATCTCAGGAAATTATCAAATATTATTATGACGTGTGAATTTTTTCGGGGAAAATTTCACATATTTCAAAAAAGTCTATAATCCCTCCTTCTGAAATAACTGAAAAGTATCTAGAAAATCTCCCAAGTATTTGTTTGTCACAAACTATATAATGTCTTAATAGGGGGAAAGAAAGAGGGATGGATATAGGCTACTTAGGGTAGAATGAATGATTTCTAGAAAAGATGATGAGGACCTTACAAGAATAGGCAGCAGAAATGATAGTTTATGACAAAGTTTGTGTAGGTGTGATGGCTACTTCCTGTTTGTGATAAGAGTCAATCTTCCCTGGTTGATAAAACTTTTAGGCAGAGGACTTTATGATGGTTGAGTTCCTTTTGGAGGACGTGCTTTTGGGCAGATGACAGCGAGTTCAGAGAAAGCGAGTCTGCTTGTATTTGCTATTTTTCAGTGACTTCAACCTGAAATAATATACAAGAGCAGCATATTTTGGAGTGGCATGTCCCAAACTCCTTCATACTCAAGTTATACCAAAATCAACTATTTATGTTTGCCAGCTACAAACAGAAAATAGAATTTTTTAAAAACACTATTTATAATGGCATCAGAAAATAACATGTTTCTATGAATAGTTTGAGAAAACATGGGCAAGACTACACTGAAAACTGTAAGTCATATTGAGAGAAATTAAAGAAATAAATGACGGCACATACTCTATTCATAGATTGGACGACTCAGTGTCGTAAACATGTCAGTTCTTCCAAAATTGATCTGTAGGTTCAGTGTAACAATATGCTTTTTACCAATGCAGACATATTTGTTCTACTGATAGCAAGATCCATTAGAAACCTGCAGTAATGGTGATGATGATGTATTAGCACAAGGTTAGAGAAACAGCCCCACAAGTATACTGTCACTTCTTGTGCAACAGAGATGACAGTGGACAGCAGTGGGGAAAGGGTGGTCTTTTTGGTAAGTGATGATGAGTTATTTTGATAGTCTTGTGGAAAAAAAAGAAAGTTGGCCCTCACCAAAGACAAAAATCAATTTTAGGTAGAATTTAGATCTAAATATGAAAGGGAAACCTAATAGAAATACCTACACATGTACACCATGAGATGTGTTTAGCAGCATTTTTTGTAAGAGCCTCAAAATGGAAACAACCCAAATGCCCATCAAGAGAACAGCTACATAAATTCTGAGATATTCATCAGTGGGATGCTGTACAATATTGAAAAAGAAGGAGACTACAGCTTACATACAGTCCTACGTGGATGAATCTCACAAACGTAATGTTGAACAAAATATAAATATATATATATATATATTTATTATATATGAAATAATATGTCCCAAATGATTATATAAAGAAGTCACTTTATAGGAGGAAGGAGATGATTGAGTTTTTGGAGTGCTGATAATGTTTAAACTTTTTGTCTGTGTTTACGAGAGTTTTTGATTTGTAATCATTCATTTATCTGTACACTGGTTTTATTTATTTATTTACCTACTTATTTATTTAATATGAAATTTATTGTCAAATTGGTTTCCATACAACACTCAGTGCTCATCCCAGCAGGTGCCCTCCTCAATACCTATCACCCACCCTCCCCTCCCTTGCACGCCCCATCAACCCTCAGGTTGTTCTCATTTTCAAGAGCCTCTTATGGTTTGGCTCCCTCCCTGTCTAACTTTTTTTTTTTTTCCTTCTCCTCCCCCATGGTCTTCTGTTAAGTTTCTCAGGATCCACATAAGAGTGAAAACATATGGTATCTGTGTTTCTCTGTGTGACTTATTTCACTTAGCATCACACTCTCCAGTTCCATCCAAGTTGCTACAAAAGGCCATATTTCATTCTTTCTCATTGCCACATAGCATTCTATTGTGTATATAAACCACAATTTCTTTATCCATTCATCAGTTGATGGACATTTAGGCTCTCCATAATTTGGCTATTGTTGACGGTGCTGCTATAAACATTGGGGTACAAGTGCCCCTCTGCATCAGCACTCCTGTATCCCTTGGATAAATTCCTAGCAGTGCTATTGCTGGGTCATAGGTAGATCTATTTCTAATTTTTTGAGGAACCTCCACACTGTTTTCCAGAGTGGCTGCACCAGTTTGCATTCCCACCAACAGTGCAAGAGGGTTCCCGTTTCTCCACATCCTCTCCAGCATCTATAGTCTCCTGACTTGTTCATTTTAGCCACTCTGACTGGCATGAGGTGGTATCTCAGTGTAGTTTTGATTTGTATTTCCCTGATGAGGAGCGACGTTGAGCATCTTTTCATATGCCTGTTGGCCATCTGGATGTCTTCTTCAGAGAAGTGTCTATTCATGTTTACTGCCCATTTCTTCACTGGATTATTTGTTTTTCGGGTGTGGAGTTTGGTGAGTTCTTTATACATTTTGGATACTAGCCCTTTGTCTGATATGTCATTTGCAAATATCTTTGCCCATTCCATTGGTTGCCTTTTAGTTTTGTTGATTGTTTCCTTTGCAGTGTAGAAGCTTTTTATCTTCATGAGATCGCAGGATACAAAATCAATGTACAGAAATCAGTTGCATTCTTATACACTAACAATGATGCAACAGAAAGACAAAGAAACTGATTCCATTCACAACTGCATCAAGAATCATAAAATACCTAGGAATAAATCTAACCAAAGATGTAAAAGATCTGTAGGCTGAAAACTATAGAAAGTTTATGAAGGAAATTGAAGAAGATACAAAGAAATGGAAAAACATTCTGTGCTCATGGATTGGAAGAATAAATAGTGTTAAAATATCAATACTACCCAAAGCAATCGACACATGCAGTGCAATCCCAATCAAAATTGCACCAGCATTCTTCTCGAAGCTAGAACAAGCAATCCTAAAATTTGTATGGAACCACAAAAGACCCCAAACAGCCAAAGTAATATTGAAGGAGAAGACCAAAGCGGGAGGCATCACAATCCCAGACTTTAGCCTCTACTACAAAGCTGTAATCACCAAGACAGTATGGTATTGGCACAAAAAGACACATAGACCAATGGAATAGAATAGAGGCTCCAGAATTGGACCCACAAAAGTATGGCCAACTAATCTTTGACAAAGCAGGAAAGAATATCCAATGGAAAAAAGACAGTCTATTTAACAAATGGTGCTGGAAGAACTGGACAGCAACATCCAGAAGAATGAAACTAGACCACTTTCTTACACTATTCACAAAAATAAACTCAAAATGGATAAAGGACCTGAATGTGAGACAGGAAACCACCAAAATCCTAGAGAAGAAAGCAGGAAAAAACCTCTTTGACCTCAGCCGCAGCAATGTTTTCCTTGACACATTTCCAAAGGCAAAGGAATTAAAAGCAAAAATGAATACTGATTGTTTTTAAACATTTCTATCTTGATTTTATATTTCAATTAAAAATACTTATAAAGTACTGTAAAGATAGGTGTATAGGTGGCACATGGGTGTATCCTAGCTTTATAAGAGATTAATCGTTCAGTCTAGGACTTGAAAGAATATGGAGGCTTTTATAAGTTATAGTGAACCTCTAAATATTTAATAAATGAATCTTAGGAAAAAAGTGAAAAAGGACTGAGATCAGGAAAAGTAGAAGTGCTTGTTTTTCTTCCCTAGTTCACCAACCACCCACCTCTCCCCAGTTTAAACATTTAAGAACTTCCTAAAATAAACTAACCAAAACTAAATATAATATGCTGTACATTGGAAGTTTGGAGAAAATAAAGGGTGTGTGTGTGTGTGTGCACGCGCGCGTGTGTGTGTGTGTAAAAGACATCTTGGGTGTAGATGTCGTATTTTTACTTTTGTAAAAGAAAACATATGTGACTACTCTCTTTGCTGAGAACCCTGTTTAGTTGGGAAATTGAATTTCTAACTGTAATCATTCTGATAGCCTTCAAAGATTGACAGTAATGACAAGGAATATTGAGCTCTGGGGAATTCAAACCCCTTTCCTTTTTCTCTCAAGAATCTATAGAAAACGCTTCAAGAAAATATTGATAGTTTGAGAGGTTGGTTCCAAATTAGTGAGGAAAGTAATGAGGGAAATAATTGGTAGTGCTTTGAAGACTTCTATGTGCTAATTTGTAAAACTCCCTAAGACATGATATTAGGCTGGAAAAAGAGGGTGAAAATAGAACATTTAGTATTCCCACCTGTAAGTAAAACAGATAATAAAAATAAATGTTGTTTTAAGCTTTTTCTTTTTTCTTTCTCTCTTTCTCTCTTTCTCTCTTTTCTTTCTTTCCTGGAAGGTCACCACAAGAAACTGTTAGTGTATAACTCTGAAGAGTGGGACTAAAGATGTGGAGAGAGAACATTTGGTCTTCAGTTTATATTTCTAAGTTAGTTCTGTTTCAGTTTTTACCATATGCAGGTTTTTAACTTGTAGAAATCATTTAATTAGCACCCAGAGGGACTGATCACACTGAGTGGGTTTGAGGAGGCAGGTACAAGTGGCTTAAAAGCCAACAGAAGTCTTGTAGCTGTTGAAGGAGTCTGTGTTCTGGACTCTGTTCTACATAAAGTGGCACCTTCAACCCAGAGCCTCTAGTTCTAAAGGACCCTGCTTCTTCAGCCTGGCTTCTGTGCCAGTTTTCCAGAATACTGAGAGACCTAGAGACTTACTCTCCTGGAATTCCTGTGACCCAATCTAATATCCTTGAAAGTCTGTGACCTTAACTCTAGATGACGCCAGCCCTTGAAGAATATAGTAGGAAGTTTGGCCTTCACTGTGAGTGAGACAGAAGCCAGCCATTTCATGGTTGTACACAAAAGGAGGAAATCTAACTCAAAAGGAAGGATTGAAATGCAAGAAGTAATAGCAGGAGCAATTGGTAAACGTGTAGGTAAACTCAAGCCTTAATTGCATAAAACAAGAAGTAATAGTGACTAATTTGGGACATATATAACTAGATAGAATGAAAATATTAGTCCACATTAAAGTTTGAAATGAGAAGGGGGTAATGAATTTTAAAGCATTCTAAAATGCTTTTATTATTCAGGAAGATTATAAAACTGGAGATATTTTGAGTTACATTGAATATGAATTTTAACAATTTAATTATGACCACTGAAAAAGTAAAAATAGAATGTATAACTTCTAAGTGAACTGATGGAAAAATTGATAAAAGAGAAAAGTGTTAGTTCAATAAAAGGCTCAGAAATGAACAGAATAAAAGGAAGCAAAAAATCCTATGAGAAGTACATAGTAAGATGAATTTCAATCATTGATCACAATAAATGTAACTAAACTGGCCACTGACATTTCTCAATTTGGGTGGAATCGATAACTAAATTTAGCTTTTGTGTGACCCATGTAAAAACATACACAATGTGGGTCCAAGGAGTGAATTGTCAAGAAAGAATTCTTAAGACGTTTGTGGTGGAAAAAGGTGCTTTTATTATAGCACCGGGACAGGACCTAGGAGTGCTGTATGAAGCTGTGCTTATATGCTTAGTGCTCAAGGGGGAGGGGATGTATAGTATTAGATCATAAATGTTGTTTTTGAATTTTTACTGATAAAACTACTTTAGCAATATTTCTCTGGTGCTTATCATTCAGCTCAATATTAACTCTCAGTAGGATGTATAGGCAGTCATGAGATCTTTTAAGAATGTAGCAACCAGGGATGCCTGGGTGGCTCAGTTGGTCAGGTGTCCGACTTTGGCTCAGGTCATGATCTCATGGTTCATGAGTTTGAGCCCCGTGTCGGGCTCTGTGCCAACAGCTTGGAGCCTGGAGCCTGCCAGATTCTGTCTCCATCTCTCTGCTCCTCCCCTGCTCGTGTGCGCGCACGCGCGCGCACGTGTGTGTGTGTGTGTGTGTGTGTGTATATACACACACACACACACAGCAAAAAAGAATGTAGCAACCAGGGGCACCTGGGTGGCTCAGTTGGTTGAGCATCCTACTTCAACTCAGGTCATGATCTCTTGGTCTGTGAGTTCCAGCCCCGTGTCGGGCTGTGTGCTGACAGCTCAGAGCCTGGAGCTGCTTCGGATTCTGTGTCTCCTCCTCCTCTCTCTGCCATTTCCCTGCTTGTGCTCTTTCTCTCTCTCTCTTTCTCAAAAATAATTAAATGTTAAAAAAATAAAATGAAAAGAATGTAGCAACTAGTACATGTTTGATCCTTATCAGTACTATGCAGGCCATAGGTCAGCCTTCTGGGCTAAAGGTGAACATTTTCCTATTTCTATCCCTCATCGATAAGAACATGTAAAGGATGAAAGTAAAGGAATGGAGAAAAAATATTTCAGGCCAATACTAATTAGATAAGAACTGATGAAAATAACTGTAACCACATCAGATAAAATATATTCCGAAGCAAAACACCATTATTAGGGATTGGGGGGGGGCGTGTCATAAAATGAGAAAAAGAACAATTTACCCGGAAGGTATAAGAATTATGATACACCTTACAACACAGCTTCGGACTAATAAATAACATTATCTTTGTGCATATAATTTTATTATTTTCTTAAGATACATTTCTGATAGTGGGATAAGTAAGGATATAGCAGCTTTAAGGCTGTTGGAATATATTGCTCATTAGCATCTCTTGACCTAGAAAACATTTGAATACACTTAGAATCATTGGACCATATGTCCAAAACAACTACTGTTACATAGATCAGGGATTACAAATCAGTTTCTCCCCAGGTCTAAAGAGATTGGTAGTTGCTGCCTGGAGCACTGTGTTGTTAGACCATAACAGGGCCCCTTGATTACTGATGTCTTCTATATGTGTGGGAGGGGAGGAGACAGTTTGAGAGCCAGATATTTGCTCTTTATACTTTTCATTAAAATAATAACAGTGATAATACTTTGCCTTTTTGTATGTACTCTTTGCTGTGTACCCCCAAATTGGATAGAAAGCATGTATTAGATCAGAAGATCTTAAGTTAATATAGACTTCTTATTAAAAATTAATTTGGTAATTATAATGCAGTCATGGTCACCACTTTCAGAAAAATAAGTACAGTTAAAACCTTGGATTGCAAGTAACTTGTTCTGCAAGTGTTCTGCAAGACAGGCAAACATTTCTAATAAGTTTTAACTTGAAAAATGAGGATGTCTTGCAGTATGAATAGTATATGATGCTGAATTCACATGATCACACCTGAGCCAATGGTTCTTGCTTGAAATGCAGTTTGATATATGAGTGCTTTGGATTACAAGCATGTTTCCAGAATGAATTATGTTTGCAAACCAAGGTTTTACTGTATAGACATCATTCTCTAAATATAGTTTATCAGAACCTGTCAAAGCTTTTTTTTTTCTAAGTGTATTTATTTATTTTGAGAGCAAGAGCATGCACATGCAAGTGCAAGCAGGGCAGGGGCAGAAAAAGGGACAGAGAGAATCCAAAGCAGGCTCCATGCTGTTAGCACAGAGCCTGATGCAAGGCTCAATCCCATGAATCAGGAGATCATGACCTGAGCCAAAACCAAGAGTCAGACGTTCAGCCGACTGAGCCACCCAGGTGCCCCAGAACCTTTCAAAGGTTTTGTTAAAAATATCTGCCATAAGTACATAAGTATATATATAAGTATAAAAATGTTTTGACTTATTTTCATTTGGGGAAGCATTTTAGATTAGTACACACGTTTTACACTGTTCTCTAAACTTACAGAATTCTAATACATACCTTTTTCTCATTTGTTTTATGTATGCTTGCCAAGAAATATTTAGAAGAATTATGACCAAATATACGTAAAAAGGAGTTATCCTGTAGTCTTGACATTACTTTAGCAGTAATGGAAATTATAGATAAATAAAGTACAAGTGGTATTTCCATAACATCTGGAAAGTAAATTTACCTTTCATAATTCATAACAAATCATTAATGTATCTTATTATTCTTTTTAGACATTCTTCTGAGTCACCAACTTGATAATTCCCCAAGAGTAATTTTCAGTAGATTCAATGAATAGAAATTTAAAGCTGTTACCCAGTTCACCTCATGAAGTATCAGTTTTACTTCTTTTACTTCTACCCCTCAGCTGTGAAGTTAGGGAAATCTTGGTCATTTTTCCTATAAGCTAAGAAATACGTAGAAACAGTCTTCATGTTAACTGTATAGTTTATCATTGTGTCTTGTGCACTGAATTCACACAATGTTCCTGGTGAGCAGATGTACGAATTATAATTTCTGAAGATTTTTTTCTTCAGATAATTAAAAATGAATAATATATCCTCTCATTTGTGCATAGGAACTATTTGGTTATTAAGGATTTGTTTAGCCTTTGGATTCCATGTGTGCGTGCATGTGTGTGTGAGAGAGAGATTTTTAAAACTCAAATGCAACTCTTGATTTCTGACATCTTTCCAGACTATATTAGATAGTGTAACATGATTCACCAGTATGTATGCTTCTCATAGTTAAGAATGTGGTTCTCTTATGGTTCCCACCTTTCTGGTCCCCTAGTTCTTTATGCTTTAGAGCCAAAAACTGTGTTTCTGCACCTCCATACAAGTTGTATTCATCTCAAATAAGGTAGACTTTGAAAAGGCAACAAGAAACCATTACTCTGGCCCTTCAGTCATTCAACAGAGACCTAATGAACACCTTCTGCATTAAGAGGCCTTGCTGAACATGTACTTGAATTAGTGAAAAGTCAGTTTTAAGGAGTTGAAGTGAAGGAAGTAGCTTAAAACAGCGAAAGTCAAATGGCTCAAGATGGGTAGAAAATTTAGAAATAGAGGGGGCGCCTGGGTGGCGCAGTCGGTTAAGCATCCGACTTCAGCCAGGTCACGATCTCGCGGTCCGGGAGTTCGAGCCCCGCGTCAGGCTCTGGGCTGATGGCTCAGAGCCTGGAGCCTGTTTCCGATTCTGTGTCTCCCTCTCTCTCTGCCCCTCCCCCGTTCATGCTCTGTCTCTCTCTGTCCCAAAAATAAATAAACGTTGAAAAAAAAAATTAAAAAAAAAAAAGAAAATTTAGAAATAGAGAATGCCTTCTCTATGTAAAATGCATGTTTTCCACAAACCAAAAGGAGCCAATATTTACTCTGTAACTCCAGGCAGCTTCATTGGCTTTTCGTTTGGATTCCTCAGTCCTAATCTGTGCCTTTCATCCCTAGCCAGTGCAGACATAGGGTAGAGCTTGGAGGCTTGATGGCAGAAGAAAGGACCAAGCAAAGACATGTGAGAAGAAAATTAGAACAAGACATAAAATTGGAGATAAAAATGGAGCATACTTTGCTATCAGCTGTAGTATCTGTTCTGTGTTACATATGGAGAAGCTAAAGGCACAAGTTAGTTACTCAGCTAGCAAGTGTTTCGAGGCAAGTCTGTTTAGATTTGAGTCAAGGATTATATTGTTCCAGACATTCTGAGAGCAATAAGAGAATGGATAAAACAAACTCTGATCAGTTCATGCAGTTGAATACTATACAACAATAAAAAGGAACAAACACAAGTGAAAACCAGAAACATTATGCTGAGTGAAAGAAACTTTGCACACACATACATGCACAAAAAACTTTATATAAAGATACAGAATAGGCAAAACTAATCAGTGCAGTAAAGTCAGGGGTAATAAGTATACTAATGTCTACAAGTTATTTTGAGATACATCAAAAATACAAAACTATTAAACGTCCAACTCTTGATTTTGGCTCAGGTCACGATCTCATGGTTTGTGGGATCAGGCCCTACGCTGCAGAGCCTGCTTGGAAGTGTCTCGGTCCCTCCCCCACTCCCACTGTGTGTGTGTCTCTCTAAATAAATAAACTTAAAAAAATACAAAATGGATCTATGTACGGATAGCATAAGCAAGTATTGTAAAATGTTAATTATAGAATCTAGGCAGTATATGGGTATTCAGTGTACAAGTCTTTCAAGTGTCCATAATAAAATGTCAGGAAAATTTAATTGTGTATGACTTTTAGCGTTTTTGAAAACAGTATGTGTAAGCAAAAGTACATTCTTTATCCCAAGAAGAACAGCACAGTGGCAGCAGGGGCTCATAAAAGACTGAATAATCTGTGAAACATTGTCTTTGGAGCTCATTAAAAATACCTTCCCGTATGGTCTCTGAATGCAGTCCTCCTTAAAGCCAAGGCTAATTGAATCACAATAGTGGATGCCTCTCCAGGGTAGGGTGGGAGTTGACTGGGAAGTGGAATGAAGGAAACTTCTAGAGTGATAGTATCACACAAGTAAAACCATTTACCACATCTCATTGAATTGTGCACTTAAGGTCCGCATTTCATTATACATAAGTTTTTCCTCAAGAGGAAAAAAAAAAGCTGTAAGTGAATACTGAATTCTAGCTAATTATCCACATGCTTGAGTGTTGATGTCTGAAAATTATTTGAAATGAATGAAAAATATCAAATGTGTTGAAGGATAGATATGTGATATATAAAGCAAATTAAAGAATGTTAATAGGTTATCTGTATATGAGTGTTCACTGTATAGTTCTTTTAACCTTAAATGGAATAGAAGGAGCTAAGAACCCAGCGTATTGGAAGGATCATCTGTATAAATATTGGATTAATCAAGAGTTACTACAGGAATAAGTACCCCTACTACCCAGATCTTGGTCTCTAACACCACCTTCACTAAAATGAACCACATCTCCTTGGAGACATAGCACATTCCACATAAAAGTATTGGATTGACATAAATTTATGAAGCTGATAACTCAGATTTTGTAGTGAAGTGGCCATCTTCTTATGAAGTACCCACTGAAATATTTAGGGGCAAAGGGCTATAATATAATGTATGTATGATTCAGGAAAAGAATTATACGTTGTATGTAAGAGAGAGAAAATACAAACAGTAAATCAAATGGGATGAAATGTTAATAAGTAAATCTGGGTAAAGTGTCTAAGAGTACTCCTTATATTTGTAACATTTTGTAAATTTGAAATAATTTCCCCAAAACAATTATGACAGGAGTGGTGTTCGAGAGGGACGAAGTGATCTACCGAGCTCAGGTGTTGGGCTCACTGTATTTTGTGCTGTGAGACCAAGATAAGCAGTGGATTATCTTAAAGTTCCAATCTTCTAGTGTTCTATTTTCACTTTGATATTTGAATTTTGTTCCTTGTTTTTGGCACAGTGATATTTCATCTTTAGTTCTTTTATATCATTAGTGTTTTGTTCTTCCAAATATAATGTTTTCTTTGCAGAACTTTGTAGGTCTCTAACTTAGCTGTCTTAGTCTTCATTTTTACAAGGCTCAGGGCATCTAGCAGATAACTCTTAAAGTTGGGGATTTTTCTTTCTATACTTTTTTAAAAGGTTTTATTACAATATAATTCACCCATTTAAAGTCTACAATTCAGTGGTTTTTAGTATATTCACAATCAAATTTAGAACATTTTCTTACCCCAACAAGAAACCTCCTACCCATCAGCAGTCATTTCATGTTTACCCTTCTTTCCTCATCCCCTTATTACTAATCTACTTTTTATCTCTGGGTATTTCATGTAAATGTAATCATTCCATATGTGGCCTTTTGTGACTGGCTTCTTTTAGTTCAAATGTTTGCAGTTCATCCACGTTTTAGCAGGTATCAGAGCTTCATTCTTTTTTTTTTTTTTTGCTTAGTAATGTTCCTTGTATGAATATACTACGTCTTATTTATCCATTTATTAGTTGACGTTTGGGTTGTTTTCATTTTTGGTCTATTACGCTATGGAACAATGTTGCTATGAACATTTGTATACATGTTTTTATATGAACATGTGTTTTTGTTTTGGACGCCCAACTGACTGAGCCACCAAGGCACCCCAAGATTGGATTTTTTAAAATTGTATAGCTAGGGGCTCTTGGATAGCTCAGTCGGAAGAGCATGTAACTCTGGATCTCTGGGATGTGAGTTTGAGCCCCATGTTGGGTTTAGAGATTGCTTAAAGATAAAATCTTTAAAAAAATTGTATAGCTGGAACTCATAACTTTTAAATGCCCTTTGCAGATGGATATATATTTAGCATCTGACACCCTGAGTCTGTCATAACCACTGATGCCACTAACCACTGCCACTTTATTGTCCAATTTTAGAGTTCAACTTGATTGCAAGTTGGTGACCAGGTCCATGAGGAAAGGCAAAAGAAATTGGAGCTCTTTAACTTGATGTCAAAAAGCCCCACGTTGACTTAGTAGCCATTGTCATGGGTTGTAACATTAACAAAGGAATATTCCCTTCATTTTAATTGCAAATTTTCATATTTTTAAATATTTTATTATCATAAGTAGGAATTGATAAAATGGGCATTGAGTTTAATTTTTTTAAATGTTTGTGTGTGTGTGTTCGTCATAGGAAAGTAGAAAGCAAAATAGTATTTCTTTCTCCCAGATTTTATTTGGCTCACTCTAACAGAAGATACTCTTAGTTTCAGCTCTCCTAAAAGGCCAGTTTTTCGTATGTTGAGATCTGCATACACATTTACAGAGTTTATTTAGATCATTTTTTATTTGTCCTACTCAGATTTAATTCACCTTTAAGAAACCATCATTACAGAGGACTGGATTAAAATCTGATCAATATGAAAATAGTTTATATGTAGATTATTTTCTTAGATCAAGCTGTAAGAATTCTAGATTAACTCTGTAAAGCATTACATGTCCTAAAACTCATATATTCATAAGTAAATTAAAGGGGAGAGGAGTGAAGGGGCGCCTGAGTGGCTCAGTCTGTTGAGTATCTGACTTTGGCTCAGTTGATGACCTCATGGCTCATGGGTTTGAGCCCCGTGTAGGGCTCTGTGCTGATAGCTCCAAGCATGGAGCCTCCTTTAGATTCTGTGTCTCCCTCTCTCTCAGCCCCTCCCCTGCTCATGCTCTCTCTCTCAAAAATAAATATAAACATTAAAAAATTATTTTTAAAAGGTGAGGAGTAAAAAGTTCTTAATACCACTTGTACTGACTGTCCATATACAGTATAATCTTAACTATCTTTCTTTTTTTTGAAAGAATTTAATCTATAAAAATTAAAGTAAAACCCTCTCTTCACCACCCATTTCAGAGCATATTATGATGGCTGCCAGATGTACATAGGATGTAGGTTTATTTTTATTCGTTCCTCCTTCCCTCCCTTCATTTACTTTTTTTTTTTTCCCTTTTGACGGCTTATTTCTGAGTTTTTGAGTAGAAAGACTATTGGCAGCTGCCAGAAGGTATGTCCTAGGAGTGCTATGATGATGTATGAAAATAACAGCACACACTGGGCTTTTTGGTCACATGTGCCTCCGGGGTCCATCAGCTCTGAAGTGATGGAGGGTGTTCTTCTTGGGCACGATGATTGGGTTTCCTCTCTATAGAGGTTCCTGGTTGTGCCTAAAGTCTCCAATGTTCGATCTGAAGTTACCAGTTAACATTTTTTTGTTTTTTGTTTTGGTCAGGGGACATGAGCTTCTTCCCAGTTATAAATGAACTGCCATTTTGGTAATTTCTATTTGTGTTGAATTCTTACAGCTGTCCACACAAGGAGATGCAAGTCAGGTGATTGGGCCTCTTACAGAAGGGCAGAGAAGAAATGTGGCAGTAGTGAATTCACTGTATAAGTTACACCAATCAGTAACAAAGGTAACCTTTATTTTATTTTAATTAAGTTCTTTTGATTTCAACTTCTTTCTGTTTGCCTCAAATAGACAACAAATTATTATTTAATTTTTTGCAAAAGAAAGCAATGAAAACGTGGTGAGTGTGAAATAAGCTGTGGAATGAACTCTTTTTAAACAGTTATTGACTCTGGCCTTTCTCATTTGTGTGACTTTTTGTTTATATACTTGGTTTAAAGCATAAGAACTCTAGATCATCAGGCTTGGTTGGTATAATCAAGTTTATTGAGCAAATGATTTAAGGGTAAATATACTATTTCATACCTATTAAAAAGCATAATTTGATATCATGTGGGTGGTAGTAAATTATAGCAAAGCTAATGACAGAATGAGAACTCTTAATCCCTCCAACATGTTGGAAAGGTTCTATCTTTGCCCCAAAATAGGGGGAAGGAGCTGCCTAAACAGTGCATTTTTATGGTATAATAACTGATGGCTACTTGAAAATAGAAGATGGATTTTATTTTTTGCTGTTGTGTTGCTGATGTAATTTTTAATGATGAACTTTAATTTGTTGGTGACCATATATTATTTCTAAGATGAACTGTATTTATAATTACCAGGAAAGCTACAATTTCAACCCAGTCTTTGACTTTTGAGTAGCTTGTGTTTATTCTCTATAAACCATTTCCAAAATATTTAGCAAGTAGAGAAATAGAGGACCTGAAGAAGGCTAAAGATTAGATGACATTCTTGAAAACATGACCTTTAATTTGAGCTTTATATGCTAAATTGTATTTTAGAATAATTATCAGTGACTGTTCAGTTACTTAGAATTTTAACAAGTCCTTTTATCAATTAGGAGTTTACAAAAAAGTGTATGTCACACATTAAGCAGAATGTATTTTAAAGGTTTATTAACAAACCTCAGAAGAGTAAGTAAAAAACAAAAGGAAATAAAAAATATAAATCATGTATTTTCCATTCCCTTTATTATTACTCTAATTAGACTGCAATCAATGAAAGAATGTTATTTATTTAGGCTGATGTAAATGCCTTTCTTGATACTTTCAGAATGTTCATAATATTTGTATTGATTTCTAAAAAGAAATTGTTTGATATTTGTATTTTATTTTATTTTTATTTTTTTAATGCTTATTTATTTTTGAGAGGAAGAAAGAGTGTGAGCAAGGGCAGGGGAGGGGCAGAGAGAGAGGGAGACACACAGAACTCGATGGGCTCCAGGCTCCATGCTATCAGCACAGAGCCAGATACGGGGCTTGAACTCACGAACTGTGAGATCATGACCTGAACTGAAGTAGGACGCTTAACCAACTGAGCCACCCAGGCGCCCCTGACATTTGTATTTGAAAGACTTGTTGAAAATTATAGTTAGCCTGGAGAAAAGTGATTTTTTTAAACAAGTATGTAAATACAGCTTTAGACTGACCTTTTTAAGTTACAGTATTATAACTAAAGCCTGTCTAAAGTGAATGAAGGAAAGCCAACTCTTAACATTCTTAATCTTTTGATTATTTGAAGTATACAGGACGTTTGCTTTATACAGGAAAGTATTGTTCAGTCTGCCTTAACTAGTATATACTAAGAAGTTTTTAAAACATGTAGGAGATATAATATGAAGTTATGATACTGTTTTATGTGTCTGTAGAAACAGCTTTATTATGTTAATGATCAAAATTAATATTTATAAAAATAAATGACTTAAGCACAACTATAACTGGATCAAAACCTTGTTCTAGGTGGTTTCCAGTCAGAGCTCATTCCCACCAGCAGCCGAACAAACTATAATCTCAGCCCTAAAGGTAAAAGAATTTAATCTTTGACTCTACAGATCACAGTGGGTTTTAGGATTTGTTTGGATGAGTGGGAGATTGTCACATTTTAAAAATAATTCAGAATTCTCTACCAAAAGTAGCTGCTGATAATTATCCTAAAGAGAAGGCATACATGTGTGTTTATATTTTCTAGATCTTAAAAATAGACCCTGTTGGTGTCTACAGATTGTGTTCTACTTATGATAATTTTATCATAAGCAAGAGAAGCAAGAGTCTTCAAGTACTCACTATATCTCAGGGCAGTACAGCCTAGTATTATCCTAGTAAAGCAGAGTCCCTACTAGGGTGATTTTGTCCTCTAGGGAACATTTAACCATGTTTAGAGACATTTTTGATTGTCATGACTGGGAGTGGAGTGCTCTTGGCATCTAGTGCCAGGGATGCTGTTCAACATCTTGCAGTGCATAAGAGAGCCCTGACAACAAGGAATTACTGGGCCCAAAATGTCAATAGTGTCAAGGTTGAGAGACTCTAATGTGTATGTGAAAGGTGTGAAATCAGGGTAAATTCCCATTTTTAACATACTAACATAAATATACCCAGGAAGTTTAATAAAAAATAATGGTCGTACAAGATTCAGAGCCATATGTAGCCGACACTAGGTAACTCTTTAAACAAAGACATCATTCATTTTTATGATAGTAATATATACCCTGTATTTAGTACCTGCTCCTTGCCAGTCACATGCAATATATTGAAATATGATCACAACTGTTCAAGTTATATATTATTGTCCCTATTTTATACAACTTGGAATAGCTTGCTCAAAGTCCTAATGCTGGTAAATCCAGACCTCACTGACCCAGAGAGTTGTGTTTGCTTGCCATCATCATTCATTTGTTTACTAAATATGTTTTTGGTATTTACTAAGTAACACTGTGTAGCAAAGACTCGGGAGCCAAACTACTAGTATATGAATCCTATCTCAGCTATTTAACTAGCTGTATGACCTCAGACAAGTTAATAAGTTTACTCTTGCCTTAGTTTCTGCATCTGTAAGGTGTACAATATAACTGCACAAAGGTAATAGATGTCAACTGTCAGGTTAGATTTAGGTTGCTTAGATAGAGATAAGAGAGAGACAGAGACAGAGACAGGCACTACCAGTGAATTCCAAGGACAAATGCTTTTATTTAGGGAGTAAGAAGCTACAAAGAAACACTATTGAACAACAGTTCAACAGCAAACTTCAGTTTGCTGAGGAAGAGATTTAGAGGATGTTGTCACAAATCATAAGGGAGAAGGTAATTTCTGAGGTCAAAATGCTGTCCACAGGTGACATGGATGGGGATTTTACAGGCCCCAAAACTTGAGGACACTAAATTCATATATGTGGGTAGGAGAAGACAGTCTTTTCCCCCAGCACAGTGAAAGCACACTTGGGTGTTTCTCTGTATTCTTTCTGTTCCCCCAATGTGCCCATCTCATTATGATGTATTATTAGAGCCACCATCCTAAAATAATTGTTTTTATTAAGAGTTGTCCAAAAAGGGGCACCTGGATGGGTCAGTCAGTTAAGCTTCTGATTTCGGCTCAGGTCATGATCTTACAGTTTGTGAGTTTGAGTCCCACATCGGGTTCTGTGCTAACAGTGCAGAGTCTACTTGGGATTCTCTCTCTCTCCCACTCTCTGTCTCTGCCCCTCCCCCACTCTCTCTCTCACACACACTCAAAATAAATAAAACTTAAAAAAATGTAAAAAAAAAAAAAAAAAAAGAGTTGTCCAAGAAAAGAATTGTCCAAGTTACTGATGGTCATAAAAATACCATAAAATCAAACCAATGGGAAAACCCAAAAGGTCTTAACATTCTTGCTTCCAGGCAGGGAATTCACAGTCTCCTTTTCTGTGGTTCCACATTTTTTCTTTGTCTTCTAGAAGTAGCTATCAAACATATTTTGATTGCTACCCAAGATAGGAAATCGATTTTAATTTGTGACCCCATACACAATATATAAGCATTTATAAATATGTACATACCTATATAATTGCATGTATGTAAGATATACATCTATATTTCTGTAATTGAAACAAAAGTTTCACAGAACAATATTTTCCTTATTTTGGGTGATACATGCTTTTGTTTTCTATGCTCCTCTATTACTTTTTTTTTTTAATGTTTATTTATTTATTTTGAGAGAGAGAAAGCACAAGTAGGGGAAGGGAATGGAGAGAGAGAGAGGGAGGGTGGGAGGGAGAGAGAGAGAGAGATAGACAATCCCAAGCAGGCTCCACGCTCAGTGTGGAGCCTGATGCAGGGCTTGATCTCACAACCCGAGCTGATATCAAGAGTTAGACACTTAACCAGCTGAGCCACCCAGGCACCCCTCATCTGTTACTTTTTAAAACATTCTGATAGTGATTTTTTGACCCCTAATGATCACATCTCATGGTTAGAGAAAGTCCACTCTGTAGGTTAAGACAGAGTGCCTACACTTTGCCTGATCATAAAAGTCTCCCGACAGATTCAAACTAGAAACTCTTCAGATTGTAATTCAGTGTCGGATGTATTCTGAATCTGCATTTTTAACATATAACAAAGGTAGTTCCTGTTGTTAGTCACTGTAGGCTGAGAGTTGAGGCCAGTGCAGGCAAGATTGCCCTGACCTCCGGCTACAGCCCTTGCTCTGAGGCTTGCTCACCAGAGCCAACCGCTCACGTAGTTGGGCAGTTTGGTGACGGCTCACCAGTGTGGTCCTTGAGAATTGGGTAAGAAGACTGGCAGGTGGTTCAAGTGGCCCTGCCAATTAAAGACTTAATTGCATATGTTAACAGAACTCAATGAAACCATTTTGACGTTGCTTTTTAAATTAAATTATAAAAACTGTTATGACATATTAAGTAAAAAACAAAACCCTCTCACTTAAGGAAAAAAAAAAGAGAACCTTGAATTTCCTAAAATTGTAGGAGATTTAGTACAAATTTACTTTGAGTTAGGGGTAGAATGGTAGGAGGTATAAATAATTGTATCCCAAGAACCAAAAACCTATATGCTTTTATTATTTTATAGAGAAAATACTAAATATATGTTTCACTTGCTAAAATTACACAGAAGGGTACATAACAGTTTTTTCTTCTCTACCTTGTTGAGATTTTATCTGAAATTAAATGTTATTTTAGGCTTGAGGTTTAACATCTGATAATTATCTACTTTGTCATGGATGGCATAATTAAAATTAATGAGAGTCATTTTATTATACTCACCTCAACTGTTAAGTATTTAAATACCTTGGCTCAATAATTGTGATCCATTTATTACTGGGATTGTTTCATATAGATAGTGATTGTATTGCTAAGTTTAAACATAGTAGTTTTTCATTTCTCCCTTATTGTGTGGGTTTATGTTCTGTATGAGAGAATAATCCAGATTGCTGAGACTTCTATATTTTTGTAATCTTAGCTATTTTAGGTAAATCTTTGAAAAATGTATGACACACTTCCCTGCTTTGTAAAGAATTTGTGAGATATAATCTATTCTCCTTTCTCCATTTGCTCTGAGAGCCGTTAATCCTCTACTGTTCCTGTTTTGTATTTCCCATAAGTGGGAAGCCTCATGTAGCTAGAATGAACATTTTCTTTGTAAACCATCATATCATATACAGGTAGATGCCTGTTTTCCATGCCTTGTTTCACTGGCTAGGAACTCTGGTACAGGGTTGACTACAACTGGTGAGAGTGGACCTTGGTGAGCATTTTCCTGACTTGGAGGAAAGCACTCCATCTGTATTCTAGTGTTTTAAGTATGGTGTTAGATGGCCTTTATCAGGTTAAGCAAGTTCCTTTCTATTCCTAGTTTACTGAAACTTTTAAAAAATATAAATGGCATTTCATCAAATAGTTTTTTCTCTATCTGTTGAAATAATCATATTGTTTTACACCTTTATTCTGTTAATAAAATACAGAAGTTGATTTTCAAATGTCAACCCCACCTTAGTTATGATGTTATTACCCTTTTTATATATTCCGGAATTTGATATGCTTAATTTTTGTTAACAATGTTTGCATCTATAATCATAAGAGATATTGGTATATAGTTTTCTTGTAATTCTTTGATTTTGGTATCAAAATTGGCCTCATTAATTAGGTTTGGAACTATTTCCTCCTATTCTGTCATCTGAAAGAATTTGTGTTATTTTCTTCTCACATGCTTAATAGAATTCACCAGTGAAGCCATCTGGGCCTGTAGTTTTCTTTGTAGGAAGTTTAGAACTACACATTTGATTTGTTTAGTAGGGAAAAGGCTATTTGAGTTACCCGTTTCTTCTTGAATGAGCTTTGATACTTTGTGACTTTCAAGGTATTTGTCTATTCATCTAAGTTACCTGATTTGTCAGAATAATGCTGTACATGATATTCTCTTACTGTCCTTTTAATGTCTTTGGGGCCTCTAGTGATAGCCTTTTTAAAAATTTTTTTTATTAATATTTGTGTTCTCTTTTCTTCTTCAGTTTAGCTATGGGTTTGTCAGTTTTATTGATCTTTTCAGGGAGCCAACTGTTGACTTTCTTGATTTTCTCTCTTTCTTTTTCATTGATTTCTGCTTTTGCCTTTTTTATTTACTTCCACTTGGGATTTTCTTTGCCTTTTTAAAAAAAATATGCCTTATACCATTGATTTTTAGACCTTTTCCCTTCCCAAATAAGTTTAACAAGTTGTAAATTTCCCTCTAAGTAACTTTGGTTTTGACATGTTGTGCTTTTATCCTCATTAAGTTTGAAATATTTTCAGATTTCCTTTGCAGTTTCTTCTTTGATTCATGAGTTATTTAAAATGGGTTTTTTTAAAATTCCAATTATTTTTGGTTTTCCTAGATATCTCATTTTTTCATACAGTTCTGTTATCATCAGAAACCATACTCTGTATGATTCCAGTTCTTTAAAGGTTTGAGTCTTGTTTTATGGCCTAGCATGTGTTGTGGTCTGTCTTGGTAAATGAACCATGTGGTTTGACAAAAAAGTCTACTCTGCAGTTGTTGACTATATTGTTCTATAAATATCACTTAAGTCAAGGTAGTGGGAATATATTTAGTGATGTGTTCAGATATTCTGTGTCTCTACTGATATTTTATATAATGGTTCTATCAACTGCTGAAAGGCAGAAGTTAGTTTTCTACTATGATTGTGGACCTTTTAATTCTGTCAATTCTTGACACCTCAATTTTGAAGATATTTACTACTTCTGCTGAAGCTGTGTCTCATGCATATTTACAATTGTTATGCCTTCCTGAAGAACTGATGTTTTCGTCATTGTGAAATAGCCCTCTTTAGCTATGTTAATACTTACTGTCATGCAGTTTTATGTGATATTAATTTGGTTACTCCAACCTTTTTGTGCTTAATGTTTACATGGTATATCTTCTGTCCACTTATTTTCAATTCCTGTGTGTCTTTATTTTTAAAGTACATCTCCTATAAACAGTATATAGTTATCTTTTTGTCTGTTGGTAATCTCTGTCTTTTAATGGGAGTGTGTAGTCCATTAACATTATATAATCATTAACTAGTTTTTATTTTGATATATATAGTTATGTTTTTTATCCCATTTGTTTGGCTTTTTTTTGCTTTTTTCTTTTCCTCCTATTTTTTCTTTTGGATTCTTTGAAAAATTTTTTGAATTCCATTTTAATTAATTTATTAGATTTTTATATATACCTCTTCATGTGATTTTTTTTTAGTGGTTCTTCTGGGGATTACCCTATAAATCCTTAAGTTTTCATAGTCTTCATAGAGGTAATTTTGCACCATGTTATGTAAAATATAGAAACCTCTTATTTATGGAAGTACATTTACATCTACATGCATGTAGTGCAATTTGTTTTTAGTTTACAATATCCATTTTTGTGGGGCGCCTGGATGACTCTATTGGTTAAGTGTCCAACTCTTGATTTTGGCTCAGGTCATGATCTCAGGTCATGGGATTGAGCCCCACACTGGGCTCCATGCTGAGCATGGAGCCTGCTTGAGACTGTCTCCCTCTCTCTCTGCCCCTCTGCTGCTTGCACTTTCTCTCTCTCTCAAAATAAATAAATAAACATTTTTTAAAAATAAATAATAAAATATCCATTTGGTTCTTTTTTTACACATTCAGTCACTCTGCTGAGGTTTCCTAATATTTATTGTGAGCATTTCTTTCTTTACCTCACCGAGGTTCCTGCCTAATAATTGTAGAATCTGGATCATCTCAGGGATGGCAGCTGTGAATTATCTTTTACCTTGAAAATTGATAACATTTTCTAGCTTTTTGTATATGTAGTGATTTTTTAATATATCCTGGATATTGTGAATGTTAATGTTGTGTAGACTCAGTATTTTTTTTACATTGCTCCTGAGTGTTGATGTTACTTTAGCGATTAATCAGCTTGACTGGGCTCTAACTGTACACTGTTGTACCTGCAGCTGGCCATGCCTTAGACCTCAGTCCAGTGAAGCCTTGTTGGCAGCCATTTTTTGTTTGCTTTGCACAGGCACGATTGATGAGTCAGCTGAAGACTAGTGCTGAGTTTAAATATAGAATTAGCCATTCTTCTCTGGCTCTCTCCCATCTGAGGTTCCTCTCTCACTTTCTAATCGCCCTGGTTGAACCAGGGCCCCTTTCCATTGCTCTTTTGGCCTAAAAGACTGCAGGATTTGTTTTCTTTTTTTTTTTACTTTCAGAGTTTTAGCGACCCAGCCTTGCCACTGTCATGACGATAGACACTCTTTGAGCCAAGTCACAGAAAATGGAAAACTCACTCTCCTCTGATTGCTTGCTCTAGATTTCCACACCCTTCTAAAAATGCCTGCTTTTTTCCCATCTCTACGACTCTACAGTAGGTTTTTTGTTGGTTTGTTTTCCATAATTGTTTGTAGGAGGATCTGTAGTTAGACACTTCACTCTCTCACACCAGAGTCTTCTTTCTTGAACTCTTGTTCAGTCATTTCTACCATTCTCTAAAATCTCTTCTTACTTCTCTGCCCTAAGTGGGCAAAGCATAACCAAAAGCTCAGTGGAGTCACCTGTGTGTAGGAAATCCCAGCTCTTCTACTTGCTCACTTAAGGACAGTCTCCTTAACTTCACTTTAGTTTCCCCATCTATAAATTACTTTAGATTCATCACCTATGAGTTAGAGATTTTAATATTCTTAAAGGAAGGAATAATTGAATTTAAAGTAGAACTATAATATGTGAGGCATATACCATAGTTCTCCGCACATAATATATACTAAATAAATAATCTTACCCCTTTTAGTCCTTCAAGGACTCCTCTTCTTCTGAAAGACCTCAAAATGGCATTTAGCCTTACTCTACAAACCATCCTCTGGTATCTCATTGACTCTTTTGGCTTCATCTTCCCTCTTAGAAGCCAAAGACTACCAAATCTAGTCAAATGTGTCAAGAACTACAAATGTAAATATTTCAGTTCTTTCTGGATAGCCCATGTGAATTTCCTATAAGTCCTTCAAACTCATGTCCAAATCTGAACTCATCATTTCTTCTCTCCATCCCCAAATCAACCTGCTGCTTCTGCACTCACACATTCAGTTAATAATATCACCAAATCATTAATCACAGTATCTCCAGCCTGTCTCCTCGTATCTATTCCTGTTGCTTCTGATTTTGTTTGGACACTCACCATTTTGCATCAAGACTACTACTGCCTTTAGTCTATTTACCCAGTCTGCCATCCAATGTGATTTTTCCCACATTCAGATCTTTAAACCACATTTTCTCATTGCTTAAAACCCATCATTGGTCTCCCATTCCCTTCAGGGCAAATTCCCAACTCCTTAGCAGCCTACCGAGTATATCTGCTGAGTCTATTTCCACACAGGCAGGCACCTCACACCCTGTCTGTATTGAACGCTGTGCAGTTGAGTGCATCATCTTTCCCAGGCAACCATACTTTTAATGTGTACTCTCTCAGCCCACCTCTGAAATTTGGTGTAGGCAGTACCTTCTGTCTTTCAGATCATGTCAGCTTAAGTGAGGTTTCTCCCATGATCCCATAGCACCCTATAGAGCATTACTATGGCTAGAAATTATCTGCTGTCACTAGATTGTGAACTCCTTGAGGGCAAGCTGTATGCTCTTGCTCAGGCATTTTCTCTGTCTCTCCTTGCCTCCCTGTCTCTCTCAATCCCCATGTACTGTATGTTTACTTTTACCAGAGATTAAGGGCTAGAGATGATATTTAGGAATTTAATGGATACAGGTCCTGTTTATTAACCTTTTCCGATTTATTTCTATTGTTTGTATGAGCCAAAGCCATCCATCTTCATTGTGTGTAGTCACCAGTGAGGCATACATAATATACTTACATTTTAGATTTTAAGTGTGTACTGAGGCCCAGTTAATATTTTCACACGAAAAACCCATAACTAAGGCCAAGAGTCTTCCATAATGTAACCAGTGATTATACCTCAGTGTAGAACAGTTTTCAATGTGAGCATTATTGACATTTTACACCAGGTAGTTCTTTGTTGTGGGAGATTGTCTTGTGCAGTGGAGGCTGTTGAGCAGTGTCTCTGTCTTCCACCCACTAAATACCAGTGGCAAACACCTTGCCCGGCCCAGTTGTGACAACAGAAATAAGAAGTAACACGCCCAGGCCAGAGGCTCAAGTACAGGATGTTTGTGAGAAGTAAGGATAAAGATTGGGAAGGGAGATGATACCCAGTACCAAAAGCACTCCTGCCAAACAGGAACCTAGCCCCAGAAAGGCCTAACTGTCCTGCCCTACAAGAAATACCACATATTTATTATGCTCACTCTGCTGGAGAGCATGCCATGTTGTTCTGGTTGTGTCTGCACTGACAAGAGTCCCTCTGGGTCTTACCTCACTCTTTTCAGAAACTTGGCACAGTGTGTTTGTTTGATCTTTATAAGGGCCACTCCTCAGGGCTCATGTGACCATGAAACTTCTTGAACATTTGAGAGGAGTTGGGGAGTTGAAATGTTCGGTGCCACGTTCCACATATTTTCAGCTTTAAAGATCATTCGCAACAGCAGTTGGGAGAGGAACAGACTTCTGCTGAGTTATTGCAGTTAAACTGTATATAGTCGGAATTCAATATAAAACCTTTGAGTCAAAGTGCTTCTCCCATCTCAGATTTCTGTGTGTTGGTCTTTAATTTTGCCTGTCCTTCCTTTTTCTTTTTAGACGATCCATGTTCTTATGGGAAGTGCTGTGCACCCCTTACTGACTTCCGTGGGAGATGCTATAGAGGCCATAATCATCACCATGCATCAGGAAGATTTTTCTGGGTAAGCACTTCCAACCACAATTTCAGTAACCTTTGCTACATTTGTCTTTCATTGACCCACCTCCACCCTTCTTCCCGAAGTCTCTTTCCACACAGGGCTTGTTCCTCTCATGGCGGGCGTGGCCTTCAACCTCACACTGTTTTATCCATTGTGAGTGCCATTAGCTGATTAAAATTTTTCAATTCTTGTTTGCATCATTGCTCTCCTGCCTTTGAAACATAGAATCATTAACATCTATGGGACTCAGCATGATTCAGGACTTCTGGCAGTTGGTACATCTTCTCTTTCCAAGTTCATCTTTATCCTTACTTCTCGCAAGCACCCTGTACTTGAACTGTGGCATAGGCATGTTATTTCTTGTATAAAATGTCCCTCCTCTGCCACTACGCTGGTCTGAGTCCTGCTCTGGCTTTGAAGGCACGCTGCAACTCAGCTCCCTGCAAGAATGATTTTCCTTTCTCAGAGTTTTGTGGCAATTCAATCTGGTCACGTCACACCTGGCCATCAACGCTTGGGTAGTATTCCACAGCTGTTTCATAAGAGTACTTCTTATCTATGTCATAGTTGTCTTGAGAATAAGAATCATAGGTCCTAACCCAGTGTTCACTGAAATTGTTTTAAGGAGAGTAAAATGGCCAGGACATTATTTATAGAGAGTTTGGAATAGTTATTTGCACATGCTTAGAGTGATTTTTTAACATTTATTCATTTTTTGAGAGACAGCGAGAGCATGAGTCGGGGAGGGGCGGAGAGAGAAAGAGGCACAGAATCCGAAGCAGCTCCAGGCTCTGAACTGACACCACAGAGCCCGACACGGAGCTCGAACTCACAAACTGTGAGATCATGACCTGAGCCGAAGTGGGACGTTTAGCCGACTGAGCCACCCAGGTGCCCCGTGATTTTTTTTTTTTTTTAACTTAACCGCTCTAGACCTAAATATTCAAATATTAATATGTAGATATGTGTTTTATATTCCTAGTTCATAGTTACTATTTTGAATTTTCCTATTTCTATTTATATTCATGTTGTTTAAATATCTACTTTATTAAATGTTCAGCCACTAGTCTAGCTGTTTATAGAAAATTGCATGAGTTCTACACTGTCCTTTAATTTTTCAAATCACTTCTTTCATTTGCAGAGTATTTTTTAAAAATTTTTTAAATGTTTATTAATTTTTGAGAGACACAGAGAGTGAGCAGGGAAGGGGCAGAGAGAGAAAGAGAGGGAGGGAGGGAGGGAGACACAGAATCGAAAGCAGGCTCCAGGCTCTAAGCTGTCAGCACACAGCCTGATGCGGGGCTTGAACTCACAAACCATGAGATCATGACCTGAGCTGAAGTCAGACGCTGAAGTGACCAAGCCACCCAGGTGCCCCTACACAGTATCTTTTGAAGGATGAAAAGGTCAATCTCTGTTTTTAATAATGACATGAAGCACAGAAGGGTGAAGTGGATTATAGGCAAAAGACTATAATATTTGGAGATAGCACAAAACTGTTGATTTAGCAGTATTTGGAAAGAAATGAATTTTGTTCAAAGGTGATCTGAAATGTTCCAGTTAGACTGATTATCAATGCCTCTGAAAAGGAAACAAAAATGAAGGCTCATTCTGTAAGAGCAATCAGATAATACTTCAGCAGCTGTGTTGGCGAGCCACAGCTAGTGCCTGTAGATAACGGATTAGACATTAAAAGCTGGCTCTCCCAATAGCTACATCCTTACTAGTTTGCTTAAATGCTAGGGAGCCAGATTACCACTGATAGGTTGCCATGAGTACGAAGCATTATTTTAATGTGTATGACACTGTCCTTAATTTGTTTTCTCAAATGGCTTTTGATGGTTCCATTTAAGCCCTCTCTCTATATATGGCAGACATTTGAGAGTCCACTGATAGTCGTTTTCCACATGTGTCCTTGTAGGAGTGTGGAACACTGTTTCATGGTGCGTTTAAAAGTGTTGTGCCATGACAGTAATTTTCTCACTTTGTAGAACTTTGTTATTAGTAATTCTGTCATGTCATTCCATATATGAAATGTTTGGCTTATATGAAACATAAGGTAAGGTTAGATTAAATTGTTCAAGAAGGAAAATTCACTTTTATTGTAGGGCCAGCCCCCAGGAGTCACAGTTGGGAAAATAATAGTGACCATCTGCCCTTTGAAGCCCTCTATACCTATTTTAGGTACAAGGAATAAAGCAGGTTAACCTTGTCAGCCAGCCTTATGTGGAGTGTGGTGGGTTACAGAATCCCTCTGCTATTTAAAAAGTAATGCTCAACCTGGTTTCCTGGTATTTGAAATGTATTTAATAGGACCAGCATCTTTCTTTCCAAATTAGATAAAGCTTGAAACATAAATGTCTGATTAACATAGTACATTGACCGAAATTCTTTTATTTAGTGTAAAATGGCTCCTGTCCAGTTATAGCTTTGCATGGGGAAGGAAGGCAGTAAAAGTAGTAAGACTCTCGATCCTGAAGCGATGGATGTGCACCTCTGACGGGCGCAGAGCACACACGCACACCAAAAGTCTTGGTGACATGAGGATGAACGTCTGCCACTTCTCAGGCGTGCATTCGGTCTACCCTCGACTCGTGCGTGCAGCTCTCACTGTGAAGGCCCTTCAACTTCTGCACTCTATCAGTTGAAAATCTCTTACCAAAAGCTTTGGCGTAATTGGGAAAACTGAGCTTTAGCGATGGCCAAGCCAGTTTTGCATTCTAGTAAATTTCAGTCAGGCTTCTAATCCACACTGAGAACTGATAATACCTATTTCAAAATTTTGTCCACTGGATCATTTTACTTACATTGACACATGCTTAAGGAACTTGTTTTAGTATTTTATTTTCTAATCCTCATGGAAATAATTTCAATTAACCAGATTAAAGTTCTTGAAATACTCCTCTGGAGGAGTACTAAGATAACAACAGTGCTTTTGATAAAGCACAAGAAACTATGAAAGAGATTGGTGTCCTTGTTTTTTTTCCAACCTTGACTTTTGAACTGAATGCAGATAGGCCATGCAGTGTCTGAATCTGGCAAACCCATACCCCACGTGAAGATTGCCCTCACTTACTGAGGCCGTCTCTGCACTCGTACCCAAGCAGCCCTCCACCGTGTGACACTGCACGCGGCAGCATTCCACCGTGCCCCCCAGTGGCCTCGTCTCAGGACGTTCTGTCTTATAACCAAACAAAATCTCTTCCTGCCAGAACTTAAGACTGGTTTCTCTATTTCTGTCTACTTCTAGAAATAGAAGACCTTTGGTTAGTATCCTCTGATAATAACCATTCATTGCCGTCTTTGAAGATAATGAAGTTCACCTTATTCTCTTGCTCTGGGCACTTGAGTCATATCTGTTGTTCTCTAGACCGTTGCCACTCTTTCTACGTCATTCTCAGAATATGGGAACACTCATTTTTTGAAGAAGATTCAGCACTTTGTAGCCAATGATCTCATTGGTTAGCTAATTAATATCAGGTGATTTCTAATTTGGGTATAATTTCTTTCCTATAAATATTTCACATTCTTTTAATATATTCCTTAAAGAGCAATTATAAACATTTATAAATTATAAATAGTATTTCATGGAGCATCAGCTGGCATCATCTGTTGATCCAAATTAAAGCCTTTGCAAACCTCATCATCTGGGAGGAAAAAATTGCATACCATGTGTATTGTTACATAACCAGCTTCACAGTCAGAAATCTACTATTCGGCTGATCAGACTAAATAGCACAGGAGCAGAAATATCTTTGCCAAGAGTTTGTTTGGGGCAGGCAGTGTTTTCTGCCCTTACAAAGTGTAAAACGCTATTTCAGGCTTCATTATTGATTTATTCACTAACCAGGCAAAACTATGAGTGGATGGAGATTTGTAAAGCTGCGAAGGACCTTGAGAGGTCAGAGAGTGCATAAGGCACTGTGTGAATCATCCAAGACAGATGGTTGTCCGTTTCATTCTTAATAATCTCTAGGTAAATGGATTCTAAGATTTCTTCAGTAATCTTCCTAGCATCTCAAAATGGCTTTTATAATTTAAACGTTGTTTTATGCTCTTTAACTCTTAGGAAAAATAAACAATACCTTTTTTACCATTGAGGGAAAAAATTCCATAGGACTGAAATAGCAGGTGATGGGTTGGCGGGGCAGGGGTGGGGAGCGGCAGGCAAAAGTTAAATACTGACTGTTAGTGCATTGCCTGTTTTCTCCCTTTTGCAGGTCATTATCCAGCTCAGGAAAGCCTGATGTTCCTTGTTCTCTGTACATGAAGGAGCTTCAAGGTTTCATTGCTAGAGTTATGAGTGACTACTTTAACCACTTTGAATGCTTGGATTTTGTCTTTGACAACACGGAAGCTATTGCACAAAGAGCAATTGAACTTTTTATTCGCAATGCCAGTCTCATAAGACTTCTTGGCGAAGGTGGGAAGGTACGACTTGCGGCTGATTTTGCTCAGGTAAATTGATGCATAGCTACAAAGGGGGAAATGTTTCAGCCTCTATATTACCTATTTATTGAAAGACTGAGTATGTGTTCTTTTACTGCTTTAAAGAGTTGAAGCTTTAATAAAGAAAAATAAATTCATTTAAACTGAATTGGTAAAAAAAAAAAAAAAAAGAGAGAGAGAGAAGAGTTTAGACATACTTTCATGCCAGATATTTTTTCTCTATTTAATAAAAGAGTCATCACTCGTATTTGAGATTTCAAAGTTAAGGTGAAGTGGTTCATTCCACATTACAGAAACATGTCCCATTTTTCTGTAATGTAGGTCTTTCATATTATTATCCCATGAGATCAATGTTGATAAGAGTAATTAATTAATTTTGCTGGAAAATAATATAGGCAATGAACTGTAAAGGTGCTGCCTGTTGGCACGTAAAGAGAAAAAGCTCCCAGCATGTCTGTAATCCTCTAGTGGCCAGCTCAGTATTCCAAGACAATGTTCTAATTCACTTAGATGCACACTGGACCATCTAGATAAAGGGTCTGATTATTTGGTCTCTTTCTGTTGAACAGAGTACCTTTCTTGTGTATGGCCAGGTTTGAAATCATTCCGGGCTCTCGAACCATGATCACCTCTTATAGAAAGGGTTTTTCCCTTTTTCCTTTAGACAGATTTTTTTGGAAGCCTTTCAACAATATCAGAGGCAGAGAAGAAACCCCTCAAACATATAGTTGAGTTAAAAGATTCAGAAACAGATCATTCATATTTACATAGTATGTCAAAGGTGAACTCTTTTTTTTTTTTTAATTTTTTTTAATGTTTTATTTATTCTTGAGGGAGAGAGAGACAGAGCATGAGCGGGGATGGGGCACAGAGAGAGGGAGACACAGAATCCGAAGCAGGCTCCAGGCTCTGAGCTGTCAGCACAGAGCCCAACGCGGGGCTCGAACCCACGAACTGTGAGATCATGACCTGAGCTGAAGACGGACGCCCCACCGACTGAGCCACCCAGGCGCCCCAAAGGCAAACTCATTTTTCAAGCCTCTCCAAGCTGTTAACTTTACTAGTCTAGATAGTTATTCAGATGGATTGTTCATAGTTTACCAGATCCCCCCTGCTTATAAAGATAGTCAAATTTTAATGTCCTTATTTATCCCTGTGTGTATCTGGGGACAAGTCTGGGTTCACTATTCCCTTGCTGAGAAGATGTGCACTACTTGTACGGGGGTGATTGTCAGACACTCCCTTGTACCTGATAGAGGCACAAAAGGGACCAGGTACATTATCTCACATTTCAAGAGCCAGACTCTTTGCATACGAATTGGGCCAGGATTAGTCATTTTCATCTCCACATGATTTGGAGACCACCAGACCATAGTAAAGAACCTTCTTTGGGGAATAGGCCTTTAGTGGCGTAGGCATAGAAACAGAAGTTAAATGTTACCATTCGTGTTGCTCCTTTGACCTTTTTCCACTTTCATCAGCTTCGTTCTCATGCCCTTGCACACTTTGTTTTGTTGTTACAGGTTAACACTCCGTCTTAAGGATCGTACATAAGCAGTGTGTTACTTGTCCCTTACTGGCTCCAGGCCACTGGCTGGACTGAGGGCACAGCCGTGCACCAAGTCCTGCTCTTGTTAGAAACAACCTGAGCTCTACTCAAACGGGTGTCTGTTCTCTTTCCCCCTTTCCTCCAGAATTTTGTTTTTTCTGTTCCTGTCCTCTTGGCTCCCTGGGGCTCCCTCCCCCACCGGTTTATTTGCATTCTGCTCCAGCTGGTCCTTGAGTCACTTTCCTGGAGGCAGCACTGCAATCAGAGTGGCCAGGAGCAGAGAGAGACAGCAGAGACGGCCAGGATGAGGGCGCTGCCTGCTGCGCCGCAGGCTTTTCGTTGCTGATTTTTATGTGATGTTCCCTTATGAGTCTTGAAAGATGGAGAGCATTGTCCTGTGACCCTTGCTGCCACACCCAGCACCTGCTCCAAATGCAAGGCAGCTGAGGGTGGGTTGACTCCCACCTTCCAGAAACCACATCATTCACAATTTTATTTGGCATTTCTTCTTCCTTAAGACATGTCGCCCAGTAAACCAAACCTTTTCTCAGCTCCCTTCCCTTAAGATCAGTAAAACTCATTAGTCCTCATTACTAACTAAGGCTCCAGGACAGCCTCTCTTTTCCATTTCTTAAATATAGAAGCAGCAGCATCTACTCAGCGTGAGGTCTGTTTCCCTGACTCCTTTGTTCCCTCCCGGACTGTGCATGTGTCCCCACTTCAGAGCATCCTGCCACCCAGCTTGCATACAGTCCCCACCCTGTGGGCTGTGGGCACAGGAGAGACGGGAGGAAGCCCTATCAGAGTTAATCACGTTGTGCCTAGTAGCTTTGGCTAGTGATATCCAGCTACACCCCCATTTACAAAAATTACAGCGAGTTGGGGGGTTTAATTTGACCTGGTTTCTTGCCACACCTGCAGTTGTACGGTGCTGCGCCTCAGCTTTCTGGATCGTATTTGATCGGACGTGTCTTCCTCAGAGAGTCAAAACACTTAGAAGGCATTACCCTGACATTTGTATTCATGACTGGCATCAGCTCGGGACTGGAAAGCCTTTTGACTGCCTCGTTATTGAAAGTTCTATCAGTTTGTATTCAAAATGAAACAAAGCCATTGAGGCCACTGGAATCAAGAACGCACAAATCCTCTCTGGGTTTTAAAAGTGTTCTTGTGATAAAAGTGCCCACTCTTCTGGCATTAAAAAAAAAAAAAAAAAACAGAGAAGAAGCTCAGGAAGAGACCCATAGGAGTAGGTTAGGGACTGCTGCCTAGCTGTCATTCAGTCTGCTTGCAAAGACAGATGATGGTATGTCTTAAAGATTTCTTTAGGAATCCTAACCTGTCCCTCTGGCACCGTTGCACAGGTGAGAAGGGGAGTAGTTGCCCAGTGCCATCTGGAGGGTTCGTGGTGAGGGAAGTACCCGACATGCAGCCTCCTTAGGAATCAGGTCATGGGCATGAGGTGGTTTCCTACAGGTAATTAATTCCCTGCTGTGACCACATGCTCTCTGTGTCTACAGTAATCACACAGCAGTTCTAAAACACTAAGCTTGTTCAAGGCCATTGGGGTCTGCTGACTCAGAATCTCTCCAGGGATTTGTCTACACTGCCCTTTGAAACACACACTTCCCTCTGCCCTTCAATATCCTTTCTACCCTGAGGGAGGGGATGGCTAGTGGAATTGGCATTAAATTATTTACTCAGTGGTCCTCCTAGCAGTTTCTGTTTATAGGTCTTCTGGTGCCTTTTAAATATACATATACATATACATACACATACACATACATATGTATATATGTGTATACACATGTATATATGTATATATATGTGTATATGTATATGTACACATGTATATGTATACATATATACATGTGTGTGTGTGTGTGTGTGTGTGTGTGTGTAGTTTTTTGGCCTGAAAATATAAATTTAGAAAAGAAAACAAAATTAGCAAGATTTCCATTCCAGTTGCCTTTTCCCCTGAGCAGTGTCAGGCAGGAGAGCGGTAGGAATATCCACAGATGCCCTGTGGTTAACCAAATGTCTGCAGTGGGTATGGAGCGGCCCTGTAATTAGTTCACCGTGCCTGCAGCTGACCGCTCGCCTCCTCTGAACCAGGGAGGGGGGAGAGAGAGGCGTTTGAACATGCCATTTGTGCATCCACAGCTAATTGCAGAGTCACCTCCTCTAAAAGGAACACTCCTGCCCTTTAGAAACATGGCCTTTATTGTTTAATGGAATTCTGGCCGAAGAAAATGGTTTTTAGTAGCCTAGAGGTCCTTTGTTTATTTTAAACATTTAACATTTTGAAATTGTCCCATGGCATAGAAATCTCCTGTATCATCATAGATTACACAGCAACTCAAGGTTTTATTCTCTTATATTGTAATTTTTCCCTAGCTACTTAAATTTGCTTTAACATTCCATCCTGCTCAAGTGCTAAGGCAAAGGTTTTTTGGTTTAATCTTTGAAGATGGTGAAGCCCAGTAGGGTAATTGAAAAAAATGACAAAAATGTTTCATGAAAAATACTTCATGTAATCTCAGTGTGTAAAAAACCATCACACACACACACACACACACACACACACACACACACACGTATATGATTGGAATTACCAAGTCAGAGATCCATGATAATAGCACTTTTACTTTGTGCTCAGTGTAAAATAAATGCCACATCCTGAAGGAAACCAGTAATTCCATCAAGTGAAGAGACTAAACAGGTCCCAAGGACCCACTGTCTTGTTTGAGAACACTGGCTTCAACCTGCTCTGTTTTGCTTTGTTGGCAAGAATCCTGACTTTCTTAAACCATGAGCTTCTCCCTTTTCATTTACTTAATTTTCTGTATTTTAGAGAGTTTTCTAACCATGTTAAGGTTTCCCTCTAGGACATAGGGGGCATATTCTGTGTCTTCTATATCTTAGGAGAGAAATTTCACCTGCTCCACCTAGAAATTCTAGTTCCCCTCAGAACCATCTCCAGGAAGCTGCCCTCCACTTCCCCCATGACAGTCAGTTCATACATTTGGTATCACACTTGTTATTTTCTTAGTAATAATCATGTGTATGTATATATGTATATGCAGTATATGTATGTGTATGTATATGCACACACAGCTTTTTATGATTTTGATGAGTAATAATTATATTGTTTAAAGATGGGGCACTTAGGTGGCTCAATTGGTTAAGCATCTGACTCTTGACTTCAGCTAAGGTCATGATCTCACAGTTTGTGAGATCGAGCCCCTTGTTAGGCTCTACTCTCACTGTGCAGAGCCTGCTTGGGGTTCTCTCTCTTCTTCTGTCTCTGCCCCTCCTCCACTCATTCACTTTGTCTCTCTTAAAATAAAAGTATACACCAGTCCTTTATGATAGATAGATAATCTTCACTAAATTTGAAAGAGGTCCCTGAAGGCAAGATAGTCTAATTTATCTTCTCATTCCAATGTCTAACTTGGTGCCTGGCAATTAATAGGGAATCAAAAATGTTTCTCAGATGAGTGATTGTTTAGGTCTCCATGGTCTTGCAGTAGGGAAGATTTGAGCAATATTTTAGAAGGATGACCAGCAGGACAGAAGCTCTACTTTCCATTCCTGTGTTTTTCTTGAAGGAAGATGCTCCATAATTTTTTTCAGACATTTTCTAAACTGTTCTTTACCAGGGTTCTGTTGATAGCTAGAGAGGAAAAACGGTTTACTATCTGAGATCCGCATATGCGAAAACTTTGCACTTGCCAGATAAAGAACAAATAGCCTACATCTCCCTTTAGTGACAAGTAAAATGTCTTGTCAAAGGAGGAAAATAAAGTGAAACCAGTAGTTCTTGAGTCAGGAAGCAAATTAACTTGCTAATAATGTAAAAGGGGGAAAGTTTTAAAAAATGCCGGTAATAATTGCTGCCATTGAACAAGCACTTACTGCATGATCACTCATATTGCTTTGTGGAATTCTCTATTTTATTTGTATACTTCTGTGCATTAGTGCTGTCTCCATTTGACAGATGGGAACCTGGAAAAAAAGTGAAGTTCGGGGCCACACGGTAGTCATTGTAGATTTGGAATTTGTCGTAGTTGTGCTTCCTCCAGAGTTACGGCTTTTAATCACGTGGGCCAGCTTGGTGAGAACGCTTGTGATGGGGCGCCTGGGTGGCGCAGTCGGTTAAGCGTCCGACTTCAGCCAGGTCACGATCTCGCGGTCCGTGAGTTCGAGCCCCGTGTCAGGCTCTGGGCTGATGGCTCAGAGCCTGGAGCCTGTTTCCGATTCTGTGTCTCCCTCTCTCTCTGCCCCTCCCCCGTTCATGCTCTGTCTCTCTCTGTCCCAAAAATAAATAAACGTTGAAAAAAAAATTAAAAAAAAAAGAAACGCTTGTGATGCCTACTTTAAAGTAAGGCATGCAGTCCTAAAAACCTTCCCTTCTCCAATTTTTCAGTGGAGAAAAGATCTAAACCTCCTCCTTTTACATAACCAAAAAAATGTTCTTCTATTTTCTTGAAGGAATTGTGTCATGTTACATTCCTTTAGTAAATGCAAAAGTTATCTAAGTTCTTGCCTTTTATTAAATTTTATTGAATTTCAAATTTTTCCTCACAGTCCAGGTAAAATTAAGTTTACTGCAAACTACAACTTTCTGTTATCCAGGTGTGTGTGTCCCCAGTTCAAAATAGGATTCTGACATATTCTGACAAAACTATGGAGTATCTTTTAATGTTTCAGATGGAGTTGGCTGTGAGTCCATTCTGCAGAAGAGTATCTGATTTAGGAAAATCCTATCGGATGCTGAGGTCATTCAGGTGAGACCTAGTTCTTTTATTGCTGTTGATATATCCAGATTCTATTAACAGATAAATCCTTTCCCGCTGTTCATGTTGAAAAATACGGAATTGCCAATATTCAGCCATTTTATGACCTACGGCAATGGCAGTTTCATATGGTTTATCTTAAAAGTTATTATTCAAACCAGAAACCCATAGAGAATTATGTGCAGTGATTGTGTGTGTGTGCATGCATGTGTGTGACTTTTTAGTTAAAATTCATAAGACCGAGCTGATAAATTTTATTATGTTCTTTCTAGGGAGGATTTTTTTTTTTTTTTACTCCTCATTCTTACAGAAATAGATTGAGTAGTAATACCAGGCGGTTAATAATTATATAGGCATCTTTTTCTGAAGTTTTCATTTGTTCATATATCATTTTCAATCTAACCTACCTCTGAAAAGGTCAGAGGTTAGACTCCATAGCAAAACTATTAAATAGAATATTAAGAGTTTAGTGGTAAGATGTAGGGAGTAACTAGAAAGATAGGCTAATGCAGTTGAGCACAAATTTATGATTGAACTTCCTAGAGACCAGTTCAAAAAGAAAAACAGTTACTTCGAATCCACCACCTAAGAATATACTAATTTATGGGAAAATCCTTTGCAGTGCTGGATGCTGAGCTAGGCCTTCCACCACTTCAGACTGTAAGGAGCACCGAATAGCTTAACAGCTATGGCTGTTTATTCAATAAGCTGAATAACATCATAGCACACATAGAAAATGTATACGTTCAAAAAGATGACCAACCCTGTGGGCCGAGGGGACCAAACATAAATACCCATTTTGTGACCACAGCATTCTAGAAGGGAAACCTGATAAAACTGTCTGGAATATCCAAGACCATAATGGTCTTTGAACGTTTCTTTATAAAGGTAAGTGAAGAGGGGCGCCTGGGTGGCTCAGTCGGTTAAGCAGCCGACTTAGGCTCAGGTCATGATCTCGCGGTCTGTGAGTTCGAGTCCCGCGTCGGGCTCTGTGCTGACAGCTCAGAGCCTGGAGCCTGTTTCAGATTCTGTGTCTCCCTCTTTCTGACCCTCCCCCATTCATGCTCTGTCTCTCTCTGTCTCAAAAATAAATAAACGTTAAAAATTTAAAAAAAAAAAAAAAAAAAAAAAAAGGTAAGTGAAGAGATTCCAGGCATGCAGTTTGCTAAAAACTGACTCAGAAGTAGAAACCAGGGTAATCAATAAGAAGTATGGCCTTTAAATGATTTCTTCACTGTCTTATGCCATCCACGCTTTTGATAGTAGAAAATTCAGGCGTGATGTCACTTGAAATGTAAGAATCCAAGGTTGTTGATTGAGAGCCCTGTGCTTTTTCTTGCCTATTTGTAATTGGCCAAGATTTCTTTTTAATGCCAAAACAAGAACCTGAGTTATTTTCCTCAAATGTGCCTTTTACAGTGTTGGGTTTTAAAAGACTTAAAGTGGGATCACAGGTGTTTTCAGATACCTTCTTTGGATCTGCTCAGACCTTTTAAAAAGTATTTAAATATTTTGTTGAAGTCTTAGGGTTTGACATTACCAAACATGGACAGGTCGAAAGATGAAGGGGTCCTGAGGTCACTGATCCACCAGTCATCTGCCTGTATCATAAAAATAATCTGTTAAGACTCCTGTGAAGTCACTGAGTTATATGGTAACCCAGCAATTCCAGGGGTGATAAGACACTGCCCCAAGTTACAGAATCAACTAGTATGCGGGAGGTCATTAACCACCTAGCTATTGACAAAAGTGTGGGAAAGCTGTCATTTGGGATTTGCCATATTACGATGAGGCTATTATTTTTGGTAGTCCCGGCCGCATGTTTATTGCATGTGTATGAATTAAAATAGTGTTTATCTTTCTATGGGCTGAGGCAAGATAGCTTTTACCCATGTGCTTTGAAGTTGTATCACAGTGTGGGATACAAGTTCTGAGGGTTTCGCATGAAACCAATTCTGTTGTCAGTCATGTAAGATGGGAATTTTCTGGCAACTCTCCCAATTCTCTCATGAGAAAACGAACCTCTAAAGGAGCATTTAAAGTTAGAGTGGTGACACCGTCTAGTACCAATTTATGGATTAAAAAATTGATATTGATCAACGTATAATTTAAAAAAATGTTTTTTTATAGCTAGCTTCTCTGATGGGGCAATGGTCAGTCGGGATGGGCATCAAACTTTGACCATGACTCATAGTAAGAGGTATTTTATATTGCAATCTGGCATACACTTGCACGCAAACACACTCAGACCCATACACACACATGCACACCCACATAGGTGTGGTGAAACAATAATTACTGTTCTCATTCTCTGACATTTCTAGTTTGGTTATTTTATCCCACTACATTGGCTTCATGACCTGCTAATAGTTTGCATCAGCAGTCTCTCACCTTCCTCACAGGGCCTCAACTCTTGAATTTTAGCTGCTAGGGGCAGGGGCAGAATTGTTCCTCTCTGCACTTGGGAAGATCTGTGTCCTTCTCTCCTGGAGTTCTCCTGCCCCTGAGCTTCCTCTTGCAGAGGACTCCTTAGCACCAAGGCCTTGGCACATAATGTTAAGAGAACAATTAGTGTATGTATATATACACACACACATATATATCCATTGCCTATGGAGCATGCTCTGTAACTTGAATTTAGTGAAAACTTCTAACACAGATTTTTGTATACCAATTTATTCCTGCAGTTACATTGAATCTATGAAATCTGTTGACTTGAATTTAGCACTTTCTCAGTTGTTTGATAGGACTTGGATGACCATTTGAGAAAGATTTTAGGATGAACTGGATCAGGAAATAAAAATGAAAGCATGGTATATTCTGGGGTTCAAATCTAGCTCTAGTCTGCAAAGAATGTTTTAGGGCCCATCCTTTGGGAAGAGAGACACCAGTACATGCCATTTACCTCTGTCTGTAAACATTGTTGGGAAAGCCCTGGTTTCTTTACTGTTGTCATAGGAAGAGACTGACTTAAGTAAAGCTTACCTGTGTGGAGGGTCCTACACAGTCTTTCCCTAGAGAGGAGAGATTCAGTACCGAGTAATCTTTGTTCCAGTATCCCTAATGTCAGCCCTCTACTTGCCTCTCTGAAAACATGTGTTAGATGTCTGTCTTTTCTCCACAATTAGTCCTGAGCAATTGGAATGGAAGGGCCCGCTCTTGTTAATTCTGTCATCTGTGCTGGGAGTTGTGATGAGGGGCCATGCACATGACTGACCTTGACTCTCATTCATGGGTCTCCTCCCATGAGTCACCAGTTCAGTCAGAACCAGTTCAGTGGCAGTCAGTGGAGGTTGGCCAAATAATCTGCCACACTAATAGGATCAAATATATGCCGCCATTAACAATTCATAGTGTTGGTTAGTAGCTAATAATATGAGAAAAAACTTTGTAATGCATCACAAAATGAGAAAAAAACAGGCTAGTAAACAGTATATATGATATAATCCCTGCTATTTTTAAAATAATAAGTGTATGTATGGAGAGGAAAAGTCAAGAAGGATAAACAACATTTTTTTGATGGATTGTCACTGGTGAGTTTCCCTTTAGAGGTTTTCTATATTTTTCATGGTTTTTGCCTTGGTGGTTCTATATTTGTAGTTAGAAAAGCCAGTAAATATATTTTAAAGTCCCTCTTGTAGTGTTATTCCCACTTAAAAATAACAAAGAAGCTAAAAAATGATATAAAATACTGTAAAACATCATGTAAGGAGGAGAGCGGGGTGAGAAAAATAGGCGGCCTTGCAACGAAAAGCCAGGTTGGCCTACATCTGAATCAGAGGTGGTGGCTACAGGAGAGGGCGGCAGGCCCCGTGCAATGGCCTTTTGCGAGGGAGAGTGACAGTGCCAGCCAGACCCCCAGTGCAGCACCCCTCACCCAACACACACACACACCCGCACACACACGCGCGCGCCCTTATGGATTTTTCCCCTGTGATGGATGCCATCTGCTGCAGGGTGCTTGCTTCTTGACAGTAATAGTAGTGGACTGTTGAATTAAGCCAGCAAACTTCTTGCATACATTTACATTTTACTGTCTCCTTTAGAGTTTTCCAGGCAGCGGGAATTTTTTCTTCCCCAGGACAGAATGACGCCTCAGGAAGCTGCTGACATTAGGGATTTGCCCTTGGGTGATTTGTGTTTCCACTCGAGACACATCCTTGTCCATCCCTCTGCAGCAGGGCATTGTCCCCTAAGTGGGGTTTACAAGGGTGGTTACCCTAGCTCCACTTGGCCAGGGGCCTGGAAGCACTCTCAGTGCAGACCTTAGTGAGGCAAGGGACGGAACAGGGACCTCGTGCTATTACCAGCTCAGGGACACAGACCCAGGCCCCAACACCTTTGCTTTGGAGGGCACAGTGTCGCCCCTGGATTGTGTCCACGGCGTGCTCTGCCAGAAGCCACCAGGAGACAGGCTGCCATGAGGGACCTGTTGGCCTGAGGGGCGGGAGAAGGAAACCATCAGTAACCTTGGAGTATAGAATTCCCGTCAGGTGGTTTCACCTGTAGGCGTGGTGAGAGTTTGCTGTGTCTACAGTTTATCCTTCTGCTTGGAATTCTCCCCTCCACGCCTGCATGTTTGTAGAATGAAAGCTTCCATTTTTAGCACCAGGACCCCCAAGTGTGTTCTTTTCTTTTCACTTGTGAATCTGGGGTTCTTAATCCATCCCATGAAGTAACTACTTCCCCAGGGTTTCTGGATTCTTTACTCCGAGTTTCAGATTTCCACATTGTAGCCAGAAGGCAGCCACATCCTGGGCTGGATTTGGTTTGCTGTTTGCCAATACTTTGGCAGTGCTGGGAGCACGCTGCTAAATGTGGAGGGATGGGTATTTCGCTGATTATCGTTTTTATTGCAGTCCGTATTTGACCACTGACTGCGTGTTCAAGCTGTGTGCTAAGTGTTTCACTGATACTCCACCATTTGACCTTCACAAAGACACAAGTCAGGAGTGACTCCCAGGACGCCTTGATGCTGGGGCTGCTTGTCTGAAAGTCCTGTGGGAATTCCAGATCTGCCTTCCAGACCCAGGGCTGCCTGATCCCCAACTGTGCTTGTAACCGCTACACCCCAGAGCTTATTCCAGAAGTTCCCATTTGTTTTCACTCTGATTCTAGAATAGCATCCGAATGCATATACAAATCATCCAGGAAAATGTCAGTTTCAGGTGAATCTAAACTCCTCGCTTTAGTGGTGACCTCTTGTTATGAATGCTGCATCTCACTGTCGTCTGCTGTGTACAGGCTTCTAGGACATGCCCGAAGAACGTTGAGCCAAATGTACACTTTTATTTCTGGAGGGTGTCTCCCTGAAACCCTGCCTCCTTTCCTGCCTGGGCTGCTGGGGTTCATGACATCTAGATCCTAAGAAAGGAAGCTAAGAGTTCTCTAACCTCTTTACTCTGAGTCTTGACCCACCTGCAACCCTCAGCCTCCTGCTTTGTTCTCTCCTGGGACCCCCATGGCCCCTTCTGCCACAGCACCCTGACCCCTCCTGCAGGCCTCCACCGTTCTCTTCCCCTCTCCAGAAGGCCAGACCCTCGTGTGCCCTGTGCAGGGGCAAGAGTGTTCCCTCCCCTCCACTCTCATTTCTCTGCTGTTTCCAGATGTCATTGCGTGTTCTCGGTGGTCTTGCCACCTTCCCAGGCGCCTGAGCAAAAGGAAGTTTGCAGTGAGGGGTGGCAGGTGGCATGGGCTGCTGCCGATGTTGCATGTGGATGCGGGAACAGCAGTGTCCCTTCACTTCATCACTGGCCTCCACGGACGACCAGCAGCCCCCCAGCTGGAAGTCCTTTCGGCGTGGAGACCCCCTACTGGAAAGAGTGCTTCTTCTAATGGGACCTAATACTTCTGATTAATGAGGACTGCCTGCTGTCTGTAAAGTTTAACCTTGAAAGTGCTGCTCTGTTTAGCGTGTTCTCGAAGAATGATGCTGTGGCATTTGGGGTAACTGCGTTTTATAACACCTTAATTAATTTCCTTTTGTTCCTCATGTCACCTCAGATGGTGATTTATTTTTTAACTTGCCAGTGTTTCAGATTCCACCTGGAGTCAGGGAGAAGGGAAGTTTTCATGCTGTGTTCTTTCAGACTCTTAAAACAAGCACCATGAGTAAAATGTCTGCCTTTGATGTGTACAGGTAATTATGTCAGTGATGCATAGTGTGGAATCAGATCCAGTGTGGCAGTCCTTGTAGTGGCTAGAGTGGGAGATTGGGTCTTGGCAGAAAAATAACTGCTGAGACTCACAGCCACAGAGGGACAGGTGATGAACAGACGGGCTCGTGCGAGCCGGTTCTCACCATGCCTGGTTACAAAGGTACATCAGCCAGCAACCACCGAGTGGGTCACCTGCAAGCCTCCCTCCGTGCTGTCCTCATGCCCTTCCACCCCGGTATCGTCCTCAGTGTGCATCAAGAACAGATTGAAGGGGGGGCACCTGGGCGGCTCAGTCGGTTGCATGTCCGACTTCAGCTCAGGTCATGATCTCACAGTTCCTGGGTTCAAGCCCCGCGTCGGCCTCTGTGCTGACAGCTCAGAGCCTGGAGCCTGCTTCAGATTCTGTGTCTCCCTCTCTCTCTCTGCCCCTCCGCCACCCAACTCTGTCTCTCTGTCTCTCAAAAATAAATAAACATTAAAAAAAAATAAAAAGGGGCGCCTGGGTGGCGCAGTCGGTTAAGCGTCGGACTTCAGCCAGGTCACGATCTCATGGTCTGTGGGTTCGAGCCCCGTGTCGGGCTCTGGGCTGATGGCCCAGAGCCTGGAGCCTGTTTCCGATTCTGTGTCTCCCTCTCTCTCTGCCCCTTCCCATTCATGCTCTGTCTCGCTCTGTCCCAAAAATAAATAAAAATCGTTGAAAAAAAATTTTTTTTAAATAAAAAATAGATGGAAGAAATTAAAAAACAGTATTCAAACCATGAAAGCAATTTAATTGCTGTAGCTATGTTTCATATTTGACTTTAAACCCCCTGGGGTAAAAGAGAATCCCATTCAGCTATGTAATTGTCATTTTCAGGAGGAAGGAAATACATGAATTTTAAGAGAATTCTCTGTGCTCATTGGTACAGAATTGTAAATCACCTATACCTGGGACATCATATATGGAGCACTGAGAGACGCAGGGACCAAAATTCTCGGTCGTCGTCCTGTAATAGAGGCAGAAAGGATTCTGTATGGCTGTTCTTCCCTATGTCAAGGCCTGTCACACAGGACTGGTCCCCCAGGGTCTCCTTCTGTCACGAACCTGGGTTCAAGGTGAATCCTGCCAAAATCAGATGGCACGGGCAGAGTGAGCTTTCCCGGGGCAAGGGGAGAGCCTCATAGGACCAGAGAGGCAGGGAGTGAGGGGAAGGCGTGCGTTCTCCTGTCTCCCTGCGTCCCTCACAGCAGCTGTCAGGCATGCCAGACCTGCAGGATGAGCCTATGACCCAGTGCAAGGACCCCTCCCCACAGCTCACAGGAGCGGCCTTGCCACCGGCACAGCAAAGGAGACCGCATGGCCACCAGCTGGTTTTGGAGTTGCAGAGAGCTTTCTGGGAATGTCGGCCACTCCTGGGGACTTTGGCTGGGAGCTGTCTTGCTGCTGGGACAGTAGGGCTCCAGCCTGCGGGAAGCGGGACTGGGCACAGCCTCATCCCCGTGCCGGCCCAGAGTCAGTGTCCCCTCATTGCCCTGCAGCAACATAAGGTCAAGCCGGGTGAAAATATTGCTGTGAGAGACTGTGTGATACGGCTGAAGTACACAGGTGACTGGAGGTCCGCTTTGACCCAGAGAGAACATGGGGGCCCTTAAGAAATAATGGTGTGTCCTTCAAATGGTGTCCTGTAAACATTGGTTTTCTCAGGGTTTTCTGTAGAAGTTGTTGACAATTGAAATTGTGCTTTTACCAGGGTTCTCTGTTCCCCGCTAAGTCTGCCTGCTCTAAAAACATGTTGAGTAGTTGCTGTAGTTGATATCCTAAAAGAGTCTGCATGGCAAAACTAAGAGACAGGATATCTGTATTTGAATCCTTAGTCTTCCCTTTTCTAGCTTTTACATGGTCTCTCCACCCTCAGTTTTCCCTACCTGTAGAATGGGGTAGAGCAGTACCTCCCTCATAGGGTTGTTTGCCGGAATGTTTGAAGTGCTGGAATATTGAAGCCTGGCACACTGCGAACGCCGCGTGTGGTAGGTGTTGCTGTGGTAGTGTTCAAACCTGGGAGCTCCCTCCCAGATGGAGACATTCACACAAGGACTTACCGGGATGCCTACAGACAAAACCAAACTTCCCTCGGTGACCGTTTCATACCTTCTCAGGAGCTTGGCTCTGCGTGCAGTTCTGCGGCGTGGGGCCCCGTGAGAGCATTTGGGCCTGGAGGATGTTCACGGCAGGTGTGCTGTGGGCTCAGTGTGGCCCCCGGAGGGCCTGGGCTGGAACTTTATGGATTGTTGGTGATGGTCAGCAAAAGCGGACTGAAACGTTTCCACAATGACTATGGAAAAGAAATTATAGGAGAACGTTACTTGATAAAATGCTTGAAATTAGAAAACTCCCTACCCAAGATAGATTTCATTTTCAGAATAGTTAATACAAAGACATTCTGATAATAATCTGGCTCCATTGAGAACCGGCTGCCTGTTGAGAGCACTCGTGACTCTGACATCAAACCTGGACATGGATGTGAGGAAGAAGCCGGTCTTCTGGGTCCTGCAGGCCTCCCGTGTGGATTGGGGGTAATTAGGATGGGGTGAGGCAAGAGCCCAGGACACAGAGCTGTTTCACACACTTTGGAATCATTTCTGCTCTGCCGGGAGGTGCCACTGTCCTCTTCCCTCTTGAGATTCAGCCCCTACAGAGGGGCGTGTCCACCTCCTGTCCGTCAGAGCCCACAGCCAAGGAGAGGTCAATAAAAGTTTCTGATTACTCTTGCCAGCCTTTTGATTGGTGGTGATTGGTGGTGGGGCAGATTTGCCTGTGCATTCGTGTGGTGTTTTGGAAGGGAGCTGGCATAAATCTTGATGGGATGTTCAGAAGGTAATAATTTAGTACATGTGGGGTATCATTGCCCTTTGAGAGCTGTGTAGACCATGTTTGCATTTACCCATGCTAGGTTATAGCCCAAAGAGGGATTTTTATTTAAAGTGAAAGCTGGAAGTTTTGATCAAGATAAGTATCTGTTGGTTATAACTGTTTGAAGGCTTTACTGCTGCTTTGATTTCAGACTATTAATCAGATGAGCTCTAAAAGGGGAATTTGCTGAGCCACCTTGAAGTCAAGTTATACCCATAGGCCAGGGGAGGCCAGCCTGCCAGAGTGTAGGTTGGGTGTGTGTGTGTGTGTGTGTGTGTGTGTGTGTGTGTGTGTGTCTCTCTCTCTCTCTCTCTCTCTCTCTTCAGGCTGAATTGGGGGTAGTGGTTAAGAAATGGCTAAGAATTAGCCAGTTTAGGATGAATGCTATTATTCATTCTCCCGCTCTTAGCTATTATAACTACTATGCTATTCTACTAATGTGCTATTAAGATTCTTCTACCAAATCACCTCTTTCAGTATTGAACAAGGTGAAATAACTTTTGCTTTTTCTTCTCTTAGACCCCTGATCTTCCAGAAGAATGAACATGTGGCCACTAGTCCTGCATTGGGGGATGTTATTCCATTCAGCATCATTATTCAGTTTTTGTTCACCAGAGCACCCCCTGAGCTGAAATCCCCTTTTCAGGTAATAAAGTAAAGCCAGAACTCTCTTGTGAGTTCTCCCTCCTAAGTCTATAAATACAGAGCCCCAGTCACTGAATGGGTTCCTGGCCTTCTCTTGCATTCCTCGGTCATGGATCTCTGCCTTAGCAGTGACAGATTGCCCACTGCTCAGTGCCCACTCTCAGCAATGGAGAAATTACCCTGGGGAAGCCAGAGTTCACCCTTTAAATATAATGACACAAGTAATTGATTCATAAAGCTTTTTTTTTTCCACGTTTTTATTTATTTTTGGGACAGAGAGAGACAGAGCATGAACGGGGGAGGGGCAGAGAGAGAGGGAGACACAGAATCGGAAACAGGCTCCAGGCTCTGAGCCATCAGCCCAGAGCCTGACGCGGGGCTCGAACTCACGGTCCGCGAGATCGTGACCTGGCTGAAGTCGGATGCTTAACTGACTGCGCCACCCAGGCGCCCCCATAAAGCTTTTTTGATGGAGGCACCATTTCCTCTGCTGACCCACCTTCAACTGACAAATCGGAAAGGTTCCTTGGAGGTCAGGAAGGTGCACCAAAGGCTTGCCGCCTTCCTGCGGGCAGGTGTTCGGGTAATTTCACATTGGGAATCCTTGAGCAGCACTTACTGTCCTTGACGGACACTGTGTGAACACCCTGACCCTGTCTCTGCCTGTGTTCCCACCCTACAGAGGGCAGAATGGTCCCATGCACGCTTCTCCCAGTGGCTGGATGACCATCCATCTGAAAAGGACAGGCTCCTCCTTATCAGGTAAGGCCATGCACCCCTGGGACACCTGCCTGTTCCAGCACGGTGGTGGGGGAGGGCAGAGTTGCAGAGGGGAAGGAGGCCAGGCAGTGCTTGGGGCATTCAGTGGCACCGCCTTGCGGCAGGCCGCCTGCGAGCATAGGCACTTGTGTGTGGGACACCCTGCGGTTGCAGCTGTTGGGCACAACGTGCTTTGCTGTCTGTGTCTTTCACTTCCACATCTTCACGTCGCCTGTTGTGCTGTCCCCTGACTGGTATAGCCCTAAGAGCTGTCGCCCTGGTTTTGAAAACCCGTGTCCCCAGTGAAAAGCCCTAGAGCCCCATTTTCTGCTTCATTGTCATGTGTTGCGGTCACTGAATCGGTGGAGCAGAGATAGGAGTAAACTTTTTTTTTTTATATATATGAAATTTATTGTCAAATTGGTTTCCATACAACACCCAGTGCTCATCCCAAAAGGTGCCCTCCTCAATACCCATCACCCACCCTCTCCTCCCTCCCACCCCCCATCAACCCTCAGTTTGTTCTCAGTTTTTAACAGTCTCTTATGCTTTGGCTGTCTCCCACTCTAACCTCTTTTTTTTTTTTTCCTTCCCCTCCCCCATGGGTTCCTGTTAAGTTTCTCAGGATCCACATAAGAGTGAAACCATATGGTATCTGTCTTTCTCTGTATGGCTTATTTCACTTAGCATCACACTCTCCAGTTCCATCCACGTTGCTACAAAAGGCCATATTTCATTTTTTCTCATTGCCACGTAGTACTCCATTGTGTATATAAACCACAATTTCTTTATCCATTCATCAGTTGATGGACATTTAGGCTCTTTCCATAATTTGGCTATTGTTGAGAGTGCTGCTATGAACATTGGGGTACAAGTGGCCCTATGCATCAGTACTGCTGTATCCCTTGGGTAAATTCCTAGCAGTGCTATTGCTGGGTCATAGGGTAGGTCTATTTTTAATTTTCTGAGGAACCTCCACACTGCTTTCCAGAGCGGCTGCACCAATTTGCATTCCCACCAACAGTGCAAGAGGGTTCCCGTTTCTCCACATCCTCTCCAGCATCTATAGTCTCCTGATTTGTTCATTTTGGCCACTCTGACTGGTGTGAGGTGATACCTGAGTATGGTTTTGATTTGTATTTCCCTGATAAGGAGCGACGCTGAACATCTTTTCATGTGCCTGTTGGCCATCCGGATGTCTTCTTTAGAGAAGTGTCTATTCATGTTTTCTGCCCATTTCTTCACTGGGTTACTTGTTTTTCGGGTGTGGAGTTTGGTGAGCTCTTTACAGATTTTGGATACTAGCCCTTTGTCCTATATGTCACTTGCGAATATCTTTTCCCATTCCGTTGGTTGCCTTTTAGTTTTGTTGATTGTTTCCTTTGCTGTGCAGAAGCTTTTTATCTTCATAAGGTCCCAGTAATTCACTTTTGCTTTTAATTCCCTTGCCTTTGGGGATGTGTCGAATAAGAGATTGCTACGGCTGAGGTCAGAGAGGTCTTTTCCTGCTTTCTCCTCTAAGGTTTGATGGTTTCCTGTCTCACATTCAGGCCCTTTATCCATTTTGAGTTTATTTTTGTGAATGGTGTGAGAAAGTGGTCTAGTTTCAACCTTCTGCATGTTGCTGTCCAGTTCTCCCAGCACCATTTGTTAAAGAGGCTGTCTTTTTTCCATTGGATGTTCTTTCCTGCTTTGTCAAAGATGAGTTGGCCATACGTTTGTGGGTCTAGTTCTGGGGTTTCTATTCTATTCCATTGGTCTATGTGTCTGTTTTTGTGCCAAGGAGTAAACTTTTAAAAGTAACCGAACGCGATCCAGTTATTAGCAGAAAACAAGGACAAACCCAGCGGCCCTCTGGTCAGCCTCGGCCCAGACGCCCGGGTGCGGGGCGGCCGCAGGAACCGCACACATCAGGCGGCTCTCCCTCAGCGTTCTCCCCTGAAAGTGCTCTCTCCCAAGTCACAGGCCTTCCAGTCACCAAGTCCAAACGGTGCTGCGCTTGCCTTCTCGCTCTGTAGCTTTAGAGTTGAGTCAATGCCACTTCCTTCTGGAAATGCCACACTGACTGAACAGTTCACTATGTGCCAGGCCCTGAGGACACAAAGCAGACCAAGAGAAGCCCTTCCCTCCAGAGTTTCTGTGACACCTCTGTCATCTGCTTCCGTTCTAATCTGTCTGGTCGTTTTTGTTTTTTTTTCTCCCTCGGTTTCATTTGCAGAATTGTCTTCTGTCCGCTCTTCAAATGGCATCATCTCCCCCAACTTGTGCCTGGCTCTTTTTCTTTCACATTCCGTGTGTGCTTTGGTCCCCAGGTGAGCTCACCTAGACCCCGAGTCTAGTGATCTCCTCTGTCCTCATGGCTCCCAGGCCTGTGACTCACCTTGATTGTCTGGGACCTCAGGCCAGCAGCCTGGCCATCATGTCACTCACAGTCCCACACAGTTCTCAAGCCCAAAGTGTTAAAAATAAATCCTCTTCTCAAATCTGCTCATTTCTCCCAGACTCTCCGTCTCGGTTGGGGTGTCACCATTACCTACTGGCCACTCTAGAAAACCTTTGCAACATCATTCAGCTCCTCTGTCACCCTCATTTTCCAAATCTCAGTCAGTCGTACTTTTTAAATAGCTCTGGAAACATTCTCCTCTCTCCTGGGGCGTCCTAACACTGTCAGTCTGGGGACCACCACACCGAGCAAGCTTGAGCCTCAGTGCAGAGTAAGGAGCCGGGTTCCCCAGAGCCAGAGTGGGGCTAATGCGGTCAGGTGGTTCTCAACCACACTCTCGTGGCAGATCCCTTTACAGAGTACTGGAAAAGCCTGGTGACCAGGCCACACCCTCAGCTACCTCCAAATCTGCAGGGCTGGGACCTGGGAAAGGCAGTTCCACAGCACAGCTGACGCTGGGACCCACCGTCCTGGTGAGAGACCCTGCCAAGCAGGCAACTGTGAGGGGCTGATGAGAAACATGAGCCCCTTGGATTCTGGGAGGGGCATTGGGGGCTCAGAGCCAGGGGCGGGGAGCCCCTGACCCTCTAGAGCCTATGTGAATAAGGAGCAGATTATCCTGGGCCCCCGCTCTTCTTCCTTGCTCGTCTGTGACTCTCCTCACCCGTGAGGATGCCACATGAGTCTCCCCTGGGTTCCTGTGGCCCGTCAGAGCTGCCCTCGGTCGGGACTCTAGAGTGGAGGAGACTTGGCCTGGGCCTAACTCAGATTTGATGCATCTTTGTGGATTTTAACCCCCGAGTCTCAAAGACTCGCTCAGCCATGGCACACAGGGTAACAGAGGATCCAGGATTCAGTTAATTGAACAGGGCCCATTTTTGTCTTCTTAGCAAGTTGGAATGAGTTCATCCATGACAGTTGTCCTGCTGTGGGTACATCACAAATCTGTTTTGTTTTGCTTCTCTTTAAAATGTCTCCTGAGTGATTTCATCGGTAGTGCTGTTGCTAAGCCTATATTTAGCAACTGAAAATCATGCTCAGAAATACTGTCATGCTTTTTAAATAAGGCCCATCCATCACTCTGCACATGTCTGATATCAGAACCTTCAAGCCCCAGGCAGAAAACCGAGCCCTCCTTGGGGGATTCCAAAACACCATGCTCCTGCTACAGTCCAGGCTGCTGGCAAGGAGGGAAGCTTTGTCCTAGAGAATGTTCTCTCTTATCTGTTACTGCAAAACTAATTTTGTGCCTGCATACTGAAGCACCACTGGGTGAACTCCTTTCCCCTTTGGATAAACCCAGGGTGAGTATTGCTCTTTAAGTGTCAGTAGATTCGTTCTGACTTTTGGGGCAGACCTTGCCGCGTGCCCCTGCACTCCCCCTGGCACACTGTGTTAAGTTGTCATAAATAGGCCAAGTCGAGGAGAGTTACTGCTGCTCAGTAAGTGGCAAATAATGAACTCTCTTCCGCCTTCCTTTCTGCTTCCTTTTGACACCAGAGTTTTCTCTAGAGCATGAGTGGATATTGGTCACATTCATTTTAAAATCAGACTAATCACTGACTCCTGGGGCCAAGCGGTGTAAGCGGGAGAAAACTGTTCGTCCTCTGCCCCCACCAGGCAGGTGCCGCGGACATGTGTGCCCCCAGGGACATAGGTGACAGCCGCAGGGGAGCGCCTGTGGCTCTATGGGTGTTGAGTGAGGACCGGCTCCTCAGTGCTGCAGAACTCTGGATTCCTGTAGCCCAGCAGCACCTCTTCCGCTCGTAGCCCTGCCCTCCTCTCCTCTTCCTCTGTCTGTCTGCGTTGAACACCTGTTTTACAGTGTCGGAAACATTTACGAGCCCTATTTGCCTGTCAGACCTTTTATCTGTGCATCTATGACACAGTTGTCGTTGCCAGATGCGTCCTGAACCCTTTGCCCGCCTGCCTCTCAGGGCCTGCAGGCTGAGAACCGTTCTGACTCCTGTGCGCTTCTGCAGAACGGCGGGGTCCCTGTTGATGAGAGTTACATTCAGTCTCTCCTCCCGGTATCCCTGCGGCTCTAGGCACCTTCATTTCTGGGGATTGGGTGCCCGAGATGGGACCAAGAGGGAGGATGGAGCCCAGGGGAGGCAGGGACTTCCCTGCCTGGGAAGGTACATGGTAAATCTGGGAGCCATGTATGTATTTCAGTATGAAGCACACTGATAATTCATGCCTGACAGAAACGAATTTTGTGTTCCATAAAGACCTCTACTTGAGCAGTGTTGCCATGTTACCACAAACCATTCCTCTACTAATTGTGCAATTCCTGAACGACTTTTTTCTTTCAATAAGGGTAACTTTAACCATCTGCTTATTTTGATTACAAACGCGAGTTGAGACTAACTCTTACATAATGCCTGGCCTGACTTCCAAGAAAGCTGAGGTTGTGCTCAAGCAAATGAAGTTATTTAATAATTGCTTGAAAATCTTGTGCTGATTTTACGTGGGAGGGTAGCTTGAATCTGTTTTTCTCCCCGTAGTTCTGATGGTGTTTTTCATGAATACCAAAAAAACAAACTCATTTCTGAACTTTCTCCTATACATATTGTGTAGTTTACATAATGTCTTATCCTTTTGATGCAAATGCAACTGCTAAGTGGATTTTTGGTTCATTTATTAGATAAAATGGATCTAATTCATTCATTACAGACTGATTGCAGTCTCTGCACATTTCAGTGCATTAATTTGTTAGACTGATATTTATACACCATGTCTCAAAGACAGTTGGAGCCCTTGGGGGATTTCTCTTCTATGTATGAATCTGCAGGGGCTACATTTTGGGAGTGGGGTGATTGCCCAGGATGCCATAGCAACTTGAAAAGTATTACTAAAAGCAGTAAGTTTTTTCATAAGGAAATAGTTTCATTAAGGTTCAGCTCTGACATGAACTAAGGCATCTCACAAAACATTATTTTCTAAGAGCATTAAATTCCATTTTTCATGTCTGTGCTGCTTTTGAGGATCTTACAATCACGTTTCTCCTTTATTCACTTTCTTCTGCACACTTGTCATTACCTTTCATTACGGATTATCTTCCTGTATTTCTAATTCATTTTTTTAAAATTCATTGATCATGCATTTGTCAAGCACTAGGTCCTGGGGCTGCACAAAGGAACAAAACAGCCCCAACCCTCCAAACTAAGTTACGTTCTTTAGAGGGAAACTCACCACGGAACAGATACTTGCAGCATAATAGATACTCAAGTACAAAGTGATGATGCCCTGACAGAAGTGTGAACCTGCTGGGTTACGTGGAAACCCTCAGGCTGTCTGGAAGCCTGGCGGGGAGAACAGTGAGCACTGTTAGAAAGGTCCCTCCGTGTTCCTGGAAGAGCGCCAGGTGCTTCCCAGCACTGTCTTCCCATTCCCATAGCTGCATGGTGTAGGTGTCCTTCCCAGTTGGCAGACGAGCAGACAGGCTCGAAAGGTGGCCCGGATCACACGGTGAGGCAGTGGGGCCGAGCCTGATAAACCAGCTGTGCTTCCTAAGGAAGGGCCTGCCGCTCCCTCCGCATAGCTGATCTACGGTGGCCACATCCCGAACAGAGCCTGCGATGCGGGCTCCCACGAAGCCACAACCGTTGATGCAGAAGTCCTGGACCTTTCCACAAATTCTCGTGACTCCCAAGTGGTTTCTTCTGTGCTGCCAGGAGTTAGGCTGTATCAAAAAGAAGGCCTGAGTACTGGCCTCTAGGAAAGGGCTCTGCAGGGACAGCACAGAAGGACATTCCAAGCATTCAGAAGATGACGGAGAAAGGTGTCTCAGGAAGGAGAGAGTCAGCGTGGTCGGAGAGAAACCAGCCCTTTTGCAACCTTGCCTTGTTAGGCAGAGACCGTTTTTTTCAGTGGTACTCGCACAGACGTCCCGGCTCTCTCCGGGTCGGCATCAGGGTTGGGGTGAGAGTCATGAATGGGGTGAAACTGCTCTGTACGTGTGTAGGTAACACAAACAATGGAAACTGATGATTTGAAGGTCTTTTTAGGCCACAGCAAACTATCTAGAACCCAGTAGTAGCACAGGCAGGGTCAGGGGAGGTGGATGATGAAGCTGGTGCTCGGTGGGTTGTGAATTCATCGCGTGACAGGCACCGTGCATCAGAGCCACCAGCAGGGGCTGAGACCCCGCCTCTGAGGCGACAGCAGTAATTGGTGCCCACCTGGCAGGATTCAAAACAGAAGCAAAGGGGAGAGGAGGGACTTGGGTGTGGAAATCTGTAAGGTGGATTAAAGGAGGACTTTAGATAGAGACCTTTGGAGATGATGGGGCCCTTTGTTGAAATAGGGGAAGGTGAGCACAACACTACCCTAAGGGAGTTTTATCACTCAAGTCTCTTCTTTTTTGGTAGATTTCGTTTTTGATAGCAGGTTTAGGCTCCCAGCAACAGTAGAGGGGGTTCAGAGAGTTCCCATCCACCCTCAGCCTCCCCCGTTAACATCGTCCCCCATGGGTGGTCCGTTGTTCTAGTCGATGAACCCACCTTAACACATCATCGTCACCCAGAGCCCCTAGTTTCCATTAGGGTTCTCTCTCGGCATTGTACATTCTGGGGGACTGCCTGTGTGATAGGCAAGTTTGAAGCGTACCTGAAAGAAAGCAGATCATGCTGCCCAAAACACAGATGGAAACAAGTCAGGAGGGAGGTCACGGTGGAAATAAGAGACTGGGTACTCAGTTATGCATTGCGGCAAGGGCTGTGACGTGGCTGGCGGGGTGGAGGGCGCTATAGAACCAGCGCTAATCAACACATCTGAGCAAGAGGCAGTCTGCTCAGTGTTTGGGAGCAAAAAAAACCAGTTAAGAATCACAGAGTAGGTGGGACTTGAGACTGAGTATGTGGGCTGAGTAATGGTATTATTAACTTATATCTTCATAGAAACACTCTAATCTCCATATGCAACTTCAAGAAAACAGTACGATTATGACAAAATTATTATACTTGTAAATAGACTAATAATGAAAAAATTTTTAACCATTTTCTTTAGCTCCAATTAAACATCCAACACTTAAACCATCTGGCTCAGAGATTGGAAAACTTTCTCCATAAAGGTCCAGATAGTAGATATTTTAGGCTTTGCAGGCCATATGGCCTCTGCCTTGACAAGTCCTGTCAGCCATTGTGGCGTGAAAGCCACCAGAGAGTAGATGAGCAAGCAGAGCACTGCACTTGGCCTCTGGACTCCCAGATCCAATTGTGGACTCCCAGATCGAATTCAGGAGAACATCATAAATTTTAACTGGCCGGGACCACATACTCCTCATCACCCAATTTGCCAAAAAATCCGAGCCCAAGAGCTATACAACCCCTGGGTTCATACTCTCCTCAAATACAGGAATATAACGTGCCTTCCAGGGTTCCCTGTGTGGGGAAGAGCCCCGGACCCCAGCGATCCCATGGGCCTTTCCACGGTGTGGGGCTCCCCCTTGTGAGCTCCGTGAACAAGCGCAAGCAAGCTGCAGGAGGCTCTTCCCAAGTCCAACAGGGAAGGGAAGGGAAACTGAGAACATTGGCGACCAGAGAGCCCGTGACCACTGAGCACAATGTGGACCCAGAAATGTTCCTAGATTTCCACATTCACCATAGTAAGAGTAAATTTTTGAAGGCTGTTGGCCACGTAGCCTGTGGAGCTGGGCATAGCAATTCCAGAAAGGGGCTTGTTTTAAATATCGGTACCCTCTAAGTGGTTTTATCTTTTATATCATTTTTTGACATTGTTTTCATTTTTGTTTTCAGGGGAGCTTTGGAAGCCTACGTTCAGTCAGTAAGAAGTAGAGAAGGCAAAGAATTTGCACCAGTTTATCCCATAATGGTTCAGCTGCTTCAAAAAGCTATGTCTGCTCTTCATGAATAACTTGGAAGTATTTCTTACTCTTCGTCGTGCGCTGACCCGATTCAAGGTTGGCAGCTAACCCTAAGTAACATGTTCTAGAGAACAGCTCCCATCCACTGTTTTAAGAATGTAATTGACCTCTCCATATTTCCTATTGATCTTCTGCCTTACCTCGTTAGCCCTTCTACCTTAAGTAGCATAAAATGTCAAAATAGCTTTGTCATCACCAACCTTCGAACTCCACATGGGCTTGATTTTTCCAGAAAGACATCCAACTCTTTTTTCCACTCCTCTCCTTCCAGGCTTTTTCTATGAGACCAGCTGAAATTTCTTTCCCATTACATAAGATTCCCCCTGCATGTGTATACACATCCTAAGTCCCCACTGCTTTTTAAGGGCTCTGATCAAGTTACATAAGTACCCTGCCACTCCCCACTTACCTTCATCCTCACTAGATCAATGTGTGGCCCTAGAATCATGGTGGAAGCTTTAGAAAATCCTGATGCCCGATTTGTACCCCAGATGGAACACATCTGAGGGTAGGAGCCAGGCATGAGTATTTTTTAAAAACATGCCCATTGGTTTCCAACATGCAACGAAGTCTGGGAACCACAGGCATACCCCAAAGTGAAGACGTAGGGTTAACTGTTGTTTAGGTATGTTCTAGTGTATCTTTAATAAAGACAGACCCATGCTGTCTTTATACTCCGTGTGTTATTTTATTAAAAGACTGTGGGGCCTGTTTCACTTTGTAAGATGTTGAGTTAAAAATAATCTTTAGTCTACAAAGATTCTTACAAATAGGTCATGTAGGTCCTTGTTTTTCTATTGTCCTTGCTCTATTACTAACATTTTGTTTTTAATGCTTAAAAACCTCATCAGCAACTTCTGAATATATTTTCCATGCCCTGAACCTGTTATTGTGACCACTCAAATTCAGTCAAGTTCAATCAGCAGAAGTCAGAGATAAACAATTTTTTCCATTTTATTTGAAATAATATACAAGAATATAGTGTGCAAAATTTAGGGGCAACATCATGAAGAAGTGTAATGAACTGAAATCGATTTTACAGCTGTGATTCCTAACCAGAAACACCACTTGGTAAGTAACGTGAAAAGCCATGATTGTAGCTCAGAGCAAAAGCAGCGTCTCGCCCAGGGACTTGCTCTCACCTCAGACAGCTGGAGGAAAAGTAAAGTGCATGTGTTGCACTGCAGTAAGTGCAAAGTCTGCCCCCACCATAAAGATACGATGACAAAGAAGATATTTAAGATACGTGGCTGAGGAGATACAGAACACAAAGTTAAAAAATACAACGATGTCAACTGTTAATAGCACCATTACAGTGACTATATCCCAATGCTATTAACTAACTTGACCTTGGCCCGGGCTTGGCCTCCGCTGGAAATGATGGATGGGTGCTGCCACCTGGTGCAAGACTCCGCACGCCCGTGGTAGTGGCAGCAGGCGGCTCTCATGTTGGGACACCGACGCCATCCACCCACCACACGTGCCGGCAGCCGCTTGGCACTGGCCGGACTAGAGCTCCCGTGTTTGGCACGGCCCAGCGTGTGGTGGCTGCTCAGGGAGAGGCCTGTTCCCAGCTCTGTTTCATCCCGTTATGTATACAATACAGATTAATAAGCAGTAAGAGCCAATGTATAAACAGCAGTTACATATTTTTAAATTCCCCTTTTGTACAATTTAAAATAAAACATGTATACACTCTCCTCTCTTTCTACTGTACTTTAGCACCACAGGATATCAATTTTCAAGCCTATATTACCTGATAGACATATACGAAGTTTGGAAGAAAAATAAGGCAATTTGGTTTACAATGTTGATAGTTTTAGCTTACTTAATGCTCTAATGGAGAAAGCAAATCCTCACTCATATTATTAAATCATTTCAAGACTCATTGCTATCGGTATCTTATGGTCACACTAATTCAGGACGAATGGTGACACCTTGATCTTCTTAAGCCCTTCCATGGACAGTCAGTGTTTATGTAACTAAAGACTTCAGAACGAGCGTCGTGGCTTAATGCTGTTGTGAGCCCTGTGGAGAGAAAATTAGAACTCGGTGAATGTGTATAAATCGATATCTAGTAATTCTACAAATGAGAACTAAGAGAACAGAATGTTTATAAGCTTCCTGTTTAAAAAAGATCACTTTCTCAAAGGGGATGATTTTTTTAAGTTTGCTAATACTCGATGACTAAGCATCTAGAAAATGTATGACAACGGCAAGAAGAGACAGATTAGGAGGAGCAGAAAAGAAAGGAGATCCAGGCTAAGTCCTACCACACGGAAGTCTAAGGTAATGAAGAACTTCACAAACCCAGTTCAGCCACCCTCTTGTGCTGGAGTCTGACTACCATCTACTTGTTTACAAGAGATTCTTGAAAAATGTGTGAGTGTGAACTACATGTTACTATTAAAAGACCTAGGCAGAATGAACTGAAGACCTCCTCGACCAGCCCTCCTGCTGCAAAGGACTATCTTCCCTTTGTTTTTGTTATTTTTAAACTTTATTTGAGAGCGAGAGTACGAGCAGGGGAGAGGCAGAGTATGCACTGACAGCATGGAGCCCGACGTGGGGCTCGATCTCACACATTGTGAGATCATGACCTGTGCCGAAATCAACAGTCGGGCGCTTAACCACTGATCTAAAAATACAACTTAAAAGATGCTAGTCTAGTCAAGGAAATGTTCTAAGAATCAAGTCCATCCGAGATTGATTATGGTATGAACTCATTTACAAGAGTCTTCCTAGGCTTTTCTATTTCTTCTCCTTCCTGAGGTTTTTAATCTAGAAATTCTGTGCAAACGTCAGAAGGCCCCATGAAGGTTAATGTGCCCCACGCTCCTTAGCCCCTGCCCAATCAAGAAAGGCTGTGGAGACATGCCACCCCAAGATCAGAGAGATTTCTAATAGTGTGATACTGAGTTAGTAACACCCATCTTTCAACCCAACTAGAAATACTACCATTCCAAAATTATTTTTCCACCTTAATATTTCTGCCTAAACACACTTAAGCATGTCTGAGAGTTCTACTTTCCATACTAAAAGAGTAGATGGCACTTAGTGATTAAAAAAAAAAGCAGCCTGCCTTACATGCTGGCATAAACACATTATTAGGTTGTGAAGTGTAAAAAGGCTGAAACAAAGCCTCAACACCACCTTTTAAAGGTTATAACAACTGCTGCAACATGCCAGTATAGTTATGGGGAGAAGTCAAGATCTTTTTGAGCAACTAGTTGTTGAAACATACTGAATTGGTTCTTTTCCTTTTCCAACAGTCAGGATTTAAACGTTTTTGTTCTTCAGCCAAAGCCTTTGCTTCTAATGTATACATCCTTCTCTCTTCATTCTTCATTTTCTTCCACCTATCACCAAGGATCACACTTATGGCTCTGTAAAATAAATATTGACACAATGCTAAAGGCAAGAATTTCTCGTAAGACGCATGTATGTCAAGTGCTGCTACTTCAGGAAGATATAGAAAGTTAAAAGAAAAGAAGGCAAAAATCTTGTCCAACAGAGAGAAGGGAAAAGGCCAAGACTACGGTAGTCATTTCCAGTAAAATCTCAAGTCCTATGGGCCCATTCATCATAATCTTGGCAGTTACAAAGCCTCCTGGAACACTGCCAGTATTTTCCAATTGTCCAGAGGCATCTAAAATGGCTAAATATTCAGTGTCCTACAGAGCTTAAAGAGAAAGTTAAATATTTCAAAGAAATGGTTTAAATTACCACTGGAACTATCCTAGTATATTGGTTCCTTAAAGATGCTAAGGTATTAAGGCAGTGTTCAGTATCAGCAGCATGAAGTATTATAAGCTCTTCTTGCTTTCTGTTTGTACCCATAACCCATCAAATAGTTATGACCAAAGTCCCATTCGTTCATGCAACCATAGTAAAAATGTGGTGGGCATTAACTCTGCACAGCTTACCATTTACCCTCCTAAGACAACACCACATAAATCCTAGGTGATACTCGTACTTGAGAAAATTGGATTAACTCAAAGGGAAAGAAGTCAAACTGGATAAAACACACCATGACAAATCTGAAGCTGTTTTCTATTTATATTTGTTAATCTGCTCCCAAACCTAGCAGAAAATAGTCTCATCCAGACATGCAGACAGAAACCATTTTCCTTCTGTGAAGAGCTTTTAACCATTAATTTCATGACACAAAACAAAAGGCGGTACATGCTGTGTGAAGTATATACGAGGGATTTTAGTGACTGATGGGGAAGCTAGAGGCAGGCATCTGAACCTCAGAAGAATAGTAACCACAGCTCCACTACTTAACAAGAAATTAAATATGTACTAGATACGTATGTACATTTTCCAGTAAGTCGATGCAATTAAATACTATTATCTTCCTTTAGAATAAAAACCAGTTTTTACAGTCTTTGGGTTAAAGGTACCACATAATGGTCAACACATTTACCAGTTAAACTGGTAAAGAAATATTTAGGTATCAATTCCCAAATCACAAGTGCATTTGGTTGGAGAAGTTTCTGTTGTTAAAATGTAAATACTTAAAAATGAATAAGCTCACAGGAACAGTTTAGTGGTTGCCAGAGGCTAGGGGTGGGGGCTGGACGAAATGGGAGAAGGGAGTCAAAAGGTACAAACTTCCAGTTATAAAACAAGGAAGGCCCTGGGGACGAGGTAAAGTGCACAGGTGTACTGTATGGTACTTTCGAAAGTTGTGAAGAGTAGCTCTTAAAAGTTCTCTTTATGTGAAAAATCTGTAATGGTGTGGTGATAGATGTTAAGTAGATGTTGTGTGGAGGGGATTTTACGGAATCTACAAATATCACATTATGTTGACCTGAAACTGTCAATTCCGTCTCCCTCTATCTTGCGCTCATGAGACATTCAGACTCGAATTCAAAAACTCAATTATTTTATGTGGATAATCACATGACTTTGCTCATGCTATCAAGGGTAATGGGAGACAGCAGTTTTGATGGTCAGGAAACTAAGGAGATTGGAAGAAGTCATTTCAATGCTTTGAGAGGAAGTGAGCGCTAAAGGACTCAGATGAGTGAGGAGTACAAACAAGCAGGGCAGAAAGGACCAGTGTGGATTTCATCCGTGGGCTATCACTGATGCCACCTGTATGTTTAGTCTGGCAGTTTGTAGTAACTACTATGAGTGTCAAAAAGACTACAAACCGCCAATGCCTGCATCTTCCACAGTATGACACAGGCGTAGAGGAGGGACACTTGCGATCTGACACAAGAAACTTTTTCTATAAAGATAGGACAGTCAGAACCGTGTCTTCCAACAGGCAAATGACAATGTTATTTTAGAAGGCAGACCCTTACCCACCCAGGTGACCGAATTATCCCTCTAGGTATCATAAAATAGTTACCCATGAAGCTAACTTTTGAAAGTCAACCTAAGAAAACAAGAATTCGATCAAAAAAGCTACTAAGCGAGTTTACTTAACTCCCAGTTCCTGTGAACTGCACAGAAGAGTTCACTGTTAGATTCACAAATAGAATTTTTACCTGTTATCTTTCCCTGGATACATCTGAGTATATTCAACTCTGTATTTTTTGGCAAAAAGCATGAAGGCATTCATTGGTCTTTTGCACTTGTTAGGAGAAGTGGCACTTGCAGTCCCTGAGCTGTGGTTTTTGTCGGCTTTAGCGTACAAAGAACTGGGAGAGAGCTGTGATGACCCCGATGAGCCACAGGTCTTACTAAGTCCAGATCTTGCAAAGTCCTGGCCTCCAGGCCCCCCACAAGACAAAGATGCACGACGCTGACGAGCCATACTGCTTAACACGTAGACTGCAGAAGAATCCATAGGTGTGAAGTCATAGCTTTAAAAAAAAAAAATTAACATGGTTTTAATTCGATTTGATTATCTGATTTATAAAAACTGAAAACACTTTTTTTTTCCCCTGTACGATGTTTAACCACCTTCACCACTGACAGTTGCTTATAAGATGAAAGCTTATATATGCACTAAATTTTTTTTTAATCTGCACAGATTGTAAAAGTTAAAGATTTCAAGCCCCCAAAAGAAAATCCACGCACTTTATAGCAAGTACCTCCTCCAGATCCCCCACAACCCACTTAATTACTACTTCAGATTCACTTTTTGAAAAATTTGATAATCTGATTTCTTGGCCTACAGAAGCCTAAAGCTAGAAAACTAAATTGGAGTGGCAGGCGTAAACAAGGCCTAGGACTAGCTGCTATGCAAGACCGAGTGTTGGGGAAGGACAGTCCAGAGTGACTGAATACAACTAAAAGAACTTAAATTTTTTTGTTTGTTTAGGTCAAAACAGTCAAACATACATCAATCTCCCCTGAAGGCCATCCATCTATTATAACACAGCTTAGTAACTTAAGAGTAAAACCTCACATTGATCAGGCAAAGCCCTATTCAGTATATGTTCAGTTTACACAGGCACGGAAATAAGCTATCCATATTACCTTATCTTCCCAACAAGCTTTATTATCCTCTCTTTGTATAAAGAAACAAGCTAAGAAAGAAAAAGTATTATTCAGCCAAGGCCATGCAGCTACTAGATCCAGACCCAGATTTGTCCACCTCCAAAGCCCTAGGTTTCCTCACCAAAACCATGGTCCTCCACCTTGTCACTGGCTAACGTCAGGGTGAACACACAATAGATTAACTGAAAATATTACCTGAGAAGTAGAGCTGGTGTAGACAACAGCCTAAAGATTACGCTGGTCAAAAGATTTCTTTTGTTCCAACTGTGTTCATGCCTACTGCTTCTACTTTTTATCTTAACAGAAAGCCTTTTATTCTAAATCCAACCCCTACTTCTCTCCCTGAAACAGAACTTCTGATAATACATGAAAACAGGTTGATACTAACTACAGAAACAGTATCTACCTAAAGGTAAAGCAACAGGAGATTATGAATTATTCCAGAAACAGATGGAGAGAACTAAGTGCATGAAGCCCATGCCAGTCACCACACACAATAAAAATGACTTCTACCAATTATCAACCACACAACATGTGGGTTTTTTTTTAAAGGTATTACATGAAATAAATATGCCAAAATCATCTAATCAATACTCAGCAGTCAGGATTATGTCAAAGAAACAATTTTTGCTATCTCGATCCCTTCCCATATATAATTTAGAAAAACAAAACTAAAACATTATAAATGAAACTGACACAAAATTATTAATCTCCACTGAAGTATTTACAACTTGAAATACCAAAAGATTTAAATAGAAGCAAGCTAATTACTGAAATTTGAAAACTCTACCATCTAGTGGTACAAATGTAACTCTTCTACTTCCATTATGGGTACAACGTAAAAGTAGTTTGAAATAATCACAGAATTCAGATTTTGATATGACTATAGCATTAAAATATTACACAGAATGTCTAAAACAAAGCTTTACCTTTGCCACACTCAATTCTTTCTCCTTGGGGTGCCCAAGTGACTTAGTTGAGCATCTGACTTTTGGTTTTGGCTAAGTTCAAGCCCTATGTCAGGTTCCATGCTGACAACACAGAGCCTGTTTGAGATCCTCTTTCTCCCTCTCTCTGCCTCTCTCTCTCTCTCTCTCTCAAAATAATACACTTTAAAAAAATTTTTTTAAGTTCTCTACCAGTAGTTCCTGAAACGTGCCTTGTTTCATGCCTCCACTTTTTCTCCCTGCCATTCCTTAAGCTCAAATACCCTTTCCCACATTCACTAATGTTTATTCTTTTTTCTATTTTTTTTTAAAGTATATTTATTTTTGAAGGGGGGGGTGGAGAGGAAGGGAGGGAGTGGGCTCAAACAGGGGAGGGGCAGAGAGAAAAGAGACAGAAAATCCCAAGCAGGCTCTGAGATGTCAGTGCAGAGCCCCGTGCAGGGCTCAATCCCACAAACTGAGATCATGACCTGAGTCAAGATCAAGAGTTGGAGGCTTAACCGACCAAGCCATCCAGGTGCCCCCCTAATTTCTATTTTTTTTTTTAATTTTTTTTTAACGTTATTTATTTTTGAGACAGAGACAGAGCATGAACGGGGGAGGGGCAGAGAGAGAGGGAGACACAGAATCTGAAACAGGCTCCAGGCTCTGAGCTGTCAGCACAGAGCCTGACGCGGGGCTCAAACTCACAGACCGTGAGATCATGATCTTAGCCGAAATCGGACGCTTAACCGACCAAGCCACCCAGGCGCCCCCTAATTTCTATTCTTAAAAGAAAACCTCCACAATAGTGTTGTGTCTATTAACCATAGTCACAGACACTCACTCACTTTAATCCTCCCTTCAACATTATCCTTGTACAGATTTTTTTTTTTTTTTTTTTTTTTTTTTTTTTTTTTTTACAGAGCCATGGAAAAGTTCATTGATTTATCCCAGCTTCCACAACAAATCGGCAAAGCTAGGATCTGAATCCCCGCATCCTAGCTCCAGAGCACCTACCAGGCCACATCTCTCAATCAGCACACACCACACCGTACACATTTACTAATCCATTTCCTTCTCTAGACTGGAAGCAAAGAAGCAGGCCCATGTCTTAACAGATTCTAAATCCCCACGCCCAACACATACACTAGGCTCTCAAATTCAAATATCTGATGACTAATGAAGAGGTGAAAAAAGTTCTGCAGAACATAATAATGTAAAATTTTAATTGGGTTCAGACTCCACCTCTTCTACCTACTAGTAGTATGACTTGGACAAAGTAAATAAACATCTAGCCTCAGTATAATTATTTCTAAAATGAACTGAACACATGCCATGTAGTGTGGCTGAGCTGACAGAACAGTGTCTACAAAACTCAGGCCAGAGGCTGGCACATAGCAAGTATTCATTGGGGTATATATTATTATTACTGTAGAAATAGCCGAGATTGATTGATAGAACACAAAATTTGGAGTCTCGAAAGGATACAGACTTGAATCTTGGTTCTGATACAAATGGCTGTTTCTGGTTCCTTAAGCACCGTCCCCTCCCCCACCGCCGGTAAAGTGAGGCTATAATCTCATAGGATTGTGAAGATTAAGTACGTTAACACATGTACAGCACCTGGTACACACTGGACACTCAGGAGTTAAATTCTATCACTTGAACAGAAATGCTAAATTCACAAAGTCAGAAGTGACAGTCTGAAACCTGCCTGATGCCCAGAAGACTGGCCTCAATTGTGTCTGGAATGGGCTTCTTCAAATTATACTCTCACTTAAAAGCTTCCTTTCTACCAACGAACTATAAATTGTGTTTAAAAGCTCATCTATGGCTGACTTCTGGTCCTTACCAAGGTAAAATCTAATCAGATGTCCTTCCCTGTACAGCAGGACCCAGGAGCTGCCCCCAAATCCCCAGACTGTCCCTGGGAACCGATTCTAGGGTTCCCTTTTGGACAAGTGTTTCTTCCTGCCTTCCTTCCCTTTCTGGCCCTCCTTATAACAGACAGCACTTCCCTTAACCTGCCAAGTCACAATCTAATCCACAATGAAAATTCAGTCAATTTCATGCTTCTCAACTCTGTCATGCTCTTTTCTCCTGGATGAAACTGCCCATTTTCCACTCCTTAATGGGGAGCAGAAAGTCACTCCACAGGAAAATGAGACCAATATCCAAGGTCATCTTAGGGGTGACTGCTATTCAGTATGACCAACTGATGAGAACCTACCGTCTTGGAAAAAAAATTAGGTAGGTTAGTGTTGTTTCTGCTTAAAAAAGGTTTTTCACTACGCAAAACTTAGTATGTAAAAAATGTATTTAACTTTTATGTTCTAAAGTATACAAAGGAGTGAACCCACAACCTAATTAAGAAATAGACTATTTCTACTCTCACTAAATAGTTCCACATTTGCCACCCCCAGAGATAACCACTCTCCTGAATGGTTTATCATCCCCTTACTTTTTTCAATATTTTATTATAAAAATAATGCATTATTCATAAAGAGAACATATAAACACTATAGTGTTAATATAATAGCATTCTATTAATCTATAGTAGCATTAATTAGGTTAATATATCCATTGTATCAACATGTAATATGTAAACATTTTGTTATATGGCACCTGTAACACAGCGGGCCGGACTGCTATCCTGAGGGTATCCTTAAAAGGCTGGCCCTGGACTAGCATCTGGAATTGCGATTTTAGGAAGGTTCTTTATTCCCACCCTGGTAAGAGTAGCTCACTGTGCCTCAACTGTGTGTACAAACAACATGGTTAGCCCTAAACACCTGCTTTCCTTTTGGAAGTCTGGAATTTGAGTACACGCAAGGCAGAGGCAGCCTGTGCGACCAGCTCCCAGTAAAAACCCTAGTGCTGAGTGTGTTAACAGCTTCCCCGGCAGATGCCAGTTCATCCCTATTGTTACAACTCACTGCTGAGAGAAATAAGGGTGCTGTGAGATTGCGCTGGGAGGAGTCCTGGAGGCCCGGCTTCCTCCACACTTCACCCCACGTGCCTTTCCTTTTCAGGATTTTGCTTCATATCCTTTCACTAGAAGAAATTCTAGGCAGGAGTGTGACTACATACTGAATCCTATGAGTCCTCCTGGTATGTCACTGAACCCAGGGGTTGTCTTGGGGATCCCCAGCATAACTGTGTAATGTATGTTATATACATTAAGTAAAAATTATATAAATGTAATTAGATTTGTAATTTTATTAGATCTATTTCCAAACAATATCTGATTCCACACATAAAAAATGGAATTCTACCATGTATTTCTGAGACTAATTTTACTTAACGTTATTTCTAAAATTGATCCATGTTTCAAAATATATGGCTATGGCTCATTCATTTTCCACTGCATGTTGTATTGTTTCCACGTTGTGCGATCCTGAGCAACACAGCCACGATGACCTAACTTACACATCTCCTTCTGCGTGTCTGTAAGGATTTACTTCTCTAGGGCACCACACACAGGAATGGAATTGTTGATACTCAGTGTTCTAAGATAAAGCCATATTAGGGGCGCCTGGGTTGCTTGGTCGGTCAGGTGTCTGACCCTTGATGTCTTGGTATCAGCTCAGGTCATGATCTCACAGTTCATGGGATTGAGCTCTTGGTCGGTCTCTGAACTGACAGCAGAGCCTGCTTGGGATTCTCTCTGTTCCTCTCTCTCTCTCAATAAGAAAAAAAAAAAAAAAAGATCAAATTATCTTCCAAAGTTTTTCTATCTTTAGAATATTCTCACCAAAACATACGAGGTATCACTGACCTACATCCTAAGAATACTTAAGAGTATCAGACCTCAAAACCACCTCATTTCCCTTGAATTTGTAAAAAGAACAGAGTGTGTGAGGGATGTAACCAAATAGCATTTAGATTGCAATCTGCAGGCGTTTACGGAGCATAAAGCCTGTGCAAGGGCCTGTTCTAGGTGCTTTTTTAAAATAACAGCCTCGGGGCGCCTGGGTGGTGCAGTCGGTTAAGCGTCCGACTTCAGCCAGGTCACGATCTCGCGGTCCGTGAGTTCGAGCCCCGCGTCGGGCTCTGGGCTGATGGCTCAGAGCCTGGAGCCTGTTTCCGATTCTGTGTCTCCCTCTCTCTCTGCCCCTCCCCTGTTCATGCTCTGTCTCTCTCTGTCCCAAAAATAAAATAAAAAACGTTGAAAAAAAAAAAAAAACTTTAAAATAACAGCCTCACATATCCTTTCAAAATAAAAATATATTAACCTTACGTTTTATTACATTAAATTAATGAAATAAATAAAACCTATAGGCCAGCAGGTATTCTGGATTCTCTTAATGCCTATGAACTTAATAATTATCTTAAAGAGGGACTCTGGGGTGGCTCAGTGGGTTGGGCATCTGACTTCGGCTCAGGTCATGACCTCACAGCTGGTGAGTTAAGAGACCCAAGTCAGGCTCTGTGCTGACAGCTCGTGAGCTTGGAGCCTGCTTCGGATTCTGTGTCTCTGTCTCTCTCTGCCCCTGCCCCACTTGCTCTCTCTCTCTCTTAAAAATAAACACTAGCAATTATCTTAAAGAAAAAATGAGTTTTAAAATTCCAAATACCTATAAACAGACTTTCTCTGGATACCTTCTGGGAGTAGGGGAATAACTGCCCTGGTTGAGCCAGGCCTGCAGGGTTTCCAGGAATGCGGGCCTCTCAGTGCTGAGACCAGAACAAACTGAGACAGCTCATCAACCCCCTCGAGCATCAGGACACAGGGGTACTTGTTCTGTTCTGCCACGTACTAGCAAGAGGATGTCCAAAAAACTCACTTCCCTCTCTAAGATTTTCCAAATGTCAAGTGTTTTTGCTATTTTTACTATTTGTTAATTCATGCTACTAATGCCCTTGGTTGAAATGAATTATTAAAGATACAGTTATGGAAAGAAAAGGACAGGTAAGTACAAAAAAACACTACTAAGAGACTTAAGGACTGGTTAAAACAGCTGGCCAGATACAGCAGTTTTCTATATATATAGAATAACTATCAAAGTTGATCCATTTAGTTCCTGGTCACGTAACATGTGGTATTTTTCCTAATCTAATACCAAATGTTTATGAACTCATGGTTTTCCTGCGTGATGACTATGTGTAAAGCTCCCCTGGAACTATTACTTTGCTAGTTCAATTACCGAATATGTTTTCATTTAATCATATTGCTCTAAGTAGTCCTTTTATAATCTTCAAACCTTTGAGATTTAGCCTCCTAAATATCTGACTTCGCAACCATTAGAGAGGTTAAAGGTAAATGTTAACAACAGGAAAAGAATCCAATAATACCTTTTAAATGTATCAAAAACACCTGAATCATCAAAATTAATGGCATCGGGGTGTCCGGGAGGTAGACATACATCACCAATATGGATCTCACAACATGGAATGCCATGCTGTACCACAGTCAGGCTTGGATAAAACGATGACCAACCTAAAATCAAATCAAACAGCAGTTACATAAAGGATAGGGATTGACAGAAGGGACCCTAATTATTTATTCTACAATAGGCCTTTCACTTCTGAACCTTGAAAATAGGTTACTACTTAAGTCTCAGCAGATTTTTAACATGTCCTGTATCTTTGCCACAAAATAAGTCCCAAGTATTTCCTTTAAGCAGTGCGAAGCTCTCCAAAACTTGTTGGATTCGGTGTTTTATTAATACACAGATTCTATCAATCAACACTTCCATCAATTTACAAGATAGTAATAATAGGTGACAATGACCAAGACCACAAAACAGCCTCTGAATTATTTTTAACATGGTGTTAGTGTAATAAATCTCTGAAAAGTGATTTCAGTGCAATTACCAGAATATCACATTCCCCCAAATGATACCAAGATAACAGAGAGCTGCTTATATAGTAAGCTACCTGAATGTACGAGTTCATACCCAGAGAAGTGCAGCCCCGCCTAATGACTGTTAAGACCCTAAAGCACCATTAGGTGTTATTATAAACCCTTTCTATGGTAGTTCTGTGTAGTTTGAAAGAAGTTTGCCCTTCAAGTTTTTTTCTTAATCATCAAAGAATTATACCACATCTTTCCAGATTTAAGAAGTTTTCTTTAAAAAGTTACTATAAATTCAAATTGACACCCTACCTTTATTTTTAACATAGAAAGGGTGGTCCAGCTTACACTCTACAGTAAGTAAGCCATCTTCTACTGTACCAGGATCAAAAGTCAACTTCAGTACAGACTCGCCAAATGATACACTTTCTTCATGTGATAACAACTTTAGACCATCAGAACCATAGCCCTGAAAATACATGCACAGAATGAACAAACAATATTTAATTCAACACATAATGAAGTTCCTATTATGTGTAAGAGTCTGTAGAAAAAGTAAAATAAACAAGACAGGATCCCTGTCTTTAGGGTCCTTGCTTTCCACCCAGTAGTGAAGAAAGGCACGTATATAAATCACTGCAATGCCAAACAGACTGGCACAAGCACTTTCACTGAAATGTAACAATGCTAATGCACTTGATACAGGGAGGTGTTAACTCAGAGAGAGGAGGCAGGGTTCAGTTCCCACTGGAACGGGGATTTAAAAGAATGAAACCCAGAAGGTAGAAGAACATGCCTCATGCCAGGAACAGGCGAAACCAGCCTTCTCTGGAGAGTGCTGATTATTTGCTAAAAATACCAGGGGGTTCAGGGGTGCGGCAAAGAAGACTGAAAAGGAGGGCCAGTTAGTAAGCAAAGGAGTCTAAAGGACAGGTGAAGTGCTTAAACTTTCCTTTGAGAGGGCACTGGAAGTCAATGCAAGTATTTTCACTAACCACTGTCAACTTTAAGATGATTAAAGTCTGCAGAATAAAAGGTGCCTCTAGTATTCAATGTATTTGAAGATATGATGAGAGAAACCCATCACAGTCTTAAACGGACAAGTGCCATGGTGGTAGAAAAGGGCTAAATTTTAATCCAACTGATTTATTGAGCAGTTGGCACACACCAGGTGCTAGGTTCTGAAAACACATTAACAACCATGATCCCTACCCTTAAAGTCACAGAAAAAACAAGGAGACCGACACGCCACCAGCTAGCTATTGTGTCCGATCCTTATGACACTAGTGCATGAAAGAGGTAGTGAGAGAGAAGGACTGCACAACACCTCTAAGGAAAGAGAAGTGATCCACTGAGTATGAAGGCGGGGAGGGGAACACTCAACTTCTTGGTTTTCAATCTGTCAATCAAGAAGGCTAACAATACCTTTAAAAGAAGGGAGAAGAAGTAGGCCAGGAAGGGGAAGAAAAGGTGAGTCCAGGCTTGGTTATACTAATAAGCTGAGTAGGAAGAACTGACTGTGACTCATGCAGGTGTCCAACATGCAGGTGGAGGCCACAGCCATGTTATCTGTAACTACATTACGGGATCTTCTCATTCCTAGAGCTACAAGGTGTCAAAACTGATCCAATCTATTTTCAGATCAGGGAGCCCACACACAGTGGGGTCAACAATCTGCCCAACATCAGTCACACAGACAATTGCTAGAAGAACCAGAAAGACAATCCAGGTTTCCTGACTCCAAGACCAGAGACTCAACAGTTAGTAACAACAGCAGGATCAAAACAGGAATTTTAAACAAGCACACTTCACATGCCCAATTCCTCTGCCTACAGTGGAGATGGAGAAATTAAAAGATTGCAAAGATTAAGATTTTAAAGGCACTAACGGACATTTATCCTAACTACTGCTTCTGCTTATCAACTTAAAAATGCCAATGTTTTATGGGATCATTTAAAAAGTAACTTCATATAATCAACTCTCAATTATCCATTTGGGAATTAACCACTTTGTACATTACATAAGATAAAAGCCTTGGTTCATTTGTTCATTGTATTTTTTTTTAATGTTTATTTTTGAGAGAGAGAGAGAGACAGAGTACAGTGTGACAGGGGAGAGGGGCAGAAAGAGAGGGAGTCACAGAATCTAAAGCAGGCTCCAGGCTCTGAGCAAGCTATCAGCACAGAGCCTGACACAGGACTCGAACCCACAAACTGTGAGATCATGACCTGAGCTGAAATTGGACACTTAACTGAGCCACCCAGGCACCCCTGTTCATTTCTTTCTCCCAACGTAAAATGTATAAAAAGAACTAAGGAATACATCATTTTCCCATCTCAGAAAGCATAATTACAAAGGTGAACCTAAAGACACTGCTGCCCTCCATCCAGCTAAGCAATAACACAGTCACAAAACTTCCACCTAAAACGTAAGGTGTCACTTAAATACGAAAATAAATGGAGGATACTCCTAAAGATTAATAATAAGCCTATGTTTTCTCACGAAAGACTTGGGAAAAGTTTTACAAATTTTAAATCAACCTTGTGAGTGCCCACTTGGAGATCTTCCTCATTAACGCAGCCTTCAGTTCTAGCAAAATCTTCAACATCCTGCCATTCCTTTTTGCTTCCCTTATGAAAGCACAGTCGTGTGCCTAAAGTTTGAGTAGAAAAGCAAATATTAGCTATCTGACTAGCATGCTACATAAGTAAGCTGCAAAAATTCAAGTTGTTTTTTTACCTTTCAAAAAACAGTGCCAAGCAGTTGAAGGCCAGGAATTGCACCATCCCAAATCATCATCATCTGAGAGGGAGGACATGCAGAAAATGCCAGATTCTGACTCACTATTTGCCTATGGAGAAAAATATCAGAAACTTTTTTATTTTGTAACATATTTTGTTAATATCTGTCTTTATCCCAAGGCTTCAGGCTCTCTCTCCTCATTAGTGGATAACTTAAAACACCTGTAAACTTAGGAAAAAATATGCCTCTGAAAACTGAAGTTTCTGGAAGTTTTAGTTAAATGCATGTTCCCACTGGTAACAAACTTTGCTAACAGTGAACAGAGCTGTATGTAAAATCTAATCCAGATCACCAGCAGAGCAATGAGACAATTTCCCATCTGCACGTGCTTCAAAAGGACTTCACAGAAAAGGAAAGTTAACATATTTCAGTGCTGTGCAAACTTCATAACAGTTTCATCTCATGAATTAACTCACCCTTTCATGTCTGACTGGGGTTTCCTCCTTCCAGTGATGATGAGGGAAGGCTGGCTCACTCTTAGAAGAGGACACCGGTGGAGGGCGCGCATAGGAATGTAAACTTTTGCTAGTAGCTATGATGTGTACAGGAGATGATCTAAAATAAGGAAGCAGTTTTAACCATAAAGCATAGGTCCTTAAAGCAGATCTTTCCTTTTGATGAAAAGAACTTCATATTCATAATACCAATGTTATCACATAGAAGACACCTACGGAAAACACTAAAGACATCAAGATTTCATTTGTAGTCTGCAGTTCCTTAGCTTCTTACCCAAGCCCTCTTCACACATTTCAAATACTGTTCTTTTTTTCATATTTATCCATGTATTTTAAATTCCAAGTTACTTTCACTTATTCACCCATTTTTGTATCAGCAAGTACATATAAATGTAACGAATAATGTGCAGGCTCCCTGTCCACTTCTCTCTTCTACTTTGCTGCAGTCAGTATGAACACGGCATCTAAACCTAACGTGACCAACACCGAAGCCTCCGTCTACCAACCACCTGTCACTGTGCAGATACAATGAACTACCTGAAGCTACAATGCTTAAACTTATTCTAGCAGGAAGCAGCCTAAATGGAACTTCCTGTAACTGGACACTACTTCCTATTTCCTGATACAGGCTTGTCAAAAACCATCTACTCGTAAGGTTAGTTATCTTCCCACAGGATCACCTTTGATTAAGAGTCAACTGTTCCCAGGAGGGGTAACACTAAAAGCAGCACTCCCAGTCAGGGCACCCAGCATGTGCGCTGCGCTCTGGAAAGCAGCAGAGAGGAAGACTGCAGGTCTAGGAGACCAACCAGCCCAATGGTCCCCAATCAGGACAGTTCTCAGAGATGCAAAATAGGAATCTGGTGCTTAACAGAAAAAAGTATACGCATGTCTGGGCTTACCCTCTTTTAAAAAGGGGGAGAAATATCTTCCTTTCCGATTCTTCCCTTACTCCCTGAGAAACTGTGTTAGCTCCTCAATTTTTATTTTACCCTTATTAACACTTTTTCATTAGATCTGTGCAGAAGTTACTCTGGAATAAGAGTCCGTAAAACTATACTTTGCCTTCATGTTCCTATCACTTCTTAAAAACCCCTCAAATTTCTAAGTGTTTTAGCACATTCTCCAGTCAATTTTGGATTTCAAACGACAAATACTTAATGATTCATCTTTGCTCCAGTTCTTCCTTTTATTAAAACATTTATATCTTCATGGAGTATTAAAGAATGGCCAAACTGCTAAAAATTCCTTAAGTATATCCTGCCTTCATGACTAATAAAAGAAAATGGGTTTATCAGTTCTTCTGTTGAACCATTTAAAGAGAAGTAACAATGCAATGTTCTGAAATGTATATGGCCTAAATGTTCTGTAAAAATTAACATGCCACACGTGTCTAAAATACCAACAGCATCTCTCCATCCCTCAATCTATGCAGGAGTAATGTAAACTTTACCTGTCCTCAACCCCTTGGTACTGTACAGTGACAACTTCAGACATCCAAAGCTCAACAACTAACATGGTTTAACACGCTACAAGAAGGAGCATGAACAGCCACTGACAGTGTTAGAAGGCAGGAGAGACAGCAGTGAGAGCCTCTTGGTCTTGTTCCCTAGGAGGCAGGGAAGCATAGAAAATGCTGCAGAGAGGAGTGCCTGGGTGGCTCAGTTAAACGTCCGACTTCAGCTCAGGTCATGATCTCACAGTTCGTGGATTTGAGCCCTGCATCAGGCTCTGTGCTGACAGCTCGGAGCCTGGAGCCTGCTTCGGATTCTGTGTCTCCCTCTCTCTCTGCCCCTCCCCTGCTCTACCCTGTTTGTCTCTGTCTCTCTCTCTTTCTCTCTCTCAAAAATAAATAAACATTGAAAAAGAAAGAAAGAAAGAAAGAAAGAAAGGGAAAGAAAGAAAGTGCTACAGAGAATAAATTTATATCTTAAGGAAAATATTCCTTCTTTACTTATGTTTTTATCGATTACCTACCTTAAGGGTTTGCTCAACTTTCCATGAACTATATTAATTCTAAGTTTGCTATTAAAAAAAGAAGTGTTATCTCTAAACTAGAAAAAGCCCAATGGGAAGATCAGGGTCTGTTTTTATAACTGCCAACAAATTTTTAGCTTTTTGACTATTTTTTTTCTTTCTAGGAAATTTTCATGGAATTAAACTGAAAAATTTAGTTAACTACATTGAATTTGCCCTAATCAAGACCAATATCCTGCCAAACAGGGGGGAAAAGAAAACACAGCAAAATTTAATGGGTTACAAGAAAGCCAGAATTTCACACATGAAAAGTTTATGTCTTAGCAAAGAATTACAGTAAGTTAGAAGCATTACCAAAATTCAGTTATTCCTACATCATCTTGTATAGACTATGGTCTGTCTACCCATGTGAGTACAAATCTGGGCACTTCTCTCCCCTACAAACTATTGTGTTTATCTAGGTCGTTTTACATAGATAACTTTATAACTTTAGCGATAATTAGTGAAATATTATCCACTTAGGTCTCTCTAGGAATTTTAGTTCAAAGCTTCCATAATTTCATAGCACAGCAACTCATTTCTGGAAACTCTAGTCCTCTGGTCTGGGTATACGAAACAGTGGTTTTTACCAATGGGAGTCCACTTTTATTAAATTCAAGATTTTAATATTAGCAATTTTAGTTTCCACAAACTGGGAAATAACGTAAGCTCACATATACTGTGGAAGAAAATAAACCTAGATCAAATGGAACCAAATTCAAGGTTGATAAAATTTTTAAATAGAATGTTTATTATAGGGGCGCCTGGGTGGGTCAACTCAGTTAAGTGTCCAACTTTGGCTCAGGTCATGATCTTACTGTTCCTGAGTTCGAGCCCCACATCAGGCTCTATGCTGACAGCTCAGAGCCTGGAGCCTGCTTACGGATTCCCCCACTCCCCGTCTCTCTCTCTGCTCCTTCCCTGCTTGTGCTCTGTCTCTCTCTCTTAAAAATAAACAAACATAAAAAAAAAATTGTTTTTAATGTTTATTATAGTTATGGTCCTTTAGACAAGTATAATTTTCATTTCTCTAAGCATAAATATATAATAAAAGTATTTCTTGGTGTAGTTTACTTTTTGAGGACTTTAAAACATTTACTAAAACTTTTTAACTCGTATCACTTTTTTTTTAATGTTTATTTATTTTTGAGAGACAGAGAACGAGAGACAGAAAGAAAGGGAGAGAGAGGATACAAAGCAGGCTGCACACTGTCAGTGCAGAGTCCAACAAGGGGCGTGAACTCATGAGCCTGATCATGACCTGAACAGAAGTCAGGTGCTGAACTGACTGAGCCACCCAGGTGCTTCTCATAGTACTTTTATCTACTTCTCAAAATATGAAACCATGATATTAGGTGAAATATCTCTGCAATCATTATAAAACAATGAGCTCAATTCTAAGGACTTTACTTAAATTCTACTTTCAGTAAACCATTCATCAGATAGTTAATAACATTATTACTTTTAAAACTAGAAAAAAAATAAGTAACTCTTTGCAATGATACAAGTTTTCGATAAAAATATAGCCAGCACTCCCACCTGTTGTAGAATGAGCACTGCATAAGTGGACTTTGCGGACTGGTGGCGATATTTGCTAATTCTGTTAGCCAATCCACCTCATTTTCACCGTAAGTATTTTCTGATATGTCTGAGGTATTCTGGTTCCAAGATGGTCTTGGATACTCTTGATGTGAAACATCTGAACTTAGCTGGTATATGGCAGATTGGGTAGGATCACTTTGAACTGCCTGAAGTTCAGGAAGGTCATCTGCAAATAAACACAAAGTTATAAAAAAGACATTACTAACACAGGGAACAATATTGTAATTACAGCTAGAAGTCCTTAAATGTGGCTAATAAATTTCGTGAGAAGTATAAATTTGACATGTTTTCTTGAATGAAACAAGTTTCATTAAAAAATGTCATTGAAAAATGACACCTTATACATTCAAGGGTCAACACAGCCTGATGGAAAAATAGACTTAATGAATATAAATGTATTAATGACTTGTAATTACCACAACTGTTCACAGACCGTAAAAACAAGGTATGTGTTTTGATTTTTTTTTTACAACTTACCTGGAATTAATCCATATACCCCCAAGACATTTTTATGTTAACATGTTTAAGGAGGAAAAAGGCATTTTATGTGTACATATATATACTTATTCATATACTTCATTACCCAGTTATAGAAAATTACTGCAATATTGAGAACAATTTTCAGAGATGAGATTAACATCATATTATAAGGTTTAGGTACTACTCATTCAACTTTATGCTAAATTATTTGTTTTGACTGAGGAGTTCTAAACTCAATAATATCTGTTATTTTTTCCTAAAAGTGTGTTCCCAAGGCCCATGTACACGCCCATGTACATGCCACAGCTGTGAACACCAAGACTGAATTCTAAAAAAAACTGTATTAAAAAAAAAGAAAAAGGAGGGGAGAAAAAGCATCTTGCAGGCCTCAAAAAATTCTTTATGAAACACACACCTACAACAAACTACAGGTCCCAGGGTCCCTTCAATATATCAGTCAGGAAACTCTTCTAGTCTTGGGAGTCCTTCTAAACTGTTACGAAGAACATATGTGCATACAATTCCTATTCAGGCAGACGACTCAGAACAGCCTACTAAAGCTGAGATGTCTTACTTAGAAGTACTGATTCAGGATATCCACTCAGAAAACCGACTCGAAGTCCTCCCCCTTTCACTGAGCAGCCGGAAAAGATCGCAGCAACTTAAGAAACCCCCCTGTAACTCTCAGTGATGTAGCGATGTCCCTTCCCTTGCAGCCGACAACGTTCTTGACCATCACTTCTTTATTTGTGGTGTGTCACGAGCTCATCTGTCTTTCCAGTTCAGGAAATTAACTACTTTCAAACTGAAGTAACGAGGAGTGGTAAGAGTTTTTGACAACCCTGGGCCCTGACTTCTGACTTCCTCCCGACACTAAACTGTAACAGTGAAGCATCAACCGCTGAATAAACGGGTGTTCCTCGCTCACCAGCACCGGCAACCCCTTGGCGTTCAAGCAGTTTATGTCCCAAGACCTTGAGGATCTCCCAATTCCCAAAGAGCATCTCCTCTGGCTCAGCACGTGACACAGTTACAGTTTCTCAAGGGTTTTGTGAACACAGAAGAAAACCGCGTATTGAACGCAGCCGAAGCCACGCAGAACGACGACAGGGCAGCAGGCCCAGGTCACTCACTAGCTGTTTACTCGTCAACACCAGCCTCACAGCACCACCATCCCAAATCCTACCTCACCAAACCCGTGCACTTCTGCAGGCCGCACCTCGAGGGTGTAGCTTGGCAGCAGTGATAAACTCGAGGGTCAGACCTTCGAGTTCCAAGGGTCTGCCGTGATGTCCCCACCAGAGCAACAAACCAACCAGCTCACAGGGACGTTTCAAAAGGAACATGAGCCACACGCAGGATTACCCGGAGGTGTTTAACACCCACCTTTTACCCACCGCAGCAGATATGCCCAACTTTTACCCACCAAAGCAGTTTCGTTTGGTAATCTGTAAGTGAGGCTCTATGATAACCATAAACAGCCCAAAGTTACGTTGGTCTTAAATAATATCTTACGAGCAATAACAAGAGTACACTGAAAACTCCTAAGGTACAAAAACTTCAGGGACTTGTAAGCAGTTGAAGGCAGGTGGAGAAGCTGGCTAACCATAAAAGTATGAATCTCAGATTCCTACAATGCTTTGAATTTTGTTTACCAAGCTCCATGTGCTCATCACAGGAGTTGTATCCAGGCGAGGATGGCAAGTTCTCAGTACACTGAAGCAACTCCAGTGAGTCATTCATTCCTGAAGGTCTCTTGTCCATCACCAGCAGGAGTTTCTGTACTGCATTAGGCATCTGATTTGTCTTCACTTCCCACACCATGTTATGGTGCTCCGACTTCAAATAAAAATAACATAGAAAAAAATGTCACGTCGTGTGATCTGGAGATTGCGGAAGGATAAAATCCATCAGAGACGCCTAATGTTGCATCTTTCACTTAATCATACATTGCATTCTGTATCCCCCTCAAGTCCCTCACACCAGGCAGACTCCCGGATTTCTTGGGCTACGACCATGTAGTCAGCACTAAATTACACCCAGATCCCAAAGGATCTGAATTTATAAAAGTCTTTTCTTTAAAAAAGAATACTAGCACCATTATACATACTTTTACTTGTTTAATCTGGTAACTCTGAGACCCAAAGAGAGACCAACAAAACCACTTTTTCAACTTGTATCTTCAAATTTAAAAGAAAATTAACACACTTTCCTCAATTAAATTAAAAAAGACTGAAGAAATATTCTATTTCCTTTTCATTTTCTGAAAATTCTATTTCAATTTTTCTATTTGCCAACTGTGTGGTTTCCTCATCTCTGAAAATAAACAGGTTTAATACACTTAAAACGGCATTCTCTAAAGGACCTTTAAGAAACAATTTCTTAAAATGCCTGTATGTTATACTTCTCAAAAAAATGAAAATGCTATGTTTTGTTTTCTTTTGTTTGTTTGAGAGAGCCAGAGAGCATGCAAGCGGGGGAGGGGCAGAAGGGAGGGAGAAGAAGAATCCCAAGCAGCCTCCACACAGTCAGTGCACAGAACCCAATGTGGGGCTCGAACTCATGAAACTGTGAGATCATGGATGGCCTAAACCAGAACCAAGAGTCAGACGCTTAACCAACTGAGCCACCCAGGCACCCCAAAATACTATGTTTTCTTTATGAAAATGTGGTACCTAGTCATAATAAAGATACCTATCCTTCCAAATCACTTATTTCTAGAAAGATGAATAATAATCATGGTAAGTTTAAGCAAATAGTAAATCTACATCTTAAGCCCACAAAGTGATCACAAGGAAGAAAACAACACAGGCTAATATACCTAAATAATTTCCACCAACTAAATTTTGTTATGAAAGTAAAATGTGTTATAACTTTGACACTCTGCATTTGGACAGTGATCAAATTCATTATTTAACAGGGGTGACAGCAGCAGGAAGATTTCCCGATTTTTCAAAGATTTACTCCAAATCTCATTAAAAAAAAAAAAAAAAGCTCTACTGTGCTAAGACGAAATACACACACACGAAAATCTAACAGGATGTAAGTTTTTCCTCACAATAAGACAATAAAATATACTGCAATTTAAAGTCACTAAAAATCTGGTACGCCAGCCTAGGCTGATCAAAAATGCTGTGAAAACATGTTAACTGCTTAGTATTTATACCAGAGCTTTCTAAACCATAACATACTCACCAAGAAACACTAGTAACACTGGCAAATTTTTTTCTACAAAGGCTTTTTCATAATCTTTTTACTACAAAGTAAATTTTCCTAACTATAAAATACACTAACGGGGGGGTGGGGGTGGGGTGGGGAGAGGGAGAAATGAAACAAGGCATTAAAAAAAAAAAAAGGAACAGTGACTTCTAATCCACCAACCAGATTTAGATACTGCTAATATTTTTCATGCATATACCTATCATCATAGATTTTATTTTCCTTCATACTCTGTATTATTTATAATTGACGCCTTTTCCTTTAGCATAAGTTTATAAGCATTTTCTTGTGTCACTAATTTTTCTTACACATCTATTTTAAATAGTTATACAATATACATCACAAAGATACACCAAAATTTCCTTATCCCTCCTACTGCTGAACATGCTGTTCCCAGTTTCTTCATTCTTAAGTAACAGTTTACATTCTTTTTTTAAAAAAAATATCTGCTTGTATCAGATTACTTTAGATTTCCAGAGACACATTAGTAGGTGAATGGCAATTAAACATCTTAAGGTTCCTGACACGCAGCCAAACTGCCTGTTGCTGTACTTTATTTCTAACATTCTACTTCAGGTGCTTTCCGCCTGAAGTCCTCAAAGATGACCCAGATCCTGGGCACTGCTCTAGAGCCTTACTCAACACTAAGATGTTCTACAGAGTAGTGAAAAGGGCACTGGGTTAGATGTAAAGAATCATGGGTTTAGATTCCAGCTTGAACCCTTACTAAATACATGACCCGAGTGCCTGAGCTTCTCACTAGTTTGGTATCTTCATCTGTAAAACAGAACTAATGCTAGCTGCTCAACCTTCCTGCTAGAGCAATTGTGAGGATGAGCTAAAACAAAGTGAGTAGAAGAAATGTAAAATGACTTCTTCACAAAATGTTTTATCCCTAGACCGACACAGGCAACACTATACATACTCCGGGCACTTATGTCTTAAACAGAACAGTTACTGGGATGCCTGGGTGGCTCAGTCAGTTAAACATCTGACTTCGGCTCAGGTCATGAACTCACGGTTTATGGGTTCAAGCCTCGCATCAGGCTCTATGCAGACAGCTCAGAGCCTGGAGCCTGCTTAGGATTCCCGGTCTCCCTCTTTCTCTGCCCCTCCCCCACTCACACTGTCTCTCTCTCTCAAAAATAAACATTAAAAAGTTTAAAAAAAAAGAAAGAAAAAAAAAGAACAGTTACTGAAAACGGTATAACGACATGAGACTAGACAGCTAGTTATTCAGCTTCAGCAAGTCTGGAGCCTGCTTCCAATTCTATGTCTCCCTCTCTCTCTGCCCCTCCCCTGCTCGCACTCTGTGTCTCTTCCTCTCAAAAATGAATAAACATCAAAATTTTTTTTTTTAATTAAAAAAACATAAGATGCCCAAAACATTTGCAAGAAATGAACACATTTTCAGCTCAGTATAATCTATTATGTACTAATTAATCAGTCTTATTATATAGTTAACAGCAAAACTGCTGAGGTACAACAAAAAATCTCCTACAAAATTAGTGGCTACACAAGAGATGCAGTTAGTAACACCATTTGATTTCTCAGGCATAACTGGCCAAATCATTATTCTGAACCTCCACTTCTCACTGAAAAAATCAAGCACACTTTAAGCTTGATCAGTGATTCTCAATCACGTGATTATGTGTCCTTCAAACAAAATGATGACCAGGATCCACCTCCAGAGAATATGATTTATTTGGTCTGGGGTAACCCTGTGCGCTGCTTTTTGTTTTCTTTCCAAACAACATCGGGTGCACTGTGAAAACCAGTGGACTAAAAATGATTACCAAATTCCTTTTTATTTAAATATACATATTTATTCATTTAATACACACTATGTACAAGGCACTATACGAGTTGCAATGTTGGACCTCAATGATGAATAATTTATCTTGAATCTCAATAATCTGTGCTTTAGTGGAAAAAAATAAGCAAATGACCACAGTTCTACAGAGCAGGGCTTGGCTATGAATGGGTAAAATGGAAAGAAGGAAAATCTTCCAATGAGAGAAACTCACATGAGCAAACTTGCAGAAGGTGCAAGTAATGGATGAAATCAAAACAACACAGAATCCAGGATCACCAGAAGGTAGGACGGCCTTGTGTGTCTTGTGGTCATGGGTACTAAGGCTGCAAAGGTAGACTGAGTCAGAATCTTCAATCCTAGTTTAGGAAAATTAGTTTCTTTGGTTTTTGTACATCAGAGTAATAAGGGCTCTGAAATTAGGCTACCCGAGTTTATGTATCAAATTTACTATTTATTGGCTATGTGTCCTGGGCAATCTATTTAAAATCTTTATGCCCTATTTGTAAAATGGAAATAAGAACACCTACATAGGTTACTGTAAAAACTCAGTGAGCTAACAAATGTAAAAAGCTTACAGAAGTTCCTAACACAGAGCAAACTCTCAATGCACAGTGGCTAGTAATTATTATAAGCGATTATCAGACACTGGAGAACCACTAAAGATTTTTGAACAGAGATCTGACATGATCAGAACTATAAACTGAGTCTGTGAAAAAAAATCATTCTGGGGGTGCCTGGGTGGCTCAGTCGGTTAAGTGTCTGACTCCTGGTTTCAGTTCAGGTCACAATCTCATGGTTCCGTGGGTTCCAGCCCTATGTCGGGCTCTGCGCTGGCAGCACAGAGCCTGTGTGGGATTCTCTGTCTCCCTCTCTCTCTACCCCTCTCCCATTCGCTGTCTCTCTCTCCCTCTCACAGAAATAAAAAATTTTTTAAGTAATAAAAAAAAAATGATACTTAAGCATGATACGAGTATGCAGAAACATCCATAACAAATACTGAAAGGAAAATGTATTAAAAGCAGTGTATTCACATTTTTAATTTGTCTGTCAGCCACCTGCTCCCAGCTTCCTTTGCAAGAGTTCTCAGAAAACTGGTAGTATCCGTGCAGATTCCTTACTGAGTAATGCCCAAGACATGAGAGGAACTAGTCATTCTGAGTTCTTTGGACAGCGAATATTAAGTTTGGATGGCAGATCTGAAGTCTTCTCATAGAAACTTTTCCAACTTCCTAAGTGTACACGGCACAACTAAACCTGTCTTATGATGACTCAAACTCCTTATGAACAGCTGCTGTACTATGCTTCACATGAGGATGTGATCTGCAGGCCAGCCCCAGCTGCAGTCTTCGACTTGAACATTTTCTCCTTTTACCTTGATCAGGAAGTTCAGAGGTCACACTATACACGTGTATCTCCTCAGAGCCATCTCCAGTGTGTGCAGCAGAGCTGCTCTGGGCCCCAGGGAGCATCCGTCTTGTGCTCCCCTTCCCTTTGCACAGCTTTCTGGCTTTCTCCTCCTTCCAGGATAGATTTTCTCCTCCCCATCAGCGGGCCCTGCACTGTCCCCACTCACCGTGTGCAGCACACTAACACCTTCTGCAACCTCTACCATTTCTCCAGCCGCTAGTCCTAGCTCTCTAACAACATCCCCTCACAATATTCCTTACAGGAAGCTGGGAAAGGATATTTCAATTTCAAAACAGAGCTACTCATCAATAACAAAAGGGACCAATTAATTACTGAATTTGCATTCCCTGTGTTTGCACCTTTCATGACTCAAGGCTATCAAAAGTTCAGTCAACTGACTTCGGTCAGGTCATGTCACGGTTCCTGAGTTCCAGTCCCACATCAGTCTGTCTGCTGTCAGCTCAGAGCCTGTTTCCGATCCTCTTTCTCTCTGCCCCTCCCCACTCCCCCCTCTCTAAAATAAACATTAAAAAAGAGAAAGTTTGGTCTTGAGATAATGGAAGTGGTGCTTCTGCAAGTCTACTGCATGGTAAATGGGAGTCTAGAGCTAAGTCAACAAACTGCTGGTTCCCTCTTGCTTGCCATGTACTGTGAGGCTGGCCGCTTAAATGTGGCCTCCCAGCCCCTACACTGATCTCATTGGGCTACTGGGAGAATTAAACAATGTACATGAAAACAGGTGCCTGGGTGGCTAAGTCAGTTAAGCGTCAGACTCCGGGTGTCAGCTCAGGTCATAACCTCATGGTTCATGGGATTGAGCCCCACATCAGGCTCTGTGCCAACAGTAGGGTGCCTGCTTGGGATTCTCTCTCTGCTCCCTCTCGTGGTTGAACACACATGCGCTCTCTCAAAAAATAAACTTTAAGAATAAAATACATGAAAACAAAATTCAAATCCCTATACCAATGTAAATTTTTGTCTCAGACTTTTCTCCGTCAAACTATTTGGGGGAAGCAAGGCCCCTGATACAGTAAAAGAATACCAGAAGACTCCATACTCAAAAATTCTCCCCCACATAAATTACACCAATTAGACATTCATTTTGATAAACAAGCTCCTCTTTCAAATATCTCCTGGTAGAGCTAACCCTATTGTTCATTCATGCTTTTGCATACTGCTCTGGTATTATAGGATTTGACATAGCTTGCCTTGTATTTTGACTTAACTCGGCAACTAGACCAGAGATTCTCAAAAGGGAAGAGTAAAATTCTCCAGCAGCTGTGCTTTGAAATGTCATGTCCAATGTTACAAATTTTTATCGGGTGGGGATGGGAAGGGTCTCATTGCCTTTGTTTTGTAACCTTTGGTAAATAAATATCCACAAAATCTTAGAAACAGGACAGGTGGAAAGGACCAGAAATAGCTAAATCTCGGTGAATGGACAAGAAGGAAATTAGGTTTTACAAATGCCAATCTACTATGTACAGAGCATTTGATATACTTCCTCTGACTTCATAAAAACCTCAAAACAGCTCTGTGAACAAAGTTATTCTTATGGATGAGGAAAACAGCACTCTGATGACTGAATATGACTACCTTCTTTTTGAAAAGAACTGAGAAAAGAGAGAAAAGGCACTGACCCAACAGAGATCAGACTCCTACTTTCAACTGCCTATTCTTCCCTGAATCTTTATCCTTTCCACCCGCAAGCAAGGATATCGCAGAATGCGTTTCTGTATGTCCTTCCCTAATCGGAAAGGACTTCCATACCCAGCTCAAATTCTAAGGTGGGCGGGGATGAAGAGAAGGTAATTGCAATTAACTTATATCTCTAAAGTGAAGAACTGAGGTATTTAAAATGGATTACAGTAGTTTCCCCCTATTCGAGGTTTCACTCTTGTGATTTCAGTTACCCAAGGTCAACCGGGTCTGGAAACAAATAATCTTCCTTCTGACCTACAGTCAGAAGGTCAATAGCAGCCAAACTAAGTCACAATGCCTAGGTCATGCACCTCACATCATCTCACCACACAGGTATTTTATCAGCTCACATCATCACAAGAAGAGTGAGTACAGGACAATAAGGTATTTGAGAAAGACCACATTCACACAACTTTTATTACAGTGTATTCTTATATTTGTTCTCTTATTAGCTAGTATTAATACCTAATTTATAAGCCCTCATAAGAAAAAACAGCATGTATAGGGTTCAGTGCTATCCGTAGTTTCAGGCATCCACAGTGGGTCTCGGAACACACCCTCCCACAAGTACCAAGGGATAAGCTACTGTAGCTTAGTCTAGGACACCGAACAGACTACCCCAACATCCTTGTTAGCAAGCTAAAACAAAAGACAATAGCAAAAAAACAAAACAAAACAAAAAAAAAAAAAAAAAAAAAAAAAAACGGGAGGGGGAATGAAAGTACTAGGAATACATTACAACTGTAGATCATTATCAATAGTTAAACAACAGAAAAGTATTTACAAATGTTAAAATTATTCTAATTCTTAAAAGGCAATTTTAATTCAAAACCACTGTTGGGAGTCATCCGTTACTGCTCGTTAGTGGGAAATAAATCTACGGCACTTCGTCGGGAATTGTCGGGAATTGACTCCCAACACTTCCTAGCAGACCCAACTCCCTACCACCCTCCTCCCGTCTTAGCCTAAGTGGCAGCCTGAGCTAAAGACTGGAGCACTGCCTTGTCGTCAGTGCTGCTTTTAAAAACGATTCTAGGTGAAAACTCCTGAAGAACGAACTCTTAGGGAGTGTAGAACGCACAGATTGAGTGAAATCCCCTAGACAGAGTGCAGGGCTTAAGGAAGCTACAAAAACCGGGCCCCCCACTGTCGATTTCGCCCGGATTCTTTTTTGTTTTGTTTTAATCTGCCTGGGGCAGCAGCATAGGTTGGAAGGCGGAGACTGGAATCGCCTGCCAAGCCTGGGCTCTCGGTCACAGAGGCAGCGCCTCCCGGTTCACGCCAAGTCCATCCCCCACCTTCTTTCGCCATTCATGGCCTTCCCCTCCCCTCCCCCCATCATGTGACCGCAGCCTGGACTCCAGGCTTGTTTTTCCCCTCAGCTCAGTCGCACCGCGCAGGCGCCTCGGAGCCCATTCATTCGAAATGCGTAACAATGAGCCCCGGGGCCCAGCGGCTCCGCGAGCTTCCCAGCTCGGCCCGAGCCCCTCTCGGCCCCCAGTGGAGGCGGCGCCTCATTGGGGTCCCCCACCCCCGGCCGGCCACCCACTCGAGACCAACCTCCGACCCTCCGCCCACACTCGCGGAGTTGAAGTCAAACTTTCCTGGGCAGCCCCGGCGCCGCGTCGGCCCCTTCCCCCGCCCAGGCCCGCCCCATCTCCGCACCCGGCCGGGCCACCCACCGCGCAACCCGGCCCAGAGCGCCGACCTCGCCGACTCCTCCCAGCCCCCGCCCCAGAGACCCCCCTCGGGCCGCGCCGCCGCGAAGCCCAGGTGAGCTCGCGGGAGGTGCCGGTCCGGTGGGTTCGCCGCGGGCAGTTACCGGACGGTTGATTGCTTCCACTGTGAAGGCAGCCCTTCGCACAAGAGGAGCGCGGACCAGAGCTCGCCCGGCCGCCCGGTCCCCTCGGGATCCTGCCCCTCCCTTCCCCACCCCCACCCCTTCCCGAACTGAAAGACAACAAACCAGCCGCGGAGTGAGGGCAGCCCCGGCGCGGGCCGCCCTGGACACGACAACACCACCAGCCGCTTGTATATCCCCTCTCCGACTGACGCCGGTCTCCCTGGCGCGCCTTAGTACTCCCGTCGCCTCTCTCATTCCTCCACCGAAACTTTCCTACTTACCAAACCCGTCGCCATTACCAAGTCTTTCAAGCTTCGTCTTCCCCCTCCCTCAACCCCCCGGGGGCTGAGCCTTCGCCCCGCTCTTTCGCCCTCTTATTGGTCCACGGAACTGCCATTCGATCATTCCCCTTTCCCATTGGGTGATACCGTGGTCGGTCTCGGGAGGCGGGCTTGTATTGACTTTTGTGTTGTCTTTACTGGAGAAGACGGCGTGTCAATCACTAGAGTGAGCGCTTCGGATTGGATTGCTGCCGAGACTTCGGGGACCTAAGCCAAACTTTGCCCCCGAAATGGATTGTGGGATTCGTAGTCTCAGCCTTGCTCTGTTCTTCTGGGAAACTGCAGGCGAGAGAAACTAGTTGGACTACGTATCCCAGAAGGTCGTGCACAGCGCTGTCTTGATAGTAAACAAGAGTCATAGGGACACGTGTATCAGCTCGTTTGTTTTGGTGTCTGGGACAAAAGGGAGGGGGCGGAGGAAGCGAGTGTTTTAAAGCTTTGGCCTCTACTCTTCCTCTGGGCCTCTCCTAGCCCTCGGAGAGCCCCAGTCTCTCGCAGCACCCATTTCGGGCCATAAACAGGCAGAGTCGCTCGCTGCTCAAAGTTTGGCAGGAGGCCAAGGTATTGTTTTAGTGCGAGGGGAAGGAGATGACTGCACAGGCGGAAGCAGTGCAGCCTCGCGAGGGACCAAGCCACCCACAAATCACAGCCCCAGGCATTATGGGGATAATAAAGGTGGTATCGGGCTCCAGTGGGAAGAACTAGAATTTCTTTATCACGACCCTTTCCTGGCCACCCCCCGGACAGCAACTTGAGAGGGTTTCTTTGCCAGCTCTGATCAGTTCACCCAAGATTTGTTGAATGCTGGCTGTATGCCAGGCACTGAAAGGCTTGGGGACTAACAGAGAAAAGTTCAGGGTCTGGAGAATTTATAAAGCTGTAAGGGGATGGATGATTACTATTGACTTAGAAATTGAGGCAACCCAAAGCGGTATTTTCCATGTTGACCAGCTTGCTCGTTAAGGTAATAGAGGCGTAACGTGTGACCTAAACTGAATCTGAATCATCCAAGTTTCCCTGGTAAGTTTTTGTTAACCAGTGTTTTCCTCCAGACGACTTCCCATTGATGAAAGAAAAATGTCTTTCCACTTCGTTGCCACTAGGAGTTCCTCCTTAAGTTACTAATACTCTGACTCACCAGAGGAGGATAGCTTCCCTGGCTTTATAGTTAACTTCACTTTAAACATGGCTGGCCATCACAGTCCACGGAGTCTATAATTGTTTTTATCATTAACATTCAAAAGGCATTATTAAGGTTTTTTTTCTTTGAACTTTTAGTGTTTAATCATTTAAGCTATGCTTCAGGTTTTGTATCTTTAGATCACTGTATGCATGCTTAGAATTAAGAGGAAAACTGACATTAGTTAGAAATCTATAAAGTCAAACCACTGAAAAGAGCCCTTAACCGTAACTGATTATTCCTTTAAACACTACCCCCCCCTACATTTCTTGAAGTTTTTTTTTTTTTTTAATTTTTTAATGTTTATTCTTGAGAGAAAGAAGAGGGGAGGGGGTGGGGCAGAGAGAGGGAGACACAGTCCAAAGCAGGCTCCAGACTCAGAGCTCTCAGCACAAAGCCCAATATGGGGCTCAAAGTCACAAACCACAAGATCATGACCTGATCTGAAGTCAGTTTAACCAACTGAGCCACCCAGGCACCCTGCATTTCTCGAATTTTTAAATCTGCCTGAAAGCCACAATGAATAAAGAAATCCCAAATAACTCTCATGGTGAAAAAAGTTTTACAGTTCTTTTAGGGGTTCCCTGTTGGAAGCCTTGAAATGAAATTATTTTAAAATAGTTCTGTCTACCCTATGATCAAAGATTTATGTTCTTGTATTCACAAATAGTAACTTTTTTTCCTAAAAATAATTGAGGGCCAGCAAAACACCTAAATTTTTCAGAGAAGAAAGGACAGGGTTTGAACTTATTATCTTTCAGAGATAATAGAGGGATCCAAAAAAGAACTAGACTGTGACCCTGCCGTTTTCTTTTTTCTTCCTTTTTTTCTCCTTGCAGTGGAGGGTTGCTGTATCTCTGCAATGTTTCATTTTTTGACAAAAAGAGAAATCGTAGAATTTACCTAATCGTTTAAAATTAAAATTTGAAGTATTTATGTCTTACTCCCACAAGGAAACTGAAAATCAGCTTTCCTTCCCCCAAAAACGAGCTTTGAAAAGCCTGAGCCACTCCTTACCCCTATTCGTTGCATAAACCATGAGGTCTGTTTTCAGCTGAACCTTACCTTATTTTAAAAGGTTTTCTATCCAATGGGGCACCCGGGTGGCTCAGTTGGTTAAGTGGCTCAGTTGGTTAAGACTGTTGATTTCAGCTCAGGTCATGATCTTGTGGTTTGTGAGACTGAGCCTAGCATTTTGCTCAGTGCTCAGAACTGAGCTTGCTTGGGATTCTCTCTGCCCCTCCCCTGCTCATGCTGTCTCTCTCTCAAAAATAAATTAAATAAATAAATGGTTTTCTATCTGAAAGTTCTTACCAAAAGCTTTACTGGAGATGTTTTTATCGGTGAACACAGTGATGGGAAGAGTAATTTCAACTTCAGATCAAGATTTTTTACATTATTATAAATAATTACCTTTGAATAGTCCTGTAAAGTTTTTTTTTTCATTCACTCATTCAGAAATATTTAGTTCCTATTATTTGCTGACCACTTTGCCAGTTGATGAGCCTACAAAGATAGGAAATATTTTCACATACTTTCATTTTTGTCTAAGTCACTGGGGACTAAAATTCTGACATTTCAGTCACAACTGATTAAACATCAGTATTAGAATCTCTACACCTCTGGGGCACCTGCAGGGCTCAGTCAGTTAAATGTCCAACTCTGGATCTCTCAGCTCAGGTCTTGATCTCAGGGTCATGAGTTCAAGCCCAGTGTTGGGCTCTCCACTGAGCATGAAGCCTACTTAAAAAAAAAATCTCTCCACCTTTAAGGTGAATAATTAGTTCTGTCTTTTGACTTTCCTGGGAAGCTAAATGACCACAGTAGTACCTCATATATATTTAACAGGAACATCATCATTAATTCTTGGTGACTAATAAAACCAACCAACTCATAACCCAGAACAAAAATCAAAGTAAAAAAACTAGTAAGATCTTGAAAATATATGTAAATTCTACTCTTTCACTAAAACAGATACAATTAAAGAACACATAATAAACTATGCCAAGAAGTTGTCATTTAAGATCAAAATGTCTTTCCAGCAGTTTGTAAAATACTTGTTTTCATAAAAAAAACATGAAGTGCTGATTTGTTAAGAAGATTTATCTTTTTTTTTTTACTACCTTTAACCGTAACTTTACTACCTAAAGTAGTATTGTAAGGTAGTAGTACTACTTTACTACCTAATTTAAGAATTTAACAACGTATTTGCCTCAATTCCACTACATTTGGCACACCAATGACTACTTTGCTGGACTAAGAAAGATTAAGTTCAAGTACAGGGCATTGTTTACATATTGAGAATATCGCTGTTCAAATTGTTAAAAAGGAAATGAACATTTAGAAGGCTCAAAACACTTACATGAATCGACAGTTGAGCAAAATCACCTCCCACCAAGGCTATTTTATAATCAAGTGTTGACTATCTCATGCATTTTATTGAATACTGTCCTGAAAGTGAGAAATAGAATGGCTGTTACTGTATGGTTTGTGGACCCTCATAACCAGATGTGGGTGACTGGGAGCTGTGGCTGGCTGCCCTACCCAGGGTCATGAGAGAGGATCTCCCTGCACACTGCTAGCCTGCGAAAAGATCAGAATTCAAAGTACAGTTTCTACTGAGTGCACATTGCTTTTGCACCATCATATAGTCAAAAAATTGTGAGTCAAACCACATGGGACCATCTGTACTAAAACTAGGAAGTGGAACACATGTATAATCTAAAATAGTGCCCCAAATTTTCAGATAGTTTCTCTCTTGGTAGATTATTTAAACTCTTAGAAATAGCCTTCCATATCCACTATACACTAAAACAAATTAATTTTAGGGGTGCCTGGGTAGCTCAGTCGGTTGAGCATCTAACTCTTGATTTCGGCTCATGTCATGATCCCAGGGTCATGGGATCAAGTTCCACATTGGGCTCTATGCTGAGCGTGGAGCCTGCTTAAGATTCTTTCCTCCTCCCCCAATGTGTGAGCTTTCTTTCTCTCAAAAAAAAAAAATAATAATTTTATAATTCCAAGTACTCAGGTACACTCAAATTGTAAGGAAATGCCTGGGAGCCTAAGAGTGCCATTTTAGAAAGTAGTAGTATGTCTGTTGTGCTTGTAATTCTTGATTCAACTATGAGTTTAAATTATACTCAGATGACCATAAAGCAAGACCTTTCTTCAGTGTAAGTGAGTGTCTTAACACTATCGCCTTTAGGAGGAAGAACTAAGGAGAAAAGGAGAACTAAAGAATGATTGTTGGCTGGGACTGGGGGGGTGGGGGGAGGTTGGTTGGGAGGAGACAACATGGCTCAGTCGGTAGAGCATGCAATTCTTGATCTCAGCATTGTGGGTTTAAGCCCCAGGTTGGGTGTAGAGATTACCTAAAATCTTCTTAAAAAAATGATTGTTGGGTTTCTAGGCTGGATAGGACTTGTGGGTGAGTATTGATGGTATGTCAGTGCTATTGCTGAGGTGGGGAATGTTGGAAAGAATGGACTTGGGAACTGGGAGGAGAAAAGAATGGATTCAACTTTAGATAATGAGCTGCCGTACAGACAAGAAATTTAGGTAAAACTGCTGAACCTGTGTGGGGTTTAGGAGATCTAAGTCAAGAAAAATAAACTTGAGTGTCTTTAGGACACAGGAGACTACCCTTTGTGGCCTCAGTTGCCCTCAGTTCTTGTTAAATTGTCCAATTTGGTTTTAATGAGAATGTGAACATTTAGAGAAGGCAACAACAATTTCAACTTAATCCTACTTCCTATTTATAAAATTTAGAAGCAGAAATATGAAGGTTTTTGTCTTTCAAATGACTTCTCATGTGTTTGAGATCATTCTTGTTATCTGAACTAACACAAAACTCCCATGTATTTTCTCCTCATGTCTGTTTGTTACCCTAGGCCCTCATCTATGTGTTTTCTTTTTGTTGCCAGTCGTAAGAACCTCGTTTTAGAGGCAAGCCTGATAAGAAGCGATTAAAACCACAAGTCTTATCACACTGTGCCACACTTCATATTTTTGCTTCCATTGGTCACCCTCCAACATGTACATCACCTCCTCCTTCCCCTGCCACTATCTCATATGCATCTTGCTGTCTGAGCTCTCAATCAGTAGATGCCTGCTGAACCAGGGAACGAGAAGTTAGGAGGAAACAAGTAGCACAAATCTTAGTATAGCAGATTATGTGTTACACTGTATGCCCTGGGTGGTTTTGAACACTGACTGAACAAGCTTCCATGTGCTGTGTCCTTGCCCTACACATGCATCGTTATTATAAGAGGACAGGTCTCATTTGCTTACAAGATAAGTGCAATTCCCACTCATTCCGTCTCCCTCCGTGCCAGTCACACGTAGGTATACAAAATTTGTCTTATCTACTTCCGTTCCTTCAAGTTACGCAGCCTATCACAACATGCTGTAGTAATAAACATGTGGAAGCTATTTAAGTTCAGCTAATTTAAGGAGCAATTACAAGAAAAAGATTTGCCAAAGAGGTCTCTGTAGTGAGCATCTCTCCTAAAATAATTGCTTGGCTTTAAAACATGACATTTGTATACATTTCAAGAATAGAGGCATCTGGAAAGGAGAGGCCTAACAGAGGCTGTGGCGTTCTGGGGAGACATGTTTCTCCTCTCGCTCCTCAGCGGGATCTAGGTGGGTTTCCAATTAGGACAAAGACGGAAAACCAGCAATCAGAAGCAACTTTATCCAAGATTTTTGACCATAGTTACTGCTCATAAACTCAGGGTTCTACTTGAACTTTTTTTTTTTGGATGTTGAACAGAAAACACTTAAAGAGTTTCACTTCTAGGTTATTGCTTTTGTCATCTGAGTCCATTTCCAGCTCACACTTTAAACTTTTGCTGGCCTCTGGAAAAAAAAACTCTTCCGTTTTTGCAGTTAAGAGTAAAATTTCATTTACTTTCTATAACAACTCAGTTCTAATTGATACTAACACATTTCATGTATATACATTTTGCAGTATGTCTTGGGGGGTTTGGGGAGGGGGTTGTGATGGCAATGCTCAGGTTGTGGTTAAACCACAATGCAGAGAAGCCACCTACCTAGTAAGTGTCCTTTTTTGGATAATTTTTGATGGTGCAGACAGTTCCTTCCACAGCATACATCATGTTTTCCTAAATGTAAATGTTACATGCATCTTCAGGATTTCCTAGAAATTTTAGGCTTTATATATTTACAGCATAAAAAAAGAACAGAAAAACCCAGATCTGTTGGTCAAATAAAGTTTTCCTCTCAAGCATCGTATTACACCTGTGCTGCAAATTTGATGCAAATTTCTCCATAGGTTCAATATAGGAAAGCCTAGGAGACCAAGAGTTGCACAGGAAACCAAGAGATGTCAGCTGTCTGGGAGTTCCGCTATGGACTCACCAGGTAACTGATTTGGGCAAAGTCACTGATTCTCCTCACTTACACAGACTGAATTGATCTAAGCTCCCATAGTTATTGTTGGGCACACAAGATTTCTGCAAATACCTGGTATACTTTACTGTTTATGCTTCCATAACTCGTTATACTTTTAAGGTTTTTTTTTTTTTTTTTTAAAGTACCTGTTAAGACTAACAACCATAGAGTTTCAGTTGCCCAACCAGTTTTTCTGCCTTTAAAAACATCCTGGAAGAGGTAAGGTGGTCTCCTATTCCAATCTGTTTGGGTCAAAATTCTTTCTGATATTCAACATCAGGCTGTATGTACTTCATACTCTCTTAATTTCAGAAGCCAGCATTCTTGATTATTCTATTTCTCCCTTATGTGTTAAGAATTCCATTTCTCCCTTAGGTACTAACATTTTATTTAGATTTCAGAATTCCTTCTTCAGTCATTTAACAAAGCCATGGCTTATCTAGATGTATTACTTACCCCTCTGGGATTACACATGATTAACTTTAAGTGCCAAAGGTCATCTAGTCTTTGTTACAAGTATAACATTTCTTGGGGTGTGCCCGGGTGGCTCAGCCGGTTAAGTGTCCGACGTGGGTGGACTCAGGTCATGATCTCACAGCTGGTGAGTTCGAGCCCCGAGTATGGCTCTGTGCTGACAGCTCAGAGCCTGGAGCCTGCTTCGGATTGTGTGTCTCCCTAGTGCTCTGTCTCTCTCTGTCTCTCTCTCAAAAATAGATAAACATTAAAAAAAATTAAAAGAAAATATAACATTTCTTGAGAAAATTAGGAAAACTAGATCAGTATCTTCAAGATGCTTTAGAAAGGACTCAGCACTTAATCTTACATATTTCAATAAAGTCCAGAGTCCTTCACTTCGTGTCCTATGGCTCCCCTGCACATTTCTACACACCTTAAATGGTCCACTCCTTTCTAACAGTAAGCCAAATACATTCACCCAACGTGTATCACAGGTAGTGTTTGCGAAAATATATGCACCAAGCCCTAGTTCATCATGACATGCAGAAAACACACACTATAAAACAAACAGGGAGAAGCACTTGTGTTAACAGAATGTTCTTCCAGAGTATTTCTTAGCTGCACATGCTGGATCCTTGAATGAAACTTCAACAGAGAATTTCCAAGTAGTAAAATATCTTGGCTGGTGACTGAATAATGACATCCACATCCACAAGTGAAACTTAAGGTATTTTAGACACTTTGACATATAAATTCCCTATTAGCCAGGTTTATTTCGTTAACCAAAATGGCCCAATGAGTCTGCAGCAGACCATAATTGTTTATATGTTTATATCGCATATGACTGATAGTTAAAATTTGTGAAAAACCTATTGCTATAAAGAGCCATGTTTCCTGGTTGCATTACGTCTGGGGCGGGGGGAGGGGGGGCGGTTTTCCCATTGGCCACATCTCAGTTAGGCTTTCACATAGTGCAGTATGCACGACGGAAGTACCAGTAAAGAAATTAGCGAAAAACAAACAAACAAAACAAAAAAAAAAAACTTCATTAAAAACATTTTATTATAAAAGTGTGCTTTATTATAAGGTAAATTTAAATATAACCAACAATACTGAAAATAATGTAACTGGCATTTACAGCCTTGGTCAGAATTCTCTATTAAACAGGCATTTGTTTGCTATTCCATGAACAGTTAACAATCAGCTTATGCAACAAGGTATCTTGAAAAAGTGGATAAAGAATACAGAATGATGAACCAGGAATTTGGGCGGGTTCTTTGCGGTTTTTTTTTTCTTGTCTAACAGACATGACTTTTAAAATAAAATCTGAAGTAGAAAAGAAGTCATCTTCATGTAGTAAGCTCTCTTCCTACATGAAGGTTTGCAAAATCATTAAACAGTGTTCTAAAATGGGGTTGAAGTTATACTTTACATATTGTTTACATATACATGACCCGATGAACCTATTTTAGCCATATTTTCATTATACTCAGACCATAAACATTCTCTAATAACACCACACTATAACAGCCACAGAATATTTTTACCCAGGTATATGTTTTTTTAAAACCTGTTTCCCCAAAATGAAATTGCTCATTTAAAAGTGAACAACTGGTTAGAATTAACCTCTCCAAACACTGTGGTCACGTGGGCCTAGAAATAACGTTAAGAATAATACTGCTTTGGTTGAGTGGAATTTAATTCATCTTATATAGCAGAATAATAAGCATATCAATTATCAATGAAAATTTATACAACTGAGTTCATCCTGCACATTTGAGTCTATGTTAATGCAAATGGCAAGGTCTAATGGTACATCTGGACTGGGCAGAAATTCCTTTTATCTTTATGTATGGTTTATAAAAATTTATTTCTACCACCATAAAGGAAACCCAAGGGAACAGATGTCTGCAGAGGACTGTGTTATGTATGCCTAGTGAAGAACCGAGAAATATCCTGTGGGCATGTAGATAAGGACTCCAAAATATTTTTGGTATAGGACAGTTTTTTCCCCCCCTTAGCATATATAGTATCTTCAGCTTCTATAAGACAAGTTTAAATAGCATTAAAAAAACCTGTGACATTAAATGTCGAACTCAAATTTTTTAAGAGTACAGAGAACTATACAATGAAAAAAGGAAGTAGATATATGTTTTATGAGGAAACTGTGTTAATGATCTCTCCTCTAAAAAAGACTCTTCCCTATTATCATAATGACTACATTGCCCGTCCTTAAAACCACTGGAACATGTAGGTTACTGACGTTAGGCCAAAGAAGTCAAAACATACTTTATTGCAAAAATATAAAAGGTTTTAAAATTGCATATGATGTTTTATGCCATAGTCCAAGGCCAGCATATAACTTATCAAGCCAGAAAAACTTGAAAACAAAAATGATTAAAATTGTACTGACTATATATATAGCGAGTTGTAAAAAGAATGTGATGCCATGCTGTAGAGCATGGTTCACTGCCAAGTTCCCTTTTACATGGGCAGAGTCACTAACACAGCAATCCGAGGGAGTCCACATGAACACATGTTGCCCATGGTAACACCCTTCAATTATCTTCTTGCACACAGATACTTTCAATATATTACAATCATTTGAATAAACCTCTCACTGAGATCATAATTTTGTGGAGTACAAAGTCATTTCATCAGTATGTCAATATTGTTTTGATCTATTCTTTAGAAAGTGATGTTAAAGCCTATAGAGTATTAAATCACTACTCCGCTTACTGATACGTTGTAAATGTAAAAAAAGGAAAAAACCTGAAATCACAGAAAATGCTTGGCATCTACACAAACACATTCTCAGTGGACTAACCACTACTGTGTAATTTTGTCACTATAGGTCTTGTTCCATACTTTTGCTTCATGCAGTGGGTTCAACAATATCCATGTTAGTTCCAAACAGGGCAACTAATTGTTCTTCGTAAGTGGCAATGTTCCTTTTCATAATTTCCATGCAAGGTCCCAAAAGCCTTTCAAATGCTTGCACATCCATGGCTAAGAGAAGGAAAAGAAATGTAAGGAGAGAAGGAGAGAAGAAAAAGAAATGTAACATTCTTTGCAAATCTGAAAAATTGCAAAGTCATTTAGGATACCCATTCTGCATGTGTCAGGAATGCAATGGTTATTTTTATTTTTTTTAATGTTTTATTTTGAGAGAGGGAGAGGGAGAGAGAAAGAGGGAGGGAGAGAGATGGAGCATGAGCAGGGGAAGGGCAGAGGGAGGGAGACACAGAATCCGAAGCAGGCTCCAGGCTCTGAGCTGTCAGCAGGGCTTGAACCCATGAACCGTTAAGATATGACCCAAGTCAAAGTCAGACTCTTAACCGACTTAGCCACCCAGGTGACGCTGCAATGGTATTTTTAGATAAATATCAAATATAAGAAAAGGGCACAAGGATAAAAATGTTCCACTTCAGAAAATAAACAGCCAGTGTTCCCTTGACAATGGGATTGTGCAATGCTAGGTTGCTGGGAGGCTCCTGGTCTCGGGTAAGAAAAAAACAAGGGACTATAATGGCAAAGCCTGGTAATTCTAAAAACCTGTTGTTTTTTAAAGTTTATTTTTGAGACAGTGAGTGAGAACAAGGGGCAGAGAGAGAGGCAGACAGAGAATCCCAAAAGGCTCCATGCTGTCAGTGCAGAGCCCGATGTGGGGCTCACACTCACAAACTGTGAGATCTTGACCTGAGCCGAAATTAAGAGTCAGACACTTAACCGACTGAGCCACCCAGGCCCCCCTAAAAAATAGTTCACCACCTCAGTAACATGAACTCTCCTCAAAGGTGGCAAGGCCTTTTTTTCCTCTACTGTTCTTCCTTCTCGGGGCTTACTTACGACGCTATGGTGTAAAGACCTGATGTTACCTTGTGTAACGTTTACTCTCTTATACTATCACCTGGCCAATTCAAAACAGCAGCCAGAATGCTCTTCTCCACTTGTAAGTATATGCTGTATGTCACTTTCCTGGTCTGTCTCATGCATTTTTAAAAACTCAATTTATAATATACTCGTAGAAACTATGATCACACTCTCTACTGTAGAAGGGCAAATTTTCATTAAAACTTTTTTTTTTTTTTTTTTTGCCTTTCAAATTTGCAAAGGTACAAGGGACATTGTTCACAAGAGCGGAGGGAGTGGACACTCTTGCACTGCCAGTAGCACGTACATCAGCACAGGTCAAGAGGGCTGGGAGTATACAGTGAACTCCGTAAAAAGAAAGGCTACTCCTGAGAACCATTTCTAAGGAAAAATCCTATACATGGAAAAGTAGTCTGTGCGCACAGACACAAAACCTGCTCCCCCCCCACCGAAAAAATATGGAGCCCAAACCCCCAAAATCGCCAGTGGAGACCAATTAACTCATAATGTGGATGTTGACCTAACAGAATGTTACAATTTGATAAAATGAGAAATAAAATAAGAGCCTAAGGTACAGTAAATGAAAAACAGCAGTTTACAACACTTTAAAAACAGAAAGCCCATGCAAATAAAAAAGATGAAGAATTATAAGAAGATGTGGAAATCACTGGGGGTTGGTAGTGGTGGTAAGGAATTTTCCTACCTTCTCTGTATTTCTCAAATTTTCCTTAATGTGAATAAATCTGTTACAGGAAAAAAATAATGGGATTTCACTCACTTCACTTCACCTTTACTCTTTCTCACTAATGTCTATCCTCAGGGAAATTACCTGTCAGTTTCTCACTACCTTCTTTTTCATCCAGGTGTAACACTTGAGCCCTTTAAAAAGGGGCTCCTCTAGGAAGTTGATTCTGAACGGACCCTCAGATCTTAAGAACACTAAAGCTGGGGTGCCTGGGTGGCTCAGTCGGTTAAGCATCTGACTTCGGCTGAGGTCATGAACTCGTGGTTTGTTAAGTTCGAGCCCTGCGTTGGGCTCTGTGCTGACAGCTCAGAGCCTGGAGCCTGCTTCAGATCCTGTGTCTCCCTCTCTCTCTGCCCCTCCCCCAGCTCACACTCTGTCTCTGTCTCTGTCTCTCTCTCTCAAAATAAACATAAAAAAAAGAACACTGAAGCCAAGTTTATTCTACTGAACCGTGAATAAGAACACAGAGTGGCTAATTACTGTTGAATCAATTTTTCTTAAAATGTCAACTACATGGACTCCTTCTGAATTCCATTTTTCACCATTAAAGTAAGCGCTTTCTCATATATGGATCTCAGATACAGACAGATGTCTTCCATTTGAGGACAGCATCTCTGCTGCTAGGAAATAAGAAGTTGAACAATAGAGATTTTGCTGCTGAAACCATGGTTTCCTGGGACCAGGACGAGGAAGTACTCCCAAAGAGCTTCCAGCTTTGCCCAGAGACCTTAATGTATGCTATAAAAATACTATTCTGGCTTTTTTTTGAGGAACACAAACTTTATTTGAAAAACTAGACATGGGGCGCCTGGGTGGCTTGGTCGGTTGAGCGTCTGACTTCAGCTCAGGTCATGATCTCACGGTCTGTGAGTTCGAGCCCCACATCGGGCTCTGTGCTGACAGCTCAGAGCCTGGAGCCTGTTTCGGATTCTGTGTCCCCCTCTCTCTCTGCCTCTCCCCTGTTCATGCTCTGTCTCTGTCTCAAAAACAAATAAACGTTAAAAAAAAATTTAAAAAAAAAAGAAAAAAAAAAAAAAAGAAAAACTAGACATAAAACTCCATACTCAGAATTCTTTACTAAAACAAGATGCCATTTCACGCCTATATGAAAGAAGAAAACAGGAGAAAATAGGCATGTGAAAAATTTTAAAGAAAAAACTAAGGGCGGGGTGCCTGGGTGGCTCAGTCAGTTAAGCATCTGACTCGTGACTTCGGCTCAGGTCATGATCTCAGTTTGTGAGATCGAGCCCCCCAACAGGCTCTGAGTTGACAGTGTGAAACCTGCTTGGGATTCTCTCTCCCCTCACTCTCCCCCATTTCCCCCACCCCGTGGGTGCATGCTCTCTCTCTCTCAAAATTAAACCATTTTTTTAAAAAGAATATTTTAGGGGTGCCTGAGTGGCTCAGCACCAAACCTCAGCTCAGGTCATGATCTTACGGTTCGTGGGTTTGAGGCCCCTGGAGCCTGCTTCGGATTCTGTGTCTCCTCTCTCTCTATCCCTCCCCCACACACTCTCTCTCTCTCTCTCTCTCAAAAATAAACATCAAAAAAATTTTTTTAATATTTTAATTAAAAAAAAAAAAACCAAGGGCTTCCCACAAATCGATTTCATAATGCAATGAGTCCTTACCTTGTTCTCTCTAGTGGGGACTGTGAAACGTGTGAACCCAGTAAGACCATCAGTACAGCAACACGAATACATAAAAGGCAGACCGAACAGCTTCCACACGGAGGAGCACGTACAGTGCTGTGACTCCTACCTAAACATTTGACGGTCCCGATGGCGTGCGCCGAAGCTGCTCGGGGTTTGTTAGTGACCAGAGCAAGTTCTCCAAAGTACTGTCCCCGGGAACACCGAGCAATTTCTACTGCGCCATTCTCTTCCACCTCGGATTTGCCCTGACAAGGGAAGTAAGAGCATGCGCTTTGACTCAGCTTATGAAAACCGAGCTAACCTTAGTCTAAAGCATCAGAAAGGAAACCTATGGTGTTCCTTGCTCCCCATGGGTGTTTGGGACTTGCCAACACTTACCTTCCTTTTCATAGTGATTTTCACTTCACCAGATTCTACAATGAAAAAAGAATCTGCCAGATCTCCCTGTAAAAAGGAAACAAGCACCGAGGGTGAAAATGTAAATTCGGGTGACAACAATCCCCTTGCCTCTCAAGCCCTGAAAAGCGAAGATGATTGTGCCGGACAAGTGAAGCTCCATAGGAACAGACTCTGTCTAAATTGAAAGGCTGTGCTCGACAATCACAAGTAATGAGCTCATTTGTAAAATTAACAAACTTCCTACCACAGCCTTTCTTGCTAAAACTAGCCAAAAAACAAAACAAAACAAAACAAAACAAAAATGGCAAATACTGAAGTTAGAATTTGGCCCCAACTCCAGCCTGGATGACCACGTCCACAGTCAGAAATGGCAGCGCTGGGGGCGCCTGGGTGGCTCAGTCACTTAAGTGTGCGCCCGACTTGGTTCTGGCTCAGATCATAATCTCACAGTTTGTGGGATCGAGTCTCCTGTGAGGCTCTGTGCTGACCATGTGGATCTTGCTTGGGATTCTCTCCCTCCCTCTATGCCCCTCCCCCACCCTCTCAAAATAAATAAATAAACATAAAAAAAAAAAGAGAGAGAGAGAAAGAAATGGCAGCACCGTTTCCTAGTAGCACCTCCCACTCTGCCGGCCGCTCCTACCGCTCCTGGAGAAGCGCTCAGATGCACACCCTGCATCACCCTCTGGTAACAAGCAATTAGCACCAGTGGCCCAAAGGGGAGAAACTCTCAAAGAGGAGAAAGCAACCAGGCTCATCAGGAAGCTCATCAGGAATCCACGTGGGCTCATCAGGGCCCAGGCTCATCAGGAATCCTTGTGGGCCCTGTCGTCTTTAGCCACATTCCACACCACCTCGGGGGGCCTAAAAAAGGCTTCTGAAAGTGTTGCCATTTCTAACTACACACCTGCTTTTTCCTGCTTTTGGTTTTTGAGTGAACTCGGTGTTGATTTCTGATGATGCCTTCCTATTTAAATAGTGTAATACAGAAAATAACAGACCCTGACTTTTCTGAGCCTCTCAAAGTGATTCTAGAGAAACTGGTTTTTCAAAACTCCTTAGTATATAAAATGTAAGAAATACAGTATCAGCTTACACATTTTTTGTCTAGGTTTATGTAATATAGACATGAATGTTTTATAAACACTTAAAAGACAACTAATATCTACAAAGATCTTTAGTAAACCCTAAGTATAATAAATAATCTCTCATCAGGCTTCATGTTAAATTTTCAAGTATTTTAAATAAAAATAGGTCTATAGACTACTGTGTTACTTTTTTTTTTAACATTTTATTTTTAACTAATCTCTACAATCAGTATGGGACTCGAACTCACAACCTCCAAGATCAAGAATCGCACACTCTACCGACTGAGCCAGCCAGGCATTTTTTTTTAAATTTTTTTAACGTTTATTCATCTTTTGAGACACAGAGTGTGAGCGAGGGAGGGGCAGAGAGAGAGGGAGACACAGCAGCCTCCAAAGCAGGCTCCAGGCCCCAAGCCGTCAGCACAGAACCCAACGCAGGGCTCGAACCTACAAACCGTGAGATCATGACCTGAGCCGAAGTCAGACGCTCAACTGATGGAGCCACCCAAGTGCCCCTAGGCATTTTTTAAAAAAAAACGTGCTCTAGGGGCACCAGGGTGATTCTTTTGGTTGAGCCTCCAACTCTTGATTTCGTCTCAGTTCATGATCTCAGGGGTGGGATCGAGCCCCACATTGGGCCTGCTTGGGATTCTCTCTCTCTCTCTCCCCCTCTGAGCCACTCCCCAACTTGTGTGCACTCTCTCTAAAATAAAAAAGAAAAGAAAAGAAAAGAAAAGAAAAGAAAAGAAAAGAAAAGAAAAGAGAAAAGAGAAAAGAAAAGAAAAAACTGTGCTCAAAATGATGTAAAAGTGGTGAAACAGGGTCTATGGATCATACCACTGTCAGTTCCTTAGGTGTGACATTGAACTGTAGTGATGCAAGACGCACCGTCAGAAAGTGGGGCAGAAGGGCATGAGACCTCTCTGACTTTTGCAACTTACCACAAATCTGTAATTATTACAAAATAAAAGGCTAAAAAAGTCATTTCAAAAGTGCTCTGTACTTTGTTATTTTTCAGCTTCTGTAGAACCTTAGCCTTGTTCTCTAATTTGACTCCACTTCTCTCCAATCCCTGACTAATCTGTGTATACATGCATATGTGTGATAGGAGAGAGCGATTTACTTATTTTCCTTCTAAAAAATTATTCTTTCCTCAAGTCTCACAGACCTTGAATCTTGTTTCACATATATCAAGAGACAGTATTCTTTATCTTTTATTTTTTTAAAGTAGACTCCGTGCCCAACGTGGGGCCCAAATTCACGACCCTGAGATCAAGGGTCCCATGCTCTACTGACTGAGCCAGCCAGGCACCCCAGAAGAGACAATATTTTAGATAAAGATTACAATATGGTATCAATATCTGGATACAAATATTACAGAATCTTTTAAAATCTGTTTAAATCATTCACTCAATATTTCAAAACTATACCTAGGAAATACAAGTTAATGCAAGATCTGTGGCTGTGTCTGTGAACTTCAACTGTTTTCATAAATCCTACTTCTCCACAGCTCTATTGTAACCAAGGTTACAACTGGGATCTTAGAAAAGCTTTAGGGGTTAAACAGCACGTTGGCCCCCATTTAGTGCCTGGAAACCTAAAAAGTACAGGGTGCAGTGTCTTCCCTTCTTGATTAATTTTATCAGGGAGGAGCCCCAGGAGGTCTCATCATGAACTCATCGTGCAAAACTCTGCAATAACTCCCAGTGCACCTACTGGGTCCTTACTATCTCGAGGAATACCCACCCGTTTTTTCTGATCATTAACAACATCTTATTGTTTAGATATATTTGAATTTCATGTCACATACAAATAATAAAATTATCCAGAAATCCATGTGATGATTTAATACATGTTCATCGGGACTTAATTATATAAATAAAAATATTCAGATAGCTTAATGGCTATAAATTAAACCACTTTTAACAGGTCATTTGGTGGAACTAATAATCATTTAATCCATCACTGCATACTAATTATAGACACATATGAAAAATTGGTCAAGATCTGCTACATGTTAAGAACCTTTCGGAATATAAACCTAAGGTGAATTACCTAAAAAGGACTATACCTGAGCAATGATTTGTTCTCCATCGTTGTATACTTTGGTGCCTATGACATCTACCACTTTCAGGCGTTCAGAAACCTTCAAAAAAAAAAAGATAATATCACACAGATGATCTGGGTAATCCTATTTCAGAAGTTAAAAACTGGTAGCCTTTAAGCCAAATAAACCCAGCAGTGTGTGTGTGTGTGTGTGTGTGTGTGTGTGTGTGTGTGTTGGATTAATGAACTGCCAGCATTTTAAAATAGATTTCTCATAAAAATCTTAATTTTCAGCTTCTCTTGAAAAATCAGGAAGGAGACTCACAACACCCGGCCCACATTTGCACATGGCACCAGCTACAAGCTGTGGGAGACTAGCTGCTGATCTTTAGCTGGAGCACTTGTCATCCAGCTTGACCCAAATCCCATCCTGGCTTCGTTTTCTCCTTTATGTTACTTGCCCAAATCTGAAGGCATCTGGATTTCCAGCCCCTGATCTCCTTTCATTTAAAAGAGATGCTGCTACATATTAACAGCTGCCTCATATGCATTCTGTCATGCGGCCAGAACCTCTACCAGGCATGTATTGACAACCCAGCCGAAGGAGATTTCAGTACAAGAGTCAGTATGAATCCCAAGGCTTCTGGCCAAGGTGCAGTAAGATGGGGAAGGCATGGGGGAGGAGGTCGAGGACTCACTAGGTTTGAGATATCTATTAGACACCTTAGGGCATAGGTTAAATATCGGCCATTTGAGGGAGGGACCTTGCCTAGTGATGTCAATTTCAGGAGGCATCAACATATAGGCAGTATTTACAGCCAGGGGATACGACAAGCTAAGTGCGTAAGTGTAGCCGGAAAACAGAAGAGACTCTGGAATGCCAATGTGAAGTGGAAGGAGAAGAGGAGTAAACAGCAGAGTTGACTGGGAAGGAGAGGCCAGGGAACACACACCGTTTTGACAAGCTGTCCCTGTAAAGGCACAACTAGTGCTACTGCCTACATGTATATATTATTTTCAGTCTGCTTTTATTTTTTTTAGTTTTTATTGAAATTCCAGTTAGTTAACATGTAGTGTAATATTTGTTTCAGGTGCACAATACAGTGATTCAACACTTCCAGACAATACTCGGTGCTCATCACAAGTGTCCTCCTTAACCCCTGTCACCTATTTTTACCCATACCCCACCCTCTGGTAACTATCGGCTTGTTCTCAACTACATAGTTAAGAGTATGTTTCTTGGTTTCTCTCTCTCTTTACTTCCCCCCACTGCTCATTTGTTTTGTTTCTTAAATTCCACATGAGAGAAATCATATGCTATTTGTCTTTCTCTGATTTATTTCACTTAGCATTATACTCTCTCTAGCTCCATCCACATCGTTGCAAATGGCAAGATTTCATTCTTTTTTGTGGCTGAATAATATTCCATTGTGTATGTCCCACATCTTCTATATCCATTCATCAGTGGATGGATACATGGGCTGTTTCCATAATTTGGTTATTGTAGATAAAGCTGCTTTAAACACTGGGATGTATGTAACCCTTTGAATAAGTATTTTTGTTTTCTTTGGGTAAATACTTATTAGGTCTGCTTTTAGATAAAACCCACATATAAATATGTTATAGATACTCACAGAAGTCTATTACTTGTAAAACTAAGCAAAATAAAACAAATGCAGTCATAGGTAGTAAAAGAAATACCAAGTTATACAAACACCACAATTTAATTCTTTCAACTAAAAATGTGGATACATTTTTATTCAAAGAACCTTTTCTATGGAACAAAATATTCCAAACATTTTAAAGCAAAATAAAACAAAAGCATATACATATACTTACTTCCAAAGATTTAAGGAATGGCAGTGACTCGATAAAGCTTTCATACATTTTTCTCTTTTTGGCATTATTTTTTACAATTATTCTCCTGAAGGTTACCCTGTCCTAAAGGCAGAACAGCAGATACAAATACAGTTACAAGACAGATTTTATTAGGAAAAAAGTTTGAAGAGGTAGTTTCATTCTATTCCGTATAAGGAACAAACAATAACTGAAGACTTTGAAATAAAAGGTTACCATTATTATCCTTTGCAGATTTTTTTTTATTTCTTCAACCATAAAATATACACCCATATAAAATATTACTTTCATTTTTTTAAAGGAAACATGAGTTTCCTTTAATTCAGAACAGATCTGGTCAACGTGTAATTGGGACAACCCACAAGGTGGCACTATTGCACCATTTAAAAAAAGGCAATAGGCCCATCTTGGTTTTCCTCCAAGCTTTATTGAGATCCAAACGATCTATAATACTGCGTAAGTTTAAGGTATATAACTTGTTGATTTGATACACTTATATACCTTGTGAAATGATTACCACAGAGAGTTAGTTAATACCACCTCACATAATAATTACCCTTTTCTTTTTTGTAAGGAGCACATTTAAGACTTCTCTTAGCAACAATACAATGTTGTTAACCATAATTATGCTGTTCATTCAATCCCCAGAACTCATTCACCTTGTAACTGCAAATCTGTACCCTTTGATCAACACACACCCCCCACCCCGCCCCATCTCTAGAAGCCACCACTGTGTGTCTCTGAGTTCAGGATAGCACAAGTTCTTTTACTGTGGATGACAGCCCAAGAGTGTCACAAAATCGTTTCAGTGGAACATACCAGCATTTTTTTAAATTGAGGTATAAGTGACCTATAAAACTGAATTTGTTTAGGGAGTACAATACAATGATTGGTATTCATATATATTGAGAAATGATCACAGTAAGTCTAGTTAACTTTCATCACCATACATAGTTACAAATTCTTTTTTTCCAGTAGAGAACTTTTAAGATCTACCCTCTTAGCAACTTTCAAATATACAATGCAGTATTATGAACTACAGTGGCCATGGTGTACAGGACATCCCAGGTTGTATGAATTTTATAACTGGAAGTTGTACCTTTTGACCCCCTTCATCCATGACCAGCATTTTTATAAAAAATAAAGAACAGAAAATCTCAGCATGCACATCTTTTAGTAAAGTGTTATTTAGGGATTTATTTCAGTTATACACAAAGACACACATACACATGCACTGGTTGTGAGATTTCCTAATGTGTTTCTTGATGTGGGCTGCAGGAAAAAAAATACATGAAAAACACTATTAGAAAATTTTTTTTAATGTTTGTTTATTTTTGAGAGAGGGAGAGAGAGACTGGAAGAGGGGCAGAGAGAGAGGGAGACACAGAATCTGAAGCAGGATCCAGGCTCTGAGCTGTCAGCACAGAGCCCGACACAGGCCTGAAACCAACAAACTGTGAGATCATGACCAGTGAGATCATGAGAGTCAGACACTTAACCAACTGAGCCATCCAGGCACCCCCAAAATTTTTTTAATCATAAGGCAACTATGAGACCTTAAAAAAATCATGTATGCTAGGTTGTCATATCCACAGTGTGTCAGAGTTTTTCTTTTTTAAAAAAATGTGCACAGAGAAACTATGACTTTCTTGACTGTCAGAGCTGAATGCCAGTGTTTATCATTCTCAGGGCCCTGAAACGTTCCTCTGTTTACACTACTTAACCTCAAAGATACAGAACTCAATTAAGGAACTAGGGAAAATTTTAAAGATGATAAACAGCTCAAAAAATGGTTTTCCTACAAACTACTTTGAAAAATTTCTACAAAACACTATTCATAATAGTTCATAGTAAAGAGTCCCCATAATTAGTCATTCACTGATAATCAATTACACCATTTTAATATAAAATAAAATGGAGTTATGTTCATTAATTATTAAATTACTGCACTGACATAGTAAGGCTGAATTTAATTGAACTGGTAGGACGGGAAAAAATGCGAGTGTGGAGGGCATAAGTCTCTAGGAAAGCAAAGCAAACATCCTGTTCCCCCATTTAGTTTATTACAATTTTACAAGAGCTATAATTTGGAGCTGCAATCCTAATAACTTTTTTTAAAAGAGAAAAATTTGCAAGGTAATTAGTAAATTTACTAAAATAATTTCCAAGCTTGGGTCTGCATGAGAATCAGCTCTAGCATTAACAACAACAACAACAACAACAACAACAACAACAAAGGTTTCTCAGATCCCAGACCTGAATGACTCAAACAGTGTCTGCATGTAGGGCTCAATAATCTATAGTTCATAAAAGCTTCCCAAGTGATTCTGATACATAATCAGTTTGGGAACCGACTGCAACACTGTTTAATGGACAGAGTTAATTGCAAAACAGAGAAGACTAGAAATAGTTTAGTGATTTAGAGACGAACCACAAAGTAGTGTACATCTTGGGAAAAATTTTATTAGTGGCCCACCTCTTCACACCCACTGTGACATATAATTAAAATCCAGAAATGCCCACTTCAAAAGTTTTCACCCTAGCCACATCAATCATGGCCTCCCGAAACATGGGCAGGGTCATGCACATCAGTTAATCCCCTAAGGCGAAGAGTCCTATTTACAAAGTCAGACGAGTCCACAAAGGACTTTTCTCTTGGGATGTGCTTATCTTTATACCTGCACATATATGGCAGAGCTCCAATCCGTTGGCCTTAAAAGAAAAGTATCTTTTCTACTCGACTTTCTCTGAAAAGGGGCTAGTTTGTAAGTTGCTCTTCAAAAACCAGGTTTGAAATATTAAGTGATATGTTCACTATCCTAATCTTTAAAAAGTCACTGTGGTCATGCACATACCCAAAGGTGACCATCACAAACTGCCCACTTTAATAACATCTATAGATGAGTAAAAATCTCTGAAAATGCTTGATCCTTCTTGATGGCCTGAGTATCACACACTGGGAAATGCTGGACCTCCATACGTAGTTTAAGGTGGACCAGGACACTTAACCGACGGAGCCTCTCAGGTGCCCCTGGAATAAATACATTTTTAACTGGTGCCTTCCTTAATGAAACAGCTCACAGCAGACTGGGCCCACCATTCTGATGACAGGCAAACACTTCCTATGGACCTAGCCTGGTCTGGTAAGGAGTTTCTACTTAGCTGGCTTTGGGTGTTCAAATCTTTAATAGTCCCTGAAACACTTCAGATGACAATGAGTTTCCTCCCGTGTGAAACAATTCCCATTTTTCTTGTACATCTGAAAATGAGACCCATCACATCTTTACTATGTAAATAATAACTGCCTGATTCTCATAAGAGGAAATACAGTATGTATTGTTTCTTTGAGCAAGAGATTTTTATCAGCTGAATTTGCTTCACAGTTAAATGCTGAGACGTCACCGAGTAATGTGCTACTTCTGTAAAACTATAGTCCTTGGGAACCAGATCCTAACAGACTTCCAATTTCTCAACCTCTCTTCCTTCCACAAAAGAATTCCTGAGCGAATATATCTGTGTTGAAACTACAGGGTGGGCTGTTTTCAACAATTTAAAAAGAAAATACAAGTATCACAAACATGCCCTTAAATCAGCGCTACTTAAATAGTGTGTTCTGGGCACAGCAGCACTGGGGTGTCCTGGGAGCTTATGAGTAACACAAAATCACAGGCCTCATTCCAGACCTAGTGAACCAGAATCTACATTTTACCTGTGTTCCCAGGTAAGCACACCGGAGTCTGAGAAGCACCATCTTAAACAGTCTTCTAGAATCGGCTACTCTGCACCCTGATACCACGTATGAAAAGATCCTCCCTTCCCACCTCACCCAAGTGTCTTTAAACTGACTTTTAAGCCTTATACAAATATCACTATTAACAAATTCATTTTAAAAGCCCAGGACCCAACTCTACAGAGTCTGATTAAATTAGTCTATGGTGGGGCCTCAGCAAGGATTTGTTTTAACCACCCCCCGTCCCCCGCCTCCTGCAAACTAATTCTCATGTGTGTGAGAAGCACTGACATCAAGTACTCTCTCTCTACCCAGCTGCTTTTCAATGCCAAGTTGTTACCAATTTATAGCACACCAAGAGAATCTGTTTATGGAGGATTCTCAAATGCTCTCAGGCACCAGAGTCACATGGTGGGTTTGCTCAAGCACAGATCACTGGGCCCCATCTCCAGAGCTTCTGAGTCAGTGGGCCCGAATTGGTAAGTGGGACCCCCCCCCAGAATTTGCATTTCTAGCAAGTACCCAAGTGATACAGATGCTACTGGGGGGGGACACACTTTGGGAAGCACAGATAATATAACACCATGGAAAGCTATCTGAGAACACAACACTGAAGGCTCTGTGCATTTGCCTGGGTGGCTGGTTTTTAAGAGCATTTTGGATCTGAGTATCCTTCCCAGGGCCTGGAGGCTACGCTCCTGACTTGATCAGGGAAAAAACGTGAAGATTTAATTCAGCACAGTCTCAGCACAGACCCAACAGTTCAGCATCCACTATATAACAAATACCCTGATGGCTGATGAGGATGGCAAAGAAATCCAGCTATTAGAACTAAAATAATTCCATCTACCTGGCTTCCATCATAACAACATTGACAAATAACATCGTGGTCACGTAAATATTTCACTCACCAAACCCCACAGAGCACCCGGAGAGGTAGCAGTGATCGTAGCTGCTCTGGGCGTATTGTACATTAAGGCCAGTTCACCGAAACTCCCACGATTGTCGTAGTTACCAACACACCTTCCAACACCATCGCATTTCACATAAATATCAAACGTTCCTCTGTTGGACATATGAAAAGAGGTAAAAATAATTCAAGCAAAATCTCATCACTATCAAACATAATTTCAAAGAGCCCTGTGCAAGAAAAATCCCATTTCCAGCTTCCCTTTCTCCTCTGTTGGCTGACAAGGAATAAAAGGGCATCAGTATGTGCCAGAGACAACATCTGTGCCAGACAAGCAGAAAGACACCATCACCTAGATGAGGGTAAGGACCATACATGGGTCTGTGGTGGAAAAAGAGACTAAACAATAAAAGTTTACAATAAAATAAATGATGGAAATAGAAGACTACAACCAAATAGTGTATGTGTAGGCATCCTTCTGAAGGAATGTATATGAAACAAAGCTGTCTGTATTTATCTCTGAGCATTAAGAATAGTGAAAGATTCTAGAATGTTCACTACCTAATTAAAGAGGTTCTGTCTCCCACATGAACATGTATTACTTCTGAAATGAGAGGAAAATACTTTTCTTTTTTAAAATGTTGATTTATTTTGAGGGGGGCAGGCAGGGGGTGGTGGGCAGAGAGAAACTCCCAAGCAGGCTCTGCACTGTCAGCATGGAGCCCGACGGTGGGCTCGAACTCACAAACCGTGAGATCGTGACCTGAGCTGAAATCAAGAATCAGACACTCAACCAACTGAGCCACCCATGCGGCCCAGAAGAAAATAACTTTAAAAAAAAAACATACAGCTCTAACAATTTGGTCAGCACCATTGTACAACACTTACAAGGGTCCTTTATAATCTAAGGGGGGGGCAGCAAAGCATGGCCCACAGACTGGCTGCCTGCTTTCATGAATCAAGTTTTACTGGAACACAGACGCACGGGTTTGTTTACGGCTTACTGATCACTGATATGTACTGCCACAACAGAGCTGAGTAGTTGTGACGGAGACCACATGGCCTACAAAGCCTAAAAAATTTACTAGAGCTCTTTACATCACTTGGCCCTTTATTGTAGACTGACACCCCAATCTAAAGCAAAAAGTGGTAGAAATTCAGACTATCTGATTCTGGTCTTTCTGTAGGTCTTTTTATTCTGTGCTTATCTTTTATTTGGGTTCTTATTCTAGGCAAGTAACAGTCTGCATGGCACTGTGCTACATATTTGACAGATCCTCTCTCTATATAACTGCATTCTTCTTGCGGAGGACTGTCTTTCCACACACTGTATTTTATCAGAGAACATGGCTTCAAGGCTGGCCGAAACACCAGGAGGGCAGCTGGCAGAAGTTCTTTGCCTTTATCGTGTTGGTTAAACCCTTAACAAAAACAGAGAGAGCTTTGAAGATTAGAAAAGGATTATGAATGATAAGGATACAACAAAAGCAAAAACAAAAAAATGTTAGAAACTAGACAAAGATACTAATAAGAGAATAACTGGCTTGTATATTCATGGACAGAATGGCTTTTCAAGGATACCTTCTAAAATTTGTTTTATGACTGTTTTTCAAGTACAGATTACTTCTTCTCTTGGCACTATCTACACTTGCACTAAACACGTTCTCTACATTTCCTCCTTTGAACAGAATAAAATACACAACAAATGTGCTGATGAGAAGTAAAATAACTATCAGTCACCTGTGATCACGTCAGTCTATAATCTGTACTGCCTTTTCATATAGATTTCTTCCCTGATAACATGAGGGGTCAGGCAGTGTGAAGCCGTGGAAAGACCACAAACAGTGGCCAAGAGACCTGTATGCTGGGCTGGCTGACTTTAACTGACTACTGTCACTTCCCTGTGCCTGGGAGTTTTCACCTGACAAATGGGTGATGAGGAGCTAACCGAAAAGGGAAATGTAAGGGAGTTTTTAACCACATTTGGGTTTCTCATATACCCCTACAGTTAAATACACTTTAAAAGCTGAGGGAATTTCTGAGGTGTTTCACTGATGACAGCTGTTAATGACACGAAGATCAAGACTTTAATTTACGTATGGGATAAATGGGTCTGTTCTAAAATCGGAGAGCTCACCCTAGCCCTGGCTACCATCTTGCCAACAGCTCTACAGGTCACTGAGGCATTAGGGATGAGGGAATGTAGGAGTCAGCGAGCAACCTCGATGCGGAGAGCATGCTTGATCACTGATGTAGGAGGGCCGAGTCAAGAAACGAGGCCTGTGCAGACACATGGCTGTGATTTTCTGCAAGGTTCTGAGTTGAACACAACTCTACTCAGAGCAACAAATATAACCCAATGAACCGGCAGGGAGAAGTCCTGTGTTGCATCTGGAATGGGAAGGGCAGGGGATGCCAATGGTCTCATAAACACTTTATCATCGCTTTCCAAAAGCGAAGACCTAAAGACTCAGTTCAGACTGCTCCACCATTAACAGTTTAGGGCTCTTACCCAATTGTCACTTAAAGCACATGGTTCGCTGATCAAGTAAAGCACCACTTAAGTTTTCTGAAATTACATTTTCAGTATGAACACATGCCTTCTCACTGAAATAAAATAATTTCTCTACAGTGCTTTAAAATCACTTCTCTATAATGCTTTTAATGCACAAGAATGCAGAACAATTTCTGGAAAGAGCATAAACTACTCTCTCCTACCATGGGCGTGTTTTACTTTAGAGTTCATTAAAAAAAAAAGAACCTTTTAAAAAACATAACAGAGGTTGAGTTATAGGATTCGACACCCCCAAGGCCGTGCTCTGCTTCCGTCCTAACTATAACAGGCGTCCTCTCCAGCAGAAGTTAATAAATGAGGTAGCTCGCAGGAAATGACTGGGATTTATAGATTTCACAAACCAATATCATCAGTTCTTCTATAAACTATGCCTTCTTCCGTGCTCTAAGGTGATTTCACCACACATATTCACAGCAGGTTTCTGGTGCCTGTTATGTAGTACTAAAAATAAAGAGGTAACAGCAACGATCAAATATTAATTTGCCAGTCATTAGGAGAACCGCTGAGATTTTACACGAGAGGTTCATTACATTGCATCAGTGAAGTTACGCGAGACTCACCGATCGATCACGTAGAAGTTGTCACCATCATCGCCTTGATCAATTACATGCTCCCCTTCTTTGACCAATTTTTCAAACATGGCATCTAACACTTGAGACATCTGCTCCTATTTTTTTTTAAAGAAAAGATACAATCCTTATGTTATCTGTAATATGTTCTCTTGGCTAACCATAATCAGCTTTATATTTCTGTGAACAAGCTCAAAGAAATCGAAATGCCATCACTGCCACTAAGTGTTACAAAACACACACACACACACACACACACACACACACACACACAGAGTCCTCCTTACCAAATACAAATAAGAAGATTATATATTTCCTCTTATATTCAGTGCCTGAATGAAAGTAATTATAATTGGCTACCTCAGAATATTTCAGTGCAAAGATCACTAATATACTGAAAAATGAAACACCAAACCACCATATACCTTAAATGTGAAATATAATCTGGGCAATTAAAATACCTAGGTTAGTAAAGAACTATTGCAAATGTCTTTCCAAGATCCTTGTTTTTAAAACTTCCCTATATTAGTCATCACTAGAATTTATATAGAGATTACCTAAATAACTTACTGAATTCAAATTCTAACTCCAATCCTTTTTGGTTTAGCACCAAAACCAAAATAGAACGGAACAGAAAAACAACAAAAGCAAAACCAAAAATGACTGTGGCAAATTTTTTATCACTCTTCTTTGTCACTAAGGTTCTCCTCAAGAAGCAACCTTTCGCCTCGCTAGGACAGATTTATTAAAACGGAAGCCAGAAACCTCAAACTATTCTTCAACAACTATTAAAACTATATAAAATTTTTATTCTGCTAAAGCATGGTTGACAAGGCTTAAGGATAAACTTCAGCTAGTGAGAATAAACTAGGTGAAGAAATCTTTCCTCAGAATACAGGAATAATTTGAAGACCCTAGAATACACAAAAGAGCTCAGTGTTTCTCAAACTATGTTCTGTGGTACCCAGGGATTTAGTGGAGGCACTTCAGTGATTGAGTCTGTAAAGAGTTGATTTAATTGCATCCTTAAAGTGTATTTTAGCCATTAAATATTAAAACTAATGGCAATCAAAATGTTCAGATGAATTATATATACAAAATGTTTTCATGAGGTAAAATTTCCCATAAAATTATCCATGGTTAAGTGAACAATTCAGTGGCCACAAAAAGTTGTGCAACCGTCACTTCTTAGTTCCAAAACATTTTCATTGCGCCCCAAAACCCTATGCCCACCAAGCAGTCACTTGCTATTCTCCCCTCCCACTAGCTCCTGGCAACACCTACTTGTTTTCTGTCTCCATGGATTCACCTAATCTGGATATTTCATATAATGCAATCATACAACATATGACCTTACCCATTGACTATTTCACTTAGTGAACGTAAGTAAGGTTTTCAAGGTCTGTCCTTGTTCTAGGTCTATCATACTTCATTCCTCCTTATGGAGGGATGATACCCCACTGTAAATATACCATAATGTTTATCCACTCATCCATCAATGAACACTTGGATTGTTGACACGTTGGGCATGAATATTGAACATTCATATTCAAGTATTTGTTTGAATATCTATGTTGATTCTTCTGGGTTATACCCAGGAGTGGAGCTGCTGAATTCTATGGTAATTCTATGTTTAACTTTTTAAGAAACTGCCAAGCTGTTTTCCACAGTGCCTAAACCAGTTTCTTTCCCACCAGCAATGTACTAGGGTTTCTGTTTCTCCACATCCTCACCAACACTTGTTATTTTCCTTTAAAAAAAAAAATTACCCACCCTAGTGAGGCTGCGCTGGTATTTCATTGAGGTTTTGACTGACATTTCCCCAATGACTGGCCATGTTGAGGATTTTTTCACGTGCTTATTGGTCACTTGTAAATCTTTTTTGGAGAAATGTCTATTCAAGTATTTTGCCCAGTTTTAAGTTAGGTTGTTGTTTGGTTGTTGGATTGTAAGAGTTTTTTATAGATTTTGGAGATCATGCCCTTATATATATGATTTGCAAATATTTTCTATTTAGCAAAATGTCTTTCATTTTTTTTGATAATGTCCTTTGATGCACAAAATTTTTATTTTTTATGAAGTCCAATTTCTTTCTTTTCATATTCCTGTTTTTGGTGTCTCCCTAAATCCAAGGTCATGAACACTTACCCTTGGGTTTTCTTCGAACAGTTTTTATAGTTTGGGAGCTTACATTTAAGGTCTTGGATCCACTATGAGTTAATCTTTGTGTACAGTGTAAAGGAGGGGTCCAACCTGGTTCTTCTGTGTGTGGATGTCCAGTTGCCTCAGCACCATTTGCTGAAGAGACTGTTCTTTTCCCCATTGAATGGTCTTGGCACTCTTGTCAAAATCAAATGGACATCAGATCAAATGTATCAATCAAAACTATAGGGTTTGTTTGTAGACTCTCAATTCTACTCCTTGGTTCTATGTGTCTGCCCACGCCGGTAGCACATTATTTTTATTATTGGAGCTCTGTAGTAAAATTTTTGAAACTGGCAAGTGTGAGTCCTGAACTTTGTTCTTCTTTTTCAATGTTATTTTGATGATGCGGGTCCTCCTTTGTTATACAATTTTAATAAATCAGACAACAGCAAAATGTTAATGTGTTTTCTTGCTATGGCTTTATAATATATAAATGTTACCAATTTAAACTTTTATAAATAGTGATACAAATAATTTTTTAAAAGAATATGGAACTTCCATAAATACAGATTATTGTTCAGTAAAAAAAGAACTGGGCAGAACGCTGTGGGAAGTTTGCTGCCAACAAAATTTAAAAATAATACACTGATCTTTTACCTCTTTGCTTAGGTTTATTCCTAGGTATCTTACGGTTTTTGGTGCAACTATAAATGGGATCAATTCCTTGATTTCTCTTTCTGCTGCTTCAGTATTGGCATAATGAAATGCAACATATTTCTGTACATTGATTTTATATCCTACAACTTTGATGAATTCATATATCAGTTATAGTAATTTTTGGTGGAGTCTTCGGGGTTTTCTACCTAAAGGATCATGGTGTCTGAGAGTAGTCAAAGTTTGACCTCTTTCTTGCTGATTTAAATGCCTTTTATTTCTTTTTGTTGTCTGAATGCCAAGGCTAGGACTTCCATTGTTAAATAACAATGGTGAGAGTGAACATTCCTGTCTTGTTCTTGACCACAGAGGAAAAGCTCTCAGGTTTTCCCCGTTGAGGATGATATTAGCTGTGGGTCTTTAATATTTGCATCAAAATCCTAGAGAACACAGGCAGCAACCTCTTTGACCTTGGCCATAGCAACTTCTTTCTAGACACCTTGCCAGAGGCAAGGAAAACAAAAGCAAAAATTATCTACTGGGACTTCATCAATATAAAAAGCTTCTGCACAGCAAAGGAAGCAATCAACAAAACTAAAAGGCAGCCTATGGAATGGGAGAAGATATTTGCAAATGGGATATCAGATAAAGAGTTAGTATCTAAAATCTATAAAGAACTTATTAAACTCAACACCCAAAAAACAAATAATACGGTTAAAAAATGGGCATAAGATATGAACTGACAGTTTTTCAAAGAAGACATCCAGATGGCTAACAGACACAAAGAAAGATGTTCAACATCACTCATCATCAGGGAAATACAAAATCAAAACACACTGAGATACCACCTGACACCTGTCAGAAAGGCTAAAATTAACAAATGTCGCCAAGGATGTGGAGAAAGAGGAACCTTCTTACACTGTTGGTGGGAATGCAAACTGGTGCAGCCATTGTGGAAAACAGTATGGAGGTTCCTCAAAAAGTTAAAGATAGAACTACCCTAAGACCCAGTAATTGCACTACTAGGTATTACCCAAAGGATACAAAAATACAAATTTGAAGGAGGACATGCAACCCAATGTTTATAGCAGCAGCATTATCAACAATAGCTAAATTATGGAAGGAACCCAAGTGTCCATCAACTAATGAATGGATAAAGAAGATGTGGTAAGTACGTATGTGTGTGTGTGTGTATGACACACACACACAATGGAATATTACTTCACCATCAAAAAGAATGAAATCATACCATTTGCAATGATGTAGATGGAGCTACTATTATGCTAAGTGAAATAAGTCAGTCAGAGAAAGACAAATACCATATGATTTCACTCACATGTGGAATTTAAGAAACAAAACAGGGGCGCCTGGGTGGCTCAGTCAGTTAAGCATCCAACTCTTGGTTTTGGCTCAGTCATGATCTCATAGCTCATGAGTTCAAGCACCACACTGGGCTCTGTGCTGACAGTGTAGAGCCTGCTTGGGATTTTCTGTCTCCCTCTCTCTCTGTCCCTCTTCTACTCTCTCTCTCTCTCTCAAAATAAATAAACTTATAATAATAATAACAGAAGGAAAAAAAGAGTGGGGAGCGGGGAAACAAACCATAAGAGACTCTTAAATATAGGGAACAAACTAAGGGTTGCTGGAGGGAAGTTGGCGGGGGTTGGGGGGGGATGGGCTAAATGGTTGATGGGCATTAAGGAAGGCACTTGTGATAAGCACTGAGTGTCATATGTAAGTAATGAATTACTAAATTCTATTCCTGAAACCAATTTTACCATATTAACTAACTAGAATTTAAATTAAAACTTGAAAAATACAAAAACAAAACAATGTACTGATCTATACATAGTATAACCCTAAAGAAATACCATGAGAACACTAAAAGAACATGGCTCCTGAGAAGCTGGGCTGCTGGAAGGCAGGGGTGGAAGGGGGATTTCCTTCCCTTGACTATTCTTTTATTCTTTTTTTAAATAAACGTTATTATTTATTTTGAGAGAGAGAGAGAGAGAGGAAGAGAGGTACATATGTGCAAGTGTGTGAGGGAGGGGCAGAGAGAGAGAACCCCAAGCAGACTCCGTTCTGTCAGTGCAGAAACCATTGTGCAGTTAGATCTCAGGAACCGTAAGATCCAGACCTGAGCTGAAACCAAGACCCAGAAGCTCCAACTGACTGAGCCATGCAGGCACCCCTCCTCTTTCGTTCTTTTTGAATTTTTATAAATTGAATATGCATGTGGACTTAAAATTTTTTTTTAATTTTTTTAATGTTTACTTTTGAGAGACAGAGAGAGAGCAGGGGAAGGGTGGAGAGAGGGAGACACAGAATCTGAAGTAGGTTCCAGGCTCTGAGCTGTCAGCACAGAGCCTGGCACGGGGCTCAAACCCACAGACTGTGAGATCATGGCCTGAGCCCAAGTCAGCAGCTCAACAGACTAAGCCACCCAGGTGCGCCTAAAAAATTTAATTAATAAAAAAAGACAAATTCTCCATTGAAACAGAGAACATACTACTGCATCTTCACGTGGGCTAAGAAAAGCTTCTGGAGGAATGATAGAGGTGGTCTGCAGGAAATGGTTTTCATCTCCCCACCCCCCAGTTCCTGTGTGAGCGCTGGCACCTACGTGGGAAAGAGCAGCCCCTGTGGAAGATGAAGCCAATGTGGCAGTAAAACAGTGCTGTCTTGATGTGGTGCTAATTGGCTTCACAGGGACCATTTTATCCAAATGAGTTCATCAACCAGGCAACATATGGTCACCTATCAAAGTTACGAAGTTTGAGTAAATGGTTTACTAATATTTTGTTTTGCTTACTATTTATATTCCAAGTCTTTTAGGCACGATGGAGAGGGAATATCAGCCTTATTGATTAGCTCTTTCTCTAAATGTCAAATGGGAGAGAAAGATGAAATACATTATTTTTTTTTTTGTCATCTTGGAATGAGCTGCATGTTAGAACATTATAAAGCTTAGGAATTCACATACCGATAGAAAAGTAATTCCTGGTAAAATACAGAACAATCATTTCTTCTAGAACTTCTCAATGTGACAGGTGTCTGTTCTAATCAATCAAAATGCACTTTCCCCATCATTATGCACAGAGTGAAAAGAACTTAGGAAATATTTAATATGCAGAGGTTTTCCCAGTGACTGACAACCACAGTAGGAAATCTACAGCTTATTCTTTGGAACGCAGACCCATGACTGTGCTTGGTGAAAGGTCTCTGACTCATTTCAAAAATAACAATTTACTCTCCATTAATGAAAGAACCTATCAGAGAGCCTAGGAAAATTATTTCAGTTTGTCTCAAATTAGAAATATTGCAGAAGAAAAATGGCCTACTGAGTCGAGCATTGAAATATTCATGAAAAGGATATCTTCAAAGAGATTCATAATTACAAATGCTGTGCTCAATGTATGCATACACAGCACTCCCAGGAAAAAAACGTTCGGAGGCCAAGGAGGTGCCAGATTTCCAAGCTACACAATGACTTCAGGGAATTGAGATGAGATGCTAGATACAAAGCCTAGATCATTCTTCTTATAAGTGAGTAATTACTGCCCCCCCTTTCCTCCTCCAAATTTTCCCATTTCAGAAAAAGGTACCAGCTCATGGTCATTCCAGCGGAGACACTGGGAGGAAGACGTCCTAGACCCTGTGCATCAGGTCACAAATCATCCAGTCCCTAAAAAGTTCCAGCTTCTGCTGATCCTGAATATTTTATGAAACCACCCCTCTTCCCTAAGTCCTTTTTCCCACTTTCCTACCCTCTACCCTGCCACCACAGTGACGTCACACACATTCGATTACTACTTTTGCTGAAAGTATTTCAAGTGTGACTTCCCAGTGCCTTCAACAGGCAGCCAACGCTGCAGGGTGGAGGTCAAGAACAGTCCTTTATGACACACCGTGCATGCGCACACACACACACACACACCCTGTGCTCCCTCCACTGGGTGTCTTCTGCTCCAGGCTCCAGTGAGAACACTCCCTTTTCTTCCCCTGCCAAGTTCCTATTCTACTCATTTTCTGAGGCTCAGCTCAGGTGGCCTCCCCAGCTTCCTGAAACCTCAGGGGGCTGAGAGATCCTCACCCTCTCACAGTGTCCTGACTACATTACAGCATTTCCCATGTTTTACCAAATTGCTTGGTGTGGGTATTTGGATCCCCCATCAAATCGTAAGTTCCAAGAGGACAAGAACCATGCATTTCTGTGGCATCCAACACTTTATACAGGTTTTGGAGCACAGTATGCGGGCACGGCATCAAACTGAAGGGCACTGTTTTATAAGCAGGTTATAGGAGCCAAATATGTCATTCAATGTAAATGCATTTGGGTTACTGTAAAAAAAATGTGTATCATGAGAAACCAGAACACTGTTCAAGACCATAAGCTTAACCTAAAATCTTCAAACTGTCATGTTTGGGGAGGTTTTTTTAATTCCAGGTGGTAATTTGTTGAGAAACATACATTTTTACTCATCTATATTTTGCATCATTCCCAGAAAGATCTGAGATAGTAGGGAAATAAATCAAGACAGTTCAGGCTCAAATTAAAAAAAAAAATCTTTTGGAGAGCTTTTTTTCAAGATGGCGGCTTAGGAGGACGCTGGGCTCACCGCACGTCCTGCTGATCACTTGGATTCCATCTACACCTGCCTAAATAACCCAGAAAACCGCCAGAGGATTAGCAGAACAGAGTCGCTGGAGCCAAACGCAGACGAGAGGCCCACGGAAGAGGGTAGGAAGGGCGGCGAGGCGGTGCGCGCTCCACGGACTGGCGGGAGGGAGCCGGGGCGGAGGGGCGGCTCGCCGGCCAAGCAGAGCCCCCGAGTCGGGCTTGCAAAAGCGGAGGGGCCGGGCGGACTGTGTTCCGACAGCAAGCGCGACTTAGCGTCTGGGAGGTCAGAAATTAACAGCTCTGCTCGGAAAGCGGGAAGGCTGGAGGACAAAGGGAGGGAGAGCTGCTGAGCCCCCTGACAACAGAGCTCAGTTTGGTGGGGAACAAAGGCGCTCGCCAGCGCCATTTCCCCCGCCCATCCCCCAGCCGAAATCCCAAAGGGAACCGGTTCCTGCCAGGGAACTTGCTCGCTCCGCGCAAACACCCAACTCTGCGCTTCTGCGGAGCCAAACCTCCGGCAGCGGATCTGACTCCCTCCCGCTGCCACAGGGCCCCTCCTGAAGTGGATCACCTAAGGAGAAGTGATCTAAGCCTGCCCCTCCTGCCCCCGAGCACCTTGCCTACCCACCCCAGCTAATACGCCAGATCCCCAGCATCACAAGCCTGGCAGGGTGCAAGTAGCCCAGACGAGCCACACCACCCCACAGTGAATCCCGCCCCTAGGAGAGGGGAAGAGAAGGCACACACCAGTCTGACTGTGGCCCCAGCGGTGGGCTGGGGGCAGACATCAGGTCTGACTGCGGCCCCGCCCACCAACTCCAGGTATACACCACAGCACAGGGGAAGTGCCCTGCAGGTCCTCACCACGCCAGGGACTATCCAAAATGACCAAGCGGAAGAACTCCCCTCAGAAGAATCTCCAGGAAATAACAACAGCTAATGAGCTGATCAAAAAGGATTTAAATAATATAACAGAAAGTGAATTTAGAATAATAGTCATAAAATTAATCGCTGGGCTTGAAAACAGTATACAGGACAGCAGAGAATCTCTTGCTACAGAGATCAAGGGACTAAGGAACAGTCACGAGGAGCTGAAAAACGCTTTAAACGAAATGCATAACAAAATGGAAACCACCACAGCTCGGCTTGAAGAGGCAGAGGAGAGAATAGGTGAACTAGAAGATAAAGTTATGGAAAAAGAGGAAGCTGAGAAAAAGAGAGATAAAAAAATCCAGGAGTATGAGGGGAAAATTAGAGAACTAAGTGATACACTAAAAAGAAATAATATACGCATAATTGGTATCCCAGAGGAGGAAGAGAGAGGGAAAGGTGCTGAAGGGGTACTTGAAGAAATCATAGCTGAGAACTTCCCTGAACTGGGGAAGGAAAAAGGCATTGAAATCCAAGAGGCACAGAGAACTCCCTTCAGACGTAACTTGAATCGATCTTCTGCACGACATATCATAGTGAAACTGGCAAAATACAAGGATAAAGAGAAAATTCTGAAAGCAGCAAGGGATAAACGTGCCCTCACATATAAAGGGAGACCTATAAGACTCGTGACTGATCTCTCTTTTGAAACTTGGCAGGCCAGAAAGAATTGGCACGAGATTTTCAGGGTGCTAGACAGGAAAAATATGCAGCCGAGAATCCTTTATCCAGCAAGTCTGTCATTTAGAATAGAAGGAGAGATAAAGGTCTTCCCAAGCAAACAAAAACTGAAGGAATTTGTCACCACTAAACCAGCCCTACAAGAGATCCTAAGGGGGACCCTGTGAGACAAAGTCCCAGAGACATCACTATAAGCATAAAACATACAGACATCACAATGACTCTAAACCCGTATCTTTCTATAATAACACTGAATGTAAATGGATTAAATGCGCCAACCAAAAGACATAGGGTATCAGAATGGATAAAAAAACAAGACCCATCTATTTGCTGTCTACAAGAGACTCATTTTAGACCTGAGGACACCTTTAGATTGAGAGTGAGGGGATGGAGAACTATTTATCATGCGACTGGAAGCCAAAAGAAAGCTGGAGTAGCCATACTTATATCAGACAAACTAGACTTTAAATTAAAGGCTGTAACAAGAGATGAAGAAGGACATTATATAATAGTTACAGGGTCTATCCATCAGGAAGAGCTAACAATTATCAATGTCTATGCACCGAATACCAGAGCCCCCAAATATATAAAACAATTACTCATAAACATAAGCAACCTTATTGATAAGAATGTGGTAATTGCAGGGGACTTTAACACCCACTTACAGAAATGGATAGATCATCTAGACACACGGTCAATAAAGAAACAAGGGCCCTGAATGAGACATTGGATCAGATGGACTTGACAGATATATTTAGAACTCTGCATCCCAAAGCAACAGAATATACTTTCTTCTCGAGTGCACATGGAACATTCTCCAAGATAGATCATATACTGGGTCACAAAACAGCCCTTCATAAGTTTACAAGAATTGAAATTATACCATGCTTACTTTCAGACCACAATGCCATGAAGCTTGAAATCAACCACAGGAAAAAGTCTGGAAAACCTCCAAAAGCATGGAGGTTAAAGAACACCCTACTAACGAATGAGTGGGTCAACCAGGCAATTAGAGAAGAAATTAAAAAATATATGGAAACAAACGAAAATGAAAATACAACAATCCAAACGCTTTGGGACGCAGCAAAGGCAGTCCTGAGAGGAAAATACATTGCAATCCAGGCCTATCTCAAGAAACAAGAAAAATCCCAAATACAAAATCTAACAGCACACCTAAAGGAACTAGAAGCAGAACAGCAAAGGCAGCCTAAGCCCAGCAGAAGAAGAGAAATAATAAAGATCAGAGCAGAAATAAACAATATAGAAACTAAAAAAACTGTAGAGCAGATCAACGAAACCAAGAGTTGGTTTTTTGAAAAAATAAACAAAATTGACAAACCTCTAGCCAGGCTTCTCAAAAAGAAAAGGGAGATGACCCAAATAGATAAAATCATGAATGAAAATGGAATTATTACAACCAATCCCTCAGAGATACAAACAATTATCAGGGAATACTATGAAAACTTATATGCCAACAAATTGGACAACCTGGAAGAAATGGACGAATTCCTGAACACCCACACGCTTCCAAAACTCAATCAGGAGGAAATAGAAAGCTTGAACAGACCCATAACCAGCGAAGAAATTGAATCGGTTATCAAAAATCTCCCAACAAATAAGAGTCCAGGACCAGATGGCTTCCCAGGGGAGTTCTACCAGACGTTTAAAGCAGAGATAATACCTATCCTTCTCAAGCTATTCCAAGAAATAGAAAGGGAAGGAAAACTTCCAGACTCATTCTATGAAGCCAGTATTACTTTGATTCCTAAACCAGACAGAGACCCAGTAAAAAAAGAGAACTACAGGCCAATATCCCTGATGAATATGGATGCAAAAATTCTCAATAAGATACTAGCAAATCGAATTCAACGGCATATAAAAAGAATTATTCACCATGATCAAGTGGGATTCATTCCTGGGATGCAGGGCTGGTTCAACATTCGCAAATCAATCAACGTGATACATCACATTAACAAAAAAAGAGAGAAGAACCATATGATCCTGTCAATCGATGCAGAAAAGGCCTTCGACAAAATCCAGCACCCTTTCTTAATAAAAACCCTTGAGAAAGTCGGGATAGAAGGAACATACTTAAAGATCATAAAAGCCATTTATGAAAAGCCCACAGCTAACATCATCCTCAACGGGGAAAAACTGAAAGCTTTTTCCCTGAGATCAGGAACACGACAAGGATGCCCACTCTCACCGCTGCTGTTTAACATAGTGCTGGAAGTTCTAGCATCAGCAATCAGACAACAAAAGGAAATCAAAGGCATCAAAATTGGCAAAGATGAAGTCAAGCTTTCGCTTTTTGCAGATGACATGATATTATACATGGAAAATCCGATAGACTCCACCAAAAGTCTGCTAGAACTGATACAGGAATTCAGCAAAGTTGCAGGATACAAAATCAATGTACAGAAATCAGTTGCATTCTTATACACTAACAATGAAGCAACAGAAAGACAAATAAAGAAACTGATCCCATTCACAATTGCACCAAGAAGCATAAAATACCTAGGAATAAATCTAACCAAAGATGTAAAGGATCTGTATGCTGAAAACTATAGAAAGCTTCTGAAGGAAATTGAAGAAGATTTAAAGAAATGGAAAGACATTCCCTGCTCATGGATTCGAAAAATAAATATTGTCAAAATGTCAATACTACCCAAAGCTATCTACACATTCAATGCAATCCCAATCAAAATTGCACCAGCATTCTTCTCGAAACTAGAACAAGCAATCCTAAAATTCATATGGAACCACAAAAGGCCCCGAATAGCCAAAGGAATTTTGAAGAAGACCAAAGCAGGAGGCATCACAATCCCAGACTTTAGCCTCTACTACAAAGCTGTCATCATCAAGACAGCATGGTATTGGCACCAAAACAGGCACATAGACCAATGGAATAGAATAGAAACCCCAGAACTAGACCCACAAACGTATGGCCAACTCATCTTTGACAAAGCAGGAAAGAACATCCAATGGAAAAAAGACAGCCTCTTTAACAAATGGTGCTGGGAGAACTGGACAGCAACATGCAGAAGGTTGAAACTAGACCACTTTCTCACACCATTCACAAAAATAAACTCAAAATGGATAAAGGACCTCAATGTGAGACAGGAAACCATCAAAACCTTAGAGGAGAAAGCAGGAAAAGACCTCTCTGACCTCAGCCGTAGCAATCTCTTACTCGACACATCCCCAAAGGCAAGGGAATTAAAAGCAAAAGTGAATTACTGGGACCTTATGAAGATAAAAAGCTTCTGCACAGCAAAGGAAACAACCAACAAAACTAAAAGGCAACCAACGGAATGGGAAAAGATATTCGCAAATGACATATCAGACAAAGGGCTAGTATCCAAAATCTATAAAGAGCTCACCAAACTCCACACCCGAAAAACAAATAACCCAGTGAAGAAATGGGCAGAAAACATGAATAGACACTTCTCTAAAGAAGACATCCGGATGGCCAACAGGCACATGAAAAGATGTTCAGCGTCGCTCCTTATCAGGGAAATACAAATCAAAACCACACTCAGGTATCACCTCACGCCAGTCAGAGTGGCCAAAATGAACAAATCAGGAGACTATAGATGCTGGAGAGGATGTGGAGAAACGGGAACCCTCTTGCACTGTTGGTGGGAATGCAAATTGGTGCAGCCGCTCTGGAAAGCAGTGTGGAGGTTCCTCAGAAAATTAAAAATAGACCTACCCTATGACCCAGCAATAGCACTGCTAGGAATTTATCCAAGGGATACAGGAGCACTGATGCATAGGGCCACTTGTACCCCAATGTTCATAGCAGCACTCTCAACAATAGCCAAATTATGGAAAGAGCCTAAATGTCCATCAACTGATGAATGGATAAAGAAATTGTGGTTTATATACACAATGGAATATTACATGGCAATGAGAAAAAAAGAAATATGGCCTTTTGTAGCAACGTGGATGGAACTGGAGAGTGTGATGCTAAGTGAAATAAGCCATACAGAGAAAGACAGATACCATATGGTCTCACTCTTATGTGGATCCTGAGAAACTTAACAGGAACCCATGGGGGAGGGGAAGGAAAAAAAAAAAAAAAGAGGTTAGAATGGGAGAGAGCCAAAGCATAAGAGACTGTTAAAAACTGAGAACAAACTGAGGGTTGATGGGGGGTGGGAGGGAGGAGAGGGTGGGTGATGGGTATTGAGGAGGGCACCTTTTGGGATGAGCACTGGGTGTTGTATGGAAACCAATTTGTCAATAAATTTCAGAAAAAAAAAAAAAAATAAATAAATAAATAAATAAATAAATAAATAAATAAAAATCTTTTGGAAGCAACTATGTAAATACATTTGCTTCTTCCCTATAAAATATTCAATAATGGTAATTCATGAATTTGCTAATTTTGTGAAGCGGCTTTTTCTTGTTTTTTTCCCTCCCCTATGAGCTGGCCTTTGAAAAATACATACATATTGAAGACCTTCATCAAAGAAGCAAAAGAAGGCTACAAAAAATTACTGTTTATAAAAATAATCACTTTAATTAAATAAAGATGCTCCTTGCCAGAATCTACTAGTAATAGCTTTTAAAAAATTATTTTAAATGCAATTTAATTATTTTATTTATTAAAAAAATTTTTTTAGATTTTTTTTTTAAACATTTATTTATTCTTGAGAGACAGAGTATGAGCAGGGGAGGGGCAGAGAGAGAGCGAGACACAGAATATGGAAGCAGGCTTCAGGCTCCGAGCTGTCAGCACCAAGCCTGACACGGGGCTCGAACTCACGAATCGCAAGATCATGACCTAGGCCAAAGTTGGACGCTTAACCGACCGAGCCACCCAGGCGCCCGTATTTAAAATTTTTTTTAATGTTTATTTATTTTTGGGAGAGAACGAGAGACAGAGCATGAGCGGGGGAGGAGCAGAGAGAGAGGGAGACACAGAATCTGAAGTGGGCTCTAGGCTCTGAGCTGTCAGCACAGAGCCCGACATGGGGCTCGAACCCACAAACCATGGGATCATGACCTGAGCTGAAGTCAGACGCTTAACCGACTGAGCCACCCAGGTACCCCAAATTTAATTATTTTAAATGCACTTTTTACAGGGCTTTAAAAGAGTTAAAGCTGAAATGGCAAGAAAAATCAATTTAGAGGACAGAACAGAATAGGAAGCATTCCCGGAAAACATGCCTAACAGCTATTTCACTCCCATCTGTTTATCACTTCGTGTACAGGCACCTGAATAGCAATGTCTAGTCATTGCTGATGCATTAAAATGTGGGTTCAATTCAATAGGAAAGTAAGCAAACAAAATAACAGGCGGGAGTGCCAAAAACCTGAACTAGAGCATTTCTACATCTGGCCCTAGTGCCTGCTCCTGGAAGCATGGCTGTGGGCCAGGACCATCAGCCTCACCTGGGAGCTGGTGAGAAATGCAGTCTCTCAGGCTCCATGACAGACCTACTGAATGAGACCCTGCATTTTTCACCAGATCCTCTGATGATTTACAGGCGCAGCAGAGCGTGAGAAGCACTGTTTTCAGTGAGCTCTGAAATCCTACCATGTAAAGTTCTAGTTGAAAAATAAAGAATCTGTTTAGCTGAAGGGAAAAACTGAGGATTAATTTTACAGCTGTCTTCCACATGTACCTGAAGGGTAAGAGTTAAATACTAAATTAGTTTAATTCCAATGCCCACCCCCATACACACACAAAGTTGTATCTTTCCACTGGTAATTATTTGGACTCGCACTGGTGGACGATCAATAGAAATCACATAGTTTAGGGGTGACAGGGTGGCTCAGTCGGTTGAGCATCCGACTTCGGCTCAGGTCATGACCTATCTCATGGTTTGTGGGTTCGAGCCCCATGTCAGGCGATGTGCTGACAGCTCAGAGCCTGGAGCCTGTTTCAGATTCTGTGTCTCCCTCTCTCTGCCTCTCCCCCGCTTGCACTCTTTCTCTCAAAATTAAACATTAAAAAAAATAAAGAAAGAAATTACATAGTTTAAGTATCTTTTATTTCACAGAATCATTATCATTCTAGATAAATGAAATATGTGATTATTTGGAAGCCCATCAAAATTTCACAAATTCTCATTAGTCACTTATTCTATCTGTAATTTAATACTACAAGAAAATGTTTCCATTTCTAAACTGAATTCCTATATTTTTCTATCTTAATTTCATTTCTTAATTTTTCATTATTAAACAACCAACACCCCCATTCTTTAGAGCTCACAATTTTGCAAACTCAGAATTCTAGAGGACCTGAGTCAAATTGGACAAGAACTTGTATGTAATGTGTGGTCCTAAAACAATATCTCCAAAGTCACAAAGTATAATCTGTGTTCCTGGAGGATGTGAAGACACATATGTGGTACTAGAAAAAAAGAATCTTTTTTTTAAATGTTTATTTATTTTTGAGAGAGAGAGAGAGACAGAGACAGAGAGAGAGAGAGAGACAGCAAGTACAAGTGGAGGAGGGGCAGAGAAAGAGGGAGACAGAGGATCTGAAGTGGGCTCCGTGCTGACAGCAGAGAGCCCGATGTGGGGCTCGAACCCACGAACCATGAGATCATGACTTGAGCCAAAGGCAGACATGTAAGCGACCTAGCCACCCAGGTACCGCAAAACAAAGGATTTTTTAAAAATGTTGCAGGTGTCATATGACCCAGTATAGAAGATTTGGTATAATGCAGTCCCTTCCTCTTTATAAAAATGGCCTTTAGAAGACCTTATCTTTAAAAGAATAGGTGTTAATTTAATGCTTTATTCTCCAGGACATCAATCTGAAAACTATAAAATGCTGCGTTTGACCAACAAAGAAAAGTTGAGGTAAGCTACAAGAGTTGACTCATTTCCCACATTTGGATCATGGCAGCAGGATCATGGCAACCCAAAGGACCACAGAGCAGTGAAGAGGCATAATCTGTGATGAAGGAAAAGAACAATTAAGTCAGAATTCAGGGCAAAACACTGAAAGAGGGTATTCTAGAAAATCACCCAGAACCAAAGACCAGAGATTTCGAAATCCTTACAAAAAAAAAGAAAGAAAGAAAGAAAGAAAGAAAGAAATCCCCCTCCTTTGAGGCCAAGTAAAATGTTACCTTTAAAATACGTATAACAGACAAGTCACACATTAAAATGTAATTACTATTACTAGCTGGTAAGAGAGGCAATCCACCATGGGCTCTGCACCATCCTGCACGTTCCTACTGGCTGTACAAAGAATGCAAGGTCCTACCTTCTCTTCATCTGGGCCATTTCTCAGGGCAATGTTTGTAACAAGTAACCTCGAGGGATGACATAATGTCTTCCCCAGACAAGGTGCAGTCAGGCCTGTGAACTCCTAGCTGTGACAACAGAGCACCTCTGAAGACTGGGGTTGCTCTCCTAGAACACGACCCCACTATACACTCAGGCATCCACGGTGGGGCCTTTACATCATCCTGGGTGATGTTAGCTTGTAAAGAGGGTAAAATCTAAGACCCCACCCAGTTCTTCACTCTGACACTGGGAAAAAAAAAAAAAACATTTCTGGTTAGTGAGATTTGTCTTACCGGATCCAGGTTCTTAAACAGCAGAATGTCTTTGCAAGCCTCTTGCAATCGATTCCTTTGATCATCAGTTTTGGGATGTATAATCTAAAAGGATACCAAATTAACAAACAATTAGTCTACTCATCTTACTCGTAAGGGGTGAAATTTCCTAGCAGGATGTTGGAGGGAAGAATGGTCAGTGCTGAGGTTCACTTTAGGTGGCCAGACCTCAGCTAGCAGTTCACTAAGAAAGGTCAAGTAACAGAGCTGATATCTGGGAAGTGGTGCACATTCATCAATTCAGCACTGGAATGGTTTTCAAGAGTGTTTCCCCCAGATTAGCATATTCATTTGGTAAAAGTCTGTGATTGGCTCATCACTAAAGACTCCAAAGCTCCCAGCCAGTAGGAACACACAAAAGGGCAGCAGGTCAAAACAGCTACGCTGAAGATCTGCAGGCTGCCTTCGTTCTGTTTTAATATTCTCTCAATAGCCTTCAATACTGTTTCTACCACTGAGTGCAATAGTCTTTCAGGATGTTGATCTTCCCTTTGAAACTTGATTGCCTCTAGAAGCTAATTAATTCTTACAAGTATATTGCATTAGATGTTAGATACATTTTTATGCACAATGTACCTAACTACCCAGACCAAAGAGTAATTTTCCCAAGGGACCAAGTCAATGCATGCTGCCATGCCTAGGGAGTGTGGATTTGAGGAAAAATGAATCCAACAGTCCTGGTGTGCTCAGTTTAGAATGAGCTCAAAGAAAACAAGTGAGGTATATTCTTCCTAAACTGTCATTCCAGAAGGGGGAAGACCAACAGAATGCCCTCTGGAAGTGTGGCCTGTCAACTCTCCAGAGTCCCTTTTGAGTAGCAGAAGCCTCAACCAACTTGAACCAAAAGGCCCACTCTTTTGTGAACACCGGTAGTTTGTAACTATAAAATGAGTAGAGAGGCAAGAGACAGTCCTAAACACAGCAGGCATGGCGTCATCCTGGACCCCGACACACCACCTTTTCCTATTCTAATGCTCAAAGAGTGGCTATGGCAGCTGATGAGCAGGTATCCCAGCCCTTCTGCCACTGGCCCTGCCATCAGCACAGCCACAACCAGGCAGGGGTGAGTTCTGTGCCCATGAATATACCAAAACTCACAATGGGAAATCAGAATCAGTGCCTTAGGCCAATCTCAGGTGGCTAAAAATTGATGAAAATCATAGGCCCAAGAGGAATAAAGGATATTTACAGTTTTTCAGGCCTTCCTCGTTTTATTTTCACCTTACTGCGCTTCACAGGTGTGTTTACAAATTGAAGGTGTGTGGTGACCCTGTGTTGAGCAAGTCTGTTGGCACCATTTTTCCAACAGCATTTGCTCACTTTGTCTCTTTGGATTACATTTTGGTAATTCTTGGAATACTTCAAACCTTTTTATTATTACTGTATTTGTTGCGGTGATCTGAGATCAGTTATTAGGATGTGCTGAAAGCTCAGATGATGGCTAGCATTTTTTTGCAAGAAAGTACATAATTAAATAAGACATGGATGTTGTTGTTTTAGACATAATGCTACTGTACATTTAACAGACTGCAACGGAGTGTAAACATAACTTCTTTCTGCGCTGGGAAACCAAAAAGTTCATTTGAGTGGCTTTGCTGTAATACATGCTTTATTTCGGTAGTCTGAAACTGAACTCACAGTATCTCCAAGGTATGCCTGTCTGTGTAGCATTTATATACTCCTCAAAAGAGTATTAGCCAGTGGGAGAGGAAGTCATTGCATTTTTTCCCATATGGGTAAGATATAAGCAAACTTCACCTCAAACTAGATTCTAAGATGACATATGGACACAGAAAAAGCAGACCCTGGTGCCAACTAACTCACTACTTACAACACAAGAAATTTTTTAAATCTGGGCATTAAAAAATTCATGCCAACCAAAATTCCTATCTCCCTACTTCAAATAAGGAAGGCTAACACAATAAAACAGTCACCTCTCACTTCACAAAATCCAACTAGATCTTCAACACTGAAACAATCATAAAATGTCTGCCTGCTGAGAAGCTCTGTCCTCAGAAAAAGTCAGGGATACCATGGCACCCTTGCTGAAATAACTTTCTAGGCCCAAGATGGAGGGATTCCTGCCCAGGGAGCAACGTCAGCAAACCACAATTTAAATAGCTTTCGTGTTCCCGTAAATACTCTGCTGCACCAGAAACATAGCATGGCCAGCAGCCAACCCCCAAAGCCATGCCACCCCGGGCTCTATACTTGTTTCCTTGTTCCTTATTCCTTGTCCTACAAAAGCTTCCTGCCTTCCACCCCATCTTGAAGTTCCCTGGACCCTTGGGAACGGAGACCACCTCCTTCATGAAGTGCTGAGGTGTGACTGTATTACCCAAATTGTCTTCTTTAATCTTTCTTAGCACCACCTTGCACTTGATTTACTCTTGTAATGAATTTAAGTCTTTTGCCCCAACCATTCACTCTGTACGGAACCCCTCACACAACAGCAGTTTCCTTTTCTCTCTCTCTTACTACCTCCATTCTTATGAATTAACACTTCTAATTTTTTTTAATGTTTATTTATATTGAGAGAGAGAGAGAGAGAGAGAGAGAGAGAGAGAGAGAGACCGAGCAGGGGAGGGGCAGAGAGAGAGGGAGACACAGAATTCAAAGCAGACTCCAGGCTCTGAGCTGTTAGCACAGAGCCCTATGTGGGGCTCGAACCCACGAACTACAAGATCGTGACCTAAGCCAAAGTCAGATGCTTACCAGATTGAGCCACCCAGATGCCCCAAGAACTAACACTTTTAAATCTTGGTTCTTAATCCTGCCACCACAGCTACTGTCTACTGCTTTCCTTTCTCCCTCTGTCCCCTCTCCCCACCATCACTCCTCTGTACCCAGAGTCTTTTTTATCTTTTACAACAGACCCTATATTAAAATCCTGCTCTATGCTCTGGAAAGCAGTCAGAAATCTGGTGAATCTTTGAGACTTTGGGTGCCTCCACCCTGTAACCAACTGCTCAAAAGATGCTCTCCCGCTTCTAAAGACTCTTTTTTCTGTTGGGTTTGGTGTGATCCTACATGTAAGATCTGCATATGGAAAACTAAGGCTTCAGCAATACACCCAACTGTGACTTCTTCTTACTAGCAGCCACTTTATTTTTTAATTAAAATTTATTTCTGATTTCAGATAAAAATCTTATTTTTTAAACAAATAATTATAAAACAAAAACCCAAATAATTATATAGCATTTATTATGTGCCAGGCACTGGTTTCAGGGCTTTAAAAATAATAACTCATTTTATCCTAGTAACTGATCCCATGAAGCAGGTAGCAATTCATGTTAGGTAAAATAAGCCGACAGAAGAAGAAAACTACTGTATGATCTCCTATATTAAAATGAACTTGTCCCAAGTAATTTCTTCAATGTCAGAAAGTTCAGAGCTGCAGAGCTATGATTCATCCCAGGGAGGCTGGCTACAAAATTTATTCTCGAAACCAGGGTCAGCAAACTATGGCCTGAAGGCCAAATTCGTTTTGCATGGCCCCTAAGCTAAGAATGATTGGGATTAATAAAAATCAAAAGAATTCATACTTCCTGATACATCAAAATTAGATACAATTCAAATTCAAGTGTTCATAAATACGTTTTTTTTGGTTTTTTTCTTTAAATAAGCTCTACACCTAACATGGGGCTCAAACTCATGACCCCAAGATCAAGAGTCACGTGCTCTACTGACTGAGCCAGGCAGGCACCCCCATAGATAAAGTTTTAACGGAACACAGCCACATTCATCCATTTATGTAGTGTCTATGGCTGTTTTCAAGCTACAAGAGCAGAGCAAGTAGCTTTGACAGAAACTGTATGGCCCCCAAAGCCTAAAATATTTATTATCTGAAAACAGTAAATTTTTCAGGAAAAAAAAAGGTTTAGAGAAAAAGTTTGTCAACTTATCTAAATCTTGGGTGTCTTTCAACTAAATAATCAGAAAAACAATTCATAAAAAAAATTATGTAGATGTTTTCTTTAAAGAAAACACTACAAATCTATTTTGGTAAAGCAAGAGATATCTGTACAAGATATTTTTCTATTTGTCCAGTCCATTCTCCACACAGAGCTGAAGGTAACATTTAAAAAATTTAAATCTGAACACCTAGATGGATTCCATCACATTTACTGGGTATTAAATCTCCCTCCCTCCTCCCCCAGTCTCACCTGAACCACTGTGGCCACACCTGCCTTGGCTGGGAACTATCACCTGCTCCCTGCTGAGACTCTGAGATCAACCCAAAAGGGGCTTCAGGGCTTTCGAGCAAGACTCTCCCCAGTCTCACATCAAGGAGGCCTTCTGCAACCACTCCATTTAATTAGGGACCTTGTCATGTGGGGTTGGTTTTGTTTTCATTACTAGACCCTGCTTCACTATCCTTTTAGTGCTCACACTTTGCAACTGTTCATTAATTTACTGGCTTGTTGTCTAATTCTGCTAGGAGACTCTAAGCCCCAAGATGGCAGGGATTTGTCCATGGTGCTCAGCAAGGAACATCCTAGCACCCCACCAGATATACAGAAGGCACCCCCCACCCTCCAAATTCTGTGGAGTAACACAACAAAGAAATGTCCCACTGTTTTTTAAAAATTGTTATTTAAGTAATCTCTGTACCCAATGTGGAGTTTGAACTTGTGACCCCAAAATCAAGAGTTGCATGCTCTGCTAGAAATGACCTACTCTTAAACTTACCAGCTCTTCTCTACCAGAAGGGCTACATGTTAGATGTAAATAAAACTTGTATATTTTCATTTTTTTTTAAGTATTTAAAAAAATTTTTTTTAATGTTTATTTATTTTGAGAGAGAGAGACAGAGAGACAGAGACAGACAGAGTGCAAGCAGGGGAGGGGAAGAGAAGAGAGAGAGAGGGAGACACAGAATCTGAGGCAGGCTCCAGGTTCTGAGGTGTCAGCACAAAGCCCGACGCAGGGCTCAAACCCACGAACTCTGAGATCGTGACCTGAGCCGAAGTTGGAAGCTTAACCAACTGAGCCACCCAGGCACCCCGATATTTTCATTTTTTTAAAGTAATCTCTATACCCAATGTGGGGCTCAAACTCACAACCAAGACCAAGAGCCACACGCTCTACTTACTCAGCCAGCCAGGCACCCTTGTGTTTTCATTCATTAAAGGTAAAATCTAATTTGTGATTTTGCAACATCAATCTTAAGTGTTTAAATTTTCTTTGAATTCATATCAGAATAAATACTCATTTATACTAATCTGAGATTTAAGGATCTGCTGCATAGTCTGTGAAATAATACAAAACGTTCAAATGAAATGGTACCTTATCAAAATATACTATATATTTTCTTTACATTTTCCAATACCTGCTTAGAGCCAATTAATTTTGAAATCTGTCATAATCATTTCCAAGTGCTATGGTGCAGTTTGCCTTGTAGTATCTAAGACTGGAAAAACAGTGCAGTTTTTAGTAACATGTTTAAAGAACAGTCATTCTCTCCTAATGGAGAGAATCTGAAGCGCCTTATAATTATAACAAGTTAATTACAAACACACTGTTAAAAGTAATATGAAGGGTGTTACAGGGGATAACTCTAGCGGTAAATCCCCACCCATCGAGATTCCTCCTTCTCTAGGAACTGCCTTCACTTAAAAGTGGTGGCCAGTAGCTAAGTCTGCACCTCTTGTCCCTGGCCCCCTAGCTGGGTCCGTGAGAAACTCTCCCAGGGAAACTGGGTCTTTAAACTGAGAGACACAGCATAAAATCAATTGGTAGCCAAGTTCCTTTCCAGAGCAGTAGTCTTAAGTCCTGAATCACTGCTATGGAGAGACCCCAGAGGTGGCCTGGCTCCTGTCTACCAGCTACGGCTTCGGTTTTTTGGGTTTTTTAATTCTTTCTGGAATTCTATGAGATTTCCAAGAATATATCCAATAAATTTCCCCAATATATATATATTTTTTTAATTTTTATCTCAATGTGATTGGGTTTTTTAATGTAGCTAAATGAGTCTTAACTGGTACCACCCCTCCCAAATAAGACTGTTAGGAATTAAGTGGAGTGTGACCCAGCCAACCACTTTACCTATCACGGATCAAATGGTAGCTATGAACAAGTGTAAAGATGTGTGTCCTCTTCAAAGTCACCCGTTATTGTTTCTGCTAGATACATAAATCAAGTACACGACGGGGAAGGCCTGGTTTTTCCACCTACATGAAGTGCTAACAATATGCCACACATTAGTAATGATACCTTAATCCTAAGAAAACATAATTTCAGGCCAGAATTTATAGACATTATCAAATTAATTTGAGTTCTGGTAGCAAACCGTGAGCTCCCCCCATGCTGGTGCTGGGAATCCCCACAGGTACAAGAATGAGATGGGATTTTCTTCAAGACCTTCTGTGTAACAGAGGCTCCTTGATCTTTCTACCCCTGGATTTTACATATATTTCAGGGAGCTTAATGATGTAATGACTTAGGGATATACTATTTGCTTTTCCATATTAAAACTCAATCTTATTTAAGTATTGTCAGAGCTACAGAAATAAATTTTTATTTTTTGAGGCCAAACAACAAATGGAGCTTTTGCCAAGTAAGTATGAAACAAAGACAGACAGGAAGGAAGGAAGGAAGGAAGGAAGGAAGGAAGGAAGGAAGGAAGGAAGGAAAGAAAGAAAAAAAAGAAAATCATTACTTTCCATTTTTCAGGCAGAGTAATCTCTTATATTTAGCTTACTTTTTACTAAATAAATAAAAGGTGAAGGGAGCGAAGGGACATAGCTTAAAAACTGCTTCAAACAAAACTGGACAAACTCTTATAAATAACATTACAGCCTTCAAGAAATCAGTTTCTGAGCAATCTATTAAGACTCATAATAGATTTTTAAAAGTAAGAACTTTTAAACTGACACATTAGATGTAATTTTACTGTGATTTTGTTTGTTTCAGAATAAGCTTCTGTTGTTATAAACTAGTAGGAACAAAAAGGCTTTCCCCGGTATTTTTCTTTACTAGAAATACTATCAGAAAAAATAGCATTAACACTATGAGAAAGATAGCTAAAAAACATTTTTCTTTTCATCACCAGGCCGTAATTGTGCAAAAAGAAATGAAACCACAACTGGTGTTTATGTTCATCTTTCCTTTTACCCAAACAAAAAGACTCTTTTTGGAAAAAAGTAATTCTATAGAACTTGAAGTAGAAGTAAAGCATCCAAGAGAAAACTAGGAAAAAGAAACAGTCAAAATACTTCCATTATGCCTTCTGTTGATCTATATGCCTGTTAACATCTTTTATTATTATATTCCTGATCCAATACAGGAGTATAATTTAAAATTAACTTATGAATTACATACCCTGGACTCTGCATCATCTTCTTCTTCATCAGGATTATAAGCTTCGGCACATACTATAAAAATAAAAATAGACATTTGATGTTTTTATCAAGAAACATACTACAATAAATATACCTTAAAAAAATAAATGAACAAAAAGAGAACCATGGTATAAAACAACATTAATTCATTTCAGCCAGGGCAAGCAGTCTACACCCCAAAACCAATTTCTTATTTCAATTTATAAAAAATTGATTAAAATATAAAACAGTACTTTATTTTTTTTAATTTTTTAATTTTTTAATGTTTATTTATTTATTTTTTTTTTTTTTGAGAGAGAGACAGAGCGTGAGCAGGGGAGGGGCAGAGAGAGAGGGAGACACAGACTCTGAAGCAGACTCCAGGCTCAGCACTGTCAGCACAGAGCCCGACGTGGAGCTCGAACCCACGAACCAATAAAACAGTACTGTAAGACAATGACAATTGCTTTCTACTTTCTGTTACTCAAAGAAACATAGCTTCACCTGTTCCACCTTCATTTCCAAGCTCTAGAAATGCACAAGATTTAAAAATTCCTCAAAGAGACACCAAAAAAAGTCTAAGTCTGCTATGAGATGATTAACTTAATTGTACAGTTACGAGTACCTACCCTAAATTACTCATAACCCAGTCTTCCAAGGGCAAATATGATTAACGTGCTCATATTCCTTTCTAGTTTTTATTCTGAGTTGAGTTCGTACCGTATATTCAGTTAATAGCTTGCTTTTTTCATTTAACACTGTAAGAATTGCATATGCCATTAGGAACATTTTGCAAAAATTGTTTTAAAGACTGCTGATTAATTATCATAAACTAACATTAACCACTCCCATAATGCTAGACACTTAGCTGGCTTCTATTAAAAGAAGCTTGCAACAGGGGCGCCTGGGTGGCGCAGTTGGTTAAGCGTCCGACTTCAGCCAGGTCACGATCTCGCGGTCCGTGAGTTCGAGCCCCGCGTCGGGCTCTGGGCTGATGGCTCAGAGCCTGGAGCCTGTTTCCGATTCTGTGTCTCCCTCTCTCTCTGCCCTTCCCCCGTTCGTGCTCTGTCTCTCTCTGTCCCAAAAATAAATAAACATTGAAAAAAAAAAAAAAGAAGCTTGCAATAAACCTCTTCACGCATAAATATTTGTCTACATTTCAGATTATGCTATGGGAATTATTCCCAAACGTAATTTTTGGGGGCTAACAGGTATGACAATTTTTTAAGGCATACTTATCACCAAGCTTCCTTCCAGAGGGACTGTACCCATCTGCTGTCCCACAAAGAAGGTGTAAGACTTCTCTAAACTATACAACAGAATTGGACGTTACTGCTTAAAATCCTGCCTATGAAAAATTTATTTAAAATTTTAAAAATTATTTTGAATTTTAGGAGCACCTGTGTGGCTCAGTCAGTTAAGCATCTGACTCTGGATTTTGGCTCAGGTCATGATCTCAGTTTGTGAGATACAGCACCGTGTTGGGCTCTGCACCGACAGCATGGAGCCTGCTTGGGATTCTCTCTCTCCTCTCCCTCGGCCCCCTCCTCCTCTCTCAAAATAAATAAATAAAAATTTATAAGTAAATAAACAAATAAATATTATTTTGCATTTTAAATTATGTTCAAATGTTTATAAGCTGACTATATTTCTACCTTTGTCTTTATATATGAGCAATTTCTGTATGCATTTGGTTTTCTTTTTGATTTACACCAGTTTCTTAACACCACTGGCCTATTTCTCACAGTCATTTTATCCAGTGTGCTTTTTTAACTGCAATTACGAAGTTTTCACAAGCTAGGCATATTTATTTATTTTTAATGTAGTGAGATCAAGGAAGAAAATTCCTCTATACGATTTAAACTCAACATTAAACATCCCCAAAATACCACTGGTTTTGAGCTTAGAAACTCCTTCTTTATTTACAAATCTAAAGATTTACCTCTCTTGCACTTTTTTAAAAGTAGATCTTTTTACATTTGCCCTTTAATTCATGTGGACCTTTATTCTGCTGTAGACGGGAGAAATTTAAAGAACAGAGGTTCAGTGAGCAGCTGACAAATGTCTTTCCAGAGGCCTCAGGAGTCTATCATCATTAGTACTACTAGTGCCCTTATTATTAAAAAAAAATTTTTCCCAATGTTTATTTATTTTTGAGAGAGAGAGAGAGAGAGAGACAGTAGGGGAAGGACTGACAGAGAGGGAGACACAGAATCCGAAGCAGGCTCCAGGCTCCGAGCTGTCAGCACAGAGCCCGATGCAGGGCTCGAATCCACCAACTGTGAGATCATAACCTGAGCCTAAGTCTGATGCTTAACCGACTGAGCCACCCAGACACCCCATCCGCCCTTATGATTATAAAACCTAACATGTGCTTTCTTTTGTCCAGGCATTACTCTATATACACCTTGGCCAGTGAGTGAATGATTTGTAACCAGGACCAATTCTGTCCCCAGAGGACATCTGGCAATGTCTGGAGATACTCTGATTGTCACAACTGGGGGGTGCTTAGGGGGAAGCTGCAGGCTACTGAGGGATGCCAAAGATACCAATAAACAAGCCACAACGCATGGGGCAGCTCCCCTTCCCCACAACCCACAATCACCTGGCTTAAGCTGTCAACAAGCTGTGGGTGAGGAACCCTGACTTAGTGTATATTTTCTCATTCAATCTCACAACAACCCTAAGGTAGGTTTTCTATCACCAATCGACAGATGAAAGGCTAGGGCACTAAGAGTTTATGTATCTTGGCCCAGATCACACATTTTAGTTCAACAGGACCAATACCTGATCACAGCATTCATTGTCTGGCTGACCCCAGAGCCCTTGTTCTTAACTAATGTTCTGCTCTGCACTTGACTCTGGTGAACTCACCAGCCTAATGCATGGACTTCAACCTTCTATCTCAGAAACTGAACAGAAGCGGGGGCCTGTCTCTCAGGGGCAAGCTCCCATTAAAACACCTCACTGATGCGTATCGCCAGAACACCAATTTAGTAACTCACCCCTGAATCAAGTATGGAGTCAGCATGACCAGCTCTCTCCCTGCAGGAAGACCATGGAAGAAGCCAAATCACAATTAAAAGGCTGCTCGATGAGAAAGAGCTAGAGGCAGAGAGTGTGTCTAATAAAATGAATGTTTAGTGGCATCAGTCTGGGACAGCTTGAGGCTTCCACAGACACCATACAGATGGTCCTGCTCTTGTGGCCTACACACTTTAATCCTGTTGGCTGCAACTCTTCCAAAAGCATGAGGACATCTACTTCTAAAGCTTGGCGCTGTAAACTTGTTTTCATAGATGACCAATCCCACAAGCAGGACTGCTACATAATAAGCAGGACTCAGTGCAAAATGAAAACACAGGCCTGTTTTCCAAAATTAAGAATTTCAGGAGGGCAACAACAGAACATTAGACCAAACTCGGGGCCCTTGTAAATATGGGGCCCATGTGGTCAGCACTGCTAATGGGATCACATATTCAATGAGCTGGTATAGTAGGTAAATCCTTTAGTGTTGATCTTAAATTTTAATGCATAGAGGGCAATCTTAATTCTCTAAAATCTCTAAATTCCAATCCCCTAACCTCTGACAAAAATTATGAGTAAGAATCTACTATATTTCTAAATAGCTTATTAACTGTCCCAGTATTATTTGTTATTTAACACCCTTCTAATTTGTGATATCTACAGCATTGCTTATTTGTTTCTTGGCTGCCCATTTCCTTGAACTATTTACTGTGCCAATATTACAAGGATTTAGTTCTTGGCATTTATGTGCAACTGTTTCACTACATTACAGTTCATCTCCCTCCTCCTACATCCAAATCAAAACACAGCACATGCAGTCTTGTACGCTGCCATGGTGTTTTCCATCCCCCAAATCTTTACTTATGCTGTTTCCTGGGACTGGAACTCCTTTCCAAGCCATCCTTTCCCTCCAGCCCCAACTAAAAAGTTAGACAAGAGGCACCCTCTTTAGAGCTAGTTTAGGAAAACCCATTGTGCACTCCCTTTGCCCTGACCCAATACCATGGGCAGAGATCACAGTTTTCACTTAATACTCTGTACTCTCCCAAAGGTGTTACTATCTGCTCCCCCTTGAGGCTGGGACTTATAGCCCATCAGGAGCTAACTGTGCGCTCCTGTTCCCTCTCTAGTTCCCTAGCATGGACCTGGCATGCCACCTGGCTCAAGGCATACTTTTTTGAATGAATGATTAATGAACAAACAAGCTTGCAAGGTCTTTGAGGGCGGAGATGATACCTTGTTTAAGTATCTCCTAATATTCTACCTGCATTATAGACTCTCCAACACAAGTAGAATAAATGAATGAATAAAAAGTTGTCCTTCATGGGGCGCCTGGGTGGCTCAGTTGGTTAAGCGTCTGACTTCAGTTCAGGTCATGACCTCACAGTTTGTGAGTTCAAGTCCCCCGTTGAGCTCTGTGCTGACAGCTCAGAGCCTGGAACTTGCTTTGGATTCTGTGTCTCCCTCTCTCTCTGCCCCTCACCTGCTCACACTGTGTCTTTCTCTGTCTCTCAACAATAAATGTTTAAAAAAAGTTGTCCTTCTTTGCTAAAATGTCTAACACCATTTGTCCAAGAAATGGAAACAGAAAGAAATGAGAACTTTTATCTGTTCACCAAGGGGCCTGGCACAGAGATTAGAAGCTCAGGAAATATATGTACAAGGAATGAATGGATGAAGGCTCTGTACCTGAAGGACCTTCAAACCAAAGCCTCCAGCTACTACGAGCTGTTTTGTATTCTTTGGAAAATGTATTTACCTTATCCCTCCTGGGAAATCTGAAATTGAGCCTGAAACTATATATTCTCTTCTTTGTGTGGCAATTACACAGTAGGAAGGGCCAGAGCCTTATTCTTTAAGTGAACCCTATATTGAGGCTTTCCTGCTATATTCACATTATCTATTTGGACATCTAGAACGATCTAAGAATTTAAGTTGATTCCCACATTGTACTGTGATATGCATGTATTACATAGCCAATCACCTGTCATAGTTCGCAGGACAGAATAGGAAAGTGGGAACTATATTGACTCTGTACCTTCTGGGGCTTGGCCCTCAATCTTCTCATGTAAGACACACACACACACACATACACACACACACACACACACACACCTGCCCACAGTTAACCTGTGAACAATGAAGGGGTTAGGGAAGACAACCCCCATGCTGTTGAAAATCCACATATAACCTTTTTTTAAAGTAGACTTCATGCCCAGCACGGAGCCCAACATAGGACTTGAACTCACAACCCTGAGACCAAGATCAAGAGTTGGATGCTCAACCAACTGAGCCACCCAAGCGCCCCTAAAAAATCCACATATAACTTTGACTCTGAAAACTTTACAAGGAGCCTACAGTTGATTGGAAGCCTTACTGATAACATACACAGTTGATTAACCCACATTTGTATGTTATATGTGTTAGAAACTGTACTCTTATAACAAAGAAGGCTAGACAGAAGAAAATGTTATTAAGAACATCTTAAGGAACAGAAAATACATTTACAGTACTGTGATGCTGTACCAGGCTTACTGAAAAAAACCCATGTATAAGTGGATCTGAACAGTTCATACCTGTGTTATTCAAGGATCAACTGCAGTGACAGCCAAGGTTAAGGGATTTTTTTTCCCATCATGACACCAAATACATGTTGTTTCTCCCAACAGCACTCCTCCGACTCTCTGATACCAACTGGATTGTCTACCAATCCAATTTAATTGATACTATCTACCTGAAGTTAGTGTCAGATGCCACAAGTCAAAGGGCTCAGTCTTGCAGGACCAACCCCACTTCAGATGCTGATCTCGATTCCCAGGCCACTAACCAGTTATAAATTGAGGGTTCTCATGACCACTCTGGTTCCATAATTCACTAGAATGAATCACAGAACTCAGGAAAGTGCCTTCCTTACTCTTACTGGTTTATTATAAAGGGAACAACTCAAGAACAGCCAATGGAAGAGATTCACAGGGCAAGGTATGGGGGGAGGGGCAGAATCTCCAAGTGCTCTCTGGGTATGCCACCCTCCCAGCACTCTGATGTGTTCACCAATCTGGAAGCTCTCAACCCTGTCATCTACAGTTTCTTCTTCTTTTTTTTTTTCCCTTTAATGTTTATTTTGAATTTTTTTTTCAACGTTTATTTTATTTTGGGGACAGAGAGAGACAGAGCATGAACGGGGGAGGGGCAGAGAGAGAGGGAGACACAGAATCGGAAACAGGCTCCAGGCTCTGAGCCATCAGCCCAGAGCCCGACGCGGGGCTCAAACTCCAGGACCGCGAGATCGTGACCTGGCTGAAGTCGGATGCTTAACTGACTGTGCCACCCAGGCGCCCCACTTTAATGTTTATTTTGAGAGAGAGAGAGAGAGAGAGAGAGAGAGAGAGAGAGAGAGAGAGAGAGAAAGAAAGAATCCCAAGCAGGCTCCCTACTGTAAGCACAGAGCCCAACGTGGGGCTTGATCCCACAAACTGTGAGATCATGACCTGAGCCAAAACCAAGAGTTGGATGCTTAACCAACGAAGCCACCCAGGTGCTCCTTGTCATCTAGGGTTTTACTACACAGGCACAATTAATTAAATCACTGGCCGCGGGTGGTTAACTCCATCTCCAGTCTCCTTCCCCTTCCCAAAGGTTGGGGTTAGGGCAGAAAAGTTCCAAGCTTCTAATCAAAGTTTGTTCTTTCTGGCAACCAGCCCCCATTCTCAAGCTATCGAGAAGCCCCTCAGCCAAGAGTCACTGCGTAGCAAATAAATTCCTATCACTCAGGAGATTCTAAGGGTTTGAGGAGCTCTGTGCCAGGGACTCAGGACAAAGACCAAGTACCCTTCTTATTCTACTGCACAAGGGATTACAGCACCTCCCAGGGGTTTTCACCCAGTGTCCACTGTACTTTGTTGGAAACGTATAAAAATTTGTTCAAACAGCTCTGCATCGGACTAGTTTATATAACCCGTGCTAGCTTGCTGCCTAACAAAGCATATAGGAGCCAGCCTGAACTCCGTGAGCCACTACACTGGGCCTCAGCACCTGGCACAGAGCCCTGCGCACAGTACACCCTCAATAGATATTTGTCAAAGGAGGAAAAAGCAAATGTGGCCTGTACAGAGAAACTGCATGGTTTAAAGGCATTTAACCTAGAAAAAAATAGATTCCTGTAAAATACATTAACGTTCACTTTTCCAGTGTTCTCAGTACAGTAAGATTTTAGCATATGTATTTAAATGATAATCAGCTTAAAACAAAGCTCTGATAAAAAGCACAGGTGCATTAGACAACAGAGTTCTGCTGCAATACAGTTAAACTTAGCTTATTGAAGTGGAAATGCCCTCCTACAAAGGCAAAAAAATTACCCTTACAAATACTAGTAAAAAGCAAGATTAGTTGGGGGAGAGCACAAAAAAACTACTTTTTGTGTGTGTGGGGGGGGTAAAGCACATATATATACACAATACACAAACAGATATACAGTACATGAGTGGTATTAAAATTTCATTATGGAGGTGGGAGGGATGAGGGAAAGGAGCCTAAAAAGACTTTGGGGGAGAGACAAAAATAATAAAAAAGCACCTGGATAAGATGCACTATTTCCAGCCAAATAAAGGCACAGTGACAGTCAACGGACTCTCCCCCTCCCCCACCCACATTTCTGCCCTGGTAGGGGTGGTGTCCATCTGCTCTGACACATCAGTGAAGATCCTAACTTTGAATTCACGGAGCAAAGGCATTTGGACACATCTAACAATGGAGAAGCTCACATTTTGATCCCAAATCACGTTCAAGCAAAAGAACCCATCGGAATTTTTTTTTTTAATTTTTTAAGTTCATTTTTTACTTATTTTGAGAGAGAGCAAGAGAGTGAGCGAGTGAGCACATGGGAGGGGCAGAGAGAGAGAGGGAGAGAGAGAGAATTCCAAGCCAGCTCCACACTGTCAGCACAGAGCTGGATGCAGGGCTCAAACCCATGAACCGTGAGCTCATGAGTTGGACGCTTAACCAACTTGAGCCACCCAGGCGCCCCTCCATTGGAATTCTTATTTATCATTTAAAAAATATTTTGGGGGCGCCTGGGTGGCTCCGTTGGTTAAGCGTCGGACTTCAGCTCAGGTCATGATCTCCCATCTTGTGAGTTCAAGCCCTGCATCGGGCTCTGCACTGACAGCTCAGAGCCTGGAGCCTACTTCGAATTTTGTCTCCCTCTCTCTCTGCCCCTCCCCTGCTCATGCTCTGTCTCTGCCTCAAAAATAAATAAACATTTTAAAAAATTAAAAAAAATTTGAGAGATGATGCAGAGGAAAAGAATGCTGTAGAAGCACAGGGGAAAACAAGTGAGCAGCTGCTTGGAGGACAGAGGAGGCTTCACAGAGAAAGAAGCCCCCTGGCAGTCAACAGGCAGTGGGAAGAAGTGGGAGAAAAGAGGAAACTGTTTGGTTCGGTGTGGCATTTCTAGCACTTAAAACAGTAGCTGGCACACAGTCAATGGGAACAAAGATGAGTGAGGAAATGAATAGGCATTTTAGTGGTGAGAAAAGTATGATTTTCTTTTGATCTTAGACCTAGTGAAACTGCATCTGCCAGGGTAGGCTGGCTTATACTACAGTAACAAGCATTCCCAAAACGGAGTGACTGAAAACAAGTTTCCTTCTTGCTCACAGGATATGTCCATGGATATGGCCATATCCATGTCCCGTGGGTACTTTGCTCCCTGTCATCTTTGTTGAAGGCTGTAGGCTGACAGAGCCTCCACCATTTGGAATGTCACCGGTCCCCAAGGCAGTGGCAAACTGCTCACTGGCTCCTGGTTCAAGACCCAGCACCCCAAAACATGGCACCTTATTTGGACTGCGTTAAGCCGAAGAAGTCTGACAAAACGGCATGAGCAAGAAGGTCACTCTGACCTCCCCCACATCGCCCTTTTCCCCTGAAATCTCCCAGGTGAAAAATACCTTTCCTGTACCAGGAGGAAGGGAGACACCCATCCTTATGAAAGACAAGGAAGTTAGGGCCAAGAAGGCTGTATAAACAACCCTTGCTGGGACACCAGGGTGGCTCAGTCAGTTAATAGACTGACTTTGGCTCAGATCATGATCTCTGGGTTTTTGAGTTCAGCCCCGCGATGGGCTCTGTGCTGACAGCTCAGGGCCTGGAGCCTGCTTCAGATTCTGTGTCTCCCTCTCTGTCTGCTCCTCCCGTTTGCATGCTCGCTCTCTCTCGCGCGCTCTCTCTCTCTCTCTCTCAAAAATAAGTAAATACTTAAAAAAAATTTTTTAAATAAAAAAAACCCTTGCTACCTCTTGACCATTTACTACTCAGAGCCCAAACCCCTTTCTGTCTTGTCAATACTTTACAAACTTACTGTCGCCTCAAAGATAGAAAAGCTTCCTGCTCTAGTCACTTGCTTGGGTCTTCATTTTCTTGTGAAGGACCCCACATATGTGTAGAAATTCAATGAAATGTATGTAAGTTCTCCTATTAATCCTATGTCAGTTTCTTAGGCCCAGCCAGAGCCCCAAAGAGGGTACAGGAGAATTTTTCTTCCCCTACACTCCTAAAGCTTCTGCCTGAAGTGATACATGTCACTTCTGCCAAGAAGGAATACATAATCACAGTTCACAGGGCAAGTGACATGGACATTCCTAAGTTCAGGAGAAAGGGACCTGCATCCACCACATGCTCAGAGGAGAGAAAACCAGAATATTAGGAAGAGCCCTAATGAGCAGAGAAACCAGCTACTGGCCTTAAGCCCAAGGTTTCCTCTCTCGTCCTATTGCTTAGAAGGGGAACGGTGACAGTACTGAAATCAACTTCACAGTTTACTTAAAAACAAGGTTAAAAGTTCTTAGTTTAAAGATCTACAGACTAGGGGTACCTGGGTGGCTCAGTCAGCTAAGTGTCTGACTTCAGCTCAAGTCACGATCTCATGGTTCATGAGTTTGAGCCCTGACTCAGGGGCTGTGCTGACGGCTCAGAGCCTGGAGCCTGCTTTGGATTCTGTGTCTCCCCCTCTCTCTGCCCCACCCCTGCTTGTGTTCTCTCTTTCTCAAAAATAAATAAACATTAAAAAAAATCTACACACTAAGGCTCATAAACTCTGAACAGAATCATTACGATTTCCTTAAAACTGCCTTCCAAGTATTAATTGAATAGTCATTTAACATACAACTTAATATTTCAGTATTTCTTGCATCAAAATCTTAAAAGTTATTATAATCTACCATTACTGCCTAAATTTCAGCTACAAAGACAGCAATATAAATATTGTTGCACCTATCTTCCAGAAATGTTGGCAGGCTTCATTAAGTAGTACATCAATGAGTATTTAATTCCCAGATCAGCTATGTTCATGTCGGCAAAATCTTACTACAGAACTTTTAGCCAAGATGTATAACTGTATAACCCTGTCTTGTTGAAGTGAGAGAAACAGTTTTTTTAAATATGAAATTTATTGTCAAACTGGTTTCCATACAACACCCAGTGCTCATCCCAACAAGTGCCCTCCTCAATGCCCATCACCCATCCTCCCCTCCCTCCCACCCCCCAACAACCCTCAGTTTATTCTCAGTTTTTAAGAGTCTCTTATGGTTTGGCTCTCTCCCTAACTTTTTTTTTCCTTCCCCTCCCCCACGGTCTTCTGTTAAGTTTCTCAGGATCCACGTAAGAGTGAAAACATACGGTATCTGGAGAGAAACAGTTTCTACCTAATCCAGTTGTTTTACCTCTCCCCAAGGTTATGGATGTGGCTTTAAGAATCAACCCTTCCCAGACCACCTTCAGGTTCTCTGTAAAATTCTGTCATAAACCTTCATTCAAATAGGTTCCTAAATCATCTCCCACATACAATTACCAATCCTAAAAGAATGTCTATAAATTTTTTTCCTTATTTCCACTATACAACAGTCTACTGTCACATAAATAAGATTTTAGCTACCACACATTTCATTCAATTGCCCTGATTCATTGTTTTTGCTGCCCTTTCAACAAGGGAGATATTTAGAGTAGAACTTCATAACTTACAAATTCATTTCTATGTTTTTGTTTCTAAAAACTATTCTCCCCCATCTGTATACCACCTACTTTAAGTGACTGTAAATCAGGAACAAGTCTCACCTTGCAAATAAACCATCATGCTCAGTGTCACTGAGATACAGAAATGACCAGCAATAGAGAGCTTCAAACAAATTAGAATTTGCTCATCATTTGCTATTTTCCTATTATTAAAGCTATGGAAACCAAAACCTCCTGTCATCTGTTCCCAAAAAAATGTATGAATTTTTTTTCAAAACTGCCTCCTAAGCAAAAACAAAGTCCTGTCAGAACTCATGTACATACGCTAAGTGAATTTTTATTCTAGAGATGGGCTCCAAAGTATCTTAAAACTTTAGTTATCAAGTATGTGGATTCAATCATTGGATCTACCCCCAACCCATTTCCTTTTCACCACATGCTCTTCACATATGCGTTCAGTCCCTGAAACCATCACCTCTTTTGATAATTAACTTGTTTATAAGAAGTAGGACACAAGAGGACAAGGCATTCAATAGGTTTATAAAAAGAATCACATCAATATGGTAGGTTTCTAAACATTGTACACAGTACCACTATTCATACACTAAGCTCAGAGAATAGAGGAGTACCACATGAGCTCCCACTCCCTCTCATGTGAAACAGTGGTCCCCCTATAGCTACTAATGCTCCTTTCATCAGTTAAGGATATAAGAAAACTTAACAATGTGCAAGATCCAAGAAATGGCAAGGGTATGTAATCAAAGGGCCCAATATGCGGGTATTTTCCAAATAATACATTCCAAGTAAATTTTCTTTAACAGAAAGAATAAAAACTTATAAATGACTAAGAATAAGGTGAAGAGATACCACAAAAAGGGCCTGAAGAATAATTTTGAGAATATTTTGATATCCATCAACATTTTAAAGCCCATGTATGTGTTTACTATTTTTAAGTTAGTTTTTTGGGTTTTTTGTTTGTTTGTTTTTTGAGAGAGAGCATACATGCACAAGCGGGGGAGAGCAGAGAGAGAGAGGGAGAGAGAGAATCCCAAGCAGGCTCCACACGGTCAGCACAGAGCCAGACGCAGGGCTCGAACCCACAAACCATGAGATCGTGACCTAAGCTGAAATCAAGAGTCAGATGCTTAACCAACTGAGCCAGCCAGGCGCCCCTGAGTGTGTTTACTGTTAATCACCATAATTCTTCAATGATATGCTCCAGAACTACCGAGTAGCAGACAAGTAGGTCCATTTGTTGCAGAGGAGAGTACTATAATAGAAATTATATTTGTGTTTTGCTGAAATAGTCTAAGGAGGATTTGAGCATTATATTTGATAAATATTATGCATTTTCAGAAATTAACAGCCAAGGAGAAATCAAAAAAGAATTTTCATACTTTGATTAAAAGTCAACAAACAGCTTCCCAAGAGCACAAAAGCTCAGTTCTTGGAATTTTGTTTTGGTCTGAGACCTTGGATCACAGTAAAGTAACATGAATATAAATGCTAGCTGATAATGAATGATATACTCCTATTTACCAAAACACAATTCTGTCCTTCAGATGTAGTAGAGCTGGGGCAACTTAAAGCTTCTGAATAATTTAATTTGTTTATTGTTTTTGAGACTAATGCTGCTTAACATGTACCTATGAAAAAATTATAGGAATAGAAACACTACAGGGATTCTTCTCATAATTAATAAATTTTCAGGACCAGAATCATTTGATCAGATGGCTCTAGGATGTGAATTTGGGATTAAATATAGCCAGAATTATGGGAAAAGAGTTTGGTCAATTTCCAGCTTCCAGGTTTAGTAATAAAACTACCAAATGTAAGCATTAGGGGAACACCCTTCAATTCAAGCCTATGTGATTATCAGAAGTATAATAAGAATTTCAACGTTATTTTAGAAAAATATGACCAAATTGTAACAAAACAGTACATATCAATATCCAAAGACTTAAAATATATTATGATATATTTTCACAAGTAAATGCAATTCAGTCTAGCTTATTCATTATTTAAAGCCAAAAGAAATAAATCCTTACAATAGCTTAATAGAACTTTCCTCCTGAAGAAAAGAAAATTTCCATTTCTATTTTATTAAGGGAAGCTTTAAAAAACTGTCAAGATCTGTGAGGTGATAAATGACAATGAATTTAAATTAATTTTTAATTGAAAAGAAAAATTATACAAAGACAAAATGAGAAATACAAAAATAAGATAAAATAGCAATTACACATTTAAAGTCTAAAATTAGCAAAGTTACTTGTTTTTTTTTTTTTTTAATAAAATCCAGTTTTAGAGACGATGCCTATTTTAGAATGAGCTCTTTTATATACTGCTGGTGAAACTCTAAACTGGGGGTAGGGCTGGATGGAAGAGTCAGTTTGAAAATAGTAGGTCTTGAAAATGCTCATATCGACTTCAACAAGTGCTCTTCAAGTAATCTGAAGAGATGACAGATCAAAATAGAAGAAATCTGAAATTCAACAATAAACAATAAATTAATGATATCTATATATATATATATATACTACTGATATACTACGACTCCATTTAAAAATTAAATTTTATAGGAGTATATAATGATACAAGAAATGGTCACTAAATCTTAGTAGTTTTATTTATTTATTTATTTATTTTTAAAGTAAGCTTCAAGGGGCGCCTGAGTGGCTCAGTCAGTTAAGCGTCTGGCTTAGGTCAGTCGGTTAAGCATCTCGCGTAGGTTGAGCAATCGGCTCAGGTCATGATCTCACGGTTTGTGAGTTTGAGCCCCGCGTCGGGCTCTGTGCTGATAGCTTGGAGCCTGGAGCCTGCTTCAGATTTTGTGTCTCCCTCTCTCTCTCTCTACCCCTCCTCCACTTGTGCTCTCTATCAAAAAATGAATAAATGTAAAAAAAATTTTTTTTAAGTAAGCTTCAAGACCGGTACACAGTTTGGGGCACTGGGTGGTTCCGTTGGTTAAGCGTTCAACTTTGGCTCAGGCATGATCTCTCAGTTTGTGAGTTCAAGCCCTGCGTGGGGCTTTGTGCTGACAGACCGGAATGTGGAGCCTGCTTCGGATTCTGTGTCTCCCTCTCCCTCTGCCCCTCCCTGACTTGTGCTCTGTCTCTCAAAAATAAATAAACATTAAAAAAAAAAAGAACCAAATGAAATTCTCGAGTTGAAAAACCTAATAACTGAGACAGAAAATTCACTAGATGGGCTCACCAAGTTTGACTTGGCAAGAGAAAGAACCAAGAAACTTGGAAGACAGAGCAACAGAAATTACTCAATCTGTAAAATAGACTTAAAAAATGAATAAATAAAAGACAGCCTCAGGGACCTATGAGACAACATCAAGCATGCTAACCTACACATAATGGCAGGTCCAAAATAAGAGAGAAAGGGGCAGAAAAAAATAGGAAGAAATAATAGCCCCCCAATTCCTAAATTTTATGAAAAACATTAACTACCCAAGAATCTCAATGAAACTTAGCCTAGAATAAACACACACCAAAAAATCTATAGCTAGACACATTTTAGTAAAGTGTTTAAAAATCAAAAACAAAGAAAATCCTCAAAACTGCAAAAAAAATTTATCATATACCAGTGAATAATATAATAGTTAACCTCTCATCAGAAACAATAAAGATCAGAAGGCATTGATGCCATATTCAAACTGCCAAAAGAAATTGTTTCACGAAGAATTCCATACCCAGCAAAACTATCCTTTAAAAATGAAGATAACATGAATTCATTCTCAGGTAAACAAAGACTGAGAATATTTGTTACTAGCAGATGTGCCCTATAAGAAATACTAAAGGAAGTCCTTCAGGCTAAAAGGATACATCATCAGATGCTAACTCAAATTGGCAGGAAGAAATGAAGAGGGTTGGAAATGGTTAATATGTGAGTAAATATACAAGACTGTATAAACACACTTTTGCTGTTTTTTCTCTTAATTTTTACTTTAAAAGACAAGATGGCAAAAACCGATAACTATAAAACTGCATTACTAGATTTCTAACATACACAACGCATATGTCAATAATAGCACAATAGTGGCAAACCGTAAGAGACTCTTAAATACAGAGAACAAACTGAGGGTTGCTGGAGGGTGTTGGGTGGGGGATGGGCTAAGTGGGTGATGGGCATTAAGGAGGGCACTTGTTGGCATGAGCACTGGGTGTTATATGTAAGTGATGAATCCCTAAATTCTACTCCTGAAACCATTATTACACTATATGTTAACTTGTATTTAAGTTAAAGTATCAATCAATCAATCAGTAGGAAAAAAAAAATAATAACAGCACAATGGGCTGATGGTCTAACTACTTCCTCCTAGTTCATGTATCTTGGTAAGGCCATCTGATGATTACATGTGGCTATCCCCAGAAAGAGACCACCTCTTCTCAGTATGTTCCTGGGTAATGACCAAGGTGAAAGAGGTAAGGAGGATAATATAGAGCCATTTTGAAACTTCAGGATCCCAACCTGACCATTCCTGGGCATGATGTATCTGTTTTCCACAACATATAAAGCCCAAACTCTTACCAAAGCCCATAAATTCTAACCTTATTAGAATATTCACTATTATTTCAACCTACTATCATTTCATGTGGTTTGCTCAACTAGAGATTCATTTCTTCCATGCCCACCTCTCATAAGCCTACTCTTCCCTCAAAACTCTCCACAAATGCCACCTCCTCCCTGCCACTTTCCCTAAACACACAAGTTAGGATTAAATGCTCCCTTCTGTATAAGAAAATGGAACACACCTTTATTTATGTCTTAATTTCAGTGGAATCACACATTGTGTGGGGGCTGATGAGGGAGCATAAGGCAGGCTAGGAGCAAAGTACAAGCTAGCACACTCCCTCCCCCCAGGTGGGATATGTGTTATATTTCTTAGACACTCCTGGCTCCCCCAAACCAAAGTAAACAAAACAAATGGTTAACTGATAGAACTCACAGTCATGCAGGACATGAGTTTCTATCAGTTTACAAATATCTTAGTGAATTACAAGAAACAGGCAATCTTATCAATAGCCTAATCTCCAGAAACCTATAGACTCAGTTTCCTGGAGCCCCAACATCATCCTTCCACTGAGATATGGGGAACAAAAGCAAGAAGGAAAAGGCAGGTAAAATTAAATTTCCTTATAACCTGCAGCCCACTGACAGATGCTTGAGGCAGGCAAAGTAAAACATTTCTCCAGGAACTCCCTACTGTCTTAATGTTAATGCTTTTCCAGAGGGAAAAACTATCTTAAAATGATAATAGCAAGGTCTCAGGTGCCTTAGGAGTCCTCTTTAGCATATCAAAGTCCTCCCATTTGACTTTACCTCCCCAGTTCCACGGAATAAAACCGGTCATTCGTCACAAAGCTGGTGTAGCTCTTCCTACCCACAGGTCCTGTGCCCATGCTTTAATAAAATCACATTTTTGAACTGAAGAGGTCTTCAAGAATTCTTGGGGCGCCTGGGTGGCTCAGTCGGCTAAGCGTCCGACTTCAGCTCAGGTCACGATCTCGCAGTTCATGGGTTCGAGCCCCGCGTCAGGCTCTGTGCTGACAGCTCAGAGCCTGGAGCCTGTTTCAGATTCTGTGTCTCCCTGTCTCTCTGACCCACCCCGTTCATGCTCTATCTCTCTCTGTCTCAAAAATAAATAAAAGTTAAAAAAAATTAAAAAAAAAGAATTCTTTCTTGGTCGTCAGCTCCAAACCCCATGAACCCCATCATCACCCCAAAATCTCATCGGGGCTAAATTCTAAATACAACGTAAGACACAAAAATCTCCCAACAGTCAATATTATTCTTGAAAATCCGACATGAGGCCACTGCTGAAGACGGTCATACTGTCCCACAGTAAGTCCACAACAGTGGGCTTTCCCTCTAGCATTAAAACTGACTGCTTTTGGGGCGCCTGGGTGGCGCAGTCGGTTAAGCGTCCGACTTCAGCCAGGTCACGATCTCGCAGTCCGTGAGTTCGAGCCCCGCGTCGGGCTCTGGGCTGATGGCTCAGAGCCTGGAGCCTGTTTCCAATTCTGTGTCTCCCTCTCTCTCTGCCCCTCGCCCGTTCATGCTCTGTCTCTCTCTGTCCCAAAAATAAATAAACGTTGAAAAAAAAAATTTAAAAAAAAAAAAAAAAAAAAACTGACTGCTTTTTCTTCTGCTGAGCACTGCAAGTTGTTGCTGGCTGACATTCAGAAGCCGTTGTATGGAAAATTGATACCTTTAAACCCTAGAAATGCTTATACCCAGAGGCATGCAGGAACTGAGATTCACATCTCCCCCTCACCCACTGATGGCACAAACTCCAGTGGAATGTCTACATGCTCCTTTGAGCTCATGCTCTGCAGAATGTGTATAGTGGAATCAGAGTGGAATTCACCATGACCCAACTCTGCTGTGCTGGCCTCCAACTGGCTCATTGCGATGAGGGACAGAAGCAGAAAAATGTTCACCTTTAGCCTAGTAAGGAAGACCTACAGCCTGCATAGTACTGATAAGGTTCAAATACATACTGGTTGCTACATTCTTAAAGGGTCGTCGTATGATTGCCTGTACATCTCAGCCGATACTTAATATCAAGCTGAGTGGTAACCACCAGAGAAATCTCGCCAAAGTAGTTTTATGAGTATAAAGTCAAAGAAACATTTATGATCTGATACTCCCATACCCCCTTGAGCACTAAACATATAACTACTAGCTTCATACAGCAGCAAAAGGGAAGTTCTTTCTGGCCACAGGCCCTGTCTCCGTAGTATAATGAAAGCACCTGTTTGCTTTTGAAAAGGTCTCAGGAATTCTTTCTTGATCATTGGCTCTGGACCCCACATCAATGGGTCCAAGGTATGGGTATGTGGCCAGGTCCTCCAGGGGCTAGGTTTACAAAAGTAAATCTTCACCTCTAGCAACCTCACAGTATGCACAGAACACTGCCTTGCAAACAGTGAACAATAAATGCATTTTAATTTAAGCAAAGTGACAGCACAACTAACGAGATATGAAGCCAATCCCTTCCAAAGTCACCAGAGTGTAAACATTTCAAAAACAAATGTTTTTGCACAAAAAAAGCTGTCCCCTCACAAATTAAAAACCCTTGTAGGTCTAGGAGAAAAAAAAACCCTGATTTTTAAATTCAGTAATTTTGCATAATTGGAGGGAACCAGGTGGTTGGCTATTCTACTGTTCTGAAGAAAAATAACATCAAAAAGCATTTGTAAGAAGAAAATTACAGTGACCTTTAGCCTCCCACATTATCTCTTTGAAAAACTTGTGGCATAAATGTAGGGTATTATTTCTTCTTCGGGGCTTTTTTCCTTTAGTAGCTAGATGAACTGATATGCAAGATAATAGTTCCATTCTTTTGAAAAGAAGCGACGTTTGTCTGGTATTGTTAGTTATTGTCATTCTACGTGTAAAGTATCATGCTATGGTAAAATGATAATGTTTTTCAACAGAAAAAGACACATCCAAGTGGGTCACCTGCAGTCTCAAAGGCAGGTGGTGAAACAAGTCACTTGAGCTTCCCTCACACAGGGCTCAGGGATTGGCAACTACCTCTGATTTGCAAATATGCAGAGTTCTGCTGCAGATGTCCCCTCAGGCTGGAGGGGAAGCTCAGGGGGCCAACAGAGAAGCTGCCTTGGACCAAGAAAGACACCAGCTTCTTCAGGGCAGCCGGTCTGACCTAATAATCAGCTACCAGACAGGATTCTAATAATCCAAAATGGGTCAGCTGAAATTAGTCCCAAGTGAGGTCAGGTCTTCTTAGCCCTGTGTCATAGCAGATCCCAGTGGGGCAAATGGGACAACTTCTAGATCAAGCCAAGATGGGTGGGCTAATTAATTAGAACCTTCTCCTAGGATGTGGGGTTGAATCACAAAGAATGCCAGGTCAGTCTCTTTCCTGGTGCCTGTTGCTGTAAAGTGTGGAGCTGTGTTTCCTGTCCCCACCACATGGAGAAAGTGGCCTACACCAAGAGAGAATCACAGCATACAGATGGACAGATTCCTAACAGTTCTGGCTCCCCTTAAGGCCCAGCTACCTTCTTGCCCTCCCTGGAGGCTTAATGATTTTGTGAGCACCCTACCCCCACTGCTATTTCAGTAAACTTTCCATTTTCACTTGGTTGAATTCCATGTGCTTTTCAGTTGCTGACAAGCAAGGAAACATCAGAAATTAAGAAGCCCAGTTTAAAAAGATCAGGACAAAGAAAACAAGATAACAAAGGTCCAACCAATTGCCAAAACTAAGAGTAATACCATAGAGCGGTCATTGATAAGAAAGTAGCTTTTGCAAAATACCAAGTTCAAATTCTAGAGACTATTCAATGAAATTCTCACAAAAGGAAATGATAATCTAAGTCAGGGAGGGACCATATGTGGCTCTAACAGAAAGATCCATGCTTGTTGATCTAGGATACTAATCAGAGAATATAAAAAATAAAGGCAGTCTGCAAAACTGAAATTATTGTCTTCCACCAAATTTTGCTGTCATGGCAGAACAAAGCTGGCCTTAGGTCTTTAATTTAGTTGTAAGTTGCATGGATTTCAGAAGCACAGGTTGGTATTTTTTTAAATGGCTTTAGCGTTTTTATGAAAATGATATATGCACCCTACAAAGAGCCCATTTTTTAACTATTAAACTTTTGTTTTACCATATACAAGATGCCTTCAGCTTGAGCAAAACTAATACACACAACATCATTCTTACTTATTGACTATTCATTTGTAAAGCTGTGCATGGTATTCATGATGCTGTAAGCATGAAGTAGGGTCCCTGCACTCTATAGCCTGGTTAGGAAGATTAATTCATCTCTTTAGGCAGAAATATAAATTATTATGTGTGATTATGCATAAGTAACTGATTTACAGGGTGGGGAAAGAGCACAGGATTCAGACAGACCAAAGCACATCCCAGCTCTACCATTTTTTTCCTGCCACTTATTAACTGCTTGGCCCCTGTACATCACTAAGTATTATTCAATGCAATTTTTCTCATCTGTAAAATGTGTCTGTTAGGTCCTACCTCATAGAATTGCTGTGATTAAATAAATAAAAGCCACCTGTATAGGAGTTACAAGAAGAGAAAACCTTGAACGATACATTGATATATTTGGCTTAGGCTATCAAAAGAACATCAGGATGAAGTAAAATAAACATTCAAGCTTGCCTATGAATGAGAATAAGCTCCAGGTCTCTGCACACAGATCCCCCTCTAAGCCCTGCCACCCTGTTCTTCCTAGGTCTGTAACTATTTTCTACTAGCCCTCAGACAAACCTTCCCATTCAACCAAACTGTGGCTGCCTACTGTATACTTAACATTCTCTGATTTAAAATATGTCATGTAATCCTCTCACCAACTTTTTGAGTAAGGTACTGTTATTACCCATTTTACATACAAGGAAACCGAGATCCCTCAGCCCCTCTGGAGTGCAGTCAAAGTGTGAACCCGGCAAGTTTCCCTCTGGCTGCATGCTTTTCAGCACAGACTCTCTTAGGGGTTAATGCTCCACGAATGGGGTGTCATCCTGAATGAGAATCTATCACGTGACTTGGTTCTCCCATGAGTAGACACATGAGACCTGTTTACCTGGGGAAGAAGGCCTCTCCCAGGTGACATCAGAGCCAAGACATGGAAGATACATCTGAATCATGGTAAATGTCTCTGGTTGGGATTAGCAGCCGCTTTAACCAACAGTTCCTAAGTAGACCATGCCTAGATCTGATTCCTAATTATTCACCAAAATCAGGACAAGCACTTTCAACAATGTTCTCTGAAATACACCTAAAATTCAGAGTTTGATTCTGTGTCACAAAATATGTTGTAACTTGTACTAAAATAATAGTTGGTAGGTGTTAATTGTATCTCAAGAACAAAATAATGTTAGGATGAAGCAGAGTTCATCCTAGGAATATACGAGTAAGTCAATATCAGACAATCTATTAACATACCAGCATATCATTATGTTAAAAGAGAAAAACCAAATAATTATAGGAGTGCTATGAAGGCATTTGGCAATAATGCTGCTAGCAAACATACTATGTTCTTACTATACTTTAGGGAAATGTGTTAAGCATTTTACACTGATAATCTATTTCTTTAATCACTTAACAATACCCTATGAGTTAAGTACACTTACCAGCACATTTTACAGATAATGAAGTTAGAAGACATGAAATAACCCTCTCAAGGTTAAACAACTAGTGAGTGGCAAAGACCAAATTTGAACACAAAGCCATCTGACCTCTGAGCTCAAACACTTCTCAAAATCAGTAAGGGGAAAAAAAGTGAACAGGCACTTCACTACAAAAAAATACAAATGGTCAACAGTAATGAAAAGATGCTAAGCCTCACTCATAAATTTAAAAAATTGCCAACTAAAACGTAACTGACCTATGAAGTTGATAAACATTGAAAAACTCTGTAATACTAAGTTTCTCACTCTATGTTAAACCTAAGATGAGAGTATAAATTAGTATGCTATTTCAGAGCACAATTTGACAATGCCTCTACAAATTTCACATGCTCATACTGTTGACTAAGCAATTTCACTTTTAGAAATACCTCCTATGGGAGCACCTGGGTGGCTCGGTTGAGTGACGGACTCTTGGTTTCGCTCAGGTCAGGATTTCATGGTTCAGGGGCTCGAGCCCTGTGTCAGTATCTCTAGGTCAGGCTCTCCGTGTTGGGTTCTGCGAGGACGGTACGCAATCTGCTTGGGTTTCTGTCTCCTTCTCTCTCTGCCCCTCCCCCACTGGCACACGTGTGCGGGCCCACGTGTGTGTGTGCGCGCGCGCGCGCGCGCTCTCTCTCTCAAAAATAAATAAACATAAAAAAAGAAAGACATCCTATAGATTTACTGGCACAATTATACAAAACTACAAGTACCTGAAATTTAAACTCCCTTGTTATATGCCTTATAATGCATCCATATAATGGAATACCATTCATGCATTAAAATAAGAATGAGGCGGGGCGCCTGGGTGTCTCAGTCGGTTAAGCATCCGACTTGACTTCGGCTCAGGTCATGGTCTAGCAGTTCGTGGGTTCCAGCCCCATGTCGGGCTCTGTGCTGACAGCTTGGAGCCTAGAGCCTGGAGCCTGCTTCAGATTCTGTGTCTCCTCTCTCTGCCCCTCCCATGCTCATGCTCTGTCTCTCACTGCCTCTCAATAATAAATAAACGTTTAAAAAAAAAGAAGAATGAGGCACCTCTAGATGTAAGGACATGAAAAGTAGTCCAAAATATACTGTTGGGTGAAAAAGACCACATGGAAAGTTGGATGTCATTGTAATTCCAACTAAATATGCTTGTGCATAAAAACATCCAGGAAAGTAAAACTCTTAACTATGGTGATGACCAGGGTGAGGATTGGAAAAATGGGAGAAAAAAAGCACAAAATACTTTCATTTTATACCCTTTTGTAACTATTTGACTTCTACCATGAGCATGCAACCATTTTATCATAAAAAAATCTTTAAATGATGTAAGAAGTATATGTACACACTGATCATGGCTATAAAAACGCAGATACTGATTCACAAAGAGTGTGTTTCAGAAAAATTTTAATAGTTGAACTTATCAACATACACTAGGAAATATAACCTTATCATTAATAAAGGCCAAAAAAAAAAAAAAAGATCCTGACTTCTTGTTGCTAAAGATACAGGAGAGCTAGAAATTATTTCCAACAAAAATGGAGAAAATTAGCAAAACAGGACCTCTTGCCCCGACCCTCCATCCGTGTCTACCTTCTCCCTTCGAAGTCACATCTCACAAATCACCACATCTCACATTCTGCTTTTATGGTGCACTGGTCTCACAGGTTTCCAGCATGTACAAAAAGATATAACTAGATCTTTTTATTGTTGATAGGATCCATAATTGCAAAGGAGCATCGTATTTAACACAATTCTGCAAACCAAGCAAACATGACTTATTCAGTTCATAACATCTTCCTTAGGGAAACACCTTCCTTCCTTGCCCTTTTGTCTGATTCCTGGTCATCTGAAAGATATGTAGATGGTAGTCATTACAGTATAAATTAAATGATTTTTCCCAATAGTAAAGGTTTTCTCCCTTTCTCCAGGAAGAAACAAAGCAAATAATAAACATGACTAAATGGCAAGCAAGTCACTTGTAGAAATGCACTTAGCTCCACATATACACAAATAGTATTATGGCTTACAATATTTTTAGGTACTTATCCATTAATTTGGGTGGCAACGTAGTATTTTCGGATTTCCACTAGAAACGGAAAAGGGATAATAGATTTAGATCAGAATTAATCTGAATTGGAATGTCAGGGGGCAGAGGCAGAGCACAAGTCATACCAGAAATTGCTTATTATACATTTTGCACAAGGATCCCTTCAGAAAAGAGTGTTATTTCCTGCAGTCGGTTTTAATAAATGGTAGGTATTACCACATCACATGCCACACTGGTTCAGGGTGAGAATTTTCTAATAAAACTTTTCCGATACTTAAAAAAAGAAAAGAAATCTCAATCGCTTAAATTGACAGCTACAAGCATGAGAATGTAAATTATTTTGTAATTTTAGTCACAGGAAATTTGAATGATGAACTGATTAAAATGTAGGACTATCTGGGATACTAAACAATAATGATTTAAATGTTTCATCTGTAAGAGTATGCGTAGAACAACAATGCTGGCACTAGAAATTAACAGGAGCACCTGGGTGGCTCAGTCGGTTAAGCATCTCTTGATTTTTGGCTCAGGTTTGTGCTGACAGTGTGGATCCTGCTTGGAATTCTCTCTCTCCCTCTCTCTCTCAGTTATTGCCCTGCTCATGTACATGTGTGGCTCTAAGTAAATAAATAAATTTTTTTTAAAAAGGTGCTCTAAAAAATTACTTTTTCTCTACTTTGTTGGAATTAGCGTATAAAATATTTAATACAATTTCAAAATTCAGGATGAAAATTAGACCAGGAAAACATAGCTAGAACTCCCATTTAACAAAAGAATTAAAAACGAGGTGATTCCGCTTTTTAAAAATTTTTTTAAGTTTTTTAATGTTTATTTTTGAGAGAGAGAAAGAGAGACAGAGTGTGAGTGGGAGAGGGGCAGTGAGAGAGGGAGACACAGAATCCGAAGCAGGCTCCAGGCTCTGAGCTATCAGCACAGAGCCCAATGGCAGCTCTGGAACCCAAGAACCGCTAGATCATGACCTGAGCCGAAGTCAGACACTCAACTGACTGAGCCACCCAGGTGCCACCCAGGTGCCCCCTACTTTATTTAAACAATAAAGTAGTATCATTTAAAAAAAAAAAGGAGCATGACCTTGGGCATGTTGAACGCTTTGTGACTCAGTTTCCACACGTGTAAAAAGGAAACAGTAAGAAAACTTTTTGAAGCTGGTGGTAGTGATTCTCGTAGGTTACCGCAGGGAAAGCCACGTTGAGCAACAGAGACTGGTACACGCAGACCCTGTGCACATTTTTGGCATCACCATTATCCTCTACTTTCACAAAGGAGACCACCAAGGTTCATAACCAGAATCACTGATCCTTATTCACACTTTTGAGCCACTTGCCTTGTTAGAGGAATTCACTCCTGGACAAAAATGAGGGGAAGAAAGCTCTGGGAATTATGAAACTTCATGAAAAACATTTGGGACTGTGAAAAACAAGACAACAGGCCCAGAATGGAGTCACATATGCTAAGCCCCATGTCACCAAACTGAGACTTGATTCAGTTCCAAGCTCTCCCAGAAATGAGTCTTAAACCAATCAGAAGTCACCTGTAATCAGCATTAGTGAGGCAAACCCCACCATTCCCTAAAAGAAAGTAATCTTGGAATAACCCACTTTTTTGCCTCACATAACTTCCTTTTTCCACTTCTGCCTATAAGTATTTAATTTTGTACAGCTCCTCAGAGCTCCTTTCTATCTGCTAGACTGGATGCTGCCCAATTTGAACTGATTTTTGCTCAAATAAATTCTTAAAATTTTTAATATGCCTCAGTTTAGCTTTTAACAGGACTCACAGGCTGCCTTCAAAACATATAATGATCATTCGGGTGCCTGGGTGGCTCAGTCGGTTGAGCGTCCGACTTCAGCTGAGGTCATGATCTTGTGGTTCGTGGGTTCGAGCCCTGCGTCGGGCTCTGTGCTGACAGCTCAGAGCCTGGAGCCTGCTTCAGATTCTGTGTCTCCCTCTCTCTCTGCCCCTCCCCCGCTCTTGCTCTGTCTCTCTCTCTCTCTCTCTCTCAAAAATAAACATTAGAAAAAAACTAAAAAACATATAAGGATCGTTGCCTCAGAATCTGTCCAGAATGGGACATACATTGTGACTCTGTCCAGGGTGGGACGTAACAACCATCCAAGAGACTTTAGTCCCACCAAACAGACTCCCTTCTAAAGAGATGATTTTACTACAGAAAAATTTTGCTTTCATTTAACTTTGAACTTAATTGCCTATGTGATACAATACTAAGGTTTACTTTTTAATCAGTAAAAATGTAATTCTGGATTGTAAGCATTCCCATCACTCTAATTCCAAGAATACCCACCAGTCTAAGAAATATAAACTGCCCCTTTCATGTAAATGTACTGAAGAAAGAAAATCAACACTCTAAAAGGGCCAAAAAATTTGAATAAAGTGAAATGATCACATAAAAAGGTAATGTGAAAGTAGCAGTTTATTTTTATTTATTTATTTAGTTTTTAGTCTTTAAAAAATTTTTTAACATTTATTCATTTTTGAGAGTGAGAGAGACAGAGCATGAGCAGGGGAGGGGCAGAGAGAGAGGGAGACACAGAATCCAAAGCAGCTCCAGGCTCTGAGTTGTCAGTACAGGACCCGATGCGGGGCTTAAACTCACAGACTGTGAGATCATGACCTGAGCCAAAGTCGGACGCTTAACCGACTGAGCCACCCAGGCGCCACTTTAAATTTTTTTTATGTTTATTTTTGAGAGAGAGAGAGAGAGAGAGAGAGAGAGAAAGAGAGAGACAGCATGAGTGGGGGAGGGACAGAGAGAAACGGAGACACAGAATCTGAAGCAGGCTCCAGGCTCTGAGCTGTCAGCACAGAGCCCAACATGGGGCTCAAATTCACAAACCGCGAGATCATGACCTGAGCCGAAGTTGGACGCTCAACTGACTGAGCCACCCAGGCGTCCCTATTTACTTTTTTTAAAGTTTATTTTCCTTAGTAATCTTTACCCCCAACATGGGGTTCAAACTCACGACCCTCAGCATGCTCCTCTGACTGAGCCAGGTAGGTGCCCCAAAAGTAGCAGGTGATTTTTAGAAAGCCACCAGAGTACTTACTGTAGATCACCACCCAGCAGCTGATGGAAACTCAGCTCTGAAAAAGACCTCGCAGCATAAAGCCATATGCCTTTTCTGGAAAACCTTGCGACTGTACCCTGTTACTTTATGTTATGCAATAAGCATATTAAACTATCTACATCTGTTTTTAAATTTTTTTAATGTTTATTTTATTTTTGAGAGAGAGAGCCTGACATGGGGCTCGAACCCACAAACTGCGAGATCACGACCTAAGCCAAAGTTGGCACTTAACAGATTGAACCACCCGGGCACCCCTATCTACATCTGTTTTCGAATGGGATCTACAACTTGGAATTCTGTTTTAAAACACCTAAGGAGAGGGACAGTTCTACCTTTTCTGATGGAGGTCAATAAAGATAATATTGGCAATTCCTTGAAACAGGTCTAACAACAGTTATTTAAACTATTTGGTTGTTCATACAGAAGGCTCCTCCTTTGTATCATTTTTTAAAAAAAATTTTTTTTAAATTTTTTTTTTCAACGTTTATTTATTTTTGGGACAGAGAGAGACAGAGCATGAACGGGGGAGGGGCAGAGAGAGAGGGAGACACAGAATCGGAAACAGGCTCCAGGCTCTGAGCCATCAGCCCAGAGCCCGACGCGGGGCTCGAACTCACGGACCGCGAGATCGTGACCTGGCTGAAGTCGGACGCTTAACCGACTGCGCCACCCAGGCGCCCCAATTTTTAAAAAATTTTTAATGTTTATTTTTGAGACAGAGAGAGAGAGGGAGGCACAGAATCTGAAGCAGGCTCCAGGCTCTGTGCTGTCAGCACAGAGCCTGATGCAGGGCTTGAACACACCAATCATGAGATCATGACCTGAGCCAAAGTTGGATGCTTAACCGACTGAGACATGCAGGCGCCCCTCTTTTCTACCATTCTAAAAACAATGTATCTTCAATCTGTATTTTAATCTTTTGGCAGTTTAGCTATATTGTCTTAGTAAAACAACAACTATGAAATCAATGTTGTCTGGTTTTAGCAATTCAAGGCCAAAGATGATAAAAGAAAGAGAAGATCCGGATTCACTTTCCGGTTTTAGGTTGTGTCATTAATTTTTGAAATATCAGAAAACATGATCAAATGATTAGCTAATATAAAATACACGGCTGGCACCGAGAGAGTCAGTCTCCACACTTCACAGTAATACTTTCTAGCAATCAGCTCCTCAAATCAGCTGGTCCCTTCTGATGATGGGGTGGGGGAACCTGCATTTATATACAGCTGATTAAAATTAAAAGTTAAAATTCAAAAGGCAGATCAATTTATTTTCAAAGTAACAGTCTAAGAATACAGCTTAGAATCTAGGGGTGACTAAAGTTGTTTTTCTGATTTTAACTAAAAAGCTAAAGAATGTTGCATCTGAGAGAAATCTTTCCCATCTCCCCCAAATATTGATACAATGTTATGTCAATCTAAGGTTGCAGTAGGAGATTTGGCTGTAGAAGAGTCACAGAATTATGTACTCTGGCCAATTAAAATGAAGTGGGATAAATTATAGGAGAAAACAACAGGGATACTAGTATTAGAGTATTTTTGCTAGAGTAAAATTTGATAAATTGAGCCTAATGATACCTAAAGGTTTATTTAGCACTCACTAGGAGTCAGGCATTGTGCTTTAAAAAAAAAAAAAAAATGAAAGAGCTTTGCCTGCATTCTCTTCATGTATTACAACCCAGTTTTAACGAAGGTGTTTTACGTTGCCCAAGGTCACACTGCTAGTAAGTGGTGCAACTAAGGTCCTAAACCATGTCTGTCTATCTCAGGCCCAGTGGCAAACACATCCTAGGCCCTCTTTGAATATCTGACCAAGAAATGACAGAACGGGGGCACCTGGATGGCTCAATCTGTTAAGTGTCTGACTCTTGATCTCAGCTCAGGTCTTGATCTCAGGGTTGTGAGTTCAATACCCATGTTGGGCTCTGTGCTAGGCATGAAGCCTACTTAAAAAAGAGAGAGAGAGAGAGAGAAATGACAGAATGACCTCAAATCCAAGCTCTTCACTTCTATACCTATATTACCTGTTGTGATTAAGGTAAATATCAGACAGTGAAAGTGCTCTCATTGGGAACCTGATGGAGACAGCCTTAAAGAAAGTTTAGTTAAACAAGCACCATAACGAATAAATTACGACCTGAAGATCCTTGATCCAACCACACCCTCTTTGCTCTGTTACCTTGGTCACCCACAATGTGCAAGACTCCAGACAACCACCTTCTCCCCAGTTTCATCTCTACTCCTTTAAGCCTCCCCCATTGGACTGTACCATCTTCAGGTCCGGGAGCATTTGCTGCTGTACCCGATGTCTAGCAATGGTAACTGTACAGTGCCTGGCAATAGTAACTGCTGACCTGGGGATTTCTCCCATCCATTCCCACCCTCCTTTCCAACACTGTCCTCACACCCTCAAGTGCTTTTACAAAGCATTCCCAACATATCCCCCCTCAGCTAAAACCAGGCTCTTCCCCCAAGAACACCACCTCACTTAGAAAGCCCCACTCCCTGCACACAGCAGAACCCCAACAGACAGTAAGGGACTCTCATGCCCCCCCCCAAGTGGGCATCCACACGGCTAACTGGTACTCCCAGGCCAACGTGGGGGGCTCTTCTGAGATTCACAGGTTCAGGCGCCCCTCCTGATTGGTATCTGGCTCCGTGCTTTTTCTACTCGAGTTTTGCCCATCCTCAAGTGTTTTGAGCTTCAGTCTCAACTATAACCACACCTATATTGGTCCTTCCCTTAGGAATCTTAAACTTCATTGTGCACGTCTGGCCAAATCTTTCCATCCTGCTACATATGGCTCCCGCTTCCTCACATCTCACCCTGCTTTTTCTTTGACTTCATCTACAAATGCCCTCTCCTCTCAATTCATTAACTGTGAACAACAAACCACAGCATCAAATGATGTGTAAACACAAATGACGTGTGTAAACACGTGTAACAGGAGCATTGAGTACCCACCCTACCTACAGGTGACATCCAGAAAGAAAGAAATAATGCTGAGGGGTAGGGGACATAGTTGGGGGAGGAGTTATAGGAAAGCCAGAGAAGAGGAGCCTCTGGAGTTTCAGATGAACAGGTGAACAGGCGGGTGCTGGGTACAGGCAGCGACATGTGTCCCCGTGGCCTGGGGCAGGGCCCCACCATTCTACCACTCCAAAGAGCACCGTTCACACTCAGGCAGTTCTCACAAAATGCCAAAGGAGTAAAAAAAAAGGTTTTTGGTTTTGATAATCAGTGATTTTTGAGTAAATGTGCACTTTTCCTTCATAAAAACATTTTGGGAGAACACGCCAATCTCCTACAGAGCTCACTGAGGTCATGGCCCCCGAAGCCAGCAGTCCACAGGGAAGGGAACACAGAGTGGGGTGTTTAGGGTCTATTACGGCATTTGATGCTGCAGTGGCAAGTTTACCCTATTTTACAAAAGTACTGGCCTGCAATGGACTGGGGGCAGGGAGACTCATCCTCCCTCCACACACAGAGTTTGGGGAGCAGTGACCTAACCTCTGATCACAATCAGAGAATGCTTTGCATTCTAGCTACTCATGTCTGGTCTACAAGGCAGCTGGCAGTGAACCAGGACACACGAGAGACCCAATGGGCTACAAAGGCTTCCCAAGCCATCTGCCAAGTCCCTCTGTATCTGCTGGTGTGAAGACAGACCACCCTGGGAGCAGAAAGAAACCCTGCCCTGCCCTGCCCCCCCCCCCCCACCCTCCGAACTGCAGATCATGTTTCTTACTACTGCCTTCCTTTCTCCCTTCCCTGGAGGGTGCAAGGAGGATTTTGAAGAAAATGCAATTAAGTTCAAGAGATACAGACTTTCTCACTGGCCTTGAGATGTCTATCGGCATGCCTGGGCCTAACCAAAAAGAACCAGAGACTCAACACTGCCCATGGATCCCACCAGGCTCTCTTTACCACAGCATGCTAAGGTATGCGAGCACATGGCATGCTTAAGAAGTGTCAGTAAATCAGTACTGCTGGAGCAGGGAGGAGGACAGGGGAGAGGCCGTGAAGAGACAGGAGCAGTACTTCCACTGCTCACTTGGTTTTATTCATAACGCATCACAGGCGAGAATCCATTTCAACATTGGTCTGGGCACAGGAAGGTAACAGGGGCATAAAGTGGCTTAAAACCACCTCCACCCCACCGGAGGGAGAAGCCTAGACAAAGAGCCCAGGTGTGTGCGTGTCGGGGCGGGGGGGGGGGGGTGGTCGGGGGGTGCTGTGCTCTGGCATCTCAGAGAACTCTCTAGGTCCACTTTCCACCCCCTCATTTCACTCCCCCTTGCCCACTGCTGGCCCCCCTGGTTTCATCCTGCTGCCTCAGTTAAACCGTCTGCCTCTTGATTTCAGCCTTGTCCCTAGATGTCATCTTTCCAACGAATTCTCCATGTCAAGCTTTGCAGTCCACAAGCTATTCTGACCTACCTTCACATCCAGTCCAGACTCCGGGAAGCCCTGTCTATCCAGAAGACACATCTGGACCATAGGCTCATACTGTGAAACCAAACTGGAGAGAATACTGTGTTGTGTTTTTCACGGATTATCTACTGTTTCATCACTAAGATAATCTTATGAGATGTGTATTATCCCATTTTATACCTGGAGAAACTGAGCCTTAATAAGGGGATGAAGCCCCCCGCCCCTCCTCCCCCTGCCACACTTTTCAAAAAAATGTTTATTATTTATTTTTGAGAGAGAGACAGAGCGCAAGTAGGGGAGGGTTAGAGAGAGAAGGAGACACAGAATTCAAAGCAGGCACCAGGCTCCGAGCTGTCAGCACAGAGCCTGATGCGGGGCTGGAACCCACAAACCGTGATATCATGACCTGAGTAGAAGTTGGATGATTAACCGACTGAGCTACCCAGGCACCCCCCACCCCCACCACCACACACACACTTTTAATAAGTGGATATGTGAGTAGCAAAGCTGGTATTTCAACCCAGGTCCCCCTGAATCCAGAGCCTATACTGTCTCTTCTGATAAGAGAGACACTAAATTTTGAAGGAATGGTGAGTTAAACACAGAAATAAATCCTGGCCTTAAGCCCCTGCTGTCCACAGCCTTAGGCAGCTGTTTACTCCACGCCACAAGGTACTTGCTGCCGGGGTAAGAAGAGAGCACCATCCGAGGAGAAAGGACTTTATGATAAAAACAGGTAGCTCTTAGTGACAATGCACAGATACTCCCCTTGTTCTCCTGTTGAAACTCATGTTATAAGCTCTAGCGACCAGCATCCTTTCTGTGAGCTGTGCTGGAAGAACTGTATGTTTTCTCCCTTTCCCTTTGTGGCTATTACGGTATTCACCACCCACAGTCACAGCCAGCTTCCCTGCTAGGCTGTGAACTTCCGAAGGGCTGCATCATATCTTCTGGCATCTCCTACCACTATGCCTGGCACACAGGAGGGATGCAGTAGATGTCTGCAGAATGAGTTAGTGAATTAATGAAAGCAGCATCCTCCTTGTATGCATTATGTAGTGTTCGTGATTAGCAAGCTTGAAATGAGCTTCCAAAATTCAGTTCAAAAATAAAGCATTAATGTAGATATATCCACTCCAGCAAATTAGTTGGACAACATGAGAATGACCTCTTGAACAAAAAATACGGGGGTTAAAAGCTCTCATCACAGAACTTGAAAGAAAGAAAACAATGAACACCAAAGCCACACAGTATTTCTACAACAAAACAAAAGGAAACATATGTTCCCTAAATCAAGGAAACATATGTCCCCTGAATTGGATTCAATAAAAGATCTGAACTTTAGCTATTTCACTACTTCCCTGAGGACTAATCATTTTCTGTTTTTGGTGATTTTACTGAGTTTTTAATATATCATTTTACACAGTAGGGTGTGTGAAATTTAAAGACTTTAATTTCACCTCTGAATTACTCTAAATGCCAACATAGAGAAAATTATAAAACTTTAGCTCTGTTAAAAATACACTACAAAATTCGATGCTCTTAAGATGGTTAAAAATTGAAAAGTGGCTAATTATCTACATGAGAAAAGAAAATTACCAAATTCATAATTTGGAGTTCCATTTTCACTTCTCTTATAAGAAATAATTATGTATTAGAACAAGTAATGCTCAACAGTATCCGTGAAAGCGGTACTAAATAAAGCAGTACTCGATGCAAATGCTTCACGGTCACCAACGGGGCACTGTGACCAGACAGTGGACATGCCCATGTGAGCTAAGACTTCACAACTGGTGATACAGGGAACAGTTTCATTGATATGGATAACGTCCAGAACTGCAAAAAGAAAGAAAAAAGAAAGAAAGAAAGAAACAAAGAAAGCAAGCAAGCAAGCAAGCAAGCAAGAAAGCAGCTTTCAAAAATTTCAGGGAGTCAGTTTGTAAAAGATCAGAAAAACGGAGTCATGACAGTTAAAAGCAACATAAAATCCTTGAATAAGCTTGGCTATCCTTTATACAGGAAGAGAGGAAATACCAAGACAACTGAGGACACTGGACTGTATATATTAGATAACAGCATTGTACCAAGGTTAAATTCCTTGAGTGTAGTATTATGCAGAACAATGACCTTGTTCTTAGCAGATACACATGAAGTATTCATAATTCCTAAAAGGTTCAGTAAAAAAACAAAGTGTGGGTATGAGCGTGTGTACCAAAGCAAGGAGAAGGGTCAAATAGGAACAAGTGGGAAATCTAGAGAAAAGTGTTCACTGAACTATTCTTCAAACTCTTCTATAGGCTTGACTTTTTTCAAAGTAAAATCCTGGGGTTAAACAAAATCAGAGAGAGGTCTGACTTCATACTGCAAGGCACTATCTCAAGAGTAAAGAGAAATTTCTTTTTTTTCTTTTTTCTTCAATTCAGAGACAAACCCACAGAGGAAAACCATTATAATCTTTTTAAAAGCCATAATGTGAAAACAGTAAAAAGAGATGACCCATATTAAGGAATGATATCCAATAGTGCTGTGATGCCCCAAGGCTTATTTATGACAGGCTAGGGCACAGCACCGAGGGTTTTATTGTTTTGTTTTGTTTTAAACTATGTGCAGAAAAGACAGTTGACCGCTAACATTTTTGACAGCCTAGACACTCCGCTTTATAAAAACCATCTAGCTTAACCATCGTAACAAGCCTGACTATAGCTGTTATGATCCCAAACTGAAAGAAAATGAAAAGAAGAAAGTAAAACTCAAGGTGGTAAATAATTTACATGCAAATTCAAACAGTAAACAGGTGATCTGAACTCAAGTCTGTGAAATCCCACACTCTAGAGTCTTTCTCATATAATATACTAGATGAACAACAATGCAACAGGACTGCTGTCTGTGTAAAGTTTTACTCTTCAAATGACTGTGTCTACTGCTACCATTAATTTTTAATAATGAGAATAAACGGTATATTGCCATTTTTCCACCAAGAAGAAAAATCTTCCAAAATACTCCAAACAGTCAATGTTAATGCCATCAAAATTCTAAAATAGATTATGTGTATTTTATGTTAATTTTATGTATGTTACATATAATCACATAATAGCTCATGTTATTATAAAATAGATTATGTATGACTTCTGTGTACTTAAAAAAAGATGTCCCGATAAGAAGTGATGATGAAGAGCAGAAATGGGTTAAAAAAAAAGAACAAAAGTAGGATTTCTTTTGCTCGAAACTAGGATCACAGGGTACTGCTTAAAAATAAGGCTATGGGTAATCATGTTACATCATACAAATATATCAAATCAACACATCTTACACCTTAATTTTTTTGTTTTGGTTTATTTTGAGAGAGAGCACAAGTACAAGTGGGGGAGGAGCAGAGAGACAGCGAGAGAGAATCCCAAGCAAGCTCCACACTGTCAGTGCACAGCCTGACGTGGACTCAATTCCTGAGATCATGACCTGAGCCAAAATCAAGAGCCAGACACTCAACCAACTGAGCCACCCATGTGCCACAACACACTGTACACCTTAAATACACACACGTCATATGTCAACTGTATCTCAATAAAAACAAAAATTTTTTTAAATGATAAAATTAAGGTTATGGGGTGCTTTTCAGGAAGATATCAAAGGTATGTTTCATTTGGATTTTGGAAGACACCTGACAGTTCCAGTCATGTTTTGCAGAACTGAACCAATCGAACACCCATCTGGGTTCCCATTAATCATCCCATACTGTTCTCCTTTCATTCCCGCACCTAGTGGAAAACCAGCTTATGAAGCCGTGAAACCTCTACACGCTCTTAAGACTCTAGGAATTTTGTTAGAAAATTGCTAGGTGATACAGATTCCTTCTACGTATAGAAATAAAAACTGACAGGTTTGTAGGCAGGCACTAAAAACACATGAAGAGAGTTGAACAGAAACAGTGTTGTTTAAGGTGCAAAAACGATCCTAAATAATTTTTTTAATGTTTATTTTTGAGAGAGAGACAGACAGACAGACAGAGCACGAGCGGGGGAGGAGCAGAGAGAGAGGGAGACACAGAATCCGAAGCAGGCTCCAGGCTCTGAGCTGTCAGCACAGAGCCCAACGCAGAGCTCAATACTCATGAACCACGAGATCATGACCTGAGCTGAAGCTGGACACTCAACTGACTGAGCCACCCAGGCCCCAAAATGATCCTAAATGATGTATTTGTTAAATACTTTTTTAACGTAAACATTGCCTCATCCTCATGAACTATAATAAATGAAAAAGACACAAAACGGAGAAATGTTCTATTCCAATTACTCAGGTTGAAATATTCATTTTTGAAAGATGGAGTATGAATAGCAAAAGCCAAAACCTCAAAGATTTATAGAACTCAGCCACAAGTTGAGAAATATATTGTAACATATTCTCTGTTTTCACTCAATCAACAGCAACTGATTACCTAGCAATACCCATAGCATGTTATATCATGTTACACAGGAGTTACTGTTGTAATGATTATTTTAAAATAGTGAATAAGAAAAAAACTCATATCGCATAAGTTTCTGGTTGATTTTACCTGACTTATTTTTTTTTTCAAAATTAAAGGTCTTACATAAGTTTTATAGTTTATTTCTGAAAAGAAAATTTATTTCTGAAATAAAACTCCATCAGAAAAAGATATCCTAAGAATTATTGTTAATGACCAAGTATGAAGTTCTACATTTTAAATAGACATTTATTATTTTCAGGAAATGATACTTTAAAAGAAACTGACATATATCTCTACTACTAAATTAAGTTACTTTGAGCCACTAAATTAACAAAGAGAACTACAGAATTTCCTCCTCGGGATGGCTTACGACTGTTCGAATATTCTTCTTTCCTGGAATAGTTTTAGACAAACTTCTATAAAAAAATTAGAAAGTCATATAAATTACTGACATGTAGATGATTAACAGGTCCCATTCCTTTTTTTCCTTCTTATAGCACTGCTCTTTTTATCTAAGGTAGTAAATAGAATTTTATTTTCCTTGCCTGAAAGATTGAAGATGTACATAAAATGCTTAGCACAGGGGGTCTCCAAAACCTGGTCCTCTTTTCCTTCCATGTCAAGATCCATTCTCATAATGAGTTTCAGCATGTTACATTACTAGGGTAACAACTTTTACTCCTTATTGCTTACATAGTACAATGTATGCATTGTACTTATTGGCTTATTGCTGTACATAGTACAACCCTTAAGCTTGACATCATCCTGTTTGTTTTTCTTTAAGTCAGATTGTTTCCTGACATTTCCCATTGCCCGTGATTCTTGGAATAAGCACAACATTTGACTTCAATGAGTGTTTCTTTGCTGGCATTTCACCTTCTCTACATTTCCAACCAAGTCTTCCCAAGATACACCGGACACAGACTTAGTGGTGGTAGAGATACGAAAATAATGGTGCTTCAAAATTTACCTACATGCTGGAGCCCCTGATTTATCAGTTGATGATAAGTATACTGTACAACAAACACTAACGCAACTTGCCCAGATATAAATGTCTCATATCACACAGTTTGAGACAGAAAAGGAGACAATTTAATCTAAAATTCCTAAACTATGTGGCTGTGGAAAGAATTTTATGAGAAGACAAGGTACCATACTACAGATTCCATCTTATTGCTCCTCTCTTTTGCCACCACTGCTCATAAAAGACAACATCCCTGCACTGGAGCACCTTCACATTTGATGGCTCTACTCTGGGATAACGTCCGATGCCTTGCTGACATAAAGCATAATTCCTCATTCCACAAAAGCCATTACAATCCGCTCCTTGTTTGCAACATTTAAAATAAGTATGTCTTCAGCATACAAAAAGCTCAGGAGGATGAAGTAGATACTATCCCCACACAGCACATCTACTTAATCCCTGCCTCTTTCCTCACAGATTTGGTCACTACAGAATAAGAATAAATTGTACCAGGGGCACCTGGGTGGCTCAGTCGGTTAGGCGGCCGACTTCGGCTCAGGTCATGATCTCGCGGTCCGTGAGTTCGAGCCCCGCGTCGGACTCTGTGCTGACAGCTCAGAGCCTGGAGCCTGTTTCAGATTCTGTGTTTCCCTCTCTCTGACCCTCCCCTGTTCATGCTCTGTCTCTCTCTGTCTCAAAAATAAACGTTAAAAAAAAAATTAAAAAAAAAAAAAGAATAAATCGTACCAGTAATTGCCAGCAGATAAAAAATAAAACTTAACTGTTGGGCGCCTGGGTGGCGCAGTCGGTTAAGCGTCCGACTTCAGCCAGGTCACGATCTCGCGGTCCGTGAGTTCGAGCCCCGTGTCAGGCTCTGGGCTGATGGCTCGGAGCCTGGAGCCTGTTTCCGATTCTGTGTCTCCCTCTCTCTCTGCCCCTCCCCCGTTCATGCTCTGTCTCTCTCTGTCCCAAAAATAAATAAACGTTGAAAAAAAAATTTTTTTAAATAAATAAATAAAACTTAACCTTAAAACACCTTTAATGATACAGCACAGATGGAAATGAGGTGATTTTATGAAATAAATTACTCATCTGTGTTATGTAAATGTCAAAAATGATGTGTCTGAAACATCTACCTTATGTTTTTCAACAACAACAAAAAAATTCTAGTCATATTTAAAAGAAAGAGTAATTTTCTCAAATCAAACCTAGCAGTGTCATTTGTCTTCAGAGAAGAAGGCACTCCACGGAAGTAACTTTTCCAAATAGTTGATCCGCTTCAATGCCCAAACTCACTTTACTTAAACCATTTTGGACAGAAATGTTCTCAACTGTGTCCAGTATTCCCTACCAATGCAGGTAGTGCACCGTACCAAGAATCTAATCCAAGCACTCGTCAGTGGCGAAGGTCTATCACTGTGAGTGACTAGGCATTCGGTTCCTATGATATCTCTAAGACAGCAAGAGCCTCAGGGGCATTAACAAATGTAAAGCAATTAGCTCCTATTCCAAATGGCTCAGGACGACAAGTTCTCCCACCCGTATTTTCAGTTATCCTGTCCCTTCTTAAAAACTCTCATCCACCACTGTTTCTAGGGTGTCCTTTACCCATCTTCTAAATCACTGCTTCTGAACTGTGGCTGGTACATCAGCTAACCATGTAGACAATAACTGATCAAGAGCAGGAATAAAACTGGGGTGAGGGTCTCCATTTAAAAAGGTGCACTGGGAGTCTCCCCACGCAACGCGAAGACGGCAACCTGTGTGACTCTGGAAAGAAGGAGAGATCCTGATGTTCCTCAGTGCCACCAGGATGATGAAGAACCACAGATCTATCATTGTGGAGCAACATACAGGCAACAACTTCATGTTTAGAAAAGTGGCCAATGCAATTCTTTTCTTCCGTCTGGATTTTCGTATGGGCCTGCTTTACATCACACTTCGCATAGTGTTCCTGATGACATGCAAGACCCCCCCCCCCCCAGCCGGATATGGGCCCTGAGTATATCAAGTACTTCAATGACAAAACCATTGATGAAGAGCTGGAGTGGAAAAGGAGGGTCACCTAGATTGTGGAGTTCTTTGCCAATTGGTCTAATGACTGCCAGTTGTTTGCTCCTATCTATGCTTTCCTCTCCCTCAAGTACAACTGTACAGGGCTAAATTTGGGGAAGGTGGACATTGGACGCTACACTGATGTTAGTACATGGTACAAAGTGAGCATGTCGCCCCTCGCCAAGCAGCTCCCTACTCTGATCCTGTTCCAAGGTGGCAAGGAGGTCATGCGGCGGCCACAGATTGACAAAAAAGGATGAGCTGTCTCTTGCACCTTCTGAGGAGAATGTGATCTGAGAATTCAACTTGAATGAGCTGTATCAAAGGGCCAAGAAGCTATCAAAGGCTGGAGATCACATCCCTGAGGAGCAGCCTGTGGCCCCAAACACCACTGAAGCGCCAGACAGGAAAGCAAGAAGGACAAATAGAATCCCTGCCTTGTCAGTGCTTCCTCACCTTTGAGGTCCTGCCCCTTCCTTAACCACAGGCCCTGCCTGAGGCCTGGGCCTTTTATTTATGTTTTCCCTTTGGCTCTGCCTCAGTTAGGCAGGGTGCTGCTTCTGATTTTAAGGAGGCTTTCAGGGAATTGACAGGAACCCTCTGGGAAGGCCTCCACTGCTGTGGCCAACTTTCACTGGAAGAAGGGAGAGATCTCTGATGATGGAGGAGGAAATGCTTGCCTTCCAAGCTTGGGTCAGAGTATCAGCTGCTGTCCACCACTCACATGTCTCCACCGGGCAGTGTTTTCATCCTTCCTCTTAGTGGACCTGCACAGTCTGCCTAGATTATATTAAACCTAACAGAAAATGCCTAGGTATGGAGTCTGTACTAGGATTTTTCCCTCAGGACCCTTACTTCTTTAGGCATTTCTGGCTTGGTCTGTGGCCTTCATTAATAAGGCTAACTTTGTCACTGGTCCCCAGAAGAAACCTTTAACCACTGAGTTTACTCATTGGAGATAGTTTTGAATGATCCCCCTAATTTTTGGAGTTTGGGAGGAAAGGGCATAGGTTTGAGACGTTCCTTTGTATGGTGGGGCTCAGGAGAAAGCCCTTGGGCAGGTATGAGGTTTCACTTAGTCTCCTACTTCCAACAACCAGTTGATGGTTTTCAATAATAAAGAAACTGGGATTTCCTTTAAAAAAAAAAATGTGCATTAGCTCCAATGCACCGTCTGATTATAAGTTTAAACACTGAGAGGCCATTTCCAATTATTTCCTAGTTCTTGATTACATCACATGGTTGTTTTCAGGGAAAATGACCGACAAATAAATCATTACTCCACAGTAATTATTCTCACCATACCTTCTTGTCCAATACCACTATTATTAGTTAAGAAATGTCACCATTAATAAGTAAAATCACAATACAGGCTGGCTTACCTGAGGCGCGCCTTGTGAATCGGTTTATTACCGGAGCTAAAAGAAAAAAACAAAACAATATGATTACATATTATTATACATATTATTACATAAGTTAATAGAGAAAAAATAAGAATAAATAATGCAAAAGGAAGTGTCACAAATATATGAAAATTAAATGTTTAAATTCACTAGTAGCCAAGAAATTAAAATTAAAATTTCACCTGTTAAATTAGTCTCCCACAAAACACTTTAAATTTTAAAAAATCCCAAATTTTGGATGGCTAAAACTACTTGACTAGGGATCTCTATGTAAATCTACATAATATCTTTGGAAACAACTTGGCAATCACATCAAGGACCATGCAGGGTTTGTGTGTGTCTCCACTTTTAGAGATTTATCTAACAGAAATACTACTAGGGAAAGAAAAATCAATATGTCTTATAAAAGGAGATTTCAAAATACAGGAAACAAGCCTAGCTAACAGAGTCTCTTTTTAAAACAGAGCTGGGGGGCCACAGAGGAGGAGGAATCTATGCACGACCTCATCAGAAAAACCATGACCTTTAAGGAAAAAAACCCTTTCAGCCAGCTGCAAGCCCTCAGCTGGGCGTGAACTTCCTCCTCGTGAACTTCCTCCTCATCGCAACACCAGAATTCACCTCACTCTGCACTTCAAAAGGAGCCAATGCAGTTGAACAAGCTCAACCCCTTATCTGCATATTAACCCAACCAATCCCAGGTAATTTAGTTTCAATCCCTGTGCTGCACAGAGGACCTGAACGAGAACTATACCCTTGGCCCTCTGACTGATAACTCTACCCTGTCCTTTGACCTCCTTGGATCCAGCAACAACCTAGGATTTGGGTTTCTCCCTGAATCTGTGCTTCCTGAATTGCAATTCTAATTAGCCCAAATAAATATCTGTCTGCTTAAACCTTCTGTGGATTCTTTCTTGGTCGACAGGAGACTTCTATGTAGCAGCATCACTTTCACAATGAAAAAAAAAAAAAAGAGAAGACAAAATGAAAAATGCTCATTTACACTGAAATCATTATGAAGTGAAGCACAGTATATCTTTGGTATTCTCAGATTTAATATTTATAGTTCTGATCATTTCTGTGCAGCCCGGAGGTCAAGGCCTCCAAAACGGCATACTAAAGGGTGGTCTGTGGACGTGCATCTCTCACCTGGGAAGCCTACGATGGGCCCACTGCCCAGACTCAACTCAGGCCTGTTGTTTCCTCCTGCTTTTGCTAACAGTTATGTCAAGAAGTGAGGTTTTCAAGAGCTTTATTTCTTGAGATAAGCAGGTAAGGTTAAGGTTCATATTATACACAGAAAGGACATCATGTCCACAGTATATTTCGTGGCAAAATGTCATTATATGCTATAATACTTTTTAATACTTCAAAACAGTAATTATAAAAATTGTTTACACTATGGAAATAGGTCAGGTTAAAAAAGAAGACAAAGAAAGGGGTACCCAGAGGGGCTCAGTTAAGAGTCTGACCCCTGGTTTCAGCTCAGGTCATGATCTCTCTGGGCTGCAGCACCCATTCTCTCTCTCCCTGCCCCTCCCCCACTCACTCCTGCTCTCTCTCAAAATAAATAAATAAACTCAAAAAAAATTCGTTAAAAAGACAAAAATTTTATCTGCACCATGGTTATACTCCATGAAAAATGTGGATACATAGGAACTTGTACTAGAACAAAACTGTGTCAAATGTTTCACAGGAACCTTTGCAACAACTGTATTAAATATCAGCATGGCCATATTACTGATGAGGACATTTTTACAGTAAAGCTCAGAGATACTCATTTGCTTTAGATCACAAAGCCACTCTGTGGCAGAGCTGGAGAATGTGAACCGAGGCACATCTAGCACCAAAATGCTGCCTCAGAGAAAAGAGAAAGCAAAATTGCTAGCTCCTGAAATCACACAATAATAGGTAAAAATTTCCTTCCATGTGGATTCCCACTGTTACCAAGGATTAATTTTTTTTCAAAGTTTAAATTTTTTAAATGTTTATTTATTTTTGAGAGGGAGAGACCGAGCATGAGCAGGGGAGGGACAGACAGAGAGACAAGGAGATACAGAATTGGAAACAGGCTCCAGGCTCTGAGCTGTCAGCACAGAGCCCGACACAGGTCTTGAACCCACAAACCATGAGATCATAACCTGAGCCGAAGTCGGGCGCTTAACTGACTGAGCCACCCAGGTGCCCCAGGATTAATTCTGTGAAACAATTCACAAGCCCTATGATTAAAATACTACAGTTAACAGAAAATTCTATCTTTCCAGCTGATCAAGGGAGATAGTTACCATTACATATATACCACAATAATTTAACCATATATTTGCAAAGTGACAAATTACTTCCATTAAAAAACCTTTCATTTCATCGGGTAAACTGAATGTTATGTATATTTACCACATAAAGGAAAAAGTTTTCTTAGACACTTTCAAACCCCTTTTTCACATCACTTTCAGAACCTAGTCTAGATTTCGAAAGCCTCCCCAGCAAACTCCAAGGACAGAGAACAGAGAGAGTGCAAAACATTTCCACCCCAGGAATGCTGAGAAGAGATAGTGCAGGCAAACAAAGAAAAAAACCTATCTCAGCCTTGCAGCAAAAATAGAGTAGACATTCCCCTCTTGCTCTCTCCAGGCTCTTGAGACAATGAAATCACAGCACTAGTAGTTTCTGATCTGAAATGTTGGGAAGTCTTTGTTCTCTTGGGATCCCTTAGGTTTCTACATCTTTCTGAAGTGTTTAAGGCAGAGATTTGCAACGCAAGTGCCATCGCCATCTAGAAAGTGTATTCTAATTTTGTGGAGGCATTTTTTTCCAATTGTCAAAGTAATTCAGAGGACGTCCTTGGCATCTGGTGGACAATGCACAACCAACAACTGTCCTGAATCTCACCACTCTGTCCTGCACTGCTTTCAAGTATCCCGCTGGACATTCAGATTGGCAAAAAAAGTCAACTTCTAACCATCAGAACCTCGATCATTCCAATGTTTATATATAAACACCATTATTTTACACAGTTTTAATATACATTGCATTTGCCACAACTACCCCATAAATCAAAAAGATTTTGTAGGATTTTTTTGCATTTTGGTTTTTTTTTTTGGAATTTTACTAATAGACATTCATCATTTCAAAAAATCATGTCATTGGGATGCCTGGATGGCTCAGTCTGTTAAGCATCATCAGACTCTTTTTTTTTTTTAATTTTTTTCAACGTTTATTTATTTTTAGGACAGAGAGAGACAGAGCATGAACGGGGGAGAGGCAGAGAGAGAGGGAGACACAGAATCGGAAACAGGCTCCAGGCTCTGAGCCATCAGCCCAGAGCCTGACGCGGGGCTCGAACTCACGGACCACGAGATCGTGACCTGGCTGAAGTCGGACGCTTAACCGACTGCGCCACCCAGGCGCCCCAAGCATCATCAGACTCTTGATTTTGGCTCAGGTCATGAACTCACGGTTTGTGAGATTCAGCCCTGCATCGGGCTCTACATGGACTGCATGGAGCCTGCTTAGGATTCTCTCTCTCTTTCTCTCTCTCTCTCTCTCTCTCTCTCTTTTCCTTTCCCCTGCTCACACACACTCTCTCTCTCAAGATAAAGAAATAAACATTTAAAAAAAAATCTTGTCATTGCAGCAATGCCACTTCAGGTATCTGAGTCACCAGTACTAAATGACCACGTACATACTGAAGTCCACACCTGCTGGTATACATTTTACTTACTATGGATTACTTTCCTTTATTTCTCCTTTATATTTTTGCTAGATATTGTATCAATTTTTAAATTGTGAGTAGACAAGTTATATGACTATCATTTCTACCTCCCAATAGTGAATGGGACATGGTATAGGGGCAATTAAGGAGATGAGAGCACCAGGCAAGTGATATGTAGTAGTCAAGGTAAACACTGGGTTCTGACAACAATTACCAAGAACTCAATCCCTTATATCCATATCCTTCCATACCCGTTTGCAGGGACGAAGCACAAGTGATCGCAACCTCATGGCGCCTGGGTAGCTCCGTGGGTTGAGCATCCAACTTCAGGAGCTCAGGTCATGATCTTGTGGTTTGTGAGTTGAAGCTCCACATCAGACTCTGGATCCTCTGTCCCCCTCTTTGTCTGCCCCTTCCCCACTCATGCGTGCTCTCTCAAAAATAAACATTAAGAAAAAAAAACTAATAATAATCTCCACAACTCTCTAGATTTTTTAGTCTAGCTACCAAAATGAGGAAGAAGGTTGTGATTCAGGATGGGAGTCTTGCTGTGAAGAAAGCAATGTACATCTGGGCCCAGTGTGCCTGTGTTCTCTCTCGGGAACTAGGTACAGAGAAGGGGAGTAGGAGGGAGGTGAGGAAGGACACTGCCAATATCCAGTTAACTCTGTCCACGAGGGCTGCCACACAAGGGCAGGGTAACCAACTGGATGTCAGGAGGTCTGCCCTAACTGGGGCCACGCCCCAACACATTCCGTGACACCTGAGATGGATAGTGTAACTTTGACTTCAATTCTCAACTTCTAAAATATGAAAAATAAGACCTGCCTGCTTCCTTTCACAGGGGGTTTTAAGAAAGAATTTTAAAAGAATTTCAGAGGGGTGCCTGGGTGGCTCAGTCGGATAAGCACCCGACTTCGGTTCAGGCCATGATCTCATGGTTTGTGGGTTCAAGCCCCATATTGGGCACTGTGCTGACAGCTCAGGGCCTGGGGCCTGCTTCGAATTCTGTGTCTCCTTCTCTGTCTGCCCCTTCCCCACTCATACTCTGTCTCTCTCAAAAATGAATAAACACCAAAAAAAAAATTTTTTAAGAACTTCAGAAAAGAATTCAAAAAAACTAAAACAAACTAAAGAACTTAAAGAAAACATCTTTGAAAATGCCTGTAAATTCTAAATTCCTATTCAAATATAAGAAACTGATGTTTATTTACTGTGAGTTACTATGACCAATTTTAATATTACCATTTTTCAAAACATAGTAAGTAGACAGCAGTATAAACTCACAAAAGAAAAGGTTAACAGATGATGTTTTCAAATATGACAAGTCAAATTAAGTTTTCCCAGACTCCTGGTTTCCATCTTCAGATTTTCCTATTCTGTGGATGCTCTGTGTGCATTTACTTACACACACACACACACACACACACACACACACAATACTGCAGACTAGAAGAATACAAAAAGAAAAAAATAGGAAATGTATCATCTGTCTGAAAAAGCAACCAAATATGATTTACAAAACTCCTAGCATTTTTTTTTTTTTTTGGGAGAGAGCAAGTGCATGTGAATGGGGGAGAATCCCATAAAGAGAGAATCCCAAACAGGCTCAGCGCACAGTCTGACACAGGGCTCAATCCCATGACTGCAGGATCATGACCTGAGCCAAAATCAAGAGTCAGATACTCAACCAACTGAGCTACCCATGCATCACCAACTCCTAACACTTCTAAGGGATATTCTCTACGATCTTAGTGAATGTTCAAGGAAAAATATGGCAATATTCATATAGGTTTGACTTTCTCCCAACTGCCATTCCAGTGGAATACTGAAGAGTCCTATGTTCCTGTATCTACAAGCTTGTCTAACCAGTGATCTCCTCCATTCCCAGACTATATATTCCATTGGATTAGTCTTAATTCCTCTGCTCTCAGAAGACCCAGAAGTATAACTGATTCGAGCCTTCTTTAATCTCAGAGTGTCCTTACAAGAAAATTGCTCTATTATTTGAGGTAACCTGAATGAGTCTCTCTATTCCTGGCAGTGAAAACAGCTTCCCACACCTGTGACTCAAGCTCAACTGGTGCCAGCAGCAGCTGCTTATCTCCTCACCTCTTCAAGGCCCTTGGTCAAAGCCAAAGCTTTGAGACAAAAGGCGCTAAGTAAACGCCCACAGGGCAGGAATCAATAAACTCTGTGAAGTAAACAGAACAAGTCTCCTTGTCCCACTCATTGTACTGCTTTACGGAATGTGGATGCAGGGCACTGGACATACAAAAGCCCCTGTCCCTGAAGAGCTTGACCAAGTCCAGTCATATTTTCAAATAAAATGACTGAAGGATTTACACCATGCCAAGCAGCTACCCAACCAAAAAATTCAGGTAAATTCCACAGAAGATGTTTAAATAAACTTAAATTCTTTAAGTTTTTAAGTATGATCCAATGAGTTTGGTCTTCAAAAACAGAAAGCCAGATTGACAGAAGTGCATAGTTTACATCTCTGAGCATACGACTGTGAAGGAGGCGCCAAGTTAAAGAAATAAGAGCTCTGGGGCGCCTGGGTGGTTCACTAATGGTGATGGGTTCAAACCATGTAATGGAACACATTGTAGCAATTTAAATAATTTATTGTTGGGGCACCTGGGTGGCTCAGTAGGTTAAACATCCGACTTCGGCTCAGGTCATGATTTCACAGTTTGTGGGTTCAAGCCCCGTGTCGGGCTCTGTGATGACAGCACGGAGCCTGGAGCCTGCTTCGGATTCTGTGTCTCCCTTTCTCTCTGCCCCTCCCCAACTCGGGCACCAGCATGTTCTCTCTCTCTCACACGAAAATAAACATTAAAAAAAGAAGAAGAAGAAGAAAGAGAGCTGAGTTGTGTCTTTGGTCATTAAATACACACACACACACACACACACACACACACCCCAAAATCACACTGCCTATATTGGAGCCACATTAGCAAAATGGAGCTTTTGCAGAAAAGTGTTCATATACCCTGAAATGAGATATACACAGTAGTCTCGGAATCAACCAAATAATTAGCATCCCTATTCTCCTATTAGCTGCCTTTTCTAGCAATACACACTTTCTGAATCTGTTAACTGTCTAAATAAAAGATTCTGGAAATTATGTAAATTGAGACCATGTTAGCTAATTATTTTTGACACAGTAAACACTTAGCTCAAAATGAATTAATTTATCTTATGCTTGTGTTTCAAAAATTAAAAGTGAAGTCAGCCTTACCCTTGAACCGAGCAAGAATTAACTTTTTTAAGAAAGACTGACAGCAAAAAAGCAAATAAACAACAAAACCTGAATATTTTGTGAATTAACCTAACAGACACAATTTCAAACTTTCTTACACATGTTTAATTCCGGACACTGAGAAGGACCACTTATTTCCTATATTTTGTCAAAGGATGATGAGATGAGCCCCCGGTCACATTTGCAAATCCTCAGAGATACTCTTACTTGCTGCTGTCCTGTGAGCCTCTGAGTTGGTTTCCAAGCACACCGGTGCCCACGAACCCACTGGGATTAGGCCTTTAGAGGGGCTCCTGGGTACACTTGGAGGGTACTCTCCAAAGCTTCCCAGTCTTGGGTCTCCAGGAGACACAGATTATGAGCCATGTGCCCTCCAAGTACTTGTGATCAGACATGATGGGAACTGTTGGAGGGGCAGGCATTTGGGGAACCAATTTTCTTCTTCCTTTTTGATTACACAACGTGAGATCAGGTGTCCAACTCACCTGGACATATGGAGCTTGGCTGGAGGCAGGGCAGAGGAGGATGAAAGACAGACACTTGAGCTTTTAGAAAGTGCCAGCGTGAAGGACCACTAAAAAGATGTACATTTTTGTTCTTTCTATTCATACACCAAACTCCTCAAAATATAACTGATATTTTTAAACACCAAGATGATAAACTATAACTATTACACCAGGAAAAGAAACCACTCCTACTTACTTTTGCTTATGAATGAACTTGATTCTCAACTTTTTAATTCATGACAACTTTACCCAAAATGTCCTCTTAGGAGCAGAAAATAACCTTAGGAGAGTCCTAAGGCTGCTAAGCTCATAAATTTACACACAGAACTGAGGCACTGACAATGCCGAGAGAAAGGTTCCCAAACACCTTTAGGATTCTAAAATGTGGGCTCAGAAGAGAAGATATAGGGAAAGGCCATTGTCAAAACTACATAAATTTAATCTCCACTTCTGTGTGTACTGAAACTGTCTCTTCTAAATGTACTTGATTAAATACATGCAAAGGGGATCTTTGTGGAGACTAATGGTCTGTTGGTAAGAGTGAACAATCTAGGGGCACCAAGGTAGCTTAGTCGGTTAAGCACCCAGCTCTTGGTGTCAGCTCAGGTCATGATCTCACAGTTCATGAGTTTGAGCCTTGTGTTGGGCTCTTCACTGAGAGTGGAGAACCTGCTTGGGATTCTCTCTCTCCCTCTCTCTCTCTGCTCCTCCCTCGCTCATGCATGCTCTTTCTCTCTCTTGCGCTCTCTCTAAAAATAAATAAACTTTTAAAAAAAATTTTTTTTAAAAAGTGAACAATCCAGACTAGTTACCAGGAAAAACCCAAAGCTACAAGAGTTCAAAGTGTCACACAACCATAAAGTCACACACACACACACACACACACACACACACACACACACAAACCAGACTCAGAAAAGGGTGATTAAGAAAAATACAATGAAGACCAACCGAGAAAATAATCAGGGATTATGATCAAGGCTGTCTAATAATAAAGGTACAAAAAGCTACATTCAAACCCTCCCCCATGACTTCACAGAGTGAACATGGCCCTGCTATTCCTGTATTTGGCTCAGAGGTCACCACCAAAGCCTCTCGGTGAACACCCAGTGGAAAGCGGCCCCTCCAGTTCCTTTCTAGAGCTCCTCCCAGCGCTCAAAGTGCTATCTCAAGGCATCGAGTGTATTGTGTTTATTGTCAGCTTCCTCCCCCAGTAGTCTGCAAGCTCTGTGAGCAGAGGGCCTTCCTTGTGTGTCTGCTTCACTACTGTATCCCCAATGTCTAAAACACCGTTGGAAATAAATTAGGTTCAACAAATACCAAATGAATAGTGACAATGGAAGTTAACATAACAGGTGGGCTTCCTGACACCTAACCATTATATGGACAAATTTAAATGATATTCATATAAGTATTAAACGTGTAAAACCTGTGGGCGCCTGGGTGGCTCAGTTGGTTAGGTGTCTGACTCTTCATTTTGGCTCAGGATATCATCTCACAGTTCATGAGTTCGAGCCCCACATTGGGCTCTGTGCTGACAGTGCTGAGCCTGCTTGGGATTCTCTAGACTTCCTCTTTCTCTGCCCCTCCTCTGCTCTCTCTGTTTCTCAAAAATAAAAAAATAAACTGAAAAAAAATTGTGAAACCTGTAAGTTAAAATACAGGATTGGCTGAAAATACAAAATAGACTTAAAAACAATAGAGCTTAACTAACCTTTGGCTTTTTGTACAAGGAGCAAAAAGCAATCCCATTTATGCCTCATAATTATGAAAACATAACCCAGATGTTAGTGTCCGACAGCAATAATGAAAAAATTCACAAGATAATCAGTGTAGAAAACACTGGCACTTTTTAATTAAAATGTGGAAAACGACTTCAAGAGCATCCATGTTTCCAATTAAAAAAAAAATCAAGATGAAACTGACATACGGTGAAATGCACAATTTGATGAATTTTGACAAATGTATACATGTATGTACCCAACACTCCAATCAAGGTACAAACATTTCGCCTAGCTGGTTCAGTCGATAATGTGCAATTCTTTAACTCGGAACTGTAAGTTTGAGCCACACACTGGGTGTAGAGAGTACCTAAAAATAAAATCTTAAAAAAAAAAAAGATAAACATTTCCAGGCACCATGAGCCCCTTTACACAGTCAATCCTCACTATCCCATAGGGAGCTACTATTAGAATTTCTATCACCACAGTTTAGCTTTGCCTGGCTTTGAATTTCATCTGTTTCATATAAACGTGAGGTTCAGGGGGCGCCTGGGTGGCTCAGTCAGTTAAGCGGCTGACTTTTTTTTTTTTTAATTTTTTTAATGTTTTGTATTTATTATTGAAGGAGAGAGAGAGAGACAGAGCATGAGCGGGGGAGGAGCAGAGAGAGAGGGAAACACAGAATCCAAAACAGGCTCCAGGCTCTGAGCTGTCAGCACAGAGCCTGACACGGGGCTTGAACTCACGAACTGTGAGATCATGACCCAAGCCGAAGTCGGACGCTTAACCGACTGAGCCACCCAGGCGCCCCTAGCGGCTGACTCTTGATTTGGGCTCAGGTCGTAATCTCTGTTGTGAGATGGAGCCCTGTGGTAGGCTCACGCGAAGCATGGGTGGAGCCTGCTTGAGATTCTCTCTCTCCCTCTCCCCTGCTTGCACACACAGTCTCTCTAAAAACAAAACAAACAAAAACAAAAAAACAAAAACACACAAACAAAACAAAAAAACCCAAAAACCTGAGAGTCATTCTAGCTGTTGAAAGGGTCAATAGTTTGTTCTTTTTTTTATTGCTGATGGTATTCCACTGTATAAATACATCATAATTTGTTTACCCATTCTCTTGTTGATGGGCATTTGGGTTGTTTCCAGTTTGGGTTATTCTGAATAGTGTCTATAAATATTTATATACAATCCTTTTCGTGAACATATGTGTTTATTTCTCTTGAGTAAATGCCTAGTGTGGATTGCTGGGTTATAGGTGGGAAATGTTTAACTTTATAAAAACCCACATTTTTCCTAGGTGTACCATTTTACATTCTCACAGGCAACATAAGAGAGTTCTTCTAGTTACTCCACATCTTTACCAATGTAGGGTATGTCTACTTATTTTAGCCATTCTTCTGTGTATTGTGGCTTTTTTTTAATGTTTATTTATTTTGAGAGTGTGTGCGAATGTGAGCACATGGGCAGGAGCAGAGAGAGAGAGAGAGAGGGAGAGAGAAAGGGAGAGAGAATCTCAAGCAGGCTCCGTGCAGCCAGGACAGAGCCAACATGGAGCTCAAACCCACAAACTGCAAGATCATGACCTGAGCTGAAACCAAGAGTTGGATGCCTAGCCACGCAGGCGCCCCAGCGTTGTGTTGTGGTTTTAACTTTCATATCCTTAATAACTAAAAATCCCAAGCACCATCCTATGTGCTTATTGGTCATCCTGATGTCTTCTTTATTAAACTGGCCAAGTCTTTTAACTCGGTTTGATTAGGGGCTTCTCATTATTGAGTTTTACAGTTCCTTTTATATTTTTTCAGTAATGACAGAATATGTACTAGACAAAAATTCCTAGTTATAAGAACAAAACTGATAAGTTACTTAAGTTAAAATGTCTTTTCTCTCCAAAATTTTTTATAAATCAAGTACAATTCCAATAAAACTCCCAAAGGAAGTTTTTCACAAAATTTAAAAAGCTTCTCCTAAAAGACATATGGAATAATAAAAACCTATGAATAAACAATTCTGAAGAAAGATAAGGTGGAAGTTACTTACCATACATCAAGACCATGGAAAGTCATATTAACTCTGCAGAGATATTGATGAACAAATAGAAAAACCATCAGAAAAGAATAAAGATGCTAAGTACATTCACGTTTATATGTTTCTTTTATTTATTATTTTTTTAAGAGAGAGAGAGGGTGCAAGTGAGTGAGGGGCAGAGAGAGAGAAAGGGAGAGAGAGAAAGGGAGAGAGAGAGAGAGAGAGAGAATCCCACATGGGGAAGGGGGAGGGAGAGGGAGAGAAGTGGGGCTCACCCGAAGCAGGGCTCATGCTTACCCTAAGCAAGGGTGTTCACCAGATGCGGGGCTTGTGCTCACACTATGCGGGGCTCAAGCTCACCCAAAGCGGAGCTCGAAGTCACCTGATGTGGAACTTGAACTCATGACCCATGAGATCATGACCTAAGCCGAAGTCAGATGCTTAACCTACTGAGCCACCCAGGAGCCCCCATTCACACATATATAGAAAATTGATATTCAAAAATCAGTGGGGAAAAAAGTCAATAAATGATGCATATTTTTTTATTTTATTTTATTTTTAGGTAATGTCTACACCCAATATGGGGCTTGAACCCACAACCCCAAGATTAAGAGCCACATGTCGCTCTGACCAAGCCAGGTAGGTGCCCCTACGATGTGTATTTTATTTTATTTTATTTTTTATTTTTTTATTTTTTTATTTTATTTTTTTTTTCAACGTTTATTTATTTTTGGGGCAGAGAGAGACAGAGCATGAACAGGGGAGGGGCAGAGAGAGAGGGAGACACAGAATCGGAAACAGGCTCCAGGCTCTGAGCCATCCGCCCAGAGCCTGACGTGGGGCTCGAACTCACAGACCGCGAGATCGTGACCTGGCTGAAGTCGGACGCTTAACCGACTGCGCCATCCAGGAGCCCCTATGATGTGTATTTTAAAAAATGCAATGAAATTCCCATCTCAAACCATACAGAGACATAAATTATCACTGTATTAAATCCTTAGGTATGAAACTCAACTTAAAATTTAGGAATTAAGAAGCTTAAAATCAAGAAAGTGCTCAACCAAAATTACCATAAACAACATGAAAAGACAGGCTCAAGACTGTGAGATTTTTCTAATGCATGTTACCCAACAAAGGATTAGTAACCAGAACGAGGAGAAAGAGGAGGAGGAGGACGGGGAGGAGGAGGAGGAGGAGGAGGAGGAGGAGGAGGAGGAGGAAGAGGAAGAATGGAAGGAAAAGAAGGAAGAAGGAAAGAAATCTTCCTATAAATCAGGAAGAAAAATACAATTAGCAGGATGAGAAAAATGGCACAGAATAAAAAAATTTTCCACAGAAGAGAAACTACAAACATGGTCCATGAACATAATAAAAAGATGCCCAGTGTTACTAGTAATCAGGAAAAAGCAAATTTAATTCACAATGAGATTTTAACATCCATCCTGCTGGCAAAGCTTGTTCAAATCTGATAACATATGTTACCTTGAATGTGGAGGACCAGGAACTCTTCCCCTCTACTGAAAAATAAAGTGGTGTAAACACAACAGTCTGAGGTGTGGTTAAAGCTGTGCACCCCGTACAACCAGCCTTTCCACACGTAAGTATCTACCTACAGCAGCAGTCCTCAAACCTTTTGGTCTCAAAACCTCTTTCCACTCTTAAAAATTATTTGCTTTAATAGGTTATATCCACTGATAATTGTTGTATTAGAAATTAAAATTGATAAATTTAAAAAATATTTAAAACTACCAACAACAAAACAATTACATGTTATTATAAATAACGTATTTTTATGGAAAATAACTATCTTCCAAAACAAAACAAAATTCAGTAAAAAGAATGACTCTGTTTTACAATTTTGCAAATCTAACAGAGGACAATTAGGTTCTCATATCAGCTTCTACCTTCAGATGTTTTATAATATCACACATCATGTACCCTTTGAAAAACTCTACTATACACTTACAACAGAATGAGAGGGGGGGTAAAAAGCAAAGAACACTGTCATTATTATAGTTTTCACCCCACAGACTCCCTGAAAAGGTCTAGAATTGGGAGGGGAATGATTCTTCAAGGGGTCCCAGAACACACTTTGAAAACCACCTTTAAAAACTCTAGTATATGTGCATAACACACATACACACACATAATGTTCACTACAGCACTGTAATGACAACAAATTAGAAACACCCAAAGTTATTTATCAAAGACTAGATAAAGCATCTATTTACACAAAGGTATACTACATAGCAGTCTAAATAAAAAGTAAAAGTAAAAGTAAAATTTAAAAAATAATGAACTTGGGGCACCTGGGTGACTCAGTCGTTAAGCATCTGACTTTGGCCTCAGGTCATGATCTCATCATTCTTGAGTTGGAACCCAGAGTTGGGCTCTGTGCTGGCAGCTCAGAGCCTGTTGCGGATTCTGTGTGTCCCTCTCTCTCTGCACCTTCCCCGCTCAGGCTCTGCCTCTTTGTCTCTCAAAAATAAATGTTAAAAAGAATTTTTTTTTAAAAAATGAACTAAAGCTACATAAATCAATATAACATCATCTCAAAAATTATTCTCAAAAGTACAGTGGAAAATTATAATTTACATAAATGAAACTTTTATAAGTGGCGCAATTTATACAGACTTTGAAAATATGCAAAATAGCACTATTTCTAAGCTATGAATAAATGCCTATGTAGTAACAGTGCAAAAACATGCATAGAAAATATAAATTCTAAATTTATCACAGTGGTGGAGATCTATGGGGATCTATAGTTAAGAAAATGGGATAAGAAAGGAGTACACAAGGGACTTCTATCACACGTGTTTTCTAAAAGAAAAAGCCTCAGGAAAAAAAAAAGCCTCACGTGTATAATTGTTAAAATTTGTTGAAGCTAGAAGATGACTTAGGTGAGTGTTCCTTACTTAGTCTCTGTTCTTTTCGGTACATTGGAAATCTCTCACAATTTGAAAAAAGGAAAAAATGTTCGCTCTACTTAATTTTGGCAGAAAAAAATCTCTCAAATATGTTCTGACATTATCAGAGCAACCAGATTAGTTCATGTTGTATTTTTTTTAACGTTATTATCTCTGACTTACAAAAACTTGATGTCTTGATGTATGTATACATTGTGAAAAGATCACCACAATCAAGCTAAATAACTTCTCAATCACCTCTACATAGTTATTTACCACCGTGTGTGTGTCAAAATTTAACCTAACATCTATACTCTCAGCAAATTTCAAGCATACAATACAGTACAGTATTTATCATCACTGCTGCACAGCTGATCTCCAGAACTCATTCATCTTTCATTAACTGAAACTTCATACCCTTTTAATGCTAAACATTCTCTTAAAATATTTTACACAAAATCCCCTTTTTACAAATGAGTTTTTGTTAGAATTCAAACACTGAAATGCCTTTGGGATTCTTTTTAAGGGATTACATGGAAATTATTTTAAGGACTTATTATGAATCAAAAGTCCTAATACTGCCTTATCGATAAACTGTCATTAGTGATAGTCTAATAGGAAATCAAAGACCTGTGAACAATGCCACGTATCCAAAAAGACGGTCTTTTTTTTTTCTCCTAAAAATATATTAAGCTAGCAATGTGCAATGGAGCAAGTATAGAATTATGGGTTTTCAGAATAAAACCGCATTTTAATGGAAAACTTAGGAAGGCAGAAATTTGTCCCACCGTGAGCTTACTTTCATAAATATTATGACATGAGGAAATGGCAACAAGCTGTCAATTTAATGTAACTATTTTTTCCCAATTAATTTATATGTTAGGCACATATTCATATTTTTACTACAGGCATCTGCCTCATTTAAATCAAGTGACTATTTTCAATACTTTTACCTACATTTTCCTAAGATGTTTTAAAATGACTTGTGAAAACTTAAATGAAACTATAAACTTGGGAGAAGTTTACACAAATTTATTTATTCTACCAGTTAAACACGGATTCTCAAGGGAGGAGATGGTGTGAAAATAAAGCAAAGCTTTATGCCATTGCTTTTTTTTTTTTTTTTTAGATTGGACTATTTACCTTACATGTCAAATAGAATTAAAGTGCTTGAGATTTAAAGGAGCATGGGGTTTTTAAAGTCTGAAACACTTTGCTAAACGATCTAAAGCCTTTACTTTTATATTTTTCACTAATAACTTTTTTCTAAAAGTACTATTACTATACTGCTTTGAAAGCAATCTCTAGTTTCTCACATTTCCAGTCAAACTTCATTTTTAAAACTGTCCTGTTCTCACTGACTTCTAAATGCCGCCTGTTCTTTCTGTCACTCTCCCTCCAACAAACGTGCATGCAATACTTTACTGTATGCCAAACACTGTTAACTCATTCGGTTCTTACAACAACCCTCTCTGGTGAGTACTATCGTTACTCCCATTTCATAGATGAGAAAACTGAGTCACAGATGGCAAAGGAACTTGCTCAAGGTGCCAAAAGTTATTAATGGCAGAGCCAGCCATTTGGATTCAAATCCAAACCCCATGACAAAGTCAGTCATGTTTTTTGTTTAATTTCCGTTGTTTCTGATTTTTCATGTCACTAAGTTTTCAGCAACTAAAAGCAATCTGTTTTCCATAAACTACTGGATTTAAGAAATGTGAGAGGTGCCTGGGTGGCTCAGTTGGTTAAGTATCTGACAGCTCAGGCTCAAGTCATGATCTCGCAGTTTCATGGGTTCGAGCCCTGCGTCGGGCTCTGTGCTGACAGCTCAGAGCCTGGAGCCTGCTTTGGATTCTGTGTCTCCCTCTCTCTCTGCCTCTCCTCCACTGGTGCTCGGTCTCTGTGTTTCTCCTTCAAAAATAAACATTAAAAAAAAAAAGAAAAGAAATGTGGGGCAAAGCAAAGGGGGCTCTCCTGACCATGTTTATTACATTAGTGGAGGGGGAAAAGTGACAAGGTAGTGCAGGCAATAACTGAGGCAGAAAATAAACATTTTAAGACAAAATTATTTGGAGGCGGCTAAAGAACAAGTAAGTGGAGGTGGCTGGTAAGCAGGCTGGCAGACACGTCAATCTGAATCTCAAAGAAAGGGAATGGGTGTGCTGGTGCCTGAGGAAAAGCTGGAGGGCAAAGGAGCTTTGGGGGTAGGCAAGATTCAGGCTTGAAGGAGGAATGATGAGGAAGTGGGGAGAGATAAGAAAAGGACAAAGCAGGTTCAGGGCCACAGACTAGTTTCGGATTTGGCATGGAGCTCCTGTAAGCAGAAGCAGTGACACAGAAGTCTGGGTGGGTCGGAATGTGTCCTCAATTAGAAAGCTATTAGAAGTCCTTACCGGCAAGAAAAGCCTGTATGCGTGTGCTCTCTGCATTTTGCAGAGTGACCAAATATCAGCCTGAAAGAATATGGCCTCATCTTTAAATGAAGTCGAAACCTTCATAGCTGAAGACAGGCTATGAAATGAAAACATTTTAAAGTGCATTAATGTAAAGGATTATTAGGAGACTATCTTAGGGATGCCTGAGTGGTTTAGTCTGTTAAGCCTCCAACTCTTAGTTTTGGTTCAGGTCATGATCTCACAGTTACTGAGTTTGAGCCTTACATTGGGCCTGCTTGAGTTGGGAGCCTCTTTCCCTCTCTCTCTGCCCTCCCCCCTCCCCCAAATAAACTTTAAAAAAAAAATAAAGAAGGCTATTTAAAAAAATATTTTTTAATGTTTATTTACTTTTGAGAGAGAGAGAGAGAGCGAGTGGGGGAGGTGCAGAGAGAAGGAGACAAGAATCCGAAACAGGCTCCAGGCTCTAAGCTGTCAGCACAGAGGCGGGCACAGGGCTCAAACTCACGGACCGCAAGATCATGACCTGAGCTAAAGTCGGACGCTTAACCAACCAACAGAGCCACCCAGGTGCTCCAAAAGAAGACGATTTTAAATGTTTACATGCCTTAAGAAAGTTTCAATCACACAAGAAGTACACATTTATGGACGTTTACTATTCAAGTGAGGTTAATTTAAGATACACTGGAGCACCTACTATGGGCAGGAAAGCTTTGGGGAGAGAGAGCATATTTCTACATATTCCTGCCTGCCTGTGGCAAGGGCAGCTCACAACTGCAAAGCTTACTGAGATGCAAGGCATATTCACCTGCCATTCCGATAGCAATAATGTCAACCAGAGAATCTTACACTTGTAAAGATTATTTGTGGGGTGAAATGTAAGTTAACCTCTGGAGAAAGGGTGGGATTTGGCAGAAAGTTAAGGAAAGAGGACTGGGCACTAAGAACCAAGAAAATAACTCATAGAATACTTGGCTATATCAGTTTTGTGCTGTATCGTATGCCTCTAAAGGTTGTGGCGGTGTTTTTCTTTTCTTTATTTATTTTGGGAGTGGAGGTGCAAGTGAGCGAGGGGCAGAGAGAAAGAGAATCTCACAAGGGGCAGAGAGAGAGAGAGAGAGAGAGAGAGAGAGAGAAGCAGGCTTCACCTGAAGCAGGGCTCACGTTTTTTTTTTTTTTTTTTCTTTTTATCTGAAGCGGGGCTTGAACTCCCAAACCATGAGATCACGACCTGAGCCAAAGTCAGATGCTTAATGACAGACAGCCACCTAGGCACCCTGGTGTTTTACTTTTAAAGGCTGTGTTTTATTTACTACTTACTGGATAGACACAAAAGAATTTCCTTTCTTTCATGTCTTTTTACAGTTAAAATTTATTTAATAGGTAATATAAGTATATCATAAACATTTTTTCAGTTACAAAAAAGGAGATATTGAAAAGTCTCTCTCCTGACCAACTGTCATCTCCAGAGATTTCCCTCCTGAGATACTCTTTGAAACTGCATTTCTTTAAACTGTTTAAACTTTGATTTTCTTTTAGTTCTGACACGTCCATGATTTAGTGATGCTGAACTAAAGACCTACAATAGAATGCTTCTCTTTGTCACATCCCCAAAATTTGCACAAAGAATGCAAGTACTCTACAATCTATGTTGGACTTCAAGAGGCACACAGGACTACAAGTTAGAAAAAAAAAAGAAAAAAAAAGCCTGGATCTTATTTCCTTCTCATAAGATAGGATTTTCTTCTCTATTTTACCACACTTCCGTTGAGTCAAACAATTAACTTATCTAATGAATGTCTATTAAAATACACACACACACACACACACACACACACACACACACACACACACAAGCCCCTACCACCTACAGGTCCTTTATAATGTAGGAGCTTAAATCAGGAAAGCAAAGTTCATCACAGCCACCTTATACATTAATAGACTATATCAAGTTAAGTTTTGGTCTCCAAAATGGTTCACGCACACCAAGAAGAACATAAGGCAATCCTTCAGCTTAAAGAAAACAAATTAGGACTTGTTTACAATTACTTTTTACTTCTCCCTTTCAAAGTTTATATCGTAGGGTGATTTGTCATGTATAAAATAAGTTAATATGTTGGTATCTGCATAGCATTTATAAAGGCATATGTTGGGAGTTCATACTCAAATACATTCTCCTAGTGATGGTATATAATAAAGAAGTTTTAAGAATTAGGGGGCACCTGGGTTAGGTGCCCAACTAGGGGGCTTAGCCGGTTGGGTGTCCAACTTGGGCTCAGGTCATGATCTCACGGTTCTTGGGTTGGAGACCCACATTGGGCTCTGTGCTGACAGCGCGAAGCCTGGAGCCTGCTTCAGATCCTGTGTCCCCTCTCTCTCTGCTCCTCCCCTGCTTGCACTCTGTCTCTTGCTCTCTCAAAAATGAATAAAAAACATTAATAAAAAAATAAATAAAAAGTTTTGAGAATTAAATAGCTCAGTATATAAGGTGTTCATTTCTAAAAGTAAATATTTTGTCAAGTTTGTAAAAGTATATGAAGTGCTAATTTTAATGGGATACACAGAGAAAACAACTGTAAAAGGGACAGATCAACACTTGGCCAGACTATATATTTCTAGAGTTAAAAGTAGATAGCTTATTTTTTGGTATGTGGTTCTTTTCAACCATATTCCTGCTATCAGAGTTATTGAAAATTAGGTGTACCATGGTTAAGGAGATGGGCTCTGAACTCACAATGTCAAGTTCAAATCCTGACTCCATCACTTACTTTGAAGAGCCCTAAATGGCGCATGGATAATGGTCTTGCTGTCTGGCACTTCAGCAGCCAAAAATGTTAACAACTATAATTAAATAGAAAGAGCATCATTTAACAAACATTAGCTTTAGTAATTGAAATGAAACAGCTGAGTCACTTTTTAATTCAGCATAACTTTTTGGAAAGATGTTTTTTGGGCTCAACTGAAATGTATCTAAACAAATGGAAGCTTTTGCCTTCTTTTTTATCAAAAAACAAAAACAAAAACAAAAAGCCTCAATATCACTCCCATGAGCTACTTTGTCTTGGAACAGCTAATATAAGTTAAACAATGTCAGTCCCTAGCCAAACAGATATGGGAATAACTGTATACAGTATATCTTCTTGGCTTCATTTTTATGTGGAACATGTGTTTATATTTTGACCTTTTGTCTTTTTTTTTTTTTTTTTTTAAGGCAGAACCGTTTTTAAACATCAGCAACTGGAATGATTTTTTTTTTTAAGTTTCCAAACATATTAAGTTACACATGGCAATGCCTATTGCTGAAACATTTATAAATGTTACACCAACTGTGTTTACAGTTCCGATTTTTTTAGATTGTTTTGTTTTCATATAAGCCATGACCTGAAAAATTTAGCTCAAATTCTTTCCACAAAATAATTACATAATGGAACAGTCTGAGTCACTTTGAATTTCCGAAACACAAAACTCGCTCCCATAAGATAAAGACAGTGATGAGTATCATAGTGGGGTTTTTATGACTAACTCTACCATAACTAAAAGGCATCGATAAGACTGGAAGGACTATAAGAACATGGTGATTAGAATCCATCCAACTGAGAAAAATCACTGCACTCTTTTTTATTTCCCATTGCCTATCCTTAAGCAATTGACATAAAAATAAAGTCTAAAAGTAATTTTGCTGCAGTGAAAAAAAAATCAAAGAACAAAAAATTTGGTAATTCTGAAGACAAAAGTACAAAAATACTTCTCTTTAGCCTTGCCTCTTAAACCTTATCTATCACCTTGATGGAAGAAAGAATTTATAATATGTAAGTTAATATAAACAGCACATAAAATGTAAGGAAGAGTTCTATGAAAAAGAAGACCAAAATCAATCAAACTGGGGTTAAGGAAATTATTAACGCTGTCAGTGCAGAGCCTGAGGCGGGGCTCAAACTCCTGAACTGTGACTTGATGACCTGAGCCAAAGTAGGATGCTTAACTGACTGAGCCACTCATGAGCCCCCACAAACGGATTGTTTCTTCAGAAGTCCAGAGATGATCAACTTAAGAGAATAATCATTTCTTTTTTTAAGACAAAAAAAAAAAAAAGGAAGGAGTTGGCACTCGATATTTCTACAGTGAGTAAATGAGAGAATGAGTACAGCATCCTACCTTCCAATTTGCATACGTTCCTTCTCCTAACAGGTCACCCCAGGTCCCAGCCCCTTTCTGGTATCAGATGACTGTGGACACCACTCAGGCTCTGTGGTCAGTCACTCAATCTCCTTCACTGAACCCCAACCTCTACCAAAGGCCTTCTTTAACTGCTAGTACTCCCATTACTTGACTTTCTAAATGGATCACAAAGAAGCCTCCCACTGAGGAATTCAAAGGTCTCTTGTCAGTATTTGCACAGTTGAAAAAGAAACACATTTGGTTTTCTTGAGGCAGCCAGGAACAAAATCTTGACAGCTGGAAATTTACTGGAACCCACAGGGCTGGGATTTGCAACTATGTTTCAAGGGATTTGAAACTATATTTCAATAATAATAAACATTTACTATTTACTCCATCCCCTACCAAGACCCAGCACATCCCTATGTGCAACCTCAAATGGAAAGCTTAGAACTCTCTCTTATGTTAAATAATGGTTGACCAGTTGGATTTTTAAGACATGCAGACACATTAAAGTATTCTTCAGTTTTTGTTCTGGTGTTTTCCTTTTGTGCTCTCTTCAGACAAAGTACAAATTAGTCAAAGAACCTTACACAAATCCCAACTGATTTTACTCTGCTCTTTCTCCCACCCACCCTCCCTTTTCCCTGAGCCTAAAGTAACAGATGGGTAAGAGTTTGAGAAAAGACACTATTTCAAGTACTTTGATTTCCCAATTTCAATCCCCAAAGCGTTCACTTATTACTACTATTAAAATGAATAATGTTTTACCTGTTCTACTCTAAAAATCACCATCTAAACTCAAAATATTTTTTTAATTTTAAATCTTCTCTATTATTGTTTTATGCTCATAACTAAAATAATGGCATAAATATTCTAGCCATTGTCATGAATGATGTAATTTCCATTTCAGGAGGATTTAAAGCTACCATATAAATTTAAAACTTACCATGTAAATTTCTAATAGCCAAAGGCAATAAAGTCTCATTAATTTAAAAGTCTGGAGCTCTTAGCTACAAATGATGAGTTGAAAGGATGTGGGTTTTATTACTGCGCAACATAACTTCACATTAAATCCCAAGTGGAACTGCCACGTAAGCTCATTTCCTACTTCATTTCTCTAAAAAGTGTAAACACTAGATTCATTTCCACAAAATACAATGAAATTGCTATTCTGCAAGAAGTTTACACTCCTGTAAGATTTCATGTTAATGAGGTCATTTGTCTTACATGGAAAACAATGCTTGCTATGTGCACTGTCCTGAGGGACCCTTATAAATATTAATCCATTTATCCTCTAACAACCTTATGAGGTGAGTACTACTACTGTGATTATATGTCAGTATGCTTAGCACAGGGCTTCAGATGTGAAAGAAAGTAAGTGTTGTCTGACTTTCATGAACATTTTCAAACGAATTAAATGTATTGAAGAGGTTGATGAAGAACTAACAATTGGCTGCTTTGTCTCATAATCATCTCTAGCGGCCACAGAGAGCAAGCTCTAAATAAGGACACAGAGATAAAAGTGAGCCTAATACATCAGCCAAAGCAACAATTCATTAAACCTATGATTACTCTCTACATGTTCCCACTGTCAATTAGGCCAAGAAGTCAATAGGTGGAAGTGTTTTTTTTACTCCCAGGATGAGCATGGTGAAGAACACTTTCACAGAAGGTTCTTAGGAAGCCCATACATGTATGTATAAATTTGTTCTCTTAATCTCATCCCACCACTACAATCTCCAATATTTTCTGTGATTTTAAGGATCTCTAATAAATTCCCCATATTCCCCTTAAATTGTAAAAAAAAATCATAGGTAGATACGATTCTCCAATAAAGATTTGACATAGGCCAGAGTTAAGAGGATTAAGTCATAGTTTTTACATGGTGAATTTCTATTTATATATCTTGACATGCTTGCTTTATAAGATATTCTATATTTTTGGCTTGTGTACCCACTTTGAACTCTAGATTTTTCTTCTAAAATATGGAAAATTAGTCCTCTATATTTTGTATACAGTTTATTTTTTTTCCAGCTTGATCTTCATGTACCCATAAGTAATTTAATTTTCTTCTGACCACTTGTCAATTTATAGGGATAATGTGGAATTTTATTTACTTCATTTTATAATTTCAGCAACTTCACTGAAGAAATTATTGAGCAACATAAGACCTCACAGTGATGCCTACGTGAAACCATTGATTATCATAGATTCTACTCCAAGCTGGTACTGATCCAACTCTTTGGCCTACTGTAAACCCTTTTAATATATTCTAAGCCTGGGGATACTACCCTTTCAGAAGCAACATGTCATGCTTGAGGTGCTTTCTGTAGCATGGGGAAGAGGGAAGCAGTCTCCATCATAGCTTCTTTAAGGACTTAAGACTTCCCTGGAAGGGTTATTGCCATATGCCATTATCATTCTAACACCTGAAGGTTGCCCTTTTATCCAGAATTGAAAGCAAAATGAAAGCAACACAAGTAATAAAATTAAAAAAACAGGATGGGAATGGGAGAGCTACCAGCAGAGAAAGGGATCCTTCAGATCCCCAGGAAAGAAGACCACCTTCACCCATCTGACCATTTGGCCTACTGCTATCAACGACCAGGCTACCAGACTCTGACTCACTTCTTTGTTTCAACCACCACACTGAGGTCAAAGTCATACGTTTGATCCCTACCTGAGCCAAATGGGAAGCCACCTCACTGTCAAAAATGTGTCCAACCTCTCATAAATATCATCACTTGTCCTAAAGGGATTCATGAGAGTGGGTATGAACCAATCCATGCAAATTCATCACCATTACTGGAAAAATAACCAGGAAAACCTGATCCATGAGTCAGTCCATTGTACAAATTTCATTTAGGAAGAACTCTCTGATGGTCTTGGGGCAGATAGATGTTGAGTAAGAAACCAGGCTCTGCCACTTAACTAGTTCCATGTGTAATCTTGGACACGTTCATTTATCAGAGCCTTATAGATAAAACACATCAAGGGTCTCAAGTAGAATCTGACACAAAAGGGATGTTCACGTGATGTTGGCCCCAGCTCCTCTTAACTTTTAACCTGGGAGTTAAGAGAAGGATGGAGCCAGGTCCACCAGTGTTTCAATCCTGGTTCTGCAACACATTAGCTGTGAAACACTGGGCAAGTGGCGGCCTCATCTTTCTCATAAAGCTGGGATAATGAATCAAAGTATTCAGATAATGCCTGGCATACAGCAAATGCCAATAAGCGGTAGCTACTTCTGTAAATGTTAGTAAGACAAAGACATTATTATCATCGCTATCTGTTGATCAGTGTTTCTCACAGTGTGGTCAGGGAACTATGGATATAAGAATGACCCAGACGGTCTGTTTAAAAAAAAAAAAAAAAAAAGATCCCAACCTATTCAGAAGCTCTCCTAGAGTAGTGCCAGGTAATATTCATTTCTGAATCAAACTTCCTTGAGATGTATACTAAAATTTAAGAATGAGCGACCCAGTTGGTCTTGTGCTGGGTCACAGTAAATTAAGACTCACCAGCTAGTACTTATTCTTTACTATGCTAGGAGAATTGCCCGGTACCTGGTGTTTTATATTTTGGAAATTCTTTGGAACTAAACATTAAACTGATAGGCTCACTCCTGTTATTTTTTCTTCCCCCCAATGGTACTATTTTGACTTTTTCTCCCACTCCAGCCAGGGGAAGGCAAACTATGGCCTTGGTCTGTGGCCAATTTTCTACAACCCCAACAACCAGAGCAGATGTGTGTTTAAAATGTTGTTGAAAGAAAGAAAGAAAGAAAGAAAGAAAGAAAGAAAGAAAGAAAGAAAGAAAGAAAAACATATTCAATGGAGACATTGTGTTGCTCAGAGCGTCTAAAATATTTACCGTCTAGCCCTTTACAAAAAGGTTTGTCAACCCCTGGTAGTCTATATATTTTTTTTTTAACTGCAGATCTCACACAATTTACATGCTTAAAAAATAGTAACAATAAGGGAGAATTAATTAAAATAGAAGATATTCTAGTAGATATATTCTAGTGCACCTAATAGAGGCAAGTACCACTGCCAAAGTTTTTGTTATACACGTATGCGTGTGTGTTTATCAGATAATGATCAAATTGAATTTGGCTGTAGTCAAAAGTAATTTTAAAGTCCTTGAGGGCAGGGGTGGGAAATAAATAGTGCAATCGGCTAACGAGCATTCATTAAAACTCAGAGTAATTTTTACAATAAAGGTGCCTTGGAGAACATAAAAAATCATATAAAATGATCCCTGCTGCTTAGAAGTTAATGGCTTATTCATTACAAAATGGTAATAAAATCAGTTTTGTGTACCATATACACTGTTTTAAGGAGAAAATGGAATCATCAATGCAAAGTATTTCAAAAGTATCATACTAGAAAATATTTTAGTTATATTAATATATCATCTCAAACATATGCAGGTTTTTTTCTTACCACCTCCTTAATTCCTAGTTTCCTCCAATCTGGGAAACGAGTCTTTTTTTTTTCCTTTGTGTGTGTGCATGTGTTATGTATGTGTGTTTGCATGCATGTGTCAGGAGAATAAAACAAAATGCTTCTGCCCTTTCTGTGTCATCCATTATTGGCTTCTTCTCAATTTAAAATATGCTTTCCTTTACCTTTCTCTTGTTTCTAGCAAGAAAAGCACTTGATTAAATTCTTATGCAAAAAGAACAATAAAGACTATGATCATCTTATCCCTAGCAATACTACAAAGTCCAAAATTAAAATTGTTAAGGTAACAATTTTTCTTCTTCTCTTCATAGGACACAAATTTCCAGGGTATTTGTGATTGTTTCAGGCCAGCTAAAAATACATTAATTTTATAACACATTTGGACAAATTTGCAAAGGAAAGAAACACCTTCCTAGGAACATACTCCAGGAAATAACACTTTAAAAGGTTTTCATTCTACAGAATACACTGCAGACACACAAACCACAAGCAGTGTAAATAAATACACACTGGTGCAATGCTGAAATGCACATCTGTCTTACACCACAAAGAGAAAACCCTTCCACACCACGGTGTTTCAGCTTGGGATGCCATAAAGACGGGATTTAGGCATGTAGTGTAAATACAGGAGGCTGTAAATGTGTGTGTGTGTGTCTGTGTGTGTTAGGGAAAGAGGGTTGTAAGCAGAAGGGGTGGGACTTGTCAGGAGCAGCTATTTGAGAAAATTCCTTTTTCTTTCCCATTCATTCTTTCCAGCTTGTGTCTGGCACAGTCCTTACAATTACTCACTGGCTTTTCATTCTAAAGACAACCAACAAGCTTTCAGAACTTCCTACAGTGTTTTTCACATACTTTGTTTTTTTAAAAGGCACCAAATCATTGAATATTTGTTTTAAATAAAAAGTAAACCATTAGCCCTGTTCCTCATTCCAAAGACCCCATGAGTTGCCGGCTAAACAGGATCCTTTGTTGTGTGTCCAAAAATAACACAACGCGGTATTGGTAAATTGGGAAACAACAGATCACTCCGTTTCCAAGAGTGTCAAAGTTATTACCATAAATTTCGATCTGCCCCAGTGAGTCCAATTCCATGCTCCTTTCAGCAGCAAAGCCAATCCAATTGAATACCCCTCGCCTTTTCTCTTTGGACACCCCATTAATATAAGGGCTGCAAGAGGATGCCAAGTGGGCCGGTTTCCTCTACGCACAATGGTATCCGTACAGCGAAATCTCTCCAACCACAGTGAAAGTTGTCTTTCAGATGCCCACCCCACACCGGCCGTCCAGTGCCAGAGAGCCCAGGACGAGAGGGGGCAGCTGGGCAGAGAGCCGTCACCTTTCAGCTCCCCACCTCCCCACCCTCCCCACGAGGGGGAGGGCACGACACGAAAGCAGAGTAGGAAGGTGGGCGAGTGGGAGAGACAGAAATGGATGCTGAGGGGGTGGGCGAAATGGAAGGTAGGTTAGGTGGAGAACGCGGGGAGAGGCGGGTGGGCAGAGCTGCGGGATTATAGAGCAGAGTCGGGGAACGGCGCGGGCGAGCGGGGGCGCGCAGGGGGTCGGGTCCTCACCGTTGAACGCCCCGGTGTCCGCGGCCTCCTCCTCCTCCTCCTCCCCGTTCTCGGAGTCGGTGTGCATGGGCTCCTCCGCGAAGTTGACCCCCTTGCTGGGGGTACCGCCCCCGGCGGCGGCGCCCGCGTCCCCCCAGGTCCTGCCCTCATGGCCGAAGCGCGCGGCGCCTTTGCGCTCGTTCTCCTGCTGCAGGCGCGTGAAGTGCTGCAGCGCGAACTCCAGCAGGTCCGCGGGCTGGTGCCTCAGCACCTCCACCGTGAAGCCTTGCAGCAGCTCCGTCAGTCCCGCGGGGATCTCGATGCTCATCCTGCCTGCCGGGCGGCGGGCGCCTGGGCGCCGCCCTCGCCGCCTCCCCGGACCGGCCTGCGGCCCCGCGGCCGCCGAGAGAGCGCGGACGGTACTAGCGGCGCTACCCGCTGCGAGCGCGGCGCTCTGGGCCCCGGCGGCCCGGCTGGCCCGGCCCGCGGCTCCCGGCGCGCGGTTGCTCCGTCCGGCGGCGGCGGCTGAGCGAGCGCGGCCCCGGGAGGGCTGGCAGCATCTCCGGCTCCTCCCGCTCCCGCCGCCGCTGCTCCTCTCCCCCCCACCCGGGCCGCCCCGCCCCCGCCGCGCCCGCGCCCGCGCCCGCGCCCGCGCCCGCGCCGCGCCGCGCCGCGCGGGAGGGGGCGTCGGGGCGCGCCCACGTGACCCCCGGAAACCATGGCAACCTCCGCTGGCGGGCGCCGCGCACCGCCGCTGGGAAGGTTGCGGTGCGGAAGACGCCGGCTGGCGGCGGCGGGTTGGTGGGGCGACGCTGCTGGGCGCGCGCTGGGCGCGGACTCCTGTCGGCACGGCCGCAGGTGGCCCCCGGGGTGCACCTAGCCGTCCACCTGTCCTCGCTCCGGTGCGGACGGGCCTCTCGGCCGAATTCCACAAGTCCTTCAGCACCAGGAACTGCGCAGAGCTGCTGCCACGCGAATTGCCCCGAAACTTCAGCCTCCACCTCGGTAGCGGCATTTTATTTTCCTCCGGGAATCTAGTTGCATTAATAAGTGTTGGCAGTGTCTTTTGCTTTAAAGTCATATGTGCTACTGGTTGTCTTTTGGACGAAGAAATAATACCCCATCCTTGTGACACCTTTCTTTCTCTTTTGCTGCATTTTATCCAGCCTTCCTCCATACATCCTGTTTATGTTTTGTTTTACTGACAGTAGTAAATTGTCCACTCGATGCATTTACTACTATTTATGAAGACAAATGCACCATTCATTATGAGGCCTTTGTGAAAGTTAGTCGATGCCCTTCAAACAGGATAGTGAAACATTATGAGTAAAATGTTATGGTCAGGGCAGATAGTCCTAAAGAAAAAAAAAAAAAGCTTTGCTTGATGAGGCTCCTATTGTTTATTTTAAACCTTTGCCTTAACTTTGAGTGATTTTAATTATATCTCCAAAATAGGCTACTTGATATAAAGAGAAATAGAACTAGAAGTGTGTACATTTAAAGAAGTCCTTGACTCTGAAATGAGGCTTAATTCTGCAAATGTTTACAATTTTGAATTATAAAAATGCTTTTTGCCAATTAAATGGTTTTTTAAAAAGCATACTTCATTTTCTACAATGGCCATCATATTGTAAATAAAATATTTCAAGGGCAAGTTCAGTTATTCTGATTTATCTTTCCACTCACAAAAAAAGAGTAAATACATGACTCAGAAAACTTGAAGTCTAGAAATCAAGATATAGCAAACTAGTTCCTTTTACAAAAATTCACCTTGATATGAACCCTTTGTTTATAAACCAACTTGTAAGCATTCATGAGTGAATGTATTTCTCTCTTTCTGTTCCTTATCTACCTCATAATAGCATGATGTTTTTAAACATAGTAAAGTACTTCTAATTGTGTTGAGCATTTTAAGTGGTAAGCTTTTATAAAATACCATGATCCTCATAGAAGACAATATTAGTCAAACTCTTAACCATGTAAGCATTATATAAGCCATATATGCATTATCTTCCTAGATCCAGTAATTAAGATGAATTTGCATCATCTGCCTTCATTTATGATGTTTTTATTAAGATTAGCATTGCTTGCAAGTGGCAGAAAATGCAAAATACAGTAGCTTAAGCAATATAGAAGCTTATTTCTTTATAATGTAAATGTAAGCAGTTCAGGGCTGGTATGGTGGTTCCATGAACTTCAGGTACCCAGGCTCCTTCTAGCTCATTGCTCTGTAATCCTCAGTTTCTGGTCTAAAATTAATGCTGTATCTCTAGTCATCTCATTCATATTTGAAAGAAAAGGCATTTCACTCCCTCCCCCACCTACACACACACACACACACACACACACACACACACACACACACACTCACACACAGATACACGCATACCCCTCTACGAACGCTTCCAGTAAGTTGAATACACCCATCCTCTTATACCCTCTTGGCCAGAGCTTAGTCAAGATGGCTACACCCATGGCATGATGGAATGCATTTTCCAAAGGTGACTCCAAAAATATCTCCAGTCCCTGTTCTCTTCTACAGTGTGACCTTGCCACTGCCCCATCAAGAGCTGAAGTCTTAATTCGACTCTTCTTGAATCTGGATGGGGTTTTTACTGCTTTGAAAGAAGTCATCCCAGCATAACAGAAGTAGACAGACGCCCTGCCCAAATTCCTGAGCCACAGAATCTGGGAGTAGAATAAAAAGGTTGTTATTATAAAAAGGCATAAACCTCTAAGTTTTGGGAGAATTTGTAGCACAGTAATAGGACTGAAACACGTAGCTATATGGAAAGCTTGGGAATGTGAGCTTTATTTTGAGCAGTCATGTGCCAAGCAAACATTCGGAAACTGAGAACCAGTTCTGGGGACAATAACCAGCGGCTGCCACTGTGGATAACACTCTTTCCCCCAGGAATGACAGAAGGGAAGAGCACTCCTTATCCATTTACAAGAACCCTATTTCAAAGTAGCATCCTACATTTTGTGTTTCAAAGTAGTTTTTGTTATGTTGGTTTTGGTTTGGTTTTTGTAGATTTACTATATGAGGCTTGGTAGATGCCTCTGTCATCAACCACAATGCCAGGGTCATGTGGCTGTCATTTCTTTAGGGGTATAGAAATGATCCAGGCATGAAATGCATAATTGGATTAGATGACCTATATGGTCTCTCCCATTCTGGGATGTTCTACAATAGTATAATATTAAAAGAAGACATGTTGGATTTAAAACGTCTTTGCAAACAGCTCTCTGATCATTTTTATTTGCATCAATTTTTAAACCAGAAACCATGACCTGAAAAATTAAAGCTTGATCCTGGTAGTCCTATTATGTTAATTTTGTTCTCAGAACAAACGTTCACTTCTAAACTCTTATTCTGGCTTTTATTCCCTACCACATAACCGTTCGGGTAATATTCTGTGATTTCCTTTGCTTTCATTTTCAGAATATTTCCTTCTGAACCTTGGAGTGCAGTGATGGTGGCTTATGGGAACTATTTATCTTTGAATTCTTTAAAAGAACATCACTGAAATTGATTCTTTGGTGGTTGATTTACAAAGCAATTTTCACTAGTTTCTAAGAGCAGCAAAAGCAATTGCCAAAGAACTCTGAGAGTTCAGCATCGAAATGAAATGAGAATGCTACCAAATTTGTTTTCACACATGGAAAATTAAATAGATACCGGACAGAGACATCAATTTTTTTATGTGGAGCTGCCAACACAAGACAACAGCCTAGACAAGCCATAGTTTGGGCAAGCTTTGCAATGGATAATCATAACTATGACCAATCAGACAGCATTTCTTACCCACAGTTAATATGTCTCTGATCATGCTCATTGGTGCAAGAAATATATACCCACTCAAGACAAAAAGACCAACTGGGGGACACAGGGGCTGTGCTTACACAGAGCTCGCAGTAGCCATCACTCTCAGTTTTGTATACCTTTAGCAGTTCAGCACTGGCTACGGTTTTGGTGTTTCCAATTCATATTCTGAAGAGAGGGAATCCAGTTGGTTTGGTCTTGACCATCCAGTGGATTGGCTGGCCTTGAGTGAGAGGTTCTCTCCTGATTCAGTCAGTATGGCCAGTGGGGTGCAGTATAAGAAAGGGGTCGGGGAGTATAAATACATGGTGAGACCTGACTCTTCAGAAACAAAAAGTCCCAAACATAGGCACTGACAGTACGATAGGCAACCATCACAATTTACCTACTACCAGATGGCCACCTCATAGCCTGGAAATCTTATAAGGCTAAATAAAAGGATTGATCTCTACATGCAGCTTTGTACTCCCAGATTGTCAGATTCAGTAGGTCTGAAGTGGGGCCTGAGAGTTTGTATTTCTGTCAAAGTCCCAGGTGATGCATATGCTGCAGGTCTGGGGACCACACTTGGAGATCCACTATGCTAGATTCCCCAGCAGAGAGTTTATGCTCATACTGAGAAGACAATTCCCTGGAGAAACTTTTTTGCTTAACCTCAAAGCATAAGTTTTTCTTTGGTTAAATGAGGACTTAATGCAACTTTATTATTGTGCTCTCCTTGAAGGAGTCTTATACAGTTAAAGAGATTCTCAAAAGCAACAGAGAATATGTCCTTAAATGTTACATGTCATAAATAGAATATGGATTTCCTATTAAGGGCTAGGTCAGGCTCACAAGTTTATCTCTGCTTCCTGAAGCCCCACTGAAACCATGGCCAAAGGAATGGGGAAGATAAAAACAAAATTATAAACTCATAAGGACAAAAGAACAAGAGAAATATAATAAAAATTAAAAATAATACTAAACAATTTTAAATTATGTAGACTTAAAAAGTTAGGGATTTTGACCTATACTATCACATAGATGAACCTTGAGGACCATGTGCTAAGTGAATTAAACCAGTCAAAAAAGACAAAACCTGTATAAATCCACTTAGATGCTAAGTCCCTAGTGTAGTCAGATCCATAGAAACAGAAAGTGGAATGGTGGCTGCTGGGAGCTGAGGGGAGGGGGAAGTGGGAAGCTGTTTAATGGGTGAAGAGTTTCAGTTTTGCAAGATGAAAAACGTCTGAGGTTGGTTGCACAAGAATGTGAGTAGACGTCACACTACTGAACTATAGACTAAAAAATGGTTAAGATGGGAAACTTGGTTACATGCATTTTAGAAATTAAAATTGTTTTAATTGTTTAATTTTTAAGAAAGGAATGGGAAAAGAAACAAGAGCAGATGAGAGTTGTCTACTGAAATTTTGGAACTAACTTAGCAAACTGGAGAATACTGGAACACAAGCTTGGGCGAGGGCTCAGGGAGAGGAAGCCAGTGAGAAGCGAGACAACATTCGTATCACAGAGCACAGAAGCTGGAGACACTGGGTGCCTTTGAAAGGGAATAAGGAGTGAGGACTCATGAAATGTTTGTAGAAGGAGCTGATAACACTGTCTACCCTCTGGCCCTCCCCTGCCCTATGTAGACCATCAATGGTGCTCCTTCATTCCAGCAGGAGGTAGAGGGCGTGACTTGAGGTCTGCACAGCTGACTGTGGGGATAAGATGCTGTACCGAGAAGGGGACTGATTCTTTTTTTTTTTCCAACTCTTTTTTTAATTTATTTTTGGGACAGAGAGAGACAGAGCATGAACGGGGGAGGGGCAGACAGAGAGGGAGACACAGAATCGGAAACAGGCTCCAGGCTCCAAGCCATCAGCCCAGAGCCCGACGCGGGGCTCGAACTCACGGACCGCGAGATCGTGACCTGGCTGAAGTCGGACGCTCAACCGACTGCGCCACCCAGGCGCCCCAGAAGGGGACTGATTCTAATTTGGTGATTCTGATTTTGATCAGTGGCCTCTTTCCCCCACTGGACTCCCAAAATTCTGAGAACTAAATGTACCTGCTAACAGGCAGGAAATCGGAGGATTCCTCTTTAGGCGACTGGCCAGCTCAGGAAGCAAGACCTACAGATGCTGACATTTGTGGGCCCAACTCTCTGTCTTTTCACCCCATTTTGAGGTTTACCAGTCAATACCCACCACCACCCCCCACACCTCATAAACGTGAATTCAGGTAGGGATCATCAGGTTTCCAAAAAAAAACTTTTAAGTATGAAAGACTATAACCAAAATAAATGAACTAAAAAATAAACTCAGAGAAGTAAAGACTGTGGTAAACAGAAGAAAAATCCTAAAACCATTGTAATATCCTCAGATATACAGTAAAAACAATAATAATTGTTAACATTTATTTGTCATATACTATTCAGAACACTTTGTATCTGTCAACTCATTCAATGTTCAGGAGAACCCTATGATGTATGTATATTATTACATTGCAGATGAATAAGCCAAGACACAGAGAGACTAAGTAATTTGTTCAAGATCACACAACTTACAGATGGTATTGGGATAGGACCCCAGGCAGTCGGGCTCCATAGCCAATATTCTATATTTGAAAGGAATAAGAACTCCTAGAAATTAAAACCGTGAGACCAAAAATGCAATCAAGATAATACGTTCAAAATTAAAGTGAGGGGATTTATCAGAAAATAAAAGAAAAATCTAGAAGATGAAAGAGAAAAATAAGAAAATTAGAGAATTGACTCAGAAAGTTCAACATCCAACAATAGTTCAAGAAAGAAATCAATGATAAATGGAGAAAATCGTTAAATCATACAGGAATTTTTCCCAGAATTGAAGGATGTGAATTTCTAGACTGGAGGGGCCCATGAGCAGGCCCATAGGACAATAAATAAAAACACTCTCACCAGGCCTATAGTACTGAAATTTAGGTATTTCAGAACAGTTATACATAAACAGAAGAGTATAAAAGCTCAGAATATCATCCAACTTCTTAACAGCAATACTGAAGTCTAGAACACAATGGAACAATACCTTCCAAGTGCTGAAGGAGTTATTTCCAACCCAGAATTCTGTATCCAGCAAATTAAAGATAGAATAAGGATATTTTCAGACATGTCAAGTTTTATGTAATACAGACTCCCATTACCCTTGATCAAGAATTCAAATAAGTTTTATGAAAACAAGGAAATAGCCTGATGAATAGGGATATAGAGGATCCAGTAAGGGGAAGGGAACCAACATAAGCCCCCAACTCCACATCAGCCAGCCTGCTTGCACCTATACTCACATACTCTACCTTCTGCCTATTGACTCAGACGTCCACGCTCTGTTTACCTGTGCTCCATCCTGTTCCCTGTGACCAACGCAAGGAAATTGCTTCTACAATTGCCACCACTCTCCTGAGTCATCAGTGTTTCCCTTTCAACTGAGCCTCTTAGTGGCAAACAGACTCTAGGAGACCCCTGACTCTCCCCACCCCTGTTAGTCAAGCCCTGTAGAATCCCCTCCCTTGAGTGTGAGTGGTCCTTGTTCCTTGTTCCTTCTAGCCAATAAAATATGGCAAGAGTGAAGGGATTTTGCAGATGAATTAAGGTCCCAAAGCAGTTGATTTTGAGTTAGTCAAGAAGTTTATCCAGGGCTTGATGTAATCAGCCAAAGACCCTGTAGAGAGAGAGAGAGAGTGGGGCCTCCCTGAGGGCAGAGAGTTTCCTTGCTGGCTTGAGGAAGTTCAGGAAGTAAACAGCCATGCTGAGGAAGCCCATGGGAGATGTTTTCTTTAGTTTACCATTGTTTCCTGCTGCTTCTCTTACCTCCCTGACCACATCTACTCATTCTTTTTTACTGGATATGCCTCATCCCTCCTGTTTCTAAATGTTGAAACCTCCCAATATCTTCCTTCTCCACCCTGACTCCACAGGTGACCTCATCAAGCCCATTGGCTTTAAATACCATTTATATGTGCATGATTCTCAAATGTATGCTTCTAGCCTAACCTGTCTCTGAACTCAATACTTCTATGTCCAACTGCCTTGAGGGGTTTAAAAGATACCTGGGGTGTCTGAGTGGCTCAGCTGGGTAAGCGTCCAACTCTGGGTTTGGATTCCAGCTCAGGTCATGAACTCACTGGTTTGTGAGCTTGAGCCCTGTGTCAGGCTCTGCGCTGACAGTGTGGAGGCTGCTTGGGATTCTCTCTCTCTCTCTTTCTGCCCCTCCCCTGCACTCGCTCTCTCTCTCTCAAAATAAATAAACTTGAAAAAATAAAAATAAAGGAAAGGTACCCCAGCTCAGCATATCCAATGCTGACATCCTTATTACTAGTTCTGCTCTGTCAACAGCACCAAGAACAATGCCTAGAACATAGTGGGCAGTCAGTATTTATGGAGTCAAAAGAAGGAAGGAGGGGGAAAAGAAAGAAGTTGTGGCGGGAGAGCAATGCATGCGGAGGAAAGACTAAGGGAATTCTTAGGATTGTCGTGAACAAGGACCTGGGGGAGCAGCTATCCAGCAGGTCTGGAGATGAGCTGGGTCCAAATGAAGCAGGAAATCAAAGACATGCAGAAGGAAGTCCCCAAGGTAAGAGAAAGGCACTGATCAATTATCTCATGTGTTTGATTATATTGAGGAAAACACCACCTCTGGCAGAGAGTTTGGGAAATGAATACACGATAGTTTCAGAGAAAACCAGACAAAGAAAACAGCACAAATCACTCCAGGGATAACAGAAGGTTGAACAAGAAAGGAAATAAAATCAAAGAACACCAAGTGGCTCAGCCATGAGCAGGATTTATGTAGTCATAACAATGAAAACAATGAGAACTGATACAACCATAAAGTGTGGCCTGAACAAATTGGGCAGAAAAAGAGCAAGGGAACAATGTGTGTCTGTGTCTGTATCTGTGTTGTGGGAGCACGGACTAAATCCTGACATTCCATAACAGGAAATCAACAGAAATGTCGAAATCAGAGAATCCAGAAATAGTAACGTATATATAAAACTTAGAAATATGTTACTAAATAGCGAAAGAAATCGCTTAAATAATCGAAAGTCATTGCTTCCAGTTAATGGAAATGATATATACACATATTTGTTAAAGACTCTGAATTTCTACAACAGGTATTAAGTTATCAGAGTCCCCGTGTTTCATGCAACTCTTCCTTTATTTCTGGCTTCAGAAATAAACCCATGGCTAAGATTTTCTAGTCCTTTTTTAATGGCTGTCTAGTGGGGAGTCCCAAGCCTGCATCTTCAAGTTCTATGAATTTTAGAAATCAGTTGCGCTTATGACAGTTGGCCACTTTTTACAGGAAGGACCCTCACAGTATTCGTTTGCTAAATATCCTATTTGTTGTCCCACTTAGTGGGATGTTTATGAAACTTTCTTTTATAATAATCTTGTTCTCCTTCAGTTATTTCCCACTTCTCCTTGTTGTCTCTGTCCAATGTAGTTACTCCATTGTCACTTGTGAAATTCAAGAACCAAGGTTCCCAGGTGTAGAATTCCCTTGCTAATCTTCATCCCAATGGAATAGAATGTCCCATTTTTGCCTTCAATCCTTTTAGAGCTAATAGAGCTAATGGGTGCTTTCTTTGAAGAACAGTTTACCCTTTACCCTGCGTCAGGGTCATTGTATCATGTTTGTTGAACTGTATGGCTGAGTAAATTCTGTTTGGACTTCTTGCCAACAGAAATAAATTGCACATGTATCAAAGCAGAAGGGGGTATTGGGGTGTTTACACTACATTTTATTTACCATTTTAAAGGTAGAGCGTCTACATTTCCAACTCTCTTTTACAGCACAGGTTCTAGAGTTTGTAAAAATCACATGTAAGTCAGGCCCAGGTAGCAAACATAGAGATAGGCATCATTCTTAGTAGACTCGGGGTCATGTAGATCTTGTTGTGCACAAATGTTTTTGTTCATGACCAGCCCTTGGTGTTGTCCCCCTGCAGATGACTCCAAAATGATTTATATTTTCAGTTCAGTCATCTCTCTTCACCGCCAAACCCACAGCTCCATTTGCCTGCTGCTCAAAGATTCTGCCTGGTGATGTTGCCAACACCTCAAATTCAATCACCAAACTTCTCAGAAACAGAAATTAAGCTCTTTCCCCTCAGTGTTGTTCTTCCCACTCTGTTCTCGGGTTCTGCAAATGGCATCATAACACCTTCTAGTCACTGACTTAGACGCAGAGCCACTGCTGACCTCTGCCTCTCACATTCCCAAGTGGATTCTTGTCAAATCCTGTTGATTCTATTTCCATGGTGACTTGCTGACATTTGTCCTCTCCCTGCCATTCCTAATGTCACTGTCTGTCTTAGTCTGCTCAGGCCACCATAACAAAATAGCATGGACTGCGTGGCTTGAACAATAGAAGTCTAGCTCCTCACAGTTCTGAAGGCTGGAAGTCAGATCAGGATACCAGCATGTTCCAGTTCTGCTGAGGGCTCTCTTCCTGGCTTGTAGACGGCTCCCTTCTCACCAAGTCTCATGTGGCTGGCCTTTCCTCAACCTGTACACTTGGAAAGACTGATGCCTCTCCTTTTTTCTTTCTTTCTTTCTTTCTTTCTTTCTTTCTTTCTTTCTTTCTTTCTTTCTTTTTCTTTCTTTCTTTCTTTCTTTCTTTCTTTCTTTCTTTCTTTCTTTCTTTCTTTCTTTCTTTCTTTCAAGTTTATTTACTTATTTAGAGAGAGAGAACCAATGAGGGAGGGGCAGAGAGAGGGAAAGAGGATCTGAAGTGAGCTCTGTGCTGATAGCAGAGAGCCCAATATGGGGCTCAAATTCATGAACTGTGAGATCAGGACCTGAAGTCGGATGCTTAACCAACTGAGCCACCCAGGTGCCCCTCTCCTTTTTCTTATAAGACCACCAATCCTATTGGATTAGGACCCCACCCTTATGACCTCATCTAACCTTAGTATCCTACCCAAAACTCTATCTCCAAGTGCAGTCACACCGGGTATTTGGGCTTCAACATACAAATTTTGGGGTGAGACATTTCAGTCCATAACACTGTATGAGGCTGGGTTTTCATCACTTCTTGCTGGACTTTTCTCTTCTAATTAACCCCCTTGTCTCCAATCTTTCCCACTTGTAGTTAACACATTATTTTGAGAAATCTTTTCTAGGTACATTGCTGTTTATGTCACTTTCTTTTTAAAAATTTTTAAAAATGTTTATTCAGTTTTTTTAAGGGAGAGAGAGAGAGAAAGTGAGCAGGGGAGGGGCAGAGAGAGAGGGAGGCACAGAATTCAAAGCAGGCTCCAGGGTCCAAGCTGTCAGCGCAGAGCCTGAAGCAGGGCTCGAACCTGAGCACTTTGAGATTATGACCTGAGTGCAAGTCAGATGCTTAACTGTATGTCAGTTTCTGCTAAAAATGAACAAACAAATGAAAACCCCAAATAAAACAAAACAAAACAAAAAAACTTCCAATAGCTTTTGTTTCCTAAAGAATAAAGACAGACCTCATTATCATGAAATTCAAGGATGTTGATAATCTAATTCCAGCCGAATTTCCAAGCTCTAATTCAAAGTCCCCATCTTACCATTAATACCACAACCAAGCTGAAACCCTTTGCCTTTGTGTTTATTTGTTTTTTTATTTACTTATTTATTTTTAAGAGACAGAGTATGAGTGGGTCAGGGGCAGAGGGGGTGGTTAGAGGATCTGAAGCAGGCTCTGTGCTGACAGAGAGCCTGATGTGGGGCTCGAACTCACAAATGTGATACCATGACCTGAGCCAAAGTTGGACACTTAACCGACTGAGCCACCCAGGTGCCCCACACTTTGCCTTTCTATTAGCATGTATTTCAATTCCCTGCTCCCAAACCTTCGCTTACTATGTTTGCCCCACTTGGAAACACTCATTTTCCCCAGTCAAAAATCCTACTCTTGGTCAAATGCTGCCACCTTCCAATGAACACTTCTTTGATCCCTTGGCCAGAAGTAATCACTCCCTATTTTGTGCGTCATTTTGTACTTATAACTTTTTTATTTTATTTGTGGAATTTTGTGGTTCCCCCTCTGGAAAATAACCTGCTGGAAAAAATGGGTAAGGGCCTGGCTTGCATAGAGTACAGCAGAATGCTGGCCGAAACTAACACCTGCAGACATTCAGTGAATATTTTTTAATATGAACCGTGGATCTATTATAGGGAATTCTAATATTTCGTAGTCAAATTGACATGAGATAGTATTTAGATGAGTGATTTTCAAGCTATGCTAAATGGAGCCATATTCTATTCCATACCTCAGGCTTTGACAAAATATTTTTATTTGAAGAAAGGGTTTTGTTGCCAAATACTTTAAACCATTGATCTTATTCAACTCCTTCATTTTGTAAATGAGAAAAATGAGGCCAGATGGAGATTTAAAAAAATGACATTCCCAAGGTTTCCCAACTATTTAGTAGCAGAAACAGAGTCAGCAAGATATATATAAACTGTATCAGTTGGAAAGATGTATTTGTAGAGCAGCTTAGCGACCTAGTCTTTTAAGACATTACCCTGCTGATGGGAAAATCAAGATAACATCTGAAATGAATCACAGTAACTCAGTGAGGGCACTTAAGGTTAAATCTTGTAAAATCACTTCTTCCAGGCACTGTCTGGTACTTCAAGACTATGAAAGATTTTGTCTTCTCAGGAAATGTGTTGTTCACCATGGAGCTAGTAGAATAAACCAGTTGTCTTAAAAAGTTGGACACAAGCTACAAATCACATAAACTCTACAAAATGTAAGTATTAAGCAAAGATTTGGGCATATGGTATTCCCCATGATTTCTCAGGGACTATGTATAAGTAGATCATGCCATCATTAGAATATCAAATGCACTGCTTCTCTAGGCTTGCATGTATGATAATGTAAATGTTGTAATGTCATTTCTAGCTATTCCTTAGTTCTTGATTTTTTCAGTGACATTTCTTTTAAACCAGGCCCTAAATTCACAAGCTTTCCAAAAAATGGGAAAGGATTAAAAGGAACATGGAAAGCTACCAAAAGTATTGTTTTTACTGCAATGTGACTTTACAGCTTAATAGCAGCACAGACTGACAAGTCTTATCTATGTATTTAAATAGAACCTGCCACTTAAAGAACTAAGGGCTCTGTGAAGCATGCCTTTTTTGGCATGCGATAATCCAGGGAGGATGGAAAACTATTGGCAAGAGAGTTCATCATCAATAAGAATAATAATATGTTCCGGATGCTACTTCCTGAGCCAATTTATGTGTTTAGATTTGATTTCCTATTTTTGGAGCACATCCCAATGAATCAAAAATATTAATGCTGAGAGTTGCACTAAGAAAAATGAATAAGAATAAGCCTTGAAAGATATTTGAAATGCAACCATCTTCCAGGATTAAAAAATATGGAAAGTTACCTGTTTGCCGTAGATTAAGGAACATATTTCCTTTAGTTACTGGGGGTGGCTATCTGAGAGTAAATTCTCCCATGGAGTCGACATTATTTATAGCACCTATTCTGGGCAAAGGCACCGTGCTTGGAGTCACAGTTACACAAAGGGACAATTAGGATAGAAGTAAAATGTTCCCGTCTTTATATTCTGGTTGGGGAGACCGACGTTAAACAAAAAAATAGAAAACAAATTACACAATTGTGAAGAAATATAGGATGGTCAGAGAAAGTATAAACTAGGAGACCTAATTAAATTGAAGGTGAATGGAAATGCATCTTCTTTGTTTACTGCGGGTTACTTGTATTGGGTATAGACACCCCATCTTTTGCTACTAAATAGAGCTAGAGAATGTTAGCTGCTGGGCTGCCAGAGCAAGAGCAGCTGATACCATTATGCAGATCCCTGGCTCAGAGCCAAAGCTCCAGAGACAGCAGTTGGCAAAATGTAGCCATTTTCCATAGGACTACCTCCTTTAAAACACAGTCTCTCCACAGTGTGCAGTGCGGGGTCCTCCCCAGCCAGCTTTACTATCTAACTGCCAGAGCCTTTGATTCTCATGGAAAGTGGGACAGACAGGTTAGCGCTAGTCATAATAAAAACACTTGACAATCTATTTTTTCTTTTTTTTTTTTTAACTTTGAAGCTGCCAATGATTTAGTCATAAAACTTCATAAATATTTTTAACTGAAAACAATTTTTCCAGCTGATATAAAAAGAGAGAAAACTTGAAACATTCACAATCATAATAACATTTATCGAAAGACGATCTTTTCTCCTTTCATGATTTACATTTTATATTTATATGTTAATGAATTTCTATTCATTTGTATGGTTCAGATTTATTGTTAATATAACAGAAACCTGAATTTAAATATCCTCAACTCTTCATGCATTTTTGTTGTTGTTGTGCATTTTTATTTCTACTCATTTAGAGAGGACTTTTTTCCCAAGGCTTGGATGTACTATTTCTTTTTTTAATGTTTATTTCTTTTTGAAGGAGTGAGAGAGAGAGAGAGAGAGAGAGAGAGAGAGAGAGAAAGCGTGAGCAGGGAGGGGCAGAGAGAGAGAGGGAGACACAGAATCCAAAGCAGGCTCCAGGCTCTGAGCTGTCAGCACAGAGCCTGATGTGGGGCTCGAACCCACGAACCGTGAGATCATGACCTAAGCCAAAGTCGGATGCTCAACTGACTGAGCCACCCAGTTGCCCCTTGGACTCACTATTTTATGTCAAATCATTCCTTGAAAATCGAACTTATTTATGTGTCTTGTGTTCAGTATCCTCGGTCATAACCTCCTGATTGCTCTACCCGCTTTCTACTTCCTACTTTGTATTTAAGCAATATTTCTCTGAACAAAAGAATTCTGTTAACCTTCTGTTCTCCACTTATGACTTTCAGAAAACTTTGTTCTTCGGCTCTTCATAAAAAATTATTTCTGATTATCCATCTGTCTACAGTCATAGACCCCCAAGCACCTAGGATTTCATCATTATTTTCATCAGCCATCAAATTTCTATAGAGAGCTACCCCATATTCCTTTGATTCAAGGCCAGTCTCACTTGATTGGTTAGTCTCTTTCACTCATACTGTCTTGTCTTGTCTTGTCTTTTTTTTTTTTTTTTAAGTAGTCTCCATGCCGAGCATGGGACTTGAACTCACAACCCTGAGATCAAGAGTTGCATACTCTACTGACCAAGCCAGCCAGGTGCCCCATCTTTTCCTCATACTTTCTAAGTTTGAGTTCACGGACATCCCTTTTTGCCCCCACCCCCATTTTCTCCAGTCCGTCTAGAAGCAATTTCTCTTTCTTCCAGTAACTGGTTAGTTACCCAATCCTTTTCAGTTGCAGAAAAGTTGAACATATCCCTTTAAAATATGCATTTATCATTTCATGTCCTACCCCTAATGAATGTTCCTTCTCTTTTTTGGAAGTTGTAGGAGGAAGATTACAGTGTTCACATGCAGCATGAACTACAATAAAACCAGACAAAAGGAGCCCCAAATGCTTAATCCTGTGTTCAAATCCCAAACTCTCTCTAACTAGGTTTGAGTCACTTTGCCTTTGTGGATCCCAGCTTTTTCTATAAAATGATGGAATTGATACTAGATAATGTCTAAGGTTCTCTTTAAGTCTAGAGTTCTGTGATTCTATAGATTTCTCCATAGAAACACTTCACATGCTATACGCTGTACATACTTGTTAAAGTTTTAAACTCTATAGGAAAGCAACTCTGTCTAATATTCTTTTTATTTAATATCTCTTCCAGTTATTGTCTTTCGTCCTTTCTCCTCCTTTTAAACACATAACTCTTAAAATCCTAATGAAGATACTTCTTCCTTTGTCATTCTTTTTGTATTTTTTCTTCTTCTCTGTCTCCATTGCTCTGTAGTTGTTTACCCTGAATCTAGACCTGCATGTTTGTTACAAAATGAAAACAGAATCCATCTGGTCTTGTCATCATTACAATAATATGTGGACTTAAATCTGCTGCACAGTTTTTAAAAATAATATTTTAAATAATAATACACGAGATTATTTGGAAAACAAGAACACATAAAGAAAAAATTAGAATTGCCCCACACTCCCAATATTCAGAGATAGCAGCTATTATTTTTTTGAAGAAATTTGGCATCACATTTTATATATTATTTTCTCTTGATCCTTCGATGCACAAAACAGATTGCCTCCGCCATTTCTAATTCTGCCCTCTTTATTTATACAGCTTTACTTTTCCCTAAACAGTAGACTTCCAATCTTTAGTAACCCTCTACTTTCACTGATTATGCACAGAAATTTTTGCTTATTAATGTTTCATTGGCATTTTACCATGCGGTGTATTTTCAGTTTCTATTGTTATGCATATTGCAGAGGGTTGCATGAATATTCTTGCCTTATTTCAAGCTTTATCCATAATGTATTGGAATTCTAATCACATTTTCCTAGCGTTTTTATATATTTCACACGGTTAGAAGGCAACCCATATGCTGGCTCTATTTTTAAGCGATTTATGCCTCATTGTATTGACGACTGTCTCCTGAGACAAAGGCAGCTCTTCAGGCCCTTTTTGGTCACCCTGTTACTGGTTTGAACATACTGGAAAGTCAAGTCTATCATCTTCTTATTTGTAGCATAATTTTAGACCAGAGTTATGATTCTGTCACTTGCTACCACTATAGCCTTTGCAATGAAATTATGAAAAAATTTTAATCTGAATCCAAAAGTGTTGAGGACCTCCAATTACTGCTATTCTTTTGCTAGCTTCCTTAAATGAGATAGTCAAAAGCACTGGTGTCAGGGATTTTATTATTTCCCTTTTCTCCAGAATCAAACCAAATATATCTGCCAAAGGCTGATTTTGACAGTAGGGGAATTATTTGCAAATGTAATGGTAAGCCAATCTGTTCCAGGAACTCTCTTTTCCCTCCTGAACTTTATTATGCTTTCCAGCTCTCAGACGGTTGCCTGTGCCACGTAAAATTCAGTCTCCCATTAGGAAAATAAACCGTGCAATCCCAGAGCATTAGACAGAGTCCTGTTTCACCCCCTAAGACTTGCATAATCATAAGAGGCTCTCTTTTCAGAGCTGGATTGTGTGGATGGTCACCCCTAGGAGTCTCAGTGTCACTCACAAGATATTGCAGACTTCCTTCTCTGGGGAAAACAAACAGCATGAGGTAAACTCTGCTACTCGTTTCCTCTTTTCTTTTTACAGACACTTGTTTATTTGCTTACTTGCTTATTTACATTCTCACTTTGCTAGCTAGCTATGCAGCTGTCTATCCAACCATGGACCCTTTTCTCCTTATCTGACTTATGTGGGTTAGAATGTCTCACCCTGAAACTTGCCTGAGTCAGTGCCTCCTTCACCTTTCATCCACTTGCTTGCTCGTGTCTTTTTTTTTTTTATTAAAGACTTTTTAATGTTTATTTATTTGGGGGGGGAGGGGCAGAGAGAAAGGGAGACACAGAATCCCAAGCAGGCTCCACACCGTCAGTGCAGATTCCAAGGAGGGGCTTGAGCTCACAAACCTCAAGATCATGACCTGAGCCGAAATCAGACTTGGTTGTTTAACCGACTGAGCCACCAGGTGCCCCAACATGTCTTTAATTTCAGTGATTTCTTCTCCTCCTCGATTGATTCCCACTCTGTTGGCTGCCTCCTTGGTGTCACACACAGATTCCCCCCCACAACCCTGCCCGGCCCCAGTCTGCCGGCCTCCTCCTTGCCACTCTGTATCAAGATCTGATGTCGTTCCTCAATCTTACATATGCTGGTTCAGGCATTTCACTCCCCTGCTCTTCTGATTCCAAGCATGAAGCACAGCTACTCTCTTACCATACATCCTTGTTTTTTGGAAGCAAATTATTCCCTTTTATACTATACCATTCAAAAAAATTCAACTTCTTTTTTTTTCTTTTATCAAAGTAGAGATGGCACACAATGTTACGTTCATTGATGGTGATGGACACCTCGGCCTTGTGCTATGCTCACTGCAGTGTTCAGTTTTACTTTTCATGATATCCATGCGTCTTTAGTTTTGCTTTCCTCCTTTAATGTTTGTTGTTGAACCTGAGAAGATGAAAGCTGAATGGAAAAGGAATCAAGGATTACAAAAGAAATAATCCACATTTAGGATGAATGACATCCACCATGTATCAGAAGCAGCAGTTAGGGGCCTTTCAGCAGAAGGTTTAGAAAACCGCTCATTCTATATTAGATGTAACATAAAGCCACCGAAACAGAGGTTCACAGGGAAGCATTTATGCATAGCAAGGAGAGCTTGTGTAGGGGGCACCTGGCTGGCTCCGTCGGAAGAGCATGAGATTCTTGATCTCACGGGTCAGGAGTATGAGCCCCAGGTTGGATGTAGAGGTTACTTAAATAACTACCTAACTTGTGTCTTTTGTGAAGGCCCAAACCATAGAATTGACAAGATAGACAACCAATCTTCAATGAGATTAAAGCTTGTTGAGATGGGTTATGACTGTAACTTTGGTTATTTTATGGGGCCTTACTAGTCTCTGATAGCCATTCCCTCCCCAAATATTAAAATTGAACTAGCAGAATTTCTGTTGGCCTCCAGGCTCCCAGATCTTCCTACAAAGACTGTCACAAGAATTTTAGATAGAAGGATCAACTCTCAGTGCTTGGAGGCAGTTTTAGAGGAAAAAGAAGATGATAGAAAACAATAATGAAGAAAAGGTCTTTCTATATACATACATATATGTTTATTTGATATTAGTTGGATACACTCTCTTGGTTTCAGAGATCAATGCCATAAAAAGTACTCATATTCTCCCACAAAATCTTGTTCCACCATCGTAAATAGTATATTGGGCTTATGCAGACCATGATCTGACCTGAGTGGCACGTTATAAGATTTTAAACTATGAAATTTTTTTGTATTCATTTAGAAACCATGATATGCTATGCTTCAAATATGTTGATTTGGCAACTCCCCAACTCATCAGCCTTCTATGTTTTATGTAGTTGTTCTCTGAACAATTTTTGGCTGTGGTACATGAGAATATTTTACAAGCAGTGTTTTTTTCTGCCTATTCTTTCTCCCTTCTTTCTCTTTTTCTGCCTTCCTTCCTCTTCCTTTTTTATTAGTAAACTATTGCTGTATAACAAATTACCTTCAAGCTTAGCAGTTTAAAACAACGAACATTTATTATTTCATAGTTTCTCTAGGTTAGGAATTCAGGAGAAGCTTAGAGGGGTGGTTCTGCATCTGGATTGAAGTCAAGCTGTTATCTAGGGGCTATAATCATGTTAAGGCTGGGCCGGGGCTGGACAATCTGCTTCCAAGGTGGTGTACTTGAAGGGCTATTGACAGTTGGTCTTAGTTCCTCTCCATAGGATTGCTTGAGTTGCTACACAACATGGCAGCTGGCTTCCCCCAGAGCAAGTGTCCAAGGGAGAGAGCAAGGAGGAGGTCACATTTCCTTTTATGACCTAGTCTTGGAAATGATACACCATCTCTTCCATCGTAGTTTGTTGGTTAGAAGCGAGTCAGTAAATCCAACGTGTACTCAAGAGGAGAGGAATCTAGTTTTACCTCTTGAATGGAGAATTATCAAAGAGATTGTGGACATATTTTGAAATCACCACACCTACCTCCTTCTTTCTCTCTTCTTTGGAATTTTTGTTTGATTAAATAAAACTGTAGGACATCCATGTTGCTTTCTTCTTCAAGGAATCGAAATAATATCCCCAGGGGAAACCGAATAGCGGAGGACTGGGAACCAGAAAGCCAAATTTACTCTCAATTCTGTAGGTAAGGGACTTTGATTATGGATGAGCCACTGAACCTTACTTGCCTCAATTTTATGCATTGTTTAGAAGCTTGACACTCTTTAAGGTTCTTTTTAAGCTCATTTAAGTTCATTCTTTTAAGCTCATTTACTTCATTCATTTATTTTTCAGGAAAGTAATACCTAACATTTGTTCTTTCACAACCCCAAAGATTAAATTTGTAGTTCTTTGGGTCTCTATCACTATGTAATTAGTTGGCTACATATTTATGCTCCAGGCTTTAACTCCCATTGGTAATATATGGGTTTCCAGTCAACCCCAATATATATCAGGGTCCCAACAGGAAAGAGATGGCATGTCCAAAGGAGAAAATTAGGAAAGTTTAATAAAGAGATTGTTACAATGGTGTGGGCAGGATTTAGGGAGACCAACAAGGCACAGTGAATTATCTTGGGACTAGCAATGTTGGGGAACTGTTTCCATCCCAAGGCCCAAAAGGGGAAAAGGATGAGAGCTATTACCAAAACTCAGGAATGGAGAGGACCTTCCTAACAAGACCTGTGATCATTGGTCTAGAGAAGTAGCCTATTTGCAGTGACCCCATAAGGAGAGAGCTGGGGGATCAAATACCTGACCCTCATTTTCCTCCTCCCCTCTGATCTCTGATGTCCCATTCATTGGCCAAACCCAACCTTAACTGGCTAAGAGTAGATCTAACAAATGGAAAATAGGCAGAACATTCCCAAAAGAAAGTTAAAATTACACTTTGAACATGAAAATAGGAATAATTAAAACATTGTTGGTAAAATCAGACCTACATAGGAAAATCCCAACAGATTTTAATGCCCAGATATTAATCTGGATAATCTGCATATCACCATGGGAGTGGGGGCAAGACTTGATTGTTGATTATATGTAAGAAAGATTACAGTTAGTTAATTATATTATCCCATGTCTGGAGAATGAACGTGTACGTAAAAGTAAGGGAGTCTATAAAAGGGATATTGAGAAAGATAGAATAGGGCAGATCCTCTAGCAGTGGCCAGAGGGATGGTGCCCTGACCCATGAACACCAATATCTACTGTGAGGCAGGTCTTGACTGAAGAGTGTAGGTGACCACATGGGGTAACCACTGCTTGGTGACACTGGGCATTAAGATCATCCAGCTTACCACCACCACCACCACCCCCTTTGTTGTGATCCATTCTCTTCGAGTAATCTTGTGATGGTAATCTATTATGAAAGAATATACATTTCAGAGAGTACAAATATTCAAATAATTTCTATTTATTTTTATTACTGTAAGTCAATAAATTGACCTTCTGGTGCTTATATTTTTTCCTATGTCATCACTTCAGTCAGCCTGGCTAGGGAGTGTCCATCCCCAAGAGATGGAATTAGGCATTGGAGCAGATCATGTTTCTGTACCTACAAAGCCCAGAGATTGGGGAAACACCCTGCATGAAAATGAAGGCACCCTGGGAAGGCCTGCCATGTGCACTTACCCATGTTGGCATCTATCTCAGTTTATTGTAATTTATAATTGCTTGTTTCATTGTTTGTTGCTGGGCTCTAAGCAAGGTCGATCTTGTTTTCTGATTTATTGCCAGAAAACAAGATTAATAGCTATTTATGGAAATGAATGAATGAATGAACTTGTCAAGAATGAACTTAAGTATATGGATCTTTCCCAAAGTCACCTAACTGAAAATTTTCTTTAAACTTCAGCACCTTAAATTGTGTAGCTTATCTGGAACTCTGACTCTCCCTCGATTCTTGGTTTCCTCATTGAGCATCCTTCTTTCATCTTTCATGATTCCTCATTTGGAGCAGAATCCTAATCCCTTTTCATCTCTGACTCTCTCTCTCTCTCTCTCTCTCTCTCTCTCTCTCTCTCTTTCTCTCTCTCTCTCCCTTTCTCTCTCTCTCTCTCTATATATATATATTTTTTTCAACTTGTGCATTAACCTTTGTTATTCAGCTTCACCATACTGCTTTCACACCAACCTGCTTTCATCATATTTTCTTTTTTCTTTCCTCTTTTAAAAGAAAAAAAATTTTTAAGAGTTGTTTTGGTTTTTGTTTTTTGTTTTTTACATCCAAATTAGTTAACATGTAGTACAACAATGATTTTAGGAGTAGATTCCTTAATGCCTCCTATCCATTTAGCCAATCCCCCCCACACACCCCCTCCAGTAACCCTCAGTTTGTTCTCCATATTTAAGAGTCTCTTCTGTTTTGTCCCCCTCCCTGTTTTTATATTATTTTTGCTTCCCTTCCTTTATGTTCATCTGTTTTGTATCTTAAAGTCTTCATATGAGTGAAGTCATATGATATTTGTCTTTCACTGACTGACAAATTTCACTTAGCATAATACCCTCTAGTTCTATCCATGTAATTGCAAATGGCAAGATTTCATTCTTTTTGATTGCCGAGTAATACTCCATTGTATATATATACCACATCTTCTTTATCCATTCATCCATCAATGGACAAAAGAAAAAAAAATTTTTAGTGTTTATTTTTGAGAGAGAGATAGAGACAGAGTGCAAGTGAGGGAGGGGTAGAGGAAGACAGAGACACTGAATCTGAAGCAGGCTCTAGGCGCTGAGCTGTCAGCACAGAGGCTGAAACGAGGCTCGAATTCATGAACCATGAGATCATGACCTGAGCCAAAGTCTAAGGCTTAACCAACTGAGCCACCCAGGTGCCCCACTTTCCATTTTTTGTTTTTTTGTTTTGTTTTGTTTTGTTTTGGTAAGTGGGAGTTCAAAATTCCTGTTTTTTATTAGTTTTTCCTCTTTGCTTCCATTTGTCTTTCCATTTCTGTTCCTTCCCCCTTAATATCACTGCCTTAAGTTGTCTTTCCCATACTCCCACCCCTTGCCTTGTTCTGTTTACTCCTGCATCCGCATCAAGTGAAGCACAATTTTCCTCTTGTGTCTCACAGTCTGTAAGTTTCTGGTTATGGCTGTTGCCAAGTGCTCCTTTGCCTAACTGCTCTTTTCTGGCTCTGATACATTATATCTCACATGCCAGTTGTTTTTTTTTTTTTTTTTTTGGTGGGAGGGGTGGGGTTTTTTTTTAGGTCCACATGGTGGTTCCAATCTCATATGCCATTTTTAAAAAGTTCTAGGGAAGTGGGGGGATGGGCAAAATGGGTGAAAGGAAGCAGGAGGTACAGGCTTCCAATTATGAAATGAGTAAGTCATGAGGATGAAACGTACAGCACAGGGAATATAGTCAGTGATACGGTGATAGGGTTGTATGGTGACAGATGGTAGCTAGGCTTGTGAGCATAGCATAAGAGCAAAGCATAGCGTAACATAAGGTGTAGACTTGTTGAGGCGTTCTGTTGTACACCTGAAACTATGTAACACTGTATGTGTCTACTACATTTCAATAAAAAAAGAGACAAACGTTCTATACTGCAAATTTTCAAGGACGCCTAAAAGTAGGGAGAATAATAGAATCCCTATCACCTAGCTTCAACAATTACTGACATTTGCCAGTTTTGTTTCTAGATGTGACTTTCTAGGATTATATATGACCAAGCTCTACCTCCAGCAGGCACGCACGATACAGATATGTTTGGATGCCCTCTGGAGCCACAGAATGTCCAGTGGAGCTCAATGCTCACTGCCCTGCTTGCCCTCACATGCTCTGAACAAACCTAGGTAGTTCTCAGTGTGCTGTTGATACCATTTGTGGCCTTGTCTCTCCCCTCTCCTACACAGTGAGCTCTTTAAGGCTGGGAGTTTCATCCTCTTCCTTATCTCCCGGCACCTGGCACATAATGCCTGACACTTAGTGGCTCTTAACTTGAAGTTCTGGGGGCACCTGGGCGGCTCAGTAGCTTGAGTGTCGACTTGGGCTCAGGTTACAATCTCACAATTCATGTGTTCAAACGGCGCATCAGGCTCTGTGCTGACAGCTCAGAGCCTGCTTCAGATTCTGTGTCTCCCTCTCTTTCTGCCCTTCCCTGCTTGCACACTGTCTCTCTCAAAAATAAACATTAATTTTTTTAATTAAAAAAAGTTCTGGAAAGAATGAATGAAAAAATATATTGCAATGACTCACCTATTTCAAATAAAATATTCAGGTATCCTGGTCACTTCTGGGCAGTGGTCTGCTCTCCCTTCTTCTGTTTCCAGCTTTTTTTCTCTGAGACAATGCAGTTTTTCATTCAGTTGATTTAGGCTACGTGTTTTGATGCCACTTCCTACATTTCTACAATATGTGCATTGTATCTATCAGCCGTTCTCCTTCTAAATAATATGAATGCCAACATTTATGTACACTTATGTGCTGGGCACTGTACAAAGTTCTCTGCAAATGTTATCTTTGTCAGTCCTGAATCACAAGAGCCCCTGAACTAGAAACTGTTATCATCCTTAATTACCAGATGAGGAGGCCTGGTCCAGAGAGAATATGGAATATGTCAAGGTCATACCACCAATGAGGGGAGGAGTCTGTACTTAAACCTGGATTCCAGAACTTGAGCATCTAACTGCTGTGCCACACTACCATGGCTGCATCTTTATCTTTGGTTGGCTTAGTGCTATTTGTGTCCAGTCAACACTAAATCTTTCTCTGTGGATACTGTGTCCAAAATAAATAAGAAATCGCTCTGCTCCTAAAGCTTGATTCTTGCTCTTTTCTGCCCTCTCACCCTTGGCAACTGAATCACTGCAGACATGCCTCTTGAAGTCTTCCCCAGTGACTTCCTAATCTGAATTCCCACACAACATCCTCATGCAGACACTTGTTGACCACTTTTCATCTGATGCTGATGACAAATCATCCTCTGGATGGCTTCAACAATCGACTTGCCTTTCCTTCAGGAACCGAAGAAGTCTTTCTTCTCCTGCGGAAGTGCAGGCCCACACTAACAGGACACTTCTCTTGTCTTTTCTCTTTGCTTGTTCCTGAATTTTACTTTAGCCTTTTTCTTATATCATCACTTCAGTCAACATGGGCTTCAAATCTCCCCTTCCTTGGCTTGCTTACCATCATAGTCATGTCTGTGATCACTGGAGGGGGCATATATTTTTCTGTGCTCAGTATCGCTTTGGGGCATCACCCTTCACACCCGTCCCTCTTGATCTGTATGTTCTGGTGGTACTGGCCTTCCTCCTGGCTCTAGGGCTGAGTGCATGAACCAGGCCTGGCCAATCAATTCTAAATTACTCCAACCATAGTAATTGCACCAGGATGAGCACATGACTGATGGTGTTGAATCCTTCAAGAGGTCTTGGACTATTGATCAAGAGTCATTCTCTCCCGAGATTGTAGATACTAGGGATGGTAGAAGCCTGAAACCGCTGGTGGCCATCTCTGTCATGTGTAGAAAGAGCATGCTTAAGAATGGCATCTTCAGGGGTGCCTGGGTGGCTCAGTTGGTAAGCGTCTGAATCTTGGTTTCGGCTCAAGTCATGATCTCACGGCTTCATGGTTTTGAGCCCCGCACTGGGCTCTGTGCTGGCAGTGCAGAGCTGCTTGGAATTCTCTCTCCATATCACTCTGCCCTACCCCATTCATGCTGTCTCTGTCTCTCTCTCAGGAAAAAAAAAAAAAAAAAGAAAAAAAAAAGGAGAATACAGTATCAGAAAACGAAGAGGTACATATTCCTGACCCCATAGTTGAAAGCCTGAATCAAACCAGGCCTAAAGTCACCTCCACCTCTGAACATGATAACCATCAGCAGGAAAACCCTCTATAGAGTATCTCTATACTATTATTAGGATAAAGGGAACACCTACCCTTCATTAATTGTAAATACTATGTTTGACTGGGTGTTGAGGGAGGAGGCAGCTATAAGAGCAGGAAGTTTCAAACCTTGCCCTGAGTGGGCCTTAGGGGTTCTGTAAAAGTTCCTTAGGGGACACCATGGAAACCAGAAAGCAGGGCTAAGAATAGCTCTGTATTTGTTTTATATATTGGGCTTCAAAATAAGGTTTCTGAAGAACAGCTCTGTTGCTAACAAAAGCAAAAACAAAAATCCTTTGAAAATTGATGTACTGTTTATGTTAGTTCTCCTAGAAACCCAAGTTCTCCTATTCTCTGGATCCTGCTTTGCACCCTGCTTTGGCTGAACTTATACCCCACCCCCCCCCCGCCCCGTCTACACAATCACTGAGTTGTGTGTCATGCTTTTTGTCCCTCCCCATCTCAGTAGTGATCAATCAGGCATTTCCTCCACATACTCTTCTCTCCTTTCTCCTGGGTAACAGCCAATTCAGATGTTCAACAAAATTCCAATTCAGCAAATATTTAGTGAGTGCAAGGTAGTGCTGTGTGCGGTGTTTTGTAACATTCACGAATTCTTTCAACGCCCTGAGGGATGGGTAGCTATTTACATTTGTGTTTAATGAATGAGGTGAACTGATCATCTCAAAAGGACACAGGGCAAATTGTTGGTAGAGCTAGAAATAGTACAACCACTAACCGTAGGCAGGTATAATAGAAGGAGCCTGAAGTTGGGGAACAGACAGACTTGGAGTTGAATCCTGGTTTGTGACATACTTATTTTTGGAACTTGAGCAAATTATTCAAGCTCCCTGAGCCTCCGTTCTCTACCCATGAGATGTAATATCCTCTACATTCTAATGACATATGTGGATTGTATTAAATAATGTGTGAAACATATTAGCGTGAAATTGGCTCAGGAACTGTTAGTTTCCTTCCACCCCACCAGGAAATACGGGTGTTCCTCCATCCAGGATGATTTGCACGTAAAAGAGGCCTGTGTTGTGTAACTCCCTTTTTGTACCGTTTTCCATTGAGATGCTCATGCATGTAGGACATATTGTACTATAAGTCATAATATTTAGTCATTTCATTGTCGATAACACCCTTGTTGGCCAGGAGAGAGCAAAGGCCTGTTACTATGAATTTGCAACACCAAGATTCTGGGAGGAAAGAATCAACACCAAATGGCAGACTTTCAACAAATTGCAACTTCTCTCCAGCTGTCAGAGCCCAGCTATCATTTACTGAATCAGCGATCACATATTTAGGCCTAATGACCACTAGGCACTGTTTGAGGGGCTGGAGCCCATTGTAATGGAAACAAGACAGACTAGTCTGTGAAAATGACAGAAGTGGATATGGATGGCCTGTCTGCTCTGCCCTCCTGCCCTTCAAGGCCCTTATATTTGCTGCAATAGCTTAGGATGGGAGCAGCAAATTGTATTTTTGTACAGCTGAGCTAAGAATAATTTTTACATTTTTAAAGAGATCTTGTATAGCCTGCAAAGCCTAAAATGTTTGCCATCTGGCCCTTCAAAGAAAATATTTGCTGACTCCTGGTTTAGAGTCACCTTATAATTCTTCCATCAAGATCAGAATAAAGAGTTTCATGGTATAATTACTAGAGTATTTTTTAATAATTTGTTATTATATAAAGCATTATTAAGAATTATTTATTATGGGGGCTCCTGGGTGGCTCAGTCAGTTAAGCACCCGACTTCAGCTCAGGTCATGATCTCGCGGTCCGTGAGTTCGAGCCCTGTGTCGGGCTCTGTACTGATGGCTCAGAGCCTGGAGCCTGTTTCAGATTCTGTGTCTCCCTCTCTCTGACCCTCCCCCGTTCATGCTCTGTCTCTCCCTGTCTCAAAAATAAATAAATGTTAAAATAAAATTATTTATTATGATTGTTAAACAGTGTTTTTTAAATATTGTTTATTTTTGAGAGAGAGAGGAGTGTGATTCGGAGAGGGGCAGAGGGAGACACAGCATCGAAAGCAGGCTGCAGGCTCCAAGCTGTCAGCACAGCCATAAGATCATGACCTGAGCTGAAGTCAGATGCTTAACCAACTGAGCCACTCAGGCGCCCTTGATTGTTAAACGGTATTAAAGGATAGAAAGCGATGGGTAGTGAGAAGGTAGATTTTTATATCAATTTTGCAAGAAAGTACAGTAAAATCTTGGTTTGTGAGCATAATCCATTTCAGAAACATGCTTGTAATGCAAAGCACTTGTTATAGCAAAGCAAGTTTCAGGAACCATTGGCTCTGTTGTGATCATGTAACATTCAGCATCATGTACTACTCGTATTGCAAGACATTGCTCGTTTATTGAATTAAAATTTATTAGAAATGTTTGCTCATCTTGTGGAATACTCACAGAACAAGTTACTTGCAGCCAAAGGTTTTCCTGTAATTCTCTTTTGTTAGGTCATTTGACTATCACTTTGTTTTCCTAGACTATAACCTCCACATAAAAGGTGGACCTTCCCTATACAGCTTTCCTGGGGTTTTCCAATGTTTTTTCCCTGTACCAAAAACAGAAGTTGAGAAGATGATGTGGGGAAGGGTCATCATTCCCCTGTGACAATGAGGAAGGAAGGAGAAAAGTTACTTCATTGTCACTCCAGCCCTTTGACAATTGAAAAATCTTCACCTTTCCATTTAAGTATGCCCTGCATTTCTTGCCTGTGCCACATTTATTTAAAATGGAACAGCCTTCCTTGTACTTGTCTAGATGTTTCTTAACACTTTCTCTTTAATGCTCACATATTTTCCCTTCCCTTGCTGCTTGCCCTGGCTTCTCCTACCTGGGCAAAGTGAGAGTCACTGGCTAGTGCACTCTTAGCATTGACTTTCTGTTGACTTTCATCTCGAAGGGTAATTCAGAGCCTGGGAGTGGCACCCTCTTCTTCCTCCTGTAAAATACTTCCAGGTAACAAGACTGTCGGTGCCCACCCAAAGCTTGTGTAGGCACCCCTGGTGTCAACCCTCATATAGAAGAGCCCATGACAAACCAAGCTCACAGGGCACATGATGTGGAAGCTTCCAGCTGTAGGCACAAGTGTCCTGGGTTGGGTGTTAACAGTCCAGTTTCAGCTCTTCTTCCTCTGCTTCATCTTGTTGAATCTGGGCCAGTTACTTAGCTTTTGAATGCTTAAATTCTCACATCTGTAACATTAAGATAATGCCGACTCTCATTTCAGCTTCTGGGAATAGAATTAAACTGTATATGGACATTGATGTTCCCATAGTAACAGTCACGTAAGGTATCTAGCCTGCCACCAGAGGCAATAAATTATTTATGATAAGTACTTGTAAAAACTCCGAACTGTCACTGTAATAAAAGATTCTTACAGGAAATCCTGGGGATATACTTTCACATTAATTTGCATTCATTATTTCAGGAAGAGTTCACTCTGCTCCCAACTACCAAATTCTAAACTCCCAGAATCAAATCAATTAGCACAGGCTGGAGCTGCTGAATTCAAAAGCAGAACAGAGTCCTCCCGTGGCCCCTGTGAAGGGAAGGAAGAGACTGACTTCCTGGGGCTATTTATTAAAACCTGGGAGGAATCAGTGGGTGTGGCTTCTCGGGGAGAGATAGCTCCAGCTTGGGGCTGCATAAAGAAAACAAGAATGATAGCTATAGCTCTACAAAAAAAAAAAAAAGTATTATAATATTATTAGTGTTGTTATTATTATTGGGGAAATTTTAAATGTACAATAAAACACAAACAAAAATGTAATAATAATCCCTCATCCTCAGAGATAACCATTAACATTTTCGTTTGTAGCCTTCCTACCTTTCTTTATATTTTTACAAATATTGTTTGGTAGCCTGCTTCTTATATTTGTGAACATGTGTCCAAGTTATTAAATATTCTTTTCAGAACATAATTGGCTGGAAATGCACCATAAGGATGTATCACAATTCACAATTGGTTAACATTTAGGTTGTATCCTGACTTGTCTTTTAATTAAACTTGATTCATATTCAGCCTGAGATCTCGCATTAATTTAGCTGACAGATTTAGACCTACAAATATTTTGATCCATCCATAATATTTCCATTGCTAACAACACCTTCTTCCTTCCCAATGCTTTTGCTATTAGCCCATAGTGCAAATACACCCAAATTCCCCTTCAAAAACAAATTTCTGTGAAATTCTGTGAAATTTTTATTTTTCCATATTCTTTGGACCTTGCATGTGGATCTTTTGCCTAAAACATGATCTTTTTTCTTAATTTTATTGAAAATATCTTTTTTTCTTTCTTAATTCTACAATGGTGAACTACAATAGTGATCTTCATTTTAATTTCAAATTTGTCATTATTCTCTTTTGATAATATTATTTGACTTGCTTTTCCCACGAAGGTTTTATTCTTTCACCCAGATCTCAAACTTTTTAGTATCAAGATTCCTTTACAAATTCATTGAGGACCCCAAAGAGCTTTTGGTTATGTAAGTTATATCTATTGCTGTTTGCCATATTAGAAATTAAAACTGAGAAATTTAAGAAATACGTTCATATTTCATTTTAAAGTAATGATAGAAGCCTATAACGTGTTAACATAAATGCATATTTTATGACAGATAACTGTATTTTGCCAAGCGAAATCCAGTGAGAAGAATGGTATTGTTTTACATTTTGCAAATCCCTTTAAATGTCTAGCCTGACAAAAGGCAGTTGGATTCAACAATCTGCTTCTGCATTGACACCATTGCCATGTGTTGTTTTTGTTGAAGTTCATGTACGGAGAAAACCCTGCCTCACACAGATACATGGTTGGAAAAGGAAGGACCTGGCTGGCCCTCTGCAAGATCTCTGGGCTTACAGTGATCCTCTCTCAGCCTACACGTTAGGAACCACTGACTGTAAGTGCTGGACAGCCTTTTTATGCTTCGGTTTCCTTTTTGTAAAAATATGGGGGTAATAACAGCATTTCAAAGTGTTCTGAAATTATAATGTGAAAACTGCTACAGCGACAGGCAGAAATCTACACCTGTTCATAAAATAGGAAAACTGTTCTCTCGTTTGGGAGATATGTAGCTATCCAAAGTAACATGGTTACTAAAGCAATAGATATTTCCAATAGGTATGTAGGTTTCACATTCCACCACGGCAACCAAAACCTAGGAATTTTTTTTTTTTAATTTTTTTTTCAACGTTTATTTATTTTTGGGACAGAGAGAGACAGAGCATGAACGGGGGAGGGGCAGAGAGAGAGGGAGACACAGAATCGGAAACAGGCTCCAGGCTCTGAGCCATCAGCCCAGAGCCTGACGCGGGGCTCGAACTCACGGACCACGAGATCGTGACCTGGCTGAAGTCAGACGCTTAACGACTGCGCCACCCAGGCGCCCCAAAACCTAGGAATTTTCAAAAGAAAATTTTAAAGTGTCTTATGTAGTTTTGGTAAGGAAACATTTTCTTCAGGAGGGTAAGATATGAATTCTGGCTCAATTTCAAAGTGGGGATCTATTTCTCTGAAACCCATTGCATAGTTATCTTGGCTTCTTTGATCTAGAAAATGTGCTCATGTGTTTTGTTTTAGCTTAGGTCAAGGGTAGAACTAATCCCTATTGGACATTTTAAAGCCAGAATATATGGAGAACAAACAGAGGGTTACTGGAGGGGGTGTGGGAGGAGGGATGGGCTAAATGGGTAAGGGGCATTAAGGAATCTACTCCTGAAATCATTGTTGCACTATATGCTAAATAATTTGGATGTAATTAAAAAAAAATTAAAGAAAAAAAATAATAAAGCCAGAATGTAAGTTTCTCATGGCAGACCTCATAATGGGTTCTGTGTACTGCAACAGATCCAGTATGAGCTAGACTGATTGTAATATACATATTTGGCAGTGGACTTGCTTGCAGGTACCCTGTGCAGCTGAAATGTGGGGATAACTCCCAGGGCTGGTTTACAGCAGTAGACATTCCGTTTCAACTGACACAGTGACTCAGCCTGGGAAGGTGAGATTCGAGGGGCAGGATGGCACAGAACCCTCTGTCCTTTACCCCCACCCAGAGGTCCAGTGGATTGTCCAGCCCCCAGGAGAACCACTCACTGATCTGGCGGTTGCTTTGATGGCCATGTTTGGGGTGGCGCCCAGATGTTTTCCTCTGATCTGCCCCCAATTCTGGATTGTGTCTCAACGTAGCATCTCCTGTTGTTGAACAGTGGTTGCAGCCCGGATTTCAGAGAGCTTGAGTTGCGTCTGCATTTGGCAAATGGAGATAATGGGCTGGGTGAGGACAAAAGTGAGAAAGGATAGGAAAGTGTTTTGAAAATACTTTAAGTGCAACCATTGTCAGGGGCGCCCGTGTGGCTCCGTCGGTTGAGTGTCCGACTCTTGATCTCAGCTCAGGGCTTGATCTCAGGGTCTTGATCTCAGGGTCATGAGTTCAAGCCCTGCATTGGGCCCCCACATGGGGCATGAAGCGTACTTAAAAAAAAAAAAAGGAAAAAAAAAAGGTGCAAGAATTGTTATTATTGCTCTTAAACCAGTAAACTGAGAAACCAGCCTAGTGTGAGGAGCTGTGGTGAAGAGAGACACCAGGCCTGAGGGGGTTCTTTCATTTGCTTCTAGCAGGTGAGGGAAAGAACTTGCCAGATCCTTCCCAGATCTTGTTATGCTAATCCTCCTGTCTATGGAGTTCCTGAAGTTGTTAATTTAATATTGGCTAACCAGCCACTTGTTGATTCCCCCAATCCTCCCTTAAGTCACAAAAGAAGGTATGGTCTGGCGCTGAATATTTTTATGTCCCTAAATAATCACTTGTTCTGTCACTGCAAAAATGGTTGCACCCTTCATTACCAATGACTTTATTTTTCAAGTCTTTTCTACTTCTTTGACATCTGAAAGTAGCTGATAACATCACGGAATATAGTCATTGTGAGAATATAGCACATAGTTCAGTGTGCATGTCCAGTGTTTTAAAAATCCTCTATTAATTAATTTTCAGTTTAAAGTAAGCAGAACCTTGGCACGGAATGGATTTTTGAATTTAGAAATTGGTTCTTGAGTGAAATCTTAACTTCTTTGTGTTTAATTAGACTTCAATTGCTGCACTTAAAAAAGGTCATCTAAATTTGGAAAAGACAACCAATTCTAATTGTGACAATCTCACACTTGCTGAATTTTGTCAGAAAGGTTAAAGTACTTTTTTCCATTTACTAAGTAACATTTCTACGTACTCCCACCACACTGGCACACCAAAAACTCTTGGCTTCTAAGGAAATGAGGCAATCGTATTTGAATGGATTAGGCTTTGAATTCTTGTGACCACAGGTTCATCAGCTCCTCGTATGCAAACATTTTAGACTATATGCACCAAATTTTCTTTGGTGCAGTAATGGAACTGTGTTTCCATTGGGTCTAATAGACCCATACCAAATGGGTCTATTAGAGGTGTTGCTGGTTGCCTAAGAAAGTGTGTGCAAAGCACTTAGAGTTTCCTGAGATAGCTGGAAATAAATTAAAGTGACTTTACTTCTAGAGAACCAGGGTAAGATAAACTGAGTGACTGAGGGAGAGGGTTCAGTAGGAATATAGGTGGAGGACCTTGGAAGAAGGAGCTCTGAGGAAACCTGCCCTGGGGTTGCAGAAGTTTCTCCACCTGCCATGGTTACTGAACTACTAGGCTACATAGCATCATCCAGTTTTGGGGTTCCATGGACAATGGAGCTATATTCTTAAGCTGATGGCTGAACACTGGACAAAAAGCTCCAGCTTCCTGGGAACCATGTCAACTTAGTTTATATATAAGTATTGGCCAAAATATTTTAGCCAAAAACATCTCACATAGACTACTATCCAAGCATCAGTTGGATTATCATTATTATTATTTTCACTCCTGACTATATATAAAGAACCAAGGATTTTTTCCCCCAGCTTTATTAAGATAAAATTGACATGTACCGTTATATGTTTAAGGTGTATGACATGATGATTTGATGTATGTATGAATTGCAAAATGATTACTGTAATAAAGTTGGTTAATATATCCATCATCTTACATAGTTACCCTTATTTTCCTCTGGTTTTATTGAGGTATAACTGACACACAGCAGTGTGTACGTTTTTTTTTTCAATATATGAAGTTTATTGTCAAATTGGTTTCCATACAACACCCAGTGCTCATCCCAAAAGATGCCCTCTTCAATGCCCATCACCTACCCTCCCCCCCTCCCACCCCCCATCAACCCTCAGTTTGTTCTCAGTTTTTAAGAGTCTCTTCTGGGGGCGCCTGGGTGGCTCAGTCGGTTAAGCATCCGACTTTAGCTCAAGTCACGATTGCGTGGTCTGTGAGTTCAAGCCCCGGTCGGGCTCTGGGCTGATGGCCCAGAGCCTGGAGCCTGCATCCGATTCTGTGTCTCCGTCTCTCTCTGCCCCTCCCCCGTTCATGCTCTGTCTCTCTCTGTCTCAAAACTAAATAAACTTAAAAAAAAAAAAAGAAGAGTCTCTTATGCTTTGGCTCTCTCCCACTCTAACCTCTTTTTTTTAATTTCCTTCCCCTCCCCCATTGGTTTCTGTTAAGTTTCTCAGGATCCACATAAGAGTGAAAACATATGGAGTCTGTCCTTCTCTGTATGACTTATTTCACTTAGCATCACACTCTCCAGTTCCATCCACGTTGCTACAAAAGGCCATATTTCATTCTTTGTCATTGTCACGTAGTACTCCATTGTGTATGTAAACCACAATTTCTTTATCCATTCATCGGTTGATGGACATTTAGGCTTTTTCCACAATTTGGCTATTGTTGAGAGTGCTGCTATAAACATTGGGGTACAAGTGCCCCTATGCATCAGCACTCCTGTATCCCTTGGGTAAATTCCTAGCAGTGCTACTGCTGGGTCATAGGGTAGGTCTATTTTTCATTTTTTGAGGAACCTCCACACTGTCTTCCAGAGTGGCTGCATCAGTTTGCATTCCCACCAACAGTGAAAGAGGGTTCCCGTTTCTCCACATCCTCTCCAGCATCTATAGTCTCCTGATTTGTTCATTTTGGCCACTCTGACTGGCGTGAGGTGATATCTGAGTGTGGTTTTGATTTGTATTTCCCTGATGAGGAGCAATGTTGAGCATCTTTTCATGTGCCTGTTGGCCATCTGGATGTCTTCTTTACAGAAGTGTCTATTCATGTTTTCTGCCCATTTCTTCACTGGATTATTTGTTTTTCGGGTGTGGAGTTTGGTGAGCTCTTTATAGATTTTGGATACTAGCCCTTTGTCCGATATGTCATTTGCAAATATCTTTTCCCATTCCGTTGGCTGCCTTTTAGTTTTGTTGATTGTTTCCTTTGCTGTGCAGAAGCTTTTTATCTTCATGAGGTCCCAATAGTTCATTTTTGCTTTTAATTCCCTTGCCTTTGGAGATGTGTCAAGTAAGAAATTGTTACGGCTGAGGTCAGAGAGGTCTTTTCCTGCTTTCTCCTCTAGTGTTTTGATGGTTTCCTGTCTCACATTTAGGTCTTTATCCATTTTGAGTTTGTTTTTGTGAATGGTGTAAGAAAGTGGTCTAGTTTCATTCTTCTGAATGTTGCTGTCCAGTTCTCCCAGCACCATTTGTTAAAGAGACTGTCTGTTTTCCTTTGGATGTTCTTTCCTGCTTTGTCAAAGATGAGTTGGCCATACTTTTGTGGGTCTAGGTCTGGGGTTTCTGTTCTATTCCATTGGCCTATGTGTCTGTTTTGGTGCCAGTACCATGCTGTCTTGATGATTACAGCTTTGTAGTAGAGGCGAAAGTCTGGGATTGTGATGCCTCCCGCTTTGGTCTTCTTCTTCAAAATTACTTTGGCTATTCGGGGCCTTTTGTGGTTCCATATGAATTTTAGGATTGCTTGTTCTAGCTTCGAGAAGAATGCTGGTGCCATTTTGATTGGGATTGCATTGAATGTGTAGATAGCTTTGGGTAGTATTGACATTTGAACAATATTTATTCTTCCAACCCATGAGCACGGAATGTTTTTCCATTTCTTTATATCTTCTTCAATTTCCTTCATAAGCTTTCTATAGTTTTCAGCATACAGATCTTTTACATCTTTGGTCAGGTTTATTCCTAGGTATTTTATGCTTCTTGGTGCAATTGTGAATGGGATCCGTTTCTTTATTTGTCTTTCTGTTGCTTCGTTATTAGTGTTTAAGAATGCAACTGATTTCTGTACATTGATTTTGTATCCTGCAACTTTGCTGAATTCATGTATCAGTTCTAGCAGACTTTTGGTGGAGTCTGTCGGGTTTTCCATGTATAATATCATGTCATCTGCAAAATGTGAAAGCTTAACTTCATCTATGCCAATTTTGATGCCTTTGATTTCCTTTTGTTGTCTGATTGCTGATGCTAGAAGCTCCAACAGTATGTTAAACAACAGCGGTGAGAGTGGACATCCCTGTTGTGTTCCTGATCTCAGGGGGAAAGCTCTCAGTTTTTCCCCATTGAGGATGATATTAGCTGTGGGCTTTTCATAAATGGCTTTTATGATATTTAAGTATGTTCCTTCTATCCCGACTTTCTCGAGGGTTTTTATTAAGAAAGGATGCTGAATTTTGTCAAATGCTTTTTCTGCATCGATTGACAGGATCATATGGTTCTTATCTTTTCTTTTATTAATGTGATGTATCACGTTGATTGATTTGCGAATGTTGAACCAGCCCAGGAATGAATCCCACTTGATCATGGTGAATAATTCTTTTTATATGCTGTTGAATTCGATTTGCTAGTATCTTATTGAGAATTTTTGCATCCATACTCATCAGGGATATTGGCCTGTAGTTCTCTTTTTTTACTGGGTCTGTCTGGTTTAGGAATCAAAGTAATGCTGGCTTCATAGAATGAGTCTGGAAGTTTTCCTTCTCTTTCTATTTTTTGGAATAGCTTGAGAAGGATAGGTATTATCTCTGCTTTAAATATCTGGTAGAATTCCCCAGGGAAGCCATCTGGTCCTGGACTCTTATTTGTTGGGAGATTTTTGATAACTGATTCAATTTCTTCGCTGGTTATGGGTCTGTTCAAGCTTTCTATTTCTTCCTGTTTGAGTTTGGAAGTGTGTGTGTGTTTAGGAATTTGTCCATTTCTTCCAGGTTGTCCAGTTTGTTGGCATATAATTTTTCATAGTATTCCCTGATAATTGCTTGTATTTCTGAGGGATTGGTTGTAATAATTCCATTTTCATTCATGATTTTATCTATTTGGGTCATCTCCCTTTTCTTTTTGAGAAGCCTGGCTAGAGGTTTATCAATTTTGTTTATTTTTTCAAGAAACCAACTCTTGGTTTCATTGATCTGCTCTACAGTTTTTTTAGATTCTCTATTGTTTATTTCTGCTCTGATCTTTATTATTTCTCTTCTTCTGCTGGGTTTGGGGTGTCTTTGCTGCTCTGCTTCTGTTTCCTTTAGGTGTGCTGTTAGATTTTGTATTTGGGATTTTTCTTGTTTCTTGAGATAGGCCTGGATTGCAATGTATTTTCCTCTCAGGAAGCAGTGTGTACGTTTAAAGGTGGTCCACATAAGGACTCAACATACATACATTGTGAAATGATCACCACAATAAGTTTAGTTAACATCTCTTCATATCATTACAAAATTTTTTTTTGCCTTGTGATGAGAACTTTTAGAATCTACTTTCTTAGCAACTTTCAAATATACCATACAGCAGCATTGACTGTAGCCACTGTACAACTATAGTATAATTACCTCGTCTCTACTTACTTATCTTACAACTGGAACTTTGTACCTATCGACCACCTTCATCCAGTCCCCTTGCCCAGCTGACCATTTTGTGTGTGTATGTATGGTGAGAATGTTCAAGATCTACTCTTTAGCAACTTTCAAGTATACTATACAGTATATATTGTTTTATATGTCATATATATGCATGTATTGTATATACAGTTAATAGAGATTTTTTTAAAGCAGGTTTCACCTTCATTTTTGTGAACTTTCTCACACATCTGAGTGCTGATTTCAAACACTATGAAATTACTACAGTGCTTAAAATGCAGTTTTGCATTACAGCAAAGCAACAGCCTGAGCTATAATGTTCCCGTGGATGTCTCTCAAAGGACAAGTGTGACCACATTCAAGTTTAGAATTTGGGAAAGAGGAGCAGAGATAGGGAGGGCTATCAAAGCTACCACCACCATAGCTGCTGCTGTGGTCACCCTGATAAAGACAGGAGGAAGTAAGGCAGCCCAAGATCTTTGACCTTGAAGCCCTTGATCTACCAGGAAGAGAAAAATAGTGCTGAAGAATTTATCAGCATCCAGTTTCTCAACAAGAGTTGAACAGTGCTATGGAAGATGAACCAGTGTCTGTTTTACAGTGTTTCTGGCAAGAAGGCTTGCACTCCTGTTTTAGATATAATGACCACCCTCAGAATTTTGAATATCTCATAGGGATATCTTCCCAAAGCCTGTAGGATATGAGTCGTTACATCAGAATCTTGAGCAAAAGACAACTTAGTTGTGGAGGACTTGCAGAAAATGACATTTCATCTCTAAGTCTAGCTAATACACTAATTCTTTTAAATGTCTAGGTCTGGGATTCTATACTGTCCCACTAATGGTGAGGATGTTCCCAGGACAAAGGGACCTAGCATTTCTGCATGACCCAAGAGAAGCTGGCTAGAGATTTTTTCCCTCTTATGTTTTCTCCTTACCTAGTAGCCCTATTCTCTATTAGATTGCTTTTAAGAAAGAATTTGATCAACTCCTTTCTCCGAAGAGACAGAAAGAGAAAATAAACAAAGGTTTGATGTGTTCTCTTTCTCAGGAGTACCCTCATTAGGGAACTAAGGGATGAAACTCTGTTGGTAGAATTTCAAAACTCAGCTAGCCTAGTGGGAAGGAATTTGAAGTGGCAAGGAGAATGTTGTCAACCCTACCTCGTTGTCTCTCTGCCTTTAGCAAGGCAAGCCCCAATGGGTTTCCACTAACATGGTAGATGTCCCCCTTACACCCCTTCAGAAATCTTGTCTCTGTGTGTGTCAGGGAAAATGGCTGAGTGGAGGAGGCATTTCCTCTTGTCCTGTCTGGTGCTGCTGGCCTCAAGGGTTGGGCCTAATGTGGCTTTATAACAGTTATACAAGTTTCCAAGCTGAAGCCCATTTTAGTGAGGGTGGAGACATCATACCCAGAATAGGAGCCAGTCGCTGAGAAGGGTCACTGTTTTTTCTCAAGATGATTTTTATAAAGAAAGCCAGGAGAAATTTTTATTACACTGTTACAATAGATTATGGTAAGAAATACCAGAGCAACATTAAGTATGAAACTGCCCTCCTCCTTCCTTTTATCCAGAAAACACAGGACTCTCTTATTTAGTAACATTCCCTCCTTCTATGTCATGGACTTATTTGTCTTACTGTGCGTCCTTGTCAAGCTTGTGGATTAATGTCAGAGGGAGCTCTACCAAAACCATGGCATAATCTGCACAGCTTTTTCTCTGTTTCCCTGAAAAATGTACCAATCAGGACACCCAATCTTTGTAACAATACCAACCCTACTCTGTAAAGGACACTTTGGGTACTTTATGTTGAAAAATTAAAAGTCATATTGGTTTTGGTGGAATGTGGTCTACAATAAGTGCCATTAGAAACATATCAACACACGTTTTTGGAATAGAAAGAAGAAAAAATAAATTCCAGCCAGGGAAGGAAATTATATGGACAATAGCAATAATTATGGCAGGTATTTATTCAACTCTCCAGTTAGGCCCCAACTGTATACCAGGGCTTAATCTTGAGACGTAAATGTTCTGTTTCAAAGGGGGTGAATTATAGGAGATGATAGTTCTGTGCCAGTGTCACCCTTGATTAAATAGCCGACTTCCACTAAGGTATTTACTAATCTTATTTGTGTCAGCTTCTTCACCTATACATAATGAGGCTGATAATACTTGTATATGACATATTTCATAGGAAGACTTCAAATGAGAACAAGTGCATAGATGCACCAAGCTACTTTCCTGATAAACAGCCATAAGCAGCAGTAAGGTGTTGCTGTGTGCTTCGACATTGCCATTATGTCTTGGCATTGATTGCGTATGTGGAAATACATTTCATAAGCATTTTGGGAGGTGAACTTAGGCTTTTTGAAATACTGGAATATTTTTAGTAATTTCAAATAAGAAGGGTTCAAGTAAGCCTAATTAAGTAGGCTCTGGTATATTCAGCCACGTTCAGCATGTTCAACTAGTTCCCAGCTAGTGTTGGGAATGCCAGGCGAGAGGGAGAGATACAAAAACAAAGTTGACCAGATCTCTGCCGTCAAGGCCCTTCCAACCTGGTAGGGGAGACAGTTGCTTAACCAACATTTCAGTACCATGGGAGACTTAAGAATAAAAATATTGGATCGACACAGAGGGAGTATAAATTTTAAGTGTGACAATTAGAGAAGGAAATTATACCAACAGTCACAACAATACAAATATTAATAACTAATAATTGCAAAAGAGCCTTTTACATCCAAGACCCACTAAAACATGTTACCGCATTTACTCCCGTCCAAAAAATGAAATAATTATTATCCTTATTTTATAGATGCAGAAACTGAGGCTTAGACAGATAAAATGACTTGTGCAAGATGGCATGGCTGGAAAGGTGGAGCCAAGATTTTGAGTTCCAAACCCATGTTCTTTCTACTCTGCCACCACGCACCTTGGTAACAGTGTCATTCTACAAACATATTACGGTGATGTCCAAGCAATTTTGAGTCTTCTAGGAGGCTGTTTCCCTGATAGCAGCCATGGCTCTGTGATTTGTCCATGGCCATTCAAGACCATCAAGGTCAGGAGGTGGGAGCCCTGCACACCAGCAGGTCTGAGGTCCATGTAGAGAATTCCTCCCTAATCTGCTAGGGCTTGTGTGCACCTGGTCACTTGATCTAGTAACAACAAACTGCAGGGATTTTTTTTTCTTTTCTTTTGAAAGGACTGGAGAGTGGGGAATAATCCCATTCAGCCATTTTCAAGGGCAAGCCAGCTAACTAACACTTCTATACATGCAAATGGCTTGCATTTCATGCTTTCCTTACTGGAACCTTTTCCTTCTAACATCTCTTAGGAAACTCTTCCCAGAAAATAAGTAGGCACACAGGAATCTTCACTATATTTTACATGATTATATTTTCTAAGATACATATTCTAAATAAAGGATTTTTCCTGATCACTAAATTTATTATATAAAAATTCTTATAAAAGTATAAAAATTCTTACAAAGGTATAAAAATTCGAGGGTCACATGCCTGGTTCAGTCAGTAGAGTATGTGACTCTTCACCTCAGAGTCATGAGTTCAAGCTCCATTTTGGTTGTAGAGTTTACTTAAAAAAAGATGACATAACCATTTGGCTATTTTTTTTAATTAGTTGCTTTAATGGAATGTAGTAAAAATTACATGACACTAGAAGGGGTTTGGGACTATGCTATATTTATTTATAGTATGCAAAGTGCACTGAAAATCTGATATAATAATTTCTTTGTTTTTTAATTGTTATTTATTTTATTTATTTTATTTTTTTTTCAACGTTTATTTATTTTTGGGACAGAAAGAGACAGAGCATGAACGGGGGAGGGGCAGAGAGAGAGGGAGACACAGAATCGGAAACAGGCTCCAGGCTCTGAGCCATCAGCCCAGAGCCTGACGCGGGGCTTGAACTCACGGACCGCGAGATCGTGACCTGGCTGAAGTCGGACGCTTAACCGACTGCGCCACCCAGGCGCCCCTTATTTTATTTTTTAAACTCTGCTGTAATTAATGTGTAGTGTTATATTAGTTTCAGGTGTGAAATATAGTGATTCAACAATTCTATACATTACTTAGTGCTCATCACAATAAATGTACTTATAATCCCCTTCACCTATTTCACCCATCCCCCCTCCTTCACTCTGGCAATCACCAGTTTGTTCTCTAATTTAAAAGCCTGTTTTTTGGTTTGTCTCTTCTTTACTTTGTAAATTTGCTTTGTTTCTTAAATTCCACATATGAATGAAATCACATGGCATTTAACAAAATTTTCATCCTGATGTGAAAAAGCTTAAAGAACAATATATTCTGATTATATTCTTATTTGAGAATCAGATAGCAAGAAAAATGACAGATCCATGGAATGAAATTTTAGAAATATTACCTCAAATTAAACAAGAAGTTGTATCTGAGATTTGATCCTTCTGTGATCAGCACAATGCCTAACAGATGTGGTGTCTGGATAGCTCACTGCTGGTTTGTTGAAACCCCAAAGTACAGAAGAAGCAACCTTTGCTTTTTCCAGTGTGGTCAGTAGCCTGAATTCTTATTGAAAGCACGGTTAACAGAATTGTTCCAAGCTGGCTGCCATAGTTATAAAGAATGATAAATGATTCTACTGTGTCACCAATTTTTAAAGTTCTCTTTAGCTCTTGCAATGGAATTCAGATTGTGCCAGCCATCTTTTATTAGTCAGTCCCATGGGTTTTTTATTGTTATTTTGAACAAGATCTATTTTTGTTTAATTCTATGGGAACCACACATAGTTTGTACTTTTGCCAGAAATTTATTTTCCAATGAGTATTACCCAATTCTAAATAAGTACATTTTTATGCTGAGACATAGTAGGGGTGAGTTCAATCAGGAATGCCATTTAAAATTGTATAATGCAGCCTGGACTTTTTTGGTAACTCTAATATTCTGGTAACCAAAAGTGAGTTTGGGGTTTGTTTACTGTCTTTCAAAGTGATCCATTTTGGGGCACCTGGGTGGCTCAGTTGGTTAAGCATCTGACTTCCGCTTAGGTCATGATCTCGTGGTTGGTGAGTTTGAGCCCTGCGTGGGGCCCTGTGCTGACATCTCAGAGCCTGGAGCCTGCTTCAGATTCTGTATCTCCCTCACTCTCTGCCTCCCCCCTCAACAATAAGTAAACATTAAAAAAAAAATTCAAAGTGATCCATATTAAACAAAAACATCTTCTTTTTAAAAAAGTCATTAAGAATTGATTTTATAGCAATGTAGCTTTTTTGTTGACTTATAGCATTGATTTGTATAGTTTCGCAATGTGTTTATTCATGCACAGAGATAAATATTATAATACTTCTAATAATCAGAAAATTAATATCACATGTCCTTTCACAAAAGAAAAAAGGAAACATTTTCTTACCTAATTTGGTGTATGATATATACAGAAATCTTGAGCTTGTTTTCAGACGTGGGAAGACAGTCTTGTTCTATTGCTCTAAAGTGTCAGGGTATGGATAATAAGACTATATCTCTTTGATCTGAGGAAAGCAGAATATTTTCACTTGTAACAAAGCTGAACTCCCAGGACTGCAAGAAGCAAAAGAGGCAATCTTATTAGAAGATAGGACCTTCAAGTGTCTTAGACCCTGAAGGGTGTGTAGATGTTATATTTTATTCAATGCAATAACACAATCTGTGAACAAAACTGTGTAAGCAAAATCTCTAGAAAATGATGAATCCTGCACTAAGGCTTAAAGAAATCATAGAACTACAAAGCTTCTACAAAGACCACTTTCAGAGCACCGAGGAGAAAACTGAGGGGACTTTTAGTAAATATCATTTATTCTCATGTCAGAAAACAAACTAAAGCAATTTCTTTTGTTTGTTTGATTGGTTTGGTTTGGTTTGGTGTTTTTTTTTGTAGGAACATAAACCATGGAAGATTATATAAATTAAAGTAGTTGTGCAAGTAATTATATGCCCAAATATCTAAGACATGAAGTAAAATTTTATATTTTGTTTTGCCTTTCAAATGGATAGAGATTTTTATTATTTTTATTATTTTAAAAAATTTTTTTATTATGAAATTTATTGTCAAATTGGTTTCCATACAACACCCAGTGCTTTTCCCAACAGGTGCCCTCAATACCCATCACCCACTCACCCCTCCCTCCCACCCCCCCATAAACCCTCAGTTTGTTCTCAGTTTTTAGGAGTCTCTTATGTTGTGGCTCCCTCCCTCTCTAACCATTTTTTTCTTCCCCTCCCCCATGGTCTTCTGTTAAGTTTCTCAGGACCCAAATAGGAGTGAAAACATATGGAGTCTGTCCTTCTCTGTATGACTTATTTCACTTAGCATCACACTCTCCAGTTCCATCCATGTTGCTACAAAAGGCCATATTTCATTTTTTCTCATTGTCACGTAGTACTCCATTGTGTATGTAAACCACAATTTCTTTATCCATTCATCGGTTGATGGACATTTAGGCTTTTTCCACAATTTGGCTATTGTTGAGAGTGCTGCTATAAACATTGGGGTACAAGTGCCCCTATGCATCAGCACTCCTGTATCCCTTGGGTAAATTCCTAGCAGTGCTACTGCTGGGTCATAGGGTAGGTCTATTTTTCATTTTTTGAGGAACCTCCACACTGTCTTCCAGAGCGGCTGCAACAGTTTGCATTCCCACCGACAGTGCAAGAGGGTTCCTGTTTCTCCACATCCTCTCCAGCATCTATAGTCTCCTGATTTGTTCATTTTGGCCACTCTGACTGGCGTGAGGTGATATCTGAGTGTGATTTTGATTTGTATTTCCCTGATGAGGAGCGATGTTGAGCATCTTTTCATGTGCCTGTTGGCCATCTGGATGTCTTCTTTACAGAAGTGTCTATTCATGTTTTCTGCCCATTTCTTCACTGGATTATTTGTTTTTCGGGTGTGGAGTTTGGTGAGCTCTTTATAGATTTTGGATACTAGCCCTTTGTCCGATATGTCATTTGCAAATATCTTTTCCCATTCCGTTGGCTGCCTTTTAGTTTTGTTGATTGTTTCCTTTGCTGTGCAGAAGCTTTTTATCTTCATGAGGTCCCAATAGTTCATTTTTGCTTTTAATTCCCTTGCCTTTGGAGATGTGTCAAGTAAGAAATTGCTACGGCTGAGGTCAGAGAGGTCTTTTCCTGCTTTCTCCTCTAGTGTTTTGATGGTTTCCTGTCTCACATTTAGGTCTTTATCCATTTTGAGTTTGTTTTTGTGAATGGTGTAAGAAAGTGGTCTAGTTTCATTCTTCTGAATGTTGCTGTCCAGTTCTCCCAGCACCATTTGTTAAAGAGACTGTCTGTTTTCCTTTGGATGTTCTTTCCTGCTTTGTCAAAGATGAGTTGGCCATACTTTTGTGGGTCTAGGTCTGGGGTTTCTGTTCTATTCCATTGGCCTATGTGTCTGTTTTGGTGCCAGTACCATGCTGTCTTGATGATTACAGCTTTGTAGTAGAGGCGAAAGTCTGGGATTGTGATGCCTCCCGCTTTGGTCTTCTTCTTCAAAATTACTTTGGCTATTCGGGGCCTTTTGTGGTTCCATATGAATTTTAGGATTGCTTGTTCTAGCTTCGAGAAGAATGCTGGTGCCATTTTGATTGGGATTGCATTGAATGTGTAGATAGCTTTGGGTAGTATTGACATTTGAACAATATTTATTCTTCCAACCCATGAGCACGGAATGTTTTTCCATTTCTTTATATCTTCTTCAATTTCCTTCATAAGCTTTCTATAGTTTTCAGCATACAGATCTTTTACATCTTTGGTCAGGTTTATTCCTAGGTATTTTATGCTTCTTGGTGCAATTGTGAATGGGATCCGTTTCTTTATTTGTCTTTCTGTTGCTTCGTTATTAGTGTTTAAGAATGCAACTGATTTCTGTACATTGATTTTGTATCCTGCAACTTTGCTGAATTCATGTATCAGTTCTAGCAGACTTTTGGTGGAGTCTGTCGGGTTTTCCATGTATAATATCATGTCATCTGCAAAATGTGAAAGCTTAACTTCATCTATGCCAATTTTGATGCCTTTGATTTCCTTTTGTTGTCTGATTGCTGATGCTAGAAGCTCCAATAGTATGTTAAACAACAGCGGTGAGAGTGGACATCCCTGTTGTGTTCCTGATCTCAGGGGGAAAGCTCTCAGTTTTTCCCCATTGAGGATGATATTAGCTGTGGGCTTTTCATAAATGGCTTTTATGATGTTTTTGTATGTTCCTTCTATCCCACCTTTCTCGAAGGTTTTTATTAAGAAAGGATGCTGAATTTTGTCAAATGCTTTTTCTGCATTGATTGACAGGATCATATGGTTCTTATCTTTTCTTTTATTAATGTGATGTATCATGTTGATTGATTTGTGAATGTTGAACCAGCCCAGGAATGAATCCCACTTGATCATGGTGAATAATTCTTTTTATATGCTGTTGAATTCGATTTGCTAGTATCTTATTGAGAATTTTTGCATCCATACTCATCAGGGATATTGGCCTGTAGTTCTCCTTTTTTACTGGGTCTCTGTCTGGTTTAGGAATCAAAGTAATGCTGGCTTCATAGAATGAGTCTGGAAGTTTTCCTTCTCTTTCTATTTTTTGGAATAGCTTGAGAAGGATAGGTATTATCTCTGCTTTAAATATCTGGTAGAATTCCCCAGGGAATCCATCTGGTCCTGGACTCTCATTTGTTGGGAGATTTTTGATAACTGATTCAATTTCTTCGCTGGTTATGGGTCTGTTCAAGCTTTCTATTTCTTTCTGTTTGAGTTTTGGAAGTGTGTGGGTGTTTAGGAATTTGTCCATTTCTTCCAGGTTGTCCAGTTTGTTGGCATATAATTTTTCATAGTATTCCCTGATAATTGCTTGTATTTCTGAGGGATTGGTTGTAATAATTCCATTTTCATTCATGATTTTATCTATTTGGGTCATCTTCCTTTTCTTTATGAGAAGCCTGGCTAGTGGTTTATCAATTTTGTTTATTTTTTCAAGAAACCAACTCTTGGTTTCATTGATCTGCTCTACAGTTTTTTTAGATTCTCTATTGTTTATTTCTGCTCTGATCTTTATTATTTCTCTTCTTCTGCTGGGTTTGGAGTGTCTTTGCTGCTCTGCTTCTGTTTCCTTTAGGTGTGTTGTTAGATTTTGTATTTGGGATTTTTCTTGTTTCTTGAGATAGGCCTGGATTGCAATGTATTTTCCTCTGAGGACTGCCTTTTCTGCATCCCAAAGCGTTTGGATTGTTGTATTTTCATTTTCATTTGTTTCCATATTTTTTAAAATTTATTCTCTAATTGCCTCGTTGACCCATTCATTCTCTCGTAGGGTGTTCTTTAACCTCCCTGCTTTTGGAAGTTTTCCAGACTTTTTCTTGTGGTTGATTTCAAGCTTCATCTCATTGTGGTCCGAAAGTATGCATGGTATGATTTCAATTCTTGTATCCTTATGAAGGGCTGTTTTGTCACCCAGCATGTGATCTATCTTGGAGAAGGTTCCATGCGCACTCAAGAAGAAAGTATATTCTGTTGCTTTGGGATGCAGAGTTCTAAGTTTATGTGTCAAGTCCATCTGATCCAGTGTATCATTCAGAGCCTTTGTTTCTTTATTGATCCTATGTGTAGGTGATCTATCCAATGTTGTAAGTGGAGTATTAAATTCCCCTGCAATTACCACATTCTTATCAATAAGGTTGCTTATGTTTGTGATTGTTTTATATATTTGGGGGCTTCCGTATTCGGTGCATAGACATTTATAATTGTTAGCTCTTCCTGATGGATAGACCCTGTAATTATTATATAATGCTCTTCTTCATCTCTTGTTACAGACTTTAAAGTCTAGTTTGTCTGATATAAGTATGGCTACTCCAGCTCTCTTTTAACTTCCAGTAGCATGATAGATAGTTCTCCATCTCCTCACTTTCAATCTGAAGGTGTCCTCTGGTCTAAAATCAGTCTCTTGTAGACAGCAAATAGATGGGTCTTGTTTTTTTATCCATTCTGATACCCTGTGTCTTTTGGTTGGAACATTTTGTCCATTTACATTCACTGTTATTATTGAAAAATATGGGTTTAGAGTCATTGTGATGTCTGTAGGTTTCATGCTTGCAGTGATGTCTCTGGCACTTTGTCTCACAGGATCCCCTTTAGGATCTCTTGTAGGGCTGGTTTAGTGGTGATGAATTCCTTCAGTTTTTGTTTGTTTGGGAAGACCTTTATCTCTCCTTGTATTCTAAATGACAGACTTGCTGGATAAAGGACTCTTGGCTGCATATTTTTTCTGTTCATCACATTGAAGATTTCCTGCCATTCCTTCTGGCCTGCCAAGTTTCAGTAGACAGATCCGTCACGAGTCTTATCAGTCTCCCTTTATATGTTAGAGCATGTTTATCCCTAGCTGCTTTCAGAATTCTCTTTATCCTTGTATTTTTCCAGTTTCACTATGATATGTTGTGCAGAAGATCAATTCAAGTTATGTCTGAAGGGAGTTCTCTGTGCTTCTTGGATTTCAATGCCTTTTTCCTTCCCCAATTCAGGGAAGTTCTCAGCTATGATTTTTTCAAGTACACCTTCAGCACCTTTCCCTCTCTCTTCCTCCTCTGGATTCCCAATTATGCGCACATTATTTCGCTTAATTATGTCACTTAGTTCTCTGAGTCTCCCCTCATACTCCTGGATTTTTTTATATTTCTTTTTCTCAGCTTCTTTTTCCATAATTTCATCTTCTAATTCACCTATTCTCTCCTCTGCCTCTTCGATCGGAGCTGTGGTTGCCTCCATTTTATTTTGCAGCTCATTTATAGCATTTTTAGCTCCTCCTGTTTCTTAGTCCCTTGATCTCTGTAGTAATAGATTCTCTGCTGTCCTCTGTACTTTTTTCAAGCCCAGCGATTAATTTTATGACTATTATTTTAAATTCATTTTCTGCTATATTGCTTAAATGGTTTTTGATCAGTTTGTTAGCTGTTGCTACTTCCTGGAGTCTCTTTTGAGGAGAATTCCTCCATTTTGTCATTTTGGATAGTCCCTGGAGTGGCTGGGAACTGCAGGGCTCTTCCTCTGTGCTGTCTGGAGTAACTTGCATTGGTGGGTGGGGCGCAGTCAGACCTGATGTCTGCCCCCAGCCCACCACTGGGGCCACAGTCCAACTGGTGTGTACCTTATCTTCCCCTCTCCCAGGGGCAGGACTCACTGTGGAGCAGTGTGGCCTCTGTCTGGGCTACTTGCACACTGCCAGGCTAGTGGTGCTGCTTCGATGGGATCTGGCGTATTGGCAGGGGTGGATCCGCAAGGTGCACAGGGGCTGGATGGGCAGGCTCAGCTCGCTTTGCCTTTGGTGGTCCGCTTCGGGAGGGGCTTTGCGGCACCGAGAGGGAGGCAGACCTGTCAGAGGGATGGATCCACAGAAGCACAGCGTTGGGTGTTTGTGCGGTGCAAGCAAGTTCTGTAATGGGAACTGGTTCCCTTTGGGATTTTGTCTAGTGGATGGGCAAGGGAGAAGGTGCTTCCCAGCTTCTTTGGTCTCCGCCAAGCTGAGCTCTGTCCTCCGGGGCTCAACAACTCTTCCTCCCGCTCTCTGAGCAGAGCTGTTGACTTATAACATTCCAGATGTTAAGTCCCACTGGCTGTCAGAACACACTCTGTCCGGCCCCTCCACTTTGGAAGCCAGACTCGGGGGCTCTGCCTTGCCGGATGGGCTGGCTGCCCCTCCACCGCACTGGCTCCCTCCCGCCAGTGCGTGTAGTTCACACTGCCTCTCCACCCTTCCTACCCTCTTCCCTGAGCCTCTCATCTAAGCTTGGCTCCAGAGAGTCTGTTCTAGTCTTCTGGTGGTTAGCGGGGTAAATTAGGCAGATGTGGGTGGAATCTAAGCGATATGCAGGACGCTGTGAGCCCAGCATCCTCCTATGCTGCCATCTTCCTCTCGATCTGGATAGAGATTTTTAAAATGTACTTCGTATACATAGAAAATGATGAAGAGTAAAATTTAAATGGCCTGTAATTCCATTGGGTAGATAACACTGTTGACATTTAAAGACAATTTTTTTTATTAAAATTTTTTTTTAATATTTATTTTATTTTTGAGAGAGACAGAGAGTGAGTGGGGGAGGGACACACACACACACACACACACACACACACACACAGAATTCGAAGCAGGCTCCAGGCTCTTAGCTGTCAGCATAAAGCCCAATGCTGGGCTCAAACTCAGGAACCATGAGATCATGACCTGAGCCAAAGTCAGAAGCCTAACTGCCTGAGGCACCCAGATAGAGCCTGATGTGGGGCTTGGACTCACAATGAGATCATGACCTGAGCCAAGATCAAGAGTTGGATGCTCAACTGACTGAGCCATCCAGGCCCCTAAAGAATTTTAAAGTAATACAAGCACATGTTTTTAAAAATTCAAATAGTACTGAGAGGTGTAAATGAAACACAGATGTGTTCCTCCCCTCCCATATCCCTCCATAACCACCAGCCTTTTTCCACCAAACTGCAATTGTTAACAATTGTTTGTTAATCCTTCCAGAAAAGGAATATATCTTCAGACATCAATAGATATGTGTGTGTGTGTGTAAGATTTTTTCACAAAAAGTTTATGCCCTTCCATATATCTTGAATTTTTCATTTAATAATATATTTTAAGATCTTCTCATATCAGCACACATGGAACTATCACATTCTTTTTTAATAGTTGTATAATTGTTTTTTATATAGTGTACTGTAAGTATTTAACCTGTCCCCTATTAATATTTAAGTTATTTTTTATTTTTGTGAATATATATGTAATGACGGTTAAATAGCTGGTGAAGAGATGTCTACATTTTTTATTTTTTAATTTTTTATTCATTTTTAACATTTTATTTTATTTTTTTGAGAGACAGAGACAGACAGAGTGTGAGCAGGGGAGGGGCAGAGAGGAAGACACAGAATCCTAGGCCGGCTCCAGGCTCTGAGCTGTTAGCACAGAGCCCAATCAATGTGGGGCTCGAACCCACGAACTGTGAGATCATGACCTGAGCTGAAGTTAGATGCTCAACTGACTGAGCCACACAGGCACCCCCATTTTTTATTTTGATAGATACTATCTAATTTGTTGAATCAGTTTTCCCCCCTCAACATTTGAGAGTTAACTATTTACCTGACACGGGTATTATCAGAATTTAAAATTTTCACTCAAGAGAAATTCAGTTTATAGTATTCTACTTTTATTCTTTGTTAAGTGGACATTTTACCTAAAGAAAAACCAGAATGGGGGCACCTGGGTGGTTCAGTTAGTTAGGTGTCCAACTTTTGATGACTTTTGATCTCAGCTCAGGTCTTGATCTTGGAGTCATGAGTTCAAGCCCCATGTTGGGCTCCATGCTGGGCATGAAGCCTACTTAAAAAAAAAATGGAAAAAAACCCAGAATGCACTTGGTTTTGGAGTATATGATGTCTTAGCCCAGTGATACCTGGACTTACAAAGGAGAAAGGAAATAGTTTAGTTTAATAAGATTGGATTGGCAAATGTGGCTAACACTGAGTAACACTTTATAGGCCAGTGAATTTTAGGAAACTTTTTAAAGAGTAGATTAAATTGATGACTCTCATCTTCAAAAGACAGTATACAGCAAAGGGAGAGGGGAGAATGGGAAGTTGTTTAATGGGTAAGGTTTCAGTTTTGCAAGAATTTTCAGTTTTGAAAAGAATTCCGGAGATTAATTGCATGATGTGAATGTACTTAACAACACTGAACAGTGCACTTAAAAATGATTGAGATAGTACCTCTTGCATTATGTGTATTTCACTGCAATTAAAAAAAAAAGATAATGTGCAAAGTTATGCTGTGTAGAGAAAGAGGCCAGTTATCGACAACATAACTTCAAGAGTGTAAGTGAAGAGCCTGTACCAGAAATTCAGTTGAATCCCTTCAGGGGCCAATTAATGTTGTTACACAATCAGATAAGGTTCAGAATGCAAAGATCCCTGGGAACGGACTGAAATTTAATCTAAGGCACAAGTCATTAATATCTGTAGCTGTAATCACCCCTATTCTGCCACGAAGTGGCTGCCTGCTGTACCTGATGACTACCAGGACATTTCCCCAACTGGAAAAGCACCTGTTCTCTGGGGCCTAATCAAGTGTATCTGCAAATAATCTTCTATCCATTGTCTTCAATTTTTAAAAAAAAATTTTTAATGTTTATTTATTTATTTTTATTAAATACAATTTATTGTGAAATTAGTTTCCATACAACACCCAGTGCTCATCCCAGTAGGTGCCCTCCTCAATGCCCATAATGTTTATTTATTTTTGAGAGAGAGACCGAGTGTGAGCAGGGGAGGGGCAGAGAGAGGGTGACACAGAATCCAAAGCAGGCTCCAGGCTCTAAGCTGTCAGCACAGAGCCCTATGCGGGGCTTGAACTACAGACTGTGAGATCATGACCTGAGACGAAGTCGGAGGCTTGACCGACTGTGCCACCCAGGCACGCCTCATTGTCTTCAATTCTGATAACCAGATTTAATACCTGCAGTTGAAGATGATGCATGACCACAGAGAAGAGGAAGACCTCACTGAGCACCAAGGGGCTCTGGTCATTCTCTGACATACATCATTGTTCAAAAGCACTCTGTAATATTTTTATTTGTCATGGCTGACAGCCACTCATGAGAGAAACAAGAATGAAAGGGACAGTGAAAATCACAAAAGCCAGAGAAAATCGTACCTTTTGTTCACATTGACTTTGAGTCTCAGGTCCTGGTTACCAGAGCAGGGAAATCACTGCTACAAAAATAAAATGCATTGGGGTGCCTGGGTGGCTCAGTCAGTTGAGCGTCCGACTTCAGTTCAGGTCATGATCTCATGGTTAATGAGTTTGAGCCCCGTGTCAGGCTCTGCGCTGACCGCTCAGAGCCTGGAGCCTGCTTCAGATTCTGTGTCTTCCTCTCTCTCTGCTCCTCCCCTGCTCACATGCTGTCTTTCTGTCTAAAAAATAAATAAAGATTAAAAAAATAAAATGCATTTGTCTTGGAAAGGTGAGTCATCATGAATGTTAAGGCATTATCTAATTAAAGTGTTCCGCAAACTTCCTAAGCTCATTGCCCAATGGAAGTCGAGCAGTTGCTTCTTGGTATTCATACCTCTATCTTGGCACGGAGGGAGGTTCTCAACTTTGGCAGCATTTTAGAATCACCTGCAGGCACTGTTAAAAGTCTGTTGCCCTGGGCCCAACCCAGACCGATTAATCAGAATCTCTGGGGTGGGTCTACAGGTGATTTCAACCTTCAGCCAAGGCTGAGAATCACTGGCACAAAGATTCTCAATTTTAATGTGAATAACCTTGGTGGAAGGCCTCCCCCTCCTCCAAAAGAAATTTGGTTTAATAGGTTTGGTATTTTCCCAGGATCTGTACTTTTTACATGCATTTCAGTGATGCTAATGCATTATGTCTCTGGTGTACACTTTGAAAAATACTATTAAAGTGGCCTAAATTCCGGATTTTTTCATCCTAATCACTGATCTCTTCTGCTTCCTGATAAATTTGGTTGCCTGGGCTTTGTTAATATGGCTGTTTACCCCAAGCTAATCACTTTCATTGCTTTGCCCCCTGGAATATGCCCAAGATCTTCACATATTACTTGTGATGAGAGGCTCCAAAAATTGGCCATTAATCCAACAAAGGCTCGACCAAGACTGAACAGACTGGAAAGATTCCATCATGGTTTCTCCATGCCAGGTGTTTGATAAAAACTCCTGGAGTTGTACTTTAAAAAATAATAATACAATATTCAACACTATCATCAACATCAAGATGTAACGTTAGGGTTGTTCTGCTAGATCACTATGAACCTGAGAATACTTTTAAGTAAGCTTATTTTATTTTATTATTATTTTTTAATGTTTATTTTCGAGAGAGAGAGACACACACACACAGAGTGTGAGCAGGGGAGGGGCAGAGAGAGAGGGAGACATAGAATCCGAAGCAGGCCCCAGGCCGTTAGCTGTCAGCACAGAGCCCGACACAGGGCTTGAACTCACAAACTGTGAGATCATGACCTGAGCCGAAGTCGGATGCTCAACCGACTGAGCCACCCTGGTGCCCCAGTAAGTTTATTTTTAAAGTGTGCATTTATATTTTACCTTTAGAAGTTTTGTCCTTGTTAAATCTTACCATGATTATTTTTGGCTGCTGCTCAGCTAATCACCTTAATATCACTGGCAAATGATGGGCACTTGTCTGTTCTATTATTCTCGATGCAGAGAGAAATATGAAATATTCTGATGCTCAGGAAAGATTTCGTACATTTGTACTTTGTTTCCCCAGGCTCACCTTGAACTCTGTATGCCTGTTTGAGTCATCATAGCCCAGCATGGGGTGGTCAGAGTCCACACTGTGGAGTGGAAAGGGCATGAATGGTCTTTGAGATGAAATAAACCTAGTTCAGACTCCCAACCCTACTTCTTACTAGCTGTGGGACCTTCAGCAATACCCTGATTTTAGAGAGCCTCTTTTTCTTTTTCTTCTGGAAACATGCAGCTACAATACCTCCCTTCAAAGGGGTATTTTGGCAACGATTAAAATGAAACACACAAATGTTTAGCACGTTGGATGACAGTAAGGTGCTTGAGATATAGGGCTTTTTTTTTCTTTCATGTAATATAGATAACATGAACAGCTAAGAGCAAAAATATGGGTGTTCTTCTAACTTAATCCGTTCAAATAAATTATGGAAAAGAGAAAATAATTCAGATATGTTGGACTAACTGAAGGTCACTTAACCAAGGGTGACTGGGGTAACTGTAGCATCAGGCCAGGTGGGGCATGGAGCATTCTGGGTGTTGGGTGGGAGCCAGGCCAGGAGCCCTAAGGCCACTGCCAAGAATGAGGCCCGGGGTGAAGCCAAGGAGACGAACCTGAGCCAAAGAGAAGCAAGGGCTGGTACTTGAAGGCAGCAGGAGGTCAACACTGAGCAATAGCCAGCCCTCAAAAGAACCTGGAAAAAGCCTAGAGGAGGTAAAGGGTCGGCCTCAAGGAAAAGATCTGGAACCCAAGAGTCTGCCTCAGGGAAGATGGTGGAGCCTGGCAGGGAGGGCCTCCAGAGCAGCAAGGCGACAGGCTGGGATCACCCAGGAGATAGGTTACCATCTTCTGAGGCTCTCTTGTCTTTCTATATTAGCCTGGCTACACTTTTCTGTCCTTGTCAGAGTCTTTCCTTCTGTTAGGCTTTCTTTGATGGATATAAATGTATTCTTCTATAATTAGGCACTATACTAAGAAGAGCAGGCTAGATCATGTACCTCCAAAATCTCAGTGACTTAACACAATAAAAGTTCACGTTAGGCTCCTATCACAGCCCGAGCTAAGTCTTTGAGGGTGGGGAGAGAGGGGACTCAGGTTCCTTTATCTGGTGGTGCTGCCATTCTCCATCAGGGATTCTTAACGTTGGTTTATAATATCCTTTTTCACATTTTTAGCACCAGCTTGTTAAGGAAGTGTGAGCTACCTCCTGCTCCCCTACCAGCTGCCTCCTTAGCCTTCCCATCGCTATGCTCATTAACAAATTCAGAAAATGTGGTTTTGACCAAGTAAATTGATAAACAGGTGGCAAACCTGGGGTGACTAGCAAACAAGACTGGGGATGTTTCCTCAGGATTGGTTCTGAGCCCAGTATTCTTATTTCCTTTGGTGGTTTGTATAATAGAGAAGTAGCTCATTATATTTCCAAAATAAATTTTCAGTATGAGAAGAGAGAGGCCCTTAATTTGGAATGGTTTTGATTTAGTTGGAGAAGTTATCAGAGACTGTCCATAGAAATAAGACTCATCCACTGAAATGAGAAAGAGCCTCTTGGAGTCTCAGATTCCCTCAGTGGAGGAAGTGGATCAGACAGTCCCCAGGGTTTCTTCCAGTTTTAGTCTTTAGGTAGTATGAAGATGAAGAAAAACTTTAAGAATATGATAGTCAAAGCTGAAAAATACCTAGGGGTTTTTAGTGCTTTATATGTGACTCTCTTATTAAAGTAAAGCAGTTGTAAAGGAAAAAATGTACTAATAAAAATGTAGTGGGTGTGTGGGTTAGCATTCTTGATTGCAAGCAAGAGAAATTCTGACTGATTTAAGCCAAAAAGCAGTTTGTTGAGAGGGTCTTGGGCTAAGTCACAGAATCTCCAAGAAGGCCAAGCTTAAGACCCAGGTGAGATTCAGAGCCTGAATCATGCCAGAGGACACATGATCAGGACATGTCTGCTGTTCTCACTAAATGCTAGAGGTCCCATGGTCCCCCTAGGGCACAGATGAATTCTCAACTGTTCCAGCTTCTTTGCTTCACTCTTTCCAGATTTAAAGTCTCAGGCAGGAGCATCTGATTGGCTAAGACTGGTTTACATATCTGAGCCCTGTCTTTCAGCCATGGTAAAATTAAAGATCAGACCCATCCACTCAGACCTATGTAATGGGGAAAATCCCCCAAACACAGGCAAGGACTCCTTCAGAGTCCCTACAAATTTTCACTACATCTAGCATACTGAGGATCATCTCTATCAGTCCAGAGGCAGGGAAAAAAAGGGTAATTTCTTTCTAGTATATTAGTATTTCTAATATAATTTTTCTAATATTAGTATTTCTAATATAATTTCCTTATATTCTTCTAGAAGTGAGGCGGATTTCTCTCTTTAGTGTTTTACCTCCTCAAAAGGTACAGAACTGAAAAACACAAGATTCTTGATTCATTCAAAATCAACAGTCCATAGGTATAGGGAGACTGGATTAAATTCCTCCATGATAGATATCATGCATATTTCTGTTAGTTTTGGTGGCCAAGCTTTGGAACCTTTTTCCTATGTTGGGATTCTTCATTTTGTGCTTTACTGTGATGTACAGCCTGCTAGCACTTGACAAGTTGAAAATTTGAGATGATTCCCATTTTACTTTCCCTGCTGCCAAGTCTTGGGCATGTGATGCAGGCACCAACCACCCCCAGGTGGTCTGCTCCAGACCTTGAACTGGAAACTGGAGACACAGAGGAGGGGATGGTGAGGAAGTCTCTCTGGTAGTGAGGCAATAGAGGCAGTGGTGCTGGTGACCACTGCGGGTGCTGAGGGCCAGTGGCGTTAGCCCTACAGGTGTCCAGGGTTGGGTGCTGGTCAAGAAGTACCTCTCAAGACCAGTTCCGCAGGGTGATTCGGGGTGGTTTTCCTGGCCTCATAACCAAGATCCTGGATGTCCAGTCGTCTTGGTGACTTTGTGATACCCAATATTTTCTTTAGTAAGTAGTCTTTTTCTCTGTAATGAACTAGTATAGGAGCCCCTGGGTGGTTCAGTTGGTTAAGCCTCTGACTCTTGATTTCGGCGCAGGTCATGATCTCATGGTTCGTGAGTCTGAGCCCTGTGTCAGGCTCTGTGCTGACAGTATGTGGAGCCTGCTTAGGATTCTCTCTCTTCCTCTCTCTCTGTCCCTCCCCCCCCTCCACACTCTCTCTCAAAATAAATAAACTTTAAAAAAAGTTGAAATGAAGTAGTATAGATTTCCATTGCTGGCAGCTAAGAACTCTGTTACATATTGGCACTTTAATATCCTCTTATGGTGCCCAACCTAGTGCCTGATATACAGTATAAGAACTGTAACTATTTGTTATGTAGGTTGACAAGAAGGAGGAAAGGAAGGAGAGAAAGAAAGATGGAAGGAGGGAGGAAAGGAAAGAAAGGGAAAGGAAGGGAAGGAGGGAGAAAAAAAAGAATAAGTTATATAGTTTGGAAGCTAATCCTTTTATTGTTTATAACTTTCAGAGGTCGGGTTGGGGGGAGGTGGTCACACGAAATGAAGAACAGAGGGTACCTGGAGAAAGTATACAGGGAGGTCACAAGGACAGGGGAAAATAGAGATTTATTTTGAGAGGGTCAAAACAATGAGTGTGATTTGGCCTTAAAAAGGTTCAGGGATAGGGGCGCCTGGGTGGCTCAGTTGGTTGAGCGTCTAGCTTCGGCTCGGGTCATGATCTCATGGTTTGTGAGTTCAAGCCCAGCGTCAGGCTCTGTGCTGACAGCTCAGAGCCTGGAGCCTGCTTTGGATTCTGTCTCCTTCTCTCTCTGCCCCTCCCCCACTTGTGCTCTGTCTCTGTCTCTGTCTCTCAAAAATAGATAAATGAAAAAAAAATTTTTAAAGGTTCAGGGACAGAGAACACATGTATTTATTGTTATGTAGGTTCTGCGGCTTTCATCAGAGACCCAAACTAACTGTGACGTAAACAAGGTAGAAATTTGTTTCTCATGTTACAGTCAAGAAGTAGATGGTGTGGAGGTTTTGCTCCATGAAGTCATTCAGGGATCTGAGTTTCTTCCATGTTATTGTTCCGTGATACTTAGGATATTGCCCTTGCCGACATGGTCCATAGGGCACACCGTCACGTCCACGCCCACAGTGCAAGCAAAAGGAGGAGGAATGACAGGTGTGCCCCTTCCATTACAACACATTCCGGAGCTGAATCTATCATTTCCCTTCACATGCAGTTGGTCTGCTCGTGACCACACTGGACCGTAAGGGAAGATGAACAATGCAGTCTTTATGTTGAACGTTCATTTGAACCTCTACCAGTCAAGGGTTCTATCACTACAGAGAAAGAGGAGAAAAGATAACTAGAGAACAACCAATGTGGAAGCAATCTCTGCTAGGACAGAGAATTAGCAGGTTGAAACATGGGATTAGATGAGAATACAGAAGAATTTTCGAGGGTTGCTGAGCACAGTTACTTTAGAATGTGAGAAATGCTTCCAGATGTCGGACGGTTGTGATTTGTAATGAAATAGGTTGAGGAAAGGGACGGCTCATGCTCAGCCTCAGCCTAATGTCTATATTCAGAAATGACAAAGGGTACAAAACAGCACTGAATGAAAGTTTAAAGGTCTTTCTCAGGGCAGATTGCTACAGCTAGAGTTGGATGCTTGGCGGAAGGCAGCGTGCCTGTCCAAATGCTCCTCTGGGCCATTGTAGAAAATGCAGTGGCCCCTAAGGAGGTCAGAGAGGCATCCGCCCTGGAGGAGACAGAGAAAATACCAAGAGAAATTTACAGATGACAAATACAAGGGCAAATTGGGTGCAAGTTCAAAGCTGTGGAAATATCGTGGAGAGAGAGAGGGCACATGTACATCTGTGTTCTCTTGCAACACATTGCTCGGGGCCAAGAGTAACAGGGCTCTAAGCCACTGGTGGCAGGGATGAAGGGCAGCGTCCAGGGAATGGCAGCTGGCTCTGACCCTTCCAGGGCCCCTGCCACCCAGGCGGAAGGCTTCCACTGTCTCTTCTGAAGCACGCTTTCTGAAGCAGTCTTTAAGTAACTGATTTTTCTAGGAGAGCAGTAATGCTTGGCCTGTCTCCACTACTGTAAATGCCTCAAAAGCTTTTTATAGGCATTGCCTTTGAAAGCTTTGAAAAGCTCAATGAAAGCTTTGAGATACATGCAGCCATCTTTCCTGCCTGCACTGAGGGGGCCCACCTGAGCCGGGAGTCAGTACGGCCAACCCACAGAAGAAAGAACTGAGAGATCCCAGGCTGGGGAGGAGAAACAAAGATAAAGGCTTGGAACGAAGAGTCGTGGGGGCTGGCCACCCCTGACCTTCCCAGGCAAGGGAGCCCAAACAGTCTCTGTTGTTGCTCCAGGTAGTTTGAACGGAGTTGTCATTGTAGCTAAAAGACTCTGGGCTAAGATGCTCTTTACAGGGAGTTTGTCCTTCTTCGATTCCTTCCCTGACATTGACCCCTTTCTTTCTAGACCCCCTGAGGGAGTTGGCATTGCAGGACCTACCTCTCTCCTTTTCCTGGTTCAGGAGTTTTCCACCTCTCGCTAATTTTCCTAGTTTCCTTTGCGGGGATCTCCAACTGCAAGCTGGAATTCTTATTTCTTCATTTCTTCCTGAGTCTGTCCTTACTGCCTAGCCTCACCTTTTTTTCTTTCTTTCTTTCTTTCTTTCTTTCTTTCTTTCTTTCTTTCTTTCTTTCTTTCTTTCTTTCATTTCTTTCTTTCATCACCTCAGATGGCTTCTCTGTTTTCATTTGAGGAGGTGTATCAGGCTCAGTTTTCTCTCTTTTGCTTTCGTTCTGTGTCTTTGCAGCTGGTAACCCTATGTCTTTCTTCTCTTCTGATCTTCATCTTGGGACATTTGTATAAATATGTCCCTTTTTGACACAGATATCACACACCGGCCGCTTGCCAACCTGTTTTTGTTTTGTTACTATATTAGACACTGCTCTGTTATGTTTCATACCTAAAGTGCTTCCAGACTACACATTTCACTCTGATGTTTTTGTTTTTTTTAAGTTTTGTTTATTTTGAGAGAAAGAGAGAGAGCATGAGCAGGGGAGGGGCAGAGAGAGAGGGAGATAGGAAATGCTAAGCAGGCTCTGTGCTGTCAGTGTGGAGCCTGATGCAGGGCTTGAACTCACAAACTGTGAGATCATTACCTGAGCCGAAATCAAGAGTTGGACGCTTAACTGAATGAGCCAGCAGGCACTCCACTCTGATGGTTTATTTATGCCTTATCTCTGGCTGCTCCTCATACCAAGTGAAATGATTAGTCCTAAATGAACATCACTGGCAAGTATTTCATTCTCCTCATGCCAGCAGTTCTGTTTATTACTTATCCCTTAAAAAAATTTGTTTTATGTTTATTTATTTTTGACAGAGAGAAAGAGAGAGAGAGAAAGAGACACAGCATGAATGAGGGAGGGGCAGAGAGAGAGGGAGACACAGAATCTGAAGCAGGCTCCAGGCTCCGAGCTGTCAGCACAAAGCCCAACGTGGGGCTCAAACCCACAAACCGTGAGATCACGACCTGAGGTGAGTCGGACGTTCAGCCGACTGAACCACCCAGGCACCCCTGTTTCTCACTTATTCCTTTCATTAAGCCTCAAACCAGCGCCTTTCTCCAGGGCTGTTAAACCTTTGTAGTTATTTAAAGGCAAATCACATAGCACTTGCTTAGATTATAAGTCCAATTGATAAATGTTGAAGGAATGAAGAATGTGACATACACCACAGTTAAATAAGTGTTGGTAAGAACAATCGATGGATGCTGAAATCAGTGGGCAAAGTATAAGGAGAAACAGGATATTTGTGTAGTCTCAAAGCATCTCCCCACAAGAAATATATTGATTGTGAGGGGGAAAATAATAAATTTACATTAGAGAAACCTAGAAGACATCACCTTAACCAAGGTGATGCACGAGACATGTAAACAATATTCCTTCTAAGGCATTCTCGCCAAAAAATGTATAACCTCAGTGTAATCATGAGATATCAGAAAAATCCAAATCAAGGAACATTATGTAGAATAACTAACCAGTATTCCTGGAATCACATTCCCAAATAAATGATTTACTCACAAGGTAAAAGCGTCAAGGTCATGATAAGGAAAGACTGAGGAAATGTTACAGATTGGAGGAGACTAGGGACACTGGACAACTGAATGCGCTTGACCCTGGATTGGATCCTGAACAAAAAAAGGACAGCAGCAGGCAACTGGTGAAATTTGAGTAACACCTGCAGATTAAGTAATGTTATTATTGATGTTAGTTTTCTTTTTTCTAACTGTGGTTTTTAAAAAGTTGAGATATAATTGACGTATTATATTAGTTTCAGGCATATAACATAATCATTTGATATCTGTGTACGTCCCCAAATGATCACCACAATAAATCTTGTGAACATCCATCACAACACATAGTTGTAAAATTTTCTTCTTGTGATAAGAACTTTTAAGATCTATTCTCTTAGCAACTTTCAAATATGTAATGCAGTATTGTTAACTATAGTCACTATGTTAATTTTCTAATTTAGACAATTACTGATTCACTGTCTGGGTTATAGTCCAGGCATCAGGATTTTTAAAAAGCAGCTCCAGAGGCACCTGGGTGGCTCAGTTGGTTAAGCATCCAACTTTGGCTCAGGTCATGATCTCATGGTTTGTGGGTTTGAGCCCCACATTGGGCTCTGTGCTGACAGCTCAGAGCCTGGAGCCTGCCTCAAATCCTTTGTCTCCCTCCACCCCTCCCCCACTCATGCTCTGTCTCTGTCTCTCTCTCAAAAATAAATAAACATTAAAAAAAAATTTTTTTTAAAAAGCAGCTCCAATGGGGCACCTGGGTGGCTTGTTCCGCTAGGTGTCTGACTTCACCTTGAGTCATGGTGTCATTTTGTGTGGGTTCAAGCCCCACATTGGGCTCTCTGCTATCAGCTCAGAACCCGCTTTGGATTCTCTGTCTCTCTCTGTCTCCTCTCTCTGCCCCTCCTGCACATGCACTCTCTCTCTCAAAAAAAATTTTTTTTAAAAAGCAGCTCCAGTGTTTCTAATGTGCAAAATTTGAAAACCACTGATCTAACTATATGGTAAAGGAGGGAAGTCTTAAATATTAGTAATGGCTTGGGGACCAGCTGCAGCTATTCCACTCTCCTTTGTGTAGTAAGTCCTTGCAAAGATTGCAGCCAGCCATGACCTTGACTGGGACTCTTGAAGGACTGGACTTCTGAGAGGTGGGACACCTGCAGATCAGAGAGGATCCAGGTGGGGACTGTGCCCCACATCCACATCTCCTGGCCCCATGTCCTACTCCAGGCACTGTTGCGCTGACTGGTTTCCTGTGGGCTTTGATGGGCCTTGTGCAGATCACTTGAGCCTATGCAGTGAACCTCTCACTTTTGGTCTGGGGTGTTGCTGATGCCTAGGTAAGAGACACCTGTAGGAAACCACCCCGTGCTTATCCATGCACAGCCCAGAAGCGTGGGTGAGTTAATGACAGTTCCTTATGTTATCTTGTCGGGAGACAGTTTAGGGGTGTCTTTCATCGGCTCCTCAGGGTGTCCTGGCATTATGGAGCACCAGTTTTGCCCTTAGCAAGGGCTGGCCCAGTCTCACTTCCTTACATTGTTTCTCCCTCCCTCCCTGTTTCCTTCACCTGTCCTGCCCTAGTGCTCCAGGAATCACATTCTCAAATAAACAACTTACAAATACCAAAGGCTCTATTTTGCAGAGAACCGAGGCTAAGATAATCTTTGGTGAAAACAATAAAATGATTGAAAGTTGAGACCGTCATGGAAAAATCCAGGAGGTCTGGTCTGGGGATGAGGTTCTCTTCTGTTCTGTGCTCTATGGCCCTCTTTCCTCCTCTTTTTTTTTTTTTTTATGGAAGCCCAGACAGCTGGTCCAGCATCAGCTTTCTTTCTTTTTTGACTAGTCCTTGCTAACTCTACAACTTTCCTCGGCCACCTCTCTCCTCATGTTTCCATTTGTGGCTCATAGCTCTCCCTCACGAGCCCCTTGGCGGAAGCCAGAAGAAAACTAAGCTGCTTACACCACTGCTCTGCTCTGCTTAAACAAATCCGCCCCTTCTCAGGCTGCTGCTGCTGCTGTTGCCCTTGGACCCAACTCTTCTTTCCTCCTCCAGCATGTTCGCCCAGGTTCTGCTTCACCTTCTGGCCAGTCCACCTGCCTCCTGGGTTCCCCATCTGCACATTGGTGGCACCTGCCTTTCTTCCTGTGCCTCATCACCGCCACTTGATTGGGGTCTTTCCCACTCTCATCAGGGTCCTTTGACTTGGACAACAACACTGTGAGGCAAGTAGGGGAAGAATCAGTGATGAAGTAGTCCCTAAGGGCTGTTTGCCTTCTTGAAGACTATAATCCCTTATTTATTCATTTGGTAGTTATTGACTGCCCAATATGCGAGACACTTCATTCTAGGTGTTGGGTATATTGCCATGAATAAGACCAACAAAAAAGCCCTCGCCTACATACAGCTTACATCCCAGTAACTGGCAAATTAGTGATAGATAGTGATCTAAAGGGGCATCTGGTAGCTTAGTCGGTTAAGCATCTGACTCTTGATTTCAGCTCAGGTCGTGATCTCTCAGTTAGTGGGTTCGAGCCCTGTGTCAGGCTCTGTGCACACAGCACAGAACCTGCTTAGGATTCTTTCTGCCCCTCTCTCTCTTTGCCTGTCCCCCATTCATACTCTCTCTCTCTCTCTCTCGCTCTCTCTCAAAACTAAATAAACATTAAAAAAAGGAAGTGTGACCTAAATGCTGTACCTCTCTTTCTTTCTAAAATAGTTCTTTTCTCACTGTATTCTTCTTTTCACTCCACCTGTTTCCTGAACGGTGGGCATATAGCATTTATTCTTACACCTCATGGGGCAGCTTTCTTATTTGTCTCTGGGTTAAGATTAAAGTCCATCTCTGACTCACTGTCCCTCCCCCCGCGCCACCACCCAGGGCTCCTCTCCTTCTCTGTTGAGGGAACACTTGGCTACCTGAGTGGTCTTCAGTTGTAAATACTCAAGAATTTTGGACCTAGCTTTCCGTGTCTTAGCTGGGATCCCACCACCTGGAGGGCAGGAAAGCCAGGTTCTCCACCAGACTTTCACTCTCAGCTACAGCTCTTTTCCATTGATCATTCTCTTTGTGGTTTTGCAAAAGAGTGCCCCATTCTCAGATCTGTAACTTAATGTTTATTATAACAGCAGCAACAGAAACTCTTCCTTATGTAACAGTTGTTACATAATAAACCATCTTTGTTATTAGTTGAGGTTAGTGAATGGGACCACCAATCGCTGTGGAGTCTGCACAGGAGCAGTTCAGCATTGTAGATGCACAAGCTGATTCAGAAAGAGGCCACGTGATGTGCAGACTTTCTTATTTCCCCTCATTCCCCTCAGATACCCGAGTATGACTGAGTGCTTTTACAGTTTGGGGGCGCACTCTCTTTGGGAATTTGCCATTGTTGTTTTTGAAGATAAAGGAATTTGTGCTGTCGTTGCCAGCTCGCTCTGAAGGCACACAAGCAAGTTGTGTCTTTCCACGGTGTTGGCTCCATTCAATCCTAAAGCAAGGCTAACATAATTGTAAAGCAGATTCAGGATTCCAAACTCAGTGACATTTCATGACACATGTAACTTGGCTTCATGCAGGTCATACAAAGCAAAACACAATACGAACTCACAACACAAACAAGATACAATAAAGAGTAGTTAACAAACTGCACATGAGGTCAGTCCGTGAGCACTCAGATGAGATGAGGCATCATTCTGGTCCAAGCCAGCTCTCAGCACATGCTGCTTATTATGGAGAATCTCTCCTGTGGTTAGAGATCAATCTGGTGGCAGTCACGTTTTTGATATGTTGAGGCATGAAAGGGTCAACATCTGGACAGTCTGAGAGTTTGCTGCAAAAATCCCGCCTTTTTAAAGAAGTTTAATTAGTCTCGGGCCTTTGCCGACCTCCTCTGGTTTTGGTTATCATTTCTGGGTATCATCAGCCTGTGCTGGTTTTGGCAATATCTAGTCTCAGCTGCAACACCCCTGGCTGCTCATGTCAATGCTTGACATGAGTCTCTGCTTGACATGAGTGACTCCATCTTGCTCTCTATAACAATAGAAAACTATCTAACTTTTCTGTTTTCAAGCACAAGTTTGGGAAAAGACATCTCCATTTCTTGATGGATTTGAAAGAGGGAGAACTGTTTACTCACCAGCTGACCTATCTTTACAAGATCTCCCTACAAACCTCTCCTTCCCTCTCTCCATGGGTCACATTTTCTGACTGCCAAGATGATGAGAGGGGTATAAGATTACCTCCATTTGGGAGATTTATTCCTTGAAATTTTGCCTTTAGAGATCAAATATTTTGGATTAAGTGTTACCTTTCTTAACATCTACAATGTAAATAATTTCTGGAAGGAGGAGTAGGGAAGGAAAAATAATTGTCCCTCTACTTTTCTAGGTTCTTGTGTGAAAAACAAATTTAATCAAGTACATATGTGGTGAGAGCCCACTAAAGAAGTAACCAAAGCAGAAAGATTTTATGCCTTTTAGACAAACAAATTTGTGAAGAATCGATAAGAGAAAGAGGTTTGGACTACGTGTGGTAAAATGGCAAAGATATAACAAGGTTATTTACACAGTGTTCTTGGCCCTAAATTCCCTATTTCTGGTGATAAGGATGCCTATTAGCCTCCTGGTACAGGGAGGATATTTTCACATGGGAGATTTATCTCCTGCTTTCAGGGACACAGAGAGGGTCAGAGTGTCCTTATACCCGCTATTTCTCAAATACCTTTAATTCAAAATAATCAGTAGCCAAAGTGGCATATTTGGGGGTAACATATTCTGAGCCCTTACAGAGGTAACCTATTACTTTCTTTATACATTAGGGAGTTTATCACATCAATCTCCTCTACTTGAAAGAACTGGGTAGAATGAGCTCTGAATATCTTTTGGAGAGGGAAGCAGAAAGCCTTGAAAGATATGCAAGGCAGGCGTTGAAAGGGGACATGAGAGTCCCCAACACCAATAAAGGGCTGGGTGGCCCTTTGTGATTACCAGGATGTCATTAAGGGTGAGGCTAGGAGAAGAGATAGAGGCTCCTGAGGGTTCTTCACTGTTCAAAAGAAATTGACGATTCTACTTCCTCTATAGACTTCTGGTAATAGTGCTGCTTCTGGAAACAAGCCCCTATTGACCCACTTCCCCAGGGTAAGCAGTGTCTCTCAGCCTTTTTCCCCACTCTGAGTTAGGCCAGACCACAGAAACTCATCTGCGTTTACAGATAGGCAGGAATGACAATTTGTTATAGGTATGACCGATTTTACTTTGGTTTTCTTCAAAAGCAATGAAAAAGAGCCACCACAAAGGATATAAACAAGGTTAAGTTTGCTGGAGTGTGGAATGGCTCCCCATTGTCTCTCTTTATCTTTTTTTTTTTTTATTTTTTTTAATTTATTTTTGGGACAGAGAGAGACAGAGCATGAACGGGGGAGGGGCAGAGAGAGAGGGAGACACAGAATCGGAAACAGGCTCCAGGCTCCGAGCCATCAGCCCAGAGCCTGATGCGGGGCTCGAACTCCCGGACCGCGAGATCGTGACCTGGCTGAAATCGGACGCTTAACCAACTGCGCCACCCAGGCGCCCCAGTCTCTCTTTATCTTATAGAGACTTTTCTAGAGTTTGATGATCTTGCCAGCCTGCAAAGATGCTTTTTATGCTCCAAATAAGAAAAAAATTTACACTAGCACATGAGGCGATGATTTTACTGCACAGGAAGCTACATCTCTCAGACCTTCTGTCTGAGTTTACAGCCTTGAAATTCTTGTTGCATCAGCCCTGGGACAAATTTCCCCTTATCTGTGCTTATGCTTCTGGGCTGAGTTTTCCATTTATATCTACTAGAGATGATGGCAACTACGTATGCTCCATATTCCAGGGGTGGGACACACTTCTGTGAATAACAGTACCTCATACCAGTGGGAACTTAGCTGGTCAGAGAAGAGAAGAGTAGCTATTGGCCTTTCTGGAGCAGGGAAGCTTCTAATATATCCTACGAGAGAGAGAGAGAGAGAGAGAGAGAGAGAGAGAGAGAGGGCTCCAGGCAGTGTTTCCTTTAAAATGTATACTTTTGGGGCACCTGGGTGGCTCATTTGGTTAAGTGTCCAACTATAGCTCAGGTCATGATCTCGTCGTTCCCGAGTTTGAGTCCCACGTTGGGGCTCTGTGCTGACGGCTTAGAGCCTGGAGCCTGTTTGATTCTGTGTCTCCCTCTCTCTGCCCTTCCCCCACTTGCAGTCTGTCTCTCTCTGTCTCTCTCTCAAAAATAAATAAATGTTAAAAAAATTTTTTAATATATAATTCTAGTGTTAATGGAAAATGGCAAACAAACTTACAATATAAGTTTTGCTTTATAAAGTTTAAACTAGTTTCCAGCTGCTATGATGCATATTGAAGGTGGTAGTTGGGATATCTGTAATGTATTCTCTTTAACGTCATGTACTCTGATTTCAAATGCTTGAATTTGCAACGCTTAAGGACTTTAGACTGCTTTTAAAATTGTAATTTTTATAATTTTTGTTTTTCTTGATGAACTTTTAAAAATACTTTTGGCAATCTAAGAAATTACCTTCTATACTTGGAGGGTAAGGATGTGATGACAGTTGTTCTTCTTTATAAACTCCTATCTTTTTGGAACAGGTTGTGATTGTGGGAGGATCATTCTGATACTATTGCTTTGGCTGTGCAGTATTTTGCAACTTAAAAGTGAAAGTTTTCTCTGTTATCACTGAACATGCATCTTTGCTAAGCATACAATGGTAGCTCTCTAGATACAAATGAGTTCTTTAAAATCTGTTATTTCAGTTCAGTGGCTCTCAAATTTTAGCATGTATTAACATCACCTGGGAAGATTTCTGAAATGCACATATTTGGGTGTTACTCACAAAGCTTATAATTGAGTAGTGTGGGTTGGGGTCCAAGGATCTGCATCTATATTATGTTTTTTAAAATTTTAATTCCAGTATAATTAACATACAGTGTTATAGGAGTTTCAGGTGTACAATATAGTGATTCAAAAATTCTATGCGTTACTTAGTGCTCACCAGGATAAATGTATTTTTTAATCCCTGCCACCTATTTCACCCATTTTCCCCACCCCACGTTTGTTCTCTATATTTAAGAGTCTGTTTTTTGGCTTGTCTCTTTTTTTTCTTTGTTTGGTGTTTTGTTTCTTAAATTCCACATATAAGTGAAATCATATGGTATTTGTCTTTCTCCAACTGACTTATTTCGCTTATACCCTTTAGATCCACCCATGTTGTTGCAAATGGCAAGATTTCATTCATTTTTAAGGCAGAGTAATATTCGTGTGTGTGTGTGTGTGTGTGTGTGTGTGTGTATGTATAAATCATCTCTTTATCCATTCATCTATCAATGTTCAGACACTTTGGCTGTTTCCATATCTTGGCTATTATAAATACTGCTGCAATAAATGGGTACATGTATCCCTTTGAATTAGTGTTTTCATATTTTTTGGTAAATACCCAGTAGTGGAATTACTGGATCATATGGTAATTCTATTTTAAAATTTTTGAAGAACCTCCATACTGTTTTCCACTGTGGCTGCCCCAGTTTGCATCCCCACCAACAGTACACAACAGTTCCTTTTTCTCTACATCCTCACTAACACTTGTTGTTTCTTATGTTTTTGCTTTTAACCATTCTGCCAGGGATGAGGTGATATCTCATTGTGGTTTTGATTTCCATTGTCCTGATGATGAGTGATGTTGAGTATCTTTTCATGTGTCTGTTGGCCATCTGTATGTCTTCTTTGGAGAAATGTCTGTTCATATCTTCTGCCCATTTTTTAAGTGGATTATTTGTTTTTTGGGTGTTGAGTTGTATAAGATTTTTATATATTTTGGATACTACCCCTTTATTGGATATGTCATTTGCAAATATCTTCTCTCATTCAGTAGGTTGTATTTTAATTTTGCTGATTGTTTCCTTTGCTGTGCAGAAACTTTTTATTTTGATGTAGTTGCAATAGTTTATTTTTGCTTTTGTTTCCCTTACCTTAGGAGACATATCTAGACAAATGTTTCTATGGCCAATGTCAGAGAAATTACTGCCTGTGCTCTCTTCTAGGATTTTCACAGTTTCATGTCTCACATTTAGGTCCTTAATCCATTTTGTTTTGTTTTTGTGTATGGTGTAAGTAAGCAGTCCAGTTTCATTCTTTTGTATGTAGCTGTTCAGCTTTCCCAAAACCATTTATTGAAGAGACTGTCTTTTTCCTGTTGCACATTCTCACCTCTTTTGTCAAAGATTAATTGACCGTAGAATTGTGGGTTTATTTCTGGGCTCTCTATTCTGTTTATTGCTCTTTGTATCTATTTTTGTACTAGTACCATACAGTTTTGATTACTACAGCTTTGTAGTATACCTTGAAATCAGGGATTATGATACCTCCAACTTTGTTCTTCTTTTTCCAGATTGCTTTGGCTATTCAGGATCTTTTTTGTTTTTATATAAAATTTAGGATTGTTTTTTCTCGTTCTGTTAAAAATGCTATTGGTAGGGGCGCCTGGGTGGCGCAGTCGGTTAAGCGTCCGACTTCAGCCAGGTCACGATCTCGCGGTCCGTGAGTTCGAGCCCCGCGTCGGGCTCTGGGCTGATGGCTCAGAGCCTGGAGCCTGTTTCCGATTCTGTGTCTCCCTCTCTCTGCCCCTCCCCCGTTCATGCTCTGTCTCTCTCTGTCCCAAAAATAAATAAACGTTGGAAAAAATAAATAAATAAATAAATAAATAAATAAATAAAAATGCTATTGGTATTTTGGTGGTTTGTTTTAACATTTTTAAAAGTTTATTTATGTATTTTGAGATGGGGGAGCAGAGACAGCGAGGGAGGGAGAGAATCCCAAGCAGGATCCATGCTGCCAGTACAGAGCCCAATGTGGGACTCAATCTCACCAGTTGTGAGATCATGACCCAAGATGAGGTCAAGAGGGGGATACTTACCTGCCTGAGCCATGCAGAGGCCCAAGGCATTGGTATTTTGATAGGGATTGTATTGAATCTGAAGATTGCTTTAGGTAGTATAGGCATTTTGACAACATTTGTTCTTCTGATCCATGAGCATGGAATACCTTTCCTTTTGTATCATCTTCAATTTCTTTCATCAGTGTTGTTTTAGTTTTCAGAGCATAGGTCTTTCCCCTCGAGGATCTGCATTGTAAAGCTGTGGACTGAGACCCACACTCTGAGGGTAAATCATTGCAGTAGAGCAAGTCTCTCAACCTCAGCACTATTGCTGTTTGGCTGGATGAGTATTTGTTGTGTGCTGTTTTCTGTGTTGTGGGATGTTTAACAGCATCCCTAGCCTCTACTCATGAGATGACAGTAGCATCCCCACTCTCTTCTTGGTTATGACAACCAAAAATGTCTCCAGACATTGCCAAATGTCCCCTGGAATTGTGAATTTGTGAACCAATGCCTTTGGAATTTTATTATTCATAATTCAAACAGCCTAGCTACCCATTCTTATAAATGACAGATTTGTTTATGGAACTCTAGTCCCAAACTTAGTTTTCTAGTCCCAAACTTAGGATTCTGTGTGATAAAATAAGTCTTTTGTCATGTAGGGCTCAAACTAAGGAGCCATGACCATTTCTAGTTCCCAGACATCTTCATTTGACTAGGAAAGATTTTTTTTTTAATTATTAAAATTAGTTGCTAGCACATGCAATTTGGGATATACTCATTTCTAACTGTGCTTGAAAATTCAGAAGATTTGACCCCATTAGCCCTTATTAATATGAAGTTAGGACCAGCTGTATTAGGGGGACAGCTGCAACAGAGACCCAGATGTGCTCTCTAGCCGCCTGAGTCTGCAGTTGGCCGATCTCACTTACCCACAGATCTTGTCTGGCTCCTACACACATTGGATTTGCAATTCTTGATTTAATGCTCCACAACCACTAGATAAAAATGGAATATTCCATATGGAATATTTCTGTTAGAGTTGGCAACTTTGATGCCAACTCTTGAATATATTTAAAGATTAAGTGGATTGTAAGGCAATGGACCAAATGTTTTAATCTCCTGTGATTAATGTCTTCATAATTTTGTGATAGATTTACGTGGAGTTTCAGGTATTTGCCCTTTCAAAAGGAGAAAATTTCTAAAATGTGGATCCTACGTACTCAAGATGCATCACCAGTTTATCACATTCGACCAATATTTGTTGTTGTTGACTGATGCAATTCTGCATTGTCTGTTCAGAATTCTTGTTTTCTCAAGTGGTGGTTCTTGGGAGGCAAATGAAACATTTCAGGAAACAAAAAAACAAAGGAGAAATGGGTGTGTGATGAACTCCCACCCAAATTACTCTTACCCCATATGAACCTATGTCATTGTGGGAATAACAATTTCATATGGGGTGGCTAGAAACTGGTTCTATGACTGATCTCAAAAGAAAGGTAGAAGGAAATGCCATGGGGTGGGGCTGGATGCGTGAGCGTACGACTGCACAGTTACCAAAGGCCTTGTGTGTAGAAGGGCCCTGCCCTTCTTTTAATGCTCCACTCTTGCCATCTTGAAAGGTTTTTTTTTTTTTTTAGAATAATCCATTATAACTCTTTCAGAGTAGCAAAAACACTGGAAACAGGGCAAATGTCCATCAGCAGCAACTGGTTGAATAAGCCACACAATGGAGGACACTGAAGCTGCAAAAGGAACAAAGAATAGCTCAACACAGTACTGCAAAGAGATCCCTGGGGTGGGTTGTTCTGTGAATAAAGCAAAGTGGGTGTCCAGGATAGGCAAATGTTTACCAGTTTATTATAAAAGAGTTTAACTGAGGAATAACCAGATGGAAGAGATGCGTAGGGCCAGGTATGTGGGAAGGGGCGGAGCACGCAGCTGCCAGCCATGCTCTCTGGTTGAGCTGCTCTCCCTGAACCCCCATGTGTTCACCAACCTGGAAGCTCTTGATATTCTTAATGACTTTTGACCGAGAGGCCCTGCAATTTCATTTTGCACCAAGCTCTGCAAATTAGGTAGATAAATCTGTATGGAGGAGGAGTTTTTCAGTTGATTTGATTTGATTTGATTTTTGCAGGATGTGGGAATGTTCAAGAACATCAAGTTTAGGAATTTCATTATTGTAGGAGCCCTCAGGTGGCTCAGTTGGTTGAACATCTGACTTCGGCTCAGGTCATGATCTCATGGTTTGTGAATTCGAGCTCCACGCTGGGCTTTGCGCTTGTATTGTGGAGCCTGCTTTGATTTCTCTCCCTTTCTCTCTGCCCCTCCCCTGCTCTTTCTCTCTCTCTCTCAAAAATAAGTAAACATTAAAGAAAAATTTTTAAAGGAATTTCATTGTTGTAAAGAGACAGCATCCTTTTCTCTTAATGTGATTGGAGTGCATTTATTCAGGAAACTAACATGCTCTTAAAGTCAGCTGTGTGTGGGGAACCACTAGGAGGCAAGGAAACACAGATGACAAGGAAAGCAGTATGGTGATGTGGAGCCTGGTGGAAATGGGTTCTAATGAATTTAGACAAACCATATTATGTCTCCAAACCTTAGTTTCTTTTTTTTTTAATTTATTTTTATTTTTTTTTATTTTATTTTTTTATTTTATTTTTTTATTTTTATTTTTTTTATGAAATTTATTGACAAATTGGTTTCCATACAACACCCAGTGCTCATCCCAAAAGGTGCCCTCCTCAATACCCATCACCCACCCTCTCCTCCCTCCCACCCCCCATCAACCCTCAGTTTGTTCTCAGTTTTTAAGTCTCTTATGCTTTGGCTCTCTCCCATTCTAACCTCTTTTTTTTTTTTTTCCTTCCCCTCCCCCATGGGTTCCTGTTAAGTTTCTAGGATCCACATAAGAGTGAAACCATATGGTATCTGTCTTTCTCTGTATGGCTTATTTCACTTAGCATCACACTCTCCACTTCCATCCACGTTGCTACAAAAGGCCATATTTCATTTTTTCTCATTGCCACGTAATATTCCATTGTGTATATAAACCACAATTTCTTTATCCATTCATCAGTTGATGGACATTTAGGCTCTTTGCATAATTTGGCTATTGTTGAGAGTGCTGCTATGAACATTGGGGTACAAGTGGCCCTATGCATCAGTGCTCCTGTATCCCTTGGATAAATTCCTAGCAGTGCTATTGCTGGGTCATAGGGTAGGTCTATTTTTAATTTTCTGAGGAACCTCCACACTGCTTTCCAGAGCGGCTGCACCACTTTGCATTCCCACCAACAGTGCAAGAGGGATCCCGTTTCTCCACATCCTCTCCAGCATCTATAGTCTCCTGATTTGGTCATTTTGGCCACTCTGACTGGCGTGAGGTGATACCTGAGTGTGGTTTTGATTTGTATTTCCCAAACCTTAGTTTCTTAATCTATAAGATGAGGATAATAGTTCCAACCTTGAGAAATTGTAAGGATTAAATGAGATTGTATCTCTTACAGTGATTGGCACTTAGCCCTCAATATATGACAGTTATGTGAATATGGGTCTTTGCTTTCAGGAAGTCTAGAATCTAAAAGAGGAGATAGACACGTATTGAATCAATTGCAGTAGAACCTGGTGTACTAGTCACCTTGGGCAGCCATGACAAAAGACTGTAAACTGGGTGGCTTAAAGAACACAAATTAGTTTTCTTACAGTTTTGGAAGCTGTAATTTGAGACCAGTGTACCAATGTGGTTGGGTTCTGGTGAGCACTGGCTTTCTTTTTGCTGTGTGCTCATGTGATAGAGCTCTGGTGTATCTTCCTCTTCTTATAAGGACAACATTTCTGTTGGATCAGTATTGTACCCTTAAGACTTTATTTAATCTTAATCACCCCCTTAAAGATCCTTTCACCAAATACAGTCACATGAATGGCTACAGCCACCCATGTGCATTTGGGGGATGCAATTCAGGCCATAACACCTGGTATAAGTACAACTAGGGCATAACTGAAAGTGATTCTATGGTAGGGGAAGGTCAGAGAAGGCTTCATGGAGGAGGTGATTCCTGAAATGCATCCAAAACATTTAAGTAAAAAAATATGTGTTTGAAATAACAAATCAAAGAGCATAGAGTAGTTTAGAGTAAAACACAATGGTCTCCCCACTTCTCTCCAGCCTCAGGAGTCAGTGCTATGGAATAAGTATTTATGTCCCTCCAAATCCATATGTTGAAACCCTAATCCCAAGTGTGATAGTTTTAGGAGGTGGGGCCTTTAGGGAGATGACTAGGTCATAAGAGTGGGGCTCTCGTGATGAGATTAGTGCTCTTATAAGAAGAGACACAAGAGAACTTTTTCTCTCTTTCTCTCTCTCATCTCCCCTCCCTCTTCCCTTCCTCTCTCTTTCTCTCCCTCTCTACACCAGAAGGATACAACACAAACATGACCCTCTATAACCCAGGAAGAATACTCTCACTAAATACTGGACCTCCCAATGTCTTAATCTCGTATCTCCCAGCCTCCAGAACTGTGAGGCCACCCCAACGTACAATAGTCTGTCATAGCCATTCACGCTGACTAAGACAGTCAACATTGTAAAAATATTTGTTTTAGTTCTCATATTGCAATGACATGCTCCTTCAGTCCTTCCAGTGCTGGATGACTCAACTGTATTTTTCCCCCATTGGTTTCCTTTGTAACTGAAGGTAATTTACCTCTACCTGTGTTTCCTGTGTCATCAACTTTACCATTTATCTATTGCCTCCCTGCTTAATAGAATATATCGGTGCCCCATTCTTTTCTCTGGCTTTCCCCTCTTGCCACGGCCTCCCTTCTGTCAGCTATCCTTTTCCTTGATCACGATTACCAATTTGCATTCTGTTCTGCCATCACAGTCAAGTCTTCCTTAGAAGCCAAAAAAGCAGCTTTTGTGTTAGTCGGCCCATGCAAACGCTGGCCCAGCTTATGTGCCTGAAATACTTTCAGTTTTTTACTGGGCCAAATGATATAAACTCAGGATTGGTAGGAGGATTTCTTTTCCTCAAAGTCAAATGGAATTTCTTTTCTTATAATTTAAAAATTTCTTAAAACCATTATGCATTTGAGTTTGCTATATATTTAGATACCTTTTTCTTATAGAGTTTTATTTTTAAGTTTCTAAATGCCTCCCCCCACCCCCCGACTCTCTATTGCTCTCTCCTCTTAAAGCACTTGCTTTGGCTGATCCTTTCTATTATACCATCTACCCCATCGTACCATCTGTCTGCAATCCAGGCTGTTGTAACAGCACACTATACACTAGGTGTTCAAACAATACAAATTTAGTTCCCACAGGGCTGGAGGCTAGAAATCCAGGATCAAGGTGCCAAATGGATGGATTCTGGTGAAGACCCTCTCCTGGGTTGCAGAATGCAACTTCTTGTGTCCTCACATAGTGAGGACAGAGAGAGAGGAAGCAAGCTCTCATGACTCTCATAAGGGCACCAACCCTATCCATGAGGGCTTCATCCTCATGACCTTATCTAACCCTGATTACCTCCCAAAGGTTCCAACTCCTAATACCATCACATTGGGGGATCGGATTTCAACATATGAATTTTCGGGGGGATATAAACCACTAGTCCATCCACCATCTTTTTCATCAAGAATACCTTTTTAACAGAGACCATCCTCTCAAAGATCTGCCTCTGTTCCAGAGAGCTCCATCTTTCTGCTCCTTTAAGAATGGCTTACTTTGGGGTACCTGGGTGGCTCAGTTGGTTGAGTGTCCGACTTCGGCCCAAGTCATGATCTCACGGTTTGTGAGGTTGAGTCCCATGTCAGGCTCTGTGCCGACAGCTCAGAGCCTGGAGCCTGCTTCTGATTCTGTGTCTCCCTCTCTCTCTGCCCCTCCCCCACTTGTTCTCTCTCTCTCTCTCTCTCTCTCTCTCTCTCTCTCTCTCTCACACACACACACACACACACACACACACACGCACACACCCCGCACACACACAACTAAATAAACATTAAAAAAAAATAAAAAAGAATGGCTTATTTTCTAGCCCTGCACTGCAGTTATCATTCTGGAATTCTGGAACTTTCCTTCATTGCTGTTTTCTATGGCATCTACTGTTTCCTGAATACCATATCTTCTTCTTTCTTATTTCCCTCCCTGTTGTGCTAAAATAGATCAAGAAATTTCCTAAAAATGGTGTTAAACTGAGAGAAATGTCTCAAAATATCTCAGTTCTGTCAGTGCATTTGATAGTTTGGTTGGGTATAGTGTTCAAGTATAACTGGAAGAGGGCAATTTTCAATTAGTTTTGCACAGTCTTGGCCAGAGGAAGGTGCTTTCTATTCATGCCACCAAATCCCCACAAAACGACTTAGGTATACACTGTCAGACAGTGCATAGTCCACTCATACTAATGATTGTCCCATCAAACTGGGCACTCAGGGGGTGATGACCAGCCATTAGACAGGAAGCATGGAGCTCCTCACCAGAGTCGGCAACTGGTGTGGACAGCTCAGCACCAGATCAGTTTCCAGGCAACCAACTGATACCTGTGATGAGAAGCTTTCCCCACCTTCCCCATTCCCCTCCTAAATTTGGAGTTATCTTCGTTCCTTTCTAAGGTGGTCCCTCTGCCTTTTTCTTCCTTCTCCAGTTAATACTCTACCTCATCTTGGAGGTAGAAATCCTAGCTCTGCAAGCATGCTGATACATCTTTCTGTCCGATCCTTTGTCTAAAGGCTTTTTCCTTTTAATTTTATACTCTTTGTTGCCTATTCCAAAGTGGGTGACTCATGGCTATCTGAGTAGGACTGAGTGGAAGAAAAAAAGGCCCCAGGGGTTCAAGTAAGTAAAGAGGGAAGGAAACACACAGGAAACATACAGATTAATACCTCAAGATATCATCTTACCACAACAGGTCAAAAATTATTTTCCCTTCAACCTTCGAAAGCATAGTGCCATTGCTCTCCAGCACCCGCTGTTACTAATGAGAAATCAGAAGCTAGTTTGGCTTGTTCCTTTGTGGCTGATTTGGTTTTCCTTTCTGGAAGGTTTTAAGATGTTCTCTTTATGTTTGGTGTTCTAAAATTTCATAGTAATGTGTGTAGGAACAGATATTTTTAAATTCTTGAACTGAGCATTTAATAGCTCCTTTCAACTTGTAGACTTGTGACCTCTTGGCTTTAAAAATTTTTCGTTATTTTTTTTGCAAGTTTCCTCTTCTGCATGGTCTCTGTTTTCTCTTGGAATGTGATTTGTTTGCATGCTGGCTTGCTGAATTAGTCTTGTCTCATCTTTTTTTTTTTGTTTTTGTTTTTAATTGTGGGAAAATACATGAAACAAAATTGTCTCTTAACCTTTACTTTTTCTGTATCTCTGTGTTGTTGTTGTTGTTGTTGTTGTTGTTGTTCTATGGTCTAAAGAGAGATTGTCTGAAATTTTCCATTCTTCCATTGCATTTTTTATATCATCAACTAATAATTTCTTTAAAAAAATTTTTAGTATTTATTTTTGAGAAAGAGAGAGAGAGAGACAGAGTGTGAGTGGAGGAGGGACAGAGAGAGAGGGAGACACAGAATCTGAAGCAGGCTTCAGGCTCTGAGCTGTCAGCACAGAGCCCAACGTGGCACTCAAACTCAGGAACAGCGAGATCATGACCTGAGCTGAAGTTGGACGCCTAACCGACTGAGCCACCCAGGCACCCCATCAGCTAATAATTTCTAATTATTCTTTCTGTTTTCTGATTTCTCCTTGTGTATAGTACCTTAATCTTGGCTTATGAATAGCTAATTGCTCCGAGGATTTTCATTGCTTTCTTTCCTAAATTCTGTTTTTCCAGTTAGTTATCTTGGTCTCTCTTTCTTGTTGCTGGTTTTCTTCCTATGCCTGGCAATCCTAAACTGTCTTTTCATATGTAAGAAGGAAAGACTGAGTAGCTAGTGTATCTTTCTTCTGCTGTGTGTGTTCATTTATATATATCTTGGGTAGTTCCAACAGTATGCTTTAAAAAGAAATAAAACTCTGGTACATCCAAATGATAAAAATTTCCTAGTCTCTGCACTTGAACTCACTTTCTCCTTCCTCCCTCCATAGAAGTTTAGTAATGGTTCAGAAATATCTATTTAATTCAGTTCTTTTTAACATCCGTTGCAGGAATTCTGAATCCAATCCGGCATCACTGTGTTTCTGGATGGCAAAGTTGAAGATTCTAGGATCTTTATGTTTTGTGTCTACAATTGGTAAATTACCCTTTTGCTTATCTGGGCTGCCTCTACTTAATTCTGAGGCTTTAACTTTGGTGGATCCTGAGGCATATCACATCTTCTCTTTCTCTAGTTTACTCTGGAGCTGGATAAGCTGTCCTGCCTGCTCTGTAGAGGTCCCTGGGGTCACGTCCTTGCTCATCACCCACTCACAAATACAGAGAGTGGATCATGTCCAACAATCCCCAACCTTTTCAGTAGAATCTTAAGACTCCTCTTTGACAAAATGTTGAGACTTTTTTCTCCTCATTCAGGTTGGATCCCCAATTTTATGGGGGCTGCAGCAGCCTAGGCTGGAATTCTGCATGCCTTTTTTATTGCTGCAGGCACCGACGGGTACCCCAGAGAGAAGGCAAAGGCCACTCCAGGGGTCCGCCAACTCTATAAAGTGAATGATGAACACTGTGTGCACACTTTCCATACGGAAACCCTAATGGTGTCCTCCTTGCAGCCAAGGTCAGTGGTCTCTGCTGTACAATGTGAGACCCACATGCTTAAAGTAAAGGGTCAAAGGGCAGGGGAAGGTAGACCCTGGTCCCCTCAAATGGGTTACCATTCCTTAATGCCCCGCCCAACACATCTCTTTGGAATCCATGAACTGAGCGTTGTTTGTTTGTTTGTTTGTTTGTTTTTTACATTCCATTTGACCTGACCTAATCCTTCATTTTGGAGTGGTAGCTTCATTCCAGGCTAATGCTTTAGAAGAACTTGAGTCCCTGGCCCCTTTCCTCCAGTAGCTAAAAGGAGCAAATGGCCCTGAGCGGTTATATAAATTGCTTCTTCCCCCTTTCTTTTTGCTTAGTAGAATTTACCTGAACATGAATAAATTCTGTGCAAAATTACTTATATTCATGCAATTGATGTTCAGTCCAACAAATTACACAAAAATTGATAGAACAAATTGAATTTAAAAGATTCTTTACTGTGCCTTCAGATGGGCCCCAGGGGACCTATGTCCCCGTCTGCACTCCCTCTGCTTTATCCTACCCACCCGTGCCACCCGCCCCCCCCCACCCCTGCACCCCCACTCTGCCCTTTCGGTTTAAGACACAGGCATTCACCTAATGAGTAGCTGGTGCTGGACTAATGGTGATGGGGGAGGGGTGGGGAGAAGCCAAACAAGTACAATAAGGAAGAGAGCATCTCTAAAGCAACTACTGATGCCCCTGCAATAGCATTTGGAGGTGGCTCAGCTCAGCTCACAGTCTGAACCAAATCCATGCTAAGGAAGAGATGGATTGTAAACTTATTACTGTCTTCTAAATGCAAGTTGGAGTCACTTGCAAATCAGAAGAAATACAATGTTGTAGCCAGAAACGTTGCCCACCTATCGGGAGCTTCAGAGAGGTTGCCCTCAAGAAATTGAAATAAGGTAGCTGGCACGGAGTTAAACAATGACAGCAGTACAACATGGCACAGAATACGGAACATTGAATATACATTTAAAAGACAATTGCCCCCCCAGCTTGCAAGACAGCAACCTGACTGATGTTAATCAGAGCTAAAGAAGTCATGTGGAAATCAGGAGCATGGTTATTAGCTTAGAAAATTGAGTCACCGCGGACAGCTGGCAGGGTTCTTCAAAGCATTGTCCAGGGCAAAGAGGCTAATCCCTTCCATTGGCTGGACCCATCCTGTCATGTAGGTGGAAGCGTCAGGCTATCTAGCCTGATGCCATTAAGCATTGGATTTATCTGAACAACTCTCTTTGTTCTGACTTTCTGCTCTTCAGGCAATCTCTGATTATTATCTGACTTCCTCTATAGTTCTGCCGTTGGAAATGGATCTGCTACAAGGGCTTTTAGTATTCGTTCCATATAATGGTTTAAAAAAATTTGTTTTTCTGATTATAAATGAACAAATGGTATTTTGACCATTATATTATTTGGCTTCCCCTGTAGTTTGGCAACTGGGGAAGAAAGGCCCGGTTATGTAATATATGTGCTCCTGTTCCTGTGAGAGGTACTTCTTGTTGCAAATGAACAAGCTGGCCCTCAGTTTTGGGGGATTTAGTGGATGTGAGTCTGTCCCTGAGGAGATTAACATACTCAGGGAGCACTAGGTTTCTGAGCCTGGAAAGGGGAAGGCCTGCCTGCCTCTGGAATGTGGAAAGTTCCCCTTGCTAAAGGACACAGCCACTGAGCCTTGTTTCCTATGTGATAAGCACATATGCTTCTAGCTGCTGTTATTTTACCATTTTTAGGCAAAGATAAAATGCTTGATTCATAATGTAAGATACAGTGCTTACTGTGCGTGGTCTGTTCAACATTAACATTTAAGCTTCTAGAACAAAAACGTGGCATTGTTTCCCTCATATTCATCCTTTTAAAAGTTCTCCTCCATTCGGTACAAAATAAACAAGATCTTAAAATTTCAACTTAATTAAAATCCTGGTGTTGATGCATTTATTATTAGGCCCATTAACCAGGAAGGGAAGGGAGGAAGGCAAAGGGATTATTGCAGCCCCAAACTCAGCCCCTCCTGTTCCCCTCCAAGCAAGAGGCAAGATGAGATTTGTGCCAAGAAAGGAGAAGAATTTCCATCCTGTTTGGATTATGCAGAGATGCTTTCGGAAGACTGTTAAGGAGAAAACGGAGTGGTAGGAAAGCACAATTGCCTATTTGCTTCTGTTTTGGATACACATTTATAAACCCTTAGAACGATGTCCCAAGAAGGCAGGATTTCCAATATGAAGCAAGCAGAAGTAGGGGCGTTTAAAATGGACTGGCAGGATTGCCTGGGAGGGGATCCTATCTAGTGATAATGGCTGCTGTTTCCATGGCAATTGCAAGCACAACTCAAATTCACCTGCATACCCTATCTCTCTGCTCCTTTTGTTCAGAGCAAACTACCAATAAGCTCCGAATGGCGATATTAGCAAGGCAGAGGCATTGAAGTGAACTGGAAGCCACCATTCTGCGTTCTCTGTACAGATCTTTTGTTTGTCATGAATCTGCAACTTCCTAAGTGTCTTGCTGTTAGCACAACGGAGGGAGCTGGAAAAAAATACCGGTCTAAAAATGGGATCTCACGTGGGCCAAATTTTTCTGAGAAAGAGTTTGAGTCTTGAATTCTCTAATCTAGTGATACCCAAACCCCAGTATGCCTCAGACTCCCTAAAACCTGCAAAATGCAAATCCCACCCTCAGGGAATCTGAGTTTTTGGGTCTGAGATTGGGCCCAAGACTGAATTTTTAATAGGTACCCCAGCTGATTCAGATACAGATGGTCCCGAGACCACACTGAGAAGCCTTGTTTTGGATATCTGAGGACGCTCACTCCTTCATGGAAGATCAAGATTTTAAAGGGTTGAGTGTCAGAGGATTTCCTCCACAAGGAATCTACTTTGAATATATCCAGGTGGCAGAGTGATTTTAGGATAGGCCTGGGCTTTAGACTGCTTGCTTTGGGGTTCTTGGTTCATTATAATTCTGTTGCTGGGCTCGCTCAGAGTGGCATCCAGCTCCTGCTGTGTCATCTAGAGAGAAGACAAGGAACCACTCCCTCTCCTGCAGCACCTGGCAGGTTTCAGAGAGCAGGCAGGGGATGCTGTGACTTCCAAGTTCAAGGCAAGGAGATCAGGTTCTAATCACCTTCTGCCTTTGTCCTAAGGGTCAGTGAGAGCTTCAGCTTTAGGAAGGGGGAAGATGTCCCTTTAATTTCCTGTTCTTGCTGATGCGAGGCTCCCATACCTTGGAGAAGTTTTGTAGCAACCTCTTCCATCAACCAGTTTGTCCAGGCTCTTAAGTCTTAGATGTGCTAAGTTAGTCTCTCCCTGCTCCTTTTTTTCCCCATTTCTGGGTTGCTCTAGATGCTTCTTTTAACCATATTCTGTTTGTTAAATGGATGCAGAATCCCCATAAGCACCTGCCTCCAACAGCCGTGGAAAAGAGTTTGGCACATCCCAGAAACCTTCCCGCAGGGCCTGCAATGAAGGTAGACAGGAGTCACACACAGTGGCTCAGGTGGAAATTCAGAACATCCTAGGTAAAACTTTGCAGGAGGCTGTTCCCCCTGCCCCAACCCACAGTCCTCTGGTTCAGAAATAACTTCAGTGTGCATGTGCCAAAGCACCGCAGGTGGTACTTATGCTTTTATTCAAATGCAGTTTCTCTTTGAAGGAGAACAAAGTAGATCCGAATAAAAGTCCTATTTTTGGAAAGGAGAAGTGAGTGATGCACTGGGAGATATGGGCAATGTAAAAACTCCTTCCTGATGCCTCATCCTCATCACCTTCAGCAGGTGGCCGAGGAGAGGCCCAGAACACGAGAGGAGCTGGTGACCGCTGTGTTGCTGACACTTTGTGGCTTTTCCCTTCTTCTCAAAATGGGAGCAAAAGGACAGGTTTCCAATGATGAAAATTAAAAATGAAATAATGTAGAGGCAATTGTTGACAATACCTTTGTTTTCCTTTTTAAAAATCTCTACTGGGGTGCCTGGGTGGCTCAGTCAGTTGAGTGTCTGACTTCGGCTTAGGTCATGGTTTCACAGTTCATGAGCTTGAGCCCCAGGTCGGGCTCTGGGCTGACAGCTCAGAGCCTGGAGCCTGCTTTGGATTCTGTGTTTCCCTCTTTCTCTGCCCCTCCCTCACTCATGTTCTCTCTCTCTTTCTCTCTCTCTCACTCTCTCTCTCTGTCAAATAAATAAACGTTAAAAAAATTTTTTTTTAAAAATCTCTAACTGTTGTGAGTTAGAACCTCTCTTGCACCAACAAGTGCAAGGGCCAGCTTTATGTTTATAAAGTCACAGTTTAGGTCTGAGCACAGAGATGCTGGGGTATTATCCTCCATTGAACTACAGGGAGTAGTTTTACTAAGAAAGTGGCAGTGGAGGGAATCCGTAAAAAGTAGTCGTTAAGCCTGGAAGCTTCGGAACCAGGCTGCCTGGGCACTAAGGCACACTCCCTACATACGCGCCAGGCTCCCTGTCTGTAAAGTGGGACCACTGAGAGCTACCTCACAGTGTTATGGTGAGCCTGAGACTAGGAATGCATGTTAAGCCTTTAGTGGAGGGCTGGTGCTTAGCAAGGGCCCAGTACAAATTCGCGATTCTAAACGTGGAGAAAAGGCTGCTGCATCAAAAATCACTCCATGGACTTGCTTGGGTTTATTTGGAAGATCAGGGAAACCACGTGATCACCGTTCGGATTGGAAGAGTTGGCTCTCTGGCTGCCACCTTGTGTTCACAGGGTGGATCCTGGGGTTAGCCACTGTGACTCTCTTAATCAAGCAAGTGAGAGAGAGCATGCCTACAGGCTTGGTTTTGGCTCTAGCCATTCCTGTTTCCTGCTGACCAGGACCCCCCTTTTCTCCACACCAAGGTTCCATTATCAGAGCCTCTTTAGCAGATCTTGTACCTTGCCCTTTGAATATCGAGAAATATTGATATCTGCCGTCCCCTTACTTCTTCATCTCTCTCTCCCTTCCTCAGACGTTCACTACTTTGCTATCGTGTGTGCTAAGTGCTAGTGACAAGGCAGTGAAGAAGACACATGTGCTCCAGTCCTGGTGGAGCTCATATTCGAGAGGGAGAAAGTCCACAAACAGGCAAAGGACAAAACAATAATTTCATTGTTTTATAACAAGCACTTCAAAGAAAGGAAAGAAGGAGCTGCAGGAAAACAGTGGAACAGAGTCAGCGTGCTCCTTTAGAAAGGGAAGGAGATGCTGGGGTGGTGCATTTAAGCTGAGAAAAAAATCACGTCTTTGTAAGAGGACAGCAGGGGAGGCGATGTTCTTAGGTGATGCTGATGTTCTCTGTAGAGAGCCAGGCTTGGGTTGAGAGGAAGAGGTAAAAAAGACTTTGGAAAAGTCTGACATTATGGCACCGGTGCTGAAATCAGAGCCGGCGTCCCAGGGTGCTCAGGGAATTAGGTGCATGTGGTGGTTCACTGGGTGCCTGGTAGATCAGGGACATACAGAACAAAATGCAGATTTACTAATTCTGTCACTCCGCATGTGCTATGGAGCATTACAACATGTCAGGCACTGTTCTGGGCAGTTGGGCTACATCAGCCCATGAAACAAAGATTTCCACTTGGTGGAGCTTATGTTCTAGCTGGGAGAAATGGAAAATAATTGACAAAAGTCATACCCAAGTAAATGATGTCCAAGGTAGGTAGAGAAGGATGAGCTGGGAGTGAGAAGTACGGAGGTTGAGGAGCACATGCCTCTGTGTGTGTGTGTGTGTGTGTGTGTGTGTGTGTGTGTGTGTGATTTAAAATAGAGTGATCACCATAGGCTTCATTCAGAGGTCAGATTCAAGGATGACTGGGGAAGAGGGGCCCACACAGACTGAACAGGCAGTATGAAGGCCCAAATGTAGGAACATGAGCCTCTGGGTAATGATGGGTGTCTGGGCACCGGGGTCTCTGGAGGTGACTGAGCTAAGCAGGGAGGTGAGGCTGGATGGTTTCTGAGGGGAGAGTGGAGCTGCCGTTCCTAAGGCAGATTGTTCTGGTGTTCAGCTGCAGGTGCCACTGCAGACGCCAGACCTGGTGTCTCATAGCGTTTATGAGCTGAGGCTCAGGAAGTGTGGGTGGGACACTGTGCGGGGTACTGGGGTCATGCAGAAGCCTTGTCTGCCTCTCTCCCTGGGCCTCTAGGTTTCCCTAAGCCCTCCAGGGTGGCACCGGCCCGGCTCACAACCACCCACAGGGCTTTTGGGTCCACGTTGCCTGTACGCACTTCTGGTCCCATCTTGTGCAGACCCCAGCCCCGATTCCTCAGGGCAGGGGACCTGAGGGAGATGTCAGGAGGGAAGGAGCTGGCAGCCTGCACTAACAAACAATGCTGATGAGTTAAGGGGCTGACTGAACCTGACCTTGGACTGATGAGAACCAGGCTATGCAGAACCAGACAGGTTTTGGCTTACATTTTGCCTTCGCCCCTTACTAGTTAAGGCACCTTGTGAAACTTATTCTAGGAGCTTCAGAGAATCCTGGGAAGCTTCCAGATTTTGAAGATATTCACCCTTGGATTTTTTTTTTTTTGAGATACAATTCACATACTGTAAAAAGTGTACAATTCGGTGGCTTTTCGTATATTCCCAAAGCTGTTCAATCATCACCACTATCTAATTTCTGGAACGTTTTTCTCACCCAGAAAGAGACCCATACCCATTCACACTTACTCAGCATTCACCCCTGGCCTCAGCCCCAGCAACCAGAAGCATACATTCTGTCTCTATGGATTTGCCTATCCCAGACATCTTGTATAAATGGAATCATACAATATGTGACCTTTCGTGACTGGCTTTTTTCACTTAACATAATGTTCTCAAAGGTCATCCGTGTTCTAGCACTGATCAGTACTTTATTCTTTTCACAGCTGAATAGTGGTCCCCCTTGGACTTAATTAGCAGCAGGCCTCAGGGAATTTCTGTAGCACCTACTTCTCTGTAAGGATTTGCCATTGATGAGCAGTCAACAACCTCATCCCCCAAGCTTGAGGCCATGATACAGATGCTTTTGCATTTAGGGGCTCCTGACTGGCTCAGTTGGCTAATCACCCAGCTCTTGATTTTAGCCCAGGTCACGATCTCATGGTTTGTGAGATCGAGCCCCACATCGGGCTCTGCGCGGATAGCATGGAGCCTGTGTGGGATTCTCTCTCTCCCTCCCTCTCCCAGTTTCTCTCTCTCTCTCTCTCTCTCTCAAAATAAATAAATAAACTTTAAAAATTGCTTTTGCATTTATTGCCTCCTAGGTCCTGGGTATGTGTCCTTCTTGGGCTACCTGAGCTGTAAAACAGATAATAATTATTATCTCACAGGATGTTGTGAAGACTATTGAAACAGGTATAAGAGCATTTATCCTCTCCCTTTGTATCATATATGCTATGAGAAAACTGTGCATATTCCTGCATTAAATACCTTACTCCCCATCCACGCAGGAAGACCATTACTAGTCCTGGCTCCTGGATGTGGTCTGGGCATGGGGCTCCCTGGGGTGGTAAGAGTCATGATTAAGCTGGATCCCAGGTTCTGGGGGTGTTTCCGACTATAGTGTTGGATACAGGGGCTACTTGCTTTAGCCTCAGGAAGACAGTAAGCAGTATGGGTCTGAGAGAAGCTTGGCTCAGAGCTGAGCCAAGTGCTGAGCTATAGCTGGAGCCTCAGTACAGACAGTGCCTCATGTCGCCATGGTTCTCTGGCCTGGCCAGCCACCGCTTCTTGCCACTCCTCTCCATCATCGAGGGGCCCTTTGGAATAGGAGGAATGCGTTGCAAGTAGCTTTGGGCAACCTGTAGGCTCTACAGTGACGGGTGTTGTGCTTCTTGGGCACTGGGACTCCAGGCAGGGCAGTGGGTTTGCAGAAAGTTAGAGCCTTGAACAGACCAGCACTCTCTCATGACGTTTAGAGACATCCAAGCAGGATCCAGACATTTTTTTAAAAAGGGGATAAATGTTTTGAGGAGAAAAAGGAAGAGCGATGACAGGATACTGGTTCAATTTTGGCATACCCCCATTCCGTGATGCACCTTTCTTATCATCCCAGGTCTGTGTCTCGCTCATTTGAGAACTTACACCAACAGTTCTAAATCATCCTGAGCAGCAGAACCACGCGGGGACATGTAAAAGTACACAGATCCCGAGGCCCCTGTCTCAGCCATATCTGATTCAATTGCTCTAGGGGCATCCGGGCAATCAGTATTTCTAATAAGCTCTCCAGGTGGTGCCAATGTGCACAAAGTCGAGCGCTTAGCTGGAGTCTCCTCTCACTCACCTGGGAGGAAATTTCCTGTAGGCTGCTCTGTGACAGCCAGCAAGATGCAGTCTGTGGTGCATTTGGGGGACAGCCAACTCTTAAAGTAGAGAGATCTCTGCCCCCACGGGTATTCATCCTGAGGCTTCATTCTTGCTCTCTTGTCTTTCCTCCTGCCCACTTGGCTTTGTGGCTGCGGGCAGGCAGCCACTCCTGGAGCAAGCAGGGCCTGCACCCCCCGCAGTAACCTGTGTTCTAGTACTTGTGTAGGAGGGAGGTCGGAAGGCAGCAGACACCACAGAGAGGCACTCTGCTGAGCGGCGTAGTCAGAGGAAGTGGGCTTAGGCTCCAGGACCATCTCTAACCAGCTTGGATGTTTGATGGGCAAGTTATCTGACCTTTGTGAGTTCCATAATTCCAGTCTGAACAGCCCCCCTAATACGGTTGTTGTCAGGTTCCAATAAAATAATGTAGGCATGAAAGGGCATTGTTGATTGTGAAGCTCAAATAGAACATTCATTCTATTACTATGGAGTGGCCTTCAGGCCCCCTTTTCCTCTCCAGCACACAACCATCTCACCAGTAGATGGGAACTCATCTCCTGCCCTGGGGACGGGGCTTAAGACCAGGACATCAGGAAGAAAACTTGTTGGTGAGTCAACTCTTATGAACACAGTGCTGCCAAACTGGATGGTGAACACAGAGGGAAGTTTTTATTCCCAAGAAGGGGGGGGGGGGGGGAGAAAGAAAACCAAGTGAGCCCTATGTGCCTGAATTCATCTAAGGCCTGGGCTCCTATTTGGGTTTCCTTTATTTTTTTTAGGTTTTTTTTTTTTTAATGTTTATTTTGAGACAGAGAGAGAGAGAGAGAGCATGAGCAGGGGAAGAGCAGAGACAGAGGGAGGGACACAGAGAATCCAAAGCAGGCTCCAGGCTCTGAGCTGTTAGCACAGAGCCCCACATGGGGCTTGAACTCACAAACTGTGAGATCATGACCTGAGCCAAAGTCCGATACTTAACCAACTGAACCACCCAGGCATCCCATATTTGGGTTTTCAAGGTGGGAGAGCAAGAGGCCACGAGAAGGTGAGGCTGAGAGAGGCACAGGTCAGGGCATTGGGACCCATAGGGATCAGGGACTGGGGAGAGCCTTCCCAGGGTGGGATGCCAAGGGGCCACAATGTAGGTGGGTGCAGAGGAGATGCCAGGCGGCACTACAGCCTCCTCTGCAACCCTGTGTAACAACCCAGCTGCCTACACGCCCCTAAGGGAGCTCAGAGAGGGCCCCTGAAAGTTCCTGTGGGCCTGGGGTGCCTCACTGGACTATGACAGGACGATCCCCAGTGCTCTCCCTGCCCCATCCTGGCTGAGGCAGGCACGTTCCCCACACTGGCAGGAGACAGGAGCAACGTATTGTTGCACTCAAAGGTAGAGGCAGCGGGGTGTGTGGCACACCCTCTGGCAGGCCCACTTTCCATGAGAGCCGCCGTTGATGGGGAGGCAGGAAGATGAGAGAGTTGAGCAGGAGGAAGTGGGTGGGGAGAGCAGGACTCTAGAGGTTTTATATTTTGCTCTCGCTGGGCAGGGCTCCGAGAAAAGAGAAGATGGAGAGAAAAGTGCACCACAGGCTGCCACGTGCCACGCTGTGCCTCAGCTCAAGCTCGCTGGGAAGAAAGCCATGTGCTCCATCAAGCACAGTGCTGAGGTCCCAGGGGGGGCTCTGACCTAATGTGGAAGCGTGCTTCTGTTGAAGGGGACAGGGGCTCTGGGGATGTACCTGTACTGAACCCTGCTTAGGTGGATGCTTTGCTTCTGTTTATGAAATATTTTCTCTTACAACTCTTTTGATTCTTCCAACAACCCCGGAAGGCAAGCCGGGCCGGCTGTATCGACCCCATCTTATAGAGGAGCAAACTGGGGTCCCCAAAGGTGAAGTGCATTATTGGAGAGCCTGACTTGTAAGCAGTGGAACTGGTGGGGGGTGTGGAACACATGTGTGATGACTTTTACTTTCCTGTTTGCTCATGTTCCTCCCCAGTCCCTGGCCTCCCATGGGCCTCCATAGGGCCCTGACCTATGCCCCCACTGGTTTCACCTTCTCTGGCGTTACCCAGTCTGCCGTGTCACCAGACCCTCCATCCGGCTTTGCTTCATCCAGGGCCCCTGGGCAGGTGCGTGATGGGAGCACTCTTGTGTCTTGGCTCCTCTGGTGAGAGACTGGAGTTTTGGCCCACGTGGGAACCTCTGCTTTTGCTCTGAGTGTTGTGTGCATTTAATCATGTTTGACAGAATTTACTTTAGCTCAAATTCAGGCTGTGAGCCTTCCTCCTCTCATGGTTGCTTTCGCTTTTACTCACACTCAGTACAAGTGATTTGTCCTACTTACACCTCAAAATGCAGGTTCCCTCCCCTCCCCCTGCTCCCCCTGTCAGAGAAGATGCCATCCTCTGAAAAAGTCTCCCTCTTCCCTTTGGAACAGACATTTGCTCATGGGACAGACGGTTGCCTTGGGATAAGAAGCCAGAGTTCTCTTAGCTTTTTGGCTCTTTTTCTTCTTTAAGCTGCACATTTGTTTTACTCTTCCTTTCCCTGTCTCAGTTTTTCCAAGGTTCCCTCCTGGGTTGACCTGAGACTTTCCCTGCATAAGTTGCCTGAAATTTTCCTGCTGCTTCTCAGTGCTTCCCCATTTAATTATTCCAAGCAGGAATTACAACAACCTTTTGTTCTGGTTAAACAAGAAAACCAGGAGCGAATACTCATAATGTGTGGCTCCCTTCTGGGCAGGGAGGTGGGCAGGGTCGATCGTGGGATCCTGGAGTGTCCCAAGGCACGTCTGGGTTTGCAGAGTGCTCTGATGTCCCTGATTATCACAGTAGTGATGTGAGGCTGGCAGAGCAGGGATTGTCAATCCCATTTTACAGAGGACAAAATAGAGGATCACAGAGGGTGGTCCATCAAGGGTCCCCTGACTTTAAGTTTTGGCCTTAAACTCCGAATTTTGCATGAGAAAGCCCTTTGTTTGAGAGTAAAAAAACCTCAATATATAGAGCTCAAGTTGATACCAGGTGCTGTCTCTTTTTGCTCCGGCTTCCACAACAAAATATCACAGCTTAGGTGGTTTAAGTAAGAGAAATCTATTTCTCATGGTTCTAGAGACTGGGAAGTCCAAGATCAAGATTTGCCAGCTGATTTGGTTCCTGGCAAAGCTGTCTTCCGGTCTTGCAGACAGCTGCCTTCTCTCTGTGTCCTGTCCTGGTGTCTCACATGAGATCGCACTCTTTCTCTCTCTCTCTTTTCCTCTTTTAAGGCCACAGTTCTATTGGAATTAGGGCCTGCCATGACCTCATTTAACCTTAATTACCCCCTAAAGATTCCATTTTCAGATACACAAGTGGTTTAGAGCTTCAACATATGAATTTGGGGAGCACACGATTCAGCCCATAGCAGATGTGTCTAGGAGAGATCAGCCTGACTTCTAATAGCCGTCACATCTTAGCGAATTCACTTTGGTCCAAAGTCCTTGGGTCCTCAGGTTCTCAGAACTGGGAGTTTCTCAAGGTTCCCAAGCTCAGCCCTGCTTGTCTGTGCTCTAGACATTGGTTGCTAGCACACCTTTCCCAAGCTTCAAAGTCACACATTGATTAAGATAAACTAATTGCATTACAGTCAAATATTGTAGTCCTAAGAGGTAGCAGCTTTATCTCCAGTCTCTTCCATTGAGTGTTAGTTTATATTTACTCTCAGAGAGCCAACTTATTTCTGTTTCTTATGGGACAACCCACTGTCATTTCCATGCATCACCTGTATGGAAAAGACAGGTTTGTTCACTCTTTGTTAAACTTGATTTCCCCTCTCTTGGCTCCAGTTGTCTTACTGTTTTTGAGAATCTCATTGATACCCATGGATGCTTCATTTCTTGCATTAGAGAAGAAAGATGCCATATCTCACTTTCTGCATTATAGGTTTTAAAAAATATTTTATTTTTATATAATCTCTACACCCAACATGAGGCTTGAACTAACAACCCCGAGATCAAGAGTAAAAATCTCCATTGACTGAGCCAGTCAGGCACCCCAGAGGGTTCTTGCTCATTATTGCCATTAAATAGCTGGCTCAGCAAATTGTTATTTTCATTTTAATTTAGTATCACTTTTTTGGGGACCTAAGAGAAAAGTGCACCCCAGGGTAACCTAATCCTGGAGACAGAAGGAGCCTAACACAGTGGTGCTTTTCTTATCTTAAGAAACATATTCCCCAGACTCTGCCTTGAATTCTCACTTTCCTTCCATTCTACTATTGCCTGTAAACCCACTTATTTCAGATTCCACTTTGAAAAATGTGAAACTAGTTGGATCAGTTTATTTGCTCATTAATTCAGCAAACATTTGTTGAACCCTCTGTATATGCCAGATACTGTGCTCTGTATGTTTGGGACATGCTGAGGCAAGGAAAGTCTATGTCCTCTGAAAATGTAGAAGCCAGACAGGGGAAAGAGCTGCCACAATGGTGTGTGAACAGTACTGTGCTAAGTGTTACACACCGTACCAGAGGATCACTGCATCTCCCAACAACTATACTTCCAAAGGGATAATCCTCTCCCCACTGGCTTCAGCTCTCCCTGAGCTCTGATGTCTGTTTCTTCCCTTTGTCTTTTCAGCCCCAGGGTGGTAATGGCTTCCCACCATTGCTAGTCTATGGGCAATCCAATTTCCTTTCTTGATTCACTTAACCCTTCCCATACCTTTGAAGTTGGTTCTTTCATTCAGGAGCCTTCATTTGAACCATCCCAGGTGAGTTCTGTTTCTGCCAGCATCATCATTACTGATACAGGCACCAGAACATGAGAGAGTTTGGCACATGCAGGGAACTGAATGTAGCCCAGGAGGACCTAAGAATAGGGTGTGAGGTAGAAAGAAGGGAGAGGAATGGTAGGGATGGGGCCAAGAGAATCCAATTCATGAATGCTTAGGATATAGGGATTTTATTCTGAAAGCTCAGATTAGCCAATGAAAGATTTTAAGAATGAGAGACTTGGGGCGCCTGGGTGGCACAGTCGGTTAAGCGTCCGACTTCAGCCAGGTCACGATCTCGCGGTCTGTGAGTTCGAGCCCCGCGTCAGGCTCTGGGCTGATGGCTCAGAGCCTGGAGCCTGTTTCCGATTCTGTGTCTCCCTCTCTCTCTGCCCCTCCCCCGTTCATGCTCTGTCTCTCTCTGTCCCAAAAATAAATAAACGTTGAAAAAAAAATTAAAAAAAAAAAAGAATGAGAGATTTGATTAGATTTCTGTTTTATAAAGAAAGTTTACTGACTGCAGTGTGTAGCCTGGATTGTCAAGGTAGTATGGGAGGGGTTAAGGCAGGGAGGTTAGTGAGAAGTTCATGGAGACACAAGATGAATAGAGCTGCATCAGCTAATGGTACACCTTACGTGGTAAAGAATCCTGATGCCAGACTCCAGTAGGAAATGAATAGGGTTCATATGATCTGGGATAGAGGGATTCCACAGACACTCGGGAATAAGTACAACTGATTGAATGTTGTGATTAAAAGGATGCATGTGGCTAAGGAAGAGAGAGAAGTCCAGAGTGACTTGGTTTTTAGATTTGAGAGACTAGGGGGGCACCTGCGTATTTCAGTTGGTTAAGCATCCAACTTCAGCTCAGGTCATGATCTCACAGTTCATGAGTTCGAGCCCTGCATCGGGCTCTGTGCTGACAGCTCAGAGCCTGGAGCCTGTTTTGGATTCTGTGTCTCCCTCTCTCTCTCCGCCCCTTCCCTGCTCTCTCTCTCTTTCAAAAATAAACATTAAAAAAATTAAAAAAAAAAAAGAAAAGTTTAGATTTGAGAGACCAGGTACATGATGCATCATTCATGAAGATGGGGATATAAGAGGAGGATCACTTTGTCCATCCCAACCATTGGGGAAGGATGGTTAGCTCAGTTTTGACAAACTGAGTTTGCAAGTATTTGTGGAAACATCCAAGAGACAGGCAGCTATGTGCCTCCTCCTGAATTTAGGAAAAATATCCAGCTGGAGATAGATATTTGGGAAGCATCAGCTTATCAGTAGCAGTTAAAAGAGTAGGTAACCTGAAAATAGAAGAAGGAAGAGCTGGGGGAGGGTAAGCAGCCCACACCGGTGAGGCATTAGAAATAGTAGTAGAAGGTCAAGGGGTAAAAGAGTGAAGAGATTGAGCGTGGGGTCTGGGGTGGAGAAAAGAGGGTTTTGACAGGATAGAGAGAGTGGGTGGGATTCAGGACTAGAGGTGCCAGTTTGCTTGACTGGTGTGGCAGTATTGTGATGCTCGGGAAGAACAGGATGAGGTCAGGGGGTGGGTATTTGAGTCTAAGATTTCAGAGGTGGAGCAATTCTAGGGAGCAATTAAACTTAAGGCGATGTCTTGAGAGGTAAAGGTACTATGAAACTAAGGTGGTTTATGGATGGTCTTTTGCACAGAGATGAAAGTCCTCTGGAAGAAAGTGATGCCACACATGCCTGAGTTTGAGGTGAATGTGTAGTGAGGTCAGAGGTGAGAATGACAGTGAGGGACTGAGGGAAGTATTCATGACCCAGAAGTGCAAACGGGAGAATTCTGCACATATGCAGAGCTTGAAAATACACAGCAGCCTCTATTCCAGGTGACTGCAGACAAGTAGTAGTCTCTGGGAGAGCAGAGTTTCCCTTCATGCAAGGAAGGTAGAGGATACAGAAGACAGGGAACCTCTTTGATTAGATTGAGAATAATAAAGGTGGTTTTTGTTTTGTTTTGTTTTGTTTTGTTTTTGTTTTGTTTTACCATCAACTGAGGCATGATAGGTAACTGTAAGAAGGAGGAGAATGGTGGGAAATAGGATTTGAGGAGCAGAATGGGGAAGGGGATAGACAATCAGAGGGGTCTGCAGTGTTGATAATGTCCAGAGAGGGTACTGGAAGGAAACCTGGGTTCACATTGGTGCCTTGGCCTGGTGGTTATCCACCCATGGCAGCCTACTTTTTGTCCTTCCATGAGCAAAAGTGAAGTCACCTGGGATGTGGGACACTCTGGGACTTGTGTTTCCTCCCAAAGGAGTGGTTTCCTACTCCAGTCTAAAGAAGCAACTCTCAGGGTCCTTGGGTGGCTCAGTTGGTTGAGCGTCCAACTCTTGATTTCCCCTCAGGTCATGGTCTCATGGTTTGTGGGATCCAGCCCTGCGTCTGACAGCACAGAACCTGCTTGGGATTCTCTTTCTCCCTCTCTCTCTTCCCCTCCCCTGCTTGCTGGCATGTTCTCTCTCTCTCTCTCTCTCTCAAAATAAGTAAATAAAATTAAATAAAGAAGAAACTCACCTTCTAACAGGAATACCCAGCAAGAGGTAGTAAGTGATAATGAGAAATTTTGATACCATGAACATTTAAAGCATTAAGCCCTTCTCAACTGTTTGCCTTTGCTGCACTCTGTAACTGATGTCACATACAAATGTACTCCTGTGAGTACTCCTGTGATGGTTTTCTGTTTATCAATTATAATTTTAAAAAATATATTAAAAACATGTTTTTTTCTAAGAAGATACATACAGTAGTCTCATAACAAGGAGGAAGAATTCTGTCAGTGTGAACATAGGGTCTATTTGCTCCAAGTTGGTACATCAGCAAAGAACGTTCTTCCTTGTTAAAGGATTAGGAAAGACTTAAAGTAGCTACCAAAATTGTCAAGTCAGGAGCATTTTTGTGCAATATACAAAAGGTTCATTAGCCTACTCGTGATGATTTTGACATGTCTTCTGTCTTTGTCATCTGGACTGACTCCTCTATCAGGAGGTGAAGAGAAGCCAAAGATCCTTGGGGGAAAATCCCAATTCTCTCACAACAGAGAAGAGGTTACTCTCCAGATTAAAAGCGCTGAGGGTTCTTGAGCTAATAATGAAGCCTGAGGCCACTTCTAGTTTGTGAATTCTGACCCCTGGGGGTTGGTTTCTGCAAATGCACCTGCACGCTGGGGCAGGACACACAGGACTCAACTTTGACTTGCCCTGCCTTTAAAAAGAACGGTTGCTGAACTGGAGCAAGAATGTGCAGCCATTTGTTACCAAACTGAAGAGAAAGGAGGTATTAAAAGGCACCTGAATGCAAAAGTGAACTCATTAAAAAGTTTAAAAAATCCAAAGGGAATTTATTGGCATTCTGATTACCCAGCAAAGAATGCATTATTTACAAAATCATGAAAATGTCATTGTTTGTCAATTTTCTTCATAAAAACAAAATGACTGGCAAATAACAGTACTTTGTTAAAGATTTATTAAGCATGGAATGTCTTCCATGTATATTCAAATAAATTGTTACTGAGCTCATGTAATATGGGGAAGAAGAACAGCACTATTAGCTCTGGAGATTGTACCGGTAATAGATGAAATTAGTAAACATAGAAATCTTAACTTATAATTTTTTTTAACAAGGCAAGCTAAGTGGGAATGAAAAACAGATTCAGAATATGGGGCTAAGCTGCAAAAAATTCAGTGTGTTTCTCATTTCTCTTAAAACCTGATAATGGAATATACGTATGGTCTCAGAAGCTACATCTTTACACTCAGTCTTAGCCAAAAAGCCAAGAAGTGATAGAAGCTAAATCTTTGGCTTCGTGAAAGAATGGGAGTTGAATTCCTGCTAATGCCATGTCCCCCACATAAAATTACAAGTCTTTATTTGAAATTAATAAAATTAGCTTGAAATTGTCTTTGGCAATCAATGCAAATGCAGTTCACATGGGAGATGCCCAAGGGCATCTTCTAAGTATCTTCAGAGTACTTTCCCCATTATTTGTGTATATTCAGCCAATGGTTGACAGAACGATCCCAGCTGTAGTATACAACTCTTCCTAAATAGGGGCATTTGATGAATAGGGTCTCACTTGTGCAAATAGAATAGTGGGGGTGGGGGTGGGACTTTCTAGTGTGAATACAACTGCGGTAAGTAGAAACCTCCTAGTATGACTGCTAGGGAATTTTCTATTTTGTGGTTTGGCCCCAGTAATTAAATGGTGCTCAACCTAGTAGACCTTGATCAAAACTGAAGCAAGGTTTGTTCCTGGTGCACTCAACAACATTCTTTGCATTTTTTTCCACTGAGTACCTGTTATGTGCCAGGCATAGATTTTAGGGATACATGGCCCTAACCCAAATGGATCTAATAGTCTAAAGAGAGAATCAATACATGACAAAAAAAATCTTTTTTGAGAGACAGTGTGTGCATGTGCATGTGCGAGCCAGGGAGAGCAGAGGGAGAAAAGAAGGGAGAAAGAATCTTAAGCAGGCTCCACACCTAGAGCAGAGCCCAGTGCAGGGCTAGATCCTATGACCATGAGATCATGACCTGAGCTGAAATCAAGAATCAAACATTAGGAAGGAAACATACAAGGAGGAGAGAAAATGGGAAACATTCAAACTAAGATCTAAAGATGAAAAGGAGCTTCAGTTTAGTGAATTGTAGTGGGTCCAAGAATCTGAGAAATGCCAGTGAGGCCAGAGCTTTCTAAGCTAGAGATAAAAAGTCATATGAGTCTAGGAGACAAAATTGGTGTCTTCCTCCCAATGATTTTCATCCCTTCCCCTGCCTTCCATCACCCAAAGCAAAGATCATGGTCATTCATTTATTTGTTCATTCAATATATAGGTACTATTCCAGGTGATCAGAATGTTGCAGGTAACAAAACAGACAAAATTCCTACTCACATGACTTTTACATTCTAGTAAGAATCTAAAGTGAAAGTTCACTAAGTGGTTGGAAAGAGGTAGAGGTAGGATGGGAATTGGGAAAAGAAGGGAAAGTATTGATACAGGGTGGTCAGAAAAGGCTCTATGATTAGGTGACTACCTCTCAGCCTTTCAAAGTAGGAAACAAAGATAACCCAATGACCAGTAAGGTGTTGGTTGATGGACTTAAGATGAGCGTTTCCCTAGGGTGTTTTATTCAACACTTGACACAAAGGGCATTGGGCTACCCATTTTCTGTCTAGATGAGATTGGAATACAGACTGGGGGTGAATATGTGTGCGAATTAGAGGAAAGCTCCTGGAGAAGACAGACTTTGGGCTGAGCCTTAGGGGATGAGTGAGGTCTGGCTGAAAGACAGGGGAAAGGATGACATTCCAGGCTGAGGGAGCTATGTGAATTAAAGCCCAGAGGCATAGCAGTACTTAGTATGTTTAGTGCAAGAAAGGTAGGGCAGACGGTGTGGTTTTTTATTACTGTGGGAAGAGGGCATAGGGCACCATTCTCTGTATATCCAGAAAAACGCAAAGCCCTTTAGGTATTTCAAAAGGAAATTTAATGCAGAGAACTGGTTTCATAGATGATAGTAGAGTTAGGACGTTCCAGCAGAGGTGATGAGGCAGCTCAGAGTTTAGCACAGCAGGAACTGCTCCCTCTCCTAGGGCTGGTGGGACAAAGAGTGCTGTTACCAGAGCCTGGGACCTGGGACCATCTTGTGGGAACTGGAATCACAATATGTCCATGAAAGAAGAATATGTCCCATGGCACCTGGGGACACAGTCAGTGTTAGAGATGGTGATCTGAAGCAGAGAAAGGAGAAATACTCTGACTTCTTCCCAACTCCTGCCTTCCACATCCTGCCAGGGCTCCCTCTGATCAACTCCACTCAAGTTGCTTGGGAAATGTAGTTTCTTGTGATGTAGAGGGAAGGGAGAAGGGCAGAGAGTGGATCTAAGAGCAGACAGACAAATTACCAACAAAGGGGGCATGGGGGGGGTGGCAAAAGAGGGAGGCAAGGCAATTCTGATTATAGGAGATGAGGCTGAAAAGAAAGGTATGTTAGAAATAAACCATGGCCGCCTTTGGTGTGCTAAGGACTTGTGCTTTGTTTTTGGCTACAGAGAGCCATAGCATGACTTTTTAAAATTTTTTTTTTCAACGTTTTATTTATTTTTGGGACAGAGAGAGACAGAGCATGAACGGGGGAGGGGCAGAGAGAGAGAGGGAGACACAGAATCGGAAACAGGCTCCAGGCTCTGAGCCATCAGCCCAGAGCCCGACGCGGGGCTCGAACTCCCGGACCGCGAGATCGTGACCTGGCTGAAGTCGGACGCTTAACCGACTGTGCCACCCAGGCGCCCCAAGCATGACTTTTTAAAAAAGAAGTTAATTTCTATGAGTTTTAAAAATTATAAAAGTAATGCACACATTATAAAAATACTTTAACAGCACAGAAACATGTAATATAGGAATAAAAAGAAAAGATTCTTTATTTCTTTCCTGGGGCATCTGGGCGGCTCTGTTGGCTGGGCAACAAGCTCTTGATTTTGGCTCAGGTCATCACCTCACAGTTGATGGGCTCGAGCCCAAGTCCAGCTCTGTGCTGACAGCATGGAGCCTGCTTGGGATTCTCTCTCCCTCTCTCTGCACCCCCCCCAACTCTCTCTCACTTTCTCAAAATAAATAAATAAACATTAGAAAAGAGAAAAGAGTCTCTATTTCCTTCCTGATTGCCTCCCTTCCCATTCCATACTCCAGACATTACCAGTTTGGGGTATGGCACACACTCTTCAAGTGTATACAAACATCACCACCACCACCACTTTTACACACACACTACTACTTACAGATATATGCATAATATAACTAATTTATTATTTATATGTGTACAGTATGCCCCATTATGTATTTTAATATGTATGTATATTATGTACATGTGAACACATAAATGGGGCATATGATGTATATTTATATTGATATTAAAACACATAAATGGATTCATATTAAACAGTCTTTTCTGTCATTTTTTTTTTACCACTAAAAATACATCTTGGACATTTTTCATGATAGTGCATGTAATATACACATCTACCCGTGGTTTTATTAATGGCTGTATAGTATTCTAGTGTACAGGATTTATTTAACCAGTACCTTATTAATAGCTGTTTAGATTTTTTCCAGTATTTTGTTCTTATGAACATTACTGCAGTAACATATTTATACATACTCTTGGATTTTTGTCCAAGTATCTAGAAATAGAATTTCTGAGTAAAAAGGAATGTACATTTCTAATTGAAAATATATAATCAAATTGCCTTTAAAACCACTGCACAATCTACGCTCCAACTAGCAGTAAATTAAATTGTTTTTCCCATATCCTCAACAGCACTGATTTTTATAAATGAAGTAGCTAATCTGATAGTTGTAAATTGATATTTAATTGTTTGAAATGTACATTTATTTAATTATAAAGAAATTGAATATTTTCCCTATATTTATTAATCATTTGTAGATTCTTTGTCTAGTTTTCTGTTGGAAGTGTAGCTCTTTTCTTACTGATTTTGAAGAACTCTTTGTATTTTCTGGAAATTAGTCCTTACACTTTCATTTGTGTTGTAGATATTTCTATTTGCTATTTGGCTTTTGACCTCATAATATTTTTGCCCTAAACATTTGCTTTCAACTTCCCCCCTAAATGTTTGCTTTTAATTACAGTTAGCAATGCTGCAGAATCTTTTTTTTTTATCCTAGAAAGACATCCCTTAATGTTATAAAAATACTCACCCATATTTTTTCTACTGTTACTTTCAATTTTTAGATTTAAATCTTTGACCTACCTTGAATTTATTTTGATATAAGATGTGAGTTAGAGATTTTATTTTATTTTTCCAAATAGCTGCCTTCTTGTGCCAAAAACACTTATTAATAATTGAGTAATATATATTTTCTTTGCTAACTTGAAATGCCACATTTATCATACACTAAATCCCCATATGTATTTGGGTCAGTTTCAGGAACAATTTATATCTGCCTCTTTCTGCATGAATCCCTTATTATTGTGGCTTTATTTTTTAAATATATTTTTTTAATGTTTATTTTTGAGGGAGAGGAACAGAGGCTCCGAAGTGGGCTCTGTGAGAGAGCCTGATGGGGGGCTGGAACCCATGACCTGCAGGATCATGACCTGAGCTGAAGTCGGACACTTAACTGACTGGGCCATGCAGGTGCCCTTAAAGTGGCTTTATTTTTAATTTTCATATCTGGTAATGCTAGTCATCCCTCATTACTTTTATTTTTCAGGTTATTACACACATATTATTGCACACACATTCTCATGGAAGGTTTTTGAGTAGAAGACAACTGTTGATGATGATGATGATGATGATGATGATGATGTGTTTATGGCATGCTTATTAAGTGCCAGATCCTATCCTAAGTGCTTTATTACTGATCAATTTCTGCTATATTATAAATGCTTTTATTACCATGCCCATTATGGACATGAGAAACTGAGAAAGTAAGGTGCTTATTCTCTTATGTTCTCAACATTTCTTAGTTTACATTTTCAAGAGAAGGACTCATCAACTTTCCATACCAGGATCCGTCAAGGGTCACCGGCCAAGCTATGAACTGGCTCATATTCAGCTATAGTCCGGTGAGGTCACAGTCTCTTAGAACAAAGCAGAGCTCCCTAGGCTGGACTGTGGTGGGGCAGGCACCATGGCTGCTAGGTTTGGTACATCCTCCAAACGATATCATGTGTACAGTGCTTTCTCTGTTTCCTTTGATGTTTGATCCTGGACCATAAACCCATGTCTTCTTTGGGGTTCTGAATATGAGCAAATGAACTTAAACAAAACTTCTTGGGGGCAGAATCAACCCGCCATAAAAGACACGTGGATTCATATGGGATCAGGGATTTTTGCCATACCAGGGCACCTAAAAAATATTTAAGAGGTTCACTAGATTTGCTTGGCTCACCAGCAAGCTTATCTGGTTGGCCTAATCAAAGACTAAACTTTCAGGTTTAATAGTGGGTATGATACTAGGATTAAGTAGTTGAAGCATTAGAGGAAGAAGAGAAAAATATAATGGATATGACATATGCTGAAAATAGATGGCATTCATGCCCAGAGGACTGAGTTCTTAAAATGATCTTTTCTCCCCTCCCCCACTTAACCATCTCCTAAAAGGAAATGTTTTTCTGTAACTCTCATTGTTTGTTTTAAGAGAACACTCCATTAATTCTGTGGTGTAGAAAGGGAATTGGAGTTTTGCATTTGCCTCTGAATGTCTCAAATATTTATGCATAACGTCAGTGAATTTTAAGGTGTTAGTGTTACTTGTGTTTTTATGAAAGCTGTCTGCAGGGAAATTCAACTGTTGGGGGAATCTAGAAACACCTGGGTCTTTTAAATCATAAAGAATTAAATAGTTTTCCATCAGGTTCTCTGGCTTACTTTTGAAAGCTTCCTTTGCTTTTCCAGCTTATCATTGTTTTTTCTGTTATAGGATGTAAATCTCCCACTGAAAAGAGATCTAAATGCTAGAGCATTAGAAGACTTGAGTGTTGTTTTTAACAGGAAATCACACTGGATGAAATGATATAGAACTGTGAGCAGAAGACCTCATATTTGTTTGTTTATGTATTGATGTATTTATTTATTTTTATAAAGATTTTATTTTTAAGTCATCTCTACTTGATGGGGCTGGAACTCACGACCCTGAGATCAAGAGTCCACGCTTCACCAACTGAGCCAGCCAGGTGCCCCTAGAAGACCTCATATTTAGATGATTGTTTATTATTTGCATTTTATTCATATTCTTAGGAGTCCTTGAGAATTAAAGACAGAAGGAAAGCTTTGGAAATCACCAGCTAAATACCAATGCAGATGGATGACACTTGTCCTGCTCTGTCTTGTGTCAAAGTTATTTGTGCCCTTTTTCACCGCATTAGACTCTAAGGTCCTTGAGAGTTGTGTCTAAGTTATATTCTTAACCCCCATGGTGCTTCATGTAGTATTTAATAATCATTGTGCCAAAACAAGCTTTCACTTGACAAAATTTTCAATAGATAAAAATTTCCCTATCTTGGAAAAATTAGGATCTTATCAGCAAAAAACTCTGAAATAAGCACATAGTAAACACAACATAATCTGGGAAGAAGGCTATCTTAGTGTGACAATCTCTTATTGCATTAAAATAATATATATTAAAGTAATACATAATTATTTCATTATTGAACTTTCTTTAAAAAAATTTTTTTTAACATTTATTTATTTTTGAAAGACAGAGAAGGAGCACAAGCAGGGGAGGGGCAGAGAGAGAGAGGGAGACACAGAATCTGAAGCAGGCTCCAGGGTCCCAGCTGTCAGCACAGAGCCCTACGTGGAGCCGGAACTCGCAAACTGTGAGGTCATGACCTGAGCTGAAGTCGGATGCTCAACCAACTGAGCCACCCAGGCACCCCTCATTATTGAACTTTCAAGATGAAAGATAGCCCAGCCAGAACTCTCTAGGACAGCTTTGAAGACAATCTAATAGTAATATGTTGGGGTTTTGTTGTTGTTGGTGGTGGTGGTGGTGGTGTTGTTTTGAGAGAAAGAGCATGAGCACATGAGCAGGGCAGAGGGAGAGAGAGAATCCTAAGCAGACTCCACGCCCAACACAGAGCCTGACACTAGACTCGATCTCACGACCATGAGATTATGACCTGAGCTGAAATCAAGAGTTGGATGATCAACCGACTGTGCCACCGAGGCGCAACCCCCACCTTTGTCCCAGCCTAGTCTAAATATGTTGGGTAGAAGAGAGAAAAACTGGCAGAGCTCCAAATTAAAAGCCTCATTACTTCTTACCTGTCCCACTTTGCTTCCTCCTTTCCGCCTTCTTGGAGAGCTCTTTGTAATTGTCTTTGTAGCTCTTTTTCTCACAGTCTTCAGCCACTGTGTTTCAGATTTTCATAAGGTTGTGGTGTGTTTAAAAATCTGCTGATACTGAAGTACATAAGGCATCAGGCAAAGAGTATTTAAGAACTTTAAGGTGTTTAAAAGCACGCTCGGAAAAAAGAAAAGGACCTTTTGGTTTGGCAAAACTGTAAAAGAGTAATCAATATCTTACCACTTTTTTTTTAAATGATGCTATTGTTATTGGGTTATACTTTTCCTTTTGTATTTAAGCTCATTTATCACACACTATCCTATGAAATTGATAGGATCAGATTATCTCATTTTAGAAATAACAACAGGGAGAAATGAAAGCAGGGAGAAAGTAACTCATTTATACAGCACCACTCTTGTCCTAAACTAAGATGTGAGACTTCCACTCAGTCTTTGCAGTAAGGAACCAAGCCTGAGATGGGACCAGTAAAGCAGAGGCATAGTATATTAGCACCAGGGTTTTGGTTCTAGAATAGAAAGAAACACCCAGAAAAATAGGAAACACAGTAATTATTATATTAACCTTTTTTCCTCAAGGGAGATTAATCTTGGCCTACAATCTAACATGGGGTTGGTCTTAGAAAAGGCTGTTGATTCCTAGAGTTGATGTTGCAACTGGAAAGGTTTATTGAAGTGCCTGATGGATGCTCCTTTACATGAGGGCTTAAAAACAACAGATTTTCATCAAGTGTTATTACACAGAGGTTGTACCTAAAAACAAGGTAGGTAAGTTGCTTTAATAAATTCTTGTTGACTCTTCTGATCTTCTGATAGGAGCACCGAGGTTTCCTGGTATTGTCTCTGGTTTACTTTTCTTTTTTTTTTTTCTTTTGACTTTTTTTTTAATATACACATTTTATTGAGATATAATTCACATACCATACAATTCACCCATTAAAGTGTACAATTTAGTATATTCACAGCGTTGTGTAACCATTATCACAAGCAATCTTAGGACATTTTCATCACCTCAGAAAGAAACCCCATGACCATTAACAGTTAACCTCCCCCCTAGTTCCCTCCCCCCTGCCCCCCCTCCCCAGCCTCCAGCCTAACCCCCAGGGCTTCTAACCGTTGATCTTCTTTCTGTCTCTATAGATTTACCAAATCTGGATATTTAATATAAATGGTCTTTTGTAACTGGCTTCTTTGACATAAACTTAGCATAGTGTTTGCAATGTTCATCCATGTTGTAGCATATATCAGTACTTCGTTGTTTTTTGTTGCTGAATAATATTCCATTGTACATTTTAATTCATTCATTCATCAATTGGTGAGTCGTGGGTTGTTGCTAATTTTTGCTTATTATGAGTAATGCTACTATGAACATTTGGTACTAGTTTTTATATGGATATAGGTTTTCATTTCTCTTGGTATATACCTGAGTGGAATTGCTGGGTCAAATGGTAACTTGATGTTCAGTCTTTGGAGGAACCACCAGACTTTTCCAAAGCAGCTGAGCCATTTTCCATTCCCACCAGCAGTGTATGAGGGTTCCAATTTCTCCACATCCTCACCAGCCTCATTATTCTCTTTTTGATTGTTGCCATCCTACTGGGTGGGAAGTGGTCTTTCATTGTGGGTTTGATTTACATTTCCTGATGGCTAATGTTATTAAGCATATTTTTGTGTGCTTATTGACTGTTTAAAATTTTCCCTGGAGAAATGTCTATTCAGATCCTTCGTCCATTCACAGACTGGATTCTCAATGCTAGTCCGTTGATCTATATGTCTGTCCTTATGCCAGTAACACATGGTCTTCATTAACTGTACATTTGTGGTAAGTTTAGAAATCAGGAAATCCTCCAACCATGTTCTTCCTTTTTGAAATTGTTTCAGTTATTCTGGGTCCTTTGCATGTCCATATTAGGATCAGCCTGTCAATTTCTACAACAAAGCCAGCTGGGATTTTGATGAAGATTGTGTTGATTCTGTGATCAGTTTGGGGGGTATCGCCATCTTAACAATACTGTCTTCTGGTCCATGTATATGGATGCGTCTATATTTATCTAGATCTCCTTTAATTTCTTTCAACAATGTTTTGTAGTTTTCAGAGTGTAAGTTTGCCCTTCTTAGTTAAATTTATTCCTAAGTATTTTATTCTTTTGTGTGTTATTGTAAATGGAATTTTTTCTTTATTTCATTTTCAGACTGTTCCTTGCAAGTGTATAGAAATACAACTGGATTTTGTACATTTGATTCACTTTTGATCTAAAGTAACACTTATACTGGCAACAGAAAAGAGTTATAAAAAATACTGTTTGTTCTAAATAGATTGTGCTAATGAAATAGCACATTATAGCCCAAGAAGTGTCTCTGTTTCATCCTGAGGACTGAAATATCTCATCAAAAAGCATTTGCATAATGCAAAGGCATTTAAGCATATCCTATCTATCCCAAAGATGGCTTTTGGTGCTTAAGTATACCTCCCAGAACAGGTATTGTCTATACCAATAGCATTGTCTATTTCTATACGTACTTAATTTTCTCTGGCAACAGCTAATAATTAACTAAGTACCAGCACCCTAATTCTCTTCCTTCTAGTTTTGACTCAGATGTCAGTTCCTCAGGAGGTCTTTCCTGACCCATCTATGTGTGGTTGTCCTCCTGCAAATACTGCTAACACATCACCTAGTTTATTTTTTTAATCACACTTATTACAGTCTGTAATTATCTCATTTGTTTATTGTCTGCTCTCACTATGCAGTGTAAGTCCATGAGAAAAGGGATTTTCCCTGTATTTCCTCATGAAAGAATTTTTTTAAATTATTTATTTTAGAGAGAGAGAGGGAGGGAGAGAGAGAGAGAGAGAGAGAGAGAGAGAGAGCAAGGGAGGGGCAGAGAAAGAGGGAGACCCAGAATCCAAAGCAGGCTCCAGGCTCTGAGCTGCCAGCACAGAGCCTGACGCAGGGCTCAAACCCATGAACCATGATATCATGACCTGAGCCGAAGTCGGACGCTTAATCAACTGAGCCACCCAGGTGCCCCATCACTGAAGAATTTCTAATGACTAACACACACTAATTTTTGGTGCACATGGGAATAAACGTATTTCTAACTACAAAAGCATAGCACAGATAACTACTAAACATGCAAAGCGATAAACAAGTGGCACTGACATTGCAGTTGTGTATGCTTTTGATGTACACCCAGAAGAACTGTAGAGATATGAATAAGATGGGTCAGAAGACTCATTAGCTAAGTGCCTCAGGTCCTCACATGAGCCTCAAAGCTGGGTTCAAAGTTGGCCTTTCTACAAAAAATGATCAGTTAGTACCTATGATGGACCTTCAGAGTTGCCCTTCAATAGTTGGGCTCTTGGATGTTAGATCTGCATGTGTCCATGACATATTATATGGCTGTCTCAGGAAAGTTCGTGGGAGGATTTTCTTTTAACCTGAGTACATTTAGATTCTAGTAATTCTAGTTGTCCCAATATAATTCATGTGATTATTTAGTCCAATTAGTTAGGCATCCTGAAATCTTTAATTCTATTCTGCAGTTTCTATATCCAGATTTGTGTAACTTCAAAATATTCTCAAGTCAATTGATGTACTTGGTGAAGACAAAGTATTATAAGCATTCAAAATATGCCCTACATATTTCACCAAGATAAATATAACATTTTTAGAGAGTTCCAGGAAACCTGAGGAAAAGGAAATGCTGTGTTAGTTACCAATCAACAGTGTATTTCACTTGTTATTTGCAGAAATAGAGGGTTGAATTTAAATGGCAGGCCCACTAACAAAATAAGCCTTTATTGAGTTTTGCAGGTGAGCTGATGGTAGTTCTTGTTCACACAAAGCCTATGTCAATTTGGATTTCTAGCTCCTTTTTCCTTCTAAGAAGAGCAAAGGCCAGGAAGGATAAGAATCATTCATCAGTGATCAACATTTGAAGAACTTGAGCTCTTGTGGTATAAAACATTTAGAAGGCCAGGCGATTCAAGAAAATTTCTCACATCTAATATTTTATTCAGATTAATTAGGGAACATGATATTGCCCTAAATGTGAGCCAGAAGAAAATACAGGTGGGAGACTTAATTACCCTTTCTCTGAAGGAATCTTGTGTTATTAATTCTGAATTCCAAAGATTTCACAAGGTGTCTGGCACATAAATGATAGTCATATTGAAAGAGAAAGTACATTATCTTGAAAGTAGATTGGGTACTTCTGGCCGTGACCTCACGGCATCTTAAGTGCTGAGGATGACTTCAAGTGGAAATGGCGCTGTTTTGGAGGCCTTGCCAGGGAGTCCAGAGTAGGTGCTGTTCTAGCTAATATTTTTTCCTCTTGCCTATACAAGACTGGCCAATGTTATAATTGCACTGCCTGTCCTGATCTATTAAATAGATTCATGCAGTCTCTTCCATATCTTAGAATGATACCCCTTTCCTGGTGTGATTTGTTTGATTTTCATCTGCTCTATTGATGTTGGACATGGGGGAGGATCTTGAAACCCAGATATTGAACTGATGCCTTAAAATGTTAAGGGTTTCCAAGGAAGAAATAAAGTAGACCTCCCAAGATAAGCATCCCTAAATTAGAGACAAAAGTCAAAGAGGCAGGCTGATTTCTTTCTGATAACAGCCCTGGTTGTTATGGAGATGGGAGGGGGAGGAAACAGGAGGATGGTGAAATGTTGCAGTGGAAGAAAGGGTTACTTATATAAGCTGGTGGCTTATAATATATCCCTTTAAGCTAGGCAGGAATCATGCTCAACCTAGCTCCCATGGCTCTTTGGGAATCGAGGTATTAGTAATTTCCTAAAATTCTTCAAGCCTGATTGTTCTTTTTTTTTGGTAACCTTACCCCAAAACTCTAAAAGGTCACAGCTATTGATAAAGGCCCTGGGACTGATACATCACTCATTCTGATACACACTATGGGACTTTCTCCATTTCCCTTTGATAAGCTAATGCTTGCAAATGCTTTAAAAATATGCCAAAAGCCACCTGGGCATATTTTTCTAATAGAACCAGGTAGTAAAGAGAGACTTGATACTAAATAACTGTAAGCAAAATAAGCCCAACCATTGCTCATAGAGCTGAAGAGCCCTCACCTTGACCTTTTAATGAATAGCAGGGGGCAGCCGGCAGGAAAGAATCCCCAGGCAGCAGCACCTGCTTCTTGAGAAGGTGCATGTTCAAGGTTCTTTAGAAAAAGGTTTCCAGGGAAACCATATAACTTCTATTCTGTTTTCTTAAATGTATTAAGCACTAAACGTGCCTGCGAATGCTTGGAGTTCTCATTTGAAGTCAGGAGCTGCTGAAGAAGAGTGTTTTCATGAAACACACCTACATAGCCAGAAATCATTTTTATGCTTCCTTCACTAAATGTCAGCTGCATACTCAGCTGGGGAGAATTAAGTGACCTGGGTTCATCTGTGGGGTGAAAGATAGGGAAGATTAACTCCAGTTGCTTGAATTGCTTTTCTTCCCTGTTATTATGATGGTTACTAATAAATGATAGTAATGTTCAGATTCAGCAGCTGTGTCTTACCAGTTAGATCTTATGTACATTAGACCATGTAGAAAATGTTAATACCATAGAATGTCTTTCTGTATATTTAATATGTAAAGAAATATTCAAGCAAGAAAAATCACAGAAAACTTGGCCGAAGTGTTTCTACACCTACATATTACCTTTCATGGCCAAAGACCTTCAGACATTTGTGTGTTACCCTGCCCCTGTTTCCAGCGTGGTGGTGGGGGGGGGGGGGAGGGGTGGGTCCTGGCAGCCATGTTTTCACCAAGTGGCCCCGCCTCCCTGATCACAACTGATTGGCCTAGAGGTGGACAAGCTGAGCCAATCATAACCTTCAGTGTGGTTTAATTGGAACATGAAGATGCTGGAGGTTTAAATTAGATGTTCCTACGAGAGGGGGGCTGAGACGTGGCCATTTAGCGACCTGCTCCACCCCGGCGAGGAGAGGGGGATACGCAGGGAGAGAGAGACAGTCAAGCACACAGAGGAGAAAGGTAAGGCAGAGGGAGGGAGGGAAGGAGAGAGATTGGAAAGACTTTTGATGTTTTTCAGTTCCTGTTTCTTTGGGAAGCTTGGATATACTTCTTGATCCAAGGTTTTATGAGACAGATTTATATCCTTAAAATAAACCCCACCTCGTTCCTAAGTTAGAGTGGTTTTCTGTTACTTCCAATTAAAAGGCCTGTCATAGAACACCCAGCTTTGCTAGAATCAGCATTTACCACATTTCTTTCCATGGTCTGGGGGTGCGGGTTTTTGGTCTTGTCATTTCTGACTGCCTGGGTGCTGTGGTAGATGTCCTTTTGGCAGTATCACAAGGATGCTGACCTCCCACACTGGCCATTTAAGAGGTGGGTGTGTGGCTTTAGTCACACTCTTCACACTGGGTGTGGTTGGGTGATCTGCACAGAAATGCTGCTTCACACTCATGTGATGGGTTCTGGTGGGAGTGTCAGGGAGGCTTTTTATAGAACTGACACCGAGCAGGCTGACCAGACAGGGACTAGAATTGAGGAGATTCAGGATTGTCCCTGGGAGGGAGAGCTCTGGGCAGAGAGGGACTTTTTGGTACAAAAACACCAAATAGTAGATATGGAAGGAACCCTATGCAGAGTCCAGCTCTACCTCTTTGTCTAGATGAGAATCTTGTTGCCCAGGGAGGCTGATTGGTTTGCCCTGGAGTGGAGCCTGGACTCCCCACCTCCGGCACAGTGTTCTTTCCCCATCCCCATTCTGCCACTAGCACTTTCTTAATGAAAAGAGTATTTAGATTCCTGTGTAAGGGAGGAAAAAAATTCTCTGTCCTCTGAGTGTCTCCAGCTGGGCCTGGAATTAAAATGATATAAGCAGATTAACAGGTGAAATGCATACACATTTTATTAATTTTTTTTTCATGTACATGGAGGGCTTCACAAGAGAATGAGGACCCAAAGAAGTGACCAGAACAGAAAGCTTTTATACCTTTTAGATAAGGAGATCAGGGGCACCGGGGTGGCTCAGTCAGTTAAGCATCTGACTCTTGATTTTGGCTCAGGTCGTGATCTCATGGCTTGTGATTTCAAGCCCCACATTGGGCTCTTCTCTGATGGCGCAGAGCCTGCTTGCAATTCTCTCTCTCCCCCTCTATCTCTGCCCCTCCCTTGCTCATGTTCTACTCTCTCTCTCTCTTAAAATAAATAAAACATTAAAAAAAATTTTTTTAAAGGGAAATTATGATACATTTGGGAACAAATGACAAGGCAAAGGGGTTTGGGTTGGGGGCAGTAAATTGTAGGGCAGTTCCTAAAAGATATATCGGTGAGGGAAGCTAGTGGAAGATGAGTTATTTTAGTATATTTGTAGAGGTCCATTTCGGTGATGATTCCAAGTCTCTGGTGATAAGGATGTGCTTCTCTTCCTGATATAAAGAGGGCACCTCTCTCATGGAAGCTTGTATAGAAAAGGGGAGGCCAGAGCATTCATGCATCTGCTGTTTCTTAAGTGCTTTCGGTTCCAAATAAACAATAAGCCAAAGTGGTATCTTTGGAGTGGCATGTTCTGAACTCCTTCCCTGGGCTCTTCTCTTATGCATTGTATTTGGAATATACATAAGAAAGTACTAATATGACATATATGCCTAAGGATTTTTATGGCCCTTGTAATGAAATTAGATATTTATTTTATTTTTAAGGCAAACTGAAGAAAAATATGAGTCCCTAGGTAATGAGAATGAGTTTTTTTTTTCCAGTAGATTTGTATGTATGCCGTTTGTCTAACTTCAACCCAAGCTGTCTTAGCCTGTGTTTGTGCTCACAGCACATAAGCCATGTAACATGCCAGGGTCACCTGAACTTATTTCACATGGGTAGAAACATGATGAAATCTAAGTTTTGTCTTTGTGTCACAGGACCCCATTGATGACACCTAAGATTTCCACACTTCTTAAAACTTTTCTCCCTTGACCCTTAAATATTCTTTGTGAGGTTATGAACAACTGCTGTGTTCATGTCATGCCTGTGATGCCTGTCCTGGTTCACACCATTTGATCTCTTGACTAGCCTACTGCAGGGCCTTTCTGGCTTCTGGGGGAACACCTCTACCTCATTGGCCCCCAAAGACTGTCTCTAGAATTCCTTTTTTTATTTTGCACAGTTTTTTTTTTCCCCAGATTTGCACCCATTTCTGTTTCTTTTGAAAACAGCACTTGGATTTTCTGTTGAGGACTCACTCCCCCTTCAGTGAATAGAGTTTGGGTTGGGCTGATGCATGGGCACTACATTGCCCTGGCCCCGGCATTTATGATGGTAATGGGTGATCTAGATTATCCAGTAAGTTTCAGCCACCAGACTCTTGAAGAGAAACCCTCTTGTCTCACAGAAGGCCCTAAGCCGCTGGGATGTAAATCATAAGCTGTTGATGAGTAACTTTGCTACAGCGTGGAGAGAATCCCCTTGAGAAAGGAGTCAAGAAGGGGAAGGTAGTGCTGAGAGATGATATCATTTATTCTTTGGCACCAGCTGAGCCTGAAGCCAGATGTACCTCTTTTCTTTCCAGTTGAGTGAACCAATACATTCTGTTTCACTGAAGCCAATTTGAATTGGGTTTCAGTCACTAGCAACCTAAAGCGTGCTGGCTAATGAATGGCCGGATTGCTCTTGTCCTTAAAAGGTAATCATGCTTTCCTATTACATGCAGAATGTATGTCATAAATCCAACCTCTTTTTGGTTTCAAGGCTTTTTATGATCTTCCCCCATTTTAGCCTTTGCTTCCCACTCTCTTGCCATCCAGCTGACACTTCCGTTGTGGTGCTGTAGCTAGCATTTCTTGACGTACCTTACATTTTTACACCTCACTTTTTGTCTCTGCTGCTCCTACCCTCACCCCATCTGGAATGCTTTTACCCACATGGTGAGATCCTATTTATTCCTCAAAACCACACTCAAATGTTCCCTTCATTAGAAAGCCTTTTCTGGTCCCTTAGTCAGAATTAATTTTTGGCGCCTTTCTATTTTCTCCACTCTTTACATTTACCCCTAATACAACACGTCACAGCCTGCCTTGCCTCTCTAGTTAAGAGGTCATCTTTGCATCCTCATCTTTGCTCCCAAGCCTATAACAGAGCAGGTGGCCATTGGTTATGATGCTCCCTCACGGGTTTTCCTGACAGTCAAGTGTGACTGTGCCTGCTCCGTCCACCAGATGGTGCTTGACTTATTTTTGTTTCCTGGGTGATCCCAGGAGGGCGGAATGCCAGGCACACAGCGGATGCTGAATAAAGTTCTGATAGATATGATGGACTTGGTCTCACTTTGAAATGCTCTTACATGTTTATCAGTGATTTTCATGTAGATTTTGGTGATACTGAACCAATTTGAAAGTGCAGTTTCAGTGAAGGGCCATAATGGCTGGTAAGAGAGTGGCAGCTCCCAGCCTGGACTGACTTCCCTTCTTAGAGTTTCCATTTGGTTTGATGATTGCTGTTGAACTTGTATCTTTGAATAAACTGGAAGGTAGGAGGGAGAGAATGAGAAGAAAAATGTGGGAATGCCACTTTATAAAACATAGTTCAGTGGGAGCTCCCCTTCTTTCCTCCTCCTCTTCCCTCCTCCTCTCCCCTCCCCCTCTGCTCCTCCTTCCCCCTCCTCCTTCCCCTCCCCCTCTGCTCCCTCCTCCCCCCTCTTCCTCCCCCTCTTCCTCCTTCTCCCTCTCCCCCTCTTCCTCCTCCTCCTCCTCCTCTTCCTCTTCTTCCTCCTTGCTAGGGTACTTGAGCACAGCTCTAAGATCCATGAAAAAACAAGCTTATGTTTAAAAAGTGAGATATCTACATATGTATGTAAAACATGCATGGGTATTAGTTATGTCTTTGTATTTATATGTATATGTCAAACTTTTTGGTCTACAGGTTCCCCAACAAGGCTGAAAGTAACAGACTTTATACACATGGATTGTTCTTGGATTAGTGGATGCAGCTGCTGTTTACAAATCCTGGTGATGTTTATGACTCTGCTGTTTTTAGATTCAACTAGCATTGCCAAGCAGCTACTCTGTGCCAGGCACTGTGCTAAGTTCATTCACATATATTAATTCTTTTGTCTTTTTTAATCCTTAAAACAATTCTGAAATCTATTAGTTATCTATTGCTACACAATAAATTACTCTAAAACTTTGTGGCTTAAAACCGAAACATTTATTATCTCATGGCCTCCGTATCAGGAATCCAGGCATGGCTTAGCTGAGTCCTCTGGCTCTGGATCTCTCACAAGACTTGACTTGAAAAGACACTTTTCCCAGCTCATTTATGTGGTTGGTGGCAGAATTCACTCCGTTTCTTACCGTGGGCCAGAGGCCTCCCTGGATTCCTTGCCATGTAGATCTCTCCAGAGAATGGCTCACAACATGGTGGGTGGCTTCATCAAACTGAAAAGGTGGGAAAGAGCAAGCTAGAAATGCCAGTATGATGAAACTCATAGGCTTTTAGAACCCAATCTTGAAAGTGATGTTGCATCATCTTTGCTATATTTTATTTGTTAGAAGCAACTCACTAGACCCAGTTCATACTCATGGGGAAAGAATCCCACAGGGGTGTAACATCAGGAGTCAGAGATCATAGGGGACCATACTGGAGGTCTACCTACCACAGATAGTTTAATTCCCATTTTACAGATGAGAACATTGAGATGCCATTAGAAAAAACAAAGATGATATATACATACACATATATGGATTGATGAAAATTCATGTCTTTGGGTAGTATTTCTCAGGTGCAGATTGGTACATATTTTCAGCCTTCTTATTGCTTTGACATTCCCTACCAACCCACAGAATCTGCCTCTGTGTCTTATAGAACCTTGTTATGCAAAGTGTGGTTTGGGGACCAGAAGTATCGGCTTCCCCTGGAAGCTTGTTGGAGAGACAGAACCCCAGGCCCTGTCCTACACTATGGAATCAGAATATGTATCCCTAGTGATTTATGTGCACGTTAGGAGACACGCTGCTCTAGAAGGTCTCTTTTCTAGATTCTCTGATGACTTCAGGGGTTCCTGTGTTTGTCTGTCTGTTGGCACTGCTAGTTGCTTGCCCTTCGGCAGCAGTGGGGAGTATTACAATCGACCTCTGCACTATTTCAAAACCAGAGGAAATGAAAGCTCCTTGTCATCTATTATCTTATATAAACAACAAGGTAAGAGTAATAATGGGTCTTTCTCAATAATCTAAGACAGAACAGGAGCCATGGGCATGCATTGTCACAGACAGCAGACAAAAGTGAAAGTTGGCATTTGACTCTACAGTGAACCATAGCAAACCTGTCCAGCAAATGAACCTCCCTAAATTATATTTTATTTAGGCAATCTAGATGAATCTCCAAAATATCATACTATGTGAACAAAAGACCACATATTGCATGATTCCATTTATATGCAGTTCTAGAAAAGGCAAAACTATAGTCACAGCATTTCAGTGAAGACATGGGAAGAAATTTACTACATGCAGGCCTGAGGGAGCTTTTTGGTGATGGGGCCGTGCTGGATCTTGGCTGTGGTGACAGATGGATATATGGGTGTGACGTGTGTCAAACTTATCACACGATACATTTAAATGGCTGAATTGTATTTTATATAAATTAACTTTCCATAAAGTTCACGGGGAGGGGGAAAGTGAATAGGAGTTAATGGCCTTGTCAATTGGTTCCAGGCCCTCTAACTTTCTTTAGGCCCAGACAGAACCCACGGATAATGTACACTGATTAGATTAACTGGTCAGAGAAGGATGTTGTTTAAAAGATTTCCTTGGTATCTGATGTTGACATAGAGTGGAAATTATTTCTCCTTTGAAGTCATACTGGGAGGATGTCATATTTATAAAGTCATTAAGATTTCCATCATTTACTTCTAGAAGTCATTCCAAGGATGATGCCTTAGAACTTTTGATTTCTTGAGATTCTTCAGCCTTCCTTGAAAAGGAGCACGGAAACGATGGCTTTTGTTTATTGAGCAAAGACTCCAGACATTCCAGTTAGTGCTTCACTTTCATTATTTATTTAAAAACATTTTTTTAATGTTTGTTTATTTTTGAGAGAGAGAGAGAGAGAGACAAACAGAGCGAGAACAGGGGAGGGACAAAGAGAGAGGGAGACACAGAATCTGAAGCAGGCTCCAGGCTCTGAGCTGTCAGCACAGAGCCTGATGTGGGCTCTAACTCATGAACTGCGAGATCATGACCTGAGCCAAAGTCAGTCACTTAACTGATTGAGCCGCCCAGACACCCCTCACTTTCACGATTTCATTTAATCTGCACAGCAGTTCTGTGAAAGAGGTACCACTCTCTACCCAGTTTATGGAGGAGAGAGCTGAAGCTTAGCAAGATTAGACAACTCTTTCAGGTGGACAGTTTGTAGTGAATTTGGAATGATCAAATGCCAGAGCCACTGATCTACCCTCTTTCCTGCCTCACCTACTCTGAACTGCTACTGTGGCATCTGGCTGACTTTAAAGTGGATTATCCCCCAGTTACTGGCTTATGGTCCACTCTGCATCCACAGCCACACACACTCACCCTGGCTTTCCACTAGGGTATCTCAAGTCTCAGACTCCTTTAAATCTGTATAGGTTAAAGGAGTCAAACTCATCTACCAGTTGAAAACCTACAGAATGTGCTTTGCCATGATAAACAATTACTGCCTAAGCAAGGGGTTGCTTCAAAATTGAGAAATTAGTGGGGCACTGGGGTGGCTCAGTCAGTTAAGCGGCTGACTCTTGATTTCAGCTCAGGTCATGATCTCACAGTTCATGAGTTTGAGCCCTGCATCAGGCTCCATGCTGACAGTGTGGAGCCTGCTTGGATTCTCTCTCCCACCCCCTCTCCCTCTTCTTCTCCCTCTCCCTCCCCACCCCTGCCCTTCCCTGCCTCTCTCTCCTCCCCTCTCTCTAAATAAATAAATAAACATTAAAAAAAATTAAAAATACGGAGAAATTGTCTCTTCTGGTTTCTAGAGCCATGGATTGGGAAAAGAGAGCCAGGGAGAACTCAGGGATTTGGCAGTGGTTTGTGGCCACAGGATTTTCCCAGTGGAGGCCCTGGTAATTTTGTAGAACAGGTGTTTGGCGATGATACAAAGAAAGGCATGGGGTGGGGGTGCTAGGGACCAGTATCGCTTTGGCTGCCATATACATCTGGTAATGGGAGGTTCTGTTCAGCCACAACCCTGCATGTGGCTGGAAATGGTGGGGGTCATGGTGGGCACATCTCTGAAGAGAATAGGGACCCATTTTAACACTTAAGTGTAATCAGAAGAATTCTGAGTTTGATTCTCTGTGTATAAAACTTGTCAGAGGACTGGCCACCCACTACGAGATACAGAGGGGCTGCAGGTAAATTCTATGTTCCTTTTTACGTCCCTGTCTCCATCACATCCTCCAAATGGAATGACTGGTGCATTATAAACCCAGACTCAGAGCCCAGCTCCCAGAAGGAAAACATCATACCAAAGCCACAGGCAGTGAGATTTAATTTGTACTAATGAGTGAATGCATAGAAAAAATTCTGGCACTCCCCGAGAAGTGAAAATGAGGTGCTTTGCACCTCCAAGGGGGACGTCATGTGTGAGCTAGAGAGCTCAGTGTAGAAGATTTGCAGAGCTGACAAGAGCTGGCCCGGGCAAGGCATCCCTTACTGACTAAACAGCATCCTTGGAGGCCTCTCTTCTCTAAAAGCATTATCATTTTAGGGGATGGATCAGGCTGGCATTAGTGTACCAAAGATCACAATCAGGTAGGGTTGAGTAAGACAGGAAACTTTGACACGGTCATTTGTATGCCAGAAAGTTCTGACAACAGCTTGGCCGTCACTCCTTGACAACTGCTGACTTCATGGGATTTTTTTCCCTTAGAGAAACAAAATTTTCTGAGCTTTTAGTGAGGCTTGATGTAAGCTAAAGGATATGATTATCGTGTAGACTGTATTGTTTTCCCAAAATTAAAATACTATTTTTCCCTTTTTAAAAAATTCAAAAATATAGCATCAAGTTTCCCAAAACCCGAGAGAAAAAAAAAAATAAATGTAGGGTAAAAAAAATCACAATTGACAGTTTGGTGTGAATATATTCTCCCAGCCTTTTAATGTTGCTATAAGCTTACATTTTTACTTGAATATGACTGTACTGCAACACTGACCTGGTAACCACCTTGTTTCACTCAATTATGTCATAGATCTACGTGGATGTTAATACATTTTCATCTACCTTATCTTTTCAGGGGTTTCATTGTACTCCATTGTATGAATGTGATTTAATTAACCAATCCCCTATTGAGGGACTGTTAGGCCATTTCCAATTTTGGGTTGTATTATAAAGAATATTGGTAACTGGTTTTGTCTGTAAATCTTTGCACACTTGTCCGATAGTTTCTAAAGGATAAATTCTTGGATGTGAACTTGCTGGGTAGGAGAATAGATATCCTCCTTTTCTGTTGTTTTTTTAAGTTGATTTATTGGGGCTCCTGGGTGGCTCAGTCAGTTAACCCTCTTACTCTTGATTTCAGCTTAGGTCGTGATCTCATAGTTCCTGAGATCAGGCCCCACATCGGGCTCCCCGCTGTCTTTGCCCATACCCAGCTCACTCTCCTGTGTGTGAGTCGGGGAGGAGATGAGCGAGAGAGAGAGAGAGAGAGAGAGAGAGAGAGAGAGAGAGAGAGAGAATCCCAAGCAGGCTCCACACTCGGCATGGAGCATCTAGATCATGATTGAAAGATCACGACGTGAGCTGATATCAAGAGTCAGATGCTTGGGGTGCCTGGGTGGTGCAGTCGGTTAAGCGTCCAACTCTTGATCTGGGCTCAGGTCATGATCTCACAGTTTGTGAGTTCAAGCCCTGCAGCGGGCTCTCACTGATGTTGCAGAGCCTGCTTGGAATTCTGTCTCTACTTCTCTCTGACCCTATCCCGTTTGTGTGCTCTCTCTCTGTCTCCAAAAAAAAAAAAAAAAAGTCAGATGCTCAACAGACTGAGCCACCCCAATATCTTCTTAATTTTGATAAAATGTGACAAAATGCCATGCATAAATTTTATCAACTTGCTCTGTTTTCAACAGTGTGCTAGAGTATTCTTTCTTCCAAATTATCACCAACTCTCAGTATTACCAATCTTTCCTAATCTGATGGTGAAAAGACACTTAAATTATCTTAATTTGCATTTGCTTCATCAGCAGTGATTTGGGGTTCTTGTGATATGGTTATTGGCCACATGTATTTTTTTGGTGAATTCAACATTTTTTGATAAGGTATTCATTTTTTACTTATTGAATTATTACAGCTTTTTATATATTAAGTATATTAGCACTTTGTCACATATTTTGCACTCAGTTAAGTCTTTTTGGTAACAGTAGAAAGCATCAAACAGGTTTACTTACATAAACTCTTCTGCTCCTCCAAAAAGAAACCCCCACAAAACTGATGATGGTCGACACTCTATTAATTTCCTAGGGATGTCATAACAAAATATCACACACTGGGGGACTCAAAACAGTAGAAATTTATTCTTTCACAGTTCTAGAGGCTAGACATCTGCAAGTGTTGGCAGGGCCATGCTCCCTTACAAGCTTCTAGGGTGGGACCCTTCCTTGCTTCTTCTGGCATCTGGTACCTCAGGTGTCCGTTGGCTGGTAGACACTATAATCTCTACCTCTATCACATTCTTTTTCCTTTTGAGTATGCCAGACATATTGAATCAGGGCTCACCATCATGACCTCACCTTAACTCTATTACATCTATAGAACCTAATTCAAATAAAATTACATTTACAGGGACCAAGGGTGAGGACTTCATCTTTTTGGGAGGACACAATTTGACCCACAAGACACAACCATTATGAGGTGTCTGCTATTGCCAGCAAACTATAAACCCTTTAAGGACTGAGGCTGGGTCGATTTTGTTCCACATTCTAATCCCCAGTCCTCAGCACACAGTCTAGTAGGGCAGGGGGCACTCCATAAAGATTTTTTTTTCTTTCTTCTTTTTTTAATGTTTATTTATTTATTCTGAGAGAGAGAGAGAGAGAGAGAGAGAGAGAGAGAGAGAGACAGCAAGGGGGAGAAGGGCAGAGAGAAAATCCCAAGCAGGCTCCATGCTATCTGCACAGAGCCCAATGCGGGGCTTGAACTCGAACTGTGAGATCATGACCTGAGCCCGTGTCAGGAGTCAGACTGACTGAGCCCAGCCAGGCACCATACCCCATAAAGATTTGTTGAGGAATCTGACTTTCAGGAATATCTGGACTTTCAGACATTAAAAGACTCGTACAGAGAATACAAGGCGTCGATTCTTTAATTTGAATTTACATTCAATGATTGTAATTGAAATGCAAATACAAGTGGGGAGAGCTGGACTGTCCAGAAGAGGAAATATCTCTTGACTTTCTGAATGAGCGCCTTTGCCAAGGTGTGTGCTTTAGGCTCCCCTGGCATCTGTCCTAAATATGAGTCCTTGCAAATATGCAGACAAGCACACAGATAAGAACCAGATTAATTGACCAGAATTATTAGGTTGGGTAAAACAGATATAAGATGGCAGAGTCCTTAAAAATCCAAAAACTTTTTTCTTCATGTTGTAAAATATAACTGACAATTTATTTCATAGCCATGGCAAATAGAGCCTGGTTTGCCAAACGCCAGAACTTGCTCCAGAAATATACTTTCTAAATTATTTTTTGGCCCATATCAAAAAAATAATTTCCATTTACCTAGGATTCCCAGCCTCCAAATTATCCCACAGAATTCCCATATCTAACCTTTCTTTAATTTTTTTTTACGTTTATTTATTTTTGAGGGACAGAGGGAGACAGAGCACAAGTGGGGGAGGGGCAGAGAGAGAAAGACACAGAATCTGAAGCAGGCTCCAAGCTCTGAGCTGTCAGCACAGAGCCCAACGCGGGACTCAAACTCACAAACCGCAAGATCATGAATTGGGCCGAAGTTGGATGCCCAACTGACTGAGCCACCCAGGCGCCCTTCTGGTCTTTCTTTAAAAAATGATTCATCTCCTATAAATATATATAGTTAATAAAGTTACCTTTTTAAAAGTCAAGAGTCTTCTCTAGGAATTTCTATATTTTATCTACGAGGTCTCCACTCCCTCATACTTTCACTAAAGGTAGTTAAATGGGATCATATGGGGCTAGGTCTCGAACATCTGCTTTGCTCTCCTTTTAGTGGCCATTGTTCCAGTCCTAAATCAATGGGCCAGTGTTTTATGTCCAAATGTACAGCCACAGAAATGAGATATTTTAATTAGAACATAAACAGCATTTCGATCTGGGCACTTTATCTGAACTCATACAGATGGAGTCCAAATGCAAAATTGAGCATCAAAGCCATTATTCAGATCTGTACAGCGCCAGCTTCACAGGCTTGTGACCTGTGCAGTGACTCATGGTCAGAAGTTCCTGTGCTTGGTTTCATGCTCTGCTGTTGCTCTCTTGAACTTCTTAATAATTTTTGAATGGCAGGCCCCACATTTTCATTTTGTACTGGGCTCTGCAAATCATGTATCCAGTCCTGGACATACATGAAAGCTGCTTTTACCCAAATCATCTGACCTGTAATCTCTGTTTTCATCTGGCAGTGAAGACAGAGTTGTGGGTAGTTCCCCCAAATCTCCTCCCAGGAGGAGATGACCTGAACTCTAGAATGTTTTCAAAGGTCTAAAAGCTGTGGGTCATGTGATTCACTGTAAATAATGAATGGAAGAGGCACACAAAAGTAATTTTTGTCTCTAAGTCTAAAGAGTTAAAGTTCTACCTTCACTGAAATACAGAAGAATCAGGCCCAATGTGATGTGTGTCAGCATAACAAAAGAACTTGTCCATCTGAAAATAGGTATGCCCATGTGCCAGCAAGCTAAATATAAATACATTCCTCTAACTCTTCTATCAAGACGATTATTTCAGCAATTCAAATAAAAAGCAGAATCTGTGCAAGGGCCAGCTCAGCTATTTTTTATAAGAATAATGACTACATCTTCTCAATTGGAAAGCATCATCCTTCCTGTTCTTGTTCAGAAGAATGGTGGGGAATAGTTGTAAAAATGTCATACAACATCTACCTTCCATCAATGCATTCATTAATGCGTTGCAGGGCATGGTCTTCTGTACCGGGGGATGGGGTAGTTTTGAAAGAACGAGCTGTCAAGGAAGAGTTCTTTCTAGACACCTTATGAAGCAGGGGAAAGGCTCAGCTGGCAAGGAAGCAGTGTTACCCATACCTTCAAAGGCTTTTTGCATATACAAAAAAAAAATGTTCAGACTACACCAAAGGTATCTATTTAGAAAAATTTTAACTTAAATACCTATTTATATCTGATTGTGTTTAAACATAGACATGGTTGACAGTTATTTCTAGGTAAAGTATCAACTATAGGTAATTTAGAAATATTTTATAAATAATTTAACGATCTTTCTCTAAGGTTAAACAACACTTCCAACAAATAGCAAGCTATTTAGGAGATGAACATGGTTTTTAAAGAAACCATTTCAATTTTTAGGAAATCTGAAGAATGTGTCAGAGTTTAAAAGTCCTTTAAACTGAGAGATGAACAGGGCAAGTAGTGTTCTTCCTAATATGAAATACTGTTCAGATACCAAATACCTTCTTCCATTAAAAAAAAGAATAAAAATTCTTAGACCAAAATGTAAAATTAAGGCGTGTGAAAACAAATCCATATTTCCTAGAATGTCCTCTTTAATAATATACTTAAAAAAAAAAAAACTCCACCAAACATTTTTACAAATAAGTACATAAAATTCCAGTAACCCTAGGGGAGAAATTGCTTTTCAACTAAGTTTTGAATTCTAGGGTAGATGCATTCTTGAGGACTTCACAACTTGGGTAAAGAGTTGTGGGAGGGTAACAGTTAAGGAAGAAGTGAGGCAGGGAGGAGGATGTAAAGGTGAAAAATGAGTCCCTTTAGTTTCTTCCTGTTTCCATGCTGGAGAAGGCTGTAGTGGCTGGAATTGGCAATCTGCTCTTGGGCAGAGTTGAGATGAATGGTCTCCTCTCTGTTCTTCCTCTTCGTAACCCTGAAGCAGACCAGCAGAGAAGTGCCAGGGCACAAAGGTTCAGATTTTCCATTGTATGTTTGTGCATCTCAGCTGTACACTGTACAAGAACCTAATTACAAAAGACACTGAAAAGACCAACTCGCCTTCCTTTGCTTTTAGCAAATCGCTATCATCTACAGACATGGAGGGGGATGTTTGGAAGTGTCCTTTAGGGAATGAGACAGAGGTTACAATGATTATGTCTTTTTCTCTAAAGAGGTTGAGGAGCACAAGAATGACCCAAATTGAGAGTATACGCAGATGAAAAGAGATGTCACCAATTATTCCCAATTTCCAGAGGCACTCGATAATAAGACAGTCAAACCAGCAGGCACAATGAAGAAATAGTTTGTTTAAACTTAGAATGTTCTCCAACATCACTGAAGCAAATGAGGAAAAACAAACCTGCATACAAGCCTAAAACTGAACATTATTTAAACAAACCGACATGCCAGTATTTTTCTCCAGTAAAGGGTTCAGCCAGCAACAGAGCTGCATTTCTGAAGTGCCAGCTTTCATAATGTCCTGTCCATCAGTCCAAGTTCAATGATGGACATGCTGACTTAAAGCTTTAGAACACTAACTTGTTTTTAATTCTAGCCCAAAGAATTAGGCTGAATGTTTCTCCCCTTGTTTGATGCCCAGAACAAGATGCAGGAACCAGTTAAACTGCACGGTCCATCCTTTGTCTCTACACACTTCGATCTGATCAAGAAAATACTTCTTAGCATCCTCCTCATTTTTCCCCACTGTTAGGGCATCCCGAATATATTCAATGTCTTCTTTGCTTGTTAACTGGGGCATTCCCGTCATCAGCATCATGGAGAAGAGGATGATCAGCAGGTTTGTGTGATGACGAAGGGCGAGGTAAGCCTTAACGCAGACGTCCTGGATAAAGGGAAAGAAAGTACAGTTATGTTGATGCGGTAACTAAGTAGGGTGATGACTGCCCAGGGATCCTGGAATTTACATAGCATTATCCTGTCCATGAGAGGAAGCTATCACCAACAGGGCAGATCCTCTTTCTCAGATGGAGGGTTTGATGAGAACATATGCTATTTCCATACCCTAGGAAGCACATTAGTGTAATCGCCCATGTCCAGGGTGTGCTCGGGGAAAACTGGTTGATACGGTACATTTCATCTTTTTTCTTACTCTACCTTTCACATCAGTTTCTCTCCTAGGAAACTGAAGGTAGAAATTTCTGTACTCTCTTTAAAGAAATGAGTCAGTTTTTGAACACCATACTGGGATCACTGAGCTTCACGTAAGCATACGTGTTTGCCAAGGGCTAATGGAATCCAGAGAAATGATGGAAATGTGGCGTTTGAGGTTTTGTTTTCATCTTTATTTTACAATTTGGCCTATTCTAAGAAAACCAATGTATTAGCGTTTCACTGATGCTCCAAACTGTTGAAAAAACTTGGGAATTTTAATACAAATTCTTTTTTTTAAGTTTATTTAAAAACTTAAATAAAAGCAGGGTAGGGGCAGAGGGAAGGAGAGACACAATCCTAAGCAGGCTCTGTGCCATCAGCACACAGCCTGATGCAGGGCTTGAACTTAAAAACTGTGAGATCTTGACCTGAGCCGAGATCAAAAGTCAGATGCTTAACTGACTACGCCACCCAGGAGCCCCTACACACATTCTGAATACTGAGCGAGAGGGCTTTAAAAATGCTTTGGCGTGGGGCGCCTGGGTGGCGCAGTCGGTTAAGCGTCCTACTTCATCTCAGGTCATGATCTCGTGGTTCATGGGTTTGAGTCCCGCGTTGGGTTCTGTGCTGACCACGCAGAACCTGGAGCCTGCTTTGGATTCTGTGTCTCCCTCTCTCTCTGCTCCTCCCCCATTCATGCTCTGTCTCTCAAAAATAAATAAAAGTTAAAAAAATAAAAAAAAAAATGCTTTGCCTGGCGCATTCTCCAAAAGCCTTTGAGCAAGGTGCCACAGGTGAGTTAAGTCCACTTATTAAGCAAGGCATGCTTATTTCAATCATATTGTGCCAAAGTAAAGAAGAAAGTGCAAGGTTCTCAATTTTACAACACTAGGACAGCCCAACCTTAATGTTGTAACTTGGCAAAGATGGTGTGTTGAAGAAAACTGAAGTTAATGATTACAGATATAAATACTTCAAAAAAATCTGGATATAAGGATATAAATGTGATGTCACACCATAAGGCATAAAAACAGAGCATAAATGTGAAAAAATATGCAACCTCATTTGTAATCAAAGAAATGTAAGGGAATGAGATGGAAACATTCACCTATCAAACTGGAAAATCTTAAAAAAAATTTTTTTTTGAAGAATAATACCCAATGTTCACCTTTCATAGGCTGATGGTAGGTGGGAAGAGGTATAATTTTACTAGCAGACAATTTGATAACATGCATCAAAAGCTTTAGAATGCTAATAAATGTTAGAGAAGTTCATTGCGGTGATGGTTACGTGACTGATGCATTTGTCAAAATTCAAAGAACTGTACCCACAAAAAGGCCCAGTTCTGCTGTAGGTGAATAATGCCTCAATAAACTGGACTTTAAAAAAATGCCTATGTCCTTGTACCCAGCAATTTTCATGCTAGAAATTTACCTTTAAAAACTTGGATAATTTTGCAGTGACCAATACATAAGAATATTTGTCAGAATGTTTAAAAATGCGAGAACTTGAAGGTAACCTAAATATCCTACAGTTGGGTACTGATGAAAGTACCTACAACTGCCTGCTCTGTAACTGCTAGAATGATACCGTGAAAGAATATTGAATGAGCATGTGAAAATGTCCGAGTTAAAAAGCAGGCATAAAACAACAACATAGGTGGCATCAGCCCATGTTGGCAAATGAACACAAAATATTTATATGGAAAAAAGATTGGAAGTCTACAAGCCAAAATGTTAAGATAGTGAGTTTTTTTTAAGTTTTTAAATTTACGTGTTGAGAGAGAAAGAGAGAGAGAGTAAGGGAGGGGCAGAGAGAGAGAGAGAGTCCCAAGCAGGCTCCTCACTGTCAGTGCAGAGCCCATTGCAGGGCTCGAACTCATGAACCGTGAGATCATGGCTTGAGCAGAAACCAAGAGTCAGATGCTTAACCGACTGAGCCACCCAGGCGCTCCTCCTTTTTGCTTTTACACTATCTTGTGTGTGTCATTTGCACGTGGCAGGATAACGGCAATGGTCATGGTGGTCATGCCTATATCATTCTGTGTGTCAAGGCTGGACCATGAACGCATCACCCTGTCTAAGTAGAAAAACCCATGGACTGATCTGGCATTAAATGAGACCATATATATTAAAAAATGCCTGGCACAGAGACTGGCACATAGCAAGTGTTCAATAAGTGTTAGTCCTCTCCTTTCCCTGCCTGGAGGGTAGATCACTTTTACCTGCTTTCTGCTTACTTGTCAGGGAGCTGGACACTCCCAGACTCAAAAGACTGGGCTCTTCCTACTGTGGACCCAGTGCATTAGTGTTCTTGCATCCTTAATGACTTCACTTATGTCCGGAAATCATTATCTTTTGCTCCTCCATTGGACGGACCAAAGTCACTCTCATTTCTTGGTGATTACACAGGCAAAGGGCAGACTTCACCGCGGGCAACTGGCTTATTAATTTGTTAGCTTACACAATTTTCACAAGGGCAGAGATGGGGATGCCTTTTGATTTTGAATTAGAGTACATTCTGATTTTTAATTATTTTCTATCCTTCTGTACACTGGGGGCTTCAGGCACAACCCTTGCTTTCTGAGCTCACTGTGTGGTCAAACTCCTTAACAGAAAATTTTTGAGAAGGGAAATTGACCTGGGGCCAAGCTATTCTAACACCAATCCGTAGGTGCTCCAGTGCATATTTGTTCAGCAGCAACCCACGGATTCACTCATCACTGTAGCACACAGGGACATGGTAAAGGAAGACAAATGTCTTGTGTCAGTCTCGAAGGCCATCTCCTCTATATAAAGCATTTCTGCTGGTTCGAATTTATTCAGTTCTGATTTTTACACACAAGGGTCACTTCTGTGAGAAAGAACTTTCCTCCCCCCAGATTTTCATGCCCTATGCTGGTCAGACACAATGTGTAAATTCTGACTGGCAGTGCAGGCTTAGAGATTTAATTAGAGATTTATTCTCTTTTTCTTAGAGATAGTACAGAGCCATGGTAAGAAGTGCAGGTTCACACCTTGCTGCCTGGGTTCAAATGTTGGCTTTATTACCGACAAGCTGTTTGTCATTGGAAAAATCACTTAACCTCTCTGGACCCCAGTTTCCTCATCTGTAGAATAAGAAGAATAATAACAATACCCGTTTCATATGGTTGTGGTGAGATTTCAGTGCTATGTATGTGGTCGGCAATTATTATTAATAGTATGAGAAGTTGCATTATTGAATGCGCACTTCTCAATGCGGAGGTGGGAGGGAAGTAGGAAGCCAGCACCCTGGCTGTGTGTGCAGATGGTTCTCTTGCCCCAGGGGCACAGCTGGGTGCTTGCTCCACCCCCTCAAGCCCCAGAAGTTTCATTTCTGCCCTTTGTGCTCAGCCACAGGGTGTCTGAAAGAACCCTGGCCATGCTGCCTTGGGGCTGGAGGCCTGTGGTTTGGGGGACTGAGGATGTGGCCTGGGGACCTGGGGTGGGGGGGGGTGTGGAAGCACAGAACACAGAAGTGACTGGCTGGGGAAGCAGAGTTTTTCCCTTCTGCCACTGAAGGGAAGTTTTTCCCTTCTGAGGCACTGACCTCAGACATCCTCATTCTGTCCTTCTCAGCTGCCTGGGGAAGGCTTTATAATACTGAGTGGAGAAGAAGGGGCAAAGGAAGAACCTGATTTCAGGGATTTGGTGTAATGTACTTGTTAATGGATGTGAATGTGGGGAACACTGAAACGTTGTTAGCCGGAATGGTATACATGAGTAGCTGATCAAGTGATTGAGCCTAGATAGTATATCAGCTCTTAATTTCATAGTTGATTCAAATGCCTTGATTAGAGCATCTAGTACCAAAAGAGAGGATTGTTTTTACAAAGCTACCACTCCCATAAGTGTTGGGAACAAAGGACTTCATGATCATTTAGGGGTCCAAACTTGGAGTTGATTTGTTAACCGGCCCAACGTAGTTCACTAAACTGAAAACTTTCTATACACAGTCTCCTAATTTCTTCTTAACTTCCAGTGAGTTCTGGCTGCCTCAGACTGTGCAGGGTCATACGGAATGGGCCTACTTTTTCTTAAAACAAACTCCTCTATTTTCATCTAGAGAACAAAGTGGAAGTGAAATATTACTGTCCATCTTGACACAAATGAGGAAGTAGCCCCAGGACTACAAAACAGGAACTCCGGGGCCCAGAGAAGAGAGAGAAGAAAACTCACAAATAGCCGTCAATGAAAAGCAACGTCCTCACCCACTGACTTTTCCTAAATATTAATGCTGCCGCTGTCTGCTGGAGGAAGGAGATGGTGGAGAGAAATGGTATTTCTGTCAAAGAGGATTTTATTTTTGTTTTGTATAAAAATTAATGAATTGGCCAAGCAATGCCTTTAGAAGTTATTTTGGCAAAACAGAGAGTCACCGATTAGCCGAGCTCATAAGGCAGGAGGAAGCACTTTCCGAGAAATCTGAAAGAAGAGTGTGTCTGACGCTTGGCTGTGTGTTTGCTGAGTTTGAATTAGGATTCTTATCCCTAAGGACCTCTTAAGAATGATTCTCAGACTAGTTCTGTCTAGCAGGGAAAGGGCGGTATTGCCCTCTTCTCAGATACTTGGAAGCTCATTAGAAACCTAAAGGTTACAATTAGGTCGTTCTGCTTTAGTCACATATTCTAAATGGATTGTATGTAGGGGTGTGTGTGTGTGTGTGTGTGTGTGTGTGTATGCGCGTGCACGCACTAGCCTGTTCTGAAAAAGATTGAGGGTGGATTACCTGGATACACAAAAGTCAAAATAACATTAATTAGAATTGGGTAGAAAAAGGAAAGGAATGACAAAGGAAAAGATCACAGTGGATTTCGAACAGAGACCAGTTTAACGCTATACATCACAAATGCTATTTACTTGCTATGGGTGGTCTTCAAATATATCTGTAGCCAAAAGGAAAATCAAATCCATTATTTAACCAATGCTCAGAAGAGTTTTTTTAAAAATGTTAGGAGAAACACAGCTTTTCTCGAGATTATGACCTGATAGAGATTTCACAAGAGGATCTCTATAAAGAGTACACTTTTGGTAACATGGTGAGTAACCCCCTCGGTAATATTCTTCAGGTAGACAAAACACTTCTCTAAAAGAAACTAAACACTGAAAGAAGATACCAGTTGGAAGCTTATTCTCCATAAATGTTTAAAAGTCACAGGGGTCTAATATCTTAGACACTGAGTGACCCTGCATGCTGGTAGATTAACACATCAGTCCAATTCAAGGCCATCTTTCAAGTCTGCGTCCGGGGCAGGTACCTCACCAGGGGATTCAAACGCCTACAAATGGCTGATGCTGGACCCTTCTCTGACAGTATCTTCCAATGGATAGTACGGTACTGAGCATCTTCAGGCCTGGCTAGAAGGCTGAGCTTGACCTTGTTAGTGGTCCTGGGTGTAGGTCCTGAGAGTGAATCCTTTATCAATTCAGTGTATTGTGGGCATTTTGACAGATAAACTTGTCATCTCCCTGTTGACCTATAGTAGGCCTCTATTACAGTCATTTGTGGTTAACCAATTGAGCTCTAAATGACTTCTTTGCTTTGCTCTCTAACCCCCCTAATCCAGCCCTTGCACTGCTTCAAATGGAATGCAGATCTCCTTTCTTGACCCAAACTCCAGGACACATTCACATCAATACCTGTGTTCCAACCATACCAAACAACTGTACTTTTTGTTCTTAAATACTGATACTAAATACGCACTTCATGCCCTTGCTAATGTTATTCTTTCTGCTTGGGTGTTCCTCCCCTCCCTGTATCTGCCTAACAAATGGAACTGATCTTATCAAGGGCTGATGAGAACCCTTCACTGGCAGTCCCTTTCCATCCCCCAGGGCAGGATTGCTCCCCCTGCAAACCACTTTTGCAGTCCTTAGAACAAAGCTGTGTGTGTGTGTGTGTGTGTGTGTGTGTGTGTCTTCTGCAGTGTGTCAGGGCTGTGCTCCTGGCCACCTGTGCCCAGAACAGAGTCTGGAACGCTGTTGGGCATCTGCAAACACACTATGAAGGAATGCTAAGATTCAATGCTTTAAAATCAGGATGAATCTGTGAACAAGTCATATTGGAAGGCTATTCAACTGTAAAGACATCTTACCTTGCTACAGCAGGACTTGGGCCTTCTCTGGGCCTGGCACAGGCCTGAAATGTAGCGGGTAGTTAAGAAGTGTGTGTTGAAATGGTATGCTATCTTGGATATGGAAGAACAGGGACTGGGGACTATAACAGGATGGAGCAGGAGGCTGAGAAAGCCCAGCCTGGAAGGTTACAAGTATAGATAGCTACTGATGTAGACCAGTGCAGGGTTACCACACAAGGGCAGTCAGAGAATAGGGATGGGAAATAATGGGGAGGGGACCACAGTCCTCAGAAGTGGTCAGATGCTCAGGTCCCTGTGGCCTGGGAGGTCCCTGTGGCTGGGGTGAAGGAGAGTACTTGCATTTCCAACAAGGCAAGTGGCAGGAGGGAGCAGGACCCCAGTCCTAGAGGTGGATTAACTGAGGCAGAAGTAGTTAAAAGACTCTGGGATCCAAGATGAGAGCAAGATGGCAGCAGAGATAGACTTTGAATAAAGGTTTCCTAACAGCCCAGGTCAGGACACTGCATGGAGACTGGGCACAGGGCTGAGCCTGCAGGTGAAGGCTCCGGGGTATGCCCTGGGGTGGGGACAGCTCCACCAGCGGTGGGCACCAGGCAGGGCCTGATAAAGCTGCACCCGAGACTAAAATAACACAACGAATAGGTCCCAGACTACTCTCCTATAAAATGTTTCTTAAGAGTGACATCTAGGGGCAAATGCCTTCCTTTTAAGTATGCTCATCAAGCCACCTGCTTTATGTCGATGCACCTGTGAAGGTGTTATTGGGCTCCTCTTCAGCTGTATTGAACATACATTTGCTTAGTGCCTGTGTCCAAAGAACATCTTCAAAATAGTTGTTTATATACTAGGCCAAGTTGTTCACACTCCTTGGAAACTGTTCCATATTGAAAGTACACTATAGGTATATACTGTGTGTCCTGTTCTCTTGGCATGAGCTACTGATCCAATCGGGGAAAAATATGTATATTTATATTGTTAAGGAACTCTCCACAAAAATGTAAACAGGCACCATGTGACACTTACATTTTTGTATAATTAAAAAAAATTTTTTGTAACACTTACTTATTTTTGAGACAGAGAGAAACAGAGCGTGAGTGGGGGAAGGGCAGAGAGAGAGGGAGACACAGAATCTGAAGCAGGTTCCAGGCTCTGAGCCGTCAGCACAGAGCCTGACGCAGGGTTCAAACCCACAAGCTGTGAGATCATGACCTGAGCCAAAGTTGGATGCCCAGCCAACTGAGCCACCCACCCAGGCGCCCCACATTTTTTTTTTAATTTTTTTTCAACGTTTATTTATTTTTGGGACAGAGAGAGACAGAGCATGAACGGGGGAGGGGCAGAGAGACAGGGAGACACAGAATCGGAAACAGGCTCCAGGCTCTGAGCCATCAGCCCAGAGCCCGACACAGGGCTCGAACTCACGGACCGCGAGATCGTGACCTGGCTGAAGTCAGACGCTTAACCGACTGTGCCACCCAGGCGCCCCAGGCGCCCCAGATTTTTGTATAATTTAATAAAATGTTAGGTTTCATGGGCGCCTGGGTGACTCATTTGGTTAAGAGTCTGACTCCTTGATTTTGGCTCAGGTAGTGATCTCATCATTGTGAGATTGAGCCCCATGTCAGGCTCTGCACTGCGTGGAGCCTGCTTAAGTTTCTCTCTCTCTTTCTCTCTGCCTCTCTCCAGCTAGCACACATTCTCTCTCTCAAAACAAATAAACATTTAAAAAAACACATCAGATTTCATAACTAGGATTACTTCCTCTTCTGATGTGTAGATATTTAACCTGTATCTTGAAGGCTTATTAACATATGTGTGGCAGGAGCTTGTCAATCTATGCCTGAGTTGATATTTCATAAACTCACAGAATACAATGTATTATGGAGAAGGAGGAAATCCAAGGAGGTTGCCTGGCCTCATCCAGCCACTAACCAATTCCAGACTGTCCCCCTCCCCCCCCCCCCAACCTTCTCTCCTCCACTCAGCAAATAACCACTGAGCGCTCACTAGGTCTCAGGTCCCTGATGAGGGAGTCAGGTCAGGGGTGGTCCTGCTGCACAGACTCATACATATAATGATATGCTGTCATAGGTGCTGTGAAGGCAACATGCAGGGGCTGAGGCAAAGGATAACTCGAGGGACCTCATTGGGGGTCTGCTCTGAGGAATGACATTGAGGCTGAGATCTGAGGGTGTTCCAGGGAGAAGGCAGGAATGGGGAGGATGTGGAGGAAAGCCACTGTGACCTTGACCAAATGAGAGACTGTGGGGAGAGCCTTGTAGGGAAAGCTTAGTTAGATTTTATTCAAAGTGAGGTGAGAAGCCACTGAACAGTTTATAGGGAGTCACACTGTATCTGTAAAGTTCCGTCTTTAACCAAATTCTGGTTAATTTATAACCTTGTATAATACCAAATAATAGAATGAAGGAAAAACACTAAAATGTTGACAGTGTTATTTCTGGAAGGCGGGATAATGGGTTCTTAATATGCTTCTGATATTTTAAATATTTTGTTGGCTTTTTAAAAAGAAACACTTACTACTTTTAAAATTAGAAACGAAGCCCCCACATTCCTATATAAAAATAAAGGGGAAGGCAAATTTCACTTGCTAATGATATAAATGTATTTGCATGTAATCTATGTTCTAAAACCGTTTAGTGACATTTAAAGCAAAGTGGTTCTAAAATAAATTATTGGGGTAAAATATTGTTTTCTCTTTTCACTCTTCAGTAAGGGAGAGAGTTTTCAAAAGAGAATGTATTTATCAACATCGTCACCACTGAAATGTACATGTTTAGCACCTGGTGTATAGGACCGTGCTCCGCAGGCTAACAGATATTCCTGGACTCAAGTAGTAAGTACGCCTTGGTTTTATGTCTTTTTGTCCGATTACAGCTTGCTCCCGAAGTCTGCCCTATTCTAGAAACAATTTATTAATATGGTCCGGGGCTAAACTGAGTAGTTTGGAAAAAAGAAAGGGGTGGGATAAAACAGGGCCTTCCTCTTTCATTTTCTGGCCTTCTATCCACCAGCCAAGAGCTAGATATATTTTTAAATCTTTGTGGGGAAGGCTCACCTCACCCTTAACAAAAAGTGGGTCAGCTTTTATCCACCCTCCCTAACAGGTTATTTAAATGTGCTGCATGCATTAAATAACCTTCCCATTCAAAATTAGCGGTTCACTGGAAATGAGGACACCTTTGATTCAAAATGTAAATATATACAACATTTCCCAGCCTACCTAAAAGTGGCAGTTTTAGTATACAAGATCCTGCGTTGCTATTTAGAGGGTTTAGAGATGTACTCCCAGAGCCTGAAGGATGTCATCTCAAAAAGGGAACATAAAACTAAAAAACAGAAAAACATCCGGAAGGCTTAGTAGTGTGTTTAAAAAAAAAAAAAAATTGTCACAAGGTCTGAGTCAAATGACGAAAAACCTGCTGCTCATCTTTATCAAGCTGGAAACTTTAGAAAGCCTGTGTCTGTATAATTGTACACATAGATGTATATATGTCCACTGTTTTTCCTGTTGTCCGGTGGGGGGGTGGGGGCAGACAAGGGCGCAGGTTGGGGGGTGGGGGCAAGCAGGCAGAGCTTGGACCCCCGCGTGCTCTTTAACCAGAACAATGCTACTACTTTCTTGTGTTTCATATGTTGCCGTTGGACTTGAGATCTCATTTCTAAGAGGGCTTCTCAACTTAAAAGTTTTCAAAGTTGGAAGACCCTTGCTGTGGTCTAGGCACTGGGGGAAGCATTCTACACATTTCATTCAAATAATCCCTTTAAAAATCCCTTAAAAAAAAAAAAGAGGTTTTAGTGATTTTAAGAAAGCAGCTTTGGTCACAGGGACGGAGAACTGGTCCCAGACTAAGAGGTTGGCACAAAGGCGCCTTGCAAAGGTTTCATGCTTGGAGTGGAAGCTGCCTGGGGCCGGGAGCAACCTCTCCTTGGCCTCCCATATCCCAAATCTTTTCATTAAAGAATATTTTGAAACTTAACAACAAAGAAGATTACAGGAAGAAGTGCTGCTGGGATTTTAGGGGTGGCACGGGCGCTCTGGGTGGTCATTCTGGGGAGCGATGCTGACAAAAAGGAAGAGAAGGCACAGAAAGCAGGAGAGCCTGCCAGCGAGGGCGGATGCCTTTGCGCCTGCCTCTCCTGGTGGCAGGATTGCCGCTGTGCTTGAAGCTAGGTAGATGAACCCCCTCCTCTGCAGGAGAATTGAGTGTCCCCCACTTCTTTAAATGGTAAAATTCTTCCAGGTTATTATTATTATTTTTGGAACCATTTTTCTGTTCCAGGAAGTTGTCAACATATGTGATTTTTAACTTTAAAGAAAAACAGGACTGAAATGTGTCAAATCCCTGGAAATAGTCTGAAACCCAGTTGAGTTTACCCAGAAACACACACTAAAAAATCCTAAGACCATCTGGCCCCAAAGATCTCAGTTTCTCTGACAAGGCTCCTAGAACTGTGGGGGCTGGGGGATGGGTAAGTCCTGTAATCAAATCGAAATCAGCCGGGAGAACAAACAAGAACAGGCAGGTTTCAAAACAATACGTACATCCTAGTTCCTGTTCCACGCAATTTCAAGGCCCAGGCCATGTCCCAAGGATAACAGGGAACTCAAGAAGAGACTCTGAAAAAAGGCTTGTTCCTGACCTAACTGCAAGCCACACTGGGCTTAAGACAGGCCTAAAGTGGGGAGGGCGGGGGGCGGGGGCACTCTTTAAAGGTGACCCAAGGCGCCTGTGCATATAAAGGAATCCCTCTTTGCCTCTACTGATCTGTTTTGTGTCTGTGTGGGCTATAAATAGGTATTTTATGTAGTCATTACGTAGTAATTTCGAGGTCTGTTCCTTCACAGTTATTGAATTTGCAAGCGTGAAAATTTTACTCCTTGCGTTTTTGAAATATTTGATAGTCAAAAGTGGATGGAGACCAGGAAGGAGTGACAAAGAAAGCAGGATGTGAACACTTCCAGGGAGATGGGGTGACCCATGCAGGAGCTTGTTTACAGGTGAGCAGGACAGGCCTGAGCTTTTCTGTACAACCCGCAGTGGAGTTGACAGGATGAAGTGAGGGAAGAGACTGTCCTTCACCGAAAGGGGACTACATACAGTGGTGCGGCCAGAATTCCCTCTGTAGTAACCTGATAAACGCACACCTGCAGCAAAAATCAGAAGCTCACAATTGTTTGAGAGTCCTGAAAAAATACATGTGGAATTTGGATTTTCCAGACAGTCTTGAATTGATAAATATTCAAAGGCTAAACCTGCTTACCAGACGCTCCTCCTGAAAGCCCCTTTTGGGCACAGTGCCATCCTGGCATTCTCTATTTGCTCTCTATTTAATTACGGAATGCTCTCTCTCGCTTCCTGGTTGGTTTTAGATGGGAAACCACGTTTTGTACTCAGGGATGGAATGGAGAGAACAGAGGGGAGGGAGGGTAGTCAGAAGCAGAGAAGCCTTAACGTGGAGTGAGGGGGAAGGCTTCTGTGCTCTGAAGGCACTATCTGATTGGTACTCTGGGAGGAGGCAGAGGCAATGAAGAGGGAGGCCAGTTACCTGAAATTTCTGGAAGTGCAGGCTTGTCTTCTTTCCAGAAGTTCCCATCACAAACAGGAAGTCTGGGGTTAGCACAAATGGCACTCTCTCTTTATTGATGCCCAGAAAACTTTTGTAATTCCCAAGAATGTGTCCAAAGTCAATATGAAATAGATTTCCTTAAGAGAAGAAAATGTCTGACATCATTACGCAGGCATAAGCACTTGTAACAACACTCTGGTTTGTTTATTTCCTGAGATATTTTTTAAGTTGCCTGAAAATGAGCTATCTTGGGCGAGAGAGCTATTTTTACACTGTTTTATCAGCTTGTGATATTTTTCGGCTTAGCAGGTGTGTATGGTAGTAACCACAAAGCACTCTTTGAACCAAGTGTGTTTTTGATATCCTTCTGGTGTTCTTCAGATGACAGCCAAATGCCATTAAAAAAAATTCTCGTCTCGTCTGAGAATTATTCTTAGAAATAGAAGTCAGAACTCTCTGGCTAATCTGTCATCATCTTGCCCGACACTCTTTTATGCCCTTTATATGACTCAGGATAGACTGATGGTTTGCTCTGCTTGGTGGGGGTGGGGGATGGGGGGTAGGGGAAGGCATTCACCTTTTCCTTTTGAGTAGCACCATAGAAATACATCACTGTGAATCTCCTTTGAGTCAGTTTCTACCACTGTCGCTGTTGCTACCATGATTACCATCATCTCTTCTTGTTTAGATAGCCTGTATCATACGCATGGTCCATAAATACGTGATGTCTTTTGATTCTCACAGAGAGTAAGCAGTTTACCTCAATATGGTGCTTTTTCTGGATCCTACTTTTAAACTGGTCCAAATTTCTTAGAGATACTTTTCATGGCACGGCAGCCAATACTGACCATGGTCAGAGTGGTCAGTGAACTCGTGACACGAGGTAGGTTAGGAAGGCAGAGCATCTCAGATTTAAGGATGTCTGGGAGTTCTTTTTGTTGCTTCCGTGTAACATCTGACACTATCGATCACACCCTCCTTCACCAGCTTCTGGGATATGCCCCTACTTATCTTTCTAGCTAATCGCTTTTCCTTCTTAGGTCTCATTTCTGGTATCTTCTTCCTCTCTGGGGTGATCGCAACATCTATATTCCTACATGGTAATGACTTCTAGATGTGTACTCCAACCTTAAACTCTTTAAATATTACTCTCTGCTGAGGGACAGGGGAAATGGGGAGTTAGTACCAGTTCAGTGGGGCCAGTGTTTAAGTTGGGGAAGATGAGAAAGTTCTGGGGGATGATGGTGATGGTTGCACAGTAATGTGAATGTATTAAAATTTTTTTTTAATGTTTATTTTTGAAAGAGAGAGAGAACACACACACACACACACACACACACACACATGCATGAGTGGGGAAAGGGCAGAGAGAGGGAGACAGAGGATTCAAAGCAGGCTCCAGGCTGAGAGCCCAGTGTGAGGCTTGAATCCACACAACTGTGAGATCATGAGCCGACACCTGTCACTTAACAGACTGAGCCACCCAGGGGCCCCACAGGGTGAATGTGTTTAATGCTACTTAACTACACACTTAAAACTGGTTGATATGGTTGGTAAATTTTATGTCCTGTATGTTTTACCACTGTAAAAACAAATTATAATAAATAAACTCACCTGTCTCTGTGATCATAATATTGTCGTTGTGCCTGTCGCCTATTCCGAGAACAAAGGTAGCCACACAGTAGCCAGCACAGGAATAAACAAATCTCTCCACTGCTGCCTGAAACTAATTAGACACATCTGAACATTAGTTGTGTTCGAGATACAAAGAGCAGTGTGGATCTGTTATAAACGACTTCCAAAAAGGTACTATTCTGGGAACCAGTTTCAAGTTCATGGCACCTGATTTCATTAACATCCTATCTGCTACATGCCAACTTTCTCCTTACATTCTAGGCGAAGATTCAGTGACTCACAATAGCACATGGAGGAAACGAGAGTCAAAGAGCAATGGTAATTTAATCAAAGGGTTCATTTCCTCTCCATGCCATCGTTTGCCAATGCTACAGAACCTATAATAATTTCTCCTTCAGTGGAGAACATATGTTTTGCTTGTGACCACTTCACGTATGCATGGGTTCACAAATCCACACATATAACAGACTAATAAATGCTGCTAATTATATTTCCTACCCAAAGGGCTGCTAACCATGCAAATGAGAAGTGGTAATCCTGTACCGCAGAACTTGAAACAGCAGCCAAACAGCCAGCCTAACCACGCGGCTTGTGAAGGATTCAGCATGTGTACTTCGCAAGGATGGTGAAACTGATGTTTTCAGGATCTCTAATTTACCACTTAGAGTGCAGAGGTACATCAGAAATTACTTTGGAGGATATGTGGCATCTCCCAGGTAGGAAAGGACCTATCCACGGTAACTAGATTTTTCTGCCGAACATCAAAAGGAGGTGGTCGTAAAAATGCCCACCAAGTTATTTCATAGAACCAAATTTTATGCAAAGCATGCCTGATAGCCAAAGGACAAACAAATGCTCACTGGCATTCTGAACTGAGAGCTTCCGTCTTACACAGATATGCTGTGTCACACGGGAAGGCACTTAAAACCGCCACGGCCTCACAAGTAAAGAAAGTATTTTGCCAAACCTCAGGAGGCACGATATCGGTAGATCCTTTGAAAATGCAAACCCATTATTGCTACATGAATGACAGCTCATAAGGAGCCTTCAGAGTGCGGGAAAAGCTGGAGCTCACCTTTTCTTCAATAGGGCATTTCTCTTTGAGCCAGTGATTCAGGACTTCATCTTTAAACGCGCCCGTGTTGCCCACGGTGCTTTGCTGAATTTTGGCAATTGTCGTGGCCTCTTTCACGATCTCGATCATTCCTATGAGAAGATGCACAGAGGCTGATGGACACTGGGGCCTGGGGCCTGACCCAGAGGAGGAATGGCTGGGTGTCTGTTGACAGGAGGGCAGAGGGCTTTTCAACCAGGCAGCTATTTCCCTGGTTTGGTTTTCTTAGGAGAGAGAGAAAGAAAAGGAGGAGGATGCAGAAGTTTTGTGGGACATGCTTTCAGTCCCTGAATGAAAAGAGGAAAGGTTGGCTTTCAAAGGCAATAAGTAAAAGCACTTATGTGCTGAGCATATGTGCTTGGCAAACGGTGCCTTTTCCTTTTTTAATCACAGGGTCAAATGGAAGTGGTTTTGTACAGTTCTCGGATTGGAAACTTGAATAAAAATATGTCTGCTTGAAACAAAAATGTTAAATGTCTGTAAAAGCACCTAAGAGTAGAGTATGTAATAGTTTCAATAATGTGAATTCTAAGATATTAAAATAAGTGACAGATCTTTGCGTCTATTTTTAAACGTTATTTGTGAGAGAGAGGTTTTATGTGCAGTGAAATGAGTTACAGTTTAGAGGTGGAGAAGTAAAGAGGAGGGAACAAGTTCTTATGAAAATCATTTCCATGTATAGTCACAGGGATTTAAATCACACATTCATGTATTTTCAACAGATCCATATTAAATCAAGAGTCACATTCACCAACCTTGGAACATTTTCTTCCTTTTCTATTTGGATTATGATTGTAATTTTTCACTTATTAAATGCCTATGCTAAAGGACTTATGATCCCTTATTTTATTTTTCAATATTTTTTTATTTGAGAGAGAGGGAGAGTGTGTGTGCACAAGCGGGGTAGGGACGGGGGGGGGAAGAGAGAGAAAGAGAGAGAGAGAGGGAGAGAATCTTAAGCAGGCTCCACACTCAGCTCAGAGCCCCCATGTGGGGCTCGATCCCATGACCCTGGGATCATGACCTGGCTGAAATCAAAAGTCAGATGCTCAGCAAAGGGGGGGGGGTGCCTGGGTGACTCAGTCAGTTGAGCATCCAACTTCAGCTCAGGTCATGATCTTGCGGTTTGTGGGTTTGAGCCTTGTGTTGGGCTCTGTGCTGACAGCTCAGAGCCTGGAGCCTGCTTTGGATTCTGTGTCTCCCATTCTCTCTACCCACCCCCCCCACCCCACCCCCCCCGCTTATTCTCTGTCTCTCTCTGTTTCTGTCTCTCTCAAAAATAACTAGACATTTTAAAAAAAGGACTTACGATCTTTTAGAACGAGCTGAGTGGTACATTCATCTCCTGAGGTAATCACATACCTATTTTGTCACCAGTTGAAATGCAACCATATGGCAGGAGGCACAGATCCAGAGATTCAGTCTCCCAAATGGATTCCATGATTCGTAGAATCTAGACATCAAACACAAAAACGTTTCCATTACATTGGTTTAATAATTTTTCTTCTCCCTTAAAAAAACAACATGTATTTTGTGTCTGGTAACACAAAATATATGTCAGCATAAAATCTGTAAGTCACAACTATATTTATCAACCTGGTGCTCTAAAGTTCCCCTTCCCTGGGAGCCTGTTAATTTTGGTCCCTGAGATGGACCCTGGGGAAGAGGATACGTGGAGTTCGTGTGGGGAGAGGTTGCAGTGGTGTTTCAGCATTCAAATGTTCCACTCCACTTATGTATATTTTACCATCACAACAAAGTGTTCTCCCCTACCATTCTTAGAAATTTTTATCCATAAGGCACTCTGGGGCTAAACCAAGGCAACACTAGCACTGATGAGAATGCTTGCTAATTTACCAAGTGCTGTTTTGTGTTAATCTTTTGCATTTACCCTATAACATGAATATGATTAATATTCCCATTCTGCACATGAAGAGACTAAGGCTTCAAGACCTCACCTAACTTGCCCTCACCTGCCAAGCAGTGTGCCTCAGCAGGGAAACAAGTACATAAAGGGCAAGTGCAAAGTTCCCCTCAAAAGGAGAGGAACACAGTGATGCTTTGTGTTTCTGAAGAGTTTGTCTGCCAAGAATCAGAAGATTCTATGGATTTATTTGAAAGGCAGCAAACCTTCAAAAGGTTTGAAGGATTTCTTTTTCTTTCTTTCTTTTAATACTTCCGGGACAATACACGTAGTATTCTTGAAAAGAGAGCAAGAGGTATTACTGTTTCCATATTAGAAACAAGTACAAGCAGAAACACACAGAGAGAATTGAAAACATGACCAATTTTTTAATAGGCTACATTTAAATCAATGAGGTTTGCCTATTTTAAATAAACCACATTAAATATTAGGAATTGTGTTACTTCTACAACTGTGGACTGTGGAGAAGATTACTTTCCAGGTTTGCAAAGCTAAAGTTGATCCAGAAATGTTAGAAAATATGCAAAATGATTAACATTGATTACTGTCCACCTTCTGGTCTAGTAACTTACTCATGCTTGTTACTTAACTGCACGATTTATTCAGTCACTTATGTGTCATTCTTCTGTCTCCTTCCTGTCAAATCATTCACTTGAGTTTGTGGATGTGGATGTAGATCAAAGTGAAGTATATAAAGAGAGCACTTGTGGGTGCACAGATATGTCTATAAATATGAATAAAGTGGATGCCAGGGGGGTACATACGTCTATATTTTATGTTACTACACTAGGAATGGGATGTATAAAAGAGAGGTTAGGTGAGGGAGACATATCTGGCTATATGGGAAAGTTGGATATGCTTCTTCTCAGGAATAGACAGCATTGGGATGCTCACTAGATCACGTATCTAATGGCCCACAGCCATGTTCCCCCAGTGCCAACTCTCTGTTACAAAATCTTCGATCATTGTACATGGACAAAATAGGAGAATGGGAATAAAATCAGTAGCAGGCATTTTTTAGATCAAATACAGAATTCTTTTTTCAGGTAATTGAACAAAAAAAATCCCTTAATGGTAGCATACCTGTAAAATCAGCATGTCTTGGCGCAGATCATCACCATGTTTAAAGATAATGCCAATCGTTTCATTTGATAGGGCTGTAGGGTCAGCACATTTAAACTCAAGCCATAGGGGCTTTTTCTTGGAGGCCATCACTTTACATTTTTCAATCTGTAAGGAAATAGTCACATGTTTCCTACATATAATGAACACATATTGTGGACGTGTAAATCCTCTTACAAAATATTATTATAAACAACCAGTACAAAGTCCTAGTTGGAAGAGAAGATATTTGCAAATACCTATCAGATAAAGGATTAGTATCTAAAATCTATAAAGAATTTATCAAACTCAACATCCCCAAAACAAGGAATCCAGTGAAGAAATGCGCAGAAGACATGAACAGACACTTTACCAAAGAAGACATCCAGATGGCTAACAGACACATGAAAAGATGCTCAACATCACTCATCATTAGGGAAATGCAAATCAAAACCACAATGAGATACCACCTCACACCCCTGTCAGAATGGCTAAAATGAACAACTCAAGAAACAACAGATGTTGGCAAGGATGTGGAGAAAGGGAAACACTTTGCATTGTTGATAGGAATGGAAACTGGTATAGCCACTCTGGAAAATAGGATGAAGTTTCCTCAAAAAACTAAAAATAGAGCTACCCTATGACCCAGCAATTACACTATTAGGTATTTATCCAAGGGATAAAAAATTGATTTGTAGGGGCACATGCACCCCAATGTTTGTAGCAGCACTGTTAACAATAGCCACAGTATGGATAGAGCCATTGACTTTTGAATGGATAAAGAAGATGTGGGATTTATATATAATGTAATATTACTTGGTAATCAAAAAGAATGAAATCTTGCCATTTGCCACAATGTGGATGGAACTAGAATGCATTATGCTAAGGGAAAGAAGTCAGAGAAAGACAAATATCATATGATTTCACTCATATGTGGAATTTAAGAAACACAACGGATGAACATAGGAGAAGGGAAGGAAAAATAAGATAAAAACAGAGAGGGAGGGAAACCGCAAGAGACTCTTAAATACAGAGAATAAACAGGGTTGCTGGAGGGGAGGTGGGTGGGGGGATGGGCTAAATGGGTGATGGGCATTAAGGAGGGCACTTGTTGGGATGAGCACGGGTGTTATATGTAAGTGATGAATCACTAAATTCTATTCCTGAAACCATTATTACACATATGTTAATTAACTTGGATTTAAATTGAAAAAACAAAAAACAAAGTCCTAGTTGGAAGATGATGTTCAATGATTTGGATAAAAATACAGAAAGCGTTCTTACCAAATCTGCAAATGTTATAGGAGAGCAAGTTATAACACTTAAAAGCAAGGATTCTCAAACTGTATTCCGAGGAACCCTATGAGTCTGTGGAGGTGTTCAAGAGGCAATGACAGATCCTGTCCTCTGCATGCCTTACTCCTACAGGGCTCTGGTACTCCCATGTGCCCATTACTACAGAGCAACTATGCTGTTTATCTAAGCTCAACATACCCTAGGAAATGAAACATAAAGAAAACTATACCAAGGCTGATCCTAATCAAATTGCTGAAGACCATGGTACCAAAAAGAAAATCTTAAAAGTAGCCTGGGGAAGAAAGACACATACAGAAATCAGAGGTAAGAATGACAGGAAACTTACAGAAAATATGCAAGCCCAAAGAAAAAGCTGCTGAAAGGGAGGAAAAAAAGCCAACCTAGAATTCTATATTCAGGGAAAACATCTTTCAAAAACGAAGGTGGAATAAAGAGGTTTTCAGACAAACAAAAGCTGGAAGAATTTCTTGCCAGAAGACTTGCACTATAAGAAATTTTTAAGGCTGAAGGAAAATGATGCCAGATGGAAACACAAACCTTTACAAAGAAATAAAGAGTCCCAAAATGTGGTAAATGTGTGGGTAAATATATATATGTATATATATATATATATATATATATACACACACACACACACATATATATATACATGACATATTTATATAGATATATATTTATATTTATATATATAATATATATACATTTACATATGTAAGTTTAATCTATTAAGTCTGCTAAATCTATTTTTAACTATTTAAGGCAATAATAATAATTATTATTGGGTTTATGACATATGTAGGAGGTAAAAGCATGACAAAAATAGCATAAAGGTCGGGAAGAAGTTAATGGAAGTATACTGTTGTAAGATTCTTATGCACACATGAAGTGGTGTATTATCTGAGTATAACCAAGAGCATGAGGTAACAGATATTTAGTATATGTGCTGCCGAAGCGAGCACTAGGTAACAGATATTTAGATCAATGAAATGAACTAGAGAATCTAGATATGGACCCACACATATACAGGCAGTTGATATTTGACAAAAGCGCTGAGGTATTTCAACAGATGGTGCCAGGAAAGTTGGATATTCAATACCAAAAAAACCACACCTGATCTTTACTTTCCATCATACCCAAAAATTAACTCCAAGCTGGATCAAAGACTGAAATATAAGAGTGAAAACTATGAAACTTCCAGGAAAAAATATTTGTCACATTGAATTAGGCAGTCTTTCTCAACATTGGCACTGTTGACATTTTGGGCTAGATTATTCATTGTTGTTGGGGGGCTGTCCTGTGCAATGTAGGATGTTTAGCAGCATCCCTGGTCTCTACTCACCAGATGCCAGTAGAATTTTTCCAGTTGTAACAGTAAAAAATACCTCTAGACATTACCAAATGTTCCCTGGTGTGTGTGTGTGTGTGTGTGTCTGTGTGTGTCTGTGTGTGTGTCTGTGTCTGCGTGTGTGTGTGTGTGTTGGGGGTGTCTCTCCAGGTTGAGTATTATTGGATTAGGCAAATGTTTATTTTTTTTATTTTTTTTTTTAAATTTTTTTTCAACGTTTATTTATTTTTGGGACAGAGAGAGACAGAGCACGAACAGGGGAGGGGCAGAGAGAGAGAGAGACACAGAATCGGAAACAGGCTCCAGGCTCTGAGCCATCAGCCCAGAGCCTGACGCGGGGCTCGAACTCACGGACCATGAGATCGTGACCTGGCTGATGTCAGACGCTTAACTGACTGCGCCACCCAGGCGCCCCTAGGCAAATGTTTATTTAAAAAAATTTTTTAATGTTTATTTATTTTTGAGACAGAGAAAGAGAGAGACAGAGTCTGAGTGGGGGAAGGGCAGAGAGAGAGGGAGACACCGAATCTGAAGCAGGCTCCAGGCTCTGAGCTGTCAGCACAGAGCCCAACATGGGGCTTGAACCCATGAGCTGTGAGATCATCTGAGCAAAGTTGGATGCCCAACCGACTGAGCCACCTAGGCGCCCCACAAATGTTTCTTAGGATACACAAAAGCAAACTATACAAAAGGTGATGAATTGGACTTAATAAAAATTTAAAAACCCTTCTGCTCTCTGAAATATACTACTAAGAAAATTAAAAGGTAAGCCACAGACTGGAATTTGTAAAATGTATACCTGATAAAGGATTTGTATCTAGAATATATAAACAACTCAAAAACAAGAAGGCAACCCATATTAAACATGAATGAAAGATGTGAACAGAAACTTCTCAATAGAAGATGGAAAATAAGCACATGAGAAGATACTCAACATCATTACAGAAATGCAACATTGAGATGCCACTTCACCATTGGAATGGCTAAAAGTAAAAAGATTGGTGATAATTAGTATTGGCAAAGATGTGGAACAGTGGGAACTCATGTACATTGATGGTGGGAATATACAATGTTACACGCTTTGGAAAAACAGTTCAGCAGTATCTTATAAAATTAAACACACATGTACCATGACTCAACTATGTCACTGTTAAATATTTACTCAAAAGGTGAATGGAAAATAAAGCATAGTATATCCACACAGGGGACTACTACTCAGTCATAAAAAGGAACAGATGGCACACACAGCAATGTGGATGGATCTTAAAAGCACCGTGCTAAGTAAAAGGATCCAGATACAAAAACTACATACTGTATGATTCCACTTGATGAAATTCTAGAAAATGACATGACAGAAGCAGATCAGTTGTTCAGGATAGGGGATGGAAGGAGGAAAGGACTACCTCTGCAAGAGAACATGAAAGAACCTTCCCTATAACGTCTCTATGGAAGTGTTCTGTATCCTGGTTACAATGGCAGTGGTTACGTGATTGCATACGTTTGTCAAAACTCATTGCAATGCCCACTTAAAACAAACAAAATTTATTATATGTAAATGATTCCTTAAGAAAGCTGATTTAAAACAAAATGGATGGGAGACTGCCTGGTTTTGAGGCTTTGAGGAGCTAGTGGTTAGAGAAAGGCCTAACAGAAGCCCGTCCAGGGACTTTCCAGCTTCTCTGTCTCTACAGAAACATTAGCTTTTACCCACGAGGCCCTGTGAAGCGTGCACAGACAGTTACAAGACATAAAGACCACTTGGGGACATCGAGGTGATACCTACCACTAGTGCTCCGGCCTTCAGTCCAGGATCATATGGGACTCTAAAGCTTTTTGGGAGATTCGAATTCTGCAGGTTTTCAAGTTTTTGCTTAAGTTGTGAAATAACTGTAATTGTCAGAAGTGCACAAAGTTACATGAGTTCAAATAATCACCGACATTATCTATAGCATTTCCTGAGGCCACGTCTATTCATAACATTCTATACATTTGGTCTGGTGTGGAGTGGGAGCAAAGGGTGTAGGTTTCTGTCTTTGAGGAACTAACCATAAGACATGGCGAGATAAGTCAGGTTTACTGAGAGCAATACAACCATGTACACAATACTACAGCAGTGGATAGAAGCATGCGAGTAAAGATATGGGAGGCCAAGACAATCAGGTAGGGAAGGATATTTTGAAGGTAATGCTAAGGAATATATACTGTTGTTCTCTTCCCAAGATGTGAAACTTTGAACTGCCATTTGGTTTGGGGAACAGACATTCAAAGACCATATCAAATGCAATTCAGTTAGGGTTCTATAAATTCTTTTCAAAAGAAGAAGTCAGGTTATGTGGAGACAGTGTGATAACCTCAAACTCAAGAGTTCTTTAGAATTCTAAATTCTAAGACAAAATATATAGGTTAAAAATTTCTTCCTGGATAACATACTAGAGGCTGGTACAAGTGTTTCCCTTTCTTACTTACAATGAAAATAAAAGTAAGATGATTATGACCACGATTATTTTTTTGGAGAGAACATTATTGGTGTATTGGAAAAGAATTCAAGGGGAAAAGTGGAAATTCAGAATATTCAAAATACTAGCTGACTATGTTAGTATATGTGTCCATTATGAGCCATAGTGCTGGGTCTGTGTATATAAAAATAAATAAAAAATATCCCCTAGTTGCAAGGCTTATGCAGTTTACCAGACCAGAAAGATGTGTCAATGACTATATTTTAATATAGTATCAACCCAAGCCTAGGGGAATATAGAGAAAGAGTGATTAATTTTCCTAGGGGCAGGGACAGGATTTATTAGGGATAAGATCATATTGGAAATGACATCAGAGAGGAGGTATATATATCTGTATATAATTATGCTGATCTCTATATAAATATATATAAAAATAGAAGTACACTGACATATATAAATATATATACACAAATTTAAATAGCTTCTCAATAATTCATTTCTTTTTTAAAAATTTTTTTAATGTTTACTTATTTTCTGAGAGAGAGTGAGACAGAGTGTGAGTGGGGGAGGGGCAGAGAGAGAGGGAGACACAGAATCTGAAGCAGGCTCCAGGCTCTGAGCTGTCAGCACAGAGCCCGACATGGGCCTCAAACTCACGAACTGTGATGTGAGATCATGAGCTGAGCTGAAGTTGGACACTTAACCAACTGAGCCACCCTGGCACCCCAATTCATTTCTTTAAAAGACTGAAAATTTGAAAATTATACACATATATTGAAAGGAAGGAAAGAAGTAAATATTTGCAAATAACTAATCTTCGTGTGCGTGCAACTGTTCTGTTTTTTTTTGTTTTTGTTTTTGTTTTTTAGTTTCAAGTTTTTAATTGAGATTCAGTGAGTTAGCATACAGTGTAATATTAGTTTCAGGCCTGCAACTGTTCTTAAATATACACCTTACATCTGCATGCTTTTTAAATTTTTCAAAGAGTTCAACATCTATTACAAATTCATCATTAGCATATATCCATAGTTTTAAAAAATACGAACTTGTAAAAGGAGGACTTTAAATTTGCTTACTCCACAAAGATGGAAGATTGAAAAATGTGTTCTTGGCTTCCTTTAGGAAGGTACAGCCTGCCTCCCCGAAGGAAGGAGAATCGCAGGGATGATGGCATTGGAAATAGAGGCACCATACCTTGGGAACTGACATCATACTTTTCAGCAGAGAGCGATTTAATATCAAGGGTGACCTTCTGTAGCATCTCGATCACTTGCACTTGGTCGGTGAAGTCATGCAGCATGGCTGTGCCACAGCCCCTCAGGTAGGCTTCTAGGATCACTGCAAACCTCTGCTGGTAGTGTCTGGACTGTGCTATCTCGCTTCTCAAGAACCAAAACAAGAAGTGACCAATTCTTTTGTTCTGAAGGTGGGAACAAGAAGAGTGAACAGTTGTGACTAATGCTCTATCAGTCAGTTCTCGCTAACTTTTAAAAGGTCACACTATTCTCAAAGTGGAAGTACTTACTCGTAAGCCACGCTTCAGCAGAAATCTGGCGAGGGCGCTGTCATGATAGGGTTCAAATTTCACAGCCTAAAGGAAGAACACAGGGGCATTTGTAGGACTGCATTTCTGTGTTGGTTAATCAGGGGAAAAAGGAAATGGAGAAAAAGCGCTCTGCCTTACTGGGTCTTTTCTGGCTAGGCTGATGACAATCTTACCAGTCACTTCACTCAACCCTTTCTTTTTGAGGACACTTTGGGTCAGAGTGAGCCACTTGCTTAGGGACTGGGATTAGAAACCAGAACTCTTGACTCCAGTTATGTTCTTTTGCTACCGTCAAAGGTTAGGCTTTGGCTCCCATTAAGGGCTTACTTGACTTACTGGAAGGATAGAGGGGAAATATGGGGATGACTGTAACACATCCTTAAAAGAGGAATGTAAAAGAGGCTGTTGGAAAGAAAACGCACAGTGGAGACGCAACATATAACAAGAAAAATATGTTAGAGGTGAAGATCGTAAAAATTCTATAGCTTCCCTTCAGCTCAAGGTGTGTGTTTCGCATCTCGCTGGCAGGTCACCACGCTACCTCATGGGCTCTTACTCCAAGTAAACAGCAGGCCTGGATCCACCCACACAGAGTGATCACTACCCTCTGCCATGCGGCGGTGTATACAGAGAGTTTTTTTCTGAAAAGTCTCTGATTTTATGTGCTTCCTAGGGTTTGTAGTTTTTGTATCACTTGGCTGTTATAGAGGTATTGACCTGCATGGCAGACAGCTCTATGACTGAAGAAAATCACCAATAAAATATAAAAAAATAATTTAGAATGGTGGGTATAGGAACATTTGTTATACCATTCTTAGTATTTACAGTAGGTCTGCAATGGTTCGCAATTTTATGGCAAGACTAACAAATATAGTTTAAATTGTTAACAGATGTGTAGATAGATTTATAGGCTGATATCGTGTGTGTGCATAAAGAGAGGCTTAAAATGAAATATCTCAGTATTTTCTTTACAGATAGAAATGGTCTACCTTTGTTTTTTCCCCAAGGAACAAGAGAAATTCCCATTCCACTTTATCTTTTAGGGCCTGTGTGGTTCTTGGTACAATTTCCAGTTCTTACTCTGGTTTTCCAGTTTGGAAATAATCAATATTGACATGCTTCCAAAGATGCTTTTCTTTTCTTTTAAAAAAAAATTTTTTTTAATGTTTATTCATTCTTGGGGGAGAGAGAGAGAGAGAGACAGAGTGTGAGCAGGAGAGGGGCAGAGAGAGAGAGGCAGACACAGAATCTGAAGCAGGCTCCAGGTTCTGAGCTGTCCGCACAGAGCCCAATGTGGGGCTTGAACCCACGATTATGAGATCATGACCTGAGCCAAAGTTGGACGCTCAACTGACTGAGCCACCCAGGCGCTCCTCAAAGATGCTTTTCATGGCTGTGGGCCGGTAGGTGCCTGTAGCTGCCGTTAAGTTCTGAATTCTGAGAATGTGGTTTATTTGGCCACTGGTACAGACTTCAGAATTGTTTTTCTAAGTTTCCAGTTCAAACGTGAGTCGTTTCAACCTTATTCGTGTTTCACTTCTGTAAACACAATGCAGATCTCAACTAGGAGACCATTTTAATCAGGAATGAGTCATTCAGCCATATCTGAAAATGTCTCAAATAGTTTTACAAATGACTACTCTTTTTCAAATTTATGACCACAAATTCAATGTTAATATTACTTATTGACCTCTTTCATTTAAAACATTTCCAAGAAGAACACGATTCATTTTCCAATTCCGCAAAATTTACTTGTGAAAATGACAATGAAAATAATTCATTAGTGAATTAATTTTCATTGTCATTTTCATTTGTCTTATGTCACTATCTGAACTAGTGGGCAGAGAAAACTATTAGATACATTTAACAAATGAAGGCAAAGGTCAAGTGTAATGTTTCAAGTATCTGTTTAATGAGAAGGCAAAGATTCAGAGTTAAAGTTGAGAATATTCAAAATGCTCAGAAAACTCCAGGGCCTTCCTCTAACTACAAATAGTGATTACAGAGTTTAGTGTCTAACACTAAGAGTGGCTAATCCTCAAGAGCTCAGGTCAGGGGTGCCTAGGTGGCCCAGTGAGTTAAGCATCCGACTTTGGCTCAGGTCATGACCTCATGGTTCGTGAGTTTGAGCCCTGCAGCAGGCTCTGTGCTGACAGCTCGGAGCCTGGAGCCTGCTTCTGATTCTATGTATGTGTGTCTGTCCTTCCCATGCTCATGCTCTGTCTGTCTCCCGCTCAAAAATAAATAAGCATTTAAAAAAATTAAAAAATAAATAAAGAGATCAGGTCAAACATCACTTACTCAGAACTGTCCCTGGTTTCCTCAATCTAAATTAAGTATCTCCAGGACCCCTGCCTATTTTGTCATAATACCCTGCAGATCTCCCCCAGAGCACTTGCACAATTTGTTATGAAATATCTGTTTGTATGTGTATGCATTTAATGCATTTAATGTCAGTCTTCCCCACGACATCACAAGCTATAGGGGGACAGAGACAGGCTCTGTTGTGATCACTGATCTCTCTAGCATCCAGAAGTGCACAGTACATGTTGTTGAATTAATGGAGGGACATGTCTGCACTCTAAAATAGCATTCTGTTCCAATTCCTTTACTTCCTCTTCCTTGTTAAACAGCACAATACGGTCTCAGAAGTGTTCTGGTGTGCAGAACTGTGCCTCCTTTTTTCTTCAACTTCCTAGGTAAACCTGAGGCAAATCACTTCGTCCTTCTGGACTACTTGGAAAGGTGTGAGAACAGGAGTGGAAATCCTATACCAGACCTGTCTGAAGAGAGGGGCTTTTGAGGTCCCACCCAGATAGGAGATGTTATTCTATGAATTATGATAAGCGTGATCAAAGAGGGTGAGCTTTTCTCTCTGGGACACACTATCCTGACCCCGGATTTTTTTCTTTAATTTTTAATGTTTATTTATTTTTGAGAGAGAGACAGAGAGTGTGTGTGAGAGAGCAGAGGAGGAACAGAGAGAGAGGGAGACACAGAATCCGAAGCAGGCTCCTGGCTCCGAGCTGTCAGCAGAGAGCCGGACACAGGGCTTAAACTCACGAACCCCGAGATCATGACCTGAGCCAAATTCAGACGCTTAACCAACTGATACACCCAGGTACCCCCCTCACCCTGGATTGATGCAGGAAATTGGAGGCAGAGAAAAGAGCAGGGCCTGGAGGCAATCTGCCTGGGTTTGATTTCTGGTCTGATTTTTTAAAAGTATGTGACCTTGAGCACATTACTTAGACTCTCTAAGCCTCGGTTTCCATATATATATATAATGCAAATGTTAATTTGACCTCCATCATAGTTGTTTGGAGAGTTCAGTGTGATAATACACGAAACGCATGCAAATCACTTGCAGCCTCAGAGCCTTGGTACAAGGGAGCATTCCACTAATTGCATCTGTCACTAATATAGTAAATGAGAAGAAGCTACTCCTATAGGGCCAGTTTTCCTAAAAAGCAAAATACTATGTCCTCAAAATGATTGCTGGCAACCCTTCAAAGACGGTAAAAAAAGTAAATGGAACAGTTTACTACTGTTTGAAGTGGCTTCATCAGATCTCCATTGACTGACTGTGACGCTATATGGGCAAAGGGCATTTGGGGACAACTGAATGGGGTGCCTGTGCACATGAAAATAAACTCTTTGAGAAGAGTGCTCCCTTGAGAACACCAGAATCCCTACCTGGACCAGCTGTAGGAGGTAATGCAGAACATCATCGTCCTCCAAGCTCTCCAGTTTCTGCACTGCAATGGCTCTTACATTTTCATCTGAAAAGTTGCAGTCCAGGAGTTGCATTGTTAACCCCACATCCAAAGCACTTTGATCCCAGACCTCCCGTCTGGCTAACAATTGGTACGTTTTGGCTACAATTTCTTGCTGTCCCCATTTTACGGAGCTAAACAGCTTAGGATATGCCTTTGGATGCTTAAGGCTTTCATATCTAAAATGCCAGAGCAATTCTTTGTCCTCTGCTGTGAGAGGGTTAAGTGGATCAGTGGCTATGATTGCTTCCAGTTGCTTCCGAAGCTGGTTGGGCATTTCTGCTCGAACCCGGTCCCCTTCGGGGTCAGGGGTGGGGCGATGCTTAGGCAAGGCTATTGGGTGACAGTAATTGTCCAGGAGAATGGAGATGGACATTGAGTTCTCCTTGTCTGGGTTTGTCGCAGACGTGAGCTTGTCAGCATTGAAGCTCCCTTGGTCTTCTCCCTTTCCAGATATCTGCCACATGTGGAGCACATACTCCCCGTGGCGCAGGAGGAATCGGTGGTCTATCAGCAGCAGGTTCACGTAATAGAGGAGCTGAGTTTTGCCTTTAGACTCGGAACTGGGAGTCTCTGCAGAGGTCTTGCCAGCCAGCACTGGAGCTTTGCTGCAGTAGATCTGGAGGTTGAGTAGAGCCCCTCTGGGTAAGTCTTTTATTTTGATACTGAACTCGAGCCACACATTCCAGAGCACCTCCTCTGTGAAGGGTTTGGGGCTGGTTCTCCTTTGGCAAAGGACTTGCTGCCCATGCTGGATGTTTGCCTCCACAAAAACCGTGAGGTCAGCATTCCGGGGCAGGACGGGGATATCAATGCCTCTGATTTTGACCCTGAACTTCCGGTCACAGTCCCACAGGGACACGGTGAACACACTCTCGTGGTCCTTCCCGTGGATGGTCAGCTGCTCATGGTAGCCAGTGACTCCCGTGCAGTCATCCACCAGTGGCCACTCTTCTTTCCTCACCTCGTCCAGGGCTGGGTCTGGAGGCGTGTCAAGCACCAGGTGAATCTCTTCTCCATTCTTGAGGCATTGCCTCACCCACTGAAAGTTTTTGATGGGCGTTTCACCCACTAGGTACTCATCCCGGCCGCAGACGCGCAGCACAAAATCCTGTTCGCTCTGGCTTTCGGGGATATCCATCAGAGACTTCTTCTTGGCCATCTTGGTGAAGAAGCTCTGGAGGATGGCGCCTGGGGTGTCATCGGCCGAGACCTTGATGGTCTGGCTGGTGGTGCTGCGGTGAATGACGATGAAGATGCAGTTGTTGGTGATCTTCTTCAACAGATACTCCGGGAGGGGCTTCGATGTCACCCACGGGTGCATGGCGTAGAGCTTAGGGTCGCGGCCGGCCACCTCGACCATGCGCGGGGTGACCAGGCGGCGGCGCGTGAACTCGAGCTCGTTATCGTGCACGTTGCTGACGTCGGTGACGTCGTAGCCGATCAGGGCGGTGAGCTGCCGCTGGAAGGCCAGCGTCTCGTCCGAGGGCGCGCGCCGCTGCACCACGTGGATCTGGCCCGGGCTCCTGTGCAGCACCTGCCAGTAGCGCAGGCAGTCCAGGGTCTGCACCACCTGGTACTTGTCGTAGATCTCGTACCACTGGCCCTTCTTCTGGTAGAGCAGGAGGAAGTGGTCCGGGCCGAGCCGGCGGTAGAAGTCGGTCGCCACACTAGTCTCCAGCGCGCGCAGCCACACCTGGGCCTTCATCTGCTCCACGTTGCCGTGGCCGGCCACGTGCAGCAGCGCCGTCTCGGGGGTCTTGCTGTTGCGCTGGCTGGTGGGCAGCACGAACTCGATGGGGATGAGCTCCATGGAGGACAGGCTGGCCGTGGTGCTGCGCGGCTTCATCCTCCGGCGCCGGCGGCGGTTGTCCTCTCTCAGAACCACGGGCTGTTCATAGTTGTCCAGCTCCATGCCCTGCGCGACCTGGGAGTGGAGACACAGAGGGCTTGGTCACGGGACAGGCACTTTCTGTTAACACTCTTCGACGAGGTGGCAGAAGGAGAAGGTAGAGGAAGGCAGTGATGTGCGCCCGAAGATACAGGGGTTTTGGAAGTGGGGCCCAGGAATGCTGGTCCCACCACTTAGTATCAGGGTGACTTGAGCTAGTTAGAGAATCTCTGCGCCTGTTTCCCACCTGTAAGATGGGTTTAGTGATACCTCAGAGGGTGGAGGTGAGGATTAAAAAAGGTAATATGCTTGTTCGGCATGGGCGATAGGTACATGGGGGTTCATCAATCAGATACCTTATGTTTGAAACTTTAGTTAAGGAGAGAGAGAGAGAGAGAGAGAGAGAGAGAGAGAGAGAGAGAGATGTGAAGCACTCATCCATCACAGTCCCTGACACTTTATAATGGCTCAAGGTGGTAAGCGTTGTTCTTAAGCATACTGAAATGGATAGATGAATAAAATCATCCAGTTAAATGATCAAGTTCTAATTTTCAAGGTGCAGCATGAGATGCTGAAACCCCACACTGTGACAACACGCCCTCAACCTGTTTCATCTTTGTTCATTCTTACACTTCTCTCTGGGACCGAGATACCTCGCCCAACCACGCTTCACATTCTCGACTTTCAAACTGTCTGGATCAGGTATCTCCTCCCTAGTCAACTTCCTGTCTGTCTTTTTCTTTTCTTTCTTTTTTTTTTTTTTTTTTCTTTCTAGTTAGGAAAGGTAGTAATTTCATTGATAATATTCAAAAACATCAGAATTGGTGAAGTTGCAAGCAAGAACTTTTGCAGATACTTGAATTTTTGAATCACGAAATGGGTAGTCATTCTGGCTGTCATCATTACATTAAAGCAGTATCTTAGGGGAGTCACCCAAGGCTGTACTCTTCTAGCATGAACAATCAGATATTTTTAACTTTGTACCAATTCATTCCATCTGCCCCTGCATTAGATAGTGGAGAAGCCACCAGATGGGAGGGTGGATTTCTGGACTCCAGTGACCTGCTATTTCGACCCCAATCGATCACTTAACTTCCTTTTTGCTCTCCTATTTTCATCTGTATAATGAGAATTCACAAACTGATTCTCATCAATTCACTTTCCTCAAGTCTTTAGTAAGTACCTACTCCACACAAAGCATTTCAGTATAAGTGTGACAGAATGCAATAGGAAACACTTCAAATAATGATTGAAATATTAAAAATATTAAAATTGAAATACAAACAAGGTGTTTTGATTTGAATATCTAGTATCCCTAGGTTGTAAGATATGTTCCACGTAAGAATCAAATACTGAAACAAAAATTGTTTCCAAAATTGTCATTTACTCTCTTAAATGACTAATGTTTGTGAGACTCATAATTACTTATTTCTTTCATAGTGGACCATTTGATATATACCAAAAAGGAGAGTTTGATTCAAAGATAAGAAAGACAAGTTTCAAATCTTGACTTTTAAGCTGACTTATAAAGTCAATAGTCCCTCTCTTAAAATATTATGAAGTTATCTTCAGCAAATACAGAAAGCAACTGTTCCAGAGGACTATCTCTTGTAGCTTTTAATTCACTGTTTGGTCTGTTGCTACATTGTAGAATAACTACCAAAGAAGAGAACCACAAGATATATTGACAACAAACTGAAACAAAATAGTTCCATATTGAGGCAAAATACAAATACATAGCAATAACTTCTGCCTCAGTGCTACCAAACAGTCTTACAAGATACAAGACACAGAGGGAAAAAAAAGGCTGGCTAAATACTCACTGCTTTCCTTCATGGCTGAGGCTATGAAGCTTTCTCCTCTTATAAGAAGACATCAGAAACACTGTTAAGCACAATAATCGCTAAGCATGCACTTGTGAGAACGTAAAACCCGGCTGGCACAAGCTCCTGTGCCCTCCCTCTTCCTCCCAAACAAAAACAAACAAACAAAAAGGACAGATGCACCTGCAAAGCTATGGCCGGAACCTTATGGATATCCACACGTATAGGTCTGGCCAGACAATGAAACGGAGGCATTCAGTGGTAGTATCATCTCAAGAACCGACAACCGTTCCAGATAAAAATATTCTACCCCAGACGGAAGTGTCACTATTCCGGGTCAGACCCAACAAAGGGCAAAAAAATAGAAGGAAGTAATACCTGATAAAGCAGCGGAGGTGATGATGCTGAAGGATCATTTGTTTAATTTTTGAAAACAAAACAAATTCGAATCTACCCAGTGTGCCTCTAAACTCTTCCGCTTTTCTGGGTCTCCCTTCGTATCCAGATGCAGAGGAAGTGTTGCAGTTACCAGGAAGGAAGTTTTAACCAAGTTGATTATACGTGTGATTGCTCATTTTAAAAGTGTCAGAAATGCATTTCCTGTTCTAGCACAGAGTGAAACACAGGAGTGAAAAATGTTTACCATACACACACACACACACACACACACACACACATATATATATTCTATTCTTTGAACTAATTTTTTTTTAAATAGGAGAGACTGAAACAAATTAAAATACACATTCACAAGACATAAACACACGAGACATAAATACTCTTTCTAGATAGTTCTTAGAAGAAAAGGCCTAACAGCCACACTATTAGAGAAACAGCCTGGTAGGCAGATTTTTAAGAGTTAAATTAAACTCATTAGTCCTGCAAAGCTCACTTAATTAAGTTTTCTTTGCAGGAACTCAAATGAACTCTTGTTCATATGCTGTAACTGAGGAATGGGAGAGAGAAACCTAGTGATCCAGGGGCCTGAGTTACACAAGCTGAATATTTTCAAAGACAAGGTCTGGGAGCTTGCCTCCTTACCTTGGTGAGACATTTCTGTATATTTTCAGAGCATTCAGGGTCCAAAATATCACTGTTGTGTGTGTGCGCGTGTGCATGCATGTGTCCATGTGTGTTGTAGAGGGAGACTTACTATGAGCCATGATTGGCTGCAGACAAAATAAAAGGTTTTTTGGTGTCATGGGAAAATTGGGGAGTTGAGCACTGTCATCCCATCAGATAGACAGTCACTAGGAGATGGCTCCTGAGTCCATGGGAGTACAGAATACATAGAAAAGCCATACTAGGGGCACCTGTATGGTCTAGTAGGTTAAGTGTTTGACTTCAGCTCAGCTCATTATTTCATGGTTCGTGAGTTTCAGCCCATGTTGGGCTCCCTGCAGTCAGCACAGAGTCTGCATCAGATCCTCTGTCCCCTCTCCCTGCCTCTCAAAATAAACAAACATTAAAAAAAAAAACAAAACTCAAAAAAGAAAAAGAAAAGAAAAAATCATCTTAAATCATTTTTAGAGCAGCTCTGTATTTTCAGGTGACCTCAATTTCCTCTAGAACCCCCAAGCCCACTCAGATCCTGAACCAGTGTTCCGTCTCCTCTCTCCCAGGGTTTTCTATACTTGAGTTCATCTTCTAGTCTGTGTTCTCATGGACTCCAGCTGAGTCCCAGGAACAGCCAGTAGGATGGTGCTTTCTTGGAGGTATATAATTGAGAGGTTCTCCGAGTTCCTTTGACATCAGAATAAATTATTGTTGATCCAATCTGTCTCCTTTCACACAGACCCCTTGGGGTCTTAGCTTTCTGCAAACAGTTTCTACACATAGTCAAAGAGTACCTATAATAGTTGACATCAAGCAGGAAAACCATTTAATTCAAAGACTGCCTCCCAAATATTTGGAGGGAGCTTATCAGCTTTCCAAAGTATATTCCTACTTAGGAATACTCCCTTGGGAGGCTGGCAGCTTTAGAAGCCTAAGAGCTGGCCCTCTTTGTTGATTCTGAATGAGGGACCAAGGAGCCATGCTAAAGGAGTTTGCCAAGCTGTTATGGGGGTAGGTGGGCTGACCGCAGATTGACCACAAGCTTGGCCAGCCTTGTTCCCTAGACCATGCAACAGATACCTTCCTCACCCTGACTCAGTCACACCCAGGGGGCCGAATCCCAACCCGATTACCCACCTCCCCAACCACTTCCCATATACACACACTAGTTATTCCAGCTGACTCTTGGGTCTCCTTGCTGCTGAAGGAACTACTCAGCTAAGTCCAATTATGCAAATATTTTCTGTTCTATGACTAAACTTGCAAATGGTTCAGGCTTTATTGGTGGTTTGAGATTAAAAATACCCTGCCCTTCCCCAAATCCTAATATAGCCACTAAAATTTGACTATATGTCATAAGCGTTCCAAGACAGAAGTCGTGGCCAATATCACCCTTTCAGTGGATACTTCCTCCTTGCAGAGGAGTCCTCTTGTTGGGGCCTCTTTCATCCCCAGATTTTTTAGGTTAGGAGACTTGTAGGCTTCATCATTCACCTGCTTTATTGATATGTTTCTTTTTTCTTCTTTTTCTCCCCTTCTGTGAATCTCCATGCATCTAGCACGTGTTTTACATATGGTAGACATACATTGCATTTTGACTGGGGAAAAAAAAAAATCAAACAGGTTGACCTTCCATATCACTCTGACCATGACAGGAGTAAGATAGAACAGATGAAAAAAGAAGAACACAGTAATATCTGTCAATAGTCAGTAAACAGATTATGTAATGTTCATTATAAAATATAATATTTTGATGGAGGAGGTCACTTTGGGTGGGACTTAAAAAAAAAACCGTTCAACATGCAGAGGGATGCCTAGGATTTAAGGTAAGAGGAATCATAAGGGAAATTTCCCAAGCCTGAAAGTATTTGGGGGACAGTGAACAGATCATTTTGCTGAAATAGAGGGTTATTGAAAACAGTCGTGGAAAATACGGAGATACGGGAAAGACATGGGAAGACTGGCATGTGCCTTCCAAATTCATTTCATGTCTTGGCACATGTCAATAGTAACAACATTTGTATGGCACACTGGGTGCAATGGGCTGAATGTTTGTGTCCCCCTGCAAATTCAAATACTGAAATCCTACCCCCCAATGTAGTGGTATTAGGTGGGCCTTTGGGGATTTGTGCCTTTGTAAAAGGAATCCCAGAGAGCTCTCTTGCCCTGTTTCTGCCATGTGAGGATACAGTGAGAATATGGCAACCTGGAAGGGGGCCTTCACTAGAACCTGACCATGGGGGTACACTGATCTTGGACTTCTAGCCTTCAGAATAGTGAGAAATACTTTTTGGTTGTTTATAAGCCACCCAGTCTATAGTTCTTTGTTACAGCAGCTCCAACAGACTGACACTGAGGTCAAGCAAAAAGGCTCCTCAAAGGATGAGATAATCCCTGCCTCCCCAATGCTTTTGGGGCACACTGTTTGAGAAGCTTGGTTTGGGTTATTGCTCCTAGGTGGGGCAGCTATCTGATGCAGACCTGTGGGTATCTCTTGGCTTCGAAAAGCACTAGAATCCATCTTTTCATATGTTTTAGTTCAGCCTCAGAGGGCTTATACAATGTGAACAAAAATGCAAAAAATCATTTTAGTCTAATTTACTTTCATACCTTGATTTGTTGTCTGGGCACAAATACCAACCTTTGTGAAGCTTTTGGTCCATATCTGGTAAGCTGAAAGAGAAGTATCCTGGTATTGTAGAAACACTAGCAATTGTGAGACCTGGGTTTATTTCTGCTTATTCTCTGGGCCTAATATATGCTAATTCATCTCTCTCGGCTCTCTAATCTACCAAAGGGAAAACAACCACCCTAATTATCTCAGGGGAAGTTGTTGTAAACCTTCATGTTTCAACGGAACGTAAACTTATCTAACTATACTATGCACGACATTGTGTTGGATGTTCTAGAGGACATACAATTCTTGGTATCACTCAACCAACACGACACACAGAGGAAGAAGAGGCATGCCGCTTGTGTGTTTCTATTTCAGAGAGAGAACGTTCCCAGAAGCCTCCTGGGTTCTCTCTTATCTCTGGTCGGAATTATGGCAAATGCTTACCTGTCCCTCAGCCAATCACTAAGAAAGGGGTTAGAATTACACGAGTGGATTAAACTAATCAGGATTTTCTCTGCTGAGTTCCTGGATGGCAGAGAACTGTGGCTACCCAAACAGAATGTCAGGGCTCTGACAGTAAAGACAAAGGGTCGCTGGGGAGGACACCAGGAGAGTTTGTCAGAACCTTGACTGCCATTAGGGAGGTAGGGTATTATCATGCCATGTGGGTAGAGGGGAGCCACTCCAGGTTTAGAGAAAAGAAGCTATGGGAAATCATCACAGTCAACGTCTACCCGACAGGCAGAGCCATGTGCCCGTGGGACATTCCACACATTTTCCATTCTTATTATCAGAAATTGGCCATCGAGGGCGCTTTTTTGCTGATACAGCTTAGGAAGGACTACACAAATTTCTAGAGAAGATTTTTTTTGTAAATTAATTTTTAACAATCCCAACTCCTTAGCATAATGCTAAGCATGATCCTTTGTGATCTACACCTTGTGGTCTAACTTTAACAGGATGCCTTATCTTCCGAATCACCTCTCCTTTGAATTAAACTGCTTTCTGCTCTCACATTTGCGGTGCTGTCTCCCCGCCTCTGTGCTTCCCCATGCTGCTCCGTCTGCTCAGTCTCCTCTGCTTAGTCTTTCCTCCCCTCTCCTTCCCCCATTCCCTCGTCCCCTGAGCCATTTGACCAACTCCTCTTTTTTAATACTCCATTTGCCTAACCTCCTTAGGGAAGGCTTTCTGGTTTTAGGAGAGCACATGGTGAGGGAAGCTTTTCTCTCTATCAGTAACCACCCCAAGAATAACAATACTGTCACCACCAAGAACAAACCTTTCCATAGCACTTTCTATGTGACTTAAACTTTCCCAAGCACTTTAATTTTTTTTAATGTTTCTTCATTTTTGAGAGAGAGAGACAGAGAGAGAGAGCGAGAGCGAGAGAGAGAGAGAGAGAGAGAGAGTATGAGCAGGGCAGGGACAGAGAGAGAGGGAGACACAGAATCTGAAGCAGGCTCCAGGCTCTGAGCTGTCAGCACAGAGCCTGACATGGGGCTCAAACTCACAAACAGTAAGATCATGACCTGAGCCTAAGTCGGATGCTCAACAGACTGAGCCACCCAGGCGCCACCCCCCCCCCCCCCACAAGCACTTTAATTAGTGAATAGTGTATAATTCACTTAATCCTCACAACATCCCAAGGAGGGGCACTACTATTATCCTCATTCACAGATCATGAAAATAATGCACAGAGAAGTTAAGTGCCTTGCCCCAGGTCCCACAGCTGGGCAGCAGCAGCTGTCATAGTGCTTCTCCCAGGAGAGGATACCTGTTTTACTAGGCTGCCTCCTCCACCAGACTGTGAGTTCTTGGGGACAGTGACTGCTCTGCTCTTCACCAGATTCCCCACGGCCCAACACAGTGCTTGGCACATATAAGCAAGGGCCTTGATAAATATTTATAGAATGGATGGTTTGTATGGAATAGTTCTTTTTTCAAAATCAGTGGATTCCCTTGCATTTACAGTTAGCAACAGGAATATTGGGTGATACTCCTGAAGCCTCCCAGATCAACCAAGACCCAGGCATCCCCTCCCTCCCATCTAACTACCTAACCCAACACCCTACAATGGCCTCTTCTGGAAACCTCGGGACAGGAAATTTGGGAGGAAGATGGTGTTCAGCGTGTGGAGTGGAGATGAAGTCCAGTTTAACATTATAAGGAACCATAATGCTTTAGAAACATTCCCTTTATAGTCCCTCTGCCTGATCCAGCTTATTAGTTCTCTTTGTTGTTCTCTTAATAAAAAGAACTTGAAATATAAGACCCCCCCCCCCCCCCCAAACTGCCTGTACCACACATCCTTGTGAGCAAGAAATCCTCCCATATAATGGATGCCCAGACCCATCCCTGGGACCCTACCTTTAGAATTACTTGCAGACTGTCTAGAATTTTTATCTAACTGCTTACACACCTGTTACCCAATCACATGCCTGTCTCTTTCTACCTCTTCCACACAAACCGATCCTGACAGAGGCAAAACTGCAGTAAGGAGTGAAGCTTCCAAACTAAAGATGGTTCCTTCCTTCCTAAGATTTTTCCTTTTCAAGGGCCTAGCAGAGACTTAGTAGACCGGCTTGAGTGGAGCCAGCTCTCAGAGCAATGGTCCTGTGGCCTGGAGTGACATTTTACTGGAAGCTGCTTCTCTGGCCTTGATAGGGGACTTTGTTCCTTCTAAAGCTCTGAGTTCTCGGCTTGGGGTCTGGCGGAGGCACATCCCGTTGGAAGGCAGCCTGGGGGATGGGCTGCCTCTCCAGGTTCAGTAAAAGGGCACAGGAATGCGGACTGCGAATGGGAAGAGGGGCGAGGGCGCTGACCCCCAAGCCGGGCCCTTTCCTGGCTGGGGACGCAGCGAGGCCACCGCCCTGCGTCGCCCAGGAGGCGGAGGGGACGTCTCCGCGCGGCGCCACCTGCCCGGCTACCCGGGGCCCAGCGCTGCGATCCCTGCCGGGCGCCCAGGGTGGGCGAACCGGACGGCATCGCGCCGTGTGGGTGCCTAGGAGGAATGTTCTTCGCCTCCAAAGCTTGGCCCTCTTGCTCTACAGTTACCCATTGTGTGCGTCCGTTTAATCCCAGGAGAATTTTCTATGGGTCTCAAAAAGCCTCGATGGGTGTGGCTCAATGAGGGAGTGAGTTACCCTGCCCCTCCTCCCATCTGCTGACTGTCTCAGGGTTTCTCTTTTTCTTTTTAAGTGGATGCCTGGGCACGCCTCCCTCTCTCTTCCTTCCTTTTCTTTTAAAATAGTATTTACTGACTTGACGGGGAGGGCTTTTGGATGGCCGATAACATTCTGTTTCTTGATGACGTGCTGACTAGTTTGTTGAATATTCATCAAACCATGTTCTCGACGGTCACTTTTCTGTGTGTTATATATCAATATAGTTCAAAAGTAGTATTTACCTAAAGTTATTTTTACTTAAAAAGTGTCTAAAATTCGAGCTACTTCTCATGCTTTCTTAATTAACTGGATTTCTCTTCTTTTTTCTCCACTTTCTTGGCAGACTCCTTGCCTCCATGTGAATCTTGGTGTTCCAGGTGGAGGCCAGTGCTGGCCCATCATGTCTGCCTCTCACAGGGCATGCATTCATCCAACATTTATTATTGAATATCATCTGTGTGCTGGCAGACGGGAGTCCCTGTCTGCAGCCAGCTTGCAACTTCTAGCAAGGCAGAGATGTCCACCTATTGTCATCACACAGTGGGGGACATAGATGAACCCTCAGAGCTGTCCAGAGGAAGGGTTGTAGGAGTTCCAGAGCGGGATGCTGTCTGTCCCACCTGAGCCTTCCAGAAGGAAGGTCTCAGTAACAGTGGCAGGGAGAACAGGTAGCACTGGGCAGGTAGAGGTGAGGGGGAAGAGCATTCTGGCAGAGGGCAAGGTATAGGCGGTCAAAGTTCAGAAGGCTGACATTTCCTTAAGTAGCCTGGAATGCACGAAGAGGCCAAGAGAGGGTGGTCTGCGGGGCCAAGTCATGGCATTCCTGACAGCACCCCCCAGCCCCCACCCCAGCAAGCAGCATTCTGTAGAAGCTGTGAAACAAGCAGGAAGGACGAAACTGAACAGTTTGGGGTTGGGAGTAGGGAGCGAGATTGGAATGCATCTCTAGGGACCCCTGGACTTGCTTTTTTCAATTAACAGCTTTACCGGTGTATACTTTACATACCATTCCCTTTAGTTTTAACCTTTCACGCGGTTCTCTGAGGCAAATGCAACAGTCTTAATGTATTCATTAGGGTACGCTAACTGTGCTAATCGCATAACAAAATCTCGGCGGGTTTATTGCTTTCTCTCCTCAGAGTCCCAAGCTGGTTGGGTGGGTAGGGCGCTGTCTAAGCATTCATTCAGGGACCAGCCCCCTGCAGCTAGTGGTTCTGCCCTCCCTTTGGGCTATGAGGCCTCCACTGGGTCTGAGAACTGCTCCCATTTCTTGTGCCATCATATCATTGGTCAGAACTCTGTTACGTGACCCACGTTGCCACCAAGGGTGGCTGGCTGGAGACTGCAATCTATCTTTGTGTGCCAGTGAAAACAAAACATAGCGGTTAGGTTTGCCGCAACATAGTGGAGGTGACAGGGCTTTGATGAGCATGATAAATTTAAGTAGTATCAAATATCTAAGTTCACGTGTTATGAATTATTTCTGTAGTGAGACACCTAGAATGTGGCCCATAAGCGTTAGGCAGCCATTGATGATGTGATTATATCGCCTATGTTGAGTGGTCAGTGATAAGTAAAGGTCTTTACAAAACCAGAACCTGGCAGTCTTCCCTGTGCCTTCTCCAGACCCTCTAGAATAATGCAGTTCTTTCTGCACTTACTGGAGAATTCTCTTCTAATCAGGTGGTGCAGTGATCCAGAGAATACACGTCAGAGAATGGAGAGAGATTGGTAAATAGCCAAGGAATTACATTAGTTGATCTTGTCATCATCAAGGCCAACCAAAACGTTTTTTAAAATTCACACTTGTAGAGTATTCTGTCAAGTATTATCCCGCCCCATCAGAATTAAAGTTTCTCTATCATAATCCACATTTATTTTTATAAACTTTAAAAAGAAAACGATTTTTAGTAAAACGTTTATATGTATCATCAGCAAGGTAGGGGATTGATGGAAGGTCTGGGTCATGTAGTCATTTGGAGACCAGGTTGACAGAGGCTCTGGCATCTTCAACGTGTCATTTTCTAGATTGCCGCAGGCATCAACATCCAGCCAAAAGGTAAGAGTGGCATATGGCACAGGAGACTTATGGGCTGGGCCTGAAAGTGGAAAATGACATTTCCATCTGCATTTCATCAGCCAGAACTCAGTCACCTATTGCAAGGGTCTGAGAACTATAGTCTCTGTTGCCTAGTTGCAACTCAGCAATGACTCTACCCAGGGGAAATGATGGGGAAGGGCATCTGTCTTTGGTGAATCGCTAGTCATGTCTGCCACAGCGGGGCTACCAACTATTTTTTTTTAAAAAACTTACATGGGGCGCCTGGGTGGCGCAGTCGGTTAAGCGTCCGACTTCAGCCAGGTCACGATCTCGCGGTCCGTGAGTTCGAGCCCCGCGTCGGGCTCTGGGCTGATGGCTCAGAGCCTGGAGGCTGTTTCCGATTCTGTGTCTCCCTCTCTCTCTGCCCCTCCCCCGTTCATGCTCTCTCTCTGTCCCAAAAATAAATAAAAAACGTTGAAAAAAAAATTTAAAAAAACTTACATACATACTCTGGCTTTACCCTAATGTGATACACTAGGGATGTAAAAGAGTGAAATATTCTGTTGCTGTTGGATTGCTAATATAAGTTTGTTGGATTGATAGTATGAGTCCCAAACAGAGGGATAGACAGTGTGGGCTGTTATCTGATGCCAATGTCCAGGGGAGGTAAGCAGCAAAGCAGAAATGATAGTCAGTAGAGCTGGTGACAAATTTTCTAGTTCTCCTAGGAGACAAGTGGTAAGACAATATTCTCCCATCCCCTTTGAAGTTACGATGATCACTGGTTTGCTTGACCAATGAAATGTGAGCACAAGTATGTCACAAATTGTGGTGTTTCCTTCTCTCTGCTGTGGAGAACTTGGAAGCACATGTACACATGTTGAGATGCAACGTTGGCAACCTGGCCCCTGAAAGGCTGGGATCAGCAATGCTCCCCAATTCACTCATGTTGAGCGTTTATATGGGCAAGAAATGTACTGTTGGGGGGTGGTGCCTGGGTGGCTCAGTTGGCTATGCGTCCGCCAATTGGTCTTGGCTCAGGTCATGATCTCAGGGTTTGTTTCAAGCCCCACATCAGGCTCTGTGCTGACAGTGTGGAGCCTGCTTGAGATCCTCTTTCTGTCCCTCTCTCTCCGCCCCTCCTGCATACACTTATGTGCTCTTTCTCTCTCAAAATAAATAAATAAACTTAAAAAAGAAAGGAAGGAAGGGAGGGAGGAAGGGAGGGAGGGAGGAAGGAAGGAAGGAAGGAAGGAAGGAAGGAAGGTACCATGGGTGTGTCAAGCTACTGAAATCTCATAGTTGCTTGTAACTAAAATCCAACCAAACATGTTCTGACTGCTACACCAGGTGAAGGTTCCCCTCTGAAAAAACAAGCTGACATAATATTCTGGAACATATTTTAAAAGGTTAAATTTCATTCTAGGGAGTTTGAAATGTAAAGCTGCTTTGGGTGGAAGATTTTGTTGTTATCAACTTTAAGTGGTATAAACCAATCCTATGTATTCATTAAGTTACAACATTCAACTTAAATATACTTCAAAAGTGATGCTATAAATGTCCTTCTTATAAAAATACCACAGAAATAACATTTTATCTCTTTTTAAAGTACAAAATTAAAGAAAAAATAACATCTAATCTCTTTTCCTGGCAGTCTTTAAATGAGATATAATTTTCAGAGTTTTAGATGTAGATTTTATTAAGTAAATGATAATGTAATTTTTTGGTCTTTCTTTATACAGCTGTTCCTCTTTCCTCTCAGGGATTTTGTGTGGCTTTTCTTAGAACTCTCTCCTTATTGGTATTGAAATAACAGGAATTAATATCAGAGGATCTTTTTCTCCTTTTATTTCCTCAGTTCTGCTTTAAAAATTCTGATTACTAAAAAAAAAAAAAATTCTGATTACTGTACGTAAACTACAGTATCAGTATAGTTACCACCAGTGCCAACATTTACTTGGAAACCTTATATCCTCTGCCCCAGTATGCCTCGTGATGAGTAAAGATGATGACAGTGCTAAATCATATGCCTCAGTATGAGACAATAAGTTGTGAGTCCCCTATCTTACAGTATGGCGGGAAGCTCAAAACTTGGTAGGCAACAGAACAGGCTACCCTAGTGTTTTCCAAATGCCAGACATTGCTCTGGCTACATCAGAACACTCTGGAAAACTTGTTAAATGTATAGGCTCCTGGTTTTATTCCATTCTCCCTGAATCAAAACATCCAGAGAAAGGACCTGGGAATCTGCATTTTTCACAATCTCTCCAGTTGGGTCTGCTGGACAGCTGTGTCCACCTCAGCCGTGGCCATAGGGGACCCTCCAGAGGGCAGAACACAGGGCAGCATGCCGTCCCCATACTTTCTTGGCCATGAGGAAATGTGCACTTGCCTCCATGCCCCTGAACCACCTTGGGACATGAGCTGGTGAGATCCTTTGAAGGAAAGAAACTTCTGATAGAAAGTTTGAACTTTGAGTTAACTAAATATTTACCCAAGAGACTTTTTTTTTTAAATTGACATGACTGGAGGACTTTTAATTGGCAAGTTAATTCTTCGCTGTTACTGACAGCAGAGGCTCAAGAACAAGAGAAGTCAGTTATAGCAAATAGATACATTTTTGTCTTTGCACAACAGAATCATGGTATGGACAATATACTCCTCTACCCTTTAAGCAACCCAGTGCAAAATTTATTCGACATTACATGATTTTTTAAGCAAAATTTATTAAAATACTATCCCCTGGAATATATTTTGGGAAATGTTGACCCACATTATTTTGCTTCTTCTCTGTGTGCATGTGTATACATGTGTACTTACACAATCTTACAAAGCATTGCCTTGCACATTTTGGTGGATTTCCCAAATGGCAAACTCAAAGCACTATTATATGGCTGCTATGGGGGGTGTGATACCATGTTGATTTGAACAAAAGCCTCCAGACTGAGACTAGGATTTGGGTGCCAGAAGTTTGTTTGGGAAATGATCCCCATAAGCATAGTGATAGAATTAGATGGAGAGACAGAGAGTGGGGAAATTTCAGTAAAGGCTATTTCGGGGCACCTTGGTGGCGCAGTCAGTTATGTGGCTGACTCTTGATTTTGGCTCAGGTCATGATCTCATGGATCTCATGGTTTGTGAGACTGAGCCCTGTGTCAGGCTCACACTGATGGTGCAGAGCCTGCTTGGGATTCCCTCTCTCCTCTCTCTCTGCCCCTCCCTCTGTTTTCTCTCTCTCTCTCTCTCTCTCTCTCCCTCTCTCCCTCTCTCCCTCTCTCCCTCTCTCTTTCTCCCTCTCAAAAATAAATAAATAAACTTGAAAAAAATGGATGTTTTCCTGACCCCTCTGGGCATAAGGGCTCAGTCACTTGGGATGCTCCCCCTACCAAAAAAATAGGAAACATGCCCTGGAAACATCCTACTGATAGGGGAAGAAATTGATTATTTATCCCTCATTGGTTGGGGGTTGCTCCTGGCCACATAAATCCTTTGGCACTTCTGGACTGTGTTATGCTTGGGCTGAGCATGCCCTTTGGCAGATAGACACAGGTACCTGAGGCTGAAAGATGTTGGTATTGTGAGAAGCATTTCCTGAAGACTTTGGGGGTGGGCCAAGTGGATACCAGTGGGTTATTGACAGCATCTGCTATAACTAGGTTGACTTCTACCTTACAAGGTCATTGTTTCTGCTCCTGTTGGCAAACAGTCACCTCTTGTTCTGTGGTTTTACCACCAGCTGGAACTGCCTATTTTGACCTCAACCATATGATCAGTCACTCGTAGTGTGTGATATATTGTTTGTTTGTTTGTTTGTTTTTGCTGATTAAGGATTTAAAATTTTTTATTTATTTTTAAAAATTGAAGTATAACTAACAAGCAATGTTATATTAGTTTTGGGTGTACAATATAATGATTCAGTAATTATATATATTACTCAATGCTCAGCATAAGTATACTCTTAATCTCCCTTATCTGTTTCACCCAACTGCTCACCCACATCCCCTCTGGCAACCACCAGTTTGTTCTCTGTATTTAAAAGTCTGTTTTTTGGTCTCTTTTTTGTTTCTTTGTTTGCTTTGTTTCTTAAATTGCACATATGAGTGAAATCATATTGTATTTGTCTTTGTCTGACTTATTTCCCTTAGCATTATACCCTATAGGTCCATCCATATTATTGCAAATGGCAAGATCTCATCCTTTTTTATGGCGGAGTAATGTGCCAATATACCACATCTTCTTTGTCCATTTATCTATTGGTGGACACTTAGGTTGTTTCCATATCTTGTCTATTGTCAATAATGCTGCAATGAACATAGAAGTGCATGTATCTTTTTGAATTAGTGTTTTCATTTTCTTCAGTTAAAGTCTAGCTTTGCAAACTAATTCTGGAGATATTTGTTCATCTTATTTGGCAGGAAATAAATAATAGTCAGTATAATTGAACCTAATGGGACTTGTAAGTCTAAGAATAGGATGAAGTAGAGACAGGGCATTTGATGGCTAAGTCAGTCCTTGTGAACAGAACCTATCACTAGTGACTTGTGAGCTCAGTCAAACCTAGTCCACCACACTCATATCAACTGACCCACCATCAGGGTAATGAAACTGAAATTAACTGAAAAGTAGTTGACTCATTTTAACAAACATTTAGTGAGTCCTAACTGTGTCTTAAAACAAAGACATACTGAGTGAAGGTGATTTTAGAAGTAAAATCATAGAGGGGCGCCTGGATAGCTCAGTCAGCTGAGCATCCAACTTCAGCTCGGGTCATGATCTTACAGTTAATCGGTTTGAGGCCCACATCAGGCTCTCTTCTGTCAATGCGGAGCCTGCTTTGGATCCTCTATCCCCTGCCTCCTCTCTGTACCTCCCCAGCTCACACACACTCTCTCTCTCTCAAAAATAAATAAACACTTAAAAAAAGTAAAATCATAGAATTTTAGAGCTGCTGGGAATTATGCAATATGTATTTTGAGTCTCCTTAGTGTAGTGGTTGGGAATGTGGGCTGAGAAATCAGGCTGCTTGGATCCAAATCCTGGTTCCATCGCCTGTAAGCTGGCCCTGGGCAACTTACTTTATATTTCTATGTCTTAGTTTAACCTACACAATAGTACCTACCTCATAAAATTTTAAAGATTAAATGAATGAAAGTATGTGAAGATCATAGCACTTGGATCATGGTGAGCAGTAGGTAAATGTTAGCCATTAATTAGCTTTATCCTGTTTCACAGAGATGCTTGGAGACATTTCCAAGGTAATGCCCTTAATTTGGGACAGATCTGAGACTGGAACTCATCATGTCTCCTAATTTCTAGAGCAATTTGGTTTTGGTACAAGTTGGTGAATAATGGCAGACAATCTTTAAAGATGAGATCTTTATTAGTATTTGAGAGACAAGATGAATAATGTTTTGAGAACAATTTGAAAAATCATAAATATGGCATTGCATAGCACATTCTATCTATGAACATTAAATGTAGATGGAATTAAAAGTAATTCACAGAGATCATCATGGAAGCTTCCTGAAAGAGAAGAGCCTTGAGCCTAGTGCCTTTGGGCAACACTGGATTTGGCTGGGAATATAAAATGGGAAAGGCTTTCTTGGTGGGGAAAGGACATGGTGGTAACCATGACCAGGAGTGGTAAAACAAGGGCTCCCAAGAAGATGGGCTGGATTGTAGGGCACTGGGTCACATACTGGTGAATTGCAAATATAGTCTGGGTTCATGCATGTCTTTTGTTTTGCCTCAGTTTTACAAAAGTTTGAGTTGGCTGTCAGGGTTCTTCACAAAACCAGAACCAAGAATGTATGCGTGTATGTGCGTGTATGTGCGTGTGTGTGTGTGTGTGTGTGAGACAAGCCCAAAATCTGTGTGGCAGGCTGGCTGACTGGAAATTCAGGTAAAATTGCCATGTTACATTTTTGAGACAGAATTCCTTACTCTTTCTTCTCCAGGAAACTTCAGTTTTTTGCTTGTAAGGTCTTCAACTGATTGAATGAGTCCCTTTCATATTATCAAGGGTATTCTCTTTTGCTTAAAGTCAATAGATTGTTGACTACAAAATACCTTCACAGCAATACCTAGACTAGTGTTTGACTAAACAACAGGGCACCACAGCCTAGCAAATTGACACATAAACTAACCATCATAGTTACCAACATTAAAAAGAAACTCTAGATTTTACTTTTTTATTTTCTTAATGTCTATTTATTCTTGAGAAGGGGGGGGGCAGAGAGAGACAGAGACACAGAATTTGAAGCAGGCTCCAGGCTCTGAGCTGCCAGCACAGAGCCTGATGTGGGGCTTAAAATCACAAACTGTGAGATCATGACCTGAGCGAAAGTCGGATGTCCAACTGACTGAGCTAACCAGGCACCCCCAAATCTCTAGATTTTAAAAGGAAGAGCCAGATTTCTAGATTCTTTGGACAAACGGAAAGATCTGGCAAGTCTGGATGTAAGCCCTTTAGATGAGGGATGGGTTTCTGGATTGCCTCAATTTCTATCTTGTCCATGGCCATTTGAACTTGTATCTTGAACCCTGAGGGGGAATGGGGAAATCTGAGTCTGGTAAAGGAAGGCAAGACCATTTGATGGAAGACGTTGAAATCTAAGTTCGGGAGTGAATCCTAGCAACAAGGAAGAAACTTAGAGACCTTCTAGGTCAATTATTTATCTGTGGAGGCTACTGGGCAGGGGTTCTGGGCATAGAAGAAGTGGTAGAATCTGGTTATGGCATAGAAGAAGTGGTAGAATGCTTTCATCTGATGGTTCTACTTTAATCTGGTTTATGATTTGGGTTGCTTAAAATTTTGAAGACCACTCTTCAAGACCAGCATGGCCATTTCATAATTGAAGAAACTGAAGCCCAGATTCTTAGTTTGGTTTTTATATGACAGGCAGTAGAGACACTTTGAAACACACTGTCCAGGAAACAATCAGTAGTTCATGAGAGCAAACTTTTATGGAATCTTTTGTTATGCTGCATATGATAATATCCTATAATATCCTCATAATAATATGAGGTGAGAGTGGATAAAATTCTGAATATGTGTTGATAACTCATTACTGATCCCTAATTCTCAAATGTATCTCACTCCTTCTTGAGTCTACTTATATTTTTTACTTTTCCACCTCTCCAGACAATTATCTTCATGCCTCTATTACTAGAAGTATATCGAATAGTTCATTCTGTGGCTGATATCACCTGCTTTCCATCTTCAACTTAAGATTGAATTTTCAATACAATAATAGAAGTATTCAGAAATTAAAAATCCAGATGTCACAAAGATGCAGGCAAAAATGGAAACAAATTTTATCTCCAATTATATATAACTGATCAAAAGAATACAACGTTGACGTATATTTACTTGCACATATATAAAGGCATAAAAGTTGTGTCTCAGATGATTTAAAAAGTCCATCTCAAAATTATTTAAAACAATTCTTTGAGCTCTCTTAAACTTGGGCTGTCATGGAATCATATGAAAGAGTTACCTGACAAGAAATAACCAAACTAGTGAGGGATTGGGATCAGGAGGACCATTGAGAAGGCATTTCACTCCCTTTGTTGAAGGATTCATGGCCTAGACCACATAGTAGCCCTGAGATAAGAAGAATGAGTAATAGTTGCAGACAAACTGGAGATAAGTAAGAAAGGAGTGGGTACAGGCAAAGGAATCCCTAAGATGTGGAGCCTGTGCACAAGGGGAATAATGTTACTTTTGACAGAAATGGGAAAGCTAGAAAAAGATCTCATTTGAAGGGCTAACATCTTGAACATCACTTATTGTATTTGGGGCTTATTGTATTTTAAACTGGGATTGACTGACTTCACCCTTCCTTCTATTTCTTTAAACAATTATATGTTTTACTTTGGCTCGAGGATTTGCCAGGATAAACCTAGTGTCTGATAGGAATGACTGAGGGTTTGGTGATGCTATAAATGTATAATTTACACATGAGATTTGAAAAGACTTATTTTGGGGCGCCTGGGTGGCGCAGTGGGTTAAGCATCCGACTTCAGCCGACTCCCGGTCCGGGAGTTCGAGCCCCGCGTCAGGCTCTGGGCTGATGGCTCAGAGCCTGGAGCCTGTTTCCGATTCTGTGTCTCCCTCTCTCTCTGCCCCTCCCCCGTTCATGCTCTGTCTCTCTCTGTCCCAAAAATAAATAAACGTTGAAAAAAAAAATTGAAAAGACTTATTTTAAAAAGTTTAGAGTCTTAAAGGGTACAGACAAAAGATAAACTTTAAATATGTAACAAAATAAACTTATGTAGTATTTAATGAATTAAATTCTTCTTAAAGAAAATGTGTGCAGTAATGAACTTTTAACCTCTGTAGTGAATTCTATTGTAGAAGCAGCTTTAACTGGCTTCATACAATTGCCTTTCTAATATATGTAAATTAGCACCTAGATTGTGCCCTAAAGTTATTTGATTTTAAGAGAATTTTCCCTCTGAGTTAGTGTTTTCTCAATTGAACTAGTCTAGTCCCCAGTCTGAATTAAATTCTGCCCAATCTCATCCTTAGATGAGAGGATATTATCAGATATTCTATCTCAAAATGCTTTGTGTATATAATAAGTCAGAATATCATCTTTCACTTTAATATAAAAAGATGATCTAAACTGGCCACTGCCTTAAATAGGCAGCATCCTTACCAATACATTGTAGGTAATATTCTGTATATAACTACACCTGTTGATATATATATCAACATATAACGATGACATTCACAGGAAATATAAACTATAAGACCACCTAGAACACAGTAGGAGGGCAGAGAAGTGGAAGAGACAAGGATGAGTGTAGTAGAAAGCTGGAAGAATGACAACTGGATTTTAGGAGACAACTATGGTTTAGGGGCGGAAGAAGGAAATCCAGCCATTCAAAGAAATAAGAGGAAATACACAGAGAAATAGGAGAACCTGATATCAGAGAAACCAAAGGAAAAGAGCCTTCCCAGAGAGGGTGAAGGTGACTAATGACCAACCAGGTAAGAAACAGCAGATAAAGATGCTGGACAGATCATTGGATTCCATCAGGTAGTGTTTGGTCATGACGTGGAGAGAATAGTTTCAGCGGGTGAAGAGAATAGATGTCATATCGAGGTGAGAGTGGATATTGAGAGAACAAAAGAGAGGGAATAAAAACATAGGCTGAGATTCAGAGAAAAATTTACCACCTTTAGCCAAGAGTTCAGTGCTGGCTCCCTTGAAATGCCTTGTTTACTTCAATTAACGACTGAAGCAAATCTATTCGTGGCTGTGATTCATACTCAAAACGATGACTCCATATTGTTTTCATTAATTACCCAAGACAGGGAGTTCATTAGTCATTGAGTGGACACCCTAATGATTAGCCCACGTACTTGCAGTTGTCGTATTATTAACATCATTTGGATTAACATTCTCTTTACCATGGATTTGCCTAGTCACAGAGACAACATAGGCTGTCAGCTGCAGAAAGTAGCATTTTGGTCTTTAGATTTATGAATCTTATTTCTCTGAGGCTGGCAGAAAAAATCTTTTCTTAAAAAAATTTTAAAGGTTTATTTATTTTTGAGAGAGAGGGACAGAGAATGAACAGGGGAGGGGCAGAGAGAGAGACACACACACAGAATCTGAAGCAGGATCCAGGCTCTGAGCTATCAGCACAGAGCCTGATGCAGTGCTCGAACTCATGACTCTGAGTTGAAGTCAGATGCTCAACCAACTGAGCCACCCAGGGATCCCAGAAAAAATCTTTTAAAAAGAAACAAGTCATAAAAGTTACAGCAAATTCTCTAAGAGATAAACAATGCTCAACAGTGAGAGTCACATGGGAACATTCTAGATCTCCTTGGGAATGCCTCACCAGTCCTTCTATCACAAACCTTCTGCTGCATCTGAATTGGTTGGCCATTGTCTCTCTTGAAAATGTGCTCTCCTGGCTCACCTAGCACTAGCTCTTCTCTGGTTTTCTTCTTCTCTGACTGTCCCCTAAGTCTCCTTGGTTCCCTTTTCTGTGCCAGCCTCTTAAAGGATGTTTTCTCTTCCCAGATACAGTCATCAGCTCTCTTCTTCCTTTATGCCTTTTGTTTTTCTATTCAAAATCTCATATCCTGCCATGGTATCACCTGTCATTTAAACTGAGGTGATCTCAAATCTTCAAACTCAGTTCCTTTAATATCCATATTCCTAGATCCCTACTGAATAGCTACTCTGAAAGGTTTTATGAGGCACCTTGAACTCAAAAGTCTAAACACCAAACTTGCAGTCTCCTTACCCAATGCCTCAGTCTCCACCACACCTGCTCTACTTCCTTACCTGATGACATCAACATCTACCCATCTAACTAAACCAGAAATCTTGTTTAAAATTGTGTGTGTGTGCGTGCGTGCGTGTGCGCGCGCGCGCGCGCGTGTGTGTGTGTGTGTGTGTGTGAGAGAGAGAGAGAGAGAGAGAGAAAAGGAAGGGGAGAGGGGCAGAGGGAGAGAGAGAGAATCTTAAGCATGCTCCACTCTTAGCACAGAGCCCCACATGTGGCTCAATCCCACGACACTGGGATCATGACCTGAGCCAAAATCAAGAGGCAGGTGCTCAGCTGACTGAGCCACCCAGGAGCCCCTGAACTAGGAATCTTGGAACGACCCTCATGCTTTCCCCTTCCTACCTCCCACATCCAGGGTGTTCCTGAATTATGGACACTCTGCTCTTTGACATTTCCCTGTTCATTCATTCACTCATTCATTCAACAGATGAGTCTATCGTACAAGTAATGTACAATATGAGGTAATGGCAACAAACAAAACAGATAAAGTCCATCCTCCTGGAACTTATATCTAATGGGGGAAATAGGCCATAGAGAAATAAATACATAATGGTAACTGGTAGTAATTGCTAGGGAAAAAAATAAAGCAAGGTAAGGGAACACAGAGTAATAGAAGGGATTTGCCATTTTAGATGCACTGATTAGAGAAGACATCTCTGATGAGGTCACAAATGAAGAGACGGCTGAGTAAGTGAGGGAATGATGACACAACCCTGTTTCTGCATTCTTACTTGCTCTGCCTGGATCCAGTCTTCATCACTGTTCTCCTGAGAGTTTTCAGGCTCCATGCTTCAGATTTCATATTTCTTGGTCTCATATGACTTCTCGTTCCTTGCTGGCCCTGGAGTGTCCACTACATGGCCCAGTACACTGAATTCTTTATAGTTCTCTGAACATATACCACCCTTTCATTTCCTTAGACATGTTATATACATGTCGCTCCTTTTGCCTGGAATGTCCCTTCCCAAGCACCACTAGTGGATGAACCCTTAGTTATTCTTTCCACATCCTTCTAAACTTCCCTAAATCTGTTCTCAGACAAGGCAAATAGGGATAAATCATTGAATAAAATTTAGCCCAAATTTTACCTTTTTTACATCTTTGAAATTCCTATAAAAATTTAATTTTCCCTTCCTCAACACTGCCAAAGCTTTTTTTTTTTTACTAGAATCTACTGCAGGGGTTAGCAAGATTTTTCTCTAATGGACCAGAAAGTATATATTTTAGGCTTTGTGGGCCATATGTCCTCTGTTGTAACTACTCAGCTCTGCCATTGTAGCATGAAAGCAGCCAGAGACCATATGTAAATGAATAAGCATGGTTATGTTCCAGTAAATTTATTTACAAAACAGGAGGCAAGTCACAGTTTGCTGATTTCTGATCTATCACCGTCTTATATTAGAATTATTAGTTTATTTTTCTGTTTCCACAATTAAGTTATGAGGGGTTTTTTTTTAGGATAAAGGACCAGTGACCATGTATTATTCATTTTTAGTCCTAGCCTTTAGCAGATTGTCTTTTCGAATGGTTGACCACACCAACACCTCCCATCCCCCACAATCTTGTGCAGCAATCAACCACTGCCCTTCTAGAGGCAGGGTCTAATTCCACTCCCTTGAGTCTGGGGTGGTTTGTTACCATAGAACATCGTGGAAGTGAGGCTGTGTGATTTCTGCACTGAGACCTGCGAAGGCCATGCTCTGGTTCTCTTGTGACACTCGCTCTGGGGAGCACCCTCTGGGAACCCAGCCACCTTTTTGTGAGAAGCCCACAACATCTATAAGTGGAGAGGCCACTTACAGATGCTCACATCGACAGTGCCAGCTGAGCCTGTATCCAAATCTTCCCAGTCCAGGTACCAGATAGGTGAGCCAGAAAGCCTTCCTGTGATTCCAGCCCTGACTCCTCATGCTGTTCTCCCAAGTCCTTCAGCTGAGGCCTCAGATACTGTGGAACAGAGTGAAGTTACTCCCAATTAGCCATGACAAAATTGTAGATTTGTGAACAAAATAAATGGTAATTAGTGTTGTTTTACTCCATTAAGGTTTTTTTTCCCCCTTGAGATATAATTTCCTGAGATATAATTGACATATAATATGGTGTAGGTCTAAGGTGTACAGCCTGTTGATTTGGTACACTTATGTGCTGCTAAATGATTACCACCAGAGCTGTTAGCTAACACATCTATCACACCGCATAATTACCATTCCTTTTCTTGTGGTGAGAACACTTAAGATCTACTCCCTTGGCAACTTTCAAGTATGTAATATGGTATTATTAACCATAATCACCACACTGTACATTAGATGCTACTACATTTTGAGATAGTTTGTTATATGGTAAAAGATATTGGAACATAGCCCATGCTATGAATTTTGGTTTTATTTTTAACATCAGAGCAAGGACAAAAATAAAAACCCGAATGTCATACTGTCTCTGTGTGATTTTTACTCTAAAATATCTCAGTGTGTGATATATATGGGTATAAGTTAACATTAAATCCTAGGGCCTTAAACTAACATTTGGAGAGGCTTTAATCAAGAATATACCTTTTAGGCAAGATTGCTTAATTAGTACTTGGAGCCCTCTACCTGGGAATCCACATTCTAAGGAGGCTAGCACTAGTGTTTTAAATATAGGCATCTAGTTACAGAGAGGGAAGGAGAAAAACCATAAGAGACTCTTAAATACTGAAAATAAACTGAGGGTTGGTGGGGGGTGGGGAGGGGGGGAAAGTGGGTGATGGGCATTGAGGAGAGCACCTGCTGGGATGAGCACTGGGTGTTGTATGGAAACAATTTGACAATAAATTTCATATTAAAAAATACATACATACATACATACATACATACATCTAAGTCTACACCACAGGGCTTGTTAATTAGCATAAGAGATGTTAGGAATAATTTCCTTGGTAAAATTAATAGTTTAAAAAATATGTGGTTAGATTCTATGGGCCCTTGGATAAATAAACCATCATGAGTAGCAGGCCCAACAACAACACATATTTGGTGTTAGGACCCAAGGTCTAGAAATCCATGTGGTCCTGCATTCCCTGCTTAGTGAAGGACCATGCCACCTAGAAGGTTTGCTGATTCTGCTGTCAGAACATCAATGCATCTGCCTCAGAGGGAACTCTTTTTGCAAGGTTTCTGTTGGACTGTATTGCCTAGGACAGAGAGAAGGGACTACTCTTAGGGTAACCAGGTTTCATTCCTGATTACTAATAAATGTGTATATATGGCAACATTTAGTTTGAGATTTCTACTGCATCATGCATGATGATACAAGTTTGTAGAGTGATAGCCTGACTTACTTCTAATCTGACAATTTGTTGATTGAGTAAATTAGCTTAGGTTTGGTTTGCAACACAGAAATACGGGTATCCCTGTCTTATCAAGGGGACAAAAATATTTTCCAGCTGACATTGGGTTTTAGTTTCTGGAAAAAGGCGATCCTTTTTGTCAGGCAATGTGTCCCATGGGGGCAATTGCTGTTGATCATGTGATAGACACTATATTGCTATGAGTTTATTAATCAGCATCATGCTAAATTGCCTCTGTGATTTCCCCTGAAAGGTGGGGAATGAAAGGTTGCTGGCACAACCTCACCCTGGGTTTAGGATTATGGATTGAGCAAAGAGGGTTGGTTAATGAACAATGACAAGCAGACACCTTATGAGTTTCATGAATAGCATCACGTAGCATAGAATAATCACTTAGCCCCTTTGAACACCATTTTGTTTCACTCTGCATGTTACTGAAAGACAAGTTTTGATTTGCAGACCCTAATGGCTCTGGAATGGGCATTAACTTTCCAGATGTACTATTTGTTTGAGTGCAGTGTTAAGTAAAGAGAATTGCACAGTGTGTTAATGGCCTGCAGCCGCTCAAATGGAGATGTATGCCTCCACTCTGCTGTACTTAATTACCAATCAGCCGGCCCATCTTGAACAGGCCTTCCCCTGGCTGCGGAGAACAAAGAATGGCCGTTTTTGCCACTCCTGGCACAGCTGGTGGCTGCTGCTGCTTCTGATTCGCAGCTGTGTCCTCAAAATCTGCTAAGATGTCCCACAGGCATCTCAAAACCAATGGTCCAGAGCTGAATACATCATTCTCCCAGCTGAAACCCCCTCTTTTCCTGTGCTCCCTGTTTTACTAAATGACACCACCATCTGCCCAGATGCACAAATCAGCAACCTGGGGGTTCTCTTTGACCCTTCCTGCTTCTCATAAACTGTATCCAACCAACCTCAGGTTCTGTCTCCTGGACACTGCCACAACCATAGTCCAAGGTGTCCAGTGTGAAATCTCGGTGACCTAATGCTACCTGACCTCCTATGTCCTCTGTAGTAGGAAATTATTTGAGATAAAGGCATATATGTATTTTATTCCTATATCTTTCCTTTCTCTTTTCTCCAGTTAAGCATGATGAGTAATATCTACAGTGGATATCTACCACAAAGAATAGGAAGAGCATGATCTAAAAAACATTAGTAACAAACCATGGTTGGGTTGTTTCATGAGCAGTGAAATGCCTGGGGTGAGGGTGCCTGGTTAGCTGACCAAGAATTCCATGGGTCTGTGAGTACCATCCTGATAATATTGGTTCACTACAGCTGACATATCAGTGGGGGGCCATCATGAGTCCTGTGCCTGGCTAGGACTTCCAGGACTATAATGGTGATTGCAGAAATTTCCAGATTTGTTGGTGGAAATCTACCTTCCTTCCTGCTTTCTCATCTGGGGTTGCCTACCATCTTCCCGTTCAGCCTTGCTCCTCCTTCCATGTCATTCCTCCACTCCTCCTAGGAAGTTACCATAATTAACCTATCCTTGTTTGAGAATGCAGGCTGAATGGAGGACTGGAGTTCATGGTAGTCATGTTATGGGTGAATTATGATATTGGAGAGAATGTTATCATGGATTTTTGTTTTGTGCTCATTGCTTCAGGGAAGGGATATAGATGACAAGAGAACAAAAATTCATTTTGTTCCTATAACTTAATGAATAGATTATGAAGTGCATTGTGAAAAAGACAACTTGTCCAGGTCAGAAATAATTGCAGAAAAGATTTTACCCTATACTAAACATACAGGCTCCCATTTCTTCCCCAGCATCAGTGCTTGATGGGAAGAGAGAGGTGGGTGCACAGAGTACGGGGCCTAGACTCAGCTTCCTGGAAGTGCCCAGGGAGGCAAGAGGACCCCCAAGTGAAATTTCTTAGGATATCCAGACAGAGGGAGCAAAAGCACTCTCTTGAAGGTTCCTGAGTCCACATCTTTGGGGAGCAGCTGATAAACTCAATTCCACTAGTTATAAATGGCAGAAGACCTCAAATGTTTCATCCCTCTCAGGGAGATTTTTATTTTAATGTTAAGCCAATCAGTCTCTAGTCTTGGAATTTTAGGCCTGACAGTGTGGCAAGGGAAACAGGGCTAAAATGGCCCTCCTGGGTCTTCGAAGACCGCTGTATCTGTTTATAAGCTAGGCCATCTTTGCTGTCAGCATGGGCAGGTAAGGTTTGGTGCAGTTCCACAGCATGGGACTTCTTTTCTCTGCAGTGTGTTAGAAAAAAGAATTAGGAATTGTTACTGTTTGTTTCTTTTCTACTTATAGAGAATTGAGGAATAATCCGATATTAAAAATTTTTTTAATGGTGCCAGGGCTTAATATTTTCACTACCATTTCAGAACAGACACAGTTCTTGATATTCTTTAATAGAGCTGAGGTAAAATTCGTTGTGATAAGTGTGGCAACCCTGCATGGAGCAAGTCTATTGGCACCATTTTTCCAACAGCATTTGCTTACTTTGCGTCTCTGTATTACATTTTGGTAATTCTCATAATATTTCAAACGTCTTCATTAATATTATATTTGCTGTGATGATCCATGATCCGCGATATTTGATGTTACTATTGTAATTGTTTGGGGGTGCCATGGATTGCGCCCATTGGAATTGTTTTGGGGTGCCACGGATTGCGCCCACATGAGATGGAGATCTTAACTGATAAATGTACGTGTTCTGACTTCTCCACTGACTGTTCTTCATCTCTTTTCCTCTCCTTGGGTCTCCCTATTCCCTGAGACACAACAATACTGAATTTAGGTCAGTTAATAACCCTGCAATGGACTCTAAGTGCTCAAGTGAAAGAAAGGGTTGCACATCTCTTGCTTTAAATCAAAAGCCAGAAATGATTAAGCCCAGTCGGGAAGCTAGAAAGCCAAGATAGGCCAAAAGCTAGGTGTCTCGCTCCAAAGAGTTAGTCAAATTGTGAACGCAAAGGAAAAGTTCTTGAAGGGCATTAACAGTACTACTCCTGTGAGTACATGGATAATAAAAAAGAGAAAGAGCCTTATTGCTGACATGGGGAAAGTTTGAGTGGTCTGGGTAGAAGAGCACACCAGCCACAGCATTTCCTTGAGCCAAAGCCAAGGCAAGACCTTAATTCTCTTCAATTCTGTGAAGGCTGAGAGAGGTGAGGAAGCTACAGAAGAAACGTTTGAAGCTAGCAGAGGTTGGTTCATGAGGTTTAAGGAACCTCCATAACATAAAAGTGCAGGGTGAAACAGAAGGTGCTGATGTAGAAGCTGGAGTAACTCTCCGGAAGATCTAGCTGAGATCATTAATGAAGATGGCTAAACAACAGATTTTCAGTGTAGATGAAACAGGTTTCTATTGGAAGATATCATCTAGGACTTTCGTAATGAGACTTTTGTTTCCCTCTCTTCTCTTTTTACACCCCCTCCCATATATTCATCTCTTTTGTTTCTTATTCCACATATGAGTGAAATCATGTGGTATTTGTCTTTCTCTGACTGACTTATTTCTCTTAGCATAATACACTGTAGCTCCATCCACAACATTCACGGGTGTTTGGAAGAAGCTGATTCCAAACCTCATGGATGACTTTGAGGGGTTGGAGACTTTAGTGGAGGAAGGACCTGAAGATGGGGTGGAAACAGGAGGAGAACTAGGATGAGAAGATGGAGCCTGAGGATGGGGCTGCATGGCCGCAATCTCATGACGGAACTTTAGCGGATGAGGAGTTGCTTCTGATGCATGAGCAGAGAAAAGTGGTTTCTTGAGATGGAATCTACTCCTGAGGAAGATGCCGTGAAGATTGTTGAAATGACCACAAAGGAGTTAGAATATTACATAAACTTAGTGGAAAAGGCAACACCAGGGTTTGAGAGGACTGACGCCAATTTTGAAAGCAGTTCTATTGTGGGTAAAATCCTATCAAACAGCATCGCGTGCTACAGAGAAATTGTTCATGAAAGGAAGAGTTGATCCATGTGGCAAACTTCATTGTTGTCTTATTTTAAGAAATTGCCACAGCCACCCCACCTCAGCAACTGCCACCCCGCTCGGTCAGCAGCCAAAGACATTGAGGCAAGACCCTCCACCAGCAAAAACATTATGACTTGTTGAAAGCTCAGATGATGTATAGCATTTCTTAGTGATAAAGAATTTTTATATTATAGTGTATACATTGTTTTTTTAGACATAATACTATTGCACATTTAATAGGCTATCATATAGCATAAACATAACTTTTATATGCACTAGCAAACCAAAAAATTCATTTGACTCACTTTATTATGATATTCCCTTTATTGTGGTGGTCTGAGGTATGCCCTTTCTTTAAAGATTTTATTTTTAAGTAATCTTTACACCCAATGTGGGACTCGAACTCATAACCCCGAGATCAAGAATCACATGCTGCACCGACTGAGTCAGCCAGGCGCCTCTCTCTCTCTCTCTCTCTTTTTTTTACTGTGAGTGGACAGTAGTGACGAACAGTGATTACTACTAGATTTCATGCCATTGGTTGATTTGTGCTAAAGCACCAGCAGTTTTATCCATCACTGTTCTTGCATCATCTGTGCAAATATTAGTATAGTAATTAGGACAATATTTTAATATATTATGAAAATAAATTGGATGTTGTGGGTCTCCACAAAGGGTTTTGGAACTCTGAAGAGGTCACAGGCACACTATGAGAGCGCCATTCGATGGTACACATACAAGAAAAATAAGAATGAAGTAAATTGTCAAAAGAATTGTTAAAAGTTCTTTACAGTCAGAGTCTACGCTTTAGAAACACTTTTTGACTTGTGGGCCAAAAGTTCACACGATGTCACATTCTGTGTCATATAAATTACTATCACATATAATTGTGATTTATTCATCTCAAAGCAATGTCTAGAGTCATGCAGCAATATTTAAAAATGGTGTCATGTTTCATGAAGGTCACATCCAAACTTACATGTATATAATTTAAGAGTAACATGAACTTGTTAATATTTCTATATATATATTCCTAAGGGCCAGTATACAACTGTTGAAAATACAGTGGCAAGCTGTGTGTCCCCCAGACCCAAACCTTCTGGGTTGGAACATAAAGAGAAGCTTTGACACCACTGGGAAATGCTACTTGGTGAATACAAGGATCTATTGAATTCACTTTGAGAGAAACGATATGAGAAATTAACTTGTGTTTTCTCTTAAGTGTTTCAAAGTCAAAACCGTATCTCCAAAGTCAGCAAAGACACCTCCCATAAACTGTCATGTCACTCAGCTGCAATCAGCTTTCATTCTGAGATCATAGGGCATAGGACAAGACATGTGAAGAAGTATTGCCCTGGAATATGAATGGTGTTAGCTGTGGGCATGGATGTTTAGGAGTATGGTTTATAATGTGTCAGTTCTGAACACTAGACTCTGAGGGACAGTGGTGACCTTAGGTTCTCTGCTACATTGTTTTTGAGCTTTTGCAACATGTGGAGACTTTAGAGTAGGGGGCCCAGCTTTTTGGAAGGAAGATGGCTGGGAGGTGACCAAACTGGAGGATAAGGGGCACACTGAAGATAAGAACACAATGTCTGGTTTTAGGACCAGCGGGTGAGCTCTACTGCCCGTGGAGCACCAGCCACTGGAGGTTCAGTCTTTGGACTGATGTCTTGTATTGTTTGGATTTATATGATGTTAGGGAAATTTGCCGATAATTGACATTTAGAAACATTTAAAAAAAATTTTTTTAATGTTTATATATTTTTGAGAGAGAGAAACAGCACGAGCAGGGGAGGGGCAGAGAGAGAGGGAGACACAGAACCCAAAGCAGGCTCCAGGCTCTGAGCTGTCAGCACAGAGCCTGACACGGGGCTCGAACTCATGGACGGTGAAATCATGACCTGAGCTGAAGTCAGACGCTTAACCGACTGAGCCACCCAGGTGCCCCTAGAAACATTATTAAACCACACATGCATAGCAACAGACAAACTTACCAAAACATACACTATAAAACTTGGTTTGGCCAAAGTAATCTCAGCAACTTAGGAGAACTGCTTGCCATTTATGCATAATTACTATGCAGCAAAATGTTAGGCGCATCCGTGAAGGTGCTGAATGAGCTTTTCGGCACAGTTTTGATAACACTAAACTGAGTTCACATACACACAGTTATCATAGTTTACTGCACATGGCACATGGTTGTTGGCATGAAATAGAAGATGCACTTTCTGTGACTACATTAAATTCCTAGAGTTTATTTATCTCCATAGATATTTTCCTCCATAGAAATTTTCATGGGGTGGTTGGGATTAGATGCTCAGCTGTAATGCCCTGGAGGTCCAGTTGGGGCCCCTCAAGTGCGGAGGAAGAGCCCTTGTGAGACCATGGGTGGGCCCAAGGCTTTTGTGGAAACACCCTATTGTCTTGGGTGTTGGCACCAAAAGTGCCTATTGTGAACGTGCATACACACTAAGTCCATGTAAGCAAATACCATTAAGTGAACAAAGTCTCTTGAGACTTACGGTCTAATATCCGTTCATCAGAGCTGACCCCAGAGAGCGATCCTGTGAAAGTGCGCGGTGTTATTGTTACAGCCAGGACGTAAGGAGAAATGTGTACACAATCAAATGAGACACTGTGGATTTTTGTTGAGAATAACTCTGACTTAGTATACTTTTGGTGTCAGGAAGGATACAGAGAAAGACTTTGCTAAAGTAACAAGGTGACAGAAACAAAACATATGAGAACAGAATGTGTAAAAATGGAGGTATTCATGTAATTCTAGCTACTGCTTATAAAAACTGACATCCTTTATTTCTTTAAATGTTAGTCATGATCCTAAAAGCATTACTGGAAAAGACCTGCTCACTGCAAGATCCACAGGCCAGGGAAATGGAAATATAGGTGGTTGTCTTTCTTGTTAGGATTGATTTCAGGAAATTATCTTTACCTGCACTCAAAAATGCTGCTATTCTCTACTTGCAGATCTGCCAGTAATGGCTCAGATTTGGCCTTTGACATGGTGTCCTTTTACCACCTGAGAGGAGAGGAAAATGAATTGTGGGAGGCAGTTGAAGCCCAGTAGAGGACGTTTGAAAAGCAAACCTGGCATTTTAGATATTTAGATGAAGCACAGTTTGATCAAAATTAATCAGGCAGAGAGGCTCTCATTTTTGCGAATGACATTTTGAAGATGCAAAATAAACTTAACCTACGTTTGGACTGAGAAATAGAGATACTGGTGGGGAGTTAGGAGAACCAGGCAGCATTCAAAGCAAATGCATTTGAAATTTTTCTTTGTTACAGCTCTGTTGTTTTTTAAGAGCAATGCTTTTCAAATGATAGCATTAACAAACAAGTGTAATTCTGTATGGTTAATGGGGGCTGACTCAGTCATTTCTTTTTTGCCAATGGTTTAGAGTTACTGTTCGGGGAAATTATTTTTAAAGCTGAGCCCTTCCTAAAGGCCCCAGGTAATTACTTTTACCATAGATTCAGGTGGTAAATATCAATCCATTACTGTTTTGGGTAGAATTAAGAGAAATGTGGTTGATATTTTTGTTTTTACTGTGAAATTTTCAAGGAATGATTTGAGTTTGTGTAAAATGTTAGCACACTCATTCATTCAGTGTCTTAGGTTAGGCTCCTTAGAAACAGATACTTGAGCGGGGCACCTGGGTGGCTCATTAGGTTAGGTGTCCAGCTTTGGCTTGGGTCATGATCTCACGGCTGGTGGATTTGAGCCCACGTCAGGCTCTGTGCTGACAGCTCAGAGCCTGGAGCCTGCTTGGGATTCTGTGTCTCCCTCTCTCTCTGCCCCTCCCCTGCTCATGCTCTGTCTCTTGGTCTCTCTCAAAAATAAACAATAAAAAAAAAATAAAAAACAGATACTGAGCTAAGGACCACTGGCTCCCTTCCCCAACGCACCACCTCTCCCCCACCACTCCTACCCCACCTCCTAGCCCCTTGGGCAGGGGAGCTGTGCTCTCTTTGCTTATCAGTCAGCCCTTGGCTGTGGGCTGCCCAGGGGAGGAGTAATTGCCAGGGACTCAGGTCCTCTACCTGCGGTGGCAAACAACTCTGGTAGCCGGGGAGCACTGCTCTGAAGATGAATTGGAGGGAGGGGGATCATTGGAATCAAAAGCACTTAAAGGGGTGCAAAGAAACACTACAAGAATAAAAAGGATGTGATTAGGATGGAGAACCCAAAGCGTCTGCTGCACTCAACAAATATTTATTGAGCACCTATTATTTGGTAGATACCATTCAAAACTTGAGAAGTGAGTGGAATAGAAGACTGGGGCTTCTAGGCTGGTGAGGGAAACAAATAATGTGAGGCAATCTGTGAGTTAGGTAAGAACTTGGTGATACGTGTCTAGAAGAATATAAAGCAGGTCAAAGGAATAGACAATGATTGTGGGTACTAGATGAGATAGGGTAGTCAGGGTAGGTTAAATTAGCAAATTATGTAAGAGATGTATTTGCATTTCCAGGGGCTATCTTTTGGGAAGTACTGGCATTGTGTATTGTTTCTCCCTAACCTTGGGAACTTCTTTCACAAGGAGCTCCTAGAAGGGAAGTCAGTCTTCTATTTGAATAAACCCATCACAATGGGTATTCTTGACATAGGAACAACAAACATAAAATAAAATGCCTCAAAAAATGTTTCCCCTCTGCATTTATTTTTAAATGTTCTGAAGGGAAACATTTGGGGCAGCAAAGGAAAGAGAAAATTGGTTTTGGAAGTTAAGAATTTTGATCATGTACGTTGGGAAGCATCACAATTCTGATGGAGAACTTAGAACAAAAAATCTAAGTTATTTGGGGGATAATGAGTAGAAAAGGAGGAAAGCACAGTCACCTAGCTTAGAATGTGAAGATATCCTTGATGTTTAAAAGTAAAGATCCTGGAGAATCTAAATTACACAGTGTGGGGAGGGGCGGTGCATCTGGGTGGCTCAGTCAGTTAAGTGTCTGACTTCAGTTCAGGTCATGATTTCATGGTTCGTGGGTTCAAACCTCGAGTCGGGCTCTGTGCTGACAGCCTGGAGCCTGCTTCAGATTCTGTGTCTCCCTCTCTCTCTGCCCCTTTCCTTCTTGTGCTCTCTCAAAAAATAAATAAACATTAAAAAATTTTTTTTAAATGACACAGTAGACATTTGGAAGAAAAGTATGTGATGAGGTCAGTGTTGCAGAGTGGATATTAAAGGTCAAGTACTGGATCTTCTTTTGTTTTCAGAGGCAACTGGACTCCTGTCATGGATTCAAGCTAAAACGCATGGTTGCCAATCTATTAATGTCTGGGATCGTGTTGGTGGGGGATCTTACTGGAGAATGTTGGGTTAGAAATTCTTAGTCTCTCCCCACCCCACCCCCACCTTAAGAAAAAAAAATCTTTCTCCTGAGTATTTCATCTGAAGAAATTTTTGGTAAATCTCATTTACCTACTGTCTCACCACCCCTAATTGCCCTTTGTTTTTTTGGGCCAGAGAGGTCAAAAGGTGATGGTGGAAGGAGCCAGATAAGAATTTGTCAGAGGACTAAAATAGTTTTCTTTCATATTCTCCATGATAAATCTTTCAGGGCTTTTCTAGTAGGGAAGAGAGAAGATAGGACATAGATTCTAATGGTTACAGTGTGCAATTTTTAGTAGTTAATGATTCCTACTTTTGTTTTATTAGAAAAAGATGTATTATGTTAAGAAATTAAATGGATTGTGGATTTTGAAACTTCATTAATGAGCATTAATATCATGATCAAAATGCCAGTATTCATTATAATTTAAAAATTAAGCAGTAACTGGGGTGCCTGGGTGGCTCAGTTGGTTAAGCGCTGACTTCGGCTCAGGTCACGATTTCATGGTTTATGAGTTCAAGCCCTGTGTCGGGCTCTGTGCTCACAGCTCAGAGCCTGGAGCCTGTTTCGGATGCTGCGTCTCCCTCTGTCTCTCTGCTCCTCCCCTGCTCGTGCTCTCTCTCTCTGTCTCTCAAAAATAAAATAAACATCAAAAAAAAGTTTAAAAAATTAAGCAGTAACAATTAATTTAAATAAGTTAATATAATGTTGAAATGAATTATGTGGCAATGCCTTTCAGACACCTATTTTATTTTTTTAAGTTTTATTTTATTATTTATTTTTGAATGAAGGAGTGAGAGAGAAAGTGTGTGTGCACAAGTGGGAGAGGGGCAGAGAGAGAGGGAGAGAGAGAGAATCCCAAGCAGGTTCCGCACTGTCAGTGCAGAGCCCGATTTGGGGCTCGAACCCATGAACCATGAGATCATGACCTGAGCCGAAGTTGGACACCCAGCCAACTGAGCCACCCAGGCACCCCACACACCTATTTTAAAAGCAAAACGAGCACTATTGATTGACAATGAAATATGTAACAACAAAGGGGAGCAGATATTTTTCTCCTTTGGTCAGCCTAACTTAAAAGAGAAAACACCTGGAGACTGTGAAATTAGAACACACCAAAACCCACTTGTCCCTCAACAAAGGATGATATATTGATCATCTACTGATGTAGGTGCTAGAGACATAATGGTGAAGACCACAGGCATGGAATTGACATTCTAGATGCAGGATATAGACACACAGGTTATGATTAATGTTGTGAAGAAAATAAGTGGAACGACAGGACAGAACAAAGGTTGGCAAACTTCTTCTGCGAAGGGCCAGATGGCAAATGTTTTAGGCTTGCAGGTTGTATGATTGGTCTCAACGACTCCAGTCTGCAGCTGCAGTGGGAAAGCAGTCATAGCCAATATTTGAATGAGTGGGCATGGCCGTGTTCCAATAAAACTTGATTTACAAAGATAAACAAACAACCCCAAACCACCAACAGGTGGGCCAGATTTGGCCTGCAAATATAGTTTGATGCCTCCTGGCATACAGTGCCACTGGCATGGGGGATGGTGACCTTAGACCCTGCTGTTAGAGAAGACTCCTCTGAGGAGGCAACATTTGGAGCACAAGTCGAACGATGGGTGGCCAGCCACGTGAAGCATGGGGAAGAGCATTCCAGGCAAAGGAAATGGCTAGGTAAAAAGTCCTGTGGCAGGAACAGGCTGGGTCCCCTTGATGCGGGCTGTCATCTCATTTTCACTGCGTAACTTTGGGCAAGCCACTGAATTCTTTGAGCTCTTTTCTCACAGATAGAAATGGTGATAACACTCTGCTTACAGGCTTTTTGTGAAGTAAGGTAGGTGAGAGCATTTTTCTGGTCGAATGTTAGGGAGTATTATTAATAACTAGGATTTAGAAAAAATAGTTGTGAATAAACTTTAATAGAATCAGGATTTTGGTGTCAAAGTCCTGGTGCTTTATAGTAGCTCTTCATATTTTTATTACTGGGTGTGTTATTTCATCTGTAGCTTACTATATGGTGTACTAATGCTTAGCCACCAAATTACTTCCTGCCAATTGCTTCTCGATTTTATTCAGCCATCTTCTCAACATTTCTGGAAAATTGCCATTGTTATTCTCTATGTATGTTGGACAAATAGTTGTTAAAATTTTCCTTTGTTTTGTTTTTTTTCTTACTCAGAAACAAAGAAAACCCAAAAACATTGGGAAATCCGAAGATCTCAAAGTTTTATTTCTGTGAAAGCCTCTGGATCACCGATGAGCTAGCAGTCGGACGAAGTCAGGCCTCAGAATTCCTTCCTTAGATTGTCAAAGGACTAGGAACAGCATGGTCTGTAAGTCTGTTTGTGGCCTAACTCTGTGTGCCATTAAAGCTTGTGCCTGTCACCTCACTACATGCTTTTCCCCAGCTTCATGTCCCCATCTCGATTCTGCAGCCAAAGTTCATGCCTCCTCTGTGTGGCTGTGCTGTGAACCCTTTCCGCCCCCCCCCCCCCCCCCCCGGATCTTTTAAGTGTGGTGGGGGAGGGGAGCCAGTGTGAGGAGGGAGTGGGGGAGGACCTGGGCAATCATCAGTGTGGCGACAAGTCAAACAGACCACTGCCTCGCTTTACACAAGATGGGAGCTGAGTAGGATAAGGGCACACCCTCCTCCACAGATACTTACATCAGGGCTTCTGTTTTTAACCCAGGATGTGTCCACCAAGCAAGAATGTGGGAACAAGAAAAAAACTGGATTCTCTTCTGTATAATAATGTGACTTCCTGATTCTATGAAATACTACTGATTGCAGTAAGTATGGCTTTAGACCATCCAGGAACACTAATGTTTGTCCCTGGGGAAATGTGTGGATGGAGATGGTGTAATGGGTCCACCTTTGAATCAATAGGTGTTAAGTAAACAGGTGAGTACCCTCAGCTCACCCATGTGAAGAACCCACCCTGGACAGCCCCTTCCCTCCCAATTACTGGTTGTCGAGGCACGTGGGGGCATCAATAGACATTGTGGCTGGTCTTACTGGAGCCCCTGCTGAAAGGCCCAGATGTGGGGTGTGCTCTAATAGGGAGAGGTTATGGATTCTAGGATGAGAATTGATCCCTCTGGGTGAGGGGCACAATTTTCCAGAAGGTGTGGAGATTTTCCTTCCAAAAACTAGAGGCAAGAATCTCTTTGAGGGAGACATTTAGATATGAGGGCTCCGGATTCAGGATGTGAACAGGTTGGTTCTGAGCCTGAGCAAGAACCTTGTTGTGAAGAGTTAACATCTTAGGCTCCTGTTGCCTTTGGATTCTGAAGAAAACCAAACCTAGCATTCAGCTCAACTTTTCGTTCCATCAATCCCTTTAAAATTACCTTGACCCTTCAGTAAAGTTGTCTCAAATAGGCTGGTATAGGGGAATTGAGGGTGCTGGATTGCAAGGTCAAGGCAGCACAAGAGAGGGCCCATGCTATGTCTGCAGACCCTGAATGGGAGCAGCAGGACCATGAATGGGGCCCTCAGCAGAGAGAGGGGCACACACTGGCTGTCAGCCCTAAGACAGAACTCTTTGTGTTGGGAACTTCTCAACCCTTCACCCTTCTGTCAAAACATTGTGGAAGTGCAGAAGAGAGGATGGGGAAATTTCAAGTGTAAAGTATAACTTACTCATAACAAGATCACTGGAATTGTAATTTATGATCAAAGCCTTAAACTGGAAGACTATAATTCTGGTGACATTTAGACATTGCCCAAGACATGAGGCAAGAAATGTTTTCGGGAGTAAAAAACTTGGTTGCACTTCTGTAATCATTGCTTCTGGGCCATTACTCATTGATCCACCACATGGCCAGCCCTGGTGGATGGCAATGGTGGAGTGTTCTACTCATAACCCAGAAAAGCAAAGATTGCTGAGTCATTGGCCCACATGATGGAGAGCCATAAAATGTGCACGTGGTGAATAATGTATTTCTGCCTGTCCTCCCAAAGGAGGCCCTCTTCCCTGGAATAGTATCTCTTCAAAGAGCACATGAATACATTTAACAGAATGAGATGCAATCAGAGATGATTAAAGCATAGGTGATGCTGATTACAAGACAGATCAACAAGAAAGTATTTTCACTAAAATACCTGGATGTTTCTACCTTGATAGCCACGGTGTCTATTTCAGTCTGCTAATGGATTTGCTATAAAATCCTATTTTGAAAACTATAATCACTGTGGTCAATTGCTACAAACAACCCTTTACATATCTCTTTCACATTACACCACCTGCTTGGCAAAACCACAGCCCTGGGTCAATCCAAACCTGCCCAGCACCTGTGCAGTGGATTGTGGCAGGTGAATATACACCACCACCACCATGGTATTCATTGAATTAATGACCATAAACCTCAAATGAGCCTTTAATGCCATACTTTTCTCCTCCGTTTACTCTTTCACCTTCTGGGTGACTTTTCTCCTCTCCTGGCTCCCTCTTCTCCTCCTCCTCCTCTTCCTCCTTCTTGTTAAATTGAGGTATAATTTATGCTCACTGAAATGCACAGATGATGTGTGATGACATTGACAAATGCACACATTGTGTAACCGACACCCCTATCGAATACAGAATACTATAGATCCCCACCCCCCACGGAAAGTTTCCTAAGTCCCTCCCAGCTGATTCCCGCACCAGCACCCCCAGCGGCAACCACTGTTCTGATTTCTATCTGGAGGGATAATCTCACCCCTTTTCCTTTCTCCTCAAATCTCCAACTCCTCTTCCCCATCCTCGCTCTCAGCTGATGAGCTTGTTTCTGGCTTCGTGGAGAAAATAAAAGCCACAAGAAGAGAACTTTCATATGCTCCCCCTGCCCCTTCCCATCTACCAGCACTTGCAACCTGCTGTCTTCCAGAGGGAGTATCTGGGCTCCTGTCTGAAGCTAAGCCCAATCATCCCCTCTCCTGTGGCAAGAAGAGCACTCCAGCAATTCTTTCCTCTTTCTTTTGTATAATTTTCCACACACTACTGGACCCATGCTCATCAGCATTTATTTCTGTGCTATTACAGATTCCATCTGAAAAGAGAAACAATTCCCCTCAACCCCACCATTCCCATTAGTCCCCATTTCTTTGCTCCTCATCGTAGCAAAACTCAAGGTGCAGTTCATATTCTCTGACTTAAATTCTTCTTCCCTATTCTCTCTCAAATCCTTTCTATTCAGGCTTTATTCCTGCCATCCCACAGAAACTGCTCTTCTCCAGATCACCAAATGATCTCCATGTCACTAAACCCAATAGTAAAATTTGTAATGTTTGACAGGATTTGACAGAATCAGCCCCTCTTGTCTCCTTTTATCAAAGGAGACAATGCTTACAACACTCTCATGGGTTTTCTCACTGCTCCGTTCTTCTCAGAATTTCCCCTCCTGTCTCCTGGTCTTCTTCCAGAACCTTCCATGTTGTTGTGCCCCTTGGTCTCCTACCTCTCTCTGTCTACATGTCCTTTATAATTGCATTGGGCTCATGGCTTTAAATACCAACCTCATGGCACTGTTTTCCAAATTTGTTTCTCCAGCCCAGATGTCTGATCTTTTTTTTTTTTTTTTTAAACATTTATTTATTTTTGGGACAGAGAGAGACAGAGCATGAACGGGGGAGGGGCAGAGAGAGAGGGAGACAGAATCGGAAACAGGCTCCAGGCTCCGAGCCATCAGCCCAGAGCCTGACGCGGGGCTCGAACTCACGGACCGCGAGATCGTGACCTGGCTGAAGTCGGACGCTTAACCGACTGCGCCACCCAGGCGCCCCAGCAGATGTCTGATCTTAAATCCACACTTATATTATCCAGCTTCTCACTGGGCATCTCTACTTGGATATCTGATAGACGACTTAACCTGAACGTGCCCCAAACTGCAGTCCTAATATACTATAAACAACTTCACCTGTAGCTTTGCCATTTGGGTTGATGGCAATCCATCCTTGTGGCTGGCTGATCAGACCAAAATCTTCAAGTCACTCTTGACACTTTTCTTTCACTCATGCTCCACCTCCAATCTGTTGGGAAGGTGTTGGCTCTGTGTTGCTGATGGTATTACTTGTCATCAAATAATCCAGTTTCCTTTCCTGTTGTGCCCCTTCTTGCAGGATTAAATATCCCCACTTTGTTGAGTTTAGGAGTGATCATATGACTTGCTTTAACTAGATAAATGTGGGCAGAATTGATGGATACCATTTCCAGTGGTTGCTCTAAGAGCCACCATGTATGGTATGCACATCTACTTTCTCCCACTACCACAATGATCCACAATGTTCCAGACAGAGGCTGCTCTGCCAGCCTGGACCCGGACCCAAAGCCAAGTCAAAAGGAGCAGAGCCACAGCTGACTCACACCTCACACTGGACATGAAGTGTTGTAAGCTGTTGGTTTGGGGGGTCTCTTGTTACTGCAACATAACTATCTCTTTGGACCAGTACATGCTCCCTTTAAAAAGTGTACAGAATCTGCTCACTTCTACTACTACCCTGGTTCGAGCCATTGTCTTCTCATGCCTGGGTTCCTATAGTAGCTTCTTAACTGGTCTCCCTGCTTCTTTCTTCTGCCTCCCATGGTCAGTTCTCACTAAAGCAGCCAGAGAGATCCTATTAAAACCTGTTTCAAGTCTCTGTTCAAAAAATTCTGTTATAGCTCCTAGTTTCATGAGCCAGTCCTTGCAAGGATGAAGAGGCCCACGTGACTGGTGCCATTACCTCTCTCCTCACCTGCCACCATTCTCCCCCTTGTTCAGTGTGTTCTAACCCCACTCACCTCCTCACTGTTCCTCAACTCAATAGCCCCCTTCTCAGCTTGGGGCTTCTCTTGGAGCTCTTCTCTCTGTCGGTCAGGCTCTTCTCCAGAGGGCCTCATATCAAACCTCCTTGCCTCCAAATTTTTGCTCAGATACCACCCTCTCAGGGAGGCCTACCCTGACCCCTCTCTTGACAGTTGTACCCTTTCCCCTCCCACCTCAGCACCTTTGATCCCCCTTACCCTGCTCTACCTGTTTTCCACATAGCACCTGTCACCTTTCAACATACTCTATCATTTACTTTTTACCTCATATTTAGTGTTTCTTGCTTGCAGCCTGCCTCCCCCATTTGAATGTGAGTTCCACATGGGCAGAGATCTTTATTTTGTTTAGTGGCTATACTGCTTGGCTATTTCAGTGACAGCACATGAAGTCTTTAGTACTTGGGTGAATTAGAGAAAATATTTATTCACTGTAGAAGACAGGGAAGCTGGAAGAAGGTGATGCTAGGAAGAGAAGATGGCTTTGCAAATCAACACGGGGAACCAGGGCCCCATCCACACCCAGTTCAGAAGGCCAGGAGACAGTGGCACTGAGTGAATAATTGGCTCTGGCCATGGTTATGCCTATGGCTCTTCTCATAAACCAAAATGCTTGCTCTGCTCTCAGATTACTTGCATTTCTTATACTTCAGACATGCCATGGTTGCAGAAGGTGTGAGTTTTAGAGCCATGCTCACCTGTTACTAAGCAGTTTTTCTTATGTACAAATATGCCACCCATCCCTAACTCTTTGTCTATCCATGACTATGGATCCATTAGAGGCTGAGTCCTCTACTGGGGGGTAAACAGCACAGCTCATTTATCTTCTGGGCCAGGAACCTAGAATAATGTCTGGCACATAGCAGTTGCTTGGTAAATTTGTAGAATAAAGGAATTCAGAATAGCAACCAAGTCCAGGAATAAAAGAAGCATCTTTTTAAAGTGTGGCTGTTCAACCAGACTATATGCAAGATCTGTCAGATAAGACTGGATGACGGTAATTATGAGTGGAGTAATTGTCTAACTGAGGCTTAACTGTGGACTTATTTCCCAAGTAAACACTCTGAAATATTTGGGGTCTCGGACAAAAGTTCAAGTCCAGTGTTACGTAAGGTCTTTCAATGACTAACGTGTTGTAACTGTTGGGCAACACTAGTTGACTTGCAGTTAGTAGTTAAGAACATGGACCCTGGAGCCTGATTAGGTTTGAATTCTAACTCTGCCACTTACTAGCTGTGTGAACTTGGGCAAGTTACTAACTCTTTGTGACTCATTTCCTCATTTGTAAAAAGTTGGCAATAATAATTCCTACCTCAAAGGGTTATTGTGAAGTTAGATAAGTTAATGCATAGAAGCACTTATATCAATGCCCAACACATAGGGAGTAACATATGTTTGCTATTTTGTTGTCATTATTGTGTATATTCTATCTACCCTTTCTACCCATTGTGCTGAGTTAATTATCTACCTGTTGTACATTCTGAAAGCCAGGAAAAGACTGTGTTCCTTAAAATACTATTGCCCAAATATCGGTCCTCTATGCAGTGTGCTTGGTCAAAGTTGGCCTATTAGCTTCATATGTGTTTAACTTTTGATAGGTGGGGGCTAATCATAGAACAACTTTTGTTCTCTTAAAATAGACTTTAGGTTCTCTCTTCTCCTAAATCCCTTTCTTCCTTTTTTAAAAATTTTATTTCTAAGTAATCTCTACATTCACATGGGGCTTGATTCTACAACCCCAAGATCAAGAGTTGCATGCTCTACCGACTGAACCATCCAGTCACCCCTCCCCTTCTTAATCTGTAATAATATCCCAGCTTTCTCAGAAATGAGGGAGACGTCCAAAGATAAAGAAGACTGTTGACCTAGACCCCAGAAAAATGAACCTTTTCAGGATGTGTGAAAATGTGCATTCAATAGGAAATGGAGATTACAGGTAAGTTTTCTTCTTAATACTTTTACAGTTGATCCTTGAACAGTGCAGAGGTTAGGGGTGCCAACCCCCATGCAGTTGAAAATGTGCATATAACTTTTGACTCCCCAAGAACCTAACTGTTAATAGCCTACTATTGGCCAGAAGCCTTACTTATAATAGAAAGTCTATTAATACATACTTTGTATATTCTATGTATTATTACTGTACTCTCACAATAAAATAAGCAAGAGAAAAGAAAATGTGAAGAAAATTATAAGGGAGCCAGAATACATTTACAGTATTGTACTGTATTTATTGAAAAAATTCCTGTGTAAGTGGACCCACACAGTTCTAGCCCACGTTGTTCAATGGTGAACTGTATTTTCTAAAACATGCCCAGTGAACATGGATGTTTTAATATTTTGAGTAAATATGGTCTTTGATAAAAGAGAGAATAAAAAATCATGTTAAAATTTTGTTAAACAGCTAAAAGATCAACTAAAGGAGGACACAGCAGGGCAGATCAAAGGGGTGCAGGATAGATCTTGAAGCACGAGGGAGCATGAGAAGGAATACATGAGAAATGGGAATGAGAGGCAGGCTTCCCTCCAAACCTGAAGCCATTTGGAAGAGTAAAAAGACGACCAGGAGACCAGAAAAACTCTTAGCTGATCACTAAACAATGTTTGAGCACCTACTATATGTGAATCACTATGCTGGATATTGTAGGAGAGAGAGCTATGAACAAGACAGGGTCTCTGTCCTCCAATTGCATTAAAACATGCCCTTCAGAGGACACCAACTCTGTAGCAATTGTGTCACCCCCAGGGACAGAATCTTACAAGTACAATGCCAGTACTCTTCAAAGTATCCTCTGCTGACCAAGCAAATCAGGAATATCAGAGCTGACTAGGAAAATGGCAGATTCCCAGACCTCTCTATTCCTGAAGAATCAGAGTGTCTGGGGCCCAGGGCCAAAGGCCCTGGCTTTTAATCAAGCACTTTGAGTGATTCTTATGCACAATTTAAAATGTTAGAACTCCCACCGCTTTGTAGTAGGTAACAAATGAATTATAAGAGAAATTGCTTTTGGCTGGAGGGTGGGGATAGATAGTTTCATGGAGGAAATTTTGAACCAGGGCTTTGGCTGGATTTTGCTACCTGTGGCAAAGGGGAGGCAGTGTTCCAAGAGCAATGACTGGCTTGGTCCAAGGCACTGAAGTGCATGGGGCGGGGGGGGGGGGGGGGGGCAGTGACTGTAGCCCAGAGAAGAACTGGCAGTTCTGAGGCTTCAGGCAGACTCACTTGCAGACCAACCAGGTGATGTGTTTTCCTTGTACACGGCTGTCCTGCCTTCTCTCAGGCTTTCTCTTCCATGCACAACCAGGATGACGTTTGAGAAGAATTTCACCATGGAAAGCTGGTTTTGCTTTGTGCCCACTTGTCACTGAGTGAAGTAAGCTCACCGGCTTTCTGCCTTCTGTCAAGTCAGCTGTTCTCTGAATTCAAGCAGAAGTATGAGAATTTGTTGCCACTCAGGCTGGAATGTTGCCATCCTTACCACTTGAGATACTGTGAGCTGGCTATATTTCCACATGGAAGACAGTGCACTCAATGCTACTGTCACCTAGGGTAGGTTAGGACAGTGCACTGAAACCAGGCCAGCACTTTGGCATGCCCAGATGGGTTTGCCATCTTGGGCAGCCTCTGGGGTGGATGAGTGTGGCAAGCAGCAGGAGATGAGATGTTACTAAATAGCATAAATGCCTCGACCAACTGTTGAGTCTGCACGTGGGTTGGTACCTCCCTAACTTGACCCCCTGGAAGTTGTCAATCAACTGAACAACAAGCATTTAATGACTGATCCTGCTGTTGACTCAGCATTCCGTGCCTCCACCCCTTTCTTGATTCCTAGCTGATGCTATTTGAGGGTTATAAGGGATGAGACCTTGGTGCTCATCTCCCCATGAAGCCTGGGGCCCAGGCTCACCATTCTGCAACCTCACCACTACAGCCCTGCCTCCTTTCTGGCCCCCCACCATTGTGGTATAGCAGAAAAACATGATGAGCTGGGAGTACCATATGGACACAGTGCAACAGGCAGGGAGATGTGCTGCCAAGATGTCCCTCCCAGGAAGGACTTGTGGTCCCAGCCCTGGGAGTAGTGTCCACAGACAGTTGTCAGTCATCAGCCCTTTGGGGTCTCCCCCAGGGCCATGTCCACATCTAATGACTGACCAAGGCAGGTGTATACAAGCTTGGCCATTTGGCCCAGTGCTGGACAACACAGATGTGTTTCCCAGTCCTACTTCTGGTCCCTTCCTTCCACAGATGCTAATCCTAAAGGTATTCCCTAATAAACAGCCACAACCTTAATCCATTTCGCAGTCCACTTCCCAGAGAACCCTACTTCCAAGGCATGAATTTGAATTTCAACTAATTAGGAGCGCTGTAATCTTGAGGAAGCAATAACTTATTTTCTGTTAGACTTAACTTCCATTTCTGAAAAATGGGAATAATGAATCATTTCTTCATTGGATCATTGTGAATTCACTTAATTTAATATGGTGCAGAGTAATTACTCATAAATATTAGATGTCATAATCTTGGGTGAGATATATAACGTCTATGAGTCTTAGATCCTTTATCTAAAAATGAGAGTAATACCACTTACACTCAGGATTTTGGTAAGGAATGTATGTCACAACGTGTGTGTGTGTATTAGGTACTCAACAGATGCCACCCTCCCCCAACCTCCTATCATTTTCCCTTTAAAATATCAAAAGTACCTTTATATAGTGAATTTTAAAAATAATTCATGTTTATTTTCTTTCCCTTTATTGGTTACCCTTTATCAGAGTATAGGGTGGTTGTATTTGGAGGAGGAAAACTGAATGCAAAGCAGAAAGGTGAGGCTAGGGCAGCCCTGGTTTTGTGTCTCTCTTCTCTTCCATCACAGTTCAAAGGCCAACTCTTCCAGGAAGCTCACCCTGACTGACTCAACACATTCTGCAAAGCCCACATACAAACTTTAACTCCCTTCTTCTTTCCACTTTTGTAATCCTTATTATGATATATTCCTTATTGTGATATATTATGTTAATATTGTCTCTGAAGTGGGGATGATATCTGTTTTTCAAAGGGAGTGCACTGTGCCGAATGCTGCTTAGTTCCCTGGGAGTGTTCTGGTTACTACACTAGTTCATAGTGATTGACTCTTACAGCAATGCTGAGTCCTCCTTGAAGCCTTGTGAGATGCTCCAGGAGTTCCTGCTGAATTGACAAGGAATATGAGAGCCAGATGGGGTCTTCTGAGGTGCTGTGGTCCCTCCTCTTAGTCATGAGGGAACTTTGTTTAGATCATCTCTCTTTAAATGATGACATTTTAAGGCTCATGTGAAATTTGGGTAGCCCCATCTTTATTGCATCTTCTCTGTTTTATAACTTGATACTCTTTTGTTTCTGCTTTAAAGCTTGTTCAGTTGTAGGAACATTGTCTTACACTGACGCCTACTGGGCAGGTGGGAAATAACGGGTAACTGCAGCTCTGGTGTCTAGAAACTGAAATTTTGTTTTCCTCATTGCATCGATCTTTAAGAAGCATCTTTCTTACAACTATCCTAGTTTTGAGCTTCCATTTCCCACTTCTCCTACTAAATGTAAAGGTCCATATTAGATTTTAAGTTTCTTAGGTTATGATGATTTCATCCAGTTAAAATGTTAAAAGCCCAAAAATACCTTTAATCAATGTCATTCCATAGATATATTTACCATTTCATGATGAACAATAATCACACTCATTAGATGTGACCTTAATGTTGCAAGCATTGCAGCTGTGAAAAGCTGATGTCAAGTGGGACCAATGCAGAGTATGGACATTTTCCTCCCAGATTCCCCATTGGTGGCAGTAGTGAGGCACCCTCTAATCTGGATCAAAACACTCCACATTTAAGGTACACAACAGATGAATATAGGGGAAGGGAAGGAAAAATAAGATAAAAACAGAGAGGGAGGCAAATGATAAGACTCTTAAATACAGAGAACAAACTCAGGGTTGCTGGCGGGGTGTTGGGTGGGGGGGGGATGGGCATTAAGGAGGGCACTTGTTGGGATGAACACTGGGTGTTATATGTAAGTGACGAATCACTAAATTCTACTCTTGAAACCATTATTAGACTATATGTTAACTAATTTCGATTTAAATAAAATTTAAAAAAATAAACAAACAAAAACAAAAGTGCTCCACGATGGCGGTAAGAACCATCCACGATGAATGTGGTAAATTCTTTCCTTCAAGGTTTCTCCAGGGATCAGGACCCCAGTAAAAATTCATCCAAGTGTTTCATCATCCTCATGTTACAAAACCACCTCTCTCCTGCTTTTATCTAAAAGTTTCTTTTGTTTGTTCTTCTAAGGTTTGCAAATGATTAATCAAATTCTACTCATAAACGCTTTACAGAATATACCAGTAGGTTATATTCTCATAATTATCTCCTTACCAACCCCTTTGTTGGTACAGAGTGAGCACTTAACTGGTATCAAATGTGGTATGACAAAGTAGTAAAGAGCTTTAGAATCAGGCTGTGGTGTTATACACACACACACACACACACACACACACACACAAATATATGATATAAAATATTTAAAAATATATATTAATTTTTTTAATGTTTATTTTTGAGACAGAGAGAGACAAAGCACGAGCAGGGGAGGGGCAGAGAGAGAGGGAGACACAGAATCTGAAGCAGGCTCCAGGTTTCAAGCTGTCAGCGCAGAGCCCAACGAACCATGATATCATGACCTGAGCTGAAGTCGGACGCTTAACCGACTTCAGGCACCCCAAAAATATATACATATTTTTAACTAGGCTCTATGCCCAGTGTGGGACTTGAACTCATGACCCTAAGATCAAGAGTCACGTGCTGTCCTGACTGAGCCACCCCCAAACCTTTTTCACTGTACTTTTTCTTTTGTTGATAATGTAATCACTTTGCCGCATCTACTGCGAGAATGAAGACTATTCTCGGCAATCAGACTGTCGACATTGCAGAAAATGTTGACATCACTCTAAAGGGATGCACTGTTACTGTGAAGGGCCCCAGAGGAACCCTGTGAAGGAACCTCAGTCACCTCAATGTAGAACTCAGTCTGCTTGGAGAGAAAAAGAAGAGGCTCTGCGCTGACAAATGGTGGGGAAATAGAAAAGAACTGGCTACTGTGTGCACCATCCATAGTCACGTACAGAGCATGATGAAGGCTGTTACCCTGGGCTTCCAGTACAAGATGGGGTCTGTGTATGCTCACTCCCCCATCAGTGTTGTTCTTCAGGAATTGTTCTCTTGTTGAAATCTGAAATTCCTTCGGTGAAAAATATATCCATAGGGTTCAGATGAGGCCAGGTGTTGCTTGTTCAGTATCTTGAGCCCAGAAAGATGAGTTAATGCTTGAAGGGAATGGCATTGAACTTGAATGAAACCCAGTTGCTTGATTCAGGCATGCCACAACAGTTAAAAAGAAGGATATCAGAAAATTTGGGGATGGTATCTGTGTTTCTGAAAAAGGAATAGTTCAGCAGACTGATGAATAAGATCTAAGTTGTCCAGCTACAGAAACAGCAAGAAGGCAGATGATTTTTCAGACTTACTTGTGATATTTTGAAGATGCAATAAGGAGTGCCTGGGTGGCTCAGTCGGTGAAGTGACCGACTCTTAATTTTGGCTCAGGTCTTGGTCTCACGGTTGGTAAGTCTGAGCCCATTGGGTTCTACATTGACAGCATGGAGCTTGCTTAGGATTCTCTCTTTCCCTGTCTCTCTGCCCCCCCCCTCAAAATAGATAAACTTAAAAAAAGATACAATAAAAGCTGTATTAGTTGGGGGGAAATAATATAATCATTAAAAGTACTTTCTAGTGAGTTCTGTAGTTTTTCTCATGTTGTATGTATACGTGTGTGTGTATGTATATGTATGTGTGTAAATATATGTGCATTTATACATATAACAGACTATTATTCAGACTTAAAAATTAAGGAACTTCTGCCATTTTTGATGACAACATGGATAAACTTGGAGGGTATGATGCCAAATGAAATAAGCCAGTGAGAAAAAGACAAATACTGCATGGTATCACTTATATATGGGATTTCAAAAAAAAGACAAAGAAGTTAGACTCATGGAAGCAGAGAATAGAATAATGGTTTCCAGGAGCTTGGAGACTGGGGAAATGAGATATTGGTCAAAGGTTACCAACTTTCAGTTATAAGATGAATGACTTCTGAGGATCTACTGTATAGCATAGTGACTATAGTTAATAATGCTGTATTGTATACTTGAAATTTGCTAAGATTTGCTAAGAGAGTAGATCTTAAGTGCTCTAAACACACACACATACAAAGTATAACTATGTGAGGGATGGTTGTGTTAATTAGCTTGACTGTGGCAAACATTTCACAATGTGTACATGTATCAGATCATCATGTTGTACACTATACTTCAGTAGAGCTGAAAAGGTGAAGAGAGGAAGACAGCATCCAGGTTCTAAGCCTGATAGCATTCATTAACACATGTCTGGGAACAAATAGATCCTGGTATCATCTGGGGTTTAGAGGAGCCCTTGAGAGATTGACACCAGGTATACTTGGAAGGTGCCTGGAGCAGAGGGGACATACAAGTTCAGAGAGAGGAGAGGGAATGGATTTGTGGCCCTGAGAGACAGATTTGGAGGCTCCTCCCCCTTCCTAACTGTGGATCTCAGGCAGTTACGTTGCTTCTCTTTGCTTCAGTTTCTTCATCTGTACATGGGGATAGCAATACCACTTTGTATAGTTCTTGTGATAAATTAATAACACAGTGCTTGCCACACAGTAGGTGCCAAATTATTTCTATTTTGTTTCAAAAAGCACACCATTTGCTCTAGCCCTGTATACAGTCTGAATATCCTCTTAGTAACACTTCTTTCATGTGATAGATGCCATTTCTGGAAATCCTTAGGGCTCAAACCTTCCTCTGTTCATGTTTTCTGGTTGTCACAAATGATCTCTGTCTTTCTCTCAAACTTCTCAGACACCCTTTGGCCCTCACATTGTTTGCTTCAGACTTTAAAAAATGGTCTCGGATTTATTTGTTTAACAAATATTTTGGGGGCTCCTACAATGTGCCAGCACTAGGGGTAGAGCAGTGAGTAAAACATATGAAAATTCTTGTCCTTATAGAGCTTTTACTCCAGGAGAGGAGGATGGAAAGGCAAGTAGAGCATATGAGTTGTCAGGTGATCAAAAATTGCTAAGTAAAAAAAAAAAAAGGGCAAGAAAAGAGATAGGGACTCGTGTGTGTGTGTGTGTGTGTGTGTGTGTGTTGGGCGAGATGGGTTTTCATTGCTCATAGAACTATATGGGGGACAAGGAGCTCTGGGCTTCTTGTGCTGACAGAAAAAAAAGAGTTATAAGTATTCTGGGGTTGGTCTTGATTGTCTCGAGGAAGATAAATGGTGTGAAATGGGAGGGTTGGGGAGTTGGTGTGTTGGGCTCTTGCCAGAAGTATTAACAGTCCCCTCTTGGTTCCTGCCAAAGGCAATGTGGAAGAGAATGTGGGGAGAACTTTCTTGATCTTATCTGGAGCTTGGAACCAGTTGGTGGGCTTCCCTTTTGATTCCCTCTGTCAGGCAGTGGGGATTTTGTAAATGTTGATTGACTTCTTGGGACTCAGTCACTGACAAGCATTTGAAGAGAGAGGGAGAGGGAGAGAGAGAGAAGAGAAGCAGAAGGAACCTCAGATGTTACCTTCAAGGAGCCTATCCTGTTCCTTTGGAACACAAGAGATTAGTAGAGAATCTGTTATAGTCCTTCAGAGGATGACTTCCTAGTCCTCTTGCTAGAGCAGCTATCCTAAGGTATGATACCAAGAAATATTGGTAAGAAAATATTTAGCAAACATGGCAGAGTGGAGGGGGCATTGGCTGGGAGAGAATCTGTGTTCTCCTCTAGGCTGCCTGACTCTTGGGCTGCTGCACTACCCCTCCAAATCTGTTTCTTTTTTTTCTTCTCTATAATGAGGAGGCTGGCCTCTAACATCCATTACCAATACAGAATTCCATGACTGTAAGAAGAAGTTGGAATTTTATCTCTGTTGTTGGAGTTTTCAGTAGAAAATAGAGGGCTTTAGGGCATAGATAAGAGTTTTCATTTATTTTTTCTTTTCAGTTGATTTTGGAAGAAAGGGCCTCAGGAAAGGAAGAGTTGGCTTTTGTTTTTGCTTTAGAGGTAGATTACATTTCTTGGATCTTAGCCAAACATAACAGAGTGGATCTTTCAAAGAGTGAGAAAAATTTGTTTGGCAGAATTGCTGCCTTGATGAAGAAAGCTTTTCCACTCAGTTTTCTGGAGGAGGGAGAGAAAAATCCTGGGAAACCAACTTAAATGCCCCCATTGGGAAGATGCCTAGTCCCTCTACATTGAATTAGATGCTCTCTCCTCTGTTTTCACAGAAAAGTAAGGAACAAGTTGGAGCCAAGGGATAGCAGAAAGGAAAATGACCCCACAGAAGAGTGGCAGTGCATATGAGATGAACATTTAGGACGTGTGTGATTAATGAAGAAATAAATGAAAGAATGAAAGCAAGTTAAGACCAACCAATAGGTAAGAGAAAATGGGGAAATCAGAAAACTTGACTAAATGTGGTTTATGAGAATTTAGAAAAGGAGTTATCCCCAGGACCCAACATAGCTTCACCAAGGACTGGTCTTGCCAGTAATCTCACTGGTAGGTCTTCAGACTTGTAGGTTGGAGGATGGCTGTGGACAGAATCGATGTCAATTTCAGAAAAAATCAATTAAAGTCCCCCTTGTTTGTTTGTTTGTATTGCTTGAGATGGTGAAATGCAGACTCGATCATACTGTTAGGTTAATTTCAGCTGGTAGAAATAACTTTATTCAAATAGTGTTGATTATACCATTTTTCTTCCTGGAATGAGGTATCAAGTTGGGCCCGACTATTCAACTTTTTTTTTTTAATGATTTATTTTGAAATAATTATAAATTCACAAGAAGTTATAAAAAATGTATAGAAGCATGTATGTTTCATTCTGTTTCTTTCATTGATAACATTTTGTATAGCTATAGTATGGTATCACAACCAGAAAATTGGTGTTGGTACAATCCACAGAGTTTATTCATATTTTACCCAGTGTTACATGTGAGTGTCTTTGTGTGTGTGTCTGTGTGTATGTGTAGACTGTGCAACTTTATTACATGTATAATTACATGTATAAGTTAAATGTATAACATTTTCATACAGGTTTTTGAGCATAAGTTTTAATTTCTGTGGGATATATGCCCAAGGATGCACCTGTTAGGCTATAGGATAATTATATGTTTAGTTTTAACAATTTAGCAAATTATGGGGAACCTGAGTGGTTCAGTCAGTTGAGTGTCCAACTCTTGATTTTGGTTTGGGTCATGATCTCATGGTTGTGGGATCAAGCCTCATGTTGGGATCCATGCTGAGTAGGGAGCCTGCTTGGGGTTCTCTCTCTTTCTCCCTTAGCCCCTCCCCTGCTCACATGAGCTCTCTCTCTAAAATAACTATAATAAAAAAAGCAATTTAACAAATTACTATCCAAAGTAGCTGTACCATTTTACATTCCCATCAGCAATGCAGGATTTAGTATTATTACTATTTTTAATTTTAGCCATTCTGATATGTGTATAATAATACCTCGCTGAGGGTTGTTTTTTTTTTTTTGCTGAGGTTTTAATTTGCGTTTTCCTTTTTTTTAATTTTTAATTTTTAATTTTTAATTTTAATTTTAATTTTTATTTTTTATTGAGAGAGAGAGAGCGCGCGCGAGCGCCAGCATGAGCAGGGGAGGGGCAGAGAGAGAAGGGGACGGAGGATCCGAAGCAGGCTCTGTGCTGATAGGCTGACAGCAACTGCAACCCGGTTGTGGGGCTCGAACTCACAAACCTCGAGATCACGACCTGAGCCCAAGTTGGTCGCTCAACCGACTGAGCCACCCAGGCGCCCCTTAATTTGCATTTTCCTAATGGCTAAGATGTTGAACATCTTTTCACATGTGTATTTAATTGCTCTCTGTATATACTTTTCAGTTAGATTTTTGTTCATGTCTTTGTGCATTTTCTAATTGGATCGAATTGGATTATTTGTTTCTTATTGTTGAATTTTGGGACTTCTTTTTTTTCAAGAGAATATTAAATCATTTATTGATTACACATGATAATGGACAATACACAAGCTTTGATCCCATCTATAATTTTATCTGATACCATAATTCAATTTAGATATATTGCATAGGATGTGCCAACAATCATATTAATAACCAAATAAACTCCAGGACTTTGCTTGGGTGACCCTTTTAATGCTGAACTCCAGGTCACAACACATTAACTATCAGTTCAACCACACCAACGTTTGTGGAGACAATGGCTTCTGTGCCCAAGCAGGTTGCAAATAAATTTCAAATGGAACCTGGCATCACCCTGATGGAATTCTAACTTCACACTGTTGGGGTAGTTTACCAAGATGGCTTCAGAGTAGACTAACTTTACACAGCACATTTTAAAAAAGACACATTTATTCAGCATCATGATCAGACTATTACATTTAGCAATCAACAGCATGGGTGCAAAAAAAAAAAATCTACATTAAAACCCTTTGTTGGAATGCTTTACACTTTGCACAGAACAGAAACCAAAATAACCTGTTATACAATTAGTCATAAATACAGTCCTCGAGTTTTTTGCCCATACACATGAGTATTGTCTAACACATGTCTTCTTTGTAGCAGCTAGGCCCTGCTTCAAAGCCACTGTGCTTGGCTGAGTTCACAAATCTGTTGTAACCTGTAGCTTTCCTGTCACTTCTCTGGCTCTCCTCTCCTGCTAAGCTTTGTTTCCTGGCAGTAATTAAAACCTTCTGCCACCGCCATAGCTACTGCTGCTGCTGGAACCGCCATAGCCGCCTTGGTTTCGTGGTTTGACAAAGTATTGGCCTCCACCACCATAGGGGCCAGAGCTTCTGCCTCCAAAATTTCCTCCTTTCATGGGTCCAAAATTTGAAGATTGATTGTTGTAATTGCCAAAATCATTATAGCTTCCACCACCTCTAAAGTTGCTTCCATCATTACCAAATCCGTTATAGCCATCCCCACTGCCACTGTATCCACCACCACCTCGACTGCCACCAAAGCCACCTCGCCCACTGAAGTTTCCTCCACAGCCAAAGTTGTCATTCCCACCAAAACCACCTCCATGACCACCACCGAAGTTCCCAGAACCACTTCGACCTCTTTGGCTGGAAGAAGCACTAGCCATCTCTTGCTTAGATAAAGCTTTCCTTACTTCACAGTTGTGGCCATTCACAGTGTGGTATTTTTGAATGACAATCTTGTCTATAGAGTCATGGTCGTCAAATGTTACAAAGGCAAAGCCTCTCTTTTTGCCATTGCCTCGGTCTGTCATGATTTCAATCACTTCAATTTCCCCATATTGTTCAAAATAATCTCTTAGATGATGTTCTTCAGTGTCTTCTTTAATGCCACCGACAAAAATCTTTTTCACAGTTAAGTGGGCACCAGGTCTTTGAGAATCTTCTCTCGAGACAGCCCTCTTTGGTTCTACAACTCTTCCATCCTCCTTGTGTGGCCTTGCATTCATGGCTGCATCCACCTCTTCCACAGTGGCATAGGTGACAAACCCAAAGCCTCTGGAGTGCTTGGTGTTTGGATCTCTCATTACCATACAGTCCGTAAGCGTTCCCCACTTACGGGGAAGCTCAAAATGGCTCCTCAGACTCTCATCGGTTGTTTCAAAGCTCAAACCTCCGATGAAAGCTTCTGCAGCTCTTCAGGCTCTTTGGGAGACTCTGACTTAGACATGACGGGAGTGGGAGGGGAGACTTTCACGATGCTTACTCAGCGACATCCACGGGTGGAAAGGAGTAATCTCGAGACTTCTTTATATATTCTAGAAACAAGTCCTTTATCAGACACCTGATTTGCAAATATTTTCTCCCAGTGTATAATTGATCTTTGTAATCCTCTTAACAGTGTCGTTTACAGAGCAGAAGTTTTACATTTTGATGAGGTGCAATTTATCAAGTTTTCCTTTAGTGGATCATGCTTTTGGTGTCAAATCTAAAATTTCTTCACCTAATCATGAAGATGTTCTCCCATTTAATTTGTAAAAGTTTTATCATTTTATGTTTTACATCGCTGTCCATAACCCACTATAGGTTAATATGTTCAACTTAAAATTTTTTTGTAATATTTATTTTTGAGAGAGAGAGAGAGAGAGAGTAGTGGGGGGGAGGGCAGAGAGAGAGGAAGACACAGAATTCAAAGCAGGCTCCAGGCTCTGAGCTGTCAGCACAGAGCCTGATGTGGGGCTCAAACACACAAGCAGTGAGATCATGACCTGAGCCAAAGTCGGATGCTCAGCTGACTAAGCCACCCAGGTGCCCAAATACATTCAACTTTTAAAGTCAAAGAGGTTGAAAATATGGTAGGTATGCAGGTGATACAAGCCCCCAAGATAAAATTTATAAGCATGCCATATCAGAGTTTAGTGTGATGGTTGAGAATGTGGGTTCTAGAGCCAAGCTGCTTGGTTTTAAATGCCTGCCCTACCTGGGAGCCCTAGGGAACTATGGTAAACTCTGTCTTAGTTTCTGCATCTGCAGAATGGGATTAATGAGAGTATTTGCCTTAGATGGTTGTTTTGAGAACTTACTGGGATAATACACGCAGAACACTTAGAACTATACTCCAAGAAATGCTGCCTATTATGCAAAATTTGGGTAGTTACAGGGAAGACAGGTCCAAGTAGGGAGCACATGTGAAAAAAAATGTATAGACAAAAAAGTGGAGAGGTTAACTTAACTTACTTGCAATGTTTAACTTAAATATTTGTACAATTTTTGATCATTGATATATGCTTATAAACATATGTCTTCATCCTGAAATAGCAAAGTTTGCACAGGATCAAAATAACAAGGAATTTAAATCCATTCAGTGAAAACAAGAGTCCCTTGTTTACAACTGTATAGATTCTCAAATGCATTTTTTTTTCATATTCTTGTTGACATTTTACAAAGCAAAGTCACTGTTTTAGATTATCAACTATGCGAAAATGGTCATGATTTCCATGAAAGTAAAATAGCCCAGCAGTAGGGTAAAAGGGCATCACCAGAGTTCATAGTTATAGCCTGATATGGGGGTCATGTAGATTCTCAGCCTCTCATAGTGGGGACTTCTGGGCCCCAGCCCTTGGTACCACTAACAGAATGCTGTTGGGGCATGGATCTTTCTTATGGTCTCTATCTTCACTGAAAATGAGGAAATGAGAGAGATGTTGATGTAGGAGGGTTGACTAGGTGGAGAAAGAGGTTCCTGGAAGTGAGAGGAAGAAGCTATTACAAATATTAGGCATTAAAAGAGAGAGGACAGAGGAAGTGAAGAGCGCCTGAGATTACTAGAAAGAGGTGGTCTTTCCTTGGACTGGTCATTACTTTGCCAGGAAGCAGCTGAGGGGCACTGGGCAATTCACCCACTGTCTCTGTGCCTGGGTTTCCTTTTCTGCCTCATCATGAAAAGAGTGTCTACCCCACACACTTCATGGGCTGTTATCCATTTACATGAAAGTTCTTTAAGCAAAACATAAATATATGACATTGTTTTATTTCATTGCGGACCAAATAGACATATATTTTTGTTCATTCTTGTTCTGGAGTCTCCCTCTCCTGCTCTCTCGGTCTTAGATTTTTTTGGTTCCCTTCTCACTCTAGCAGTCCTCCTACTCTAGCAGTGTCTCAGCAGTGTGCTGTGGCTGGCTTTACCAGAGATGCTCTTTTGTGTTAGTAACTGCTACACCATGTTTCTAGTTAGATCATTAAGCTCATTCTCCTCTCCTAACTCTGTAATGTAGGAAACCGACCCAGATTATTCACCCTATGCCTTGCTACTTCTCAGGTGTCTTTGTGCCTGAAAAAACACAGGCCCTAAGTCCACCCAAGGAAACAAGCTTGAATTTGTCTTAAAGAATAGATATATGAATATTAGTTTAATCAACATTATGAAATACAAATGTAGATTCACATTACTCACAGTTCTAGTGAAAACTGTGCATGTGCACATGTGGAATAGTTTGAAGAGAAGACAGTTTTTTTTTAAGTACTGTAAATTTGTCTATTTTTGCAGAAAACAGGAGAGTATTTTTTAGGGCTTACTATTATGGGGGTTATGATCATCATTGCCTTCAATTTTTAACTATGTGTGTAATCAATGGAAGTATTTTTAGATACATTCACAGTTTTACACCAAAAATGGAAAGTTAAAGAATTAGTTTTTTGGGAGATATTTTGGAGGGAAAAATCTAGTGACCACAAAGTCCCTAAATTAAGTATGAAAACATGGGAGAAAATTTCTAATAGTGGGCCATATAAAGACCTTGGAATAATCTCAAGTTTTCTTAATTTAAATATTTACTTGTTATTCATATTTTATTCCCCATTGCAACCTCATCAAGTTTAAGAAATAGAGTCATATGTGTATCAGAAGAGAAATATATATATGTTATTTTTTTCATGATTTGAGGAAGCACTAGGAAGACTGTCTTGTATCATTAGAAATCTACCATTAGAGAACTATTCTTGGGGGAGTACCAGCTCTCCAGGAGGGAGACATATTAAGCTGCTGTCAATCAAGGGGCGCCTGGGTGGCTCAGTTGGTTGAGCATCCAACTTTGGCTCAGGTCATGATCTCACAGCTCGTGAGTTCGAGCCCCGCATCAGGCTCTGTTCTGACAGCTCCGAGCCTGGAGCCTGCTTCGGATTCTGTGCCTCCCTCTCTCTCTCTGCCCCTAACCCACTCGCATTCTGTCTCTGTTCCTCTCAAAAATAAATAAACATTAAAAAAAATAAAAAGCTGCTGTCAATCAAGAACACATGTACAAGCCACATAGGATCATCACGAAACATAGGGTCTAAATTCAGATGGAGCTAGGATTTAATTTGGCTTTGGCACTTACTAGCTGTGAGATTCTGGGAAAACTATACTTACCTTCCCCGAGTTCCAATTTCTTCACCTATAAAGTGGGGTTAATAAAAATGAAAGACCCAATTTTAACGAGCTGATATATTTGAAGAATCCAATACAATCTTAGTTTAAACTAGGCTCTTAGTGCATGGCAATGATAATTATTAGTAATAGCAGCAATTTAGAATATTTAGTTCAGACTGGGGCTTGCTTAGTTTTGGGGGTACATGAAGACATTAAAGAGGTATAGAGATTTAGATAATTTTAAGGGAGTCAATTTCCAGATTCTACGTTTCTGTACATAAACACTTTTTCTGTACTCATCTGCTTGCAAATACACCTGCCTCAGGTTGCTTCTCCTTTTCCATGTTTCCTTTTACAATTTCCCTTATTCTGCCTTTTAAGAAAGAGGCATATTTTTCATATCATACAATGGTACATTGCCACGGGTGAAGAAAGCTCTGGGATGCCAAGCAAAGGCAACTTAGTCTATAGGTATTTGAGAGCTTCCATTAATCAAAATGGAACCATGATCCAAACATAATAGGGCACCATGTCTTTCCCTGTCCTATGCTTATGCTTATCTCTGTTAAAGGCCAAGCGTAACTGTTATGGAGTGAATGTTTTGTGTCCCCCTCCCCCCCAAAATTCATATGTTAACATTTTAACCCCCAATATGATGGTATTAGGAGGCAAGGAATTCGGCAGATAATTAGATCATGAGGATGGAGCCTTCGTGAATGGGATAAGTACCTTTGTAAGAAGGGATATGCAGGCTCCCTCTTTGCTCTCTGACAAGGAAAGGATGGGCATCTGCAAACAGGGAAGAGGGCCCAGCTCAGACACCAGATCTTCCATGATCTGGCCTTCCTGGCCTTCAGGACTGTGAGAAATTAATGCTTCTTGTATAAGCCACACAGTCTATGGTAATTTGGCAGAGCATCCTCAACTGGCTAAAACGATACCATAAACAGGTGTGCTGGCTGCTGACATATATTTAGATGTGTTGCTTTCAAGTATATTATGGATTAGGTGAGGGCTGGGTGGATAATGGCTTTTTTTTGGTCTTCACTACTGGCAAAGAAGATACTGTTCTTGAGGAAAGACTCCCTTGAGAATGGAGCAAAAAGAACATCTCTTGGAAATATTGACGATGGCAGCATGTTATTCACTCAAGTGACAAACTCATGGTAGGTTTCTGTACTTCAGCTATCTATCTATCTTGAAATGTTCAAGATTTATAAAAAGCATCCTGGGAAATGCCAATCTGCTATGAGCTGTACTCTCTGCAATTTTAACATCTCAGTAATGAGGATGGGTTCAGTGAATACTCTGATTTATCTGCATATTAGTCTCATCTCAATAGTATGATTTGCATGATTACAAGATGAAAAGACCCACAATTTCTTCCAACATACGAATGTTGTCTTTTATATTGAGAAACGTGTATTAGAGGCAAGTTAGTGTTTTGTATTTTCTTGAATATTTATTCAAATTAATAGGAAAAACATTTTCATTGATTTTTGCCAAAAGTTAGCAAAATATGAACTCCATAATCATTTTTATGCAGTTACCAGTCTCCTGCTCGCTGTCACTCATCAACAACTTTTCTGCTTATTTATTAAATCCTACCATGTACTTATTAGGAATATTAGTTAGCTCTGACTGCCATAACAAAATGCCACAGACAGGATGGCTTAACCAACAGAAGTTTGTTTTTTCAGAGTGTCCTCACATGGTGAAGACAGAAAACTCTGGTGTCTTTTCCTTTTCTTATAAAGACACACATTGGATTAGTGCACCACCCTTATGACCTCATTTAGCCTTTATCACCTCCTCACAGGCCCTGTCTTCAGATACATTGGAGGTTAGGGCTTAAATACAGGAATACAGGGATGGGGGTGATGGGGAGGGGTATGTACACAATTCAATCCATAACATTAGGTTTAACTTAACAGGAATATAATTTTTTTAATGTTTATTTATTTTTGAAAGAGGGAGACGGAGTGAGAACAGGAGAGGGGCAGAGAGAGGGAGACAGAATCCAAAGCAGGCTCCAGGCTCTGAGCTCTGAGCTGTCAGCACAGATCCTGATGCAGGGCTCGAACCCACGAACTGTGAGATCATGACCTGAACTGAAGTTGGATGCTCAACAGACTGAACCACCCAGGTGCCTCCTTTTATTTATTTATTTATTTGTTTGTTTGTTTATTTATTTATTTATTTCCCTATGCAAGACTCACCAAGGCTCTCTTCTTGCTGGTGTGATAACCAGAAATGTTAAAAATATTTTTTAAATGTTTTATTTTATTTTTGAGAGAGAGAGATTGAGAGAGACAGAATGCAAGCAGGGGAGGGGCAGAGAGAGAGGGAGACACAGAATCGGAAGCAGGCTCCAGGCTCCAGGCTCCGAGCTGTTGGCATGGAGCCTGATGTGGGGCTCGAACTCACGAACCGTGAGATCATGACCTGAGCCAATGTCGGACGCTTAACAGACTGAGCTACCCAGGCGCCCCCAGAAATATATTTTTTTAAATTTAAGTTTATTTATTTATTTTGAGAGAGACAGAAACAGCATGAGAGGGGGCGGGGCAGAGAGAGAGAGGGAGAAAGATGCCCAAGCGGGCTGTGCACCATCAGTGCAGAGCCCAACGTGGGGCTTTAACTCACAAACTGTGACAGCATGACCTGAGGTGAAACCAAGAGTCAGAGGCTTAACCGGCTGAGACACCCAGGTGTCCCCAACCAAAAATATTTTAGATCAGGGGTTGGCCAGGTGCCTCCTTTAAAAAAAAATTGTTTTAAAATGTTTATTTATTTTTGAGAGACACAGAGTGCGAGTGGGGGAGAGGCAGAGAGAGGGTAACGTAACAGGAATATAATATAATATAATATAATATAATATAATATAATATAATATAATATAATATATATAATATAATATGTTGCAGATTATAGTCTAAATAATGTACTCAACAATCCTTAGTGTACTTTTGTAAGCTTGTATTTATTAGTGACTGGGTCTTTTCCCTTCCTGTCAATTTACATAAAATATTTAAACTGTACTCTTAAAAGTAGACCACCTATTTAGGTTCAAAGGCAAGTCAAACTTTTCCCCAGATGCAAATCTAGTATAAAATGACCCAAGATTTAGAAAACCAGTTTGATTTAATTAGTATTAATGTCTCCCTTTCAGATGTTGATATACTGTGAAATTCTGCCTTTAATTATATAAACATCATTGACTTCCACCAACGTTGGGAAGAAATCATTAATGTACAAATATAAAATACCCTCCAGTGTCTGTGTCATTTCTTCCCATTAATTGCAACAGTTAGATAAAAATTTTCAAATATACAGAAGTATCTAATTCATTTTTTCATGCTTGATGCCTAGAAGTGCAAATACATCTTTGATGATTGATGAATGACTGATTAACAAATATGTGAATGAATGATCTCCCCAATCAGCTAGCTTATTTGACTTTCTCTTTTTTAAAAAATTTGTTTAAATTCAAGTTCGTTAACATACAGTGTAGTATTGGTTTCAGGAGTAGAATTTAGTGATTCATCACTTACATATAACACCCAGTGCTCATCCCAACAAATGCCCTACTTAATGCCCCTCACCTATTTAGCCTGTCCCCCACCTACCTCCTCACCAGTGACCCTCGGTTTGTTCCCTGTATTTAAGAGTCTCCTATGGTTTGTCTCCTTCTCTGTTTTTATCTTATTTTTCCTTCCCTTCCCCTATGTTCATTTGTGTCTGACTTTTTGTCATATCTTTACTACACACTTTGAGATGACCTAAAAAAAATGAAATGTGACATTAGCATGTAAGTGTTTGTTCACAGTCAAGGAGAAAAGTCCTAAAATGCACAATTTACAATTTTGTTTTTAACTCTACTTTTATATATTTTCGCTCCATAAGCAAGATGCCTCTAAGTAAAAGATGAACAGTATAATCAATAGTCACGTAATAAGTCTTGAGTAAAATTTTTTTTTCGTACTTCCTAGAAACTGAGAAAATGCAGAACTCTAGAAACTGGGTAATAGTGGTTTGGTTTGGCTTGTTTTTTTGGGTAGGCAGTTTCCAATTCTCCCTTTTCAAGAAAATAGAGGATCTAACCAAGTTGTCAACAGATAATGAAAATATTTTTTTGATAATAGATCACTATGCACTTTTTGACTTATAATTAAGAAGGTGTCCAAGTGAAAGAGTGACATTTCCATGAGAAAATGCCTAACATCCTCATTACTGATTTAATAGAACAAGTTTTCTTGGGGCTTATGTCTATAAAAGTGAAAAATAGGAAAAGAATGGCTGCTGAATCCTGTCTCATTTCAACAATAACTAACAGCCAAAGATACATGAACTTATTTAAAAAGATTCATTTATTAATTTTTATTGATTTTCAAATAAAACTTTACGTGCTATGTTTGATAATTATCTCTCAAAATACATTACATATTTATGTTGCTTTGGTCCATTGTGTACTCAAAATCATTGTTGAGATAAGTCAACCCAGAAACCTTTAAAAAACTTAGAACTTTGTGGTCATGCAAAATTGCAGTGTTTACATTTCAGCCCAAAGACAATTATTTTTTTTATTGTAGTGAAGTTAATAGAGTGATCAGATAAAATCTTTCAAATACAAAAATCTATTGCATTACATTACATTTCTTTTTTGGGAAATATGAGATCAAGGAGAAAAAGGAATGACATACATTCTCTAATTGTCAAAAAAGAGCTTGTCTGTGGATTTTTAAATGAGTAAGGATGGGTATCAAATTACTTTGGCATTTAGAGTTTATTGGATGCAAACTATGATGTAAGTTTTATTTAAAAATCAGGGGTGCCTGCGTTGGCTCAGTTGGTTAAGCATCTGGCTGCGGCTCACGTCATGATCTCATGGTTCACGAGTTCGAGCCCAACATCAGGCTCTGTACTGAGCGCTCAGAGCCTGGAGCCTGCTTTGGATTCTGTGTCTCCCTCACTCTCTGCTCCTCCCCCACTCATGTTCTGTCTCTCTCTCTCTCAAAAATAAATAAACATTTAAAAAATGAAAAAAATCAATATCTGTGGCATGCTAGAAAATACTATTTTGAAGCTATTCAAATTTGTGATGAAAAAATTTAGATGTCTATCTTAAAATGTGCAAGGGGATTCATAACTTTTCAAAATTCTTTTAGGAGGTACGAGAGAAAAAAATTGGAGGACCACTAATTTAATGTGTCAAGTCTTTACAATTTTAACAATCGATGATGATGGACTTCATGGGGAAGAAGTGGACAGAAATATTTAGAGCATAGAGAAAAGCAGACCTAGGTGTGCTGTTGACATGAGCTGTAGTGACAGAAAAGTAGAGCTGGAGAAATAGTTACCAAAAAAAAAATGCACCCAGTTCCCAAAGTTCTGAATTTCTGAGACATGATCTCATCTATTATTGATGAGATTTTGCAAAGGGGATTTATGTTGAAATTGGTTCTCTTTTCTGAGGGATTTAATTAGGTTGGAGACCAGTTCTCCATTATCATACCCATGATTACTATGTGCCTGGGACTGTGTTAAGTGCCAGAGACACAAAGATGAACATGAAAAGAAGATCTCTCAAGGCGTGTTCAGCATAGAAGAAAACTGGAAATTAATTGAAGTTGGAAGTCACTGAATATGTGCTTTGAGTGCTTTTCATTTATATCCCATGTTTCTCCATACAAAATATTTGAAGTGGGTGTCATATGAGTTGTTTAAAGAAGATGGGGATGGATTTGTGATAATTATAACAACTTCTTATATGTGTGTAGTGTTTTATAGTGTTTATAAGGTGATTTCACATAAGATAGCTTACTTGATGTTAACAACAACCTTTTGTGGCAGACAAGACCTGTGTTATTACTCTCACTTTATTTATTTTTAATGTTTAATATTGAGAAAGAGAGAGAGAGAAAAAAAGCACGAGTTGGGGAAGGGCAGAGACACTTAACCGATTGAGCCACCCAGGTGCCTCTTACTCTCACTTTAGAGATCAGAACACTATGGCTTAGAAGGATTAAGTTTTGACCACATCACATTGTGTGGCTACTAAATGGCAAAATAGGGGGTGCCTATGTGGCTCAATCAGTTGAGTCTGACTTCAGCTCAGGTCATGATCTCACAGTTCTGTGAGTTTGAGCCCTGCATTGGGCTCTGTGCTGACCGCTCAGAGCCTGCAGCCTGCTTCAGATTCTGTCTCTCTCTCTCTCTCTCTCTCTGCCCCTCCCCTGCTCATGCACCATCCCTCTCTCTCTCTCTAAAATATAAATAAACATTTAAAAATTTTTAAATGACAGAATAGGATGGAACTCAGGCACTTTAGGCTCGTAGAAGTTTTTGGCACTTTGTAGCCTGAGTCACTGAGTTTCTTCTTCTGCACATTGGAAAAGACAGTCCCCTTTGGGCCTCATCTGTTCTGACACATCATGCTATTGTACCAAGTCTACAAGGCCCTGAATGCTCTTTTACCTGGGCTGTTTCTCAGGGTTGTTTATGTAGCTGGTAACCTGCAGAGATCAGGTAACAAGCACCCCGAGGTATAAGCTAAGCTTACTGTTTGCTATAAAAGTATATTTTTTTCAAACTCAGTTACGATAGAAGCCCACTGCATACTATTATTCATCTGAGCCCATCATGTTGCCCTATGGGTTTTGAGGCCAATTGTAACCTAGGCAAGTGTACCGACAAAGAAACTCAAATATATACTCATAAATATAAACTCATGCTTCTTACTGTGCTGTAAGTGATCAAGTCCTTTGTCTTTGACCTACGAGATTTGTGTCTTCTGCCAGCATCCACGAAATAGTATCTGAGTAACTGATCAGTTTGTACTAATTAAAATCCAGTTTAAAATCTAATCTTAGACCTGATAAGACAATGACACAACTTGCTCGAGAATGTTTGAGGACCATGTGTGAGGATGTGTAAGGTATGATGCGCCTCCTATGGGGCTTCAAATGGGGTGTATCCCCAGAGTCTGAATTCAAGAATCCGAGAGTCAAGAAAGAGACCTGTCAAAAGGAAGCTGGCAAAAATTGTCACACACTTATCTAGAAACAGGCATACACAGAACAGACTAGGTCCAAGAGATTTGTTGGTACTGTGGCAGGCTTGGTATTTTACATATGTTATGGTGTCAGACTGTGTAACCCCAATGTGCAAAAATGTAATATCATTGCTCTGTCATGAAATTTAACTTTGCTTTCTGGTTCTAATCTCCCAGTGGTAGATCATGGAAACTTAGAAAGGAGACAGTTGCTCCAAGGTTGAACTCAGACTCCCTTCCTCCTTGTTCTTCATGGTGGTGGAGTGGAATAAGGTAAATTCAGGCTAAGGTACCTTCTGTCTCTGCTGGCCTCTGCTGAGGTGTGATTCATCCCCTCCAGTCTTGGGCATCTTGTCTCCTCTTGCTCCATGGACAGTGGTATCGCTGGCCCCATCGTGGCCTTCAGTTGTGACATTCATATACTCTGTGTTCTCCTCTGTCAGGGACCCCTTCTGGTCCAAGTACCCTCTCCCAGCATGTAGTTCCTTTTCGTTCCATTTCTTGTGCCCTGCTGGGGTATGCGGGCTCTCTGAGGCCCATCTACTTGGCTGTTTGCTTCTGCCATTGCTCATCTATCACTCATGTGCCATGTTGGGCTTAGGGTTTCCCTAGGAAGCTTGCATCTCACTAGGATGCTAGGCTCTGGCCCTTTTCTTTTAGACCCCTCCATGAACAGATCTGGGGTTTCTATTTGAATATCAAACTTGCTATCCCCCACATCCCATTTAGGGTATTGGGAATGGAGAGCTGGGGACCGTCTCAGCGTCTTACACATGAATTCTAGTCATATCCTCTGTGATTTCCCCCCATTTATTAAATTTTTAACTAATTTTAATCTATGTTTACATTTTTCTTCCAAAAATGGTTTATGGTATAAGGTTCTCTGAATCCTTGGGGTTTGGAACTTGAGATTTAAAGTTAAGCCTTTGGTATTTAGAAGAAAAAAAAAAGGAGAAATCTTTTCTTTCAAACACCTGCCACTCACAATAGAAAGCCATGGCCTGCAGAACAGGGTCTCTGCTATAGAGTTAGATCATAATCCACCGTTTATGTTCTGCCTGGATGATCCTATCCTGAGGGTGGTAAGTACAGAAGGTACCCACTGGCTGCTGAATAGTAGGTGAAAGGAAAAGGTAGCAGGAATTTAAAAGTACAGAGTTGCCCCACTACCATTGGGAAACCATGCATATTTCAAGGATCTTCATCAAGAGACCATGGTGTTCCCAGGATGTTGGCTAATTGAAACTGGTATAAAGAAGCTGCAACCCACTCAAATTACATTGCAACTTGCCAGAAATTAAGTAATGGTTTCCTGGAATTGGAGAGTACGATGCATGCAGTATTTATCTAACACTGTCCTAAAGCGTCTGGCCTCAGCTTCTGGAGGGCCAACAGGGTTATTGAGATAGTAATGTCTCTAGAACAGAGAGCAGTTTATCAGTTCATTCAGGAGCCCAACTTTTGTAGGATGGAGTTGATGGGCTCAGTATGAAAAGCAGGATCCTTTGCTCCAACCCTGAGCTGTTTGAAAACTCAATCTGGATTATACGTCTGGGTTGGGATTCAGGAATTTATATTTTCACAGGCTTCTTCTGGACCATGTTTTGAGATTATACTCATTGAAGTGGCTGAGATAAAAATTAAATAATTAGTGGCAGTACCATTTTTCTATCCAGGCCAGAGGGTCTAGTATGAGGTCTGTGGTTTAGGGGGGATGGGGAGTCTGTGGGCTCAAGGGAATATGCCAGCCTGCAGCCTAGGACCAGCCTTCTAGACCATGGGCCCCTGGAATGTTCCACTCAAATGGCACTGAGCTGATGCCTAGGTTTTGTATGGGTTTTTCCCCAGGTTTGACCTCTAGAATAGGTACCCAGCTGTGGACAGCCTTAGGCCTCAGTGGAGGTTAGGGGGCAGCTGTTTGAGGGGAATGGAGCACCGCTGTGTAAACTGAAGTGTCTACTAGTAGTCAGAAGAAGCCTCAAGCAGAGGCCAGGCTGTGGGCAGACCCGGAGTGTAGTCTTTGGGCCATGTACCCCAGCATTCTTGACATCTGGTGTTCCAGGTGCTTCTGAAGGCATATTTATGAGGTAGGAGAACAGAACATGTCTTATTCAGCAGCTCTTTAGCTTTGATTTATAACTTCTAAATATGTAGACATATGGTTTCTGGGCCTTTGTGGTATTCTTCCCTCAGTTTCCACAGATGTTTGGGGTTAGACCTGATCTATGCATTCAAATTATTAATGTCTTAGAATTGATTTCTTCTGATCAAGAAACAGTCCTTCAAGCCAAGCCTTGGGGAAGGAAAAATCGATGAGAAGGAAAAAGAAATGTGACCTCTGGATTGGCCTCATTGTGTAGCCCAGTGAGGGAACAAATCAGGGGGATGCTCTGGGGCAGGATTTGGAAGCCCATCTGCAATCCTCTCCTCTAGGGATGGGGTGGGTCTGGAGGCTGGGTGGGCTGAATTGTCACTCCCAAGGTCACACCAGACCCTGTCATTGCCTATCCTGTATTCCATCTGTGATTGCAAAGCGCTGGTCCCATTCTCTGACTCTCCCTCCCACCCAGTGCATTCCCTGTAGCATCCTGTTTGCTAGGACTATGTAACAGGGTACCATAGACTGGGTGACTTAAGCAAGAGACATGTATTCTCATATGGTGCTGGAGGCTAGAAGTCCAAGATCAAGGTGTTGGGTCGGTGAGTTCTTCTGAGGGCTGCAAGGGAGAATCTGTTCGATGCCTCTTCCCTGTCTTCTTCTTGTGGTTCGTTGGCCATCTTTGGTGTTCCTTGGCTTATAGACACATCACTCCAATCTCTGCCTTCATCTTTACCTGGCCTTCTCCCTATGTGTGTATCTGTGTCCAAATCTCCCATTTCTATAAAGACATCGGTCATACTGGATTTTAGGGACCCACCATACTCCAATATGACCTCATCTTAATGTAACTAATTATATCTGTAGTAGCTGTATTTATAAGTAAAGTCATGTGTGGAGGTACTAGGACTTCAACATATAGATTTTGAGGGGCTCCTGGGTGGCTCAGTAAGTTAAGCACCCGACTTTGGCTCAGCTCATGATCTCATGGTGCATGGATTTGAGCCCTTGCATCTGGCTCTGAGCCAGAGCCTTCTTCGGATTCTGTGTCTCCGTCTCTCTTTGCCTCTCCCTCACTTATGCTCTCTCTCTCAAAAATAAATAAACATTAAAAAATATATAGATTTTGAAAGGACACAAATTAAACCCATAACATACTCCATCTCCAGCAACCTTTCAACACCACTAGGACCTGTAATCTTATCTTGTATGCTTCCCTAATGCCTTCCCCTCCCTCCATATCTAGTGCCAATACCCCAATATATCATTAATACTGCTCCTTTGCTTGCTTCCTTGTAGCTCTCACTTTGTTGACTTTCTTGGTTAAACCACAACCCTGGTAAAATCGAGCTCTCCACCTACTTGGTGTTTGATCCCATGAAGCCGAATGTGGCTGGAGAAAAATAACCATGCTGACTCTTCTCATTTTAAATTCATGAATATAAACCCTAAGTTGGCTCTTTTTTTTTTAATTTTTTTTTCAACGTTTTTTATTAATTTTTGGGACAGAGAGAGACAGAGCATGAACGGGGGAGGGGCAGAGAGAGAGGGGGACACAGAATCGGAAACAGGCTCCAGGCTCCGAGCCATCAGCCCAGAGCCCGACGCGGGGCTCGAACTCCCGGACCGCGAGATCGTGACCTGGCTGAAGTCGGACGCTTAACCGACTGCGCCACCCAGGCGCCCCCTAAGTTGGCTCTTAATTGCTGTTTGGCAAGCATACTCTCTCCTATATCATCAACTTCCTCCTCTCTATTGGGTCGTTGCTCTCACCACACAAACATATTCGCATTTCTCTCATATTAATTGTATTTTTAAAAACTTTCTTGACCCCACATCTGCCAGGAGCTCTCTCCCAAGCTCTACTATCTCTGCTGCTTTTCATAGCATGGTTCTAGAATTGTCTATACCTACTTTCTCCAGTTCCTCTCTTTCCATTCTCTTAAGTTCTATCCCATTGAGTTTATGTACCCCTCCCCAAAGTTCTCATGTCAAGATTACCAAAGACCTTCAAGTTGTGATGTCTAATGGCCCATTTTAGTCTTCATATTATATGATTTATTAGTGACAATTGACACAGTTGATCACTCTCTCCTTTTGGAAACAACTTTCTTCCCTTGGCTTCCAGGATGCTCTGCTGTTTTCTGCTTGTCTCATTGGCCCACTTTTCTCAGTGTCCTTTGCTGGCACCTCTTCTTCTCTCAGCTTCTGCAATGCCCAGGGCTTTGACTTTGGGCCTCTTGTCTTCTCCATCTACACTTACTTCGGCTGATCTCAGCCAGTGTCGTGGATTTAGGTACGACCCAAATCAAGTTTATGTCTCCAGCCTGAATCTTTCCTTTGGACTATAGGCTGATATGCATTGACTTCCTCAGCTTCCCCACTTGGATATCTAATATGTCCCAACTCACCATATCCAAAACTGCAGCCCTGATCTCACCCTCTCTCCTACTGCTCCATCCTTCATTGGGTCAGGCCACCCCAGACTCAGTCTCCTTCCCCGCACAGCTAACAGGGACTTGTGCCGAGCCTCCCTTCAGAGTGTGTCTGGAGTTTGTTGCCTTCTCACTGTACCCACCATGACCACCTGGCACCCACCACCATTGCCCCGATGATGGCCTCAGTCTCTGCCTAGCCTCCATCCCTGCAGTCTATTTCCAAGGCAGTGGCCAGAAGGATTTGTGTGACACTTCAGCCATGTTAGTGCCCCCTCTCCTGAAACCCTACAATGGCTCTCCGCTCCATTTGGAGCGAAAGTCCAAGTCCTTATGAGGCCCTACCAGATCTGGGAACCACCACCATGACTTTCCTGACCATCCCTCCTCCTCTTCCCTGGTGTTCCTTCTTCTCCCAGGCTTTTCTCTCTCCTCTTCCTCGAACACACCAAGAACGCACCCTGCCTCTTAGCCTCAGCCCTGGGTGTTCCCTCTGCCTGAACTGCCCTTCCTTTAAGTAACGTTATGCCTTCAATCTTTGCTCAGATGTCAACTTCTTGGTGAGGCCTCCCTGGCCTCCTTGTTTAAAGTTGGAGACCCTGCCCAGCATCCCAGCTCTCCTTCACCCTGCTGCGTTTCTTTCTATGGCATGTTTTACATTCTCATATACTATGTGATGTACTTTTGTATTATGTTTTTTGATCATTCTGTGTGTCACCCAGTAGAATGCAAGCTCCGTGATGTTTATTGGTGCTTCTTTTCTTCCCTGAGTCTAGAACACTGTCAACACCTAATATGTGCTCAGCAAATATTTGGTGAATGAATGAATGGCAGGTTACTCAGAACTAGGCAACAAAAGAGAATGGACTGGCAAAAGGGGATGGTGGACTTGGCTAGGACTTAGCTAATTAACACCAGAATCACTCTGCAATTTTACCTGGATGCCACTTGAAAGCAGTGGTATGAAGATTGGTGTGCGATTTGTTTGTTAAGTGAGCTAAGCATGGTTTATTCCTAAACACAATTCAGTGAGTACTCCTTTGCTGCTTTTAGAAAGTACTAACTGATAGATGCTACCTCCTCCTCCATGAAAGCCCATTATGGAAAGGAATTGGGGGGCATTAATGTGAAGAGGCTGCAGGGCAGGGAGACCTGGTTTTCATTCGACAAGCCCCATCAGATTCTGTGCAAGTTGAGGTCTGTCCATGTCAAAACATGCTTTTAAAAAATACCTTTACAGGTGTACCTGGGTAACGCAGGTGGTTAAGCTTCTGACACTTGGTTTCAGCTCAGATCATGATCTAGGGGTTTCATGAGTTCCAGCCCTGCATCAGGCTCTGCACTGTCTCTCTCAAAATAAATCAATAAATGTAAAAAAGAAAAATATTTTAAAAATACCTTTACAAACATATTGTCCTTGTCCCTTGATAGAGTTGCTATAGTCTGAAGTTGCAGCGGTGACAGGTTTCATCTATGACAGTCTAGTGTCCCTGCTGGCTTAGTAACTGATCACTGTCCCACAGAATAATAGGCCACAATTTAGGCTGAGAGGAAAATAAAAACTTCTCGGATCATCTATTTGTTATAGGAACACTACTTGGGAAGAGTGAGGTATTAGCAAAAAAGTATTGCTGATTTTTATATTTACAGAACGTTATTTACATACATGAATAATATTTGAAGTTTCGTAAAAGCCCACATTGGTCCCAGTCAGCATCTAAAACATGGACAGAGAATTAGCACGAAAGAGGAGTGTAGCCCTCAAACTGTGCGGTTTGTATCCCTGTGTCTGGCTTTCTAATTGTTGCATCTAACTTGTAGAAGGTCGCTTTGGTTTTCAGTCTAATTAGTAGTACACTTCCTTAGTTTGGTTTCTGGTGTTAGTGAACTTCTTCTTTTATCTTGGATTTCCTCAGCCAATACAAAGATGGACAATTGAACTTACTTTAATTTATTGTATATGTTAAGTGATGAGGTTTAGCTAAGCTCGGGAAAACAATGGAAAGGCGAAATCATGAAAAATGGAAAGATTGGCAGAACAAATGCATAGTGAACAAATTGTTGAAAAGAAGGTACTTTTTTTACAGAAGTGACAGTTTCATAGAGATTTGAACTTTAACATTTTATGCTTATGCTTGTCTGTCAATTACTTCATCCACCTGGACTATATGGATGAATTTAAAGGAACCACTTAATCTTTCTGGGTTCTTTGTGTAAGGCTTTCCTGACCCCTCCCTAAATTTGGAATCCCAGGAACTTGCTTGGATTATTACTCAGCCCTGGGACAAACCCTTAGGGATGCGCAGTAGGGGAAGGAGGACAAGGCAGGACAAAGGGAGTGATAGGGTCAATTTAGTGCAACAAAGGGATGAGAGAAGAGGAAATAAGGAAAAAAGGATCAGACACAGGCAACATGGGCAGTGACTATAATAAAGTTAATTTTTTTCTGTAACTGTTGGAAATAAATTTTAGAAATGTACTTACTCTGTTAAATAAACAGACTACTTTGAAGGTGGTTGACTGTATAGTCTGTTATGTTGTAGGTGAGAAAAAGTCCATCTGAATACTTTCTGGTCACACTTTCAACTCATATCACTACAATTCTTCAGAAACAGGTAAGGAGTACCTGGGTGGCTCAGTCAGTTAAGTGTCTGACTCTTGATTTTGGCTCAGGTCATGATCTCACAGTTTTGGGACTCTGTGCTGGCAGCACAGGGCTTGCTTGGGATTCTCTCCCTCCCTCTTTCTCTGCTCCTCCCCTGCTCTCTCTCTCTCTCTCTCTCTCTCTCTTTCTGTTTATAAATAAACTTAAAAGAAAAAAAAGAAATAGCTAATAGAATAGACAAGGGAACTCTCAGTGTGGCCGTGATTCACCTCCCTGCCCTGTTATTCACTACTCTGTCACAAATGGCTGGTGGACACATGGCTGGGATAGATTAACTTTCATTTTGAGGATTCATGAACTGATTCAACACTGTGTGTGTCTTCATGTTTTGACACCATTTGAGTCAAGGCTTTGAGGTGTATTGACATCACAAAGCAGCAGAGAGGTGAGGGATCAAAGGATGAAAACAGTGAGCATGTGTAAGAACTTGGTATCTAAAACTATCCCTTCCCTGCACAACATCAGAAAGCAAGGTTCGGTAGCCACTGATAGGATGGGTGATAAAAGCAAAACTGCTTTCTTCTTTGAAACTGAAAGATCCAACCACCTGCTCTTATATGACTTTCTTTTAACTGAAATATTTACAGTGAATAAAGAAAGGCAGCAAAGTAAGCATTCTTGGGCTTCCCTCCCATCTGAAGTCCCTCCCTGCCAAAAATTTGTCACTGAGACTTGTTAAATCCACCCCCAAAAAACCACAATGATAGATTACTACATACTTAGAAAGCCTTATATCAAATATAAAAATAAGCAAGTTATACAGTAATTGGCTGCTTAAATTATTATGAGGTGATAAGATTTCTGACTACTTAATTTTTATTTGTGTTTATGGTAGCAAATCAAAATGTGAAAAAAAATAACTATACTAGGTCATGACATTATGAAAATTTTCCATAGAAAGATGTCCTAATTTGAGCATCCAATTGGGTAGTAAAACTTGAATATTCTTGTTGGTGGAGAACTGGATGTAATGAATGAAATGAATATACTTTCTCTATTTTTGGTTTGTTTTTCTTTTAAGAAACTAAAAGTTCAAGGTTAGTAACATGTATTTAATTACAGAGATTTTTTTTTTTTTGTAAACCAATACTCGTTTTTGGTTTTGTTTTTGTTTTTGTTTTTTGTCAACAGATCCCAGTGGATCAGGGACCCACTCTGCTCCCAGAGGGACTGTGGACAATGGGTGTGTGGGGTCTTTGGGGGAGTTAGGTCAGTGCAGTGAGAACAGCTCCAGCCACCACGGTGGCCTGGGTGTCAGAGACATCATCAGGAAACTACTGGGGGGCATGGGAGCCCCCAGGAGAGTGAGGAGCTGAGACTCAGCTGGGTCCTCTGTAAGAGGCCAGTGAGGGCTGTCAGCTCAGGCCCACTGAGCCAGGTGGTGGAGCAACCAGGGGATGGGGTGGAGAATCGTAAGGGGCTTTATTTTCATCTAGGTTATTTTATTTCAGCCAAGCACACAACATATCATTAACCAGCAGTTAATCTCACTAGAAACCTACCCATTGCTTGGTAGTGAGTGTCAAGGGTTGGAGGAAATAGAGATATTTGAGAAGCTACCAGTCAAGAACCAGTAGATAGACTTGAGATACATCTATGTATTTCTCAGATTGGAACCGTGGCTATTTATGGGTTCCAGAATATGAAACCTGGCATTAAATCCCCATGAGTGTGACAGCATATTTTAACATTGCTGAATATGGGTGAAGGGGGGAGGAGGGAAGAAGGAGCATAATGCTAAACTAAAATAGTAATATAGTCAAAAAGTTATAAAGTTATATTCTTTTTAAAAATTTTATCCCAAATTGTGCTAATCAAAAAATAATTGCTTGGTTAAGCTTATTAGATTAAAAATGTTGCTGAAATCAGGCTAAACATACATGTGAAGTTCCTGCTGATGTGACCTGGCTATAAAACACCACAAATCAAGAGGATTATAAACTAAACCAGGCCATGGGCTGTGGAAGAGGGAAGGGCCATCACAAGTAAGTCAAGGTTCCTGACAGGCAATGACTTAGAGGTGTTGCAAGTTGGAAGAACCATTAGAGATCAGTTAGTTGAAAACCTTTTTAATTTTAGAAACCAAGAAGTTGAGGTTTAAGGTGTTTACTTGATTTGCCCAAGGTCCCATGTCTCAGTGGCAGAGCCAGGCTAGAATATGATCCTGGATTTCCAGTACAGAGCTCTTATGCAAAGGCAGTCCTGGAATTTTGGTGCTGGTCTGGCTTGCCAGGACTGCCTTTTCAAAATCACATTTAAACACAACTCTTATTTACTTGCTGCTAATGAATTTGCACAGAACCATGTGGATGGAGATCCAAGTCACATGATTAAATGTCTGACAAGATGGTATTGAATAACTGAAAGCCTTAAATAAATATTGACTTCTAGTCTTTTTGGAGTTGTAACTCCCTATCAGTTTTTTTCTTGAATGTGTTTCTTATACAGATCATATATATATGATATATCATATATATATATCTGTTTTATATCATATATATCTTATATCATATATATATATGTATGCTTTAAAGAGAATCAAAATTAATTTTTGTTTTGTTTATTCGATTTTAGAAAATCTTGGCAAGATCCATTGCGATAAACAGTGATGTTATAGAAAGATTATCAGATGCCTGCAGGAATGGACTTTCCATCCTGCCTGGCCTTGCGTTCGCTTTGGAATCACTTCCATTTTCTGGTCAATAAAACAGGGATGTTGATGCCTGCTCTACCTCCAAGAAAACACTCTAAGAATAAATCAAAGAAAAGAAGGGAAGTGCTCCAAAGGTTTCATACGTTTCTAATAGAATTAAAATAGGTAAATTAGGCTTTAGACTCCAACTTTTTAAACTCAAATGTTGATGGCTTCAAGTTTTCCTGTAGCTTTAAGACTCAATGATTCTCAGGAATCCCTTTCACACCATTTAACCTTTATTGAATCTTGGGCTCAGAAGACTCTGAGAAGCCACCTAGTGATTTCTCTTTCCAGTTCAAGCAAAAGCTTCAAGTATACTTTTTCATAGGAATGTATGCATTCTTTTCTTTTATGAGATGCTTGTCTAGAGTATAGCAATAATATAGTATGTCTTGTTCAAAAGGAAATGTTTCATTGAAAGGATAGGATAGGAAAACTGTACACATTCTCTTTTTTGTATGTGAGAGAGAATGAGCAGGAGAGGAGGACAGAGTCTTAAGCAGGCTCCATGCTCAGTATGGAGCCTGATGCGGTGCTCAATCTCACGACCCTGGGACCATGACCAAAGTCAGGAGTCAGATGCTCAACTGACTGAGCTACCGAGGTATCCCAATATACATTCTCGATACAGTTTTCCTATACTATCCTTTCGATGAAACATTTTCCCTTTGAACAAGACATACTATGGTCTTCTATTGTTGTATTTCAGGCAGGCATCTCATCAATAAATCTTGAGATTTACTCTGAGACACAATTTACCTTTCCTTATCTAAAAATCTTAAATATATATGTGCTGTGTGCATTGACATATACACATTTGAGTCCTAGACTTTCTTCCTGACCTACTTCTATGAGATGTCCTCTTGAGAAGGTTTCTCTTCCATGGGATCTCTGCAGTCTCACACAGTGTCTGATTTGAAGTGGTTTATATCTGATTTGGTTTGTTTCCTGAGATTTGATCTTCTCCTCATTCTTGTACTGAGTTGGTCTCTCCAAACTCCTTCCAACCCCACCAACCAGTGGATATGAACATAGCCTTCTTCAAATTTTATTCTGGTAGATTTTCCATTATTCTGATTCATGTGATTTTGTTGTCAGAGAGACATTACCCTGAGTTAAAATATCATTTGGTGATTTAAAAAAAAATAAATGACTCTTTTTTTCTCACAGCCTAGAAAACAGGATTTGAGCAGAACATAATGTTTTTTCCCCTTTCAAATATGAGGACTTGTCATGTGGAACAGGAATGAGACTCATCCTCTATAGATTCATTGGTGGAAATTATGGAGGCAGATGTGATAAGATAATCACCAGAATCATAATCATAATCAAAAAACTTTCTAATGATCAGAACTGTCCCAAAACAGAATGGCACGCTTTGCAGGGTTGTCAGCTCTATTTCTGGAAAAGTTGAAGAAGAGTGTCTTAGGTCATGTTCTCTAGAAGCAGAGCCTGAAATGGGTATTTTGTGTAGGTGATTAATGAATCACCTGACAGAGTACTCTCAGAAGAAGCCTATAGAGAAGTAAGGGAAGCAGGATAGGGGAGGGGAAGAAGCTAGGCAAAGATGAAGGTTCAGCTAAAGTTTAACCTCAACCTGACCCCACTGAATTCTGGAGCATGACTGGTATCACAGAGTTGTCCTGCCTGGAGACAAGGGAGATGGGTCTTTTGTGCCCCTATATCATTCCATTATTGCCTGTGGGGTGTCCATAGGTGTGTGTGTGTGTGTGTGTGTGTGTGTGTGTGTGAGGTGGTGAAGCATAGCTCTGATAGACATTTCCATGCAAGGCAATTGGAGGCAATTCTCAGGCCAGGGGTACATCTGTGGTCAATTGGAGGCAATTCTCAGGCTAGGGATATATCTGCAGTCTGTTTGCAGCTAATACTCAACAGCAGTTGAAAGATGAAAGAATTGTCCAGGTAAATGGGATCCGGGTAGGGTACCAACAGCACTTACTACCCAGAGATGACTGGTCATGTTCCAGAATAGGAATGAGATAAGGAATCAAGACACCAGCCTTCTACCTTTGGTTTTGCTACTGATAATTTTCTGATACTCTATTTCTAACAGTCTGTAAAATAAAAGTATTTCTTGAAGTCTCTTTATCTCTAAAATTAGTCTATGATGGCATGTTGTGGAGGAGTAGGTCCTGGCATATAGACTGAAGACCCTTAGTGGTGGGGTTGGTGAGAAGAAAAAGGCAATGGTTACTGCAGTGATTCTTTGAGATCATATACACCTCACACACTGTGTTCACATTAATAATGTGAATTATTTACTATTTTTAAAGTATATGCAATAAATGAAATAGGTTTTAATTTTAAAAGCATTATGGAATTCATACTGGTTCTTTTGTGTTCTGTGTTTTCTTAATCATTGGATTCTCAAGGGATGATTTTTGTTCTGGGGACAGGGTGGAGAGTCCTCTAAAGGTATACTGACGAAAAAAGACATGCACATGCAGCATTAAATGGGAAGTACATAAGGAAGTACCTAAGCTCTAAGAATTCGTGTGAATTCATTCACCTTATCTGGATTTTACCAACTTAGGTTGTGATTTTCTTCATAATATTTTTTCAGGCATGCATAGTTCATTTAGGCATATGAGTATGTAGCAATTAATAATGGGAATATATTAAAATGAATGAAATTCCTTTCTCTGAGGGGTGCCTGGGTGGCTCAGTCAGTTGAGCATCCGACCCTTGATTTTGGCTCAGGTCATGAATTCATGGTTTGTCAGCACAGAGCCTGCTTGGGATTTTCTCTCTCCCTCTCTCTCTCTGCCCCACCTCCTGTCTCTCAAAATAAATAAATAAACTTAAAATAAATTCCCTTCTCTGACAAGTACACTAGCATTTGAGAGCAGGAAAACTTGACACAGGTTGTGTGGTCTTTCATTTTATTGATGAGGAAACTAAGGCCCCAAGTCATTCTGGGAAGACATCCAATAATGTGCCCTGACTTCCCAGTCTGATTATTATTTCCATTTCATCACAAAGGCAAATAATAATTCAAAATTGTTAAAAATTGAAGACAATTGTTCAGAACCGTATTTCCTCAGTCAAAAGTGGAATTAGCTGATGACATACTATATCTTGAACTTTGGAAACATTTTTTTCTTAATGTTTATTTACTTTTGAGAGAGAGACACACAGAGAGAGACAGAGTGCAAGCAGGGGAGGGGCAGAGAGAGAGGGAGACACAGAATCTGAAGCAGGTTCCAGGCTCTGAGCTGTCAGCACAGAGGCGACGCAGGGCTCCAACTCACGGACCATGAAGTCATGACCTGAGCCACCCAGGCGCCCCTAGAAACATTTTTTATGTGGATCCCTGATACCCATTTTCATAGTATGATCACCATACTGTGGTTCTCTCTCTCCTTGTTTTTAGATTTCTGTTTTTAATTGATTCCTTCTTCCCTTCCACATGATTTCAACAAATTCATTTTTTACCATTTCCCAACATATATATATATATATATATATATATATATGAAATGATATGAAATCATTATATATATATATAATGGTTACTTTCATTTTAAACCCTTTTCAAATAAAGATAATTTCCCCCCTAGGGTGTTACAGCATTCAAGAACAAAATAAATATTGTAATATGCTGAAGTTGGTTATTTCTATAATAACCATGTGACTCCAGTGCCATGGAAATAATGCTAATATTTTTATTTTCACACTCTTTGTGGCTCAAGTGATTGCATGTGGTTAACAGCTGGGCTTATAATGCTTCAAGGCCCTGAGATGGAGAATGGCAAAAAGGAGAACAGTACATTGCTGGCATCATGTATCTTATTCCCTCCCAAATCAAACTATGGTTCTCTTTTGAAAACTCTCTTATGAAGAGAGAGAAAACACTCCTTTTCCTTATACCATTCAATGTGAGATAAGATATCAGCAGTGAGTATATAGATAGACTCAGCCCATTATAAAAGATCAAGGTTCCTTGTATTTTCTCTGAAGGCTTGATAAATAGAGTTGCATGCAGAGACAATTCTTCCTAGGTTTTGCTATAGCCTGAAGCCTTGTGCCACCCTCGCCCAAATTCATGTTTAAACCTTAATTCCTAATGTAATGATATTCGGAGGTGGGCTTTTAGGAGGTGATTATTCAGGAGGATGGAGCCATTATGAATGGAATTAGTAAATTATACATGAGACCCCAGAGACCTCCCTCACCCCTTCCACCATATAAGAATGCAGTGAAAAGATGGCCATCAGTGAACCAGGAAGTGGGCCTTTACCAGACACTGAATCTGCTGGCACCTTGATCTTAAACTTTCCAGCCTCCAGAACTATGAGAAATAAATGTTTGTTGTTTAAGTCAACCAGTATGGTATTTTTGTTATAGTAGCTTGAATAGACTAAGACAGGTCTCTAACATTTCTGCACATTTTGCATGTAGAGGCACTGATTGTCTTTGTTCTGGATTATCTTTTTTTTCCCCCAAGGATTTGTATTTATGTCTCTTCTTTTCTTTCTTTCTTTCTTTCTTTCTTTCTTTCTTTCTTTCTTACTTTCAAATTGTGGTATAGCTGACCTATCACGTGGTATTAGTTTTAGGTATATAACATAATGATTATTGTGGATTATCTTTTCAAGGATTTTTGTGTAGTGAACGGTATTAGAAGAATAAGATATTGTCTCCCTACAGAGTGGGGGGCAGATTTGTTTACTGCCCGATATAAAAATTTCTCCTTGAAGACAAAACTTGGACAGGTTTGCTTGCAGCCTATTATAAAAGATAGCGTTCGTTAAACTTGGAATTCTCAGCTGTAATGCAAATCTGCATGTTCAGCATCCCTCCAGGATGCTCTGCAGGGCTGGGGAGCAGGGAAACTGACATGCGCCTGAAGTTCATGCTGCCTTCTGTGCTCTGAGTGGTAAAGTCCTTTGTCTCTGGCCTAGAAGTCGGGTGCCTTCTTCCAGCATCCATGAAATAATTTCAGACTTTTCACAGATCTTGGCACATCGACCATTTGCCATTAACGAATCACTTTCCAAGGGTAAATGGCTGTGCTCATAGAATGAAACACGTTCTTGGTTACCAGAGAAATAAAATAAGGAACTTTGATCCCCTTGACCATAGTCCCTTTGGCCAAAATTCACTGCTAAAGTTTCTGTAAACCCCTTGTATGTGGAGAGTATAAGTAACAACTGAAAACAGGTCAGCATGGAGATTGGCCAGTCTTAGGCATTTAGAGGGGCTTTTCTTGCATCTCTTACTTCATAGCTATAGGCAGCCATCCTCTCTACCTTCTTAGGAGGTAAATACTATTTGCTATTTTGTGTCTGGGAGAGCTGAGGGCAACCAAAGAGTGTATGTCCATCAGTGCTTCAGAGAGATGATACAGCCCACAGCTCAGAGGTCCATCGGGATCCATGGCAGAACTCACTTTGCCTGGGCAGGGGATTGCCAGCTCCAGCTGACCTGGAACACTGCCCTCCAAACCAGCTTCCAGCTCCACCTCCTACACCAGGAGCTGCTTGTGTTTCTGTCACAAAAGAGCACAAAAGGAGAGGTGAGGGTTTTGGGATGGATTTGGGGTGCCACATGGGACACTAATTGCTCAAGGCGAAGAACAAAGGAGTTAAGTTGAAGCCACCTTAATAGAATTTGATTATTAAATTAAAATATGTTCCAGGATTTGGGGGTGAGGAATCACCCTCACAAAACCAGGGATCAGGAAGTGTCAATTTGTACACCATTTACTCTGCATGGCCTTGATTAAGCAACCTGCAGAAACTGCCTAACCACGGTCTGAACAGTTTGGTAAACTCTCTTTTGAGTTCACATTTAATGTATACAATGGTCATTATAGGTCCTGGGAGAGTTTCTTTGTTAGCTATATTATTGTGTTTGGCCTTCATGGTTTGAAATATTTGTGACTCTCCTACTTGTAAGATCCTTCAACTTGGCCCCTAGTTCACTATTCCAATACCAACATACTCTGCAAATCCAACAGTTTATAGAAGCCTTTTAATATCTAGAGCTAACTTTATATGCATAGCTCCTGCTTTTTGCTTGGAATATGATCTTGGAAACCAAAATAAAGTGGATGGTCAAAAAGCAGACTGTTATTTTCCATAGAAACACTATATATGAAAATTATGTTTATGAGCCAGCATTTGACATCAGATACATTTAAGTTCAGTTAATAATTTACCATGAAAACAAGGATGCAAACATTAGAAGTGCTATGATTATTTGGAATATGAAATTTACGTTACAAGTTTTATACCATGTACATAAAATGATCACACCTAATGAAGGTGCAGAAACGTAATGATCAATATATAATAATACAGGTGTTATACCTTGGAGATAACGTAAACCAGCAAAAGTAGTCACGCGTTAAATATTTAACTAACAGTTGAATTTGCCTTCTTGAGTATATGAAGGCTTTTGGGGATAATATGGTTGAACCACATACCATTTATAAAAGCACTTTAATTGTTCTTGAAGCTCTAACCAATATAACGCAAAATAGAAATAACAACATATAATTATTGGAAAGATAAAATTATCTACAGAGTATATGATTGTCTAGAAAATGAGAAGAACACACAAACTAATAAAAGCATCAGTAGAGGTCAGATAAACTATAAATACTAAAAAAATAATTTTTCTCTATTAACATTAACTAATTAAACAGTATAATGAGAAATAAGCCAGAGAATAAAAAATGTATATAAATACTTAGGAACAATCTTAATAAGGATTGTGCAGGGCTTATGTGACAAAACTATAAATTCTACTGAGGGAAATAAAGAAAGACCTAATCAAAGGGAAAAAATAATACCTGGACAGGAAGTTTCCATTGTGTCAATGGATTAATTTAGTGGAAATTGGCATAATAATTTCATCCAATCTCATAATAATTCTAATGGATTTTTTGTGACTTGAAAAAAATTATTTAAGGGTGCCTGGGTGGTTCAGTTGGTTAAGTGTCCAACTTTTGGTTTTGGCCCAGGTCATAATCTCACGGTTGGTGAGATCCAGCCCCATGTAGGGCTCTGCCCTGACAGTGTGGCGCCTGCTTGAGATTCTCTCTCCCTCTCTCTCTGCCCCTCCCCTGATTCTGTGCCTGAGTGGGTGTGCTCTCTCTCTCTCAAAATAAATAAATAAACATTTAAAAATTATTTTAAAAATCTACCTAGAAGAACATGCATATAAGATTAGTTAGGAATTTTTGAAGAAGAGTTATGAGAGGAAACTAACCCTACCAGGTATTAAGTTTATTTTAGAGCTTTGGAAATGACAACTGAGCTATAGAGCCTGAAAGATATTAATAAAATTAAACAGATAGTCCCCAAATGGATCAGTGTATTTCCATTACATAACCTCTGTGCGTCTTAATTTTCATCAGCTATAAAACAGGGATAACTACCATGCCTACCTCATAGGCCTATTATGAGGCATTTAATACATGAAAAATTATTAGAATAATGCCTGGCACTCAGTATGTGTTATGGAACAACTTCCTATATTGTTAAACGGTGATACTTTACCAACCCAAACTGATTTGGTTTAAAATTAGATTCTGTTTCCTAGAATATATATTTATTGTAATTTTTATTTCTATGCCATGTTTTCCCAAGAAATTCCGTTTTCTATGAGACCCTGCTCTTGATAACTGTGATTTGGTCAACCATGGTAACTGACAGGAATATAAATATTGTGTTATAAATACCATGTCTGGGGTAAGACTGCTCAATGTAGATTAGTTAGTAATTGATGCTGGGATAACTGGATAGCTATTTCAATAAAAACAAAGTTAAGCATCTTCCTCACATATGATACCAAAGTAAATTTCAAATAAATTTAAGGGTTGAAATGCAAAAAACAAAGCAATAAAAAAATCTAAGAGAAAACATACATTCATTAAAGTCTTTAATGTTTATAAAAATGGATACTCTGGCACTTTCATACACTGTTAGTTGAATAAATTAGTTTACTCTTTAAATTAAATTAAATTTTATTTTATTATACTTTTAAAATTTATTTTAATTCAGTTAACATACAGTGTTATATTAGTTTCATCTGTACAATATCGTGATTAAACAATTCCATACATCACCTGGTGCTCATCATGACAAGTGCACTCCTTAATCTCCATCACCTATTTCACCCATCCCCCCACTCACCTCTCCTCTGGTAACTATCAGTTTATTCTCTATATTTAAGAGTCTGTTTCTTGATGTCTCTCTCTCTCTTAACCTTTGTTCATGTGTTTTCACATATGAGTGAAATCATATGAGCATTGTTTCACATATGAGTGAAATCATATGGTATTTGTCTCTCTCTGACTTATTTTGCTTAGCATCTAACTCTATCTATGTCCTTGCAAATGGCAAGATTTCATTCTTTTTTATGACTGAATAACATTCCCTTGTGTATATATACAACCTCTTCTTTACCCAATCGTCTACTGATGGACACCTGGGTTGCTTCCATAATTGTAAAAACTTGTAAAAAATGCTGAAATAAACAGAGGGCTGCATAAGTCCTTTCAAATTAGTGTTTTTGTATTCTTTGGGTAAATACCCAGTAGTGCAATTACTGGATAGTAGGTAGTTCTATTTTTTATTTTTTGAGGAACTTCCATACTGTTTTCCACATTGGCTGCACCAGTTTGTATTCCCACATCCTTTGCACAAAGGGTTTTTTTTCCCCTCACATCCTCGCCAACACTTGTTTCTTGTGTTTTTGATAATCGCCATTTGACAGGTATGAGATGATTCACATTATAGTTTTGATTTGCATTTCCCTGATGATGAGTGATGTTGAGCAACTTTTCACCTGTCTGTTGGCCATATGTATGTATTCTTTGGAGAAATAGCTGTTCATGTTTTCTGCCAGTTTAATTGGATTATTTGGTTTTGGGGTGTTGAGTTGTATCAGGGATACTAACTCTTTATTGGATATGTCATTTGCAAATATCTTCTCCCATTAAGTAGGCTGCCTTTTAGTTTTGTTGATTATTTCCTTTGCTGTGCAGAAGTCTTTTACTTAGATGTAGTCTGAGTAGTTTACTTTTGCTTTTGTTTTCCTTGGCTCAGGAGATATATCTAGAAAGATGTTATGGCCAATGTCAGAGAAATTACTGCCTGTGCTCTCTTCTAGGATTTTTATGGTTTCAGGTCTCATGGTTAGGTCCTTAATCCATTTTCAGTTTATTTTTGTGTATGTTGTGAGAAAGTGGTCCAGTTTCATCCTTTTCTATGTATCTGTCTAGTTTTCCCAGTACCATTTGTAAAGAGACCTTTTCCTGTTGTATATTCTTGCCTCCTTTGTTGAAAATTAATTAACTATATAATTGCAGGTTTATTTCTGGTCTCTATTCTGTTCTATTGATCTATGTGTCTATTTTTATGACAATATCATACTGTTTTCATTACTACAGCTTTGCAGTACAACTTGAAATCTGGAATGTGATGCCTCAATTTTTGTTTTTCTTCTGCAAGATTGCTTTTTTGGGGTCTTTTGGGTTGCATACAAATTTTAGGATTATTTGTTCTAGTTTCTGTGAAAAAACACTGTTGGTATTTTTTGATAGGAATTGTATTAAATCTGTAGATTGCTTTGGGTAGTATGGACATTTTAACAATATTTTTTCTTTCAATCCATGAGCATGGAATACTTTCCATTTGTGTCAATTTCTTCAATTTCTTTCATCAATATTTTATAGTTTTAGAGTACACATCTTTCACCTGCTTGGTTAAGTTTATTCCTAGATATTTTATTATTTTTAGTGCAATTGTAAATGGGATTGTTTTCTTAATTTCTTTTTCTGCTGCTTCACTGTTAGAGTATATAAATGCAACAGATTTCTGTACATTAATTTTGTATCCTGTGACATTATTGAATTCATTTATCAGTTCTAGTAGTTTTTTGTTGGAGTCTTTTGGGTTTTCTACATATATTTTCATGTCATCTGCAAAAAGTGAAAGTATTACTTCTTTACCAACTTGAAATGCCTTTTATTCCTTTTTCTTGGTCTGTTCTTTTTTTTTAGTTTCTATTTTGTTTATTTCAACTCTAATCTTTATTATTTCCTTCCTTCTACTGTTGTAGGGTTTTGTTTATTCTTCTTGTTCTATCTCCTTTAGGTGTAAGGTTAGTCTGGTTTTGTTTTTGTTTTTTTTTTTTTTGAGATTTTTCTTGCTTCTTGAGATAGGACTGTGTTGCTATAAATTTCCCTCTTAGAATAGCTTTTGCTGCATCCCAAATATGTTGGACCATTGTGTTTTCATTTTCCTTTGTTTTTACTTTTTTATTTCCTCTTTGATCTCATGGCTGACCCATTCATTGTTCAATAGCATTTTTTCAACCTCCATGTTATTTGTGCACTTTCCAGATTTTTTCTTGTGGTTGATGTCTAGTTTCATAGTGTTGTTGTCAGAAAAAAATGCATGGTATGACTTTGATCTTTTTGAATTTGTTGAGACTTGTTTTGTGGCCTAATATGTGATCTATACTCTGGAGAATGTCCCATATGCACTTGAAAAGAAGGTCTATTCTGCTGTTTTAGGATGAAATATTCTGAATATATTTGTTAAATCCATCTGGTCCAATGTGTCATTCAAAGCCACTATCCTTGTTGATTTTCTGTTTGGTAATCTGTCCATTGGTGTAAGTGGGAGGTTAAAGTCCCTTACTGTTATTGTATTACTATCAGTTAGTTCCTTTATGTTTGTTATTAACTGTTTTATGTATTTGGGTGCTCACATATTAGGTGCATAAATACTTATAATGGTTATATCTTCTTGTTGGATAGCCCCCTTTATGATTATACAGTGTTCTTCTTTGTCTCTTGTTACAGTCTTTGTTTTAAAGTTTATTTTGTCTGACATAAATATTACTACCCCAGCTTACTTTTCACACCCATTTGCATGATAAACACTTCTTCATCCCTTTATTTTCAATCTGCATGTGTTTTTAGGACTAAAATGGGTCTCTTGTAGGCAGCATATAAATGGGTCTTGTTTTTAAACTATTGCATTACTGTCTTTTCATGAGAGCATTTAGTCCATTTACATTCAAAGTAATTTTTGAAAGATATGTATTTATTGCCATTTTATTACTTGTTTTATGGCTGTTTTTGTAGTTCTTCTCTGTTCCTTTCTTCCCTTGCTCTCTTCTCTCACAATAAGTTGACTTTGTTTAGTGGTACACTTGCGTTTATTTCTTATTTTTTGCATATCTATTACTGGTTTTGATTTATGGTTACCATTAGGTTTGTATATAAGATCTTCTGCATATTGTAGTCTGTATCATGTTGATGGGTGCTTAAGTTTCAACCTATGCTTTACTCCTCTCCCCCACTCCATGTTTTAGGTATATGGTGTCATATGTTACATCCTTTTATTTTGTGAATCCCTTGACTGATTTTTATAGATATATTTGTGTTTGCTGATTTTGTGCTTCCTACTTTTCTTAGTATTACTTATTTTCTTCCCTTTTTACTCAAAAAGTCGCCTTTAACATTTTTGTAGGTCTGATTTAGTAGTGATGAATTCCTTTAACTTTTGTTTGTCTGAAAAATTCTGTATCTCTCCATCAATTCTGAACGAAAGCCTTACTAGATAGAATATTCTTAGCTGCAGATTTTTTCACTTCAGCACTTTGAATATACCATGCCACTCCCTGCTGGCCTATGAAGTTTCTGCTAAAAAACATGCTAATAGTCTTATGGAGTTTTCTTTTCTCTTGATGCTTTTATATTTCTCTCTTTATCAGTACCTTTTGCCATTTAATTAATATGTATCATGGAATGGACAACTTGGGTTGATTTTTGGGGGGGATCTCTGTGCCTCCTGAATTTCTGTTTTCTTCTCCAAATTCAGGAAGATTTCAACCATTATTTTTTCAAATAAATTTTGTGCACCCTTTGTCTCTCTTCTTCTAGGATCCTATAATGCAAATGTTATTTTTTTTATTTTTATTTTTTATTTTTTAAAATTTACATCCAAATTAGTTAGCATATAGTGAAACAATGACTTCAGGAGTAGATTCCTTAATGCCCCTTATGCATTTAGCCCATCCCCCCTCCCACAACCCCTCCAGCCACCCTCAGTTTGTTCTCCATATTTATGAGTCTCTTCTGTTTTGTCCCCCTGTTTTTATTTATTTTTGTTTCCCTTCCCTTATGTTCATCTATTTTGTCTCTTAAAATCCTCACATGAGTGAAGTCATATGATTTTTGTCTTTCTCTGACTAATTTCACTTAGCATAATACCCTCCAGTTCCATCCACCCATGTAGTTGCAAATGGCAAGATTTCATTCTTTTTGATTGCCAAGTAATACTCCATTTTATATATGTACCACATTTTCTTTATCCATTCATCCATCGATGGACCTTTGAGCTCTTTCCATACTTTGGCTACTGTTGATAGTGCTGCTATAAATATGGGGGTGCATGTGTCCCTTCACAACAGCACATCTGTATCCCTTGGATAAATGCCTAGTAGTGCAATTGCTGGGTTGTAGGGTAGTTCTATTTTTAGTTTTTTGAGGAACTTCCATACTGTTTTCCAGAGTGGCTGCACCAGCTTGCATTGCCACCAACAGTGCAAAAGAGATCCTCTTTTTCTACATCCTCGCCAACATCTGTTGTTGCCTGAGTTGTTAATGTTAGCCATTCTGACAGGTGTAAGGTGGTATCTCATTGTGGTTTTGATTTGTATTTCCCTGACGATGAGTGATGTTGAGCGTTTTTTCATCTGTTGGTTGGCCATCTGGATGTCTTCCTTGGAGAAGTGTCTATTCATGTCTTTTCACCCATTTCTTCACTGGATTATTTGTTTTTTGGGTGTTGAGTTTGATAAGTTCTTTATAGATTTTGGATACTAACCCTTTATCTGATATGTCATTTGCAAATATCTTCTCCCATTCTGTCAGTTGCTTTTTAGTTTTGTTGATTGTTTCCTTCACTGTGCAGAAGCTTTTTATTTTGATGAGGTCCCAGTAGTTCATTTTTGCGTTTGTTTCCCTTGCCTCCAGAGACGTGTTAAGTAAGCAGTTGCTGCCGGCAAGATCAAAGAGGTTTTTGCCTGCTTTCTCCTTGAGGATTTTGATGGCTTCCTGTCTTACTTTGAGGTTTTTTATCCATTTTGAGTTTATTTTTGTGTGTGGTGTAAGAAAGTGGCCCAGGTTCATTCTTCTGCATGTCTCTGTCCAGTTTTCCCAGCACCACTTGCTGAAGACACTGTCTTTATTCCATTGGATATTCTTTCCTGCTTTGTCAAAGATTAGTTGGCCATACGTTTGTGAGTCCATTTCTGGGTTCTCTATTCTGTTCCATTGATCTGAGTGTCTGTTCTTGTGCCAGTACCATACTGTCTTGATGATTACAGCTTTGTAGTATAGCTTCAAGTCTGGGATTGTGATGCCTTCTGCTTTGGTTTTCTTTTTCAAGATCGCTTTGGCTGTTCGGGGTCTTTTATGGTTCTGTACAAATTTTAGGATTATTTGTTCTAACTCTGTGAAGAATGCTGGTGTTACTTTGATAGGGATTGCATTGAATATGTAGATTGCTTTGGGTAGTATTGACATTTTAGCAATATTTGTTCTTCCTATCCAGGAGCATGGAATCTTTTTCCATTTTTTTGTGTCTTCTTCAATTTCTTTCATAAGCTTTATATAGTTTTCACTGTATAGATTTTCGCCTCTTTGGTTAGATTTATTCCTAGGTATTTTATGTTTTTTTGTGCAACTGTCAATGGGATCGATTCCTTGATTTCTCTTTCTGTTGCTTAATTATTGGTGTATAGGAATGCAACTGATTTCTGTGCATTGATTTTTTATATCCTGCAACTTTGCTGAATTCATGAATCAGTTCTAGCAGTTTTTGGTGGAATCTTTTGGGTTTTCCATATGGAGTATCATGTCATCTGCGAAGAGTGAAAGTTTGATCTCCTCCTGGATGATTTGGATGCCTTTTATTTCTTTGTGTTGTCTGATTGCAGAGGCTAAGACTTCCAATACTATGTTGAATAACAGTGGCGAGAGTGGACATCCCTGTGTTGTTCCTGACCTTAGGGGGAAAGCTCTCAGTTTCCCCATTGAGGATGATATTGGCATTGGGTTGTTCATATATGGCTTTTATGATCTCGAGGTATGATCCTTCCATCCCTACTTTCTTGAGGGTTTTTATCAAGAAGGATGCTGTATTTTGTCAAATGCTTTCTCTGCATCTATTGAGAGGATCATATAGTTCTTGTCCTTTCTTTTTTTGATGTGATGAATCACATTAATTGTTTTGAGGATATTGAACCAACCCTGCATCCCAGGTATAAATCCCACTTGGTTGTGGTGAATAATTCTTTTTAATGTATTGTTGGATCTGGTTGGCTAATATCTTGAGGATTTTTGCATCCATGTTCATCAGGGAAATTGATCTATAGTTCTCCTTTTTACTGGGGTCTCTCTCTGGTTTTGGAATCAGAGTAATGTTGGCTTCAAAGAAAGAGTTTGGAAGTTTTCCTTCCATTTCTATTTTTTGGAACAGTTTCAAGATAATAGGTGTTAACTCTTCCTTAAATGTTTGGTAGAATTCCCCTGGAAAGCCATTTGGTCCTGGACGCTTGTTTTTTGGCAGATTTTTTATTACTAATTTGATTTCCTTACTGGTTATGGGTCTGTTCAAATTTTCTATTTTTCCTGTTTCAGTTTTGGTAGGGTATATGTTTCTAGGAATTTGTCCATTTCTTCCAGATTGCCCATTTTATTGGCATATAATTGCTGATAATATTCTCTTATTATTGTTTTTATTTCTGTTGTGCTGGTTGTGATATCTCCTCTTTCATTCTTGATTTTACTTATTTGGGTCCTTTCCTTTTTCTTCTTGATCAAACTGGCTAGTGGTTTATCAGTTTTGTTAATTCATTCAAAGAACCAGCTCCTGATTTCATTGATCTGTTCTACTGTTTTTTTTTTGGTTTCAATAGCATTAATTTCTGCTCTAATCTTTATTATTTCCTGTCTTCTGCTGGTTTTGGGTTTTATTTGCTGTTCTTTTTCCAGCTCCTTAAGGCATAAGGTTAGGTTGTGTATCTGAGATCTTTCTTCCTTCTTTAGGAAGACCTGGATTGCTATATACTTTCCTCTTATGACCACCTTTGCTGCATCCCAGAGGTTTTGGGTTGTGGTGCTATCGTTTTCATTGACTTCCATATACTTTTTAATTCCTCTCTAACTGCTTGGCTAGTCCATTCATTCTTTAGTAGGATGTTCTTTAGTCTCCAAGTGTTTGTTACCTTTCCAAATTTTTTCTTGTGGTTGATTTCAAGTTTCATAGCATTGTGGTCTGAAAATATGCATGGTATGATCTCGATCTTTTTGTACTTACTTAGGGCTGATTTGTGTCCCAGTATATGGTCTATTCTGGCGAACATTCCATGTGCACTGGAGAAGAATATATGTTCTGCTGCTTTAGGATGAAATGTTCTGAATATATCTGTTAAGTCCATCTGGTCCAGTGTGACATTCAAAGCCATTATTTCCTTGTTGATTTTTTGATTAGATGATCTGTCCATTGCTGTGAGTGGGGTGTTGAAGTCTCCTACTATTATGGTATTACTATCAATGAGTTTCTTTATGTTTGTGATTAATTGATGTATATATTTGGGTATTCCCACATTTGGCTCATAAATGTTTACAATTTTTAGGTCTTCTTGGTCTATAGACCCCTTGATTATGATATAATGCCCTTCTGCATCTCTTGATACAGTCTTTATTTTAAAGTCTAAATTGTCTGATATAAGTATGGCTACTCCAGCTTTCTTTTGTTGACCATTAGCATGATAGATTGTTCTCCATCCCCTTATTTTCAATCTGAAGGTGTCTTTAGGTCTAAAGTGGGTCTCTTGTAAACGGCATATAGATGGATCTTGTTTTCTTATCCATTCTGTTATCCTATGTCTTTTGATTGGAGCATTGAGTCCATTGACGTTTAGAGTGAGTACTGAAAGATATGAATTTATTGCCATTATGATGCTTATAGAGTTGGAGTTTCTGGTGATGTTCTCTGGTCCTTTCTAATATTTTGTTGCTTTTGGTATTTACTTATATATATAAATTATATATATATATATATGTATATATTGTATTATTGTATTATTTCTACATATATATATATATTTTTTTCATCTTTTCTCCCCTCAGAGAGTCCCCCTTAAAATTTCTTGCAGGGCTGGTTTAGTGGTCACAAACTCCTTTAATGTTTGTTTGTCTGGGAAACTTTTTATCTCTCCTTCTATTTTGAATGACAGCCTTGCTGGATAAAGAATTCTTGGCTGCATATTTTTCTGATTCAGCACACTGAATATATCCCACCACTCCTTTCTGGCCTGCCAAGTTTCTGTGGATAGGTCTGCTGCAAACCTGATCTGTCTTCCCTTGTAGGTTAGGGACTTCTTTTCCCTTGCTGCTTTCATGATTCTCTCCTTGCCTGAGTATTTTGTGAATTTGACTATGATATGCCTTGATGATGGTTGGTTTTTGTTGAATCTAATGGGGGTCCTCTGTGCTTCCTGGATTTTGATGTCTGTGTCTTTCCCCGGGTTAGGAAAGTTTTCCGCTATGATTTGCTCACATAACCCTTCTACGCCTATTTCTCTCTCTTCCTCCTCTGGGACCCCTATGATTCTGATGTTGTTCCTTTTTAATGAGTCACTGATTTCTCTAATTCTTAAATCGTGCTCTTTTGCCTTAACCTCCCTCTTTTTTTCTGCTTCGTTATTCCCTATAAGTTTGTCCTCTATATCACTGATTCTCTGTTCTGCCTCATCCATCCATGATTGCAGCTCAGTTATAGCATTTTTAATTTCATTCTGGCTATTTTTTACTTCTTTTGTCTCTGCAGAAAGAGATTCTAATCTATTTTTGACTCCAGTTAGTATCCTTATTATCGTGATTCTAAATTCTGGTTCAGACATCTTGCTTATGTCTGTGTTGGTTAAATCCCTGGCTGTCATTTCTTCGTGATCTTTATTTTGGGGTGAATTCCTTCGTTTTGTCATTTTGAAGGGAGAAAAGGAATTAATAATGTAGAAAAATCAAATTAAAAAAAATTAAAATTAAAAAATATTAAAATTAAAAATTAAACACACACACACAAATCGAATAGATGATGTGACATTAGAGGAAAAAAGGGGGGAAGAAAAAAGAAAATTGTTTGAGAATTTGAAAAAATGAATACACTGAAGTAGACTAAAATGAGATGATGGGGGTAAAATAGAATTTAAAAAAATAAACAGAAAAGTAAAGAATATAGTAGAAAAACATTAAAGAAAAATATTTTTAATAAAAATTAAAAATAAATATGAATTTTTTCATTTTCTGTATTTAAGAAAAAAGAAAAGAAACAAAAAAGAGAAAAAAGAAAAGAAAAAAGAGAAATCATTTGAAAATTTGAAAAGGTGAATACACTGTAGTAGACTAAAATAAAATGATGGGAGTAAGATAGAATTTGAAAAATTTACATAAAACCAAAAACTATAGTAATAAAAATTAAATACAAATATTTTTAAAAGAAATTGAAAAGTAAAAATGAAGTTTTTCTCTTTCTGCATTCAAGAAAAAGAAAAGGATTGAAAAAGAGAAAAAAAGAAAAAGAAAAAAAGGAAATTGTTTGAAAATTTGAAAACGTGAGTACACTGAAGTAGACTAAAATGAAATGATGGAAGTAAAGTAGAATTTGAAAAAAATTACACAAAAGTAAAAAATATAGTAATAAAAATTAAAGACAGATATTTTTAATAAAAATTGAAAATAAAAATGAAGCTTTTCTTTCTGTATTCAAGAAAAAGGAAAGAATTATAAAAGAGAAAAAGGAAAAAGGAAAAAAAAATTGAATAGATGAACCTGCTAACAGATTGAAGTAGGACTGAAATTGCTTCATTTTCCCCTAGAGGTCAGTCTATGTAGCTCTTTATAGTCTATAAATTAAGCTGAGACTTGTGTTCTTGAAGAGCATAGTTGGCCCAGTTGGGCAGGGCTCGGTGTAACAGCTCCACTCTCCACTAGATGCTGCTAGCCTACTGGGGTGGATTGTTGTGGTGCTCATAGGTGCGTATGCGCATGCGCGGGAGCAGTGAAAATGGCACCACCTAGCTACCCAGTCTTTTCTCCCAGATCAGCAATCGGGCACTGGTCCTCTGTCTTCAGCTCTTGTCCACTCCTGCTTTTTCACTCTCCTTGACGAGGCCCCAGGCAGTACCTCTCTCCCAAGTTTTGTCTCAGATGCGGCTGTTTTCCCCGGCCCCTTACTTCTGAAGGACTGTGGCTTTGACCTGTTCCACCCCTCTGCAGGAGGGTCTCACCGAGCAATGGCTGAATGAGCAATGGCTGAATGTTGGCTGCACCCAGGAACACCCTGCTGTTGCCGGCACCCCGAGACTGTGGGCAGGTGCCAGCCCGCCCCCCAAAAAGTTCATGAGACAGTGTAGCAGCAGCATTTCAGGGATTATGGAAAATCCCAACACACATCTGGGACCAGGCCTCACCCTCAACGACCTTGCCCTAGCACCAGTGAATGTGGCAGCCTTCCAGTGTCTGCTGGGACCAGGTGGCTTCAACAGTCTCTACCAAATATCCTTCCAGCAGTGGAACCGCTTTTCCCCGT